>NC_056007.1:17281086-18531086 GCF_018446385.1 Zingiber officinale | reverse complement strand
CGATACCTCCCGCGAAAAAACAGATCGACCGATAACACATGCACGAGCACGTTTCTTTTACCCAAAAATAATAAATAAAAATAGGTGCAACACGAGGACTTCCCAGGGGGTCACCCATCCTAGTACTGCTCTCGCCCAAGCACGCTTAACTTCGGAGTTCTGATGGGATCCGGTGCATTAGTGCTGGTATGATCGCACCCATCCTCCCTTCCGCACACTCCCTATTTATACCGCGAGCGGCCGTCGCGCGAACCAGCCCTCCGCCGCCCCTTCCCCCCGGCGAAATCGACCCGGCCATTCAACAGTCGAAACACAAGAACAAAAAATAATAAAAACCAATCGAAATCAAACACCACCATCGAGTAAGCACCCGGCCGCGACTCCTCCGAGCAGTCGCCGCCACCGCCTCCCGGGGAAAGAAAAAAAATAAACGAATCAACACACGGTCCGATACCTCCCGCGAAAAAACAGATCGACCTATAACACATGCACGAGCACGTTTCTTTTACCCAAAAATAATAAATAAAAATAGGTGCAACACGAGGACTTCCCAGGGGGTCACCCATCCTAGTACTGCTCTCGCCCAAACACGCTTAACTTCGGAGTTCTGATGGGATCCGGTGCATTAGTGCTGGTATGATCGCACCCATCCTCCCTTCCGCACACTCCCTATTTATACCGCGAGCGGCCGTCGCGCGAACCAGCCCTCCGCCGCCCCTTCCCCCCGGCGAAATCGACCCGGCCTATCAACAGTCGAAACACAAGAACAAAAAATAATAAAAACCAATCGAAATCGAAAACCACCATCGAGTAAGCACCCGGCCGCGACTCCTCCGAGCAGTCGCCGCCACCGCCTCCCGGGGAAAGAAAAAAAATAAACGAATCAACAAACGGTCCGATACCTCCCGCGAAAAAACAGATCGACCGATAACACATGCACGAGCACGTTTCTTTTACCCAAAAATAATAAATAAAAATAGGTGCAACACGAGGACTTCCCAGGGGGTCACCCATCCTAGTACTGCTCTCGCCCAAATATGCTTAACTTCGGAGTTCTGGTGGGATCCGGTGCATTAGTGCTGGTATGATCGCACCCATCCTCCCTTCCGCACACTCCCTATTTATACCGCGAGCGGCCGTCGCGCGAACCAGCCCTCCGCCGCCCCTTCCCCCCGGCGAAATCGACCCGGCCATTCAACAGTCGAAACACAAGAACAAAAAATAATAAAAACCAATCGAAATCAAACACCACCATCGAGTAAGCACCCGGCCGCGACTCCTCCGAGCAGTCGCCGCCACCGCCTCCCGGGGAAAGAAAAAAATAAACGAATCAACAAACGGTCCGATACCTCCCGCGAAAAAACAGATCGACCGATAACACATGCACGAGCACGTTTCTTTTACCCAAAAATAATAAATAAAAATAGGTGCAACACGAGGACTTCCCAGGGGGTCACCCATCCTAGTACTGCTCTCGCCCAAGCACGCTTAACTTCGGAGTTCTGATGGGATCCGGTGCATTAGTGCTGGTATGATCGCACCCATCCTCCCTTCCGCACACTCCCTATTTATACCGCGAGCGGCCGTCGCGCGAACCAGCCCTCCGCCGCCCCTTCCCCCCGGCGAAATCGACCCGGCCATTCAACAGTCGAAACACAAGAACAAAAAATAATAAAAACCAATCGAAATCAAAAACCACCATCGAGTAAGCACCCGGCCGCGACTCCTCCGAGCAGTCGCCGCCACCGCCTCCCGGGGAAAGAAAAAAAATAAACGAATCAACAAACGGTCCGATACCTCCCGCGAAAAAACAGATCGACCGATAACACATGCACGAGCACGTTTCTTTTACCCAAAAATAATAAATAAAAATAGGTGCAACACGAGGACTTCCCAGGGGGTCACCCATCCTAGTACTGCTCTCGCCCAAGCACGCTTAACTTCGGAGTTCGATGGGATCCGCATCCTCCCTTTCCCACACTCCCTATTTATACCGCGAGCGGCCGTCGCGCGAACCAGCCCTCCGCCGCCCCTTCCCCCCGGCGAAATCGACCCGGCCAATCAACAGTCGAAACACAAGAACAAAAAATAATAAAAACCAATCGAAATCAAACACCACCATCGAGTAAGCACCCGGCCGCGACTCCTCCGAGCAGTCGCCGCCACCGCCTCCCGGGGAAAGAAAAAAAATAAACGAATCAACAAACGGTCCGATACCTCCCGCGAAAAAACAGATCGACCGATAACACATGCACGAGCACGTTTCTTTTACCCAAAAATAATAAATAAAAATAGGTGCAACACGAGGACTTCCTGGGGGTCACCCATCCTAGATCGCCTCGCCAAGCACGCTTAACTTCGTTCGATGGGATCCGGTGCATTAGTGCCGGTATGATCGCACCCATCCTCCCTTCCGAAAACAAGAACAAAAATAATAAAACCAATCGAATCGAAGCCTCCTACCTCCGCAGCACGCTTTACCTAATAAATAAAATGACCAGGCTCCTCCGCACCCTTCCGGCCCATCGCATCCCCTTCCGCGACACTCCTATTTATAATCGACCCGCCATTCAACAACAACACAAGAACAAAAATAATAAAACCAATCAAATCAAGATCCAAATCAAGTAACCACCCGGCCGCGACTCCTCCGAGCAGTCGCCGCCACCGCCTTCCGGGGAGAGAAGGAAAAAACGAACGAACAAACAGTCCGATACCTCCCGCGAAAAAACAGATCGACCGATAATACACATACACGAGCACTTTTCTTTTGCCAAAAAATCTTTTTAATAAAATAGGTGCAACACGAGGACTTCCCAGGGGGTCACCCATCCTAGTACTGCTCTCGCCCAAGCACGCTTAACTTCGGAGTTCTGATGGGATCCGGTGCATTAGTGCTGGTATGATCGCACCCATCCTCCCTTCCGCACACTCCCTATTTATACCGCGAGCGGCCGTCGCGCGAACCAGCCCTCCGCCGCCCCTTCCCCCCGGCGAAATCGACCCGGCCATTCAACAGTCGAAACACAAGAACAAAAAATAATAAAAACCAATCGAAATCAAAAACCACCATCGAGTAAGCACACGGCCGCGACTCCTCCGAGCAGTCGCCGCCACCTAGTACTTCCCAGGGGGGTCACCCATCCTAGTACTGCTCTCGCCCAAGCACGCTTAACTTCGGAGTTCTGATGGGATCCGGTGCATTAGTGCTGGTATGATCGCACCCATCATCCCTTCCGCACACTCCCTATTTATACCGCGAGCGGCCGTCACATGAACCAGCCCTCCCCGGCCATTCAACAGTCGAAAACAAGAACAAAAAATAATAAAAACCAATCGAAATCAAAAACCACCATCGAGTAAGCACCCGGCTGCGACTCCTCCGAGCAGTCGCCGCCACCGCCTCCCGGGGAAAGAAAAAATAAACGAATCAACAAACGGTCCGATACCTCCCGCGAAAAAACAGATCGACTTGGTATGATCGCACCCATCCTCCCTTCCGCACACTCCCTATTTATACCGCGAGCGGCTGTCGCGCGAACCAGCCCTCCGCCGCCGTTCCCCCCGGCGAAATCGACCCGACATCAAAAACCACTATCGAGTAAGCACCCGGCTGCGACTCCTCCGAGCAGTCGCCGCCACCGCCTCCCGGGGAAAGAAAAAATAAACGAATCAACAAACGGTCCGATACCTCCCGCGAAAAAACAGATCGACCTGGTATGATCGCACCCATCCTCCCTTCCGCACACTCCCTATTTATACCGCAAGCGGCTGTCGCGCGAACCAGCCCTCCGCCGCCGTTCCCCCCCGGCGAAATCGACCCGGCCATTCAACAGTCGAAAACAAGAAAATGATGGACATAGCGTGATTTCGTGAGATCTTTGTACTAGATATGGGTGATATGACTTCCTGATATGGCAATGGGACACCCACCTTATCAGGACACCCACCTTATCAGGACAAGCGCATCATCTCTACTGACAACTACAAATGTGACATACCACTTCTTCATGTTATAAAAGAGACCCTCTCTCACAGGCCAAGCAGCCTTGCATGCGTCGTTGACTAGAGACTTTTTACTACCATTGGTTCCCTCTTTCTAGCTTTTCTTTTGGTCTTGGCGACTTGGTCAACATTGGCGATAGCTTACCGATGGTCCAACTCTTATTGATTTCAAACATGATCAAATTTGTGTTAGGTCCCTTGGCTGCAGGCTTAAGGGAGTGAATTGCTTGTGAAACAACCTTTCTCATTCTTTCAACTCAGATTAGTAACAACAGTATAGTTAAGAATGAATTAAACAAAAAAAATTGAAAGAAGAGGCGCAGAGTTTACTTGGTTACAACCTAGATGGTTGTTAATCCAAGATAAATGAAAAGCTTTAAAAGATCTCCTTTGGTGAAGGCGGAGAAGCCTCTTACACTTGTTGATTACTCAGACTATTGCTAAGAAATCAATACTAGAGTTGATACTAAAATTGTTGTGTATTTTCTAACTCTAGGGGTCTTTTTATAGCTCCTGAAAAATCCTATCCGTGGGTGTAAGTTGCTTCCAACAGCCTGAAAGGCGCCTCCAGCGATGCGCCAAAAGATAAAGTTTTATCCTTTAGCAATGGTATATTTTTCTGGTCGAAGGGGCTTTCCATAAGGCTGGAAGGGGGCTTCATACTGTTCATCGAAGACGCCTTCCACAGTGAGGCACTAGAGGCGCCTTTAACTCCCTTTGAAGGCGCCTCTAGTAGCACTTCCAGTCATCTTTTGCTCTTCTGTTACTCCGCTCGCCTGGGTGATTTCGGTCAACCAGAATATGACTCACCCAAACTCATTTTCCGACCTTCTCTTCGTGCAGGCTTCCTCCCCGGCTTCTCATATCTCGAATGTCGCGCATGTTCTTCTCGCCCACTGGTGTACTCTTTCGTAGCACCTCGTCCCTCAGATACACCGAACCTGTCGACTCCCTTCCCGTGCCATCTTTCTCACTAAATGCGTCTTCCACTCGACTTATTGTATTTCTAAATTTCTGCACACTTAGACACAAGGATCAAACACCAATAGAACCTAACATGACTTGGTTAATCATATCAAAACTACCTTGAGATACCAACAATTTGATGCCATATGTGAGAATTTAATCTGATCTAAAATGTAAAAATTAATGATGTCGGGAAACTCTCTACCATCACCGTGATCGAGAGAATTTTGGCAAATACATCACCCCACAATGCAGCAAGCAAGAAATCAAAACTTCTTAGGTGTCATTCTCATTCGACCGTTGCACCAAAAGCCCATAGGCCTTCGTCCTTACTAGATCCTTACTCCCCAGATCTTCGATCAGCAATCTGACTTCTTATTATACTCTCTTCTCGATTCCACGGACATTCAAAAGTAGAGAGATCAAATTATTGTCTCCTCTAGCGAGATCTGTATTACTCTTTTCTTCTCGACTTCACAGATATTTTGGAGTTGAGGTGTCAAGCTATTATCTCCTCTAAAGAGATTGGTATCACTACTCTCTTCCTTACTTGATGGATATTCAGAAGTATGGATCGAGTTATTATATCTAAGCCAAGCCAATGGCAGGATCATCCCAAAATTGTACATCAAATTTGAGTGCATATAGATCTATAAACTTGTAAACGCCTAATGTGCAATTGATCTGCATCCCGTTGAAACTGAATATCAGAGATAACACAAATTAAAAAAAATAATAATATTTTACTAATAATAAATTGAATATGCAATAATTTTATTTTTATATTTAATTGAAATTTGGAATATTCCAAATTTAATTTTGTATAAGAGTCAAATGATGGGCTTTTCTGAGAAATTGCCTTGAATCGCAAAATATCGGGCCACGCGGCGCGTCAAATTTGACAGTGGTTTCGTACCGAGGACACCATCGCGGGGGCTTTTCCCGCTTCTGGAAACCCTCGAAAAACCCTCGCCTTTCACTCTTCCCCTTCTCCGGTGCATATCCATGGAAAGGATCCCGATCATCTCCATCTCCGACCTCGTCAAGCTCGGCCGCCCTCTTACAGGCGCTGCCTCCCTGTGCCCAGCGCCATCGGCCTCTCCTCCGCCCAAAAAACCTAAATGTGACATTTCAGATGAGGTTCCTGTCAAAATTCCTCTTTTCGCTGACCATTGTGAAAATTCCAACCCTGGCACCTTCTCTCCCTTGAGCCGTCCCGTGATCATAGTTGGCACCGTCGAGCTGTTCCCTTGGGATGCTAAGATTTCCCTCGGCTGTTTGAATCATTGCTTCTCGTTCTCAGATGGCTCTTCGAGAGTCTGCTGCTACTTCCTGGATTTCGACCTCAGGATGCTAAGATTTCGACCTCATTGCTTTTCGTTCCCTTGGGATGCTAAGATTTCCCTCGGCCGCAAAGTCAAAATCTTGGCGTGGAATTTCTTACCACTCAAGCATGGTGATAGGGGAGTTCTTGAGGTGATCCGATGGAGCTTCACAGATTTTGAAGCGGCATTTGTTTCTGATTCGTTACTGTCTATGACTTCTGCTTGTTCTTCACGAGAAGCCAACATGAAGTGCCGTGGTGGTGCCTTTGGCATTCTCAAGGCTGTTAGCTCCATCTTCCGTGTACCTTGCACGAAGCAAAAAGAGGATAACTTGAGAAATTCTGGGAGAAACCTCATGAGTAGAGGAGACCTGACAGGATTCCTCGTGGAGATACTTACCTGTGTCTGTGATGTTTGCAATGAATCTAGTTTTGTAGCAGAACGTGATGACCATCATCTGAAAAACAAGGACTGCCATTCCTTCAGTAATTCAGTATTTGTCTATTTCATGCAACCTAATTTTTTATGGCGGCCAGCACTCTATAGGTTGATTGGGAAGTCAATAACTATTTCAAGGTTGAAGAGGAATTTGATCTTTGTTGGAAATGAAGTGTCATATGAGATGTTTGTCTCAACACCATCAACTATGGTATCTTTGACTAACCATTCAGCAAATTGTATTTATGAAGAAAGTTTGAAAAAAAGTGATGAAGGCATGTACAATGGTGTTGTTACTGGAATTTACATGCAAGGAATGGTGATTGAATTGGACGATAAAGTCTTGCTACTGATTCCTGATCCTCCACAACATTCTTTGAGGATGGGTGCCATTGTGCGTCATAAGCTTCTTCAGTTATTTATGTATCAAGACAATTCTCAAATTAAGAAGTTTGTCATGATAGTGCACTTTTATCAAATAGTTAACACATTTTCAAGAGATTGTTTATTGTTTATTGTTTATTATTATTATTATTATTATTTAAAAAATTCCTTTCATTTCTTTTGATCGTCTCCTGTAGCTTCCTCATCTCCATTTTATTTATAATGTAGTTCCTAATTAGTTAAAATAACATAGCCCTTTATTGTTCACTTCAAAGATTGGTAAAGCTGTATATGGATTTTTTGCTAATTCTTCTACATCATCTACCTCCTTCTGTTGTTGACTATTTCTTCCTTCTATAGGTTTCTGTTAGAAATTTCCATTTTATTCATGTTAAGTATTCCTGGGTCAAGATAATCCTTCTTGGGACATGTGTGAAGACATGCATCAGTGTCAAATCCTTTTCCATGACTGATATAAGGCAAGACATTATGGTTTTTCCTTTCCTAGCTTTTTCTTTTATTGTCTTCTTAGATAACATTCTTTGTCTTTACTTATTTAGGTCTCATTCTAAATCTGAGGGTTCAAGTCTTTTGGAGAGGTTTCTTGAATCTCTAACATACTCAGCTAAACTTTGGTAGGAATTCTGAAGAAACAGAGGTTTTGCTTATCATTTTCTAATTGCATTTTATTCTACCTTCTGCTTGTTATACTGATTTATTGTTGGTTGTCAGGATGTTACTTCTGGTCTCGTGTTTTAAAAAAAAATTTGGTGGAATATTTTCTTACAAGGATATTTTGGGATCAAAGAAAGTAATTCCTTTCTGCAATAACATCTCATGTTCTAAATTTTAGTTTGTGATTGAGTTTATTTACATATCATTCTTTAGCTGACAGTCTAAGTGTGCAAGGTAACATCAGAAGGAAGGATTTGCACAAACTTATGCTACAACATTGTTGCCTCCTAGTGCCTTTGAAACAAAGGTTAATTTTGCTAGTTTTTATTTCCAATTTAAATGCCTGAATTTTATCTGGGTAAAGTGAGACTAAAGGCAAAATGATTTAAATAGGCATCACTGATATAGACTAACATATGACTTTACATAGAGTCCCATATTGGGGGATAGAATTCATCTAGTTGATTCAAATGGTTGAGGCATGACTTCATTGTTCTACAACCAGGATTTCATATAGGGGCATTGACTTGGATCCAATTGTTCTGAGTAAACTGTTGATTAAATTACTTATTCCATCTGTTTTTCTTGGTCAAAGATCATACAATCTAGTTTTGTTATTCTGTGGATTTATGATTAATAATTTCAAATTGACATAGGCTATATTTGAATCTTCATGAAAATCATCACTTGGAATTAGGTCGGGTGATTCATGGCTATGGTTTATAGCTTGTTGACTTACTTAGATGATCATACCCAATATAGGCACTTTCTGTCTGATGTTATAAAACTGAAATTTATTTCTCATCCATAACTCTTCTTTTCTCCATTAGGTTCTTCATAAATTAGGTTTCATCTAATTTGGACAACTAATCTTTCTCAAGCTACTTCTTCTTTTTAGTACTTCTTGCTATTGTCTGAGTGGCTGCAAATTTTTATCTTGCTTGCAGTCAGGATTGTTTACTAATTTCTGCAAACATGGTCGGTGCAGTTACCAAATGGAAAGCTTATCATTCCTTAAATTGGTAAGAGTTGCTATAAGAAGTCAGATTAGTTATTTGCTAATAATCTGATTCTCTCTCTCTCTCTCTCCAGGTGATACCAATATCTAATCTCAGAAGCTGGTGTGAAGTGTCTTGGATTTCATTGCTAGCACAAAAACACAATGATAATAACCAATTTGGAGAAAGCCCATATTTTGAACAGTTATACCACAGAGAACCTTTGGGCAATGACATGATTAGAAGAATTTTTTCAAGTGATGATATGAGCTTTGTTTTGGTAGGCATGTTGAAGGTTGGTTACTATTTCTGTTTATCTATTTGCTTTTCACTATTTTTCTCAGCATGATTCGTATGATTAATGGATGGACTGAGGTAAACCTTTCTAAGTCAAATAAAAGCAAATATTGACAGGCAACTTTTTGGTAACCATTTGCTGGCTACACTTTGGATTTTTATGTTGGAATTTAGATCTTGGAGTAGCTTGCTTTAGAGATGGAGTTGGAAATTTAAGTGCACACAAATAGATTCTGAAGATCTTGGTAACATATTTAGTTTCTTATTCGAAATCTCAATTCACAATCTTTGGTCCTCTTTGACGGATAACCTATTCCTTGTATATCACTTAACTGATTTGCAAAGATAGAATGTGAAAAGAACATTTCAATGATATGATGTCTAGTCAATAAAGGGATAAGATTTGTGTGGCCGATTCTAAATAGTGGAGACAAACATGACTTTACGATGATGATCTTTTATTTTATTTTTTTCCCATACGACCCAAACCAGGGGCGGATCCAGTGGGGGGGGGGGGGCGGCATCGGCGGTCGCCCCCCCCTTGTCGGCGGTGGAACCCCTAGTATTATGGTGTTCCACCGGTGGATATGAAGGATATCACCCCTTGTTTATCGTGATCACCCCTCCATTCTTAAATTCCTAGATCTGTCACTGACCCAAACAACATTGATTTGATCATCTTTACTGAAATACAAGATCTCCCATTTCTTTATTATGCTATTTTGTGAATTCATAAAGTTGAAATAACCAAGCATTTTCTCGTGCATATTCTGAACTTCACATGCATCTTCAGGTTTCTCCATATTCAGGAAGGTTGCAATTAACTGATGCAACTGGAAGCATTGATGCTGTGGTGCCAGATTTACCATTGGATGTGAACTTCCAGGCCGTTTATGAGGTGTAGCACATTATTATTCTTTTGTATTTCCTTCATAGACAAAGATTAACAACATTTGATGTTTGTGACACCTATTCACACATATGCTATGGCTAAACAAACTGTACTATGCCCTCTTCCATGTTATGAGATTGTATTATAATCTTTAATATTCATTTTGATTTTCTTGAACACATTTTAATGAGTGAGAAGAAAATCTGCAGCCTTGCTATCGATCAATGATTTGATGATCCAAAGAAGGGAAAATGTAATAGCAGGAACAAGAGTTGGAAATTCAGTATTTGCACAAGCATACTGACAGAGAGGCAGTCTGGTTGTAGTAAGTCTTGTGATATTTGCTGGGTGTTATGACTTTTAATATCCTAAGTAACATAAGTGGTAGGGACACAAAACTATGGAGGAGTTTAGGGAGAACCTGTGGTGTTTAAAGACAGATAATTAACACTGAATAAGGTGTTAGAGAGGAAAATAAACTAAGTGGAGAAACATCTTCCATATTACAAGCTCTCATAACTCAAATAGAATGGAAAAACTAAATTATGAATTATGGAGGTATTATCCTTCAGTTTGAGTTTTTTTAATAATGGTTAGTCATCAACTTTAACATGGTATGGTATTAAAGTAGAGTTAGAGTTGGTCATGATTCGAAGGACTCTGTCCTTATATAAGGGATAGACTACTGGCTTGCAACAATATGTAGCCACCAATTGAATACACAAAGCTGTAATAATAATAAATGTTGGAATCATTAAATAAGTTAAAATATGCTTATACAAGAATGACTCATGCCTACAAACATACTTGGATTCATGCTGACTGAATATAACGGGACTCATGTTGACAAACGAGAAATATGCAAAAACTACAAATACACAAAGGAAATAATCCGTGCATCAAGAAAATAAAAGGACACTAATAAACCCATCTTCAATATAGGTTGTCAGAATCATTTGAGTATGATCAAATTTGAAACTGTAAGTGCCACCCTAAAACATTGCCTCAAATTTATGAACTCAGAGGTCAAAGGAAAAGTGGAGCATGAATACACAAGTGCAAAGTAGGGTAAGAGAGGATGTGCATGATATAATATCTCATTGAAGATAATACAAATATTGAGCATCTTAGATAAATTTTATATTCTTTTAGCAGTAAGTAATCATCAATCTATTATCTTATTTTTCTCTAATTTCCTGTAGATAGTTTCATTATTTTCATATTTTCCTTTTAGAGAGTGGAGAACTTATTATCTAGTAAGTAAAAGATGCATCATATATAGATGGTGAATGACTCACAATTCATCTAGTACGGAATGCATCAAATAATGTATGTATGTATGTGTGTGTGTGTGTGTGTGTGTGTGTGTGTGTAAAGAAATGCACTACAAAGGGTGAACAACTTATAATCTACCTAGTGAGAAATGGGTTAAAGCCTATATAATGCATGTGAAAGGACCTTAGGTCCATTTGAGTGTGGAAATGAGACTCAATACTGTGTGTATGTATATCAATTGCTCTCTTACTTTGATGTAAGTATATACACATTAATTTCACCAATTTCATATTTGCTTATTATCTCTGACCATGTATCATAATGTATTCTTGTTTCTTTTAGTTACTCCAATTAGCAAAGTTATTACCCATACAATTTTTACATGAGAGGTTCATAGGTATTCAACAATAAAAAAAAAATCGAGAACAGTGCAACTAACAGATAAGTAGCAATGTATGGAGTGAATAATAACTTTTGAAAACAATTCCTTCCAAGCGTATTACCTGCATGTATCATACTCAAGTATGGCAAGATAAAATCATATGCAGCAAGAAAAGAAATCAGTTTTCAACTATATTGTTTAACCCCATAATATATTTATTTCTTCCCCATTTCATAATTAAGCAAATGTTTGATTATCCCCTTTTGGCAGCATTGTCTGTTCTCATAGCTACTTGATTAAATCTTTATTTTTCAATTAGCACTTTGATCTTTACAAGGTAGCTTGTCTGATGCGGATATGATGATTTCTTCTATTTACCAGGTCAAAGATTATAAACTTGTAATTGAAGGTTCGTCAAAGAAAATTTATATGCAGCAGCAGTATTTGGATGAACCACTCTCGTGCAGAACCATATTTCAGCATTTTTCTCCCAGAGCCTCATCACAGCTTGTGGTTTATGTTCATTTCTATCTCAAGAAGTCAACTTGCATGCATTTCACTCAATTTTCTACTTACATGGACAACAGTGACTCCTTGAAGTGTAATAGTGGTGAAATGTTCCACCTATTATATGTCACACACAAATTTCCTGCATATCACAGTGTATATCTCTGAATCACTAGGACATTCAAATACATTGTTTAATGGCAAGTAAGTAAAATATCTTCTTTTTACTTATTTCGTACTTGATCTGACGATGCAGCTTCATGAGGATGTCAGTTTGTCAAACAGCTCTGGTTTGTTTGCTGAGGCTTTTATGTCGCCTTATAATTTGATTCCTTATGTGACAAGTGAACTTGATCAATTTGCAGAAATTTTCCTCACAAATCTAGATAAGAAGTCTGATTGTATTGGTAAGCTAAAAGATGCATTTGATAGTAAGTCCAAACATCTGGAACATGTTCAACCATCAAACAACTGTCAACCTTTTTGGTTCAGATAATTTCTTGAGAGAGAATTATCGGTCCTCCCAACTTCCATGTTTGCTCGTGTTGAGTAGAAGCAATTCTCAGTCATTTCAGTTTCCATTTTATTTACATTGTGCTCGTGGGTTCAAAGACAATGGCATGCTTCATAATCACAGTGATTCAAAAATCTTGTTAGAGTTCAGTTCTAACAACTTAGACAAGTATCAGGTATAATATTATGCTGATGATTTTTCTTGACAAAACTAGCACAACAATATTTTCTACTTTCATGAAGAGATGAATTTGATAAGTGAACTGACTTTTCAATTTGCATTCCAGATGCTTCGTGTAGGATCATATTATCTTCTGAAGTGCTCAGGAAAGGGTCTTGACTGCAAATCAAAAGCCTGTAAGCATATAACACAAGTAAAGCCCCTTGTAATCTCTGAATCAATTATCTGGAGGCTTTCTATACTATTTGACGAAGGAAAGCATCAGAATGGGCAATCTCAACATGTTTGTTCTTGTGTTTCTTCAGTGAGAAATGATAAATGTTTAACTGAAAATTTTTGTCAACCTGGGCAAACATTCCTACATTTGAATGATGAAACTCATGGACTTTCTGATGTTCATCTGCATATGTATAGTGAGGCAATCAATCAATTGGAAGAATTGGAGTCCTTGCTGAAGAGTTTTCACAGTATTTTTCCTTCTTTGGATAAAATAACAACTGTGTCATCATGCATCCAACAAATGATGGCTCAGGCTGCTCTTACGTCTGGAATTCTTATTCCAGCCAATGAATTGCCTCAAGGAAATCTGCTATCGTTAAGTGGAAATATTGAGAGTATTTCCATCTATGACTTCAAACCTAAATGTGCATGCTCTAGTTTCACAGTTTGTGAACACTGGAGTACATGTGAAGTCTGTATGCTTGTAAATGATGATTGCCATACGGTAATTTCTTGTCACATTCTCATCATTGATGTGGCTGGTAGTGATAGTTATTTTAATCTCAGGTGCGGATTCGTGGTAGCATAAGCAGATATGCTTATCCTATTGGATTAGGTCATGCAGTGAATGCAACCTTCCACAAGGTCCTGCTGACTCAGTAAGTTTACTCATAGAATTTATTGTTCAATTATTATGCTGGAAGGCCATTCATAAGCTATGGTATTCAAATTGGAATTTTTATTGTTGCTTTCCATGGTGCTTATCCATCATCATTATGGATCGTCTAGTAGTGACCTATCTACCCTAAAGTGGTGGCTTTCTGAACTGTGTGACTTTTTAAATACCAGATTATCATCAAATTTTCTGGTTTTTTACCTAAGATCTTATTTTTCTCAATTAAGAGTGTATGATTTATCAGCATAGTATCTTCACTTATATTTGTGACCCTTCCCTACAAGTATAATAAGAACAAAAAAATAATTCTGTAATTCTACCTATCTGCAGAAATTCAAGTCAGACAAAAGAATTGATGTTGACCCCAATGTCATTTATTGTGGTTAACACCGTGAAGGAAATTTGCCCTCTGGTTAATGTTGAAGGTTTGATTCAAGAGTCCAGACGGAATATTCCATACGAAGTATTAATAAATACCAAATCATCGTCGTGTTTGATCTCAAATGTGCTGCAGTGCACTGACTGTGATCTCATCCACCTTAACTGCAGGGTAATTAAACAACAGTTATAGTGCTTGTACAATTTGGTGTCAATTTTATAGCTTATAGGGTTTGACACCTTTTGACTAGAAATTTTCATTGGTTTTGTTTCTTGCTACTTCCCTCTGTATGCCATTCATGCTTTTAGAGACTAACATAATGCTCCTGAGTCTTGACTCTTTTGGACCTTGGTGCCGTTTTTGTGCCCACGTGTTCTTTTCTCCTTGTTCGAAGGCAGGCTGTGTGTATCATTACTTTGGTACTGGAGAACCAGACACATGGACCTGTAATGTCGCAACCTGTAGGCTATCCCAAAATAACAACAGCAAGTATCCCTCTACTTGGCTTTCTAGTAGGTGAGATGCATTGAGCCTTTTCCAATCATCATGTATTTTTGATAATAGAAATAGCAACTTATTCCTTTCTTTACTATCATTCATGTATGCTAGGTTTACATCTCTTGTTAATTTCTGAAAAATCCTTCTTATGTAACTTGGATGTTGGAAATGGGTACAATCTTCTAGCCTTAGATTAATCTAGGTAATGCCACTTTCTCTGGATGTTTTGCATGGTATCACTTACTAGAATTGATCAGTTGCTAGGTAATGTTGCAAACTATTGCATTGCTGTAACAATTGTGTGAGCCTTCATCATATTTTTTTTCCTTAGATTTCAAGGACGAACATGCATTACAGGGGTTAGTATATGCTTTACATGCTGGATATACAGTAAATTGTAGTGAATTAGTTTCCAATATTCTACTGAATATTTGTCTATCTGTACAGAGGATGGATCATCCTTATGTTATTGCTGGGCTGATTATGCTCGAGCTGAGACATTGCTTCTGCTACATGAATCAAGTCAAATGATTTTTAGTAGTGGTAAGATAGTAAGAGGGCCTGAAAAGAAATATTCTCAGCGTACTACTGAGTACCTTCTATACGAGATGCTTAAAAAGCATCAGAGGATCATCGTTAGAAATCATGGTGCTGCTCCTGACTTGTCCTGTGTAGACTTATCATTTTCGATTGACTCGGATCAGGTTTTCAGTAATGCAGAAGAAAAACTTCTGAGGTCCATCATCAACAATGCATGCCATGCACCAACACTTGTCAGTTCTCTTACACTTCCTGTAGTAATCATTTTTCCGAATATAAATTTGTTAACAGTTTCACTAATCTAGACAGCATAGCATTCATACTGATTTTCTGCAATTTATTTACTGATATTTTTCCATTGATATGCAAAGTCCCACATCTATTCAATCTAATTGGCAATGTGCATCCCGTTCATTTAAGTTTCATTTATTTAATGTTATTGCTTGTCCATCTCTTTGTAATACTTAGTACCAGTGTAAATCTAGGCTGTACACTTTTAGGCAATACTTATGTTATTTAGTATTCAATTTGGAAGAAATATTATCTCAAATAGTCGCACCTCTTATTATATGGGTCCAATAGGAACTCGTACGAATCATGTGCAATCTCTTGCAAATTTTTTATAGATGCAAGCATTGCATATGCTGGCCATATGCCATCCTTGCAAAAAAGATTTAAAATATTTAAGCAAAATAATACACAAATACAACTCTTGGTTCAGATAGCAGAAGCCCTAAAAGATATACAATCTGACCTTAAGTTTATTATAGAACAAACAAAGAAAGGAGTCCAGACCACCTCTATATCCGACGACTTGGTAGAAAAATTGAACAACTTATCTTTAGGCGCAACAGACAAGCCTAAGGAAGGTAAAGGAAAGCTAAGGGTCTTTAAGGATCCTTACAAGGTGCTTAAAGAAGAACAGGCTAAATTAAAAAATTAATGGCCACCAAAACGGAGACTGTATCAACACCAGTGCAAACAACACCCTTATTCGAAGATCAAATAAGAGAATATAGGCGGAATCAACGAAGAATGTATAATCTCCAACGGGCAACTGGGAGATTACGGAGACAGCTCATTGGTCAACCAAGCTCACAATACACTTTAGAGCAACAACTAGATCCCCAGGTACAATTACGTTTATTCATGCAGGAACGAGCTGCTATAGTCCTTGCTGAAGCCCTATATCATTCTCGACGCGATGATGTACACCACCGAGTGTATGTTCATAGATCGTAGGAAGCTGTACTCATTATTGACGGAGGCCAGCTTGATAGAAGCTTCATTCGGGAAGAAAGCTTCAACCACCTACAAAGAAGCCATATGCAGTACATCCATCTAGGTGTTTTACAATTACGCATACAAGCTCTCCATCGACAAGAAGGCACCATGGCCCTAGTCATCTTCCGGGATAATCGATGGCTTGGTGACCAAGCTATCCTTGCCACAATGGAAGTTGATATGACACAAGGAAGTCAACTTGTCTATGTTATTCCTGATATAATGCTAACTATTGGAGATTTTTACAGAAATATCCATATTTCTATCCTCACACGAGGATATGAACGATGGTAGAATGGCGAGGCAAAATCTCTTAATCACCAGAGGACTGGTTGGCCGGCTTTCTAATACTCCTAATGTCGGATTTGCTTATGAAGTCCAAGGAGTTGTTGATTCCCTAACTAGCCATGGGGTTTGAGCCTTACCTGGACGATGATACTCTACATCTAGTTTACAAGGACTAGACTGGATCATCAAGTCCCCACAACTATTTATTCCAATGCAACCAGCTGAAGTTAATAGCAAAAATTTAATGGATGGACGAATTTCATAGAACACAATTCGAATACTTTGAACTCAAACCATTGGGATATTTAGAAAAGATAATTTTCATTTAAGGCTTCCAGTTTAAAATGCACCGCACTCCATTACATCTGTGAATAAGAAAATGAAGAAATTATATTTACTCAGAAGTCATACATGGGCTAGTTAAATATGCCCAAGGAAGGCAATGTGTTAGGTAACTAAAATTTTTTCATCGATTATGTTAGGAGGTGGAAGAAGAATATAGCTTTTAGTTGTGAAGATGTAGAAAGTGTTCAATTGGATTAAAATGTGCAGCCTATGGGCACTTCATACATCGACACATGCATTTGCTGCCACGTGTTGCTTAACAATGATCCTGTAAATCATTGGGTTGATACAGATAGGATGGCACATGCTTTTAGGCCAGGTTACACTACACTTGTGGGACAGAAGTGGAATGGTTTGAGGAGTCGACTTTTGACAGCAATCGGGTTTCTATTAGCCTGTTTTGGCTTTTGAGGAATCCGTTGATGACAACACAATATGCTATTAGCTGCCACATTATTGGCGAAGAGAGGTCATGTCTGGTACACAAATTACAACAGTCTCCTAGAATGAGATCAGAGAAGGCTACAGCCATGAGAAAAGAAATAAAGGGATTTAGGTATGCAAAATTGTAGAATAGTGTAATGCTTTATATTGAACTTTGGGCTTCACTTCCTATTATATGCAAATGTGGTATGTAAAACTTATAGTAGCCAACTAATCATGAGACTAGATTACGATAACATAGTATTATGGTCAATTAGGATAGGAAAATTTGCTGAGATCAGGGTTAATATCCTAAGACATCTAACTTGTGGAGCAATGCTCCAAAATGTGACATGCATCTATCTTTTCTTAACTTGGAGGGCATGTTATATATCATAGCATCTATCTTTTCTTAACATGAAATAAACATCGCATAACATGCATCTTCCTTTACATGCTTAAAACGTATCAATATATGTAACATCGAAGCAACTTATACTGCAGGTGAGAGATACTTACGTCCTTTCACTATTTCCTACAATTATACCACTAGGGTTTTGGGAGAATAAGCCTTCCTTGTATGCCTTGGCCTCCGGATTTCTCTTCACCCGCGTACTAATCCCCGGAAGAAAATCCTCCTCTTAGATTCTCCTCTTGAAAAGCTTCAAAGGATGGAACCCTAAGGTTCTTGGTCGAAATTTGAAGGGAAGAGGAAGAAATTTCGGCTAAAGGAGAAGAGGAAATGAAAAGATTTTAGGTTTTGGTCTCTTCCATTCCCTTTTATACTAAGTGGAAGTTGAAGCATCTCTTCCCACATAACCTACATATAAGGAATTATTTCCTATTGCTAATGTGATGCTTTACCATCACCTAATGGCTACTTAAACAAATCTCAAGTAAGATGTCTAGGGTTCAATCCTAGCCCAGGCCATTTATGAAAATATGTTTATTTCTTTTCTTTTCTTCTATTTCTTTTTTCTCTTTTGGAATATAAAATTTACGGGTGTTACAGTCCCCATAACTTATAAAAAGTTTATCCTCAAACTTAAAACAAGTGTGGATACTTCTGTCTCATATCGTCCTCGAGTTCCCATGTTGCCTCTTCATACCATTGACTTTGCCACATCACTTTTACTAATGGTATCTCCTTGTTCCTCAGCTTCTTAATTTCTCGATCTATTATCTAAATAGGTCGAGTTTCATAACTGAGATCCTCTTGAACTTGTACCATTGGTGGCTCAATCACTTGATTTACTTTGGGAACATGCTTCTTTAGCATTGAGACATGGAATACATTATGGATGGCTGACATTTCCTGAGATAGTTCCAACTCATAAGCTACCTTGCCCACCCTTCTAGTGATCAGGTATGGTCCCACATAACGTGGACTCAATTTTCCTTTCTTTCCAAACCACATTACTCCTTTCATAGGAGATACTTTGAGGAACACTAAGTCCCCAACTTCAAATTCCAGCGGTCTTCGACGCACATCCGCATAGCTCTTCTGTCGGCTCGGAGCAGTTTCTATTCTTTGGCAAATGTTCTGAATGACTTTGGTGGTGTCCTTGATAAGGTCTGTTTAGAGTCCCATTTTTTTCTTTTCACCACCTTCATACCAACAGATAGGAGATCTACATCTCCTCCCATATAAAGCCTCGTAGGGTGCCATTCCAATAGTAGCTTGATAGCTGTTGTTGTATGCGAATTTTGCTAATCATAGGTATCGACACCAGCTCCCTTTGAAATCTAAGGCACAAGCCCGTAGCATATCCTCCAAAACTTCGTTCACTCGTTCTGTCCCGTCAGTTTGAGGATGAAATACAGTGCTAAACCGCAGCTTAGTGCCAAGAGCTCTCTGAACACACTCCCAGAAGTGTGAAGTAAAACGACCATCTCTATCAGAAATTATGGTTTTGGGAACTCATGTAATCTGATGACCTCTTTAATGTACAATTGCGCTAGCTGTTTAATAGAGTAGGATATTCTGATAGCTAGAAAATGAGCAGACTTAGTCAATCTGTCCACTATTACCCAGATAACGTCGTAACCATTCGTGGTTCTGGGTAACCCTACTATAAAATCCATAAATATATCCTCTCACTTTCACTCTGGGATCTGGATAGGCTGTAGAACTCCGCTTGGTCTCTGATGTTCTGTCTTAACCCGTTGACAAGTCAGACAGCTACTGACATATCTAGCAACATTTCTTTTCATTCCAGATCACCAAAAGCGTTCCTTTATATCTTGGTACATCTTGGTGGAACTCGGATGCATTACATAAGGTGTTCCATGGGCTACATCTAGAATTTTATTTCGCAGTTCTTCTTGATTAGGGACATAGAGGTGATTATCGTAATAGAGTATCCCATATCTTTTATTTTTGACTCAATAATCACTATGATAGGCTGATAATTTGATTTCGTCAGGGCCACCTTAATATCTTCTTTAGCTTGGAGAAGCTCCCCATATAGAAACCCTATGCATGACTTTTTATCTCCATCTACCAATCGAAGAACCCTCACTAAAGGAGCAAATATTTTCAAACAAAACGTCGCACCATTCCAAAAACTCATCTCATCTAAGTAGGGTAAGCCAATTTCCCTTTATTTTTGACTATTTGTATGTCTCCCACGTATCACTTGTAAACATGATCCTTAAACTAGATTTTTTTTCAATCAAACTTTGCAATACGAGGAAATTTGATGCAAACCTGGTAACTCCTGACCGGACTATGCCTCTCTTCTTCGTGAACTTCTCATCAATGACAAAGTTTTTTGTTGAGCATAAATGAAAATGGTAAAAGACTTGACTTACTCAATAACCTTTTTATATTGTGGAAGTTTGCCAATACTTTCAAGTATGAGATTAACAGTGTGAGTTGCACATAAATTCCAAAAGATCCTAGGTCATTTTTCTCTCATCAATTTAGCAGCAGCCATATTGTTGGTGTCATTGTCTGTTATAATCTGAATAATATTCTGAGCTCCTACTTGTTCAACACACTCGTCAATACTAAAAAATAAGCTCAGTTGTATGTGCCTCATCTGAAGACTCTTTATACTCTAAAATCGTAGTACCCTCTTTGCAATTAACACACAAATTTAATATGCTTCTTCTTTTTCTATCATTATATGCATCTGTCATGATCGAGTACCCATTCTTTGCCCATTCTTTTCATGTTTCTTCAGCAGTTGCTTTGTTCTTTCAACTTTGGCTTTCAACAGTGGCTTCCTAAATTGATATTGAGTTGGAGGCTTTAATCCTAGTCTAAATTGACCCATTGCCTCTATTAGTTGCTTAAAGCTATCATTATCAACAACATTGAATGGGATTCCATTTTCATAAATCTATCTCCCAACATATTATTGAACTTGTTGAGTTCTTTCTTTAAAAAGAGTGAACAAGCTTGGTATTCGGCTCGATAAGAGCTTGTTTATGTTCGTTCAATATACACAAGATTAATTAAACAAATAAGCTTAAATAGCTCGTTAAACTAAACAAACAAGCTTGAACACATGTGTTCAGCTCGTCAACGTTCGTGAACAATGTTCACGAATCATATTCATTAATAAAAGCTTTTATCAATATGTTAAATAAGTAATAAAATAAAATAAAATAAACTAAACAAATAAGTTTGAATTAACCAATCAAATAACTAAAAATTTCAAACAATCAAACAGACTTAAATTGAGAGATCGATAACATCTAAACAAACCAAGCTTAAACCAAGCTTAAATTGAGAGCTCGATAACATCTAAACGAACCAAGCTCAAGTAAAGCTTCAAACAAGCTCAAACTCATAAAAAATAAACCAAGCTTGAACAATCATTTCAAATGCTTGGTTCATTTTAAGCTCGGGTTGGCTTGGCTCGGTTACTTTATCAAATAAGCTTGAACACCCCAAGGCTCGGCTCGACTCGTTTACAACTCTACTCATTTATATTTTTTTGGCGAAGAACTTTTACTCCCACTTGAACCTACATTTTCTAGAGCAATTACTGATGCATATCTATCTATGGGGCCAAGTGGAAGAGTTTTTTAATTTCATCCATCCCTTCAATTTCAGAACCTTCTTCTTCATCTTGAGAAATAGTCATCCCTGCTCTACAATTTTGTTCTTCTTTCCGTTCCTCCCTTCTAAAATAGCCCTCTTGCATTTATTTTTATTTTCTTGAGATGCTTTTCGACAATCTGATATATTTTCAGGTATATTTTCAATGTGCTCCTTGATCCTATACACTCCTCTCGACATTATTTTTCTACACAACTTGCATTTAATTTTGTCAAGATTTTTAGGATAAATCAACCTTCCAAATTTTCATTCGAAGTTATTTGACTTTCTTCTAAGAATCTCAGATTCGGGTTGAGTGTGCTGTCGAAGATGGATTATTTGCGTTGTGATAACCTGAAAAGTAATTTAAGAATAAATTCAGGAACTTTGGAATTATTAACAATTCTAAGAAAAAAATTATATAAAAAAATTATATATAAAATATAATTATACGGTACAAAATAGTATTAATAGAATAATCAAATATATTTTTGATATATTTTAATCTAATTAATAAAATTTATTTGATATTTATTAAAAAATTGAATTTGAAATATATTTTTATATATTTAAATCTGATTTATATAAATTAATAATATTTATTAGAATTTTTAAATTTTAAATATATTTAAAACTGTTTTATATAAATTAATAATATTTATTAGAATTTTTTAAATTTTAAATATATTTTTTATATATTTAAAACTGTTTTATATAAATTACTAATATTTATTATAATTTTTAAATTTAAAATTTTTTATATATATCTAAATTTGTTTTATATAAATTAATATTTTTTTAAATTAAATTTTAAATATATTTTTTATATATTTAATTGGGATAATTTAATTAGGTTTTATGGAATCCTATTATTGAAACTATCCCATTTGGGAGTTGTTTGATTTAATTAAATCCTTAAAATATTTATGCATAAGACATGAACTCGTGACAAAACCATCGGATGCCATTGGACGCGTTGTGAGAGGCGTTCGGCGCCGCGCGGAAGCGTCACGTCTGACGAAGGCTGGCGTCACTTCCGGCAACGCCGGAAGAGTTGCAGGACACATTCAGCGCATTCGGAAGCATTGCGAGACGTCGTCGGACACGTCCTGTGACGCTTTTGCTACGGACTCTTCGGATGGTTGCAGATGCGTCGCAGGACACGTTCGACGCCATAGGAGACGCCCCGTGATGATGAGTAGACGAAACAAAAAATAAATAACAAAATAAATAAAACTTATTAGAATCAATGAAGCGACGAATCCGCGACGATGAGACGATGAGAGCAGACGAAGAGCAGATGCAGACAAACAAGTAATTTAGGGATTATAAATTTAATGATTTATTGGTCGGACAAATATGCTCTTTAAATTAAAAGCTCAAAATTATTGATGCCAAAGGCCGTTGAGGCCATCGAGGGCCGTTGAGATCCGTCGAGGGCCACCTAAGCGGCTGGGCCACCTAGGTCACCATCCTTGTAGGTTTCTTGCGCGGGTGGCGGATGGGTAACACCTAGGTGGCCACCTAGGGCAAGTTTTAGAACACTGTCGGTAGATAACATTAACTTTGACTTCTCGGTTTGAACCCTTCTCGGTCATCTGTAGATCTTAACCCAACTAGCTCGGGTTGCCGATAACTTCATCTTCTCAGTTGCTTAGAAGATTCTTCGTCGCCAGTATATTCCTATCACATGGACCCTTTGAAATCCCTTCATCGAAAGTTAACAACTAGCCAATTGCCCCGGAACACCATCCAATTGCCTGGAATCGTCGAGCATGCTTCCCTGCAATTGTTACACTTAATGAGTATGATATAAAGTATAAAGCTACTCGCACTTGACTAGATTTGATCGATCTAGTTCGGTTTTGCCAAGTTGATTCCACCTAGTGTTTTAAATAACGTAGCGTTGGTTCATAGCATTTTTGTCTTGTCATCGCGTAGGCTAAATAGCGAAGCACATATCACAATTCACAAGCTTTTCGTGCACACTAATTTTTAAATTAAAAAAAACAAAATATACTTATATAAGTAAAATAAAAATAATATAACCTAAAATTAATCATAATAATTCATTACATGTCAAAATATCCAAGAACAACAATTTAAAAAGTTTTATAATTAAAACAACATAATCTAAAAATAATCAGTATCATCCAACTCTACATCACTATCATCATCAATAGTGTCTATGATTGAAAAATTTCTACTATCAAAAGTTGTTGGAATTATTCCACCATAATTTTCAGCGTCAAGATGATTATCTTCCACATCAACAAGACTCAACCTTGCTTGTTTGTCTTTGCTTCCACCTATTATATAAGAGATACGACATTTAAGAATCAATTATAGGTGAAGTAGATATAAGTAAATAATGTGCATATGCTTACTTGAATTTTCAACAACTCTTTTTTTTGAATTCGTAGAAGAACTTCAACTATATCCTCAATATCTTCGACTCGCTTATCTGAGTAGAAAAGACTTTCAAAGATAGCCGACAACACACTCACAATAGCATCACTTTCAAATAATTCATCATCTTCAAGTCATTTAGTAGTTACGAGAGGACTGGACTTTCTTTCTTAGTTATCCATTCATCATCCGAATCAATTTCATCAACTACAATGAGATTAATCTTGTCTCTCCTCCTAATGCTTCTCTCCCTAAGTTTGAAGTTTTATTTCATAAACACCAACACAATCAACTTCGCATGTTCAAGCCTATTTCTCTTTTTTGTATGAATCTAATATTACAAAAAAGAAAACATATATAAAAAATTAAATAATGATATGAAATTATAAAACAATTAAAATTCAAGTAGAGTTAGAAACTTAGAATATTCACCGATTCAAAAGTGCTCCAATTTCTTTTACATTCCGAAGCACTATAAGTGAGACTAAACACTCGAATTACAAACGCAGTAAGCTCGGGTGTCTTACTTCCAAAATGTTTCCATCACGAGACTAATAAGTAATAACATAAAGAAAATTACAAGAATGTATATAATTTTACAAGAACGGTTACAAGAAGAAAATTTTACCCGGTGTTTGCAACATTCTTGTTCGGTTTGCTATTGGAGTTCCAAATTCTCCTTCATCTTTGTTATACAAGTCTAATTGGATGTTCGCTTTAAGACGATTATCAGAAGACAACATCCTATCCATGCAAGTATACAATCCATCTCTAACTTCATCATAATCAGAAAATCTTTCTTCATAACACAATTACGGGTTCAAATAGTACCTGACCGCGTGTAGAGGATGATGAAGTTGTGGAGTCCATCGTGAATCAATTTTTTTTCCAAATGGACTTGTAGTTTCTATCAACTCCCCCACAATTAAATTTTATTGTCTCTTTTGCCTTATCCATAAGTTCATAAATATATCCGGTTGATCTCTCCTTCGAATCAACTTCCCTTAACACACTTACAAGAGGAACAACGCTTATAACACAAAATGCAACATGTGGCAAAACGTTGGGATCATTAACAATAATTCTCTTCACGACCTTTCCCTAATTTGGTGAACTAACCCAATCTTATGAAGTAAACATTTGTTCAAGTGGTCTTTTAACCTTATACATACTTTGAAGAGTGAGAAATGAAGTAGCAAAGCGAGTAACAACGGGACAGAGAATTTCTTTACCGTTTGTATACTCTCATCAAAGAAAGTATAGTCCCATGACCATAAAGCAACTTCACAATCATCTTAGCATGCTCAATTGTGTCAGAAAAAATCTTTAACTTTGCAATATCCTCTAACATTAGATCAATGCAATGCGCCGCATAAGGTGTCCACTAAATTTTGTGTCTAGTCTTCATAATTTTTTCCCTCGACTTAATGCAATTCGAAGCATTATCCGTGATAATTTGAATCATATTTTCCTCTCCTACCTCATCAATAACATCATCAAGATATTTAAAGATCAATTCCCCATTTTTAATAGAAGCTGATGCATCCATAGATTTAAAAAAGAAAGTGCCGGCGGGACTATTCACCAAAAAATTAATCAAACTTCTAGTCTTCCCATCCGTCCAACCATCAGACATAATAGTGCATCCATATTTTTTCCATACCTTTTTATGCTCCTCATATATTAGGTTGATGCTATCAACCTCAGCTTTAAATATCCAAGTTCTTAACTCATGCAATGAAGGAGACTTGAACCCTCTTCCATTTTCCGCGATACCCTCAAACCATAGGCAACCAATAAGGATCATTCACAACATTAAACGGAAATACGACAGAGTAAATAAAACGACCAACTCTACGCTTCACATCAACATTAAATCTTTTTTATATGTCGAATTTAGAGTTGTTTCTCTAGGTTCCGAACTAACAAACCCATGAAGAGTATCTTTACCTTTTGATTCACCACTACTAGAACATCCAATTGAATTTCCCCCTACACTTCCAACTTTTGATGATTGCACACTCATACTCTGGGGACCCTCACCAATCTCTCGTAACAATTTGGTTTGTTTGCTTTTAGATGCTCTAATTTTGTCAAGTGATTCTCTAATTTCTTACTTAATATCATCCGAAATACTAACACAAGGTGCAACCCCTTTATGAGTTTGAGCTAAATGTTGCTTCAAGCGTGTAATCCCTCTATTTGATATATGATGACAAAATTTGCACCGAATAGATTTTTCCCCCTCATTTTGATAACAATACTTCCTACCAATATCTTTTTTATCTTTTTTTGACAAATTCGTAGACATTGCAAATTCCAAATATATAATTAAAATCCTAGAAAAACAAAAGAAAAAACATCAAAACAAATAATTAATTAATTAGAAACAAATAAGAAAAAATGGGAATCAATCCAAGGCATCTGGATCGATCTAGTGATCGATCAAGATCCTTTTTGTTCGAACAATAGCAAGGATCTGGATTGATCACTAGATCGATCCAGATTCCTAACTTCTGGATATCGTGAAATCACTTTTGCTCCTTTGAGACACGAAAAACAAAAAGGAAAAACCAAACGAAGAAAATTGAAAGGAAGGAGAAAAGTTGACCTCCAATTGTCATCCCTCACCGTCGCTCACCGCTGACAGGTTGTCGCTCGTAGCTCACCGCTCACGGCTCGCCGATCGCCCGTCGCCGCTCTCCGCTCGCCGCTCGTAGGTTGCTAGTCGCCAATCATCTGTCGCCTCTGCCCTACCTTCTCAAAGGTCATGATTCTGTTTGCCTCTGCCCCTTTGCCTTTGCCCTAGCTATTTTGTAACCAACTATAGCGCCTGCTATGGGCCGCTAGATCACGATAGCGCACGCTATGTGTGCTATCAATGCTATTGTCCCGAATAGCGTGGGCTATTCAGGACAATCGCTAATCAGCGAATGCTCTGCAGCGTTCGCTGATCGTAGCGCGCGATAGTGCACTATATAGCGCGCTTTTCGCTGCTATTGAAAACATTGATTCCACCCACTTGGACTTGTGCCAAGCAATCAACTCCTGACTGATTCCACACACTTGGATTTGATTCACCTAGCTTCCAGCTAAAAATTTTGTATGTCAATCCTTAATTACTTGGACTTGATTCACCTAGTCTCTTGCTAGGAATTTTGTATGTTAAGCCTTAATCACTTGGACTTGCTTCACTTAGCCTAACCTCCAACTAGGAATTTTGTTTGCTTGATCTCTAACCAAGACTTAACTCATGCTTTACTTCCCAATTAGGACTTAGATGCCTAGATCTACTAGGATTTAGTCACTGCCTGGTGCACAACCAGAACATTAACTTCCGTTAAGTATACTGTACCTGTAAATTTTGAACGACTGGTTAGATCACAACTAACCTAATTTTAACCTTAATCATATATCAAAATCCTGGGTTACATGTTGTGCACCTAGCGCCAACATTCTAGACCTTTGCATAATAGATATGAAAAATCTAGAAGTAAGGAGAAGACCCTAAATAAACTTCTAAATAACTTTACAAATGTAGATTTAGGACTAGGAAGGTAGGAAGAAACTAATGATTCTAGAGTGGTTTAGGATACAAATTTAAGTTTAAGGTTACTGTTTCACCTACAATAAGGTTCACTTTGACTATAACATAAAGTCATAAGAACCCAAGAATCCTTTAGGACTAGGAGTGGTAGCATGCTAGCAAGGGAAGGTGTTCCTAGAGACCACCTTGATGAAACTACCAAGTCTAGGGCTTCTAAGAGACTTAAAGGAGTCCATAGGAAAATATCAAGAGAGATTATCCCTAATGAATACTTAGAAAACCCGAAAAGAGATAATATGTATTGAATTGCCAAGAGTGTGATTCCATCATACTAAATGAGTTTTGGGTTAGTTAACTAATTTTAGAAGAATAGTTCACTTAACCATAACATAATTGACACTTTGGAGTAGTTTAAAGGCTATTAGGTAGTTTTGGGTTAGTTAACTAATTTTAGAAGAATAGTTCACTTAACCATAACATAATTGACACTTTGAAGTAGTTTAAAGGCTATTAGGTACCTAGGAGATGGAATATCCTAACTCTATTTTAAAAGGTATAGAGTGTGCCAATAAGTTTATTTAATAGATAACTTATCTAGGTGACTAAAGATTAGGATAGGCTCATGCATTAAGATAATTAGTTAGAGACTTATGTTTAGAATGTACGAAGAAGATTTAAAAATCCTTAGGCGTGTCGAGTTCTATCTTATGACTTTGGCACATTATTAGAAAAAGTCATGCATGGAGAAAAAAGATTTATAAATGCTTATGATGCATGATGAAACTTCTATTATTAGGAATTAATACATATGACACGATTGATAATCATTTAATGATGCCAATAACAACAACCAAGCCTTATACTGCTAAATGAGGTCGGTTATATGGAACCTTTTAGCCATGAGACTTTATGCCCTACTATATCATCATTTATATTTAAATAAATTTTATTTTATTTTATTATTGGTAACCAAGTCTTTTTTGGTCGTCCTCGTTTGATGTGCGTATTTATTCACATCGCCTAATTGAAGCATTTATTGGTCATCTAAGTACATATTCGTACCACCTTAAACGTGTCTGTTATAGTTTTTCCTCAATAGATATAACTCTGACTTTCTCTCTAATATTTTCATTTTTTATTTTGTCCATCTTCGTATGTCTACCCATTCATCTTAATATTTTTATCTTTGTATAGTTCAATATTCAGCGCCATATAACATAGCAGGTCTAATCGTTATTTTGTAGAACTTCTTTTTAAATTATATAAAACACTGGACACTTCCTTTATTTCAACCATCTTGCTTGTATATCTCTCTCAATCCCTCCATCATTTTGTAAAATGATCCTAAATATTTAAAGCTCTTAGTTTTAGACAACTTATCATCTCCTATCTTAACAATTATCTCATTATTTCTAATATTTCTAAACTTTAATTCTATATATTTTGTTTTTACTCTATTAAGCCTAAAACCTTCACTTCTAGTGTTTCCCATTAAAATTCTAGTTTAGTATTTATTCATTCAAGTGTCTTATCTATCAAAACAATATTATTTATAAACAATGTGACTCCTTTCCCATTAAGAGCCATGTGCCTTTTTTTTTAAGAAGAGTGTTTAATAAACAATGTGAGATCCCTTGGCTTTGTCTATACTCTGTGTCAATCATAACTCTTGCAAATATGTTAAATCATGCTCGTGATTACTTAAGTCTATATAGGGCTTTCTTCAATTTATATACAAAATAAGCATCCAAATTATTTTCCTATACTAGTTTAATAAATTTTTTCCACTAGTTCTTTTCACAAAAATACATTCTTGACACTAAAATGTTGTAACTCCCAACTATCATTTGCTGCTAATGACAATAAAATTCTAGTTGGAAGGACATTACTAACATTTGTTTAAGTAAAAATAGTTTAAGTAACATGAGTACAATTATCAATAAAGAACACAAACCATTTTGCTCTAGAATATTATTAGTTGAAGGACCCTCAAATATCACTATAAATGAGATAAAAGACAAAAAAGCTTCTATTACTTAATGTATAAGACCTATATTTATGTTTAGCAAGTTGACACACTTTAGAATGAAACCCTCAACATCTATACTTTGCAATAAAGATGGAAATAAAATTTTAATGGTTCTAAATAATGGATATTCAAGTTGGTGATGATGAAGCTAGATCATATTATTATTAGACAAATAACGTACTAAAACTACTAAAAATAAAGAGGAAGGTAACTTGCTGTATTTGGTAATGTTGACTTGTCTTTGATAATGTTTCAAAGACCTGACCTTTTAAGATAGTGAGACCATCTTGTTCTTTATGATGTATAATCATCTTCCATGAATCCTTGTCCATTAATAACTATGATGAAGAATTAGATTGCAACATAAATTTTGAATAAAGTTTTGGATAGCGATAATGTTTGTAGATAATTTGGGACATCAAAATGTCAATGATGGCTTATTTTAACAACTTCTACGCATGGGAGTATGTGGAAATATGCTTGGTGAGTGGGTCGTATGCCAGGTGGCTCTTGAATTGATGATCCAAGTAGTGAATGAAATCTCGAGCCGTGCCGCCTGAAACGGCCGGTTTTTACCTTTTCAATGTGGGACCGGCACATGCACTGCAGCACAACAATTTCGCGTGCGCCATGCCCGCGCAACAGAAGGAAGAGGAAGGAAGAAGGAAGAAGAAAGAAGAAAGAAGAAAAAAGGAATCAATTTGGGGATGAAAACCTACCTCGAGTCATTGGTGAAAGGTTGGCGAGGCGACGGTGAAGTGGGGAGGCGGCGAGGTGGCGGTAACGAGGCGGCGACAGTGAGGATGTTGGCTGTTGCGGTGAGGCGGCGACTATGGCGACGAGTGAAAAAAAATCGTGATGGCGGAAACGTGAGGTTAGAAAAAATTAGGGTTTATTAAAACTTTTAAATAAAATCATTATATTTTTTTGTATAATTTCTAATTTCTAATTAATTATTATATAAATTATAATGATATATTCTATAAATTAATAATTAATTAAAGAAACGGTTAATTAATTGATATAATTATAATATATAACTTTATATTTTTATTATTTTTATTAAAATTATAAAAAAATTAAAGTAAAAAATAGATAATTTAAAATAATTTTAAAAACAAAGTTTAAATTATTTTTATAAATTAAAAATAGATTAAAATTTTATAAAATATTTAAAATAATTTTGAAATTTTATAGTAATTTTAGAAATTTCTAAATAATTGAAAAAAATTAATTGTTAAAAAAATTTAAAAATATATAATTTTTTTAAATAAATTTGATTTTAAATTCAATATAAGCTATATATATATACATATATATTATTTAGAATATTTATAAACTATAATTATACAATTATTATATATATATTATGATTTTTTGTTAATTTATATAATTATTATAGATAATAATTGTTTTTATCTTAGAATTAATTTGAAATTTGAAATAATAAATATTATAATACTTATCTTCTCTATTTTTAAATTCTTGGTTCCTAAGCATATAAAACACATTTTTATTGATATGAATGTCTAATCTTTATTTTAGAAATTTTTACAAATGTATATGCTCAAGTTACATAACATTAATACAACAACAACCAAAGTTTATTATATATATATATATAAAGTATCGAAATCGTATCTGCATGGCACGATACAATATCGAAACCGTATCGTTCCAATCTGAGATCAAAACCTCAGCATGGGTCGAGATTTTAAACCTTGAATCCAAGAATAAAAAAAGCTTGTATTCGAGATATATAGTCCAATAAAAAATGGAAGCATACCTAAGTACAACAATGAACTAGTATTTGCCAAGGTTACCAATAAGAGATCTTATCCACTAGACCTTTTGTTGGTTGAGCCTACGTGACTCCTTTGGTGTTGTTTCATTTTATTTTGTATTAGTCATATGCATCTAAGCATTGATCCTTATTTGTTCTCTTTATGTCCCCACTTTCGGTGGAGCAGTTTACTACCCATGCTTTATTATTCGAGCATAAGTCTGTTGCTTTTCTACACTTGAACCAATGCTTCCACTTCATTAAAGCTTGAAATTTCTTGTCCACCAAGAATTTGGATTCTCACTTGATCAAATTCTAGATTAAGTTTTATAAGAAAATCATAAACTCTATCTTGCTCAATGCTTAATAAAGTCCTTTAGAACAATAACATCTTTGAAACATTTGATTGCCTTAAGATCTTACCATAACCTTTTCAATTGATTAGTAGCCTTGTTTAGCAAGTATTGTTTTCACTTTCACCTTATATACTTGAGTCACATCTCTTTCTTTTGAATATGTAAGTCCACACTAATATGAGGAACCATTGAATTCCATTTTACGCCATAATAGTTGAGTTTTCTTCATTCTATGCTTTAAATTTAGCCTAATAGTTGTAAGATGATTTAGCTTTCCCTTTCCTTTAAATATATTATGAATAAGTTAGGACCTCTTGAGATAGTTTTTTTTATTATTATAGGTAACTTTGATTTTTTTAGTTTTCCAACTTCTAACAATTGTTTTAACGACTCTTGACATTTTTATAAATTAAAATTTACAAAAGGTAAGAAACAGGGAAAAATGAGTAATGAAGGTGGAGCAATAACCGAAAAATCGCTAATGATAAAAGTTAGGAAAAGGAATTCTGCGAAGGTGTTTTGAATCTAGAATCAGAGAAAAATAGAAAAAACAAATCAATAAAGCCTAACGCTCTTATACTATGATAAAAATTAAAAATGGTATTAACTTAAAAAAACTTATCCAATATAAGGAATCTTAACCTTTTTTTATAAATTGATAACACAACTTATTCTTTATCAAATAATCTTAAAAATAATAAACAATCTTGTATGCAAATTAGTTATTCTATCATATTCCATAATTTATGAAATCATGATCTCATAATTTATAAAATCTTTTTAACTTAATTTTTAGTGATATTCATAGTTACAAAATCATGTTTTCCCACCATTATATTTTCTTGTTTAATGCAAGCTCGAATTGTAATAGTTTTTTTTTACCTTTGGATGACATTCAAAAAGGAGAAAATATAGAGGGATTTTAGGAATGACTAACTAACGAGTATAGGTCATGGAGTAGAAACCCAGAGTTTCCGACTACGTAAAATGATAAATGCTTGCATTGCTTTGTGTTAGACTTTAATATTCTACTACTTACTAAAATAATTGTAGACACAAGTAAGAGATGGTTCACCCTCCATCTACTTCTAGTCTCACCAACGATCCAACAACATCTCGTACAATGCTATCATCTTACAAAATATAAAAATTGATGCCTAAAAGGATACCAGTATGAGTTGCAAAAGCCTTAAAATGAGTGATTAATGTCGAACACTTTGTTATGTTTTAGTTGTATATTCAAGGTCCCTTTACCAATCCCCTTATTTGTAGTAACAAAGGCGAGATAAAATAGCGAATAAGACTTTTCATTCAAATAACTTTGACTCAATGTCCTTTTATTGAAATTAGTCCTTGATCAAGTGATTGAAATCATTCTCATTGGCTAGTTGCTAATCTTCAATTGACTTAGTTTGTGCATTTAGTTGACTCAAATTTCTTTTAGTCGACTTGACTATATCTAGTCGACTAACCTAGATAAGATTACAAGCTTATCTATTAATATCTTTCAATTTTAGAGGACTTCATAAGGATCCAATTGATTGAAATCTATTCCATTCGACTCAATTCAAACATAAAGTAAGGATTTGCTTGAGCACAAGACTTAAGTCGACAAGGCAGTCCACTAAGCATCTAGTTGATTGTTGCAAATATGTATTTTGCTCAACTTTATCTAGTAAGCCTTTGTAAACCTACCTCCAAGATTATACTCAACCTTAGACCAACAAAAAAAAGTTATATTTCTTCTCAAAGGCTCTCAATCAAGCCTTTCCAACCCTATTACAAATCACATAACCTCTCACAACTCATTGTCTTCAGGCTATTTCACAGTTTCATGTCGTCCAAGCGTCTACCTTTCATTAGGACTTCCGTTTGTCGGATGCATCAAACCCTTAACTTACTCTATATGCCATCTATTGCAGGATCACTTATAAGTCCACCTCTTATGACTATCATCAGAACTATTTATTTAACTCCATTCTCCTTGTCAAACTTTTAAGCTATCGAGCCCAACTTGACCACACTAAGTCAACTAACACAACTTGACCTTATCGAGTCATGAGCTCCTTTATGTGCATTATACTAAATTCTTACAAACTTCATGCACACTTTACTTAATAATGTAGGAAAACCTAATTTAATCCCTTTGCTAAATATATCAAACATCTTACTCGAATACGACTACTTAAGGCATGATTGCATGAACAATCCTTGTAGTTCTAACTGCTCTCTCAATGAATTTGTTTGAATCTCCATTGCATATGCAATTAATAATAAAAGAGTCATGGAATTAGGAACTTACAAAGCTATCTACCATATCAGTTTGATTACTTTAATGTTGTGAGTTGATGGATTGTGGTTTTTTTTATATTTGGACAATATATTTAGATAATATGTTGGTGCAATCATATTATGGACAATATGGTTGTGATGAGTTTAGATTAGGCCGATATGTAGAATAGGTCAAGGTTAATTGACTACTTGATATTAGATGAAATCCAAATGGGTTGAGATTGATTAGATATATGGCAAGAGGAAATTCAAGAAGTGTTGGCATTAGTGAAATTATAATTGGTATTAGGTGTTGGGAAGTGGAAAGTTCATTAGGGAGTTAGCAATATAAAGTGCAATATGGAGTTGGTAAATAGAACCCCAAGTAAATCAAGGTTGATTGGATGCTTGGCAGGTAATGAAAGTCGAGACAGATTAAGGGTGATTGAATACTTGACAAGTGATGAAAGTGTTGACATGTTAAGATGGACTGGATGCCTGGTAAGTGATGGAAGTCAATCTTGGTAAGTCAGGTCAAGGTTGCTTGATGCAAGTGATGGAAGTCTCGACAGGACAAGATTGATTAGATGCCTTGACAGTTGAAGGTAAGTGGAAGTCTTGGCAATTGAAGGTGGGTCTATGGCTAGGTGGAAGTCTTAACAAGTGATGAAGAATAGTGACCATTAGGTAAGTGGAAGTCTTGACAGTTGTAGGAATCGAGGTTCCAAACCATATAAAATTTAGGTGTTGTGCTTGTGTTTTGATTTTTGTATTTGTAGTTTCTACTGTGTTTAATTCTTTGTAGACAAGCACACCGAAGGACAAACACGATCGAAGCACAAATCATTATTCACCTCCCTCTTGATGAGAGAGAACGTCGAGTGAACCACAAATCCGAGAACAAACCCAAGGGAATCACACCTATGATAAAAAAGGAAAGGACCACATGGTGAGCTTTGCTTGCAATAAGAAGGGACACTACTATAATGAATGTTCGAATGGGTGGCAACCCAAGAAACACAAGATAAGGAGGAGCTTCTAAACTAAACACGTAAGGTATCATCATTAAGTTGGTTTCTTTTTGCAATTTATAATGATGACCTCATTCTCATGTTAAGAAGCATGCTAGATATATTTTATGATTCTAGTGCTTCATATTATAAAAAGAGGAAATTTGATACTCTTAGGAACAATTCTAGATCCTTGAGGAGTTAAATAATAGAATTAAAGAGTTATAGAAGGAAAATCAAGCCCTGAGAGATGATTTGATTATTTAGAAAAGATCACTCTTGAGAAGACCACAAATGGGTTTAAGAAAGTAGACTTAGGTCCAAGGAGGCAAGAGATAAATACTAAGAAGAGTTGTTTGAGATACAAACCTAAGTCAAATGTTAGTGGGCTGACCTACTAGAGGATTCACTTTGATTATGACACCAAATCAAAAGAACCCTTTAGAACTAGACATGGTAGTAAAGTATTAAAGGAGGTTATGAGTTCACCCAAGGTTGATGCTTTTAGGAAGTCTAAGAGAGTCCTTCGGAAGGTTTCAAGGGAGGCTGGGAAGGTATCAAGGGAGGCTGCACCTTATGATTACTTATAAAACGCAAGGAGTACCAATAGATATTGGAACTCCATTAGTGTAATTCCATCATACTAAATGAGTTTGGGATGAGCGAACTATCTTTAGAAGGCTAGAGTTGACACTTCAGGTAGTCCTATTCTAAAACCTTAGAGTGTGCCAATAAGTAGGGATGATTGAATAACTTTTGAGTTAATTGACACATACAAATCATATCATGCATTAAGTGGACAATTAGCTAGAGGCTTACGTCTAAAATGCATGAAAAGGATTTCTAGGATGAAATTTTGATACATGCTATAAAAATCCTTAGGTGTGTCAAATTAGATGAAAATATCTTCTTTGATTTTGACATATTATGAGAAATTGATACATAATAAGATTAAACATATTTTATCTTGCAATTGACACATTTTTATACGATATAATTTTATGACTTGTATGCTTTTTGATTTATGCCATGCTTAGGCACAAGTCATGCAGTTAATATCGAGAATGATGATAATAATTGACATCTTAGGTATTAACTGCATGATCAATTGTTAGTGTAGATTTTTGCATGATCACCTAAGATAAGGAGAACTTCTAAAATCATCTTACTATAATTTACGATTTGACTTGTTTGTATATTTAGACACAGAATCAAGTGAAATGTTAGGATAATGAGCTAAGTTTAAGATGTTTATGCGATGCATGTAGTTGCATATAACTTAAGATCATGATGAAAAATCACTTTTAAAATAGTTTAAAAACTTGGTTACTTCTGTCGATAGAAGTCATAAAAATGGCTTTGATACAAAGTATGGGACTTGTTTTTCAACTTCATGTCATTGTTTGAGAATAGTGTATTTTCTTATAAAATTATTTTCCATAATACATTAATACCAGAAATTTTATAAATTTGCAATTAATATAGAAATATTTATGATTTTTCTAGTTTGGATTGCTAGAGAAGACCGAACACATTTGACTAAATAAATTTGGTTTTGTTTGAAGACGGTTGAAACTTTAGTTTTGATTGGATTCAGACTAAAATTTTATGGAGTTTTTGATTCAGTTAAAATTGGTAGTTTTAAGTTGTTTACCCTCCCATGAATATATATATTCACTCTTGACTCTCTAAAATACTTAGGTAGCTGTTTTATAATCCAAAAGAGATTGTTAATGCAAATTAGAGGCTCAGAAGGGAGAAAATTATTAAAAATGAAGATAAGGTTGAATTAAGAGGGAGTTAAAAGTTTTCACCTTGGATTACGAAAATTTATTTCTTTAGTGGAGAAGTATTTACCTCTATGATAAAAATCAATTTCAAGGTGAAACCTATATTTAAAAGTAGTATAGGTATGAACATATGACATCAGAGCCCCCGAGGTTATGGTGGGACGGACTCTCTAGGCAACAAGTGTTCGAATCTTACCTCGGGTACATTACACTCGTTAAGTTATTTAGAGTTTTGCTTTTAGAGTTTAGGGGTTGGGTTATAGTTTTAACAACAACTAAGCCTTATTCCACTAGGTTGAGCCGGTTAAATGAATCTTTATATGCTGAGCTTTAACTCGTACTATATTATCTATACTTAAATAAATTTTATCTTATTTTATTATTGCTAATCAAGTCTTTTTTGGTCTTCCTCTTCCTCGTTTGATATGCGTGTTTGTTATACTTTCACATCGCCTAACTGGAGCATTTATTGGTCATCTAAGTACATGCTTGTACCATCTTAAGTGTCTTTCGGAGTTTTCCTTTAGCAGATGCAACTATGACTTTCTCTCTAATGCTCTCATTTCTTATTATGTCCATCCTCGTATGTCCACACATCCACTTTAACATCTTCATCTCTGCAACTCTCATCTTTTGCTCATGTGCTCGATTCATAATCTAACATTTAGTTTCATATAACATAGAGGTTGAATTGTGGTTTTATAGAACTTTCATTTAAATTTTAGAGGTACTTTACGATCACATAAAACACCCAACACTTTCCTCTATTTCAACTATCTTTCTTGTATTTTATGTAAGACATCTCTCTCAATCCCTTCATCATTTTGTAAAAATGATCCTAAATATTTAAAGCTCTCGGTTCCCGACAACTTATCATCTCCTATCTTAACAATTGTCTCATTATGTCTAATATTGCTAAATTTAATTTCATATATTTTGTCTTTATTCTACTAAACCTAAAATCTTTTCCTTCTAGTGTTTCTCGCCAAGATTCTAGTTTAACATTTACTTATTCACGTGTTTCATCTACCAAAATAATATCATCTGCAAACAACATGCACCACGGTACCGTGTCTTGAATGTGTGCAGTGAGTTCATCCATAATTAGTGTAAAAAGATAGGGACTTAGAGCTAATCCTTGAAGTAATCTTATCTTTATTGGAAATGCTTCAGTTATTTCATACATATCCTTAATTAGTTCAATATATCTTACGTTAATACCTCTCTTTTCGAGAATTTTCTATATAATTTCTCTTGGTACTGTGGCGAAGGGAGTTGATGGCTAGAGGTCTCATAGATTTTGATTGCTTGAGCAAATAATTTAAGTTTAGATCATATTTGTATTTGATATGCATGATTAGTATAATCTATCAAAGTACACATGTGAGACTGTGTGGCCAAGGGAGCTAATGACTTGATGGCTCAAAGTCCATGGATTTTAGAGAAGGATGACATGAGACATTTGAGGGTCCTAGGATTTGGAGCATCAGAATGTAGTTGACCCAGAGGTGGCGGTCTACGTGAAGGCATGACATGTAGAGTGATGTGCTCATACTGCAAGCACACGGTGTTGTCAATTAATAAACATACCGTCCACTAGATTGTGTTGTTGAATACCAAAATACTCGCAAAGGAGATTATCTAATTGATCAGGAATAAGTGTGTTGTGGAAAGAGAAATAAGAGCAATCGAATGAAAACAGTGAGAAAGCTAATTCGGAAGGCAACTCTAGGTTCACCATAGACACTACCCTTACTTGGAGAGGAACTCTCAAGTCGATTGTAGAGGTCAGAGATTAGGGTTCACCATTAAGTATGCCCCCTATTCTCTATGGATCCAATCGTATTCTTATATGCAATGATTCGAATTAGGTTCATCCCTTAATCTATCCCAACGAGGTTACTATTCACTTGAATCTAGCAACATAGATGAATGAAGACTGAAGAGAAATGAACTGAACTATTCAAGAATCATGCACATCATTAATAAAAAGAAGATCAATGTATTATTTCATGAAACATAACATCAAATTACTCTTTAATCCTAGAATTAGGGAGATTATTCTATGACGATGGAGTTATAAACCAAAAACTTGAAATAAGAATTAAGTCCGTTGTAAACGATCTCGATGTATTTGGAATCCAATACGCGTGCGTCACGGATGTTTCTTTTCGTGTCTAGAAATCGGCACGGGAGGCTTCCCCGTCTCGAGGGCGCCGGAGGAGACGTGGGACGCCTCCATTAGTGCAGGAGGATACGTGGGACGGCTTTAGCGGCGTTCCGCGACGCCTTCAGCACCTAAGGCGTCGTGCGTGATGCCTTCTGCAGTGCCATCGGAGGCGTCCGGCGACGCTTCTAGCGCCGCCAGACGCCCCTCGCGGGATCGCCCATGATCATCACGGGCGATCTCGCGTACACAGGTTTTTTTTTAATAATTATTTATTTTATTTAATTAATTTAAATAATTTCTAAGGAGGAGGTGTGATATTTCAAAGAGGCTTTTATAAACCTTAATTAAATTATCCTAATAAAATATATAAAAAATATATTTAAAATAAATTTAATAAATTTTATTAATTAATATTATGAAAAAAATAATGTTTTAAATTTCATTTAAAATTTTTAAAAAATATATAATAATTCTTATTTATATTCTAATATATTTTTTATTATTTTAAATTTCATTTAAATTTTTTAAAAAATTCTAAAAAGTTATATTTATATTCTGTTATATTTTCTAATTTTTTTAAAATTTTTTGCTTGATATTTTTTTACTATTTAAAATATATATTATTTAATTAATAATTAATTAAATGAATAAATAGTTAATTTATATAATTATTATTAATATAAAGTAATATCTTGTATTAATTTATATAATAATAATAATTATTATTATTATTATAGATACTTTCATTTTAATTTGAATTATTGATATATTAATTCTATTTAAATAAAACTATTTTTAATTATTTTTTCTAACAATATTAAATTATTCAATAATTGATAACTTATAATAAATCAATATACAACTTATTTTTATACACACAATAAACATATTTATCTTATAATTATAGATAAATAAAAAATACCGAAACTGTATCGGCACGACACGATACGATACCAAAATCGTATCGTTCCGGTCTGAGACCAAAAGCTTGACACGGGTTGAAATTTTAAACCTTGTTCCACACACTCCTCGACGGTGGAATAATTTCCAAACCTTGAAGATGACTCTCCCAAGTAGGGTTTTTGTCACAAATCCTGGATGATGCTTTGCCTATGCTTCGTTGTCTTTTTTATAGGGTATAAAGGTGGTTTGGTCTTCGATGGAACCCTACAATAAAGGAGGAAACAACCACACGTACCATGATCGTGTTGGAAAACACGGTCAGGCAGTGTGGCCTCCTGGCTGGCATTGTCCGATGCTTGACACCGTCGTGTCGGTTGCTGGACCTCTCAATGTTGATCTGTTTGTGCACTTTGCCTCCAAGTATGATTTACAATCGTGGCATAGGCCAAGGGTAGGTTGTGTATGTTGGTGCGGTTAGCACTAACAGTCCAACTCAGGTTTTGATGAATGACAAATTAGGTTAAGTTAGGTTTGTCGTTGTCTAACACTTTGATCGAGTGTGCAGGCGAAGTCCAGACAGGTCGACGGGCTGATCGGATGTCTGGCACGAAGCCCAGCTAGGTCAACGGGCCGACCGGATAGCTGGCGAGAAGTCTAAGCGGGTCGACGGGCTGATCGGACGCTTAACACGAAGTCCAGCTAGGTCGACGGGCTGACCGAATAGCTGGCGAGAAGTCCAGACGGGTCGAAGGGCTGACCGGACGTCTGGCAGGTGAGTAAAGGTAAGTCACTGGAAGGGAGTGACTGTGAGGACGCATTCTCGGGAAGGGAACTTAGGCGTTGATCCGACTTAGAACTATTTTGGAACTCTAAGTCGAGATCTTGACTAGATTCCGGTCTCGGAGAGACGAAATCTAAATCATATTCTTTTCTGGCAAACTATAAACTGTGCTAATACTTTGTTTTACAGGATATACATTATATGTTTGCCTCGGACTAACCTTGTCTTGCAGGAGAAGATGTTCTCTGGAGAAAGGTGGTCCGAGCGCCCGGGGGCAAATTTTATCCCCTGACACGACGTCGACACGTGGAGCCTCTTGGTTGGGTCGGCTACGTCATGGTCGAGGTGCCCTGAAGGTTCTAGGCGCCCCGAGCCTCCTATATAAGGAGGGTCAAAGACGGAGCTCCAACAACAACTCAGAATTGACGATCTGCTCTCCTGCGCTCCTGTAACATTGCGACGCTACTCCGACAAAGCTCTGCTCCTTTTTCTATTATTTTATATTTGTCGGTATTTTATTTCTAGCTTTTCTGTACTTAATTCTTGTAATCAATTATTCGAATTGCTAGTGGATTGCTCAACGAAAGCACTCGACGAGTGCAGGCCTTGGAATAGGAGTCGACACAGGCTCCAAACCAAGTAAAAAGAACCTGTGTTAGCCTTGCTCTTTTCTACTTTTTCTCTTCTCGAACGTTTTTCGATATTCAGCCCCCCTCTCTTTCATGATCCAACAGTGTAAGGTGCTGACACGAGGCTTTCTGTCTTAAATGCATCCAAAAGCCAAGATCTTTATGCCTTGTCAACATATAATATAAAATAGCAGTCTCCCGAACTACAAAGATGCTTATGCTATGTAGGAAATGAATGGAAAATAAGATACAAAATAAGGGTAAGAATTTCATGGAGGCGTTGTATCTATTTTCCTTGGTAATTTTTATCCAAAATTTGCCATCCTTAAAATCATTGGGCTGCCATCTTTCCCCAACTAATGGCAACTCAAACAAAATTAAATTGTGCTGAAGTCCAATTATGCTCATCATTACATGATCCGTCCTTCGGCACACCCCTCTCCTTGCATAATATTTGCTTCAATGGAACCAATGAACTAGGGTAACTCTTAGGTAGGTAGGGTATTTCATGTTCATAAATCTATTCCATCCTACTCTATCCAACATCTAATCAATATCTTCCCTAAGCTCGAGGGTTGTCAAAACATAGTCACCCATGTAGCGAGTGTTATTTATGAGTAGCCTTGCAGAAAATAATGCCAAAATAGTTAAAATCATTACCCTCATCTGAAGCTTTGCCCTTTCCTTTTTACGCGTGAGCTCGAACCTACATGGTTCTCACAATACAATCAAAGAAAATAGCAAGGTGAAAACTTGGGTTTGTGGCGGCGAGAATGAGAGAAGAAAGAGTTTTCTTGAGGTGGAAAAGAAATTAGGGTTTGATGGATCTAGAGTTTGAGGAGGAGAGGAAGTGGATGGAGGTTGCTGAGGAGAGGGAGAAGAGATGGGGAAAAGAACTTGAAGGTGGAGGGAAATGAGAATGAAGATCTCAGAATTTTTGAGGTTTTCGGGCTAGAGAAGTTGTCTAGCTTAGTTTCCAGGTAAGACTTTTGTGCTTGTTGGAACTCCTGTGCCCTATAATTTACTTGCCCAATGTTCTCTTGGTTCTATAGGAGAAGTTGGGATATTTTTCCACCAGGGTTGCAAGTGTTAGAATTGGGTTCAACCTCTGATTGTAGTTGTTGATCGCATCCTCTTGCTCCATTTGAACCCCTTACAAAGGTGTGACTCTGACTTGACAATTCACAACCGTGTGCCCTGGGCTCCAACAATTGAGTCCAATGAAACCCTAGCAGAATATGTGATTCCGTTGTAAAACGTGTGGATGATTAATCATTTTTCAAATTCGTGATATGAGTATTGTTGTAGAAGTCCCTTGAAAAGACTCTGTTCTTTTCTGAGAAATTTGTGATTTGATTCATGATGTGCGCGTTCTTGCTAGGAGGGAAATACTTGTCGAGAAAGTGCTGCTCCATTTGAATCCATGTCGTGATGCTTCCTATGAGCAAGGAATTTAGCCAAGCCCTCGCCTTGCCCCTTAGTGTGAAAGGGAACGGTCGCAGTCTAATGCCATCTGTAGAAACATCATTATATTGTTGATGCAGATTTTGAGCCTCTAAATTGGTGTTGTTGGACCATGGAAATCAGCAAAGGCTTCAGTTCGAAATTGTTTGCTTTTATTGGAGGTCTCGTGATGCTAGACCTTAATCCCCTCGCACTAGGTACGACATAGTCCTTCAGAAGTCAGTTTCTGTCGTTGATGGCCATGATTGGTGTTGGTTGTGCCTTCAACTGCCTCTGTAAGTTTTTTTTTGCATGACATGTTCTTTCAATTTCAAGGTCTAAATCCTAAATAATCTTTGATCTGGTAGACCTTCACATGAAAAGAACTTGTTCACCTACAAGAGGAAAAATAAAAATCATAGTGAAAAGGAAAGAATGAATCTAGATTAACCAAATCACAAATAAGACTCGATATCAACAAAGACAGTCTCAGTAATGATGCTAAAAACTTAATGTCCTCGTACCACAAGCTCAGGTTGTCGTCAAGTAATAAAAATATCATCCATTAGGACCGTGTTGTTGAATGCCAAAATACTTGCAAAGGAGGTTATATAGACGATCGAGAAAGGTGTGTTGTGGAAACAGAAATAAGCACGATTGAACGAAAACAGTGAAAAAGCTAATTCGGAAGGTAATTCTAGGGTTTTGATTTCACTATGATGGATTAACAAATGCACCTCTTTTATTTTAATGCATGATTATCTTGAAAGGATTTGTCCAAAGGTAATTGAATGCGTCTATGGGAAGAAGAAAAGAAATCAAACACCGATGTGTCTATTCTAATTGCAACTCATAAAGTGAATTTTGATAAATCCTTTAAGTTCAGTGACAAATCGTAAAAGCCTTGAGAGAGTTCAACTACTTTCGTGGTAGTCGTGCTAGGGAATGCTTTTTAAGAAAGCTTCTGTCACTAGAGCCCTACGATCCCCTAGGCACTATCTTTACTCGGAGGAACTCTCAAGTCGATTGGAGAGGTCGGAGATTAGAGTTCACCATTAAGTATGTCTCCTATTTTCTATGGATCCAATCGCATGCTTATATGGAATGATTTCAAATTAGGGTTCACCCCTTGGTCTATCCCAAACTTGAATCTAACAACATAGATGGATAAAGAGAAACAAACTAGAACCAATCAAGAATCATACGCATCATTAATAAAAAGAGGAAAAATGCATTATTTCATCAAACATAACGCCAAGTTACTCTCTAATCTAGAATTAGGGAGACTACTACATGATGATGTAGTTATAAACCAAAAATATAGTTTTACAACTAGAAATTCATGTAGACGATCTCGATGTATTCAGAAGAACTACATGCACTCCTCGACGACGGAATAATCTCCAAATCTCAAAGATGACTCTTTCAAGTAGGGTTTCTGTTGCAAACCCTAGATGATGCTAGAAGTTCTTGGATAGCTTTTACCCAACATGCATGTTTAGTTGCATGTGAATAAGAGGTAGGGACTGTTGTATCAACTAAAGTGGCAGAGAAACCATATATATCAGCAGGATGATAGATGCAAGAGGATAGGGTTGGAAAGAATTTGTGACGATGGATTTTGTCGTCGTTGATATACAATTCCAGGTATAAAACATGCAATTGGTGGAGAGATCATCAAAGCTAGAAAGAAGAACATTTTTGGAAGGAAAAACATCTTGCGGAAAATAATATTCATGTTTAAAGAAAATCACATTTTTGGAAATACATAAACGATTAACAACAATATCATAACACAAAAACCCCTTTTGAGCATTGTTGTACCCCATAAAAGCACATTGTATGGACTATGCTATAAGTTTGTGTCGCTCATGAGAAGGTAAGTGGATAAAGCAAATACATCCAAATGTATGCAACATGTGATAATTAGGATGCATACCAAAAAGACGATAGTAAGGAGAATCAAAATTCAATTGTTGAGAAGGCAGACGATTAATCAAATAAACAATAATGATTAAAGCTTCCACCCAAAATTTAGGTGGAATTAAAGACTCCAAGAGCAATGTGCGTACCATATCCAATAAGTGACGATGTTTAATTTCAACTACCCATTTTGCTGAGGAATATAATGACATGATCGTTGATATATAATACCTTTTTGATGCTAAAGAGATTGAAAATCATGTGATAGATACTCGCCACTATTATTAGATAATAAAACTTTAATACAAGTGGAGAATTGTCTCTCAATATAAGCTAATTTTTTTTTAAAAAACATTAACCACCTCGGCTTTACTGCATAGAAAATATATTCATGTGAAATGACTATAGTCGTCAATGAACGTCACAAAATATTTATACTGTGCATGTGAAATGATTGGAGTAATGCCCTAAACATCACTATGTATTATCTCAAAGCATGTGTTAGCACGACCATTATGAGTAGGAAAAGGTAAAGCTTCACTTTTCGCAAGTTTACAAGTAGAGCAATCAAGAGGCAATAGAAGATTAAAAGACTGATCGTGGTTACCAAGCAAACCATACGTCATTAAATTAGCTAAAACCACATTATTTGTGTGGCCCAAGCGTTTATGCTAAGCATCAGTCTTATTTGTAACAACAATAGAAGAGGACAAATTTCTAAGAACAGTAATTTACAACGGAAATAATCTTTCCAATTTAGGCCCTTTCGCGATCACCTATCTCGACACCTGATCCTATATAATACAACCACCACGAGAGAAATGTACGTCACAGTTGTTATCCACCATCTTGTAGACAACCTAGGAGAGACAAATACATGACAAAAAGAAGACCCTATATCACTAATGGCTGTAATTGGAAGATTACTGTCATTAGCAATCTGAATATTTTGTGTGCCATTATACTGTCGTACATTATGCAATAGATCAGATGACCTAGTCATATGATTGGATGCTCCAGAGTCAAGAAACCATGTTGAAGTAGTCTTACCTTGGCCTCGAAGTGTAAAAGTGGAAAAGGCTATGAAAATCCTCTGTTAGACCATTTCTGGAGTAAGAACATATTGATTGGTGCTAGTGGCCGTAGATGTAGGACTAATAATATTATGGTCTAGAGTAGCAACTTGAAAAGCTTGAGCTCGTCGATTCTCTGGACATGTAGAACACTCCTTGATAATGTGTCCATGTTGCTTGCAGTAATTGTAGAATTTCTTACCATTGTGAGCAATATGCCCAAACTCCTTTTAGCTGTAGCTGACCCTTTTTTACGGTTCCTCGAGCTGCATAAGCAACATTGATAACTGTAGATTTTTTCCATTGATGCACCTATAACAGCTTGTGTAACCCATCTTTGTTCGTCACACAACAATTCACCAAGACATACATCTAAAGAAGGAACTAGATTTCTATTCAGCAATCCCGCCTGTGCTACTTTAAAATCTAGTCTCAATTTTATCAAACATTGATCACGCTTACTCTCTTCATGAACCGCTTAAATACTGGGTAAGACCTCTTTTGGTACCTTTGAATAGATAATACCAGAATATTCATTCCAAAGATTAAGAAATCCAGAATAATTTTGCTTAATAGAGAGATCACCTTGACTGAAGTTACTAATCTCAAGTTATAGTTGACTTGAAATCATCTTGCAGTGTTATCTTGATGATATATTCGTTTTAGATAATCTCACATCTCCTTAGCTATACCAAAGGGGTGTAGATTGTTCACCGTATAGGTTTCAATAGATCCTAAAAGCCAAGAGATAATTCGAGCATCCTTTGTCTCCCATTGGCTGAGTTCCTTAGGATCTATGGGAGCCATAGAAGACCCATCAATGTGACTCTAAAGCTCTTTCCCTTTTAGAAACATTTTGAATTGAAATTTCGATGTTACATAATTCTTTCTTGTAAATTTAATAGCCAAGGTCTCTGAAGGTTTTCTTCCAGAAAAATTCTCAGTAGCCGTTCAAAAAAAAAAATCTAAACCAGAAATCTTAATGCAATACTCTCAATCACAAGTTGATTGACCAAAAAAAATTCTAGAAAGTTGATAAGAAATCAACTAAAAATATAACAAGACAAACAGACGAAATTTCATCCTTCATTGATCGAGCAAGCACCTTTCTTTCGGCTCTAGAGTTTGAAATTTCAGCTTTCAAAAGATGGAAGAAAAAAATATCGGACACAAATCCAAAGATTCAGCTATGAATTTCAGAACCTCACTTTGATACCATGACACTTTCAGTGTAAAATGGCTGAATGCCTTCCTCTTCCATATCTTTACATTAAATAGAATTGCTATACAAACTATCTTGAATAAGAAAATATATGCAGTTAACATACTAATTACAGATTATCTATTCTAGGTTTATACTAATTATAGATAATTTATTCTAGGTAATAATATATACAAAGCCAATAGCATAATTATGGCAACATATATTCCATAATTAATAGTCCATAATTTCTGCTGTTGATAATCCTAACCAGATCCATTGGATTGCTACTACAGTAAAACAATGGAGAGATGTGTTCATGAGAAAAGTTAGTTTATGACTAATGTCTATAGTGCATTAGTCGATTGATCAATAAACGCTTAAGAACAAGATGAAGCTAGATGAAGGCTTAAAAAAGAGGGTCCTGGAGGATATTATAAGGGTAACATTCCCAAACATAAGGAGCTAATATTTTATGCCTCATTCTAAATCTTTTATTCTTGTGGTTCAATTATAAACACTTAAAGAGCTTGTAAGTGTTTTCTTCACTTACAAAGTTGTCTGAGAAGGAGAAAGCATAGTGGGTTTTCAGGAGTGATCCATTTAAAGATCTTAGGTCATCGACCAGGAATGAAGGCGTCGAACCATATGAAATTGAATATGTTAACTTGTGTGTCTCTCTTCTATTTTATTCCTATTGCATTTTGATTTGAATCGCCCTTACTAGTGCATTAATAAGATTCCTTGAAGTTGTAATTTCAAGGACATTCACTATTCACCATCTAGCTTCTCAGTCATCACTCTAATGGGTTCTTTCATATTATTGATGTGAACTTCAATAACTAAGGGGGAGAATTCTAGTTTAGGAGGAGATGTATCTTTTAAGGGGAAGGGGTCCACCTTGAAAGAGCATAAATTACTCAGAGATTAGGAGTGGTGCTTCCTTGTGTGTTAAAGCTAACATGATTGAGTAAGTGGAAGTCCTAGTTAACTGACACTAGACAAAGGATGAAGTCCCAAAGACTAGACTTTTAGGTAGTGAAAATTTTGATTGGTCGAGGTTGATTGATACTAAGTAGACAAGGAAATCCTCGAGGCATGAGGTCTTTTAGTAAAGATGAAGACTCAACATTAGAGTGGCTAGATTTAAAATTTTAATCGATTGAAGAATGTTCAGTATGATTCAGTTAACCTAGCAGTGGACTCAAGTTGGGTTACCAACAAATAAAATATTTTAATTCGCATGAAGAGTTGACCGATAAAGTTAATCGACTATTTCAATTGCAAGAATCTAGAAAGAGAGTCATTGAGTACACAAATTTAGCTACCACTATTAAACGACTCAAATGTTATAGCAAATCGATTGATTGGATGGAGGGTCAGTAGTCATGAGCAAGAGAAGTCGACTACATGCATGTTTAATCGACTGATGCAATCAGTCAATTAAGGTAAGTTAATAGTGGACTGATCAGTCCACTATTAGGATCCTTCCTCGTGACCTCGCATAGTGGGAGCTTCGTGCACCGGGCTGCTCTTTTTTTTTTTAATAGTGGACTGATAAGGTGGATTCTAATAAGTCACCGGGGATCAACTAGAAAATTTGGTAGCCTTCTTGATCATTGAAAAGCGATAGAAAGTAAGTAACAATTGAAAGTTAGCTAGAGTGAAGCTCTAATTTTGTAATTTTTTATTGTTGTAATTGATTCTTTTTTATCCTATTTTGTTGTTCTTTGGCAGCAAAAAGGTGAAATTGTCACCTCGGCAGCTCCTCTAAGGTGATCCTCCGCTGTCTGGAAGGGAGGTAAATCACGGGGGATTTCGCTTAGCAACAACAGCGAATGCGAGGGGTTGAGGCAACTAGAGACATTTCACACTCACTGGGAATCGACCCTAGACCTATTGACAGCAACACCCTTGCATGAACCAACCACGCCAGCCTGATTGTATGGAAGGTTATAGAAAGATATCCGAGAAAGAAAAAAATAGTGACATTCCAAGAGTGATCCACTAGCAAATCATAGGTTGTGGAGTAGGAATCGAGGGTTTCTAATCATGTAAATAAATTTGTTCGATTTGCTTGTGTTTTATGTTTTTGTTGTGTATTAACAAATTGTAGGTACAAAACAAAAGCGATTGGCTACCCTCTACCCCCTTTCTCTAGCTGTAATCTCGATCCAATAGAACTTAGGTTTTTTCAATGATTAGGTAAGATATGCATCTTAGAATCCATAGATTGTTAGTTTTCAACTCATGCTTTGGTTGTTGTGAAATTTTTGAATGTTAGCAAATTTTCTTCACCATAAAAACTAACTTTTGTTATAATTTTCTTAGATTACCCTTTGTAAAGCTCACAACCTGCTGTAGGATATATACCTCCATGCTTGCTGATTTTGTTGGACAACTCCTTTATCAAGCATGCTTAAGCTTGATACTGATGTGTTTTTAGGTCCACCTTTTAGTGTAGTTGGATCCTTTGAGATTGCAATGACACCTTTATTGATGGATTTATGATGTGTACTAGCCCAACAATCATTCTTGTTCAATGTAGTTGGCCTTGATAAGGATTGGCAGATGGTCATTAGGCGCCCAGTTGTTGACAGAGAATCACAGTGGGTTTCTAGTATATCAATAATCACACATTGATGCCCATTTCTTAATAAATAATGTATGCTAGATATAGTAGATTGCTAATTGTGAAGTTTGACAGTAGGAATCTTTATCTTTAATGCCCCCTGAGTGCAATTATTATTCTGTTTGGATGACAAAAGAAACCATTTGCTAATGCATCATTCTTTGTTCTTGACTACTTAATCTTCAATGTTGATTGCATGCTGAGGGTTGTAGGGTGCATTCCTTTGTAATGCTAATTAGTTTCATGAATAAAAGTTTTGGCTCAATTTGAGAGCATTGTTGACAAAAAAACAGGGATAAATAAATATAAACTATGAAAAACCTTTGGAAACTTTGATTTAGTCGTTTGTCTCATGTTGTGCCTGATCGTAAGTCTTATGTTAAATTGAAAATATATTTAGTTAATGTGTTAACTGATCCCAAATACTCACCTGCTAATGATGATTAGGATTATCTATCTAATGTGTTTTTTATTATTATCAACTCTGCTATGCTTCATGTAAAACTTGTGATCTTACAACCGTTTACCTTCTGCAGGAATTTTCAATGCTTCCATCCATCTTACTCACTTTTAAGATTTATCTAATGTGTTGCAGAATTGATCTATGAAGATAATAAGTACTCTTTATTCTACAAATTCAACATGAAAACCTTGATTTGGCCTTTAAACTTCTGTTTGATATACAATTTTCTTGCACTTTACCTTTGTAATATGCTATTAACTTTATGAAAAGAAAAGACATGCAAGCTATACGACTGTGTACAAACTTCCAACCAATGTATCAGAAAGGACTTATTTAGTGGTCCTATTTCTATAATTCTATTAGAATGCAGTCATGATGAACCAAGAGACACAGTTGTCTTATATCATAGGTAAATGAGTTCCAAAAAACTTGTTAGAATTGGAAAGTGGCTTTTTTCTAGACGTTTGCATAGCTTTTGCACTTTTAATATCATTACACTGATGTTTCTGTTCTATTCTGCATAGATATACTGCCTTGATTACCAAATGATTAATCCTTTGATTAGTGTTTTCATAATCTTACCTGCTTTTTTAGGGTTCGATGCAACACCACAAAAGTGTAATTGAGTATTTCAATAAGAAATGAGTTTTTTCAATATTTCTTTTCAGAAGAAACCTACTATGCCGTTTAGTTTCAATACTTTCAATACTCATGATCGGACTGTGAAACTAAATGGGACTCATAAAGCTCATGTGCATTCCAAGGATGAGGTCACCAAGACAGACTATCATACTTGAGAAATGTGTGCACCATAAAACCCTGAGATCACCAAGATAGACTATCATACTTTCATAATACGCAGGCTGATGTACTTGCAAAATATAATCCCACAATCGATGTAACATCATTGATTGCTGAACTAAAGCCGGCAGATAAATTGGGCACTGATTCTTTGGACTATTTCAAGAGCTCCCATCATGTTCTCGTATACTACAAGGATCTTGTCAACAACCTGATTGTAAGTTCTCTATTACCTTGTAAAAACACCATTTATTGCGGTTCGAACTAGCTTGGCTTTAACGGTCATTGATTATGCAGAAGTTGATGGATGTTTGGGATTTCTTAAAGTTACTCAAGCAGAAGTTTTTTAGCTGCCACGTGAAAATTTACAAGAAGCCATTATCTGATCAGATTGAGAACTGGGGTTCTGTTTACACTGCACTGAAGGGAACACAGTAGGAGGTTTTCCTAGACACTGACTACCAATTGTAGTAAGAGATTATTACCGAATTTGTATATAAGATTTCTTGTTATTTTTCTTTCACTTTAACGGCAGTGTTCACATCCAGCAATCTGTTGGGCAAGTTTTGATCCTCTTATTCTAATAGATTCCAAGAATTATGTGATTCATTCATCTGTATATCATTCTAACTTGTACACTTTTGCTACATCTGATCAATGATTTCGTTCCAGAAGGCTACCAAGACATCCATTGTGGGGGTGCAATTTGTTTGTTTATGGAATCATCAAAGTGTTTTTTTTTTTTTTGTAGACATCCGTCAGGCACTCTTTTTTTAACGCAGCTGCGTGGTGAACACAGCGAATTAAAGTGTTTCTTTTTGATTTATCATTAAAAGATGCCTCACTCCATTTTCCTATCCAAATGTATCCCTCTAAATTCAGTTAAACAGTTGTAACCTCATTTTCTTGAGCCAAAGTATTAGATCAAAAGCTCAGCGCTATAAGATTGTCAACCCTACTGATTATTGCCCATTCTTGAAAATCACTTTCACTCACTGCTGATTTCTATTTTTCTGGTTATATTTCTTTGATATTTGTTGTCGACCTGTTGTAGCATTGCTCGATGAGATTCTCTCAAAATCTCAGGAAGACTTAAGTTGCAAGCAATATGGTGAATGCCTCCTTTTGAAGCTAGTGACAAATTTGATGTTTTTATTGTTTAGATCCCTCCTCTACCACAGTTGCATCTTAATCGATCCAACACATGGTGTCTGAGCTAGTTTGCTCTTAGAAGGACTAATTGTCTTGTAAGCATCAAGAGGATGAACTTTCAAATGCCAACATATAGAGATGTGTTCTGTTTGTCATGGAGAACTGAGATATAGTTTAAGACCAACTTTGATATTTCTTTGATATTTTGCATAGTTCTCCCCTCCTTGTGTTTTGGTATTTCCTTTCTCCACCACAAGGAACAGTTGGAAGTCACGGTTGTGTCTCCCATGCATGGCAGTGCCTTTGTCCATCGAGAAGAACCACACCCTAAAAATAGTTGTGCCTTTCGCCTTAGAACCAAAGATAGGCTTGTCGTGCCCCAAAGGCACGACCATGCCTTTTGAAGCTTCATTAGAGAAAACATGGTCATGCCTCCTAGGCATAGTTGTGTAGCGGTAAGTCCACTTTGACGATTAGGTGTTCTCCAACCCTTTTAAACGGTTGGAAGGGCTATAAAAGGCCCAAGAAGCCTCCAAACTTGGGGAGGAGGGTTTCCTTCCATTAGTCGTCTTGATAATCCGTCCACCATCGGAGGTTGGAGACTTTTCCAAAGGCACCAACAATACTTGGCTAAGCTCTCTTCTTTCTCTTTCCAGTTTTAAGTTGTAGAATGTTTTCTTTGATATCGCTTGGTTGTAACTCCATCTCTATGGAGTAGTTCTCTAGATTCTACGATTAAGTAGTTTAATGTAATTGTTTACATTTGAATTAAGTGTTTGTTTGCTTCTTTATTACATGACATGTGTATTCCATGTTCTCACCTTATTGAGCTCACATGATTGTGACACTAACTTGCACATTCATATCTTATGAGACATGGAGAGTCAGTCACAACGTAGAGAGGATAATCTAGATGAACCGTAGAGCCTTAGTGATAAGGGTTGTTCACTGAAGCGAACATTCTAGCAATATCGTTTTGAGTGTAGATTGATTTGTCATGAGGGGACAACTATCATGGATCTTAATGGGTTGACCCCAGTTCGATGTCAGGAAGTATAAGAGATAATCTAGGTGAACCTTGGAAAGCTAGTGATAGGAGTAGTCCATTGAAGCGAACATACTAGCTAGGTCTCCGTGCAAAGAGGTGTCAAGTTTGGGTAGACATGTTGGTATAATTCCAAAGTTTATATTGCTAATTCGAGATAGATCCATCTATATGAGAATAAATATAGAGATAGAAGAGTAAACAATACTTATGATATCAACAATCATTGTAGTGAAACTAAAATCTTAGAATCGTTTTCTCAATCCAGATTTCTCCATCGACCACTTGCTTGCTCTTGACCTCTCAACTGCTTAGACCCTCTCTCATCTCTCTAACCCTCTCTCTTGAACTTGAACAACTTTCAATTCTCTAGATAACTAGCTTCACAAACTCAATCAGTACTTAACCAATGGTTCTCATGAGATTGATACTTTATTACTTGACGATAATCATGTACTTGCGATTTTCACACATCAAGTTTTTGACACCCTTACCGGGGATTGCTTCGATTAATATTGATTGATTAGTGATTTAGTTAATCTAGATTTTTTGCTTTCTTGTTTACAATTTTGCATTTTCTTTCTCTATTTGAGATTTTGCATTTCTTTTCTCTAATAACTATGTTTTGCAGGTGAGTGTGTGTTTCTTTTTATGCTTAGGACTAACTTGACAGGAAATTTACTACCTATTAAAACTGAGATCGATAGGACATTCCACCCAAGAAGGAACTTGTAAAAGCAATTAGAAGCAGAACATTCTCAAGCAATAATAATGACAAACAAAATATTGAAGGATTATGTTGTACCAAGTATGAGAGGCTTAAGGTCTAGCATCACCCGACCTTCAATAGAGGCCAACAACTTTGAACTAAAGCCTATGATTTTGATAGTTCAACATAGTAATGAATTTGGCGGAGGACCTATTGAAGATCCCGATCAACACTTAGAAATATTTTTGGAGATTTGTGGCACTATGAAGATCAATGGTGCCTCTGTGGATGTGATTAGATTGCTTCTATTCACCTTCTTGTTGAGGAATAAAGCCAAGGCCAGGCTAAATTCTCTTTTGGCATACAACATAACCACATGGGAACATGTGAACAACGGTTCCTTGAATTTTTTTTCCCTCCAAGCAAGACTGTACACTTGAGAAATTTTATCACCAACTTCATTCAAAAATATGGTGAATCTCTATTTGAAATTTGGGATAGATTCCAAGGACTATTGAGGTAATGCCCCTACCATGATCTAGAGAAATAGTTGATCATCTACACCTTCTATAATGAAATTTCATATCCTAGTAAAGCGTCCTTGGACTCCGCAGTTGGTAGAGCTTTAATGAACAGGGATTTTGATGAAGCCGAAGGGATCATTGAAAGTGTGGCTTTTAACTACCACTAGTGGACGTCTGATGAGATAGCCCTTTCAAAACCACTATGATGTGAATATTCTTGATTTAATTATTGCAAAGATGGATGCTCTTACAAAAAGGTTTGATTCTTTGAACGTAAATTCTGTGAGCATCATTAATGTATCTTGTGAAGTATGTGGTGACGTAGGTCACACAATGGACGCTTGCCAATTAGGAGCTATTACTACACAATTAGCACAGATTGAACAAGTTGATCTGATAAACAACTTCAACTTGAGATTGAACAATCCCTATTCAAAGACATACAACCTTGATTGGAGAAATCACCCTAACTTCTCATATCACACCAATTAAGATCAAGGAGGGCAATCATCGAGCTTTCAACAAGCTGCACAATTGTCAAGAATGGAGAAAATGCTTGAAAATATTATTACCTCACAAGAAGAGATGAAAGAGGATCATAAACAACTGTGCGGTAGGGTTGACAATATTGAGAAACATCTTAAACTACTTGATAATCATATGTCATAAGTTGCTAGCTCACCATTGCGGACTATAAAAAGATTTTCAAGATAGTTGGAGATAAACCCAATTGAGCACTGCAACGTCATTTTATTGAGAAGAGGTAAGACCTTGATTGAACCTCAAATGACCAAAGGGAACAATGAAGCCGAACATGCCCCAATGGATGGAGCCACTCAAATTTCCTTAAATGATGACCATATCCAAAAGGAATCTAAGAAGAAGAAAGAGGAACCAAGCCACAACCCTCTACTAAGGACTTATGTACCTTCAATACCATTCCCTCAAAGACTTGTGAAGGTAAAAAAGGACGAAGAATTTGAAAAATTCCTACAAAAGATCAAGGAGTTCTGCATTGATATACTACTCCTTGATGCTTTACATCAAATGTCAAAGTTTGCCAAATTCATAAAGGATATTATCTCACACCGAAGAAATAAAGAAGATTTTGAAACAATGTCCCTGATGGAGGAGTGTTGCATTCTGATTTTGAATAAGCTACCTCCAAAACTCAAAGATCCAAAATTTTTTTTATACTATGCAACATCAAGACAAGGATAAATAAAACTTTCTGTGATTTAGGGACAAGTGTTAGTTTAATGTCTTATTCAATTTGTAAAAACTTGGTCTAGGAGATGTAAAACTAACTACTATGACATAACAATTTGCTGATCATTTATGTAGATACCCTTTGGATATTCTAGAGGATGTGCTAGTAGAAATAGGCAACTTCATAGTGCCTATAGATTTTGTTGTTTGAGAGATAGAGGAGGATCCAAAAATTCCCATCATTCTAGGAAGACTTTTCCTTGTTACAGCCAGAATTGTAATTGATGTGAAACATCATAAGCTCTCCTTGGTAATAAGTGAGGATAGAATTGAATTTGATTTATCTAAGACCTCTGATTCTTTGCTTGTCAAGAATACCTACTGTAGGTTATATGGGGCGGAACCAAAGAAAAAGAAACACCCAAATCAACGACCACTAGATGAGGCACCAAGCCCGGTTGGTCAAGAAAGATGGCCAAGGCCAAAGCTGACAAGTATATCATCCTGGCATGAGCTAGGATGAAGAATGATTCTCAAAATACACCTTACCATATAGGAGGGGAGCACAACATCCTCAAGGCAAAGGTTCCAAGTTGAGTTAGAATAGGAGTCGAGCTTGTGACATTAAACAAGTGCTTATTAGGAGACAACTCAAGTGTTTCTTTCATTTTTTGTTTTACTTCTTCTTTTTGTTCTTAATTTTTTTTTTAGGGCTAAGAGCACCCATGAGCTGGTAGTGGTGATCGCCATGGGCGTGGGAAGGAAATCAACCAAGAAAGAGGCAGGTCGTGCCTTCATTAGTGAGTTTAACAAAAATGCTCCACACGGTCGTGCCTCATAGGCATGGTCGTGTCTTTTACCACAGAGAGATGTCATGCCAAAGATTTGATCGAGAAACGACAGTGCCTCACAGGCATGGCCATGTGTTTGGCCACAGAAGGGATGCAAGCTGAAGTGCCCATCAAACACAATCGTTCCTCATAGGCACGGTTATGCTTTCGTGTATTGTGAGTCTTGGAGAGAAAACATGATCATGCCTCAGAAGCACGGTTGTGCAAAAAGGGATTATTTCAAAAAAAAACAAAGTTGAGACATGGTCACACCTCTCAAGGATGACCATGCTCATGCTTCCCAAGCACACCTGTGCCATACAAATTAAGGTTTTTAAAATCTAGATATAGCCACCTCTTTTCTTCTCCATGTCTGTGCCACCGCCACGTCTCCTTCAAAAACTCTCTTCTTCCTCTTTCAATAGAAAATTCAAGTGTTCCAAGACTCTTCCGTGCTTGGATCTCTTCTTCCTTCTCCTTTTATTTCTCTCCAAAGCTTCATTGAGAAACCCTAGGGTTCTTCTTCTTCTCCTAAGCAAGGAAAAGCCTCTCTTCCTCAACTTCCTCTTCCCCAAACTTTCAACCTAAGCCTTTGGAGAAGATCTTTCCTTCTCTACTCTCCCCTCCTTTCCAGCAAATTCTTTATTCTTCCTCTTTCTCCTTTTCAACTCCCCTTCTCATTTCATTCTCATTCCTTCAACAAGCTCTAACCCCCTTTCTTGAACTCTTTCTTGTTATTTTTCATTCAAATTTTCAAAATGCTTAAAAGACTTCGACACGGAGTTGGATCAAGCAGAGGAGACAAAGATAAAGGCAAGGACATTGCCAAGGACAAAGGAAAACACAAAGCATGCGACGAAGGTAACAAAAATTCTCATGACATTATTTGTAGAAATAATGATCATAAGACTCAATTTGATTCACTTGTTAAATGTAAGATTGTTTGCACTTGTTATATAGATGATGAAACCTTGGTAACATTAGGGATTAAGGATAATATAAATTAGATGATTAATAATATTGGGTGAGATGCCTTGATAAGTTTGAAATATCCTATCAACCCTAGAGTCGTCTTGGAATTCCTAAGTTCAGTGGATGTTGTTATCATAAAGGGAAAGGGGCGCCACAAAGGGTAAAATCACTTTCTATTTGTTCAATAGAGAATATGTATGGACTTTGGACCAATTTAATATAAGATATGATGGCAAAAGATAATTTACTCACCCCTAGTGCCTCTGGCAGTTTATCCCCATGGAAGAGGTAAATTATAAGTGGCTAGGCAATTGAATAGTGCATGAGGAAGGGTAGACACCCGACTACTAGCTGGAATTTGACTTTCAGACCTCATGATAACAACAATACTATGTACTAACCAATTGTCCATCCAGAAGGGACAATTTAATATAAGTTATGATCTGCCTTGTGGTGGAGAGAGGAAACTATCTAGAAAGTTTGACAACAAATCCTTTTGGGAAGATATAGCGGGATACGATGAACCATATGACTGATAAATCTAATTTTATCGTAAAATGAGTATCAAATAATAAAGTACCGAAACCTCTCACTACACTAATATAGCATAGAGAGTAGCTTGGATCATCTCACAAGGAATGTAGCTAGTGCATGTTAAATCTTAGGATTAATTTTATTTAGACATAGGGTTGGGTTTTTGGTTTCTAAGACTACTAATTGAAAGACAATGTGAGTAATGAAAACCTAATCAAACTTAAACTATAATTGCACACAAATTTAAAGCAACATCAAGAAAACATCTAATGAAATGAAACCTAGAGCATGCAGTAAAACTTAAACTAATCTAACCTAATTGTATCCAAATGAAGGGCACAAGCATAATGGGTTCGAAACTAGCATAGCAATACAAACAACTGACTAAATGAATTGTCATACTAAAGTCTAACTACTTGAGGAAGCATTCCATCGAACACCTTGCAATCATCATCCAATTAAACCCTATGTATATGAAATCTAAAACATGGGAAGATAAAGTTGTTACAATTCATCCTAATGCCACCACAAACAAATCAATACATGATCAACTAAACTCATCAAACCAATAAACTCAACTCATAAAACCAAAATCAAGAAAGCATACAAACAATGAACATATCAAACAATGAAGATCAACAAAACTTGTGAACATGTTGTTCGCATCAGGATGATAGAGATGAGATCAAAGCAAAGGAGCTATGGTGGCTGATTGGAGTTTGATGGAGCGGCTTGATGATGACCGGATCTCTCAGAGTTTGGATGAAAGGAAGCTGTTGGTTGAGGAGGGAAATCTTTCTCATCAGTAGTTCACCTTAGAAGAAGGAGTAGTTGGCAGTGTGGATGCTTCGTCCAGATCTGGATCGGGGGAAAATGGAGGTAGAAGGATCAGTCGGCCGGTGGTGGAGAGGTGGACGAAGTTGCCGACCCTTAGTGGTGTGGATGGAGAAGGAGGAAGCATCGGGTGTGATGGCTGTGATCCTAGAAACCATGATGGAGAAGATGAAGCGTGATCCCTCCTATTACTGCAACTTCTCCTCTCTTTTTAAATCTAATAAAAAGGGTGGGCCATATTGTACATAGTCTTACCCTTCTTTTTAAAATATTATTGTAGCTTCTCCTTTCTTTTTAAATCTAATAAAAAGGGTGGGCCATATTGTATGCAGTCTTACCTTGCTTTTTAAAATAGGTTGTTTACAGGATTCGAACTCGTGACCTTTAGGTCACAAAATAATAATTTTACCATTGCACAAAGACTCCCCTTCCTCTTTTTAAATCTAATCCAAATCTAAAATCAACGACCAATAATCACAAATTTGATCAAAGGGTTGGGATGAATTCAAATCTTGATCCAAGTCTCCAGATCTTGATCATTGGCTAGGATTTATTCTCCATTGACTTAGATGGACCAAATCATTAACGGATGTCTCAAATCACTTTGAATCTTAAATGGATGACCTAGATTGTTTCAGAGCTTGATTTTCCCAATTAATCTCAAAATTAAGCCCAATTTCCATCAATTCGTCTTGAGTCCATATCCAATTTGATCACCTACAAGACCACATTCAAATATTAGCACCAAATATCATAAATTAAAGATAAATTGTATTAAAACCTAAAAAATAAATATAACTCATGAAATACAATATAAACATGACGTTAGCACATGAGAAGATCAAAAAACATGGATATAGAAGCCTAAAAAATATAACAAACTAATGGTTAACAATGACCCATCCTGCTCTAAAGCCATAACCCTCAAAAATCCTATTTTTTGCTACCTTCACCAAATCATGAGTAATACCATTGTTAGATGAGGAGAGAGTGAAGGTGTGGTGTCGGAATGAGCTTTTGTGTCTTTGGGCCATGATCAATGATGTTAAAATTGACTCAGGATCCTTTTTCATTCTCCACCTTGTAAAAATTAGAAAGGCTCCATCAGGACCTATAGTTTTTGGTGGTTTGCTTACAGTCATAGTCGTGACCTTGAGTTATAATCTAGGTGGGAATGATTATGGTTTGTTTCTAAAAGACAGAGTCTCCCTTAAATTGCCAAACCCTATGTGACCCATGGTAAAAAATTATACTAATTAGGACTTATCTAGTACTCAACCAATCCTCACCTCCACTGAAATTCCTGGACTATCGTCTTGAAATCTAGATCCTACTAGTCATTCTTTTACTTATGATGATTATTCTGCAGGTCATTCCAGGTTTGATTTCTCTAGTTTCCGCACTTCTCTTAACGCCATCCATACTCAACATGCTAAACATAGACATCTCTTGGAGGAACAAAGGTATATAACGGATGAGTAATTCTAGAGTGTGTGTCAACACTTTCAGAGGGTGGACGAATTCTTCACCCATGCCACTACCTATTTCCAACATTAGGAGTAGGAGTGGGAAAGAAGGGAGGATAATAGAAGTTTGTCACGTAAGACATGCCACGAAATCGATGCCATGTACATATATCACTGGCATAGAGGCAATATCCCTAGTTGTCTAGATTTTCCTCCTCCTCTGCATTAATAGATTTTGTTTTCATTAGGACAATAAAAATTCTAAGTATGGGGAATGCACATATGTTAGTTTAGCTTAGTTAGTTTTCTAGTTCAGATTTTGTTAGTTTTGCTAGTTTTGTCATGTTTCTTTTTGCATCATAAATTTTTTATTGCATCATGCATGGAGTTGTTTGTTTATTCCTTACCATTAGTATGATTAACTTTAGATTTTTATGTTGTTGTGATAGTATGCAAGTATACTTTTTGAGCTATTTTCTTTTATCAATAGTAGCATGACTTGAGCATGTTTTGCCGTAAAAGTTTTTGTGTTGACCTAGTTGTTTAGGATCTCTCTACACTTATGTTTAATTTTGATAGTAATACATATGAAAATAGTCATGATTCATAGGATTGGACTAGTACTCTAATTGCCTAGGTGACCACTCAACTATATTTTGATTACTAGATAAACTTGGATCATGGTACTCATTGAAAAAAATCAAAATCCCCTAAAAAAGTGATGAGAGAAAAATATAGCATGATTCATTGTGAGAAAAAAATATGAGAGGAAATAAATAAGGGATTAAATAATAGTTGTCGTAAGAGAAAATTGATAAGATACTCCTTTGAGATCAAGTTAGATAACTGAGAAAATATCTATCATGTTTTTCTTGATACCGAGTATTCCTTTGAGACCTTGTGTAGATGTTGTATAATACTTTTGAGAGGGATGAACCTTGTATGTGGCAGGAAAGTACCTATCGCTAGAAGCGTTAGGAACACAATTAGATGATGACTTGACTAGGATTGGAAGTTGAAACTTGAAAAAGTTGAGCCACTCTTTACACTGAACACGGAGAACTTTCAATTAGGCAATTGTAAAATAATTCAGCTATCTTGCTCATTAACGAAATGACATTATTTAGATGAAGCAACTAAATCAAGATTTTGAGACAATCTAGATGAAGTATTATAAAATATTCTATTAAATGAAATAATATTAATAGGAGGTGATCTAAATAAACATGTTGGAGTGAAAAAAGTTGAATATGATAGGGTACATGGGTGTTATGGGTTTGGAACGAGAAATGAAGAAGGAAATACTATATTAGATTTTGTGATAGTATATGACCTTATATTAGGTAATATATTTTTTAAGAAAAGAGAAGAATACTTGGTCATGTTCAAAAGTGAAAAAAATAAATTGTAAATTGAATTTATTATAGTTATAAAGAAGGATAAAAAGATTGTAAGGTCATCCATGGAGAAAGCTTAACTACCCAACATAAGTTAGTAGTGTTGGATATATCCTTCAAGCATAGTATCAATAGAAAAAAATATATACGGCTCCTAAAATTGACTAGTGGAAATTAAAGAATGGGAAGCAAAAAATATTTAAGAAGAAGGTGTTAGATCGAAGGGGTGCGATAGAGGGGGGAGTGAATATCGCGCTTTTAGAACTTTTTTTTTACTCGTTAAAAATAAAGTTGTGCAGCAGAAAAATAAAGAATAGTTTGGTTACTTGGTTCGAAGCCTAGGTCGACTCTTACTCCAAGGCCCGCGATCCTTGACCACACCGATGGACAATCCACTAAAACCCTTCTTTCCGAAAACCTCGGAAAGAAGCGGTACGTACAATATGCAAGATAGTAACACCCTACTATCTTGTAAGAGTTTAAGTACAATGCAAGTATTAATAAATGTACTGACAATAATAAAAGACGAAGCTTGATCGACACTTCTGGATGGAGCAGTTTGCGAGTTGTAGAGCAGTAACACGATCAGCAGAAGCTTGCACAGTGATTAATTTCGAACCAAAAACATTACCCAGCTTCGGACCTCGAGCTCTCTTTTATAAGAATCGTCGATGTTCGGTCGACCGATCCCTGGGTTCAGTCGACCGAACCAGCTCCCTTCCTTCCTGGCTGAGATTCAATGCTGATTCAATCTTCGGCAATTACTGATCATTAAGGGTTCGGTCGACCGATCTCTGTGTTCGATCGACCAAACAGACTCCTTCCCTGTTCGTCGAGATTTGCCGAGATTTGTATTTACTGTGCCTTTAATATTGATCGTTCGGTCGATCGATCAGTGTAGTTTCCTTCGCTGCTGATCGTTGCTGATTGAATTGATCTATGCTGAGTCAACCTGGTTCGGTCGACCGATCCCTACGTTCGGTCGACCGATCAGGCCATAACCTACAAAACAGTGTTAGAAAAAGTATCCCTGCAATACAAAGATTAGCACAGTAATATATAATGCATGAAAAATATTAGACAGTAGAACCTGTCTTGATCTCAACTTAGAAACCTTCTCGGTTTCTTCAGTTGGATCAGCGACCTTACGTTGTTCCTTTCAGGAACTCGACCTCTCTGTCGCTCCTCCAGTTGTTTACCTCAACCTACTTGTCACACATTGATCCTCTAGATCTTGTTTGAACTTTTCACTTAGCCTTGATCGGCTCGCCAGGACTTTTCTTTCGACCTTCGGACCTCCAGACCTCTTGATCACACTGCCAAGAGTCAGGTCCTCTCGACCCACTTGGACTTTCACCTGGGTTCCACGATCTGCTAAGACTTTTCCTGCCTAGCCTCCAGTTAGGTTTTTCCAGGTTGAGAAAATAACCTGCACACTCAGTTAACTTGTTAGATCATAACAAAACTTAACTTGAACCTTTGACAATATCAAAACTCAGGTTTATTTCCGTAAGACCGAGCCAGTCACATAGACTCGATGTTATTTAGCATGATTAATTATTTTTTATTATTAGAGATCTCATTAACCGTCTATACAATGCCCTCTCGAGGTGTGAAATAGTTGACGTATAGAATATTATTATATTAAATCCTGAGATCGAAACTCATTAATGATGTCCGCCATGATTTATTTTCTTTTTAACTATTAATAGCCTCAAGATCAATTGAAAGGATAAACGAATGACCACCTCGTTAACTGTCTATATGACCTAAAGACAACATGCGCTGACTTAGATGTGGCACCAAGGACAAGGTCATCTCCAATTGCAGGAATGCCTATCATGTGGATTAATGATGATGAGATGAAATAAAATGGTGATAATTTGATAAAATCAATAATAAAGTCATGATATTTTTATAAAATCAGCATTAAAAGTGATGATGATTTAATAAAATCAATATCGTTGGTTTGACAAAATACGATAATTAAAATATAAGATATTATTATATTAGATTATGAGGTCAAAATTTATCAGGTTTAAATATATATTTTTTCATATCTTGATTACTATACTAAAGATTAATAGTACTCATAATTTATCTTTTCCGTATTAATTTAGGGAGCGAGGATGATGAGAACGAATGAATCGTCTTTTTATCATGTTTAATGAAATTAATATTAAGGTGGTGATATTTTAACAAAATTAACATTAAGATAGTGATGATTTAGCCCAAGTTATTTTTATTTTTATTTTTTCTAGTTTGATTCACTTTGTATTTAGCTATTAAAAAAAATAAGAAACTAAAAGAAAAAATAATTTTTATTTTTTTACTTTTATTAATGTTCTTTTAATTATAAAATTTTTAATTAAGATTTTAAAAATAAAAATATAGATAAATTTAGAGAATCATCGTAAATGTAATGACGTAAATTTAGAATAAATTTGAGTTATTAGAGTCATTAATTACTTTTGGTAAAAAATGACTTACAAAACTAAAAAAAATTAAAAACTACATAAATAAATTAAGGAGATTATTCAAGTAAACAATATTAATTTGACATAAAATTTAGATTTTTAAAGTAGTTAATGATTTTTATATTAGATTTTTTATATAATTACTAAGTTTTTATTTTTAATTTTTTTTATTAATTTATTTCATTTTTCCTTATTTTCTTGTAATTAGATACTAGATAATAAAAAATAAGAAAAAGTATTTTTTTAAAAGTATTTTTTTATTTTTATTAACCTTTTTTTGTATGTTTTAAATTTTGTATTCAAATTTCAAATCTTAAATAAAAATACAATACTTTAAAAAAATCATTATAAATTTAGTGATGTATTTATTTTTAAAAAAATAAACCTTTTAGAGTCAATGACTTTTATATGAAACTCCTTGATTAAATAATTTATTTTTTAGGATTAAATTGGATTCTCCTTAAATAAGGAAAATAATTTTTTTAAAAAAAAAGAATTTTCTTATGTTTCTTTAATTAGTTGTAACCTTTCATATGTACCTAAATTTGCATTAAGTTTTTATAATACTAGATGTTGGATATTGGGGTCTTAAATGGACCAAAACGATTTAGAGGAAGGAAGTCATCAATTGTTGAAAGTCGTAATTGACTTCAAAATTGAAATCTACGATTCGCGTAGATAGATTTAGACTATTAATTTACTCAAAACCGATTAAGGGTGAATGAGAAATTAATGTTTAAAGTCAGCACAAAATAACATTTATTATTCATTAATAAAGTGCATGGGAGAATAGTCCCACATCGGAAATTCTCGATATGTATTCTCTACTTATTAATGAAGATGTGTTAATGGAGTTAACACAAAAAAATAAAAGGACAGGTGACCCCTTAGCCCAGGGCGAGCAGGTGCTTGCACCTGTGAGCCCGCCACCCGCCACGTGCGCAATGGGAACACATCCACTCACCCAAAGGACACTCAACCTCTTCTTTCAGTATAAATAGAACCCTCCAGATGATGGAATAATCACTCAATCCTCTCTTCTCTTCCTCAAGCATTCTTGTGCATACAAGAGTCCAAGAAGTCTACTAAAAGGTTCGCTGGTCTCGGAAGTCAGAGTGCTACGATTCCGAGACGTTCGTCGTTGTATCTTGGGAGCGAATTGCAACAATCCGTTAAGCACCGTAGCGGAGCAATATCGTTTACGGAGATAGTGTCGAACACTAGCCTCGACGATCAGTTTGCATACTCCAGAAGCTACCCGGGGATCAACAGTCGTAAACGATATTCTCTGCAAACTGATATGGCTACCAACGACATTCCGACCATTGTTCCGACAACCATTCCGCACGGAGAAAAGCCGGAGAAATTCACCGGAACCGACTTCAAAAGATGGCAGCAGAAGATGTTGTTTTATCTAACAACGCTAAACCTTGTACGGTTTTTGCACGAAGACACGCCAGCCGCTACGGAAGGTTGTAAGGCTGCTAGCGATGCGTGGTCTCATGGAGATTTTCTGTGCCGCAATTATATACTCAACGCCTTGGACAACACGTTATATAACGTATATTGTTCTCTGGAGACGACAAATCTTTGTGGGAATCCCTTGAGAAGAAATACAAGACCGAAAATGCTGGATTGAAGATATTCATCGTCGGTCGGTTTCTGGATTTCAAGATGGTGGACTCAAAAAGCGTCTCATCTCAAGTCCAAGATATGCAATTAATACTGCATGATCTGGACGCCGAAACTGAACGAGACATTCGCAGTTGCTGCGGTAATTGAGAAGCTCCCTCCGTCATGGAAGGATTTCAAGAATTACCTAAAGCACAAGCAAAAGGAAATAGGGCTGCAAGACCTGATCCTGAGGCTACGAATAGAGGAGGATAATCGAAAGTTATCCGACTCCAGAGGAACCAAGCGGACTATAGACGAAATGTCCAACCTGGTCGAGTCGAACGTTAAAAAGCCGAAGCAGTTCAAAAAGAAGGCTCAAGCAAAGAAGTTCAAAGGCTCCTGCTACAACTGTGGAAAGACATGACACCTATCCAAGGACTGCAGACGCCCAAAGAAGCCAACCAAGGGGCCAAAGGATGTTGCGAATCATGTCGCAACCTCTCTTGAGGACTTGGATCTCACTGCGTTTGTATTTGAAGCCAACTTGGTGGATACCAACCCGAAGCAGTGGTTCATTGATACTGGAGCAACTCGTCATATCTGTTCCGATAAAGCGATGTTCTCCAAGTATACTCCGATAAATGGCAGGAAGCTCTATATGGGTAATTCCATGACGTCGCCAATTGTTGGACTCGGAAAGGTTGTTCTGAAGATGATGTCCGGAAAGGAGCTAACACTCATTGATGTACTCCATGTTCCCGACATCAGTAAGAACCTAGTTTCTGGAGCGGCATTGGTCAAGGCCGGATTTAGGCTAGTGTTCTAGTCAGACAACTTTGTACTTACGAAGAATGGTGTCTTCGTAGGAAAGGGGTACCTAGAAAAGGGTCTATTCAAAATGGTTGTAATGCCTGTACTCCGAAATTTTGATGGTAATAAAATAAATGCTTCCAGCTATGTTGTTGAGTGTTTTAATTTATGGCATGATCGACTCGGACATGTGAATAATAATACTCTCAAACGTCTCGTCAAATTAAATTTATTACCAAACGTTAATGTTGACGGAACACACAAATGTGAAGTGTGCGTGGAAGCGAAAATGACGAAACTACCTTTTCATTCGGTGGAAAGGACAACAACTCCTCTAGAGTTAATACATAGTGATCTATGTGACTTGAAATTTGTGCAAACTAGAGGAGGTAAAAAATATTTTATTACTTTTATCGATGACTGCACAAAGTTCTGTTATATCTTTCTTTTAAGAAGTAAAGACGAAGCCCTAGAGGCGTTCAGAACCTATAAAACAGAAGTTGAAAACCAACTTGACAAACGAATTAAAATAATTTGAAGCGATAGAGGTGGAGAATATGGTGCACCGTTTGATGAATTTTGTACAGAATCTGGCATTATCCATCAAACAACGGCGCCTTACTCACCTCAATCAAACGGTGTTGCCGAACGTAAAAATCGGACACTAAAAGAAATGATGAATGCCTTGTTGATAAATTCAGGCTTACCTCAAAACTTGTGGGGGGAAGTAATATTATCAGCAAATCACATTCTCAACAGAATCCCTCATAAGAAAAATGATAAAACTCCATATGAACTATGGAAAGGCCGCGAGCCATCGTACAAATACCTGAAAGTGTGGGGGTGCTTGGCAAAGGTCGAAGTACCTAAACCAAAGCAAGTAAAGATCGGACCTAAAACGTTCGATGCGATATTTGTCGGATATGCCCATAAAAGTAGTGCATATCGTTTCCTAGTTCACAAATCAGACATTCCTGATATACATGTGGGAACAACCATAGAATCTCGGAATGCGATATTCTTTGAAAACGTATTCCCAAATAAAAAGGGAAACGTTGAAAGTGATAACAACGGAAGTTCAAACAAAAATGACGTTACCGAACTTAGCTGTTATAAAAGGACTATTGACGATCAAAGTGAAGAGCCACGTCGTAGCAAACGGGCTAGAGTTGAGAAATCGTTCGGGCCAGATTTCATGACTTTCATGTCAGAAATGGAACCAAGAACATTAAGTGAAGCTCTCTCTAGACCCGATGCTCCAATGTGGAAAGAAGCTGTCAATAGTGAAATTGAGTCTATCATGAATAATCATACTTGGGAATTAGTATACCTTCATTCTGGTAATAAACCATTAGGTTGTAAGTGGATACTAAAACGTAAGTATAAAGCTGATGGATCAATTGACAAGTATAAGGCCAGACTTGTAGCCAAGGGGTACAAGCAAGAGGAAGGCTTTAATTACTTCGATACATACTCACCGGTGACAAGGATTACGTCCATACGAGTGCTAATAGCCATTGCAGCATTGTATGACCTTGAAATACATCAAATGGATGTTAAGACTGCGTTCTTAAATGGTGAGTTGGAAGAAGAAATTTATATGGAGCAACCCGAAGGGTTCATGGCTCCTGGAAATGAGAAAAAGGTGTGTCGACTTGTTAAGTCGTTGTACGGACTTAAGCAAGCGCCTAAACAATGGCACAAAAAATTTGACAAAGTAATGCTGTCAAACGAATTCAGAATAAATGAATGTGACAAATGCATTTATGTCAAAAACACACCTGAAGGCTATGTAATTGTCTGTCTATACGTAGACGACATGCTAATAATGGGCAGTAATCATGATGTAATCATGACTACAAAGAAAATGTTGACCAGAAATTTTGATATGAAAGATATGGGTCAAGCAGATGTTATATTGGGAATTAAAATTCTCAGGACATCAGAAGGGATAGTTTTAACACAATCCCATTATGTAGAATCTGTATTGAAAAAATTCAATGCGTACGATCTCTCTACAGTGAAAACACCTATGGATCTAAGTCAACACTTAGCGAAAAACCATGGTGAGACCATATCGCAGTTGGAATATTCTCGGATAATAGGCAGTTTGATGTATCTCACAAACTGCACACGTCCGGATATTGCCTGTACGGCCAACAAACTGAGTCGTTTTATGAGTAATCCAAACGACACCCATTGGAAAGCATTGATGCGAGTTCTCAGATATTTGAAATATACTATGAACTATGGATTACATTATGGAAAATATCCCGCTGTGTTGGAAGGATATTGTGATGCTAATTGGATATCAGATACAAAAGACTCCAAATCCACTAGTGCATATGTATTCATGATCGGTGGGGGAGCAGTATCTTGGAAATCCACTAAGCAGACTTGCATTGCTCGGTCAACTATGGAATCTGAGTTTATAGCACTAGACAAAGCAGCTGAGGAAGCTGAATGGCTGCGGAATTTCTTGGAAGATATTCCTAGCTGGGTGAAACCTGTGCCTGCCGTACTAATCCACTGTGATAGTCAATCGGCGATTGGAAGGGCACAGAGTAATATGTATAATGGGAAGTCACGACATATACGTCGTAGACATAATATCATTAGGCAGTTAATCTCGAATGGAGTGATTGCAATCGACTATGTTAAGTCCAAAGATAATTTGACAGATCCTCTAACGAAGGGGTTGAGTCGAGATCAAGTATACTGCTCATCAAGAGTAATGAGATTAAAAATCTACAACTAAAAACGACTGTAACGGTAACCCAACCTTGTTGACTGGAGATCCCAAGATCTTGGTTCAATGGGACAACGAAGTTACAGAAGTTGTGGTCCAGCACATTAGATAGTTTATCTCTATCCCAATCCTAGGATGAATTTGTGCTGTCCTACCTCATGTAGAGAGGTTAAGCTTATGCTTTTAGTGACTTCTATACCTGATAAGGTGGAGTATGGTAGGATACTCTTGATAGAAGTGTCACCTATGTGAGTGTGAAGACAGGTCGCTTCAATGAAACACTCATGAATCCAAGATGGTATCCATGGCCGAAACGGAACCAACCATGAGAACCTAAAGTAGGTGAGATAGATCTCTGTGTGGGTGTTATTGTCTAAGTATACACCAACAGCTGAGCAGTTCAAGACATCACGTTCACTGCGCAGCCTAGTATACTCGATAGCATTTCACTACGGAAGGTTCAAAGCCACAAGCTACCTCTCCCTATGCAGTGACTTATCGATTGGACTCTTGTAAAATGTCAGCATGCATACACGCATTGCATTAATTTCCATTCATGTGGGGGATTGTTGGATATTGGGGCCTTAAATGGACCAAAACGATTTAGAGGAAGGAAGTCATCAATTGTTGAAAGTCGTAATTGACTTCAAAATTGAAATCTACGATTCACGTAGATAGATTTAGACTATTAATTTGCTCAAAACCGATTAAGGGTGAATGAGAAATTAATGTTTAAAGTCATCACAAAATAACATTTATTATTCATTAATAAAATGCATGGGAGAATAGTCCCACATCGGAAATTCTCGATGTGTATTCTCTACTTATTAATGAAGATGTGTTAATGGAGTTAACACAAAAAAATAAAAGGATAGGTGACCCCTTAGCCCAGGGCGAGCAGGTGCTCGCACCTGTGAGCCCGCCACCCGCCACGTGCGCACGTGCGCACGTGCGCAATGGGCGCTTTGATGGCTACCGTCTCGTGGGCAAAGGGAGATGACTGGACAGTTGACTTAGGGAATGGATGGCTACCGTTGATCAAAGTTGATCAAATAGGTATGATGGATTGCTTGTGATGCGATCTAGAGCGTTAGATCGCAAAGAGTAACGATCTGATGGCCTGGGATGAGACTTGATCTGAAGCATCGAATCAATGGATCCAGATCCGATGGCCGATGACAATAGGCGGATCTGAGGGTCACAACTCCTCAGATCTGATGGATGAGATTGAAGTGGGCTTGGTGAAGGGTTACAATCCTTCAGAATAGATGATCTAGATCGATCCAGCCCAAGGAACACATCCACTCACCCAAAGGACACTCAACCTCTTCTTTCAGTATAAATAGAACCCTCCAGATGATGGAATACTCACTCAATCCTCTCTTCTCTTCCTCAAGCATTCATCTCAACTTGTGCATACAAGAGTCCAAGAAGTCTACTAAAAGGTTCGCTGGTCTCGGAAGTCAGAGTGCTACGATTCCGAGACGTTCGTCGTTGTATCTTGGGAACGAATTGCAACAATCCGTTAAGCACCGTAGCGGAGCAATATCGTTTACGGAGATAGTGTCGAACACTAGCCTCGACGATCAGTTTGCATACTCCAGAAGCTACCCGGGGATCAACACTAGAACGGGTTCCTAAGCATATATTAACTAACAAAATTAGCCATTGTATTGGTTTCAAAGAATATGATTTCTTTGTGTTAGTCCGACACAGAGAAATGATCATTATATAGAGTGTTATCATAAGAAGTCTGAAGGTTAAATTTTGACAGCAAAATATTTGTTGGATTCCTATCCTCCCTCATGTAATAGTTATTGTTCAATGGTAAATAAATCATCTGTGATTTATTTTTCTATAAATGATTATGGGACTGATTGTATGAGGTGTCCGGGATCAACGTATGACATTTTACCAACAAATGATCTCCCATCAATTAAATGAACAAAGCTAAATCCTTCAAATTTATTCCTTAATTTGGTGTAGTAGTTAAGGTGTAACATGAATATCCAAAGTGTTACAGTTCTATCCTCTACTTGGACATGCATATGAATTTAATGGAAAACTTGAGTTGGGCAACCTAGGCCAAAGTATCCGTAGGCAGAAAAAAAAAATCCATGAATTTACTTTTACTGGCAGAGTATCGATTTAGGGTTGGACAAGTCTGGTCACCTCTACAATTAATCGGGTTCGTAAGAATTAGAAACCTAAGTGGTTTCTTTTTAAAAGTTTGACGTTGATTCAATCACTTGAGGTTGATTTATTTAGGTGTTATTTGATTATTTTTTTTATATTTCTTAAACACGGCATTACAAACTTATTTGTTTGTTTTGAGAATTTCTTTATTTTGTTTTACATGTTTGATAAAACTTGAGTATAATTTACAAATTTTGCTCCAAAATTCACAACGAACTGAACGCATAAATTTAAATTTATTTATTTATTTTAATAAGTTATTTAAGGACCATCTAAAAGGTTTAGACCATTAGAATTATAGAGTTATGTCTCTTCCTCCGTTTCACCATACTCTCCTTATCATTCAAAACAAGTCTCCCTCCTTGTGTGTCCTATTCTTTGTTCGTCATTCTCTATCATCCTTAACTCCGTCATTATCTTTGTATATATATAAAAGATTAAGCTTAAGTGTGTTTAGACTTTCTTATTTTATGAATTAAATTAATGTTTACTTTTAATAGTTAATTATTTTAATAAATAGGTGTATGGATGATATGGGACATCAAACATCACTCTTAAAACAATATTTATTGCAATGTTTAGGGAGAGTTTGGTTGATGAGTTTAGAAATAAGGGAATTGAATGATAGTAAAAGATAATACTTGGATTGTGAGTTTAAGAATGATAATTTGAGAATGATTTCTAGATTTATGGGAATCAATCAAACCCATATAATTAGGTGGGTTTCATTTCCATTTCACCTTACTATCAAACTCATACCCATAGTCATTCCCGTCATTTAATCAAACATCATCTTATTTTAGCACATGCAGTTGCTCACCGCCTATATTAACTACGGAGAAACAAGCCCATGGACTGTGGCGCCCGGCCTAATAATTTTTTTTTCACCAATAATTAGGATAAATGAAGTACTTACGACGAACGACTTATTAACTTCATGTTCTTAGATTAATCACTTATTAAAAAAATTCATTCGTTATTTATCGAAATTGACATTAAATCTTGAGATATACGAGAAACTCAGAAAATATCTTGTCCTGATGTAAAAAAGCACATTTTTATAGCGTAATCATTTATAAATACCTACCATGTAAAATTATACAACTATCTACATTAAGAAACCAACATAAATAACTTCTTTATGGGTTAGTTATTATTTTTAAGGTTAATAGTAATTTATAACTTATCTCATCCGTATTAATCTTAAGATTGAATTGGCGAAGATGCTGAAGACGAGTGCAATATCGTTTATTAACTTAAATCATTTTGATAATTAAACAGTAAATTATCTTAAAATCTTCAACTACAATTTAAATTTTACCCTTAATCCCCATGTCAAAAAATATTTATTTTCACTCCCTAAATAAACATAATTGATATAAATTTACTTAATTGCGCTAATTTTTTATAGGTATAAAAAATCTAAAATGAGATATAATTGTTTCTAAATTCAGCACATTTAAATTAAATTTTAATATATTTTCTATCAAATTGATCATAATTTTTTTTTCTACTAGGCCAATAGATTGAGAATCATATCAATCAATTGATTTAAACTGAATCGATATAGAAACTGAGAAGAAAGACCGATTTATTGGTAGACAATCTTGAGCAATTTGTAAGAACTTGTTATTTACTTTAAGTACCATTTTGAATTGCTGTGATAGATTGATTTCAAATTTAAATCCTCATCAGATGAACTTGACTAGTTAAAAAATTTTATGTTATAATTATGATTTTATACTTGTCATAATTCACATTTAATTCACATTCTTATAATTAAGAAATCGTAATCTACTCCTTTAACATTCACGATATAATAATTATGGAATATAACTACTGAACTATAGATTCGTTCGGTAAAGTAATATTTATGTTATAATAGTTATGAAATTTTATAGCAGCAATTGAAACACTGTTATGACAATTTTAAATAATATTCACGTAATTGACAGATTAATTCAGAGTTTAAATTTAAAATTGACATCAAAAGTCAAAACCGAAGCTCTTTTGATTAAAAAAATAAAGAAAAAGAGAAAAAAAAGACGCCATTCTTATTTTTGTCCAAGAAAAAAAGGGCCAAAACTAGGGATAGATGATTCATCTGAGAAATTAATTTGACATAAAATTTATATTTTTAAAGTAGTTAATGATTTTTATATTATAATTTTTATACAATAACTAAGTTTTTATTTTATTTTTTAAATTTTTATTAATTTTATTTCACTTTTCCTTATTTTCTTGTAATTAGATATTAAATAATAAAAAACAAGAAAAAGTAGTTTTAAAAGATTTTTTTTAATTTTTGTTAACCTTTTTTGTATTTTTAAATTTTGTATACAAATTTCAAATCTTAAATAAAAATATAATAACTTAAAAAGCATTATAAATTTAATGATGTATTTTTTAAAAAAATTTAAACCTTTTAGTGTCAATGACTTTTATACAAAACTCCTTACAAAATAATTTATTTTTTTAGGATTCAATTGGATTCTCCTTAAATAAGGAAAATCTTTTTTCTAAACAAAACAAAAAGAATTTTCTTATGTTTCTTTAATTAGTTGTAACCGTTCATATGTACCTAAATTTGCATTAATTTTTTATAATAATAGAAAGCTTCGGGTTCCTAAGCATATATTAACTAACAAAATTATACATTCTATTGATTTCAACAAATATGATTTCTTTGCGTTAGTCCCACATGATGGATAGGTGATCATTACATGAGGTATTACCATAAAAAAAATTTGGAGGTCAATTTTTTTTAATAATGAAATGCTTGTCAGATTCCTGTGCAATAATATATTCAATGGTAAGTAAATTATTCATGATTTATCTATTTGGATTTTTTAGTGGCATCGAAATGCTTGTCAGAACCAAGAATTAATTATTTGGGTAAAATTTGTCAGACCCATGCAATAGTGTAATAATAACGCTAGAGAATCCCAACAATAAACTACTGTAACGGGCTTCCCTATGCAAAAAATTATTTTAATTTAATATTATACTTATCTTAGTAAAAGAAATTAAGAAAAAAATATTTTTTAACATCTTCGGCCTAAAATATTTATAGAAGCTTCTTTGATCATAGTGTTGTCAATTCTAAGATGTGGGACTAAAGAGAACTATATTGTTTATATAAAACAACCAGAGAAAATTAATGATGAGAAAAATTTATAATAATACGTCGTAGCTGAGTCTCGAATTTTAGATCACTGATTGTTTCGCTTGTGGAATTACTAATAAACCTTGGAATTATTTTTAGTGTGAATAGAAAAAATGATAGTAACGTAAATTCATTTTAGGCTTCACCAAAGTTAGTTAGTAAAGGAGGAGGGGGGGGGGGGGGGGGGATTTTTAATAAAATAGTAAGATACTATTTCACTTTCTAAGAACTCTTATCCAATACAGGGTCCAAATGATCCCCCTCCAATTAAATGAGCGAAGCCAAATCTTTCAAATTTATTCCATGGACGGAAAAAATAAAATGAACTTGGGTTGGGCAACCTAGGCCAAAATATCCATGGATGGGAAAAAAAAATCCCATGAATTTACTTTCACTAGTAGAGTACTGATTCAGAGTTGGAACAACTTACAGGTGATGATGCGCTTCCGAGATTTACTCTTGGAGACCGATGAAGAATTTCTATGGGACAAGTTCGGACACTTCCAAAATTAATCGGGTAGTAAGAATTAGAAATCTAAATTCACCTCCAGAATTAATTGGGTTGTAAGAATTAGAAATCTAAATTATCAAAAAAAAAATAAAATGAGTTTGAGGTTTCTTTTTAAGAGTTTGATGTTGATTCATTCACGAGTTGATTTATCTAGATGTTATCATACTCTCAATTAGATATCATTTGATTATTTAAAGATTTTATATTTTTTAAACATGGCATTACAAACTTATTTGTTTGTTTTGAGAATTTTTTTTTATTTTGTTTTGCATGTTTGATAAAACTTGAGCATAATTTACAAACTTTGCTCCAAAATTCACAACGAACTGAATGCATAAATTTAAATTTATTTATTTATTTTAATAAGTTATTTAAGGACCACCTAAAAGGGTTTAGACAGTTAGAATTGTAGAGCTATGTCTCTTCCTCCATTTCACCATGCTGTCTTATCATTCAAAACAAGTCTCCCTCCTTGTGTGCCCTATTCTTTGTTCGCCATTCTCTATCATTCTTAACTCCGTCATTATCTTGTAAGATTAAGCTTTTAAGTGAGTTTAGACTTTCTTATTTTATGAATTAAATTAATTTTTACTTTTAATAGTTAATTATTTTAATAAATAGCTATATGGATGACATGAGACATCCAACATCACTCTTTAAATAATATTTATTGCAATGTTTGTTTTAGCACATGCAACTGGTCACCGCCTATATTGACCTTTTTTTTATTTTTATTATTTCATATATGAAGCGGTGATATGAAGCGAATTCTCCAGCATGGCGAAGCCCCACGCCCTCTTCGCCACCGTCTCCCTGGCTGGCCATTTCTTTCCCGCCGTCGACCTCTCCGCCAAACTGGCGGCCAAGGGATTCATCGTCACCGTCGCCACCCTAGACTCCGGGGGTTCCTTCTCTCCCGACCTCTTTGCTGCTGCCGCCGTCGCCTCCGCCGCTGCCCGCTCCCAGGGCCTCGACATCCGCTTCCAATCCTTGAAGGATATCGCAAATCTGCCCGCGGCACATCGGAGCTGGAACCACGACACCGCCATCTACGCCATGCTCCACCATGCCTTCGCCCCCATGGAAGAGCTACTGCAGAAGCTCTTGCGAGAAGATCCGCCCGTCACCGTCCTCATCGCAGACACCTTCAACACTTGGCCATCCGCCATGGCCAAGAAGTACGACCTGATCCATGTCTCTTTCTGGACCCAGCCGGCGCTCGTCTTCTCGCTCCACTACCACAAGGACCTCCTCATCTCAAATGGCCACTTTGCTTCTCCTGATCGGAATCGGAAAGATACGGCCGTCAGATACATACCAGGCATTCCAGAAATCCAGCCGCATGAGCTCGCCTCCATCTATCAAGACAAGGATGCGTCTTCCTTAGTCCATAAATTCACTTTCAAATGCTTCGACGAGCTAAGAGGAGCCGACTTCGTACTCGCCAACACAGTGGAAGAGCTCGAAGCAGAGGCGATCTCTGCTCTCCGGCGGGAGATGCCTTTCTATGCCATAGGCCCTGTCTTTCCGGATGGACTCACCGGCGGCATTTCTGGTAGCATGGCTGCCATTCAGGACTGCTCGGATTGGCTGGACACGATGCCGGCGGCCTCGGTGCTGTACGTGTCATTCGGAAGTGCGTTCCATCCGGGCGAGAGGGACTTCAGGGAGATGGCGCATGGTGTTTTGAACAGTAAGGTCAATTTCCTGTGGGCGCTCCCGCCGGACACCGTTCCGCTGCCTGATGGATTTGTGGCAGCGTGCCAGGGGAGGGGGATGGTGGTTCCGTGGTGCGACCAGAAGGAGGTCCTCCTCCACCCTGCCGTCGGTGGATTCTTGACGCACTGCGGATGGAATTCGACCTTGGAGAGCGTTTGGTTCGGCGTGCCAATGCTGTGCTTCCCGCTAGCGTTCGATCAGCCGCCGAACTGTAAGTTGGTGAGCAAGGATCTGAAGATAGGGGTTCGTCTCGGTGGCTCCGGGGAGGTGAACAGGGACGAGGTGTACGACAAAATTGAAGGGTTGATGGGAGGCGAAGTCGGAGCGGCGGTGAGGATGGAGATGGAGAAGGTACAGAAGGCGGCAAGGGCAGCCGTGGCCTTGAATGGATCATCGTCTAGGAACATGGATAAGTTCATCGACGATCTCCTTAAGCATCTTTCGGAAAAGAACATCCGCAGTACCAGTGAAGCGCGGTGCATGTTCTAAATTTATTTCTACAATTTATTAAAGGTCTCACCTACCTTTATCAGCTATATCAAATTTAATAATTATAACTTTTTTACACTCGGTAGCTCAGCCGTCCGTTCATCGTGACAGTATTTGGTCTACTTCTGACCACTTGTTTCGATCTAAACTACAATTTAAATGAGAATGTGAACTCGGGAAAGGATCATAGTTAATTACAGGCGAATTCCAACTAAAATCTGATCATAATTGTGGAGCATTTTATGGGTGTGGGCTGTGTTATAAATTTATAAATATGAGACTGTCGAATGTCGAAAAGTTACAATTATTAAATTTGATACAGCCAGCAAGTAATTATCAATGTTATAAGAAACATTATACCAAAGGTTATAGAGTATTTGCTGACCAAATAAGGACCTCAACGTGAGTGCCAAGGTCCCATGAGACGTAGTGGTCAAAGTCCACAACGACATGCTAGTTAAAGTCCCGAAGGATGTGGGGGTCAAAGGCCTAAAGCTAGCCCATAGGTGATGATCAGGGAGATTGGCATATCATACATCCTAGGTAGGTTCCCTTGAAGAGCCTCGAGCGGACAGTTGGATCCAACGTTTGACCCGTAGATTTGATAAACTTGAATTTCCCCTCTCCTTTGGTCTGATCGGATTCTTTGGCCAATTTGGTTTAGGGTCCTCAAGGTCCGACCGAACTTATTGGAGGAACAATGAGGGGAACCACCAGAGGGATTGAATCGTCGAAAGTCAACTCAACTGCATTGATATTTAGTCCTTCGTATCCGATCAGACCTTCTAAAGAAGAAGATTCGATCGAATTAAATGAAAGGATAAGGTCATTGTAGAAATATCACTGGAGTCCATCAAGGCCTTAAAGCCCCAAAAGGCCCTCCATTAAGGTATAATGGCAAACAACCCATTGACCCAATAGATTTTTTAACGCCATGTGTAACTACTATCAGTAAATCAACCTGCATGCTTCCATTCCACCATCTACATGCATGCTTCCATTCCACCATCTACATGCAAAATTGGTAAGTACAATTTAGGAAAGAAGGCAAGGTGTTAGTATGGTTGGTCTGATTTTAGTAACATGCCTCGTTATTCATGCTAAGAGAAACAACGCTTTATATAAGGGGTCCCTTCTTCCTACGCAGGTAAACTCTTCCATCGTCCTTCATTATTCCTCATCATTGTCTTTTACTTAACGCTACTCAACCCTATCACTAACTTGAGGATCGGAGTGACTGTGCTGGGACACCACCCCAGCTTGTCTACTAATGTCTGCTTTCTCCTTTGTTTTTCTATGACGTGGCATGCTTGCTCACAACTTGGAACTCCTTCTCAAGGTCTACTTACGGTCAGTAGACAAGCCACCTCATCAGCGGTCCATCTTCACTGATTGCAGATAGGAACAAATTTAGCATCGTATGTGATAACTTCACTTGGTTTTGCAGCATGAATATGGAGGACGCTAGAAGACTCACAACCATAACCTTCTCGGAAGAGGATCTCGATCTACTTGTGATGGCGAAAGTGCAGAGGTTGGCGCAACAACAACAACAACAAGCTGTCAGGTACCCGCTGTCGAATGCCCTAGCGTTGTCGAATGGCTCGCTGTTGAATGACCAGGCCGGAGGGACCGATGGAATTTTCCCTGGCTCCTCATCCGCTAGTCAGTTTCCCCCAGGTTGCCTTAAATCCGACCAACTTTCCCTCCTCCACCATCCCTGATCACTTATCATAAAGCATTGTTCCACACACCCTTCGAGGACAATGGTTGCCCCGAGAGACTCCAAGGGTCCTCCTCAGGGGATGCACTTGCGTGGGATCCGAGAAAAGGGAAAGCTCTAGCTGCTAGTAGCTCCCCCGAGCGACTAAGCATGCCTTTATTCATGGAGATTTTAGAAGATTAGCTACCTCACCACTTTTGGCCCCTTATAATTGGAGAATATGGAGACACAATGGACCTAGAAGACCATCTACTAAAGTTTGAGAACACAGCTATACTACACTAGCATACGAATGGTGTAAAATGTAGGGTGTTCCTAGCGATTCTGCTAAAAAAGGGTTCAATCAGCTCCCTACAAATTCTATCAACAACTTCAAGGACTTTAGAAAAGTGTTTCTTCATCATTTTACTAGTAGTTAAGATACGACAAAATTACCATCAATTTATTCTCCCTCAAGTAGGGACCCAAGGAAGCACTACGAGCGTACATCAAGCGATTCAATAAAATAACCATGGATGCCCCCTCGGTCACTCTAGAAATTTTGATGAACACTTTCTCTTAAGGACTCACAGATAGGGACTTTTTTGGTCCTTAATAAAGAAGCCCCCTCAGGATTTTAACTATTCATTGGGGAGAGCGACCAAGTATATCTATGTAGAAGAGGCTCAAATAGCCTAGAAGAAGGAAGTGGTGTCACTCGTTAGTGCAGTCGGCACTAATAATTGAACTTTAGTTTTGATGAATCACAAATGGATTAAAGTTAGGTATTATATTTGCCTAACTTCTTTACTAAGTGTGTAGGAATTGATAGGTTTAGAGGACTTGACACTAGGTTGAAGCCCAGTTAGGTCTAAGGACCTGATAATAAGCATAAAGTCCATATGTATGATTCTGACAGAAAGTCCAATTAAGATGTTTGATTTAGATGATTGGATGAAGTCTTGATGTGTGATTTAACAGGAAGACCTGGTGGGGAAAGAGGTAGGTCAAATGACTGTAAATGGTAAGTAAAGGTAAGTCATTAGAGGAGAATGATCGAGTGAGAACGAGTCCCAGAGGGACTATAGGCGCTGGTCCAGCTTAGTGCCAATTTAGAAGTCTAAGTTGAGACCATAACTAGATCTTAGTCTTGGTAAGATATGATCTAATTAATAATTATTTTATTTTATATTTTTGTAACTCTATTTTGTAGGTTATACTTGGTTGTACTAACTTTATGATGCAGGAAATTTGATGGCTGGAAAAAGGGTCTCCAAGTGTCCAGGAAGGATCTAAGCGCTTGGAGGTCCTAGCGCTCGTACCAAGTCAAGGTGCCTCGATTGACCCAAACCCAGACACCTGAGTAGATGTGTTGGCACATTTTGATTGGCCATCACACGTCAGAGTCTAGGCGCCCAAATCGACCTGGGCACTTGGAGATGGATGATATCTCAGAGATAGAGCTTCGACAAGGTGCGTACGCATCAGCGGTTCAGGCGCCTAGACTGGGTCTTGGTGCCTAGATATAGATAAGTCAATGATGAAGTAAGATCAGATAGGCCTCGATCTTGGCGCCTGGGGGTGGTCCAAGCACTTGGAGATGGTTATAAAAGAGCCTTCAACTAGCAGCCACAAAACAACACTTCTACATGATACTTTCATCATTCGACTAGTTCAACTACGTGTATATTGCTGTGTTGTTGCTGCATGACTACTATCCTACATTCAACCATTACTGACAGACTGATACCAACACACGGGCGCTCCAACTTCTACATCATTGTGTTGGTAAAATTTAATTTACAATTTTCTTTATTGCTAAGGAAAGTGTAGGGTGTTACACTTTCCTCATATTATTCTTTGTACTCATTTACTCTATCGAGAGTTTACCAGTAGAAGATTTTAGTGGATTACCCATCGATAGATCCAAGGAGCCTGAGTCTTGGAGAAGGAGTTACCAAAGGCTTCGAACCAAGTAAAAATACTTGTGTTCTATTTTCTTGCATTCCATTTCTTACTTAATCTGTTTTATTTTACTCTATACTTGCACTTAGTTTTAAAAAAATTGAAAAAGAATGAATTTGAGAAATATACGTGATTCACCCCCTCTCACATGCATCGATCCTACAACACCTGCCTCCTTACCTGCCTTAGAGCATAAGACTCTTCCGCTTTAGCCTCCTTAGCACAAGGGACCCAGGATGGGCCCTCATCCTCAGGATCAAAGACCAAATATGGTCCAACACATGGAGGTCATTCTGACCTCATTTCCTGAGCCCCGTCGGTGGATCACCACTTTATGTATGTACGACTGGTTGGAAACCCATAATACTCAGGACTGTTATCAGTACAACCAGGAGATATGTTGGGCGGCTAATCAGGGGTTTCATCATCAACCACCACCTTAAGACAATATGTGCCATCAATGATCGAATGGACCTCCGAGTAGAGGTCACACGAATGTCGATCACGCCCAACAAATGCCCCAACATCTAAACAACTAGGCACCGAGCCCAGTCTCAGTCGAGCCAGAATGCCATCAAACTCGACAAGAAGAGAATCACGGCAACACCACTCGGGGAGACATAGGAATGAAAGCTGGTAGCCTGACCGACGGGAATAGGGCCAGGAAGTCTCATGTACGCCAATCAGAGATCCACAAGGTTGGTTGCAGCTGAGAGAAAGCCCAGGGACATAAAATCAGTTTCGGTCCAAGGGACCTCGAGGGGATAGAAATACCCTATGATAACGCCTTGATCATCAAAGCTATAATAGCTAACTATAATGTACATCAGACTTTGGTTGGTACATAAAGATCTGTTAATAACATCTTCAAGAGGGCTTTTGACCAACTATAGATCGAGAAAGGTGAGCTTCAACTCATGGCCTCTCCCTTGTATGGGTTCACAGGGAATGAGGTATAACCGCTCGGATAAGTCAAATTGGCTATCTCTCTCGGAGAGAAGCCCTCAATGAGGGCTCAACTGTTTACATTTAGAGTAGTAGACACTCCCTTTGCATATAATGTTATCTTGGGACGATCGGTGATGAATGAATTCAGAGATGTCGTCTCAACTTTCTTCTAGAAGCTTAAGTTCTCAGTCAATGACCTAGTAGGCGAGGTAAGGAAGATCAATTGGTGGCACGCAAGTGCTATATGGACATCATCAAGATTGAGGTCCGCAAGCCCTCAAGGTTCAACCATCATGGGTGAATGTCATACATGAGGCTCCTTTAGCACTAATCCAGGAGAAAAAGAGGAAGTATAGATTCACCAGAGCCGGTCAGAGGCCACCACCCGAATTGTGGCTAATTTTCCCCAGGAATTCAAGAAAGACTTGTAGCGTATCTAAGACGCAATAGTGTTGTGTTTGCTTGGACACCACAGGATATCACAGGCATATCTCCCACCATCATGGAACACTTGCTCCACGTTTTCCTAGATGCTCAGCCAGTTAAAAAAATAAAAGGGATTTTGGAGTGGATCAGAATAAAATAATCCGGGTGGAGGTTAACAAACTGCTAGAAGCTGGTCATATATGTGAGGTGCAGTTCCCAGCCTGATTAGCTAATGTGGTTCTGGTAGCTAAGCTAGAAAATAAGTGGCGTGCCTGTGTGGACTTCCAGGACTTGAACAAGGCATACCCCAAGGACTACTAACCTTTGTCCCACATCAACATGTCATGGATTTAACTTCTATGTGCAAATTAATTTGCATGCTGGATGCATATTAGAGCTATCATCAAGTGCCACTAGTTGAGTAGGATCAGAAAAAGGTCAGTTTCATTACTGTCGATGGGAATTACTGTAGGAACGTTGGGCCGGCTAGAAGGGGGTTGTTGGTTAGTCCTGCAAAATAAAAGAAACAACCTTTCCTCGAACTTTTTAAGCTAACACTTGCATAAATAGATTAAGCAGTAAATTAAAAGCATAAAATAAGAGGCACCAGTGTTTACTTGGTCACAACCGATGTGGTTGTTAATCCAAGGAAGATTAAGCCCAATATCAATCTCCTTCAGGCGGAAAAGCCTCTTATAACGTTGAAGCGCAGAAACAGAAGCTTAACTAAAACTCTAAAGCACACAAGCGTTGGATTTACAATTCTGAGTTCATTCAAAAACTTCTGGACCAAGGTTATATTTATAGTCTTGGCCGGGGCACCCTGGGGGTATAAAACTTTATCCCCAACGTTAAGATCACGTTTGACGTGATCTGATCAACTATCCTGGTCCGGGCGCCCGGAGCCATTCCGGGCACCCCGGGCTGCTCCGGAGCCCAAAGTCAACATATGTTGACTTTTTCATCTAGGACCTCTTCTCTGGTTCAGTCCCGCCTTGGTCTAGTTCTTCTCCTCCGGATCCGCTCGCTTGGGTGATCTCTACCATCCGAAAAAGGACTCACCCGAACCCAACTTCCGGTCTTCTCGAGCAGCCTTCCGCTCCGGCTTCTCGTCCCTAGGAATCGCTGCGTGTTTCCTTCTCGTCCACCAGCGTACTCATCCGCAGTCTTCCTTCCTCGGTCACACCTCGTGCCGACCTTCTCGCTAGCTACGTCTCTTGCTCCCCGAGCAATCTTCCGCTCCGGCTTTCGTCCCTCGGAACCACTGCACGCTTCCTTCTCGTCCACCGGGGACTCTTCCGCAGCACCTCGTCCCTCAGACACACCGCGTGCCGTCCTTCTCGCTAGCTGCGTCTTCCGCTCGAGTACCTGTGCTCCTAAGCTCCTGCACACTTAGCCACAAGGTTAAAACAACACAAGACCTAACTTAACTTGTTTATCACACCAAAAAACCTTGGGGTTCCAACAATTACTGTTACAAAGTTGTCATTCAGATTGAAGAATACATGTGCTACTTATCAATGACTCATGAATAAAGTCTTGTTAGGTCAAACCAGACAAAATATGGAGGTGTATATGGATGACATCCTGATCAAATTCCTCCGAACGGCGAATTTATTTGTAGATATTGATGAGACTTACAATACCCTGCGAGCCTATGGACTCAAGCTTAACCTTAATAAATATTTGTTCGGAGCCAAAAGCGGATGTTTCCTTAGATACGTGGTGATCGAGGGTGGAATCGAGGCCAATCCAAGCAAGGTACAAGCCCTTTGGGACATGACTCCCCCATGAAATTTGAAAGAAGCGTAGCGGCTAATTTAGCGGATCTCTGCTTTATTGCAGTTTATCTCAAGATCGTCTGATAGGAGCCTACCCTTATTTAAGATACTTCGTTGAGCCAACAAGTTTTAGGGGGATGCAGAGTATGACAAAGTGCTAGAAGAGCTCAAGGATTACTTAGCTATGTTTGTGTAATTTCCCCTAGGTCAAAGTTGACCAGGTTGACTAAGCTTGAGTTGGCTCAAGCTTGAGTCTTGATATTTAAGTTTGGATGTTTAACAATATATAGAGATTGCTGGTGCAATTGTCTATTTGAGAAATTGATGGTCGAAGGTTGACTAGAAGTCAAGTAGGTTAAGATTGACCGGATACTTGATTGGAAAAGTCCTAACTGGAGGTTAGGCAAGGATAAGACCAATGGAATAATTGGAAGAAGAAGAAAAACTAAGTGGGTCAATGTTGACTGGATACTTGGTATGGAAAGTCCCGGTGAGTGAAGTCTGGTAGTGGAGAAGTCTTGGTGAGTGAAGCCAGGCAGTTGGAAAGTCTTGGTGAGTGAAGTTAGGGAGATGGAAAATCTAGGTGAGTAGCCGGTGCTGCCCCTCACTCTCACTACTGCCCCCCTTGCTGTGTGGAAAATCCAGATGAGTCCATCAACTAATTGATCCACTCTCACTACTGCCCCTCCTTGCTGTGTCATGCTCATCTCAGAGAGCTAGCCGGTGTCACCTTTCTCCTGCTTCGACCATCACATTCATAGCGGTAAGGCGCGAGTGATAGCCTGAAGCCATCACCGCGCCACCATTCTACTATTCCGACCATCGTAGTTGTGAGACAAGATGCAGGAAGATATTCTGTGGCCACCATAGTTGGTCTGTGACCACAATGGTCAGAATTATTGCTAGCAGCCTAGTAGCGTGTATCCCTACTCGACCACTATGGATTAGAGTTTGCTTTGGCCACATGTACACAATAGCAACCCTCTCACCTTCGCCGACCACCTCTTCGATCATGAGCCTCCACCGACCACTGCTAGACTAGGTGAGGATTAGGGTTATGTTGGGCTTAACCAAGTTTGATCAATGAGTTGGATTAATCAAAGTTGATTAATAATTAGGATGGATTAGTTAGGGTTAATTAATTAGACTTGGGATTTTGGTTAGCTATTTGTTTCATGATAGGATTGCCTAATCTATTTGGGTGTTGCAGGACCCTCATATAAGAGGAGTATCTTGACAAGGGATTGATTTTGGGGAGGATCTATAATAAAGGTTGGTACTTTTTCCTTATGTTGAAGACAGGCATCTTGACAACCTTATGTTGTAGATGCATGTTGCATATATTTGAGATCTTGTCATGATTCATACATATACATTTATCATACATTGATATACTGTCATATATATTATCCAAGTATTATAAGTAGATTTGTTGCTGATTCCTAGTGATTTACTGATCATTATATCTTATACCATGTGTGTTAGACCGGTACTGGTATGTGTGTTTATCATGTCATATATGATCATGTTCTTATTTTCCAACTGAGATTATATACTTTAATTACCTTACATATTTGTCCATGCACTACCATTGGTCTATTATCCGCTGAGTCATTCGGACTCATCACCCCTTTTACTAGTTTCCTTTCGCTAGGGAGTAGGTAAAGGATTTATGGAGTTGCTTAGAGAATCTTGACTGTCAGTCCCATGCCACATCTGAGATCAGTTTTCCATGGTATTTCTCACTACACTATTTGTACTTTGTATTCAAGCTTGGTTTTGTAATAATTTGCCTTACTACTCTTGGGGTTTGAGCTTTTTGGCCACTTTTTATTTATTTTTAGATTTTATTGTGGTGTAAGTCATGCCGACGTATAGTCTAGCTATTATCTTGCATGATTTGTGTTTGTACCAGTTGTGTAGGCTGAGTATTATTATTAGCTTTCGCTGTACTTCTATTTTAGCTATGTGGGATATTTATGTTAGGATCCTTCGTACGCGGCTAGAGAGGGGGGTGTGAATAGCCGACCCCAAATCGATCGCGTTTCTTCCTACAATTCGTTAGCGCAGCGGAAAATACAAAGAAACGAAAGAGAAGAAAACCAAACCTTAACACGAGGATGTAACGAGGTTCGGAGATTAGGGCTCCTACTCCTCGGCGTGTCCGTAAGGTGGACGAGTCCAGTCAATCCGTCGGTGGATGAGTCCCCGGAGAACCGGCTAATACAATATACTCCTTGTGGGTGGAGAAACCTCGCCACAAACGTTTGCAACAGCAAACAAAGAGTACAAGAACAAAGAGTAAGCAAGAAATACAATAAGAATACACAAGCACTCTACCAATCTTGCTTTCTCGTCGATTGAGTCCGGATGAAGCGGCAGCAAAACTCTAACAGCAGCATTTGTTCCATCGAGAAGCTCACGCGAAGCTTTGGACGAGCTCAACAAAACTCAAGCACAACAAACAGGAAGGAGGAAGAAGAGTAGTCGCACGTAAGATGCCTCGATCCTTTTATACCGCGAAGAAGACGAGAAAACTAGCCGTTGCAATGCAAGCTAGAACCCCGATCGATGTCCGCAGACCGATCGGTGTCGCGATCGAGCTCGATCGGCCGTGGACCGATCAGGCCCGATCGGTCCCGACCGATCGGCACGTAACCTTGCGTACTCGATCGCGTGGACCGATCGGGCTCCCTGATCGGTCCCGCACCGATCCCGCCTCTCCCGCTCTCTCACGCATGAGAATCGCACTCGTCTCTTGATCGGTCAGGAGACCGATCAGCATACACCTGATCGGTCCAGGACCGATCAGAGCTTCTTTTCTCCGCTTCTGATCGTTGCCCGTCTCTGATCTGATTCTGATCGGTCACCAGACCGATCAGGGCAAACGCAGTATCACTGGATCGGTCACCAGACCGATCCAAACTTCTCAGCCCTAAACCTAAGGCTTCCACACCAACATCCGGTCAACCTTGACCTGTTGGTATATCATACCTAGCATCCGGTCACTCCCTTGACCTGCTAGCACTCCCCGCTAAGTGTCCGGTCAATCCCTTTGACCCACTTAGACTTTTCCACACCAGATGTCCGATCATCCCTGATCCATCTGGATTTTCCTCTTCGTGCCAAGTATCCGATCACTCTCTTGACCTACTTGGACTTTCCAACACCAGAAGTCCGATCATCCCTGATCCATCTGGATTTTCCCTTGCCTGGTTTCACTCACCAGGACTTTCCAACTGCCTAACATCCCAGTTAGGACTTTCCCACTGCCTGGCTTCACTCACCAGGACTTTCCATACTGCCTAACATCCCAGTTAGGACTTTCCCACTGCCTGGCTTCACTCACCAGGACTTTCCAACTGCCTAACATCCCAGTTAGGACTTTCCCTCGTGCCAAGCTCCCTGCTTGGACTTTTCCAGTGCCAAGTCTCCATACTTGGACTTTTCCCGTGCCAAGTCTCCATACTTGGACTTTTCTAGTGCCAAGCTCCCTGCTTGGACTTTTCCGTTGCCAAGTCTCCATACTTGGACTTTTTCCCGAATCAGGTCAACCAGGTCAACCTTGACCTACGGTTGCACCAATAATCTCCCAAACATCTATTCTTGTCCCATATCAAGAATAGAACTCTCTCACAAGAGTCAAACATCAACATGCAACTCAACTAGGTCAATCTTGACCTAAGGTTGCATCAACAATCTTCCCAAGTCAAACATCAAAATACAACTCGAGTCAAGTCAACTCGAGTCGGGTCAACCAGGTCAACCTTGACCTAAGGTTGCACCAACAATCTCCCCCTTTTTGATGTTTGACAAAACCATAATCAAGTTAGGTTAACCCGATAACCTAACTTAGGTTTTCCAACCATCTTCCAATGTCCAATGTTCTTTCCTTGAACATTCTCTGGACATTCTCCCCTTAGGTTAACCCGATAACCTAACTTGGGTTCTCCAATAATTCTCCCCCTTTTTGACACACATCAAAAAGTATTCCAATGTTCTTCCTCGAACATTCCTTGACATTCTTCCCCTAGCTTAGGTTAACCCGATAACCTAGCTTGGGTTCTTCAATAATTCTCCAATGAGCACTCTCCCCTTTTTGACACACATCAAAAAGAAAAGGAGGATATCAAGGTCAAGAGTTTCTTCCTAATGAAAGTCCCATACCTTTCATTGAAACTCTTAATTTCCCCCTTGATACTAAACTCAACAACCAACTTAGTGATAATTCCATATCACTCAAGTCTTTAAGAGTAAAAACTCCCCCTAAAAGTCAACTCCCCTTGACAATTAGGTAAAAACTCCCCCTAAAGGTCAACTCCCCCTTGACCATTGCACCAACAATGTCTTGGAGAGTTTCAAACCTTTAGAAATCCACAAAACACAACTTCCAGTTGAAATTTCAGACCAACAGCTGAAAATCAGAAACTGGCACGCACTGATCGGTCCCCAGACCGATCAGGAACCCCATGGATCGGTCCCCAGACCGATCCAGCCACTGAAATCAGCATTCTGATTTCCCCTTCCGGAAATTCAGAATCTCCTCGATGATTTCAGATCCACAATCCTCTGGATCGGTCCGCAGACCGATCAGATCTTCCCTGGATCGGTCCCCGGACCGATCCAGCCACTGAAATCAGAATTTCTGATTTCCCCTTCCGGAAATTCAGAAACTCCTAATAAATTCCAGAAAATTCCAAAAATCGTGAAATTTTGAGGATACATTCCTCATAACATACACTATCATGGAAAAATAGTTTTCTATGAAAATAGTTTCTATTTTCAAATCTTGATACAAAATTCGAAAACTTTGAAATAGTTCAAAGTTAAGTCAATTTTGTATCACAATGTCCAATGATGAATGCTATCACTAGGAAAGCTTCATCAAGGTTTTTCAAATCAATTTTAAAATGCTTTTAAAACCATTTGAATTTAGGACCATAATCTTAGGGCTAGATGTACATGACTTGTACACAAGCTTTCCCTATGATCCCCATTTCTTGAATTAGGCTCATCTAGGTACAAGGACTATGCACCTTGATCCTAACTCATGATCCTAATATCTCACACACATCTAAGGTGTATCAAACCACATTCAAGTCAATTTGATGTGAGATATGAGTTTAGGTATCTTAGACTAAGGTCTCATGCATTTTCTAAACACAAATTTGATCTCAATATCAAAATGTGTTTTTCATCCTTAAATCAATTCAATTGATTATTAATGCAAGAGATGATGACATGGCATAAAGTTTGAAACTAAACTAACACATGACATATAGATAACCTAATCATTATCATGACATTTCAAATGATAATTAAATTAAATATGATGTCATGGCATGACATATGGCAACCAATCATGGCAAGTTAGCACAAATAAAATACCTAAATTCCCTATCTAAGTATCCTTAGCCTTAGCTAACTTAAAACCTAACCCTAGATTGCCCAAAGTGCTCCAAGAAAATGTCAAAACCCAAGTTGGCATTTCTTGATCTCTTGTTTGATTTAGACCATTTAAAAATTCTACAAGAGTAGCACTTCTAAGTTAAGGCCCGGATTGCCTTGATTACCTAAGAGAATATCAAAATCCCAATTTGATATTTCTCTAGGTTTTTCAAAATTGTGTCAAATTAAAGTAAGATTAATATATTCTCACTTTGGCACAACTTACTCTTCCAAGGAGTGAATGACAAAGATTATTCCATTTCATTTTCAAAGGTTCCCAAAAACCTTGAAAATGCTCCTTGAGTGTCAATTTCCTCAAAGTTGGGTTAACTACCCTTCTTATTGGAGTTGACACTCTCTAACCCATTTATGGGGTAGAGAAGATGCTCCTAGGAACCCAATACCTATTAGAGCTCATTGGGTTCACTAAATATTCACTAGGGATAACTTCCTAGCAACCCTCCTAATGACCCTCTTAGGCTTTGAAGCCTTGGTCATTTGGGTCTCATCAAGGTCAACTATAGGGGTGACTCCCCTTGTAACCTTGGTAATGGTCTTCCTAGCCCTAGGTTTTGTTCCATAATCGAATGGAACATTGTGATAAGTGGGCTTGACCATTTGGGACTTAGGTTTGTGACCCAAACCCTTTTTGTCCTTGGACATTGGTTTTTGACCCTTAAACCCTAAAGATGACTTCTCCATGTTTTTAAGAGCCTTTTCTAAATTATCAAGTCTTGACCTCAAGACTTGATTTTCCCTCTCTAATACCTCAAGTTTTAATTTGTCATTTTCTCTTGAGATATTCCTAGGCATGTGTCTAGTCTTCTTGGGATTTCTACCTAGGTTTTCCTTAATTTTAGAAGCGTTAAACCTAGGGTTGGTATTTCTAGTGTTATCCTTACCTAGGCTAACATGTTTAGCACCTAAGCACATGTATTGATTTCTAGTGTTAACATGCTCATCATTATTTGCAATTGCAACAAAACTACTAGCATGAGTTTTATTAGAATTGCAATAATGAACCTTAGAGGTTACCTTAGGGTTTGCCTTAGCTCCCCCTATCGTTGTGCCCGGTCTCTTGCCCTTGTGAGGTTGCCTCCCCCTCGGACAATGGCTCCTATAGTGTCCCCTTTGCTTGCATTGGAAGCACACGATGTGCTCCTTGCCCTTGCGTTTTGGGACTCCGGCTTCCTTGAACTTTGGCGCCGGTGGAGTCTTTCTTACCCTCTTTGGACACTTACTCTTGTAATGTCCATGTTCCCTACACTCAAAGCATATTATATGTAACTTATTTGAAATTGAAATGCTTGAGTTACCTAGGTTTGGGGATGGGTGTGAGCTCTCTTCCTCATCCCTTCCGGAGGTAGATGTCTCTTCTTCTTGCTCCGAACTTGAACAAGAGGAACTCTCCTCCTCTTCTTCCTTGGATGTTGAGTAGCCCTCAACTCCCAATTCGCTCCCTCCATGATGTGAGCTACTTGGCTCACTTAGCTCCTCTTCATGGCTTGAATTTGAGCTCTCCTCATGGAACTTTGCCAAGTTGTTCCACAATTCCTTGGCATCGTTGTATCTACCTATCTTATGCAAGATATCACTAGGTAATGAAAATTCAAGAATTTTCGTTACCTCGTCGTTGATTGTGGATTGGTGGATTTGCTCTTTCGTCCACTCCTTCTTCTTGATAGGTTTTCCTTCCTTATCCATCGGTGGGGAAAACCCTTCTTGTACACAAAACCAATTTAACATATTAGTCCTAAGAAAATACATCATCCTTACCTTCCAATATGTGAAGTTGTCGTGAGACTCGTAGAAGGGTTGAATCGTGACATCTTCTCCATAGAGATCCATCTCTAGCCCGTGCTCCCCCGGGTGTTGATCCGTCGAAGAGCGGCCTCGCTCTGATACCACTTGTTAGGATCCTTCGTACGCGGCTAGAGAGGGGGTGTGAATAGCCGACCCCAAATCGATCGCGTTTCTTCCTACAATTCGTTAGCGCAGCGGAAAATACAAAGAAACGAAAGAGAAGAAAACCAAACCTTAACACGAGGATGTAACGAGGTTCGGAGATTATGGCTCCTACTCCTCGGCGTGTCCGTAAGGTGGACGAGTCCAGTCAATCCGTCGGTGGATGAGTCCCCGGAGAACCGGCTAATACAATATACTCCTTGTGGGTGGAGAAACCTCGCCACAAACGTTTGCAACAGCAAACAAAGAGTACAAGAACAAAGAGTAAGCAAGAAATACAATAAGAATACACAAGCACTCTACCAATCTTGCTTTCGTCGATCGAGTCCGGATGAGCGAGTAGCTTCAAAACTCTAACGCATTGTTCGATGAGGAAGCTCACGCAAGCTTTGGACGAGCTCAACAAAACTCAAGCACAACAGCAAACAGGAAGGAGGAAGAAGAGTAGTCGCACGAAGATGCCTCGATCCTTTTATACTGCGAAGAAGACAATGAAAACTAGCGTTGCAATGCAGCGGCTAGAACCTGATCGATGCGGACCGATCGGTGTCGCGATCGAGCTCGATCGATCGTGGACCGATCAGGCCCGATCGGTCCCGGCCGATCGGCGTACGTAACCTTGCGTACTCGTCGATGCGTGGACCGATCAGCTCATCTGATCGGTCCCCGGACCGATCCCACCTCTCAGACAGAGAATCGCACTCGTCTCTTGATCGGTCGTGGAGACCGATCAGCATACACTGATCGGTCCGAGGACCGATCGGAGCTCTTTCTCCGCTTCGATCGTTGCCGTCTCGATTCGATTACGATCGGTCACCGATCGGCAAACACAGATCACTCTGATATCCGGACCGATCCAAACTTCTCGCCCTAAACCTAAGGCTTCCACACCAACATCCGGTCAACCTTGACTGTTGGTATATCATACCTAGCATCCGGTCACTCCCTTGACCTGCTAGCACTCCCCGCTAAGTGTCCGGTCAATCCCTTTGACCCACTTAGACTTTTCCACACCAGACGTCCGATCATCCCTGATCCATCTGGATTTTCCTCTTCGTGCCAAGTATCCGATCACTCTCTTGACCTACTTGGACTTTCCAACACCAGAAGTCCGATCATCCCTGATCCATCTGGATTTTCCCTTGCCTGGTTTCACTCACCAGGACTTTCCAACTGCCTAACATCCCAGTTAGGACTTTCCCACTGCCTGGCTTCACTCACCAGGACTTTCCATACTGCCTAACATCCCAGTTAGGACTTTCCCACTGCCTGGCTTCACTCACCAGGACTTTCCAACTGCCTAACATCCCAGTTAGGACTTTCCCTCGTGCCAAGCTCCCTGCTTGGACTTTTCCAGTGCCAAGTCTCCATACTTGGACTTTTCCCGTGCCAAGTCTCCATACTTGGACTTTTCTAGTGCCAAGCTCCCTGCTTGGACTTTTCCGTTGCCAAGTCTCCATACTTGGACTTTTTCCCGAATCAGGTCAACCAGGTCAACCTTGACCTACGGTTGCACCAATAATCTCCCAAACATCTATTCTTGTCCCATATCAAGAATAGAACTCTCTCACAAGAGTCAAACATCAACATGCAACTCAACTAGGTCAATCTTGACCTAAGGTTGCATCAACAATCTTCCCAAGTCAAACATCAAAATACAACTCGAGTCAAGTCAACTCGAGTCGGGTCAACCAGGTCAACCTTGACCTAAGGTTGCACCAACAATTTATATAACTATGTGGTTGTGATTATTTTTAGCCGTGTGAGTTGCATATACAACTGTGTAGTTTTGATTATTTTCTAACAATGTGGGTTGTTGTTATCATACTTGTATAGTTGCATGACTATGTATCCAGGTTTTATTTGTCACTGTTACAGGGAAGATGCTATTCGTTTGTCGGGCAGAACTCTCTCGGGGTGTGATAAATATAAGACTAGACTTAGAATGGGTCGAAGTCATACTACATTCATGCATATATAGTTATTTTTTAACTTTGTGTTGTAGGAAGACTAAAATTTTGTAGGTTGGAAAATTGATTTGATTGGTCAACCAAATGTTAGGGATTAGTCGACCAAACCCAAGAAGATCAGATCAGAATTCAATTCAGGATTAGATTTCAACTGAAGGGATTGATCGACCGAACGGAGGATAACTAGTGAGCAGTTCTATTGCCTATGCCACTTTAAATAATAATTAAATAATAAGTGTTAATTAATAAATAATCTTATAAATTTTTTTAGAAAATTTTAGGATTTTTTCAATATTTAAACGAAGTTTGTATGATATGTTTAAGGGGATGAATCTATTAAGCTTAGAAAAAGTCTGTTTGAAATATCCATTTAAGTTGGGAGTTGATTTGAATATAAACATAGGCTTTGTATGATTAACCTAAGTTATATATAAAAGGAAAAAAAAACCTAATCTCATTTGTCTCTCCCGATCCCTCTCCTTCTCCTCTTCATCGTCGCCTTTACCACTCTCGATTGCCCTCCTCGTACTGCCAATCGACGCTATCAATCGATGACATCGTTGGTCGTCGTTCGTCGATTGTCGGTCACCTGTCCAAGCAGCGACATGGCTTTGTCACATAGACCTCACGACCACCGCCTCTCACTTCCTCTTCACTGTAGTTCATTCCTTTCTCCCTAAGCCGACACCACCCTTCACGTGAGGCTAGGATAGCAACATCACTGCCTGGATGAGAATCATTGCCACTTCTTCATCCGAGCTCAGTTGGCCATTGTCGCGTCACTCTCTCTCTCTCTCGATCTCCACTAGCGACCCTTCTCCGGTCATGAGTAAGAAGCCACTAGTCTTCCCACGCGCCATTACCTTTCCTTCGTGTGAGGCTAGGTTGCCACTTTTAGCACATCCCTCCACCCTCGCGTCCATGGTTAGCTAGTTGGTTTTCCAATTGCCCAGTGGCCAAACCTACTATTGACCCTATCCAACAACCACTATTGCCATTGTCTACACCTATGATTTGACACAATTGTGAGCCATCGCTGACCATTGAAAAAAGAAAGTAAAGGAGATGAAGGAGTTATGCAATCTATTAATTAGTATTGAATAATTCAAAGATTGATTAGTTAGTTAAATTTAATTGAAAATGTAATTAGGGTGATTAACCTTGAAGTAATGGTTGTTAGGTTATCAACTGAAGGTAATTGTGAGACATTAGTGTCTTAATCAAATTTAGCGTTTGTTTTTATGATATCTAATCTATATTAGATCTATAATGTTGATATGTATTATGTGATTTAGGACTCTGACCTGGGATGAGAATTTTGACGCGGAGATAGTTCAGGGCAATCTATAGTTAAAGGCAAATATTTCTTTTTTGACCTTAGTTCATGACTTATTACTTTGATCGGTAGTTGTATTTACCTTGACTCTATTTGTATATCTTCATGAGTTTGATACTTGTTTGTTTGATCTTTGAGTTGATCAGTTTGTATCCATGAAGTCTCATTTTTTTTTCATATTTTATAGTTGTACACATGTGTGATGTGACGGTAGGATGATTGACATGTAGCTATTCATATCATGGAGTGTGCACAAATGTATTCTGTGTTAGGAAGTTGCTTATGTTATGTGATGCATATCATGTAGTGTGTACACGTGTATGGTATGCACAATAGGAAGATGCATATGTTATGTGATGTATATCATGTAGTGTACACATATGTATAGTGTGTACCATAAGAAGATGCTTATGATTTGTTATGTATATATCATGTAGTGTACATACATGTGTGGTGTGCATAGTAGGATACTTGTTAATATGACCATGCATATTTATTAGTAGTACACACGTGAGTGGCGTGTGATGATGATAATTTATCATGCTAGATGTGATTAGATACCGTTGCATAGAGTTCATTTACTCCATGTGGTTGGTTACCATCTATGTAACATTGCATTATTTATTTCTTGTGGACCATGCCTTTCATTTATGGTAGAGAGTCGATAGTGACTGTGATATGTTGATTGCTTATGATGGTGATATGTTTACTACACTATCATTTTGGATTGTTATACCATAGGTTGCCCATGGGTATCTATGGTAGAGTGTTCTCCCGTAGCCATAGCTATATAACCACATCTTGTTTGTCCACGGGTATTTGTGGTAGAGAGTTCTCCCACAGACAGGGATCCTAATATTTCGGACTGCTCACGGTATCCATGGTAGAGTGTTCTCTTGCAGTCGATAGCTATATAGCTAGGTGTCATGGTCACTTATATTTTTCTTATGATGGAGCATTGCTCTCGCATATGATGATATATTGTTGTTATTTATACTAACACTTGCTTAGGCTAAGCAATACTCATGTTGATCATTTCCTGACATTGCTTATGGTATCATTTACATTTGAGTAAGTTGATATATATTAGATGCATTCATGTGATATATTCAAATGATGAATATTTTCCTTTGAGACTGTATATCTATTTTGAATCTCCTTACACTTAGTTCATGCACTATGTTTTATTATCAGTTGCGTCTCTTTAGGACTCACTATCCTGTTGTATCCTTCTTTCCTCAAGTAGTAGACAGATGATATATGGAGTCACTTGGGGATCTTGTCCGTTAATCCCACATCACATCTGAGATTATTTTTCCTTGCTATTTCTTATTGCTCTATTATACTTTGTTTTTGGACTTAGTTATGTAATAATTTGACTTGGATTTGAATTTTAGCATTATGGCTACTTTTACTCAGTATGTGGTTTGTTGTGTTAAGCCATGATGGAATGCAGTCATTTATGTTTTCTATATTGTGTGGCTATTGTGTAAATCTCTCTATATTAGGTTGTGTTTTGATTTATGTCTTTCACTATGTATTTATGCTTATGTCGTGGGCTTATATCATGTTGTATTGTACATTGTCACTAGGGGTACCGTCCGATCTATCAGACAAGTATACCTTCGAGGTGTGACAATTTATTGATATTAAAACCATATTTGTGTGACCTATTTTCCATGTTTCAAATTTCACGATTTATTTTCTTGATGTGACTTTTTGATTGGAACCCGACAGCAGCATGACATCTCCAAGCTATAGGAGGTAAGTTTATATAATTGTTAATATATACTTCTGTTGGTGCATTGTATAGTTGTCTGTAATGGGAATGATGTGTGGTGGGTTACCCACTGTTGACGGTCGTGGTTTGGATTGACCATGCAAATGACCTATCGAGTCGATAGGACCAACATCTATTGACAAAGACCGACTGATATTGAGTCAGATAGCAGAGGTCAAGCCCATCAAACTTCTACTGGAGATCATGGGTTACAGTCTTAAGGAATACCACCAATCATACCAACCCCGACTACTACCAACTGGGTGAAAGATAGAGCACATATACTATTATTAGCTCGGTTAGTGAAGTTCCAACTCACACAAGTCAAGAAGATGGCATTCCTCCTTCCCCTTTGCAAAGACTAGGACAACAATAAGCTCTTTCACTCACCTTGTTATTTCCTCACTAAAAGGTCCATTAGCAATAATCCTCTCCTTAACCTTGTAGTAGCCTTATTATAGTGCATCCACCTTAGCAATCGCTTGTATTTGGTAATTTAATTGTGGTTGCATTGTTTTAAATGGTGTGTTATTTGTGTATTATACATTCGTTTGGATCTTAGAGCAAACAATGGTGGTGCCCATTAAGTTGATTATCTTCGTAAGTGATCCAACCAATCAAGGTAGACTATTCATGATCTTCGTAATTGAGCCAACCAATTAAGGTTTGACTCTTATCCTATTTCTTTGTAGCAGGTAATTTTCATAATGGTTGGATGTTGTAGATTGTGATAGTTCTTTTATCTTTGTATATGATTATTGGAATTTTTAGTCATTAAATTAAGAGGTGGGATATGAGGTCATCATCCCCTCTATTCACGATGAAACACTCTTCTATGGATGTTGGTGCATTCACGCATCGTCACTGCCACTATTATCCTGCTGGCCCACAACCACTATTGCCAAAGAAGAAGGAAACACCAAAGTTAGGGTAATGATTTATTATTGCTTGATTGCATTAATTGAATAGTAGTTATTTTACCTTGATATCTACTCTATGTTACTTTTTGAACTTAACCTTTTATTGTTTGAGCTAATATTTGATCTATTTTAATATATATGCAGTCTCCTTTGCTTTTGTGCATATATTGTTTGGGATGTATGATATCACTAGACCATAGTATAGTTACAGATTGATACTCGTGCATATACATCATATTCTAGCTATACACTTAGGCTTGTAGCTATTAGTATACTCGTGTATACTTACGTGAGTATATATATGTCAATGAGACTATACCTACCTATACATGATAGATTTCATATCCTAGTAGAGGGGTAGAGTATTCCACTGGGTTATTTCCTTTGTAACAACATCCATGACTACTTGATGTTGGTCCCTTGACGACCGATTAGAGGGGGGAGAATAGCTCTGTAGTAAAAACCAAAATACCTTTCTCTTTCTTTTGACATTGGGTCATAAGAATATTTTAATAAATAAAGTTAAACTGCATTAAAAAAAGTATGAGACAAAAATAATTTATTTGGTTTGCAACTGGGGATGTTGTTAATCCAAGGCAAATGAAGCACATTTAGTAAACTCCTTTGACACAAATCGTAGGCAGAGAAATCTCATACACAAGATGTTGATAGATTTAACAATGAAGAATAAAATAGAATATTCGAGTACAGAGAAAGTGTTGTTCTAAACTAGATGAACCAAGTCTCTATTTATAGTGCTCTAGTCAAATCTATCCATTGTTGACGTAGCGGACTCCGAGTGCCTGGATGGGACTCCAGACGCCTCTAGTGTGGCAAGTTCTATCTCCACACGACGGCTTCGCAACGATGCTGGGATAAGATTTTATCCACGTCTGGACACTTGGACCGGTCCGAGTGCTCGAACCTTTGCTAACATGGACCCAAAAGTGATCCACAACGATAAAGCTTTGACGGGGCACTTATCTAGCACCTTGGTGGTATGGGTGCCCGGACTAGATTGTTCGGGCGCACAAACCAGTCAGCCAAGTGTTGACTCATTCATTGCCTTCTTCGGTCGCTAGCTTCTTCTCCGATCGCTTGAGTGATCCTCTAGCCTTCTAGAGTTGAGCTCACCCAAACCTAACTCCAACCTTCTCCTCGAGTAGTCTTCGACTCCAACTTCTCATCCCCCAAAACATTGCGCACATTCTTCTCACTTCACCAGTGTACTCTTCCACAACTTCTCATCCCTCAGATACACTGAGTCTGTCGACTCAATTCCCGTGTTATCCTTCTTATCCGCTGTATCTTTCGCTCGACTTCTTGCACTCCTAAGTCCCTGCACACTCAGACACAAAGTATCAAATATGTAGTGCCTAACTTGCTTTGGTTGATCATATCAAAACTAACATGGGGTACTTACACTTGATTCTGAACTTGTTGGTTTACATAATCATGATGATACCAGAGAGTTAGATGAGATATTATGACTAGTGACTAGGATTCCCTTGATTACAATTGTTACTACTATACTTGCTGTTGTTGTACTTAGATATATGTTGATAGACTTGTTACTTATTGCATTCCTATTCATTTGAACAACCCATTAGACCAGATAGTGGTATTGAGTTATCACACATAGTCCATAGCTAGATAACTGACTATCCTACTAGACCCTTGCTCGTTCTTTAGGCTTATGCCTATGCGTTAGTAAGATCATACCATAGTGCAGGATATCAAGTATCCTACTAGACCTTTGTTTGTTCTTTAAACTCATGTCTATATGTTAATGAGGTTAGACCGAGGTGTAGTCATAGAGGGTTTATATTGGATGTGATTATTCATTTTTTTTCTTATCATTACGTTGTTATATCCTGATAACTATTGTCTCCTATTCGTGATTGAGAGAGTCATCAACGACCGTTAATATATCTTGTCGATTATTGTCTCCCATTCGTGGTTAAGAGAGTCATCAACGAATGTTAGTATATCCTGTCGACCATTATCTCTCATTCATGGTTGAGAGAGTTGTCAACGATCATGATACATATTTTGCTCACGAGACCATCCATGGTAGAGCGTTCTCCCATAAAAAATGATTGTTTACATAACTTGACTACCCACAAGATCATCCGTAGTAGAGCATTCTCCCGCAATCAGTGATTAAGGAGCTAGATAGCTAACTCATCTTATCTACCCACAGGACCATCTATAGTAGTGCATTCTCCTGCAGGCAATCACCATTTATATACCCTACCCACAAGATCCATTCGTGGTTGCATATTGTTGCATGTAGCCAGGACTTGTTAGATACTTATTATATGCTAGTTGTGTATTTATTTGTGTAGGATTTGGATATACCATATGTACTTCCTATTTAATAGCCATACCTGATTGAGCAGGTTAATGGAGGGTTGTGTAGTTGGGTATATTTTTGTTAGCAGTTGATTTTATTAGCACTCTTACTTTTGTAGTAAATATTTTATCTGAGACTATTTCTTTTGATCTTCTTAAAAATACTATCATGTACTATCTTTTTATATCCACTGAGTCATTGTACTCACTACTCCCTTGCTTTTCCTTTCTCTTTCAGGTTAGCAAATAAAGGATGCATTGTGTCACTCAGAGGTCCTGGCTGTCAGTCTCACTCGAGTTTGAATTTCTATTCAAATTATTTGGTTTTATTTTTCCCGCAGCTTGTGTTTACAGTTCCCTTTTTGCATTAATTTTTTGAATATGTTCACAAGTACATGCATACATACACATATTATCATTCTTATGACTTTAAATGGTCGATGTCGATTATTTTGTATATTATTATTAGGGGATACTATCCGATTCAGAGGACGAGTATACTTCTAGAATGTAACAATATTACATATTCTTCCACCTAGTCCAACTGTGGAAGGATTGACATGACTTGATGGAGGGTGTAACTCTTGTTTAAATGTGGTCGAGACGAGTACTCGATAGCTGCATCGCATTCCATGTTATCATTTGAACTTTCCTGCCACAATTGACTTCCACGCATGCGTTCAGTATAATTACTCTGCAAGGCATCACTGACTGATGATTATGGGTAAGACTGATGTCATACTCCTTTAACGGGTTACTCCAACAATTGATCGTACCTTTTCACTACAAATGCAAACTCGATGGTCATTGTTACAAGTCCTTCCTGTCTCTCGATTGCCTCCTTGTCCATCAGATTGCGATCCTTAGCTACAAAGGAGATCTCAGCTTATTAGACTGGGTCAAGGTAAGTGACCTGACTCAATTAGGGTTTCCAGCCTACGAATAGGCTTAATTTTTGTTATCTCACTTAAAAAAATAATAATAATAAATCAGATAATATTGAACTTGTGACGATTGATTCGGTCCTATGAAAATTTTCCACCGACCACTAGGATAAATTACAACGGACGAAACAGAACTCCAGCATTCGGTAGTTGTGCATCTCATTTGGTGAAAAATATCCTATAAATATATCATAATTAAGGATAAACTGCTAATATCTGGATGATAATTTGACACCCTTTTTTACTACCTCTAGAATGTTAATGTTATTTAATATTAAGAGATTATTGAAAGTATGAATTAATTTACTCTTAAACTCACTGACGGATTTTCTTATAGCATCTTCATGAAAGTTATTTTAATTTTAATATTATAAAAATATCTACATATTTCATCTCAACAGTCTATTTCTTTAGTTTGTAATCAAACTTCTTTACAAACTAATCTCTCAAGTTAAGCTTATCAAAAAAAAAAAAAATTGATAAATCTAATTAATTTTATTGACTAGTTCTGGCATGATTAATCTGATCTTATAAAAATTTTTCATCAGCCATCAAAATAAATCGAGAACACTCACAGTGAATGGCCAAAAAATCTAATATCTTTTAATTACGCGCTCCATTTGAATCAAGTTAGGGTTACCTAACACCTTTTTCTGAGGATTAAAAAAATCATATAAGATTTTATTTTATAATATCTTCTATCTTATAAATATGATATCTTTCATATATTTTTAATGTAAAAACTTTAATAATATTTTTAACCATCCTGTTCTCAAATAAAAATCATCATTATTTTTATAATTCGAACTCCCCTCAAACATTTGATCATTGCTTATTTTGAGGTATATCATCATTATTTTTATAATTCGAACTCCCCTCAAAAATTTGATCATTGCTTACTTTTGAGATATATACCGCCAACATTCTAAAATTAATTTTACTAAAGAAAATTAATTCTGTAGTGTACCGTAAATGAGTAAGAATTGACATGTGAAAATTTGATTAATTAATTCTGTAGTTCGGGGTATCGATCCTTTAGCCTTAGAAAATCATCTAGGGCATTAGAGGAGCAACGCCCACACTACAGATGCGACAAAACCTAGTGCATTAGAGGAGCCACGCACAACACTACAGACGCGACAAAACGAAGGTTTGAAGCTCGAATTGATAATTCAGAGGAAGATATCTGTAAGATACAATCCACCACAAAGGAGATTAGTATTAATAACTTGGAAGAAGAAATCTCTATAATAAAGTTCATTATTAGGGATCTCATTAACAGTCTATATGGCATAAAGACAGAATGTAGCGACTTGGATGCCGCACCAAGGAGGCCATATCCCATTGCAAGAGTTCACCAAACTGGGGGCATTTGTGAAGGGAGTTGTGGAACTTTGTTTCTACCCCTTTTTACTTAGCAACTTTATAGAGATAAATTATCTAAGTGTTTACACTTATAAATTGGACTAAAATTAACCTCTAACCTGGATGCATAGATGCATTTTTCGCACCGTCAAATATACGGCTGTTGGAAATGGGGAGAGTGGGGAACGTGGCCCATATTCCCCACTATCCATAATGGAAAAGTCCATTATGCCCCTAGTGTATTTCCCTATATAAAGGGGGTCCGTCCAAGGCTCAGGTGGTGTGTGAAATCGCGATCGTGCGACGAGAGTAAGAGGAGAACATCCAAAGCGGCGGGATTTGGTTTGTGGAATTGCGGAGGGCTTTCCGATCCAGTGATCGCTCTTCCGATAGCGAGTTTCGCCATTGCCGATTGCGGATCTGCGGGAGATCGCTGTAAGTTTTTATCGCATTTAATTAATTCGTCTATCATGTATTTAGAATATATTTTCTACATTGGTATCAGAGCGCCTAGTTATTTCTAAATGCTTAGAGACGAATTATGAAATTGCCATTTGAATGTTTTCTCGTTTTGTCATTTCCCGTCGCTATTTTGCACGACTAATGTGTCGTAGCATACATGTTGTGCCAAATTTACAAAATCAAGACCGCTGGATTTGTCGACGACGACAGTCTGTGGTCGATCTCGTCGGGCCTGAAAGGACCGGCTGCCACCGGCAGAAGGCTGGCATGGCCGACGATTGTGTTTGTCACAGTTGCGGTGTGGGCAGCGTGATCGAACTGGGCGGCTTGGTGGCGTGCACAACATACACGGCGTGCGCAGTGTGCGTGGCGTGCATGCATGGGATCGTGGTGGCGAATAAAACGGAAAAAGCTAAACATGAAGTTTTTTGTTTTGAATTTTTCTCAAAACAAAAGCGAAAATAATTGCTGCATGTTTTTTAAAAAAATGAAACTTTTGTGTTTCGGATTTTTTTTTTTTTACAGAAACGTGTTTAATAAAAAAAAAATTGCATGCGTACTGTACATATTAATATGTGCCTACCGTAACAGTATTTTTAATTTTGGTGCATGCAATAATTAATTGAATATTAGTTTCAATTAATTCCCATTTATAATAAATGGTCTAGAGTAATTTTGGTCCATTTAGATCCGGTTCAGGTTTAAATCATTAGTTGGTTTAATTGAACCAATTTGATCCAAACCCGAAATTAATTTGGGTTAAGTAATTGGACTTGGACCAAATATGATCAAATGACGAGATTTGTTCTAATGGGTCAAATTTGATCAAAACAATTAGATTTGTTCTAATTAGTCGGACTTAAACCAATGGGCATTGGTTTGATCAAGCAGACCTGAGTTTGATCAATAAGTCTGAAATTGGTTAAAATGGACTTAGAGAAAAAGTAACAGAACATAGACACAAAATCCCTCCAATTAGATTAGTTCTAATTAAGGACAATGGATTGAGCTTAGGATCTGGATCCCTAATCAACCGATCCGATGGATCTGACCAATTAGATTAGTTCTAATTGTCGACTTAACTCCTAAAATCGAGAAGATTTGTTTTTCTTGATTTATTATGTTGGTACTATGCCTGTATAAATTGAAATAAGCCGGTTTTGTACTGGTTAGTCGGTTTTGTACTGACTTATTTATTTTCAATTTTTCAGATGGCTAGTCGTGATTTACGACAACATGAGCTTTGGGAGGAGATTAAGGAGCTTGATTTCGACCCTGTTCTAGGACTCAGATGGCTTATTGGTCGGCTCGATCGGTTGTTCTGGAAACTCGAGCGAGAAGAATTTCCAGTAGAAGACACACACAGAAGATTTGCTCTAGTCTATTCACTGCCAGAAAACCTTAGGCAGATAACATTCCAACTTTGGGATGATTATGATGGACACATCTCGTACTCAGAGATGTGCAGACAGTTGCTTCATCTCTATTGGGGTCCTGAACACCCAGAGGAGGATCCAGATGAATCTGAAGAGGATTCAGAAGATCCTGAAGAGGATCCAGAAGAGCCTGAAGAGCCAGAGGAAGATCCAGATGAATCTGAAGAGGATCTGGGAGAGTGTGTGTGGGATCCAATTGAAAATCTTGAAGCTGTCTTGCCTGGGATTACCCCAAATGAGTCCAGGCTGAGAGGAATTATATTAGCCACTGCACTAGTGTCTGTCCTAGTGGGAGTGGTAGTTGCCTATCTAGTTTATTAGAGTTCTGTTATTTTTATTGTCGTTTTGTATGAACAATAGTTAGTCCATTTCATTCATGTCAGTTGGTTATATGTTAACAATTTGCAGCATAATTTTATATTAATGATATGTTCATTTATTTATGCTGTTTGCTTGACATGATGCATGATTAGTTCATGATGTATTAAATGATTAGTTCATTTAATTAAAAAAAACATGATATATTAAATGATTAGTTCATTTAATTAATGAATTCATGATATTATAAATGATTAGTTCATTTGTTGGGATGTATGTAATAGAATTGATTAATATTAATTTGATTGGTCATACGGATGATGAGTGAAAACATAGTTGTCACTTGATTTTGTAAACCAACTCAAAGTAATATTAAGTCAATCATAAATTACATACATATGATATACACTGAATACTAAATAATTTGTTTATTTATGATAGATTATGGCAACCAAAAACATAATAGCTGAACTCAACAAAGGTGAGAAACTTAATGGGGATAACTACAAGATCTGGCACCTCAAGATACAATATGTACTTGAGGAACAAGAAGTTCTAGAGGCTGTAAATCAGGTTATGGAAGTACCTGTGGATGGTCCCACTGCACAACACAGACGAGATCTTGATGCCTATAAGGCATGGAAGAAAAAGGACTCCACTGCAAAGGGTATATTGATTAGTTCAATGGTAGACGACCTAGCTTTTGAATATGAGTCATATCTTACGGCTCATGAAGTCTGGGTTGCCCTTAAAGAAAAATACAGTGGAGTAAGTCTGAGCAAGCTTCGACAGCTGACAATTAAATTTGACAGCTATAAAAAGCGTCCGAATGTATCAATGGTTCAACACCTCAGGGAGATGTCGAACATGATTCGGGAGCTTAAAACTACTGGTCATGAGTTGACTGATGAACAACAGGTTCAAGCAGTTATACGTTCACTTCCAGATTCTTGGGAAACCATGAAGCAGACCTTAACTCACAGTGAGAGTATCAAGACTTTCACTGATGTCTCACGCCATGTAGAACTGGAGGCGGAGAGAGTTGAATCCGCAAGGATTTCTGGACAAGCCTATGTGGCTGTAGGTTCTGCAGGATCATATGGATCCAAGAAAAAGAAATGGTTCAAGAAAGGGAAGGGAAAGAAGAGGGAAGCTGCTGTTGTGGGACAAGGCCCAATCAAGAAGATAGTCAAGAAGACTGGAAAGAAACCTAAAAACAAGTTGACTTGTTTTAATTGTGGCAAAAAGGGCCACTTTGCTCGGGAGTGCAATGAGCCGAAAAAGGTAAATCCAAGTGTGTCTTCTTTTCAAGAGCATTTTGTTGCTAGTTCAGTGTTGTTAGCTGATTCTTATCCTTTGTGGATTATAGATTCGGGAGCAATCAACCATGTAGCTGGGACGTTACATGTACCGTTGGGTACCAGCTGGCAACAAGTGGATCTATGTGGGAAATAATGCAAGAGTTGAAGTCAAAGGAGTCGGCACTTGCAAACTCAACCTACGTGGTGGTAGAGTTTTATTTCTACATGATGTCCTGTATGCTCCTGAAATTCGACGGAATCTTGTTTTCGTTACGTGTCTTCTTGATTTAGGGTATTGTATTAATTTTTACAGTCGGTCTGTTGAACTTAAGATTGACTCAGTGTCAATCGGATATGGTTTTTTAACAAATGGTTTTATGGTTCTTAATGTAGAACCAGATGTCAATTATGCTATTGATGGTTGTTTTTCAAACATTGCTTTAACTAGTGATGCAGATATAACTGATGAAGTTTGACATGCTAGATTAGGACACATAGGACAAGAACGTATGAATCGATTAGCTAAAGAGGGTCTATTGGGCACTCGAGCTAAGATTCAATTGTCTATATGTGAGCATTGTCTTGCTGGAAAAGCAACTAGGAAACCATTTGGTAAGGCTATTAGATCTGAATCAACATTGCAGTTAATTCATTCGGATATTTGTGGTCCAATGAATGTGAAGGCTAGACATGGAGCTTCCTATTTCATTACATTTATTGATGATTTCTCTAGGTTCGGTCATGTGTATTTGATTTCTCACAAATCCGAAGCATTAGATTGCTTCATTCGTTATGTGAACGAAGTTGAGAATCAAACGGAACGTAAAGTTAAGGCTTTACGCACTGACCGTGTAGGGGAGTATTTGTCTGATATGTTCAAGACAATATGTAATGATAGAGAGATTATTAGGCAGCTGACAATCCCTGGAACTCCACAGCAAAATGGGGTACGTGAAAGAAGAAATAGGACTCTTCTTGAAATGGTTAGGTCTATGATGGCGCAAGCTAATTTGTCAATTTCCTATTGGGGAGATGGATTATTAACTGCAGCCTATATACTTAAGAAAGTGCCTTCAAAGTTAGTTCCATCTACCCCCTATGAACGTTGGACAGGCAGAAAACCAGATTTGAGTAATCTGAAACCTTGGGGGTCAGCTACTTATGTTCATGATAGTTCTCACAAGTATGGAAAACTAAGTCCTAGAGGTAAGAAATGTATCTTTATAAGATATCATGAGACCTCCAAAGGTTATGTTTTCATAGGTGAGCAACTAGATGGAACCATCTCCGAAATAGACTCGAGAGATGCGACTTTTCTCGAAACAGAGTTCCCAATCAGAGGTGATGTTAATAAAAATGTTCCTCTATTTGAGGAGGATGAGATATTATCAACAAGAGATGTGTCAAAAGGGATACCTGAGTCTAGTCAACCGAGTGGGAGTGATATGCCGAGTCATGAGTTGACTTCTCAACAACCCAACTTACGGAGAAGTGTTCATAAGATCAAACCTAAGAAGAGGTTTGATATTGAGAATGAGGCATTGGTTACACTTCCAATTGACGACGACGAGCCTCAATCCATTGAGGAAGCATTGGGATGTAGAGTTAGAGAAAAATGGAAAGCTGCAATGGTTGAAGAGATGGAGTCCATGTTTCAAAATCATGTTTGGGACTTAGTCGATCTTCCTCCAGGCCGAAGGGCTATTGGGAATAAATGGATTCTCAAAATAAAGAGGAAAGCAGATGGATCGATTAACAGATACAAAGCTCGTTTAGTAGCAAAAGGATATACCCAAATGGAGGGTATTGACTTTGAAGAGACATTTTCTCCCGTAGTGAAATTTGTATCAATAAGAGTTATTTTGGCCTTTGTGGCACATTATGACTTATAATTACATCAAATGGATGTAAAAACCGCTTTCCTTAATGGTGATCTTGACGAAGAAATTTATATGGTTCAACCAGAAGGTTTCATTGCTGAAGGCCAAGAGCAAAAAGTATGTAAACTTAGAAAGTCTATATATGGGCTAAAGCAAGCGTCAAGACAATGGAACATAAGATTTAATGAAGTCGTTTTATCTTATGGTTTTGAAATGATCAATGAGGATCATTGTGTTTTCCTGAAACAGGAAAAAGGAAAGTATGTCATTTTATCATTATATGTTGATGATATGCTGATAGCTGAAAATGACATAGGATATGTGAATGAAGTCAAGAAGTGGCTGTCATTACAATTTGATACAACAGATATGGGAGAAGCTGAATACATCTTAGGGGTGAAGATCATGAGAGATCGCCCTAAAAGACTTTTGGGTCTGTCACAAGAGTCTTATATAAATAAGATGTTACATCACTTCAGCATGTCTAATTGCAACATAGAACATACACCTATTGTGAAAGGTACTGTGTTGAGCAAGAGTATGTGTCCTAAAACTCCAGAGGAAATAGCTGAGATGAATAAAAAACCATATGCCAGTGCTATTGGTAGTTTAATGTACACTATGTTGTGTACACGTCTCGATATCAGCTATGTTGTGGGCTTGGTCAGTCGCTTCCAGTCAAATCCAGGACCGAGACACTGGAAGGCAGTAAAAAGGATATTCAGATATCCAGGACAAAGATTATTGTCTCTGTTTCCAAGGATCGGATATGAGTCGAAAGGTTATTAGATGCAGATTAGGTGGGAGACACGGATGATAGAAAATCCACATCGAGCTATGCATTCTTGCTGAATGGTGGCGCCATCTCTGGAATAGCAAGAAACAAGCTTGTGTAGCTTTGTCGATTATGGAAGATGAATATGTGATGCGTAGTGGCTATGCAAGAAGCGATCTGGTTGAGAAGGTTTCAAAGCATCGAAAAATACTGAGGATAGTTGAAGATAGTGGGAGTCATGATGTAATAGCTTTTTCCAAGGATCCCAAATATCACAGCAAAGGCAAGCATATAGAAATTAAATATAATTTTGTAAGGGATATTGTGGCTAAAAGAAAAGTCATTCTTGAGTATGTCCCTACACGTGTTATGCTTGCAGATCCTTTTACTAAGCCAATGACTAAAGAGTCATTTAAAGAACATGTAAAGTCTTTGGGACTTTGTAGAATGTAACAATATTGAAATAACAATCAGATTTTGTGTTATGATTGTGTCATTTGCCATAATTTATTCAGTGTATATGTTGTATTTGTTACATTCATGTAAGATCTTGGTGAGCATGTTGGCAGGTGGAGATTGGTCCACTCACATGGACAATCATCTCTGTTTGTTAAGTACAAATAGGGGTAAGACCGTTACTTATGAAACAGCTTACGTAGCTGAAATTATGAAATTAGAGACAGATTCATAAGTTGAGGTCGCCTTGATAATTGTGTCAAGATGAGATCATTTATGTGTAAATAATGATCGAAGTAAATGAACCCACCATTTACTGAACCTGTTGAAAGCCAGATTAGAATTCATATGTTGAATTCAGGATTAGACGTTAGGTATGTCTAGATCAAAATCTGTACGATGTTAAATTTGAAGACAACATGCACTCTTTTTAGTAAAGAGAATAACATCGTAGCATGTGATTCATACCACATGTGCTATTGCGACAATAAAGGTAGTAGGAGAATGAATCCCCGTTTCTCTACTATGTGAGACCTTTGAGATTATATGTTAATCTCAATTTTTTGCCTTAGTGACTATTTAGCTGTCTACTTGAAGTTTTAATCAGTGTCTGCTACTTTAGTGTGTATCCTATGACTATGGATGATTCGGTCTATGGAGCATAACTACGAAAACGACTGATTAAAATGAATTGATTCTAGCTAAAAAGGAAGATTAAATATATTTACATCTTTTGTTGTTATTCACTGGTCGACCCATTTCTGTTTTGTATAGAAATGAATGTGAATATTGGATATGGAATATGCTCTTGACATAATGGTCATTATAAGGGATTAGAGATGTTCATATCGATGTAAATGAAAAATTATTTAATCTGGGTAAATAGCAAGACATGGATATCTTCAAGATAATGGCTGTGTGTCATTTGAAGATTGGATGAATCCTGGATAAAGGCTATGTGCCACCAGGAAAGTGGCTAAGTGCCATAAAGAGTGTGTCTCTAATTTATTTGAGCAGCTAAGCAAAGTGTAACAACTTTATTAGCATTGATTGCTCAACGAGCGGCTAAGTCAATGTGTAACAATCTTCTTAGCAACTATCACTCAGTGTGCTTGCTGTCGCACGAACCATTTGGATTGGATGTTCTCATATGGTCTATGTGACTAAACTCTCTAATAGTCTATGTGACTTATTAAGTCTTTGTGACTTACTTGAATGAACTAGTCTTAGTGACTTACCTTGGACGAGTGGGAGATGTTGGAAATGGGGAGAGTGGGGAACGTGACACATATTCCCCACTATCCATAATGGAAAAGTCCATTATGCCCCTAGTGTATTTCCCTATATAAAGGGGGTCCGTCCAAGGCTCAGGTGGTGTGTGAAATCGCGATCGTACGACGAGAGTAAGAGGAGAACATCCAAAGCGGCGAGATTTGGTTTGTGGAATTGCGGAGGGCTTTCCGATCCAGTGATCGCTCTTCCGATAGCGAGTTTCGCCATTGCCGATTGCGGATCTGCAGGAGATCGCTGTAAGTTTTTATCACATTTAATTAATTCGTCTATCATGTATTTAGAATATATTTTCTGCAACGGCAGCTAAACTTGTCGAGCATCATAATGTGGATAAGATCATCAGGGATTGCTAGTGGATCTAATCTAAATATCTTAACGTAAGGTCATGCAGGAAGGCGCAGCTTCAAGAATTGTTGCAGCCCATAAACATTTCCACTCAAACAAAGTCGATATACAACACTGTACAAACAGTAGCGAATGATCTTGCCTTTTAATTTCTTTTGACTGTGGAGTATGCTCTTCCGGAACTACTTTCGCCTAGTGACATCGATGCTAACGATTTGGAAGCCCAAGCTTTTGCATTCTTTGCACCTTCCTGCAAATTTGTTTGCTTGAACGGATGCAACCTACTGAAGCCCTGCTTTGCTTGTTCCAGGTATGCCTTGAAAGAATTCCATATGTTCCTCAGGCTTGCATATCGCATCTGTCGCCTCCAAGCTCTCTGGAAACAAGCATTAAGGCTGGGAAGGAAGCGAAGAAGAAGCCTCATTAACAGGAAGCAACTTGCAAGCGCCAAATAACCATCCTGCTGCAGCAATTTCTCTGGTGATTTTGCCCATGAGAATGGACAGTTTTCCTGTGCATCTTCCATGGATTCAGAAACTCTCGGTGAGTCCATAATTTCATCCAGGGGTATCAGTTTTGCCGATGGATCAACACCTGACAATATAATGAGATAGTAAGTATCATTTTTTTTCAGGTGTAGAAAAACCTTAGGAATATGTTTGCAATCTACAAATTGCTGATTGATTCCCATTTTTCTAAACAGAGTCCAGAACAAGCATCCTCGATGTATGATTATGAAACTTGATCTACCATTTCAGACTACTGAATATTACAATTTTCTCAATCACCAGGTAAATTCTTTTAATGTCCAATATTCAATGTAAGAATGAAATGAAGCAATTTAATGTTTACATAAATTGTCGAACAAAACAATTCTAAAACAAACAGCTGCCATGGAAAGAGTTGTAGATTTGCAATCAAGTAATTAAGGATACATAATACCTGTGACATGATTGTAAAATGTAACAAGGGAATTTATGGTGCGTAAACCACGATAACGGACAATCATGGTGGAATTCAGCAGAAGAATGGTAGGAAAACCATGCACTCCATGCTTCGAGAGTATGCTGAAGTTGACAAGTTTCAGATATCATCACCATATAAACATGATTGCATTTGAGGAATTTGTAACCATACTTCTTAATTTACCTCGGCCTGATAACAGATTCTTCAAATGCAAAATGATGAACAGCTGGAAACCAATCAGACAAGATGTAGAAATTTGGATGGAAGACTTTAGAAAAAGGGCACCAGGATGCATAAAATAGCAGAGCTACATAGCTGTCTCTGTTTGTCTGCACAATGCTAAATGCCCGCTGCAAAGCAGCTTCATCTCCCTGCGAATAGAATAGAGAAAAACATATAAAGATCATTGCAAATAAGATATAATTAATCAAGTTTAAAGGTTCTATTAAATCGATTAAAAGTACTTTCATATTTTGACAAGGGCTGTCATAATTATGCAACACAACACTTTTGAACCATGCAAATCAACTGAACTAGTGGACAAGTAAACATTACCACAAAGCAACATGCCCAAGCAGCCCGCCAACTAACAGATTTTTAAAATCAATTGAGAAGGGTTAAACTCTGAAGCAACACACGGAAAGAGCACAGAGGAATCCACAACATAAAATAAATAAAAGTATAAGGAAGCACCAAGCCAAGAGAGCTAAAGTGCAATAAGGCGACACAGTTTTCCTACATCGACCAAAACATACAAGTCTCTAAGTAATCTTGAAACATCACTAGGGTCCTTATCTAGAGTTCATGTAGATAACTCACACATGGTGCTGATTGAACACAAGCCAACTTGAAGTTAAGATGCCGTCAGAACAGAACTAATAACCAGTGCGGAATGAATCTTCCCACATTCTTTCTCTGCTACAAACTACTAGACATTTTAAATGCATGAGCCTTGAATGTTCTTACTCATGTCAAGTAGCTAAAAACTATAAAAAGATCATAAAATACTCTGAGAGTTTTTGAACTGAATATTTCAGATGGTAAACATGAAACACATTCAACAAGCAAGTGGAAAAAAGGTGAGAAATAAAATAAAGGTAATTGATGCATCTAGAAAATTCAACAAACAAAATAATCCAATTTACAAAATCTTATAATCTCTAAATCAGCTAATCTACTCTTTATCAAGTCCCCTGAAACACATCATTTTATGCCTTGACCTCTATTTAAAAAAAGTGAATCCATAGACCAAATCCATGTCATATTTGAGTTAAATCAAAAGATTATCTGAAACCTGTTAATCAAAAAGGACATACCTGATTTCCTCTTCCATAACCCCTCATGATCCCCATCCCCCATCATGGCATCCCAGCCCCAAAATTCAAAGATGGCACCACGACCCAGGGAAGGCACTGTGATCCATAGAATGTGTTGTTTTGCTTCCCTTATTCCCTAATACAAGTATGAAAAAGAATGAGTCCTTCTCAAGTAGTTTTGATCACCACATCTTGTAATCCAAAGGCTCATAAATTCTTCATGATCATGTTTCCCCCCGCCATCATTGTGACTAAACTCGTCTCTATCCAAATAAATTCCTCGTGCTAGCTTCTTCCTTTTGTTTGCTTACAAGCATTCCATTGGCAGTTTCCTCCTCTTCTTCATTCATTGTCACTTCATTGCTCTAAGCTGTGTCGAGCAAGAAGCCACATTAATTGCGCCTCAAATTTTCCATTCAATCTACCGAATACCATTATAAAGGATCAAAAAAGTATGTGGGGGATTAATGATCATTTGATTGTGAAAAACCCAAAATACCCTTAAAAGTTCACAAAAAATCATAGATATTCTCAAATTTATCTTTAGTCCCTTTCCACCTCAATCCCCCATCCCTCATCCAAACACATTCAACCTCTCACTTATCCAACTTTCATTCTCACACTCTCATAATATGCTCCTCCCCTCTTTAATCTCTTGTTGATCTTTTTCCTAATTTCTTTTTTTTTTGTTCCTATTCGTCCTTTATATTTTATACCACCACTACTGGTATTGTGTCCAACTCTCATTGGCATCCTCCACTCTTCTTTGTGAGGTAAAATTTATATTTTTCAAATTTTACTTATTTGAATTTAATACTAAATTAGTTATTATTTTTTCATTAAGTTTTATTTCCATTTTTTTAGAAAAGTGTTCAAAATCAAACCTCTGGAACTAATATAAGTGATAGATTTCTTCAAAATAAAATATTGATGAATTTGACTGGTCTTCCTTTAAAAAAGATTTGTCTTTTAGAATTTTTTATTCTAAGAATAATGTTTTTTTTTGTCGTTTATTCTACTATTTTTATTCTTACTATATCATTTAAGTAAATTAATACTTTGTTTAATGAATATAAAAATGATAATAATATAGCTAAAATAATCGCCACCATGGAAATAAAACTAAAAGAAATATATATACGTGATAGTTTAAGTATTGCTCTGGAGTGCTAATACATGATGTTGGTGAAGAAGATGAAGCTCATCTTCAAGACATAGGCCCTTCTGGAGTTGTTCATTAGGATGAAGAGCACACTCGCGAAGCTCATGAGGCCTTGTAGAGCTATTTGCAAGTTGTCATGGTCCTATCAAAATTATAATTAGTCATCACATAGCTTAAAGAATCACCTTCACTCACAAAAGAGGTTTGCAAGTTGTCAAAATTGCTTGAAGTCGCAGCAAAAATTTGTTCCATGTGCTCTCACTCGCAAAAGAAGTTCGAAGAACACTGGTACATCATGGAAGAAAACTATCATCCACCTCCAACCCACTTCACATGTCAATTAGTAAGCGAAATGTGGCATTTCTTTCATGTCGACTAGCACTGAACGATATTACAATCCATGTTAGGGTTATACTTAATGTATTTCATTTTGTATAGCTATATTGTGTAAGATGCTAGAGTAAAATATAGTGTGTTTTGTAAATAATTTTTTATTATTATAAGAATAAGTAAAAGGGGAGCCTTGGAATAACGGTAAATTTGTTATGAGCTTGAGGCCACGGATTCGAGTTGCTGAAATAGCCTCTTACAATCCAGGTAACGTTGCGTACAATAGATCCAATGTGGTCTGACCTTTCCTCGGGATCTCGTATTGGCAGGAGCTTCGTGCACCCCTTTATTACAAGAATAAGTAAATTTCCAACAATAATATAAAGAATAGAAATAATGATTTTATTAAGTTATACAAGTGTTTTGTACTATGAGAAGTATGGTGATACTCAAGTAGGTTTATGGCTTTTATAGCCTCTCATTTATACTTAAGTTATGGTTAGTAGTCATTTGATTTAGCATACTGGAGACCTAGCTAGTGACATACCAACAAATCAAGGAGAGCATGGAAACTTGCATCTCTCTCAAAGATTGCTTAGATGTAGAAGACCACTTAAAAGACAAAGGAAGACACTAGACATCACACTTTAATGAGGAAGGCAGAAGTGTCTTGCAACACCATCCCAATCTCATGGCTAAATGAGGTAAAAAAAATAATTTAACAAACCGAATGCCATGTACAAAGTAAAAAAAATGCAAATTCCAATTTTAATTTTTAAATATGTATTTATTATATTTTTTTCATGCCCATGTTAGGCCTGAGTCAGCACCTCCCTAAGTCTTGCTCACATGGCTCAACTAGAGTGAGCGGCCATCTCGAGCTCAGCTTAGCATAGGTAATTGGCACCTTTACTAAAAATTACCTAATTGTTTCTTGAGGTAAGGGATACTTGACCATCAAACTCGTTAGCAGTGCATAAACTAGTCAAAACTAGGAAATGTTTTAGCCATTTTTTCTTCCATCTCCTCCTCTCTTATTTAGTTCTCTCCCTGTATTTTCCCTCTTCTCTTTTTCCCATGTGTCAATCTCTCTTCCTCTTATTTAGGCCCTTTCTCCATGTACTTCCTCTCGTGTTTCCCCTTCATCATTGGTGCCAATTGGTACAAACATACCCATTAACTACACAAACTTTTTGTACAAATTGATACCTGAAACGCAAATCTGCGATAGAGATGTAGGCATAAATGCTAGTTTTGCTTCCATCAAAACATCTACAGTTACGCCTAGTACAGATGCGCTAACTGGTTCAGGTATTGCAAAATGAAAATCTCATAGAACCAAAAGCTTGTTGCGATAAAATAAAATCCTAATTAATTTCACAACCATCATGTTTTCTAAAAACTCAAACAAGATGGAACATCTTTTCTCAGGAAATCTCAGAAAAAAAAGCGCACGACAATTGATTTAATTGAACAATGAATATTTTAGCACCTCAACAACGCCGATCCGATAATTAGCATGCATCATCCTCGGGTCCAAATCCCAGAGAGAGCCTGAACGACCCAAGATCGAGTCCCCAACCGAGGGCACGGGGCAACCAGGTGACCCAGTCGCTAGGACAACGAAGGCGGCCAAGAGAAGAACAGAAGAGGACAGAGTTTGAGTCAGCTTCCCGGTCCTCTCCATGATCCGACTCCAGCTCCCGCAAAGATGAAGATCCAAACAAGAGAACGGGAGACGAAGCCTTAAATGGATGGCCTCGAGGGGAGGCGAGAAGAGAACCGGACGAGGACAGGGGGACGTCGGTGTCGGTGGCGCCGGCGTATGTTAGCTCCGCAGCCAGGCGACGCGACCGGAGACAGATATATAAAAGATAATATATTTTTTTTAAAAAACAAATAAATAAATATTTTAGTCCTTTTTTCTTGGCATAAATTTATGGAGACGGGCACAGGACGTTGTTGATAATGGAGATGAAGGTGGTGTTTCAAAAGATCCAATCCCAGCCGTCCATTTCGAATCGCACGTAATATATGAGAGCGCAGAAGAGGGTGGGAGACTAGAGACAGGGACCGCGAATTTGCCTGGGGTATATGGAAGTAAGCCTGACCAGGAGTTTATCATGACGTCATGGTTCTTGATTCAGCTTTGAGAATAAGTTGCCTGTTTTGGATGTGCAGGAAATTGACCTGCATGCCCCCAAAAGGTTTTTTTAATTTAGCCCCTAAACTTTGCAGGGGAATATTTTTTCAGTTCAGACCATCTTTAAAATTGAAAAATAAATGTAGAGTAGAGATACAATTGAACAACCTAAACATCTCTTTAAAACTTAACCAATTTATGTTCATATGATAATTGTTATCAAATTGTTTCCTAGTCTCTTAAGACTTCAACAATTAAACTAAAAGAGTATGATGGCTTTAGTGATTTCAAGAAAAAAAAATGATAGTATAAATTAGAAAGAAAAAAAGAGAAAAATCTATAGAAAGTTCAAAGATGAAACAATATTTGTTAGGTGATGAAGTATTTGCAAGGTAAAAAAAATGCTTACTATTTTGGTAGGCTTTTAGGTGGGATGTTTGCTAAGATTTGGAAAACAAGTTTGGTCGATTGGACTATTATTGAGTTTGGAGTGCTCATGGCTTAGCATGGCCAAAGTGACATGCTTAATGATTCAACAAGATATCAATAGAGGGCAGCCGTCCCTTCTTTCTGATCTTTGATGGATCTATCAAATCTTCAAATTAAAAAATATCAATAGAGCTAAATATTCTACACCCTTTGTTTTAATTTATTTTACCTTTGATTTCAAATACTTGTCACCTTGTTGATTACTATTTTTTGATAGCCTAGTTTTTCCTAATTAACGATTGTTCCGAGTTCTTCTCTATCTTTCCTCCTTATATAGCTTTACTATCTTTTTTTCCCCCTTTTACGCGGAAAATAAAAATCAATTTGGCATTATCATTAAATGTCTCCTCAACAATAATGTTAGGGAATACTTGTCTCCCTCTTTTTGACTATTTCTTTTCAGTTAGGGTATTCTTCATCATCTTCATACACTCCAACAAACTAGCATAGCAAAATAAAAGAAATAACATCTTTGAGACCACCCTGTTGGTGCAATCATGCTCTGAAAGTTTCAATATGTTGACAATTATTTAAGTTTAGGTTAATACGGTAGAACTAACATGCATTGTGAGTTTGCAGGAGGAGTTTCTTGCAAGTCAGAAGACCAGATGCAAGAGAAGTCCAAGAAGGTCGAGGACTTGATTCTTGGCAAAAAGAATTCTTGCAGGTCAGAAGACCAGATGCAAGGCAAGAGAAGTCCAAGAAGGTCGGGGACCGGATTCTTGGCAAGAGAAGTTCCTGCAAGTCACAAGATTATGTGTGTGATAGGCTCACTGTCAGAGATCGACTGGTAAATCGATTCAGACATGGCTGTGCAGCAAATTGCCTCTGAATCGATCAGCCGATCGATTGAAGGTAAGGCAATCGATTGGCTGATCGATTGGTAAGGTTCTGCGCAGCACAGAATGCATCTGGATCGATCAGCCGATCGATTCAAGGTACTGAATCGATCGGTTGATCGATCCGTGAACATTCTGTGCGAAGCACATAATCGTTCTGAATCGATCATCCTATCGATTCAAGGGATTGAATCAATCAGCCAATCGATCCATGAACATTCTGTGCTTCGCACAGAATCGTTCTGAATCGATCAGCCGATCGATTCACGAAGCTGCGATTTCATGAGCAAGTGGCTGAATCGATTCAAACACTTCAAGGTATTGAATCGATCGGCCGATCGATTCACGAAGCTGCGATTTCATGAGCAAGTGGCTGAATCGATTCAAACACTGCCCCAATCGATCCAAGTCAAATAAAAGAATCTGCACCGTTGATCTTGACGTGATGGCTTCCAACGGATACTTGTGAATCGATTGGGATATAATCCCAATCGATCCACGGCGACGGCGGCGTGAGAAACGGCTAGTTTTCTCAACGTTTAAAACACGGGAAGAAACTGGAAAATACAGAACAACAAAAATCATACTGTTCCATTGCTCTCCAAGTCTTTTGAAAGCTCTCAAGTGATCAAGATTCAAAGAAAAGGGTTCAAGCTCCTCTCCACTACTTACTGAAGTCTCACTGCAAAGAAGAAGCCTGTTAAAGCTTGTAATCCTTCTCTTCTTCTTCTTTGTAGTGTTTGTAATATTTACTTTGAAGAGAAGGGAGAGTTGTATTTCTGTTAAGGTTTCTCCACCCTCGGTGTGATTCCGAGAAGGAGGGTTTTTGATAGTGAAAGAGTGTGAGTGGTGTGGATCCTTGGACTAGTCACCTTCTTGAGGAGGTGGATACCAAGTAAATACCGGTGTTAGCATTGCCTTCAAATTTCCGCTGTGCAAAACAAAATTGGTCAGCAAAAAGAAGTGAGTCATTCACCCCCCCCCTCTCTAGCTCAACCGATCCTAACAAGTGGTATCAGAGCATTGGTTTGCTTTTGAGGATTCATCATCAAGAAAGTACAAGTTAAAGAGTTACAAGATGTCAATGAAGGAGGGACATAGTACTTCACGACCACCATTCTATGAAGGCAGCAATTTTGCTTATTGGAAGAGCCGCATGAAACACTATCTCATGACCGAAATTGATATGTGGTTCTCAATCACGGAGGGATTCATGGCGCCAACTGAAAATGGAAAAATGCTTGAGTCATCAAGGTGGACTGTTGAACAAAAAATGAAGGCTCAAGCAAATGCAAAGGCGATTGTGACTCTTCAATGTGGATTAAGCTCGGAACAACTCAACAAAGTTGGACCCTTTAAGAGTGCCAAAGAATTGTGGGATAAGCTTATTGAACTAAATGAAGGCACCAAGGATTCAAGAATTGCAAAGAGGGATTTGTTGATAAATCAACTTCAAAACTTCACCATGAAGGATGGAGAAACGGTAAGCTCACTACATGGGAGATTCAAGGAACTCCTAAATGGTCTTCATTCAGTTGGAGAGAGTGTGGAGAACCGAGATCTCATAAGGTATGCTTTAAAATCTTTCCCAAGAAACTCTTTATGGTCATCCATGGTGGATGCTTATAAGGTTTTAAGGGATTTGTCAATAGTGAAATTGGATGAATTATTTTGTGAACTTGAATTGCATGAGCAAGCTAACACAAGCCATAAGGAGAAAGGTATAGCCTTGGTTGCAGGTGAAAAGAGCAAAAAGAAGCACAAGGAAAAGAAAAAGGAGAAGAAGGAGTCATCTTCAGAATCCGAACAAGATAGTGATAGTGATAGTGATGAAGAGCTATCATCAAGTGAAATGGCAAACTTCGTTCGAAGAATGATGAGACATTCAAGGAAGTTTGACAAGAAGGATGTTAAGAAAATTTTCAATGATGAGAAAAGAAAAGGTAAATCTCTTGTGGATTCTAAGAATAAGACTGATGTAATTTGCTATGAATGTAAGAAAAAGGGGCACTACAAAACGGAGTGTCCAAATTTGAAGAAGCAAGAGGAAAAGATCAAGAAAAAGAAGAAGGCGTTGAAAGCCACATGGGATGACTCATCATCAAGCTCATCGAAAGAAGATGAAAGGAAGAGCTCAAAGCACATGGCTCTCATGGCCTTAAGTCATGTAGAAGCTAGTGAAGATGAAGATAGTCATGAAGAAGATGTGAAGTCTTCAAGTGAGTCATCATCTAGTGATGATGAGGTAATTTCTCCCAAGCTTGATAAGATGTATGCCACCATTGCATGCTTAACCAATGCACTAGCTAAATCAAAAGGGAAGGTTAAAAGATTGCAAAATGAATTGAAATCACTCAAAAATGAAATTGTGCCATGTGAAAGTTGCATGCTTCATGAAAATGACAAAAATGATGTTGATGATCTTGAAAAAGAAAATGTATCATTGAAATCACAAGTTGATGATCTTAGATGTGCTCTAGTAAAATTTACTTCAAGCTCAAAATACTTAGACATGATTCTAGGAGCTCAAAGAGGCGTGTACAACAAAGCGGGACTAGGTTTTAAATCTCAAGATAAGGAAGTTAAATTCATGAACCTAATTAGTAGAAACCATACTTCAAGGGTTAAGGTTGTTCAAGCTTGGGTACCCAAGCAATTTGTTATTGATGCTACCGGACCCAAAGTGTGGGTACCAAAACATTTGGTTCATCGTGTTTAAACAGGCATGCGTAAAGGGGGAGCATCCAACAACATGGTTCGTGGATAGTGGATGCTCTAAGCATATGACGGGAGACTCATCAAAATTTTCATCATTTAGACACAAAAGTAAAGGTACCGTTTCTTTTGGTAATAGTGGTGAGCTAAAAGTTATAGGAATTGGAGATATTAGAATTTCCGAGAAATTTGTAATAAAAAATGTGTTACTAGTAAAAGGCATGGCTTTTAATCTTTTGAGTGTTAGTCAACTATGTGACTCGGGGTATAGAGTTGAGTTCAACTCATCTCAATGCCTAGTCAAACATAGTGAACTAAACACCAATGTTCTTATAGGCCATAGAAAAGAAAATATATATCAAGTTGAACTATTTGGTGCTACTAATGTGTTTGCTAAGTGTCTCATGTCCAAAGAAGAGGAGATGTGGCTTTGGCACCGGAGACTCGCTCACACCAACATGAAGAATATCAAAAATCTTTCAAAGAAGGAGTTGGTGCACGGATTGCCAAAGTTGAAGTTTCAAAAAGACAAAATATGTGATGCATGTCAAATGGGTAAGCAAACCAAAGCTACTCATAAAGGTAAAAATGTTGTAAGTACTTCAAATGCTTTAGAGCTCATTCACATGGATTTATTTGATAGTAGTAAATATATTTCTTTAAATGGTAGTAGATATTGCTTTGTGATTGTGGATGATTACACTAGATATACATGGGTGTTTTTCCTGAAACATAAGGATCAAACTCTAGATACCTTGATTGCTTTTTGTAATAGAGTAGAAAATGAAAAGGCTCATAAGATAAACAAAATAAGAAGTGATCATGGAGGTGAGTTTGAAAATGATAGATTCACAAATTTTTGTATGGAAAAAGGCTACAAACATGAGTTCTCAACCCCTAGAACACCTCAACAAAATGAAGTTGTTGAGAGGAAAAATAGGGTGTTACAAGAGGTCGCTAGGAGCATGTTAAATGAATATTCACTACACAGTTTCCTATGGGTCGAAGCAATTAATACGGCTTGTTATGTCCAGAATCGAACTTTAATACATAGGTTTCTAGGAAAAACACCTCATGAATTATGGTTTGGTAAACAACCTACAATTAAGCATCTTAAAGTATTTGGGTGTAAAGTCTATATTCTAAACACCAATGATCACTTGGGAAAGTTTTCCGCTAAGGCGGATGAGGGGATTCTTGTAGGTTACTCAAGTCATAGCAAGACATACCGAATTTACAACAAGAGATCAAAACTAGTTGAAGAATCACTAAATGTTGTATTTGAAGAAAATCCCTCTTTAAACTCTATAAGAACAAACGATGAAGAATTACAATTTGAGTTAGAGAAACTAACACTAAATGAGGTAAATCATCAAGGAGAAGAAAATCAAGAAAGTGATGGTGAGAAAAATGAACCTTTGCCTCTTGAACCCGAAATTATAACAAATCAAGACTCAAGACCTACTAGGACTCATGTAAATCATCCCTTAGATCAAGTAGTAGGAGACATTACTCAAGGAGTGAGAACTCGATCTTACTTTAGAAATGAAGGAAGTCAAGTTGCCTTAATATCTCAAATAGAACCAAAAACCATTGATGATGCCTTGTTTGATCCGGATTGGATTTTAGCAATGCAAGATGAATTATCTCAATTTGAGAGAAGTCAAGTTTGGGATTTAGTTCCTAGGCCTGCCAATAAATCAATTATTGATACAAAATGGGTCTTTAGGAACAAACTTGATGATAAAGGGATAGTGGTGAGAAACAAAGCTAGATTGGTTGCTAGGGGTTTCAATCAAGTAGAAGGGTTGGACTATGATGAAACTTATGCACCCGTAGCAAGATTGGAGTCAATTAGAATGATGTTGGCCTTTATCGCCCACAAGGGGTTCAAATTGTACCAAATGGATGTAAAATCAGTATTTTTAAATGGTGTCATAAAAGAAGAAGTCTATGTTGAGCAACCACCGGGATTTGAAAATTTGGAGTGTCCAAACCATGTATATAAGCTTAAAAAGGCCTTATATGGGCTAAAACAAGCTCCCCGGGCTTTGTATGAACGGTTGTCAACCTTTCTAGTATCGAAAGGGTTTTATAGAGGAAAAATTGATCCCACTTTATTCTTGAAAAATAGTGGTAATGATATATTTGTGACCCAAGTATATGTAGATGACATTATTTGTTGTTCCACAAATAAAGATTTTCTAAATGAATTCATTAATCACATGAAGAGTAAATTTGAAATGAGTTTGGTTGGTGAGTTGACATTTTTCCTAGGATTACAAATTAAACAAACAAAAGAAGGCATTTACATTCATCAATCCAAATATGTCACGCCCCAGAGGAGTCTCTGTCCGAAGAAATTTCGGCAGCATCTCCCCTGTACGGCGGACAATATGAAACTTTCTACATATCACATATACATCAGCCACAGGCGGCTGGAATGATAACAAAAATAAAAACAAACACCACGTAGTTTATAAAGATATTCAGCCTCTGGCTGTCACAACCACGCAGTTAATAATAGTAATCAATAGCAATAGGACTCTGACTCGAAATCCACCCTACTCCACTACACTCGTAAAGCTCAAAACCAACGAACTCACCTCTTCTGTCGTCCAGGCAGGCACGTAGTAGAATGAAATCCAATATCATATCAAAAATCCATCAAAAGGTATCACTCTATACAATATCCATAGGAAAAATCCAAAGACAATACTAAAACAAAGTCTGATATAGAAAAAAAGGCCAAATAAAAACAAATAACAAACTAGTAGAGAACTGGCTCTACGTGCAGATGGGGGGCCAGCGACTGAAACTGCTCCGGACAGCTTCAACCTGAAAATATCAACAATGGAGGCGGGGTGAGTCCAACACTCAGCAGGTACAACTGATATGCATAATAAAACAAATAACAGACAACACTAATCATGCGTACAGTCTCTTGAATACGAGAAGGAATAAATGCAACTGAAATGAAATCAGGAGATAACTGTACTAACCGGAATCAAGGTACAAAGGTAACAGGTCGTCAGACCGAAGAAATCATAATCCTGTATGCATGTCAATCAAATGCATCCATACAAATGCAGCATATAAGTGCAGCAATCACAACAATAAAATGCAATAAATGCATATGGTGACCGTGCACTTCGGACATCACTGCTCCTGACAGTGATGAGTGGACGGAATCTGTCGGAGTACTCCTGTCCTCTCTCCCCAAATCATAAATGGGGAGCTCAATGCTCTCATCTCCCAGACACAATGACGGGAGGATATCTCACGGCTATCACCGAGTCTCGACCAACAGAGCCAAACAGTCCACCATCTGCCGGCCACCACTGCTACACTAAATGCCAACGGAGCCAAACAGGCGGAACTGACTGGCTACCACGCTGAGTCCTCGGACCAACGGAGCTAAACAGAGTCCGCCAACACTGCCCGATATACCACTAATCCATGGGTGGTGGTGGTGTGACATGTAACTGGCGATGGGCTCAACCATAGTGGAGCCAACAATCGCACAGCATGCAAACATGATGCATGATACTAAGCATGGCAATCTCATGAATAGCATAGCAAGATCCACACATAAATAAAAGGTGTATCACAAGTCAATGTATCAGATGGAAGGTACACAAACAGATAGGGTATCATATAAACCCTAGGTCCTGAACATGATGTATCATATGGTTGGGTCACTACCGAAAGCATGTATGGTCAGGTCAATAATAACATGCAGTGCATAATAAATAAACAAACAACATGTAACAGATCATGTAGTGACCAACCGAATCAAAAGGATAACACAATCATTGCTATATGTTAAACACTTTATTATGCATATCAAAAGACATAAGTCAAAGTACCCGCCTCCGATAAAATTGTGCAAATCTATCTCCGAGATACTCGTCTCGCGTCAAAGTCCTGTGTTAAATCGCACAGTTTAGCTAATTTAATTATAAACAAATAGTTAAACTAATTTCTAATCCACTGACTAGTTAGGGTTAGTTTCATGAACCCCAATCACACAGTTATACAACTTATAAACCTAAATCACCCTATAACCAAATTAATTATGTATCAAGTCGTACCTAGAACATGTATCAAAAATGTGTCAACTAAATCCATAAACCAAATACTTACCTTACCGCTGCGGGATGGGGTTGCTGCCAAAAATCAAAAACACCCCACAATACACCAAACCTCACCAATCCGTGACCTAGATTAGAAGCAAAGAAAAACATGAACTGAGACCTAGCCACAAACCTAATTCCACAGCTAGGTATGGCCCTTACCTTCCCAATTCTGCTAGGGCAGATCACAATGAAGACAGAACCACTGTGAAAAGCAAAACTAGGGCACAACTCCTTGTCTTCGGCACTGTCAAACAGAGACACCAGAAGAGAAATTCCGGCCAGCGCTCAGGGACCCAACCTAGGGTTCGGATGCTCGATTTTCGACGGCTCCAGGTGTCCGCGAGAAGAGGAAGGGAGGCTCTGTGAGTTGCAGCGGCGGCGCTGGAAACTCCATAGCAAGGGCTACGGCAGACGAGGCTTCGGCTGGACAGAGGAGAGAAGAATCAGCGTCACTGGAGTCGGGGCAGAGGCTAGGGCACCGGCGATTGGGGTCGGCGTCGGCTTCTGTGGTCGGCGTCGGGTGGCTAGGGCAAAGGAAGCCGCGGCGCTAGAGCACACAAGGAAGACCGGCGGCACTTCCGTCCGGCGTCGACACTGTGCAGAGTAGAGGAGAGGCGGCTCTCGTCGCCGGCGGCAGAGGAGAGAGTGTGTGCACGCGAGAGAGATGAGGAGAAGATCGGGTTTGGGAGAGGAAACCGGCGCGAGGAAGAAGGAGAAAAGGAATGGGCGGAGAAGGTGTCGAGCACGGGGAAAAGAATAAGAGAAAAAGAAAAAGAAAAAGAAAAGATAAAGGAAAAGGAAATAAAACTTTTCCTCATTAAAACAGGGTAGCCTAAACAGGCTTTTCCGGACCCCGTTTTTATCCCCGTTAACTCGTCCGTACGAGCTCCGAAAAATTCCCGAAAAATTTCCAAAAATTCCGAAAAATTCCCTTATTAATATTCGCCTATTTTCCGGTATTTTACAAAATATGTCAAAGAGTTATTTAAGAAATTTGGGATGGAAAATGCAAAGGAAATATCTACCCCCATGGCCACAAATACTAAGTTGGATAAAGACATTGAAGGGAAAGAAGTTGACTCCAAGGTGTATCGTAGTGCTATAGGAAGTCTTCTCTATCTCACGGCTAGTAGACCGGATATACTTTTCGCCGTAGGTATATGTGCTAGGTATCAATCTTGTGCCAAGGAATCACATTTGAGTGTCGTTAAGCAAATTCTTCGTTATCTCAAGGGGACTCAAAATGTTGGTCTTTGGTATCCTAGAACCGAAACATTTGACCTAGTGGGCTATACCGATTCTGATTATGCCGGATGCAAATTGGATCACAAAAGTACTAGTGGTAGTTGTCAATTTCTAGGATCTTCTCTAGTAAGTTGGTCAAGTAAAAAATAACATTGTGTAGCTCTCTCCACAACCGAAGCGGAATATATTGTCATGGGAGAGTGTGTATCACAATTATTGTGGATGACTCATACTCTAGAAGACTATCAACTTACCTATAACAATGTTCAAGTTCTTTGTGATAATGTGAGTACAATCAACTTAACCAAAAATCCCGTTCATCATTCAAGAACGAAACACATAGAGGTTAAACATCATTTTATTCTTGATCATGTAACTCGAGGTGATATCATTTAAAATTATGTTGGATCAAAATCAAATTTAGCCGATATCTTCACCAAACCTCTTCCCGAAGTTGAATTTAGTTTTCTTAGAAGAGAATTGGGAATGTGTTGTATTGATTAAATCAAATCCTCCATGGTCACTTTATAGGTAAAGCTTTTAGGTTCTTCACCTTAACTTTTGCCTCTCACAAACACATAGGGTTGGCCTCTTTGGGTGATTTAGATGGGGGTGAGAGGTTAGGAACATTTATCTTGGTCATAATGCTTGTTATGATGCATTAAGTTGGTCAAGAAAAATGATTTTCATATGAAACATTCATTTGTCCAATCATAGGGAAAGCAAGTGTACAACTCATGTGCACGTTGCCCTACGATTATGATTGGAAATTTTAAATTTACCATATAAAAACTCACTTCTGAAACATTGGTTGAAGTGTGTTATTGGGTGGAGATTATTGTGAAACAGGTAGATACAACCTTCCTCATATCTTTGAAGTTTTCAATAATTTTTGGTTTTGTGTAAGTTTTCACTAAGACGAGTTTATTTTTATTAAACTTTATTTTTCATTGATAATATAGGACATATATAGTGTCTATGCAAAATTTTGTGATTTTTGGAGTAATGTACAATTTTCTGTTTTTGTCCGAATCTGGGTTTTGAAAGGTCTTCAGAAGTGTAGAAATATCAGGCTTCTCAATCAATTGGTCAATCAATTGGGAGGCTCGTACTCGATCACAGAAGGCATCTGAATCGATCCATGGATCGATTCAGAGCACCTCGATCGATCAATGGATCGATTGAGACGCCCTTTCGGTTTTCCACAGAAGGCATCTGAATCGATCAATGGATCGATTCAGAATACCTCAATCGATCAATGGATCGATTGAGACGCCCTTTTGGTTTTCCACAGAAGGCGTCTGAATCGATCTATGGATCGATTCAGCCGTTTTGTTTCGATTTTCACAGAATCATTGTGAATCGATCGACCGATCGATTCACTTACTCTCAATCGAACGGTCGATCGATCGAGACCTTAAAACCCATCTTAAACCCTTAGATCCGAATCGATCCCCTCATTCTATTTCTTCCTTTTTCTCTCTCTCGACGCGGTCTTGCCCTAGGCGACTTCCCAGGCGATGTTTTTCGTCTGTCTCGATCGTCACTCCGGCATGCTTCTCCGGCGAAGGGGAGCTACTCCACTTCTCTTCCAGTTCTCTCTCGACGCACTGGGCAGCTCCTTTCCTCGTCTCCGCGTCCTCACACAAAATGCGGACTCCAAACCCTAACCCTAGGTAAAATTCTTTGCTCCACTCCTTGTTGTTCTTTTTGCTCCTATTTTTGACCTAATCTATATGTTTCTTGTGTGTCTTTGTGCATTGCATTATCCCTCGTGCATTACACTACTTGCATTACCCTTGAATCCTTGCTTATCCTTCCCGTTCACTGTCAAACCGTGTGCATCTCTTGTATTTGTTTTCTATTCCACAGAAAGAAACAATAAGTTCGTGAATCGGGCGAAGGATCGTCTGTACCTTCCTCACGTCCTCAACCTCCTACTGATCCTAGGTTTCCAAATGCTGCAATGCAACAAGCTTTCACCAAAAACACCTTCAAACTTATTCCCCCTAGATCAGTGAATTTGCAATATTATAGATCTTCTTGTTTTGATACCTATAATAGGTTCAAGCATTATAAACTTGACTCTTTGTTGACTTGTGAGAGGGACATCAATATAGGTCTTGTCTCCGAATTCTATAATAATTTACACACTTCAGATGGTGTAAATTATCACACTCGTGTTGCAAAACGGAGCCTGGACTTCTCTTATGAGATTCTTCAATCTTATCTCGAATGTCTACCTTCAAACAATGATTTTGTCTTTTATCCAAATCTTCCCGATGAGCTGCCTCCACCTTTTGAGCATATTAGCATTGCATCCATGCATCAGTTCTTCTTTGGTCGTCCTCGTCTGGATGGGCCAGATGCTCATATCACTAAGTTTTCTTCTCTTGAGTTATCGGCTGAAAATGCCGCTTTGTTTAAAGTGATCATCAACTGTCTTTTCCCCATTGCCTCTCGTGCCCTAGCCACTATACGACCGCCTCATATGTTTGCTCTCTATGCCATTCGTCATTCCCTTGACATCAACATCGCTCTGAACATCTTTCATTGCATCATTCATTTTACCCAGCCCGTGCAGCAGACGATACATATGCCTTTCGGGCATCTTATCATAGATTGGCTGGCGTCCCAGAAGGTAGATGCCTCTCGGGGATGGCTGGAGCACATGACAGTGGCTTATTCTCAGATTTCTTCCCGCTCTTTCAAGAAGTCGGGTCTGATTGGTGGTCCAGCTGGAGTTCGATGGATCGATGGCCGTGCTTTTGGGGAGGGACCCCGGGCTCACCACAGGGGTGTTGGTTGCTACTCGGAAAACCTATAGGTTCCACTGTACAAAAATTTTGTACAAAGGTCTGAACCTTTTCCTAGCTACCATGTGTTCTTTTAAATTAAATTTTGGATCGCCTGCGGAACTTAACACGTTTGATCCAAAACTTAATCTATTTGTTCTTTTAGGTTTTGACTTGGATCTCCTGCGGAACTTAACACGTTCGACCCAAGTCTCCTTAAGTTATTAATTCCATTAAATATTAATTTCCATAATTGGTTCCCAGTACTGACGTGGCGAGGCACATGGCCTTCTTGGATATGGGAGCAACCACCACCGACTAGACAAAACCTTTTATAGAAATCTAATATTTAATTTCCTAAAATAACTTTAGGTTAACCAAAGAGAACAATCAAATCACAAGGAAAAGAAAAAACAAAAGAACACAACATCGAAAAGCATATTCGAAATTCTAGAACGTAAACCTCTTGTATTTGGTATTATTTCCATAAATAACTAGTATGATGCGGAAAGAAAAATTACTAGTTATACCTTGTAGAAAAACCTCTTGATCTTCTACCGTATTCCTCTTCTAACCTCGGACGTTGTGTGGGCAACGATCTTCCGAGATGAGAAATCACCAACCACCTTCTTCTCCTCCTAGCTAGGTTCGGCCACAAAGAAAAAAGCTTCACCAAGGAAGAAAATCAAAACACCAACCAAGCTCCAAGAGATGCTAGCTTCCTCTCCTTCTTCTTCTTCTTCTTCTTCTCCAAGTAGTATCCGGCCACCACAAGAGCTCCAAGGGAATAGAGGGGTTCGGCCACCACAAGAGGAAGAGAGGGAAAGGATGGCCGGCCACACCAAGGAACAAAAGAGGGAGAGAAAATAATAGAGGTTGTGTCTCATGAAGGCACCCTCACCCCTTCTTTTATATTCCTTGGCCTAGGCAAATTAGGAAATTTAATTACAATAAAATTTCCTTAATTTCCTTGACATGATTTAATTGAGAAAAATAAAATAAAATTTCCCCAATTGAATTCAAGTGGCCGGCCACATCATGAAGAACAAATTGGACAAGTTTCAATCAACAATTAAAACTTCCTAATTTGTTTCCGGAAATTTTAAAAAATAAAATTTCTCTTCAAAAATCTCTTCATGGTTGATAAAAGGAAATTTCTATAATTTTAATTTTATCAACATGTGAATAATTTTAAAGAGAAAATAAAATATCTCACCAATCTACAAATAAGGAAAGAGATCTAATCTCTTTCTTTAATCTTTTGTAGATCTTTTATAAGAGATATTTTAATTTAAATTCTCTTTAATAAATTATTTCTTCCACATAATAAAAATTAAAATTAAAATTCCTTTTTAATTTAATTTGGCCGGCCCCCACTAGCTTGGGTTCAAGCTAGGGCCGGCCACCCAATTTTATACCTAGGCCGGCCCTAGCTTGGTTCCCAAGCTAGCTTGGCCGGCCCCCTATTGGTGGGTATAGAAGGTGGGTATAGGTGGGTATAGAACTCTATAAATAAGAGGCTACGATAGGGACCGAGAGGAGGAATTGGTTTTGGTCTCCCGATAAAATTAAGCATCCCGTGTTCGCCCCGAACACACAACTTAATTTTATCAATAATAATTCATTTCACTAGAGAACTATTATTGAACTACCGCACCAATCCCAAATTATATTTTTTGGGCTCCTTCTTATTATGAGCGTGTTAGTCTCCCTGTGTTTAAGATATCGAATGTCCACTAATTAAGTGAGTTACTGACAACTTATTTAATTAATATCTAAGTCCAAGAGTAGTACCACTCAACCTTATCGTCATGTCGGACTAAGTCCACCTGCAGGGTTTAACATGACAATCCTTATGAGCTCCTCTTGGGGACATTATCAACCTAGTATCTCTAGGACACAGTTTCCTTCTATAATCAACAACACACACTATAAGTGATATCATTTCCCAACTTATCGGGCTTATTGATTCATCGAACTAAATCTCACCCATTGATAAATTAAAGAAATAAATATCAAATATATATGCTTGTTATTATATTAAGATTAAGAGCACACACTTCCATAATAACTGAGGTTTTTGTTCCTTTATAAAGTCAGTATAAAAGAAACGACCTCAAATGGTCCTACTCAATACACTCTAAGTGTACTAGTGTAATTATACAGTCAAGATAAACTGATACCTAATTACACTACGACCTTCTAATGATTTGTTCCTTTCCATTTTGGTCGTGAGCTACTGTTTATAATTTATAAGGTACTGATAGCATTATCTTCTGCATGTGACACCACATGCTATGTTATCTACAATATAAATTAATTGAACAACTACAAACAAATGTAGATAATTTGACCAAATGTGATTCTTTATTCAAAACAAATGTTTACAAAAGCTTAGACTTTCAGTATACACTCCAACAAGGGGGGATGCACAGGCCTTGGCTCCTGCGGAGGATGAGGCTGAGGAGGAGTTCCACGGGCCAGCTTCTCCGACTTTTGAGGAGACGGTTTCCACTCGCCTTGAGGAGCTGACCCTGGAGGTAGCCAGCCTGCGTACCACGTTGGATACCGTGGTCCAACAGCAGACTTTGATGCAGGCGACTATGACTTCGATGCAGCGGACTCTGGATACACTAGTGGACTTAGTGGGCTCGTGGGTGACGGTTCACCCGTCTCAGTCTGGTCCATCACCCGCCCCTGTTCCCCCTGCTGAGGATGCCCCTGATCCTGACTCTGTGGCGGTTCCTGCTCCGGCTACTACGTCCGCTCCAGCTGCTGCTGCTGATCCTGATCCCCTTCCTCCTGGCGACGAGCTTATCGAGTTTTATGTTCCTATGAGATATATTTTTATTTGTTGTATGGATGGTTATTCTGGAGTCCTTTTTGTGAACTCTCTTTCATTTTAAATGTATGATATACTTTTATGCTAAGCTCTCCTTTTGATTCTACATTTCAGTGTTGTTATGTTCTATTGATATATGTGTGTTTTAGGGGGAGCATTCCTTGGATTTATCGTATTTGCTTTGTGAACTTATTGAGGGGGAGTTATTTGCTTTTGATTTTTGACAAAGGGGGAGATCTATGTTGAAGTTCATGCTTATTGCTTATGCTTATCTCAGAAAATTAAAATCAAGCTTACTGCAATTATGCAATTATTATTTCAGCAAGCTACAATCATTATTTATCATTGTACTGGAAACTAGCCTAAACTTAAATAGATTGTCAAACATCAAAAAGGGGGAGATTATTGGTGCAATCATGCCCAGGAAGTTTCAATGTGTTGACAATTATTTAAGTTTAGGTTAATACGGTAGAACTAACATGCATTGTGAGTTTGCAGGAGGAGTTTCTTGCAGGTCAGAAGACCAGATGCAAGAGAAGTCCAAGAAGGCCGAGGACTGGATTCTTGGCAAAAAGAGTTCTTGCAGGTTAAAAGACCAGATGCAAGGCAAGAGAAGTCCAAGAAGGTCGGGGACCGGATTCTTGGCAAGAGAAGTTCCTGCAAGTCACAAGATTATGTGTGTGATAGGCTCACTGTCAGAGATCGACTGGTAAATCGATTCAGACATGGCTGTGCAGTAAATTGCCTCTGAATCGATCAGCCGATCGATTGAAGGTAAGGCAATCGATTGGCTGATCGATTGGTAAGGTTCTGCGCAGCATAGAATGCGTCTGGATCGATCAGCCGATCGATTCAAGGTACTGAATCGATCGGTCGATCGATCCGTGAACATTCTGTGCGAAGCACATAATCGTTCTGAATCGATCATCCGATCGATTCAAGGGATTGAATCGATCAACCGATCGATCTATGAACATTCTGTGCGAAGCACAGAATCGTTCTGAATCGATCAGCCGATCGATTCAACGTATTGAATCGATCGGCCGATCGATTCACGAAGCTGCGATTTCATGAGCAAGTGGCTGAATCGATTCAAACGCTGCCCCAATCGATCCAAGTCAAATAAAAGAATCCGCACCGTTGATCTTGACGCGATGGCTTCCAACGGATACTTGTGAATCGATTGGGATATAATCTCAATCGATCCACGGCGACGGCGGAGTGAGAAACGGCTAGTTTTCTCAACGTTTAAAACACGGGAAGAAACTGGAAAATACAGAACAACAAAAATCATACTGTTCCATTGCTCTCCAAGTCTTTTGAAAGCTCTCAAGTGATCAAGATTCAAAGAAAAGGGTTCAAGCTCCTCTCGACTACTTACTGAAGTCTCACTGCAAAGAAGAAGCCTGTTAAAGCTTGTAATCCTTCTCTTCTTCTTCTTTGTAGTGTTTGTAATATTTACTTTGAAGAGACGGGAGAGTTGTATTTCTGTTAAGGTTTCTCCACCCTCGGTGTGATTCCGAGAAGGAGGGTTTTTGATAGTGAAAGAGTGTGAGTGGTGTGGATCCTTGGACTAGTCACCTCCTTGAGGAAGTGGATACCAAGTAAATACCGGTGTTAGCATTGCCTTCAAATTTCCGCTGTGCAAAACAAAGTTGGTCAGCAAAAAGAAGTGAGCCATTCACCCCCCCCCCCCCCCTAGCTCAACCAATCCTAACACACCCAAACATCTCATAGATAAGTTTTTGGATGCACTTGCTTTGTTCAACTAGAATACATTTTATGCACACTTAAAGACTAACCTCATAGATTAGACTTTTAATTTTTTTTATTTGTTTCCTTAAATAGTTTACCACTATATCACACATTGATTCGAACTTGATTCTCTCAAATATTTTACTACTACTACATCACTCCCAATCTAATCCTTTCCTTTCTTTACCTTAACATCATCTCCATCTAAGTTGGTACACGGTAAAAAAAAAAAAAAGAAAGTAATTTAGCGATGAATTTTAGCAATGAAAAAATTTTGTAGCAAATTAGTAATGACATTTGCAACAAAACAAGCTACAATAGTTAATTAACAATGAATTTTATAACATAGTAAATTTACCCCTAAATTAGCAACATAAATATTTCATCGTAGAATTTATGACTAAAATTATATTTGTCACAAAATTTGTCATCAATTGACAACAAATCCATAATTTGTCCCCAAATTTAAAGATCTTGCCAATATTTGTTGGGATCTCAAATTTGACAAAGAATCCAGTCGTCGCCAAATTGGCAACGAATCCAAGATTCATTACCAAATTTAAAGATCTCGCCAAATTCAAAACTTCGCTAGGATCTCAAATTTTACAACAAATTTAGAATTCATCGTCAAATTTAAAGATCTCATCTTCGTTAAATTTAACATTATATGTGGGGATCTCAAATTTGATGATGAATCATGATTCGTTGTCAAATTGGCAACAAATCCTAGATTCATCATCAAATTTAAAAATCTTATCTTCACTAAATTTAACATTATTTGCCACAATCTCAAATTTGGCCACTAATCCTAGATTCGTTGCTAATTTGGCAATGAACTTGCCGACGAATTAAGATTCATCGCTACAAACCCTAACTTAACGAGTTAGCATTTAGCCCCCCACCCCCAAATTTGCTTGATCGATCCCCCAACTCTCCTGATCCCCTACCTCCTAGGTGATGACAATGGTGAAGGTGACGACAACAAACATGAGCTTGGAGAGGTGCGACAGTAAGCTTCCTCTCTTCTCCTTTCCCTTCCCTTCTCCTTTGCCCTGCCCTCACCCGTTGGATCTAGCAGCGATGAGGTGTGGGGGCTACCAGTCATAGCGGCAAGGTGCAGCGGCCGCTAGTCATGGCCACGAGGTGTAGCAGCCGCCAGCCATGACCTCAATCATTGGCTCACCAGAAGGAGAGAGCCACTAGGAGGGTTCATCTTCCACTTCCGACAGCCAACCATCCCACCACCTATCATCCACATGATCTTATCCTCCGCCCAATCCTTCCTCATCACCGGAGCCACCTCCTCTTCGGTTTAGAAGAGGAGAGTTCATCTTCCAACTCTGACAACCTACCTCCTCTTTGGTTATGAAGAGGAGAGCTCTTCTCCACCTCCGCCAACCCTCTCCACCTCTCTTCTTCATTTTAGAAGAAGAGAGTTCTCCCATCAGGTATTCCACCTCAACCCCTTCTTCTGGATAGCAGTCTTTATATTTCAAGGCTATTGTCATTGCATTCCAACTCTGAACAACACCATTGAAGTTCTTCTCCATCTACAAGCTCCATAAATTGTGTTGATTTAATTCATGATTGATTGTTTTCAAGAGTTCTTGATGTTCGTTGTCAATGGATTTGGATAGATTAGATTAGAATGTATTGCACTCCCTATTTAAATTTCAATTAGATTCTTGATTGAAGCATGTTTAGTCCAATTTCCCTTATGCTTGTGTTACTTTAGTTAATTCATTTATATTTGTTTAGTTTCTTACAATGTTTGACTGTCATAGAAAATATTTGTTTGTGCATCCTTATATTTGATTGTTGATTTTGTAATGTTGCGTGTGCATGTCTCGTTTAGGCGTGAGCTTAGTGTATTGGGAGACACTAATTTTTGTTCAACTATTTTAAGTATATTTGCACTCATTACTATAATATTACTTATTGTTATTTAAATTTAGCAGCAATTAATTATGTTATTGTTGTTGATGAGGTACTAATATTTATTTGTAGATGTTTTGAATAATATGTTAATAAATTTAAAATATAAAAAATGTAGTAAAAAAGAAGTTGGATGTATAAAAAAATTTACCTGAACGTCAGGATTTAACTGATGAGTTTAAAGTTGGGTTGGAATAATTTTTTAATTTTATTCATAGTAATGTTGAGTTTATGGATGGGGATAAGATAAGGTGTCCATGCAGAAAGTGTCATAATGATAATTTTTTACAATATGATAAAGTTTGAGAACATCTTTTAGATTTGGTTTTACCCCGAATTAGTATAATTATACATGTTATAATAAACCATTCATATTTGATGAGAATTATAAATGAAACATACAAGTCTCAGTTAGTTGGAATCAGAGCTATTATAATTAATTAAATTCATATTAGAGGATGATAATTGATGTAGTGGATTAAAATTTCATTCCCGAACTAAGTGGTGTAAGTTTTAGTTATCCTGCAACAATTGAGCAAATGTTTACTGCTTATACATCATCGTTGGAGAAGGTAGCAATACTAGGTGTTGATGAAGCATATCTCTAATTTCAAGAAGTATTGAGTGCTACAGATGAATCAATGTGGGTTGATTGTGACACACCAAATTATCTCTCACTACAAAACTGTTGAATGTCAAGGAAGAGCATGATATGTCTGAAGATTATTTTAATGATTTTATTCAAGTTATTGTAAAGGTATTGCCACATGATCACATAATTCCCAATGATTTTTATAGTATGAAAAAATTTATGAAAGAATTAGGTCTTCCGATGGAAAGAATTTATATTTATAAAGATGGTTGTATAATATATTAGGATTCATTGCCAAATTTAAAGATCCTACGTTTGCCAAATTTAACATTATTTGTTGGGATCTCAAATTTGGTGATAAATCATGATTTGTTGTCAAATTTGTAACAAATCCTACATTCGTTATCAAATTTAAAAATCTTATCTTCACTAAATTTAACAATATTTGCCACGATCTCAAATTTTGCCATGAATCCTAAATTTGTCGCCAACTTGGCAACGAACTTGCTGACAAATTAAGATTTGTCACCAACCCCCCCCCCCCCCCCAAATTTTCCTAATCAATCCCCCAACTCCTCTGATCACCTACCTCCTGAGGTGACGGTGATGGTGACAATGACAAACATGATCTTGGAGAGGTGAGATAGTAAACTTCCTCTTGTTGGCGCAACGGGGCTGACAATAGGAAAGTAAATATCCCTACAAAATAAAATATCTTTTTCGTTCTTTCAACTCAAATTAGTAGCAATAGTATAATTATAAAAATTAAATTAAACAACTACAAAATGAAAAAAGAGGCATAAGAATTACTTGGTTACAACCTAGGTGGTAGTTAATCTAAGACAAATAAAAAGCTCTAAAAAGTCTCTTTAGATGAAGGCGGAGAAGACTCTTACATGTTGAATGCTCAGACAGTTGCTAGGAAATGAATACAAGAGTTGATTGATTATTTTCTAGCTCCAGGGACCTTTTTATAGCTCCTGATCCGTAGCTTAAAGGCGTCTCTAAAGAGGTTAAAGGCGCTTTCCATCGGATAAGTTTTATCGACTAAAGATAAAGCTTATCCGCAACTAACAGCTATTGGAAGGCACCTTCAATTGGCTTGGAAGGCGCCTTCATACTATTCATTGAAGGCGTCTTCCACAAGGCAGAAGGTAGATCAGCTCCCATACACTGATCTCTTCTTGCATGGGTGATGCTCCAGCTATCCGGAGTTGAGCTCACCCAAACCCAACTCCGACCTTTTACTCGAGCAAGCTTCCTCCCCGGCTTCTCGTCCCTCGAACATCGCGCACGTCCTTCTCATCCACCGGCCTACTTTTTCGCAGTTCCTCATCCCTCGGATGCACCAAGCCCATAGACTCTCTTCCCGTGCCATCCTTCATGCTAGCTGCGTCTTCCGCTTGACTTAGTGTGTTCCTAAGCTCTTGCACACTTAGACACAAGGATCAAATACACAGGACCTAACTTCACTTGGTTGATCACATCAAAACTACTATAGGATACTTACAATCTCCCCTTTTTGGATGTGAGCAAACCCAAGTTAAGTTAAGGTAAACCTAAAAAATAACAGTTATAATTTTTGAAAATAAAATTTGAAAAAAAAAGTTAAAAATACTACCCTCCCCCCTATACTTTAATCTTCACTACTCCCCTTTTTTATCACATTAAAAATGGGATACTTTTAAAAATGACTTTGGAAAAAGGTAAATACAAAGTCTAAGGGGGAAAAAATAAAAGGTTAAGCTTCAAAAACTCAAGTTTTATTAACAATTTTTTTTAAAAAAATGATTTTAAATGTTAAAATGATTTAACAAAGGAAAAAAATTTGAATTTTAGTGAAAATGTTTCATAAAAAAACTTACATTTTGATAACTAATTCATAGAAAATTTTCTAATCGAAAATTTGATAAGAAATTTAAAACATTAGTTATTTTGATAAGCAATTTAAAATATTAGTTAAATGCTTCATAGTAAGTCAATTAAATATTCAATTCAGTAATTGACTTCCAAGCTGTGGCAAGGCACTAGGCCTTCTTGGTTATTAAAACATCAACCACTCCTAGACAAAGCCTCTTAAAGAATTTAAGTATTTAATTTTCTTTCTGAAAGCTCTAGGTCTAGCTTAAAATAGATCATGCATTAAAAGATAATTTTAAATTAAGCATGATTTTGGAACCCAAAATATATTCCTTCCTACTGGATTTATCAAAAACTTTCTAGGAATATACTTCTGTGATATTCTTCTAATTTGGCCCTTATGATATTTAAGATACCAATTTAGGTTTCTAAGGTTTTTCAGGTATTTTGATTATCATATGTAAAGTTTTTTGATTTTTCAATTTGATCCTTTAATTTCCATTTTCATCTTTTAATTTATCATACATTTCTAGGAGACATGACTTTACTAAATTTAATTTTAACTTGGCATTTTCTTTTTCTGGATTCACTAGATCCTTAGAAATAACTTTAATAAATTGAAGTAATATTTCAAGGGTAAGGCAAGTATCTCACTTACCTTGTGTTCTAATGCTCCCCCTTCGTTGCTGCTTTCTTCAGAGGATCCTCCCCATTCGTCGATGCTCATCTCTGAGGAACTTTCATTGTCCCTCTGATGATCTGCCATCAGAGCTAGTCTGGCGTAGGCCTTGATCTCGGGCTCAGAGGACAATGACTCATCCCATGTTGCCTTCAGATTCTTATGCTTCGATTTTGTTGATCTTTTTCCCTATCTTTCTCTCTTTTCTTTAGTTCGGGGCAGTCATCCTTGATGTGTCCTTCTCCTTGGCAGTTGTAGCATCGTACCTTCCTTTTGCTTCTGAAGTCCTTTTTTTATGATTTAAATCTATTATATTTAATAAATCTATTGAATTTCCTTACCAATAATGATGTTTCATCTGTGTCGATTGAATTCCCGGAGTCTTGATCTGGTTCATCTTTTTGGTTGACTTTTAGTGCTATGTTATAGGTTGTCTTTTCTCCTTTGTTTCTCAAGACTACACATCTTGATTCGCGAAGTTCAAAAGTGGAAAAAATATTTTATAATGAACAAACTTCAAGGTCTTTAGATATGTAAAATGAGTCGACTATAGATGTCCACTCGGGTGTCCTAGGAAATACATTTAAAGCATACCTTAATGAATCTCGGTTTGTTACCTTTTCTCCGAGATTCGTGAGTCCGGTGATGAGTTCTTTGATCCTTGAGTGTAGATGTGCAGCTGTTTTACTTTCTTCCATTCGAAGGTTTATTAGTTGGTTCCGGAGCAGGTCTCGTCTCACGAGCTTTGCTTTGGAAGCCCTTTCGTGCAGCTCCAGGAACTTCTCCCAAAGTTCCTTTGCTGATTCATAATCTCCAATTCGATTTACTTCCTTGGGTGGAAGTACGTTGAGTAGGTGGAACTTGGCTCGTCCGTTCGCTACGAAGTCTGCTTACTCCTTCTTAGTCTATTGGTGCTCTTCCTTTTCATTTCCTTAGGAGTCTTTGGGAGCTACAAAATCATATTTAATTATTAACAGAATTTCAAAATCAGTTTTGAAAAATACCTCCATGCGTTTCTTCCAAGACGCAAATTCTCCCTCGAACTTCAGTGGGAAGATTGTCAGTCCAGCCATCATTTCGGTGCTTCAATCGGCAGTTAGTCCTTCTAAGGTAGTTGGGCTCTAATATCACTTGTTGTCGCGACGGGGCAATAGGAGGTAAATAGCCCTGCAAAATAAAATGTCTTTCTCGTTCTTTCAACTCAGATTAGTAACAACAGTATAATTATAAAAATTAAATTAAACAACTCTAAAATGAAAGAGGAGGCACAAGATTTACTTGGTTATAACCTAGGTGGTTGTTAATTCAAGACAAATGAAAAGCTCTAAAAAGTCTCCTTCGATAAAGATGGAGAAGTCTCTTACACTCATTGAATTCTCAAACAGTTGCTAGGAAATGAATACAAGAGTTGATTGATTATTTACTAGCTCTAGGGGCATTTTTATAGCTCCTGAAAATTCCTATCCATAGCTTGAAGGCTCCTCCAAAGAGGTTTAAGGCGCCTTCCATTGGATAAGTTTTATTCGCTGAAGATAAAGCTTATCTACGGCTAACGACTATTGGAAGGGGCCTTCAACTTGCTTGGAAGGCACCTTCATACTGTTCATCAAAGGCACCTTCCAAGCCATGGAAGGAAGGTGCCTTCCACAAGGCAGAAGGCAGATCATCTTCCATACGCTGATCTCTTCTTATGTGGGTGATGCTCTGGTTATCCTGAGTTGAGCTCATCTGAACCCAACTCCAACCTTCTCCTCGAGCATGCTTCCTCCCTGGCTTCTCATTCCTCGGAAGTCGTGCATGTCCTTCTCATCCATTGGTATACTCTTCCACAACTCATCGTCCCTCAGATGCACCGAGCTCATCGACTCTCTTCCCGTGCCATCCTTCTCGCTAGCTGTGTCTTTCGCTTGACTTCTTGTGTTCCTAAGCTCTTGCACGCTTAGACACAAGGATCAAATACATAGGATCTAACTTTACTTAGTTGATCACATCAAAACTACCATGGGGTACTTACACCTCTCCTCTACTTTCCCCTACCCTCTCATTTGCCCTACCCTCACCAGTCAGATCTGGCCGCGGTGAGGTGCGCCGGCTGCCAGTCATGGCCACGAGGTGCAGCGACTGCCAGCCATGACCTTGGCTATTGGCTCACCAGAAGGAGTGAGACGCTAGGAGGGTTCATCTTCCACCTCCGACAGCCAACCATCCCACCACCTGTCATCCACATGATCTTATCCTCCACCTAATCCTTCCTCATCACTGGAGCCACCTCCTCTTCAGTTTAGAAGAGGAGAGTTCATCTTCCACCTCTTGCTGACTACCTCCTAGTTCATCTTCCACCTCTTGCTGACTACCTCCTAGTTCATCTTCCACCTCTTGCTGACTACCTCCTCTTCGGTTTAGAAGAGGAGAGTTCATCTTCCACCTCTGGCAACCTACCTCCTCTTCAGTTTAGAAGAGGAGAGCTCTTCTCCACCTCCACCAACCCTCTCCACCTCTCTTCTTTATTTTAGAAGAAGAGAGTTCTTCCATTAGGTAATTCCACCTCAGCCCCTTCTTCTAGACAACATCCCTGATATTTCAAGGTTATTGTCGTTGCATTCCACCTTTGAACAACACCATTAAAGTTCTTCTCCATCTGTAAGCTCCCTACACTGTGTTGATTTAGTTCATGCTTGATTATTTTCAAGAGTTCTTGATCTTGGTTGTTAATGGATTTGGATAGATTAGATTAGAATGTTTTGCACTCCCTATTTAAATTTCAATTAGCTTCTTGATTGAAACATGTTTAGTCCAATTTCCCTTATGCTTGTGTTACTTTAGTTAATGCATTTATGTTTATTTAATTTCTTACAATGTTTGACTGTCATAGAAAATATTTATTTGTGCACCCTTATATTTGATTATTGACTTCGTAATATTGTTTGTGCATGTCTCATTTTGGCGTGAGCTTATTTTATTGGGAGACACTAATTTTTGTTCACCTATTTTTGGTATATCTACACTCATTACTATAATATTACTTTTTGTTATATAAATTTAGCAACAATTAATTATATTATTATTGTTGATGTGGTACTCCTAGTTATTTGTAGATGTTTTGAATAATATGTTAATAAATTGAAAGCAGGAAAAATGTAGAAAAAAAGAGTTGGATGTATAAAAAGGGCTTACCTGAATGTCAGAATTTAACTGATGAGTTTAAAGTTGGGTTAGAACAATTTTTAAAATTTTCTTATAGTAATATTAGTTCATGGATGGGGATAATATAAAGTGTCCATGCAAAAAATGTCACAATGACAAATTTTTATAATCTGATAAAGTTCAAGAATATCTTTGTAGATTTAATTTTACTCCGAATTACTATAATTAGACATGTCATGATGAACCGTTCATATCTGATGAAAATTATAGACGAAACATACAATTCTCAGTTAGTTTGGATCAGAATTATTATAATCAATTAAAATCTATATTAGATAATGATAATCTTTAAATGGTTATCACACCCCTTAAAAACTCCCCTTCGCTTTTCATTGAGAAGGTAAAAAATGGATTTTCGGTCATAGACTGAAAAATTTAGTGCAAATTAGAACCGTTAACTATGTTTTTTTTTTTGAATTAGTGAAAAGTTCTTCAATTTGTATCTCAAATTATTGCCTTTCCTTACTAGCATAACAAATTAATTAAATACAACAATATATATGATATGTGTATATGGATTCAGCGGGTCAGAATTTCATTCCCCAACCGAGTGGTGCAAGTCTTAGTTGTCCTCCAATAGTTGAATAAATGTTTACTACTTATACATCATCGTTGGAGGTGGTAGAAGTACTAGGTGTTGTGAAACATATCTCTAATTTTAGGAAATGTTGAGTGCTATAGATGAACCAGTGTGGGTTGGTTGTAACAGTTACACCAAATTATCTCTCACTACAAGATTGTTGAATGTCAAGGTAGAGCATAATATGTCTGAAGATTATTTTAATGATTTTATTCAAGTTATTGGTAAGATATTTCCACGTGATCACATAATGCCCAATAATTTTTACTGAATGAAAATATTTGTGAAAGAATTAGGTCTTCTGATAGAAAGAATTGATATTTACAGAGATGGGTGTATACTATATTTGGGAGATGATGAAGATGTAGATGTTTGTAAATTCTGTAATCAAGCTAGGTGTCACGCCCCGGAGGAGTCTCTGTCCGAAGAAATTTCGGCAGCATCTCCCCTGTACGGCGGACAATCTGAAACTTTTCTACAAGCACTATATACCTCAGCCACATGCGGCTGGAATAATAACAATAAAAGAAAACAAACACCACGCAGTAAATATCAAATTCAGCCTCTGGCTGACACAACCACGCAGTTAAGAATAAAGCAGCCCACTCGGCTGTACCAAAACCAAAACACAAAACTGCTAGAAACCAAATACAACCAAACACAAAACTGCTAGCCGGCTAGGCTTACACAACCAATAACAAATACAAAATACCACATAACAACATCAATACTCCAAAAATAAAACCAGAGTACAGAGCTAAACAAACTGATACATAAAACAAACAAAACATACGTGAAACCGATAAGTCTTCTGATGTGACGGGGGGACCAGCAGACAGGATGCTCCAAGCGACACCCTAAATAACCTGGTACCTGAAAAAGATAGTGTCAACGGGGGTGAGTTCAACAACTCAGCGAATACCAATGGACATGAGTAGTAAGATATATCTAACGGCAACAAACATGGAATACAGCTTCCTAATCATATATAGGGAATATGCAAAACTGAAAGGTAACTGAGGAAACTGTACTCACCAGGAACTCCTATCCAGACAAAAGGGTCGTCAAACCGAAAGTGTCAATAATCCTGTATGCAGGTCAAAAGTATGCATCCAACCAAAATGCATCAACCAAATGCAGCAAACACAATCATAAGAATATAAATACATCAATGCATATGATGCTAATGATGCGTCCTGGTCACCCCTGACGCCAGTCAGTCCTCTCACAAATGGTGAGACCGAGTGGGTAGGGCTGTGACAACCGTGCACTCTGTCGTCACTGCTCCTGATGAGTGACCGAGTGGACGGGATGCTGTCGGAGTACTCCTGTCCTGTGACCCCAAATCATAAATGGGGGAGCTCAATGCTCTCAACTCCCGGTACACGATGACGGGGAGGATATCTCTGCCGGCTACCACGCTGAGTCTCCTGACCAACGGAGCCAAACAGAGTCCACCGTCTGCCGGCTACTACGCTGCTACACTACATGCCAGCGGAGCCAAACAGAGCGAAACTGACTGCCGGCTACCACGTTGAGTCATATGACCAACGGAGCCAAATAGCAGAACCGCCACACACTTGCCTGATATACCACTAAACCATGAGTGGGGGTGTGTGCAGTACATGTAACTGGCGATGTGCTCAACCATAGTGGAGCCGACAATCGTGCAGCATGCAATCATGATGCATGACACTAAGCATAGTCATAAATTGATCAACATAACCATATCCATATATATAATATGGGTACCACAATATCAGTGAGTCAAATCCACAGATCTAGGGTATACAGGTCCTCTATGGTATAACAATCTAGATCCTAAACATATCTCCCTTCTATAACATATGTACCAACAATATACACAGATCAAAGAATCAAAGTCTAGGTACACGAATCATATGTGATATACAAATAGAGGTACACAAGCCGGTCATGGCATAAAAACCTAAGTATCAGATAATCTCGATACACATGACTGAAACCAAAAGTCTAGAACCTAGTCCTAACCTCAGTAAAACATGGTATGTCACTTATTCTAGAAACTAAGATACTCATGGTAATACAGTACTCATGGCAATAAATCACATGATATAAGCACGGATACGTCACAGGCGATAAACCTAACATGCTATGGATATCAAACAGTGACATACCAAAGACAAACATGTTCATTGCTTGTAGTTATAAAATACTATGCATATCCAAAGACAATATCATAAAAGATAAGTCAAGAGGTACCCGCCTCCAATAGAAAGGATCGTATCCGCAATAGATCCCTCGTCGAGACATCATCTCGGATCAAAGTCCTGCAGTACATAATATCCAGATTTAGCTAATTACTTATAAATCAATTAGCTAAATCAAATCCTCGAGAAGCTAACATAAATCCAGATCCAATTATAAACCCTGATTGGATCATCTAACCCTCAATCGATTCTAACTAATCCATTCGAATTAGGGCTTGAAATCAGAATAATCAATCATAGCATTTTACCCGATTTAACCCTAATTCAACACATATATCAAACTTTCTACCACTTACCTCAATATACAGCCGTGCTTTTACTGCTGGAACAAGGGAATGCTGGAACAAGAACACCTACAGCAAATCCTACTTCACTTCCTCCTCTAGAACATGATCTTTATAATCCATTCGATCAACCAATAGTACATAAATGATACCCTCCAGAGCCCCTGCATGTCAGACTACATCCCCAGTTAATCTTGCTAGCTCTATTGCAGTGGAGTAATATGCATTAATGTCAACAGATGATCCTGCCAACAAACAAAAATCACCTTGTGTCTTTTGATCAGAAGGGACGAAACAATGTGATGTTCTCTCTTTTGTTATCCCCATCCTCCAACTTACAACCTCAGTGCTACTATACAAAATCCCTCGGAAGGCTGATAATGTAACATAAGTAAGTTCTCACAGCAAACCCAATTCCATGTCACCTGATAGTCGGAGGGGCAGTAGCATCAACAAATAGGAGAGGCATGACAAATCTGGCGACGTCCGATGGTTGGTGGCGCCGCGAAATCGATGAGGAGTGATCGGGAGAGGGCTGGAATCCTCCCTGTTGTGGCCACGTTCAGTGTTAGTAGTCGTGGAGATCGACAGTGTCAGGGAGCAAAAAGGGAAGAGGAGGAGGCGGCAATTCTCGGCTAGGGCACAGCCGATAGCACTGCTCGGGTCAAGAGTTGGCAGCGGCGCAGGGCGGCGGTCGTCTGCCGGCGCTAGGGCAGAGGGAGCCGCGGGATGATCACCTGGCTACAGGGGTTGGGCGGCGTCGGCGCACAGATCCGAGAAGGGGAAAGGGCGGCGCTTAAGTGTCGGCGAGAAGAAACGTCTGCGGCACAGGAAGAGACAGAATCGGGCGGCACAGCTCGGAAGAGAGGGGAAGAAGAAGCTTGGCCGGCGTTCAATCGGAGGAGAAGAGATAACCGCCGGCGCTAGGAGGTTAGGGCACGGGTGAATTCGGCGGAGGAGAAGAGAAATGGCACGCACGGGTTCGGCGAGGAGAGTAAGCAAATGAATAAAAAGAAAAGGAAAAAGAAAAAGCAAAAGAAAAATAACTTTTCCTCACTTAAATGGGGTAGCCCAAACAGGCTTTCCCGGGCCCCGTTTTTATCCCCGTTAACTCGTCCGTACGAGCTCCGAAAAATTCCCGAAAAATTTCCAAAAATTCCGGAAAATTCCCTTATTAATATTCGCCTATTTTCGATATTTTACACTAGGTACAAGAGCACTAGAAGGAGTCAATATCAACGTAAATCATACAATCAAATATTTTAGTTGACTTTAACTCCTACATCACAATGGTTTCATGCATCAAAGGTCACTGCTGAACACATGAATTGACATGCAAATCATTAAAAAGAAAAGGGGTTAATGTGTCATCCATTGGATGCAGAGGTGTGGAAAATTTTTAATAGAACATATCCTAAATTTGCAAAAGAGACTTGAAACATTTGGTTCGATCTCTGTGCTGATGGATTTGCTCTATTTAGTAAATCAAGAAGAAAATATTCTTGTTGGTCAGTTATCTTAACTTCGTATAATCTTTCACTTTGGATGTGCATGAAAACACTATATATATTTTTAATATTGTTGGTGAAATATCCCCTGGGTCAAGGTTGACCAGGTTGACTAGGCTTGAGTTGGCTCAAGTCTGAGTCTTGATATTTTGGGTTTCGATGTTTGACAATACATGAAGATTGCGGATGTAATCGTTCGATTAGGGAGATTGTTGATATAATTCCCCTTTAGTTAAGGTTGATCAGTTAGATGTGAAGAAGAGTCAAGTAGGTCAAAGGGTTGACTGGATACTTGATTGAGAAAGTCCTAATTGGAGGTTAGGCAGTTGAAAGTCCTAGTGAGTAAAGCCATGTGAAAGACCTAGTGAGTGAAGCTAGGCAGTTGGAAAGTCTTGATGAGTAAAGCCAGGTGAAAAGCCTAGTGAGTGAAGCTAAGCAGTTGAAAAATCCTAGTGAGTGAAGCTAGGTGAAAATCCTGGTGAGTGAAGCCAGGCAAGTGAAAGTCTTGGTGAGTGAAGCTGTGCAGTGTGAAAGTCCTGGTGAGTGAAGCCAGAAGATGTGAAAACCCTAGTGAGTGAAGCTAGGTGAAAGTCCTGGTGAGTGAAGCCAGACAAATGAGAAGTCCTAGTGAGCGAAGCTGGGCAGATGGAAAGTCCTGGTGAGTGAAGCCAGGCATGTGGAAATCCAGATGGGTCAAGGGTGACTAGACATCTGGTGTAAGTTCAAGTGGGTCATTGAGGACCGGATACTTGGCACGAGACGGTAAGTCCAAGTGGGTCAAGGTTGACCGGACACTTAACACGAGGAGAAAAGTCCAAGTGAGTCAAAGGCATTGACCGGATACTTGGTGAAGGAGTCCTAGCAGGTCAAGATTGACCAAATGCTAGGCATGAGATTCCAACAGGTCACGGTTGACCGGATGTTGGTTTGGGAACCTTGGACTTGATTTAGGCAAGTCAAAGGTGGGTCAATCGATCAATTGATCGATTGGATGTGTGCCGTGAAGAAGGTTTGGCCCAATCGATAGGTCGATCGATTGGGAGCAATTATCGCGAGCATAGAACCTTTCCCAATCGATCAGCCGATTGATTGGGCATCTCCAATTGATCAGTCGATCGATTGGAGATTGGATTTCTCGCGTGCAGACGCGAGAAAGGCTGGATCGATTGGCCGATCAATTCATCCATTTCCAACAGAGCACAAAGGTGCTCTGAATCGATCAGTCGATCGATTCAAAGACTCTCTAATTGATTGAGAGTCATTCAATCGATTGAGATCCGACCGTTGCGCAGGTTTAAAACTGTTGCGAGTGATTTCTTCGACACGGCTTTGAGTGCTTCTTCCCCGATCTTCACGATCTGTTCTCCACTGAGCTCACCGACACACACCAGATCTTGGAGGCTTAGAGAAGAGTGTTGTTGCACTTTCAAGCAAGCCAAGAGGTGTATTCAAGCAAGAAGAAAAGCAAACTAAGGTTTCTGCCATGTAAATCTTGTAAGATTTGATATTGTATTTAGCTTGTATTTTATTCTTCTTGTATATCTTTATGTGTGAGCTTGTACAAAGCTTCTCCGCCTTCGGTAATTACCGTAAAGGAGTGTTTTCATAGTGGATGAGTGAGTGACGGCTGGATCCTTGGATTATTCACCTCTTCTTGAGGTGGATACCAAGTAAATCCTAGTGTTAGCATTGCTTGAGTATTTTCCGCTGCATATCATCATCAAAGAAGCAAGCAACGAGTGTATGACAAGCTATTCACCCCTAGCACATAGACCATGTTCTGAACCAAGTGGGTATAAGATGAGTGAAAGGAATGATGCACGGCTCACTGTAGCTGCCGAAGGCTTTAGAATTAGTTCTGAGATCAACTATGATTTTTCAGTTAATTGGGGATCATGATGTACTACTAGGTGTCACTCATGATCCATAATTAAGTAATTAATTATGGATGGGCAAGATAAACCAGGAACCTATTGAGTCACACGCACTATGAGTCTCTAAAAGACGTAAAACAAGTTAGAGAATAGGATTCTCATATCAAGAGATAAATATTTGGTTGGACCATGCATACGAAAAATATGACAATATTTGTCGAAACGGAAGTGCGGATGAACCACATCTCTTATAAATGAGCGAATTTTTGGTTAAGGCATAATGGGTTGGATTTGAGCTTTCTAATCCAACTCATTAAAGAGGACTATATATTGATATGGTTAAAAGAGAATTAATACACAATTAATTATTGGCTTGATTAGATTTTGGAAACCTAAACCCAATACTTCTCTCTACCCTCTCTCCTCCTCTCTCTTATCGCAGACCACAACAAGAAGGTCTCCTCTTGCTGCTATGAGCCACCCAAAGGAAGAAAATCTTCCTTTTTCTTCTCCTTCTTCCTCTTCTTGATCCTTCTCCTTCACTCATGGCTAGTACCTTTCGAAGATGAAACTTGTTCTCTTGGAGTTGTCTTGAAAAGTTCAGTGTGGATACGAATAGAGGCAAGGTTCGATAACGTCGTAAAAGGTTGATGTCTTTCTTGTTACAATCATCGATAAGATATACCTAGAATAATTTTTATTTGATTTCATTTTATTTTATAATCTTGTATGTGTGATTGTATCTTGCATGTCTGTGGTGTATGTAATATAATAAATTAGTTTATTTATCGTTAAGTTTTCTACTATGCATGTTTATAAAACGTATTTTTAACACACACCACATCAGGCATATCCCAATAATAATATCTGAGTTCAATCGTATTTCGACATGATCGTAAAATTATTTTACGATTAGTAATTAGTGTGATAGTTAATTTTTGAGATTTTATGAAATTATTACGAATTTTCTATTTTTAGAAGTTTCCTAAATTGTTAGGAAATTCCACTTTTGGAAAGTTTCTGAAATAATTTTAAAAAATTAAATTTATAAATATTTTATTAATTTAGAAATTATCATTTTTAGAATTTTAAGAAATATTTTATTTTTTTAAAAAATAATTTATTAGGTAATACGAAATTTGAAAAGATTCTAAAATTCTTTAAAAAATCTAGATATGAATTAAATTATAGAAATGAACTTTTCTATAATTTTTAGATTTTTTAAAATATTATATTTTTAAAAAGTTTCCTAAATTATTAGGAAATACCAAATTTGAAAAGATTTAAAAAATCATAAAAAATTTAGATTTGAATTATCCTGTAATAAATTAAGAAATATTAGTTATTTGTTTCCTAAATTGTTAGAAAATTAATTTAGAAATTTATTTCTAAAATAATTAAAAATTCTTGATTGATAGAAAGATTCTAAATGAAATATGTTAATTAAATTTAAAAAATAGTTTTCTAATTTTATTAGATAAATCTTGATTTATTAAAATCAAATTTACAACATATTTTTATTTCTAAAATAGAATTATAACATATTTAAATTCATGTCATATTGTATGTCATATATATGTATTAATTATGACATGATTAGATTTTGTCATGTGTACGATGTGATTAGATATTACCGTATATGTGATGTGTCATGCTATGTCATACGTGTGATGTGTCATATCATCATCTATGTAATGTGTGCAATGTGTCATGTCATCATTTATGTCATGTTTATAATATCATGTAGATAGAATATTTGTATGATGTATATGAGACCAAATCCCTTACACACTATTAAAACCTACACCTTTTGTGTATGGTAAGAACCAGAATTTAAGTTCTTATTTGAGTTGTTAGCCAAAGTCAAGCTCAACTTGAAATTAAATATGTTCAAACCATGGAGATGTAATCTCATGATTAACGGGTTGGTTTTAAACTTGAAGCGTTGATTTGTTATGTCAAAGCCATGATTAATGTGGATAAAGGTGAAGTTGGATGATATGCATTTGATGTATACTTGTTAATGTGTTAACAACACAATATTTATGCGAAAATCAATTAGTTGCTAGCATAATGTGATAGTTGTATATAAGCGATATGCCATCAGTAAACTTGTTACCTACGGCTATAGCTAAGAATGACTTGTTGGCTAAAGTCAAGGATGTTCTTATCTATGGTGAATATCAACCCACTTGGAGAAAACCTACTATCTCCCGAATTTAAAATAAAAGTATTTAAATTTGATAAATAAGCGGGCTTTTATTACATGTAAATTGTTTGCATAAATAAAATCGTGTCTCTAATACATTCTCATTTTTGTATTTTCAATTTAATTATTTAATTATGACTTCTGTTAATCCGTGTTCTATTTTAGACTCGAACAAATTGACTGGGCTAAACTTCTTGGACTGGTTTCAAAATTTGAGAATTGTTCTCAAAGCTAAGAAGCTAACTTATGCCCTTAATGAGCCTCTTCCCACAAGTCTTAATGTCGATTCAACTGCAGACCAATTGTTGGCCCATCAAAAATATAAGGATGATTCTATATTTACAAGTTGCATCATGCTAGCCACTATGACTCCTGAACTATAGAAACTGCATGAGCATTTAGATGCTTATGATATTATTTATCATCTTCGTAAGCTATTTTATGAGCAAGCTAGATCCAAAAAGTTCGAGGTCTCTAAGCTTCTCTTTTGCTTAAAGATGTAGGAGGGTTCGTCTGTAGTACAATTTGTACTAAAGATGAACGACTATATAGAGTGTTTAGCATCACTCGATTTTTTGATAGATCATGAGTTAAGTATTGACTTAATTCTACATAGTTTACCAAAAAGTCATTCACAATTTATGATGAACTATTGGATGAACAATTTGGAATCGACCATCTCTAAAATGATTAATATGCTCAAAATCGTGGAGCCTTCTGTTAAAGGTGAACAGAAAACTGTGATGTTAGTAGAATCCTCTAAGAAAGGTTCTAAGAAGAAGCAAAAACATCAGGTTAAAGGAAAGAGTAAAAAGGCCAAGACAGTAGAACCAACACAAAAGGACCCATAACATCATTGTGGCATGATGGGACACTGACGAAGAAACTGCAAGATTTATCTTGAGTCCATGAAGAAGAATAAGACATCTGATGCCCCATCCTCTTTAGGTATTTTTGTTATTAATTGTCATGCTATTTCCTTAGATACTTGGATATTGGATATTGGTGTGACATATATGTAATGATATACAGTGACTAAGGAATAACAGAAGACTCATCAAGGGAGAATCAAGTCTGCGAGTTGGGAATGGAGCAAAAGTTGTTGTAGTCACCATTGGAACATACTTGTTAAAGTTTACTAGTGGACTTGTCTTAGAATTGGATAATTGTTATTTTGTTCCTGCATTAATAAAGAACATTGTTTCTATTTCTTGCTTAAATAAAAAAGGTTTCCATTTGACTTTTAATAACAATTATTGTTATGTAACTTTGAATGACGTTCTTTATGGCATTGAAACTTTATACAATGACATCTACACGTTAGATATATCTGGTGATGTATTCAATCTCGAAATGAGTAATAAATGTGCTCGAATAGATAATCAGTTAACCTCTTACTCGTGGCATTGTTGCCTTGGCCATATAAGTAAGAAATGCATGTCTGAATTGTAAAAGATTATAGTTCTTGAATAATTTGAATTAGATACATTTGATACATGCGATTTATTTTTAAAAGACAAGATGACAAACTTATCTTTTTCTGAAAAGGGTAAACGAGTTGATGAGTTACTTGAGCTTATACATACCGATGTATGTGGACCAATATCAACTCATGCAATAGAAGGTTATAGCTACTTCATTATTTTTATTGATGATTACTCTCATTATGGGTATGTGTATCTAATGAAACATAACTCTGAAGTCTTTGAAATTTAGAGAATTCAGAAATGTAGAGAAATAACTTGGTAAAAGTATTAAGATACTTCGATTCGATCGAGGTGGTAAGTATTTAAACTAAGAGTTTCAAGATTATCTAAGGGATAATGGTATATTATTTCAATGGACTCCGTCTTATACGCCACAATATAATGGTGTATCAAAAAGGTGTAACCAAACCTTGTTGGACATGGTTTGGTTAATAATGGATCGTGCAAATTTTTCCAAAATATTTTAGGGTTATGCACTCGTGATAATTGTTTACTTGCTAAATAGAGTCCCGATAAAGCCAATCTCAACTACTCCATATGAGGTATAGTCAATAAGAAACTCCTCATATCTTATTTGAAGATATGGGGATGCCCTCCTTATATAAAGAGGACTGTATCAAACAAGTTAGACGCTAAGTCTGATAAGTGTTTATTTATTGGGTAACCTAAGGAAACTAAGGGATACCAATTCTATCACCCCTTAGAATAAAAGGTATTTGTTTTAAGGCATGTTGCATTCCTAGAGAAAGAGTTTCTCTTGTAGGAAGCAAGTGGGAGTATAGTTGAACTTGATGAAGTTTAAGAGACTCCAATATACACTAATGAGATACCTAGTTAAGAACCACAACCTCCTCGTAGATCAGTAGGACACGCAATATTTCTAAGAGATATAGATCTCTAGTAAGAGAGTCGAATGACGTGTTACTCATTGAGGATGAGGAACCTACTGATTATGAAAAAGTTCTAAATAGTTTAAAGAAGGACAAGTGGTTTATAGCTATGAAGTCGAAAATGGATTCCATGTATAAACCTAAGTTTAGATTTTGGTGGACCCACCTGAAAGCATTACACCTATAGGGTGCAAGTGGATTTTTAAGAAGAAAACTGACATAGATGGTAATGTAATTACCTACAAGACAAGGTTGGTTATGAAAGGCTATCATCAAAGGTAAGACATTGACTATAATGAAACTTTCTCACCTGTAGCGATGTTTAAATCCATTCGGATACTTCTGGCCATATCATCTCATCATAATTGTGAGATATGGAAAATAGATGTGAAAATAGCTTTCCTTAATGAAAATCTACTCGAGGACGTGTATATGATACAACCCAAAGGTTTCGCATCTATTAACAAGCATAAAGTATACAAGTTTCAACGGTCTATTTATGAACTAAAGCAAGCATCTAAGAGTTGGAATATTCATTTTGATGAGGTGCTCAAAAAGTTTGATTTCTCATAAAGTCCAGATGATCCTGTCCGAGTGCTGAGTCGATGGACACTGGGGGCGTGACGCTCTCCGCTGTCTCCGACTGGTGATGTGGATCTCCGATACTTCTGGCCAACTCTATAGGAAGACGCCGCTCGGATCGTCGCCACCTGCCTTTCCTGTCAGAGGTTCCACAGCTTCTCCCATAGGCCAACGGAGAAGATGAAGGCGTCTACTGTGTCCCGTCCGTTCGACCAGTGGGGTATGGATATAGTAGGACCTTTCCCCATGGCGACCGGGCAGCGGAGGTTTTTATTAGTGGTGGTCGATTATTTCTCCAAGTGGGTCGAAGCCGAACCACTGGCCAAAATAACCGAGCAGATGGTCAAGAAGTTCATCTGGCAGCATATAATCTGTCGGTTTGGCATTCCTCGTCGGCTCATTTCGGATAACGAGCGGCAGTTCGTTGGTTAGCAGCTCGGAGAATGGTGCAAGGGATACGACATCGAACAACACTTCACTTCCGTGGCGTATCCTCAGAGCAATGGTCAAGCCGAAGTAGCCAACCAGGAGATCCTGCGAATCCTTCGGGTTTGGCTCGATCACATGGGAGGAAGCTGGGTGGATGAGCTGCCCGGCGTGCTATAGGCCATTCGCACAACCCCAAAGGAAGGAACGGGGGTAACATCGTTTCACTTGGTATATGGGGGCGAAGCGGTCGTCCCGGTCGAGATCAGAGTCGAGTCCGATAGGATCCAGAACTACGATGGGGACAACGCCGAGTGGAGACAGCTGGAGTTGGACCTAGTTGACGAAGCACGAGCTAAAGCAGCCGTCCGGCTGATGGCGTACCGACAAAGAATGAAGCAGAATTACAACATGCGTGTAATTCCCAGAGCATTCCAGGTCGGCGACCTAGTATGGAAGAAGGTGAAGCCGGTCGGCGATGTGAGTAAGATGGCAGCTCCCTGGGCGGGGCCCTTCAGAGTCATCGAGAAGCTCCGATCGAGTGCAAACTACCTGGAAGATGAGGATGGACGGCGGTTAGAATGACCATGGAGCGCAAACCACCTCCAGCCATACCGAGCGGGGTAAAAGGTGCGCCAGTGTAATTTATTTCATGTATGCCCCGTTCGATTGTATCCTTTGGCTGCAGGAATAAAATTAAAAAGGACAAGAATATGAGCATTTTGTGCCGAACGACAAAACTCCACGAAAATCACCGAGCGGCGACGTTAAACTCTAGAGTCGAACCGGCGACTATAAACCCCCCGGCCTGAAGACCATCGAGTGGCAACGTTAAACTCTAGAGTCGAACCGGCGACTATAAACCCCCCGATTGGAAGACCGTCGAGCGGTGACGTTAAACTCTAGAGTCGAACCGGCGACTATAAACCCCCCGGCCTGAAGACCGTCGAGCGGCGACGTTAAACTCTAGAGTCGAACCGGCGACTATAAACCGTCGAGCGGCAACGTTAAACTCTAGAGTCGAACCGGCGACTATAAACCCCCCGGTCGGAACACCGTCGAGCGACGACGTTAAACTCTAGAGTCGAACCGGCGACTATAAACCCCCCGACCTGAAGACCGTCGAGCGGCGATGTTAAACTCTAGAGTCGAACCGGCGACTATAAACCCCCCGGCCTGAAGACCGTCGAGCGGCGACGTTAAACTCTAGAGTCGAACCGGCGACTATAAACCCCTCGGCTGAAGACCGTCAAGTAGTGATGTTAAACTTTAGAGTCGAACCGGCGATTATAAACCCCCCGGCCGGAAGACCGTCGAGCGGTGACGTTAAACTCTAGAATTGAACCGACGACTATAAACCCTCTGGTCAGAAGACCGTCGAGCGGCGACGTTAAACTCTAGGGTTGAAGCGGCGATCATAAACGCTCCGCTTGGAAGGCCGTCATGCGGCAACATTAAAGCCCAGCACTTAATGGCGGGCGAGCAGCTATCCTAAATCCCAGAAGGGACCAGCGAGTAGAAGCATTTGAGCATAGACTCCGCTCGGGCCATAAGGTTGTTAATGACAACCAGGGGAAAACAAGCTAACAGAACAAAAGTTGCATTCAAAAGTGGCATTTAAAACAAAAGTTGGCCGACCGAGCGGCAAAAATACAAAAATAAAAAAGACACTTCATTCGAGATAATCAAAAACACTCTTCGGTATAGTGGTAAGAAGCGCTACATGCTCCCGGACGGGGATGACAAAGGACTCTTGCAAGTGACCTTGGGCCTTCAGGTGGTCCGCAGTGGCAGTGATGGCCAACTCGAATGCCAGGACGAGCCGATCGCACACCTTCTGAACAAACTCAGCCGAGCGGATGTACTTCTGTCTCAGTATGGCAAACAGGCTCGGCTCAGCCTCCTGGTACTCTTTGAGGGTAGCACGGGAAGCATCGAGAGCCTCTTGCAGGGCCTTCAAATCGTCCTTGAGAGCCACCACCTCGGCCGAACGACCCTTCTTTTCGCGGTCCAGCAGATCCGCCAACTCCTTTACCCGCTGTTCCAGGGCACGGGCCTCCACATTCTTCGCTTCCAAATCGGCGATAGTGGTATTCTTCCGAGTGGTGGCGAGTTCTATCTTGTGATCATAAGTTTTGACCTGCTTTTCGGGCTGGTCTAGCATGTAGGCTGTAACACCCACGAAATGCTAAGCTATACCTAGGAGTATTTTTCTTTAAAATAGAAGAATAAAAGAAGGAAAGAGAAAAAATGGAAAAAATAGAAACCAAAATAAAAAGAGGTGAGGTCAAGGATTGAACCTTGAACCTCCCACAAATGATAGAGTTAAATTGGTGCATAGAACCACTAGAGTAATGAATGATATGTGAATAGAAAAGAATGGAAATGGTAGTTAAAGGTGAGAAGATGGTTAAGTAAAGGAACAAGAGAAAACCAAGTAGCTTACTTTCTTTTCCTCTTGGTTAAGAGAAGAAGCAAGCAAAAGACAAGTTGCTTACTTCCCTCCCTCTCTCTATTTTCATGAGATTAAAAGAATGAGGAAATAGAGGGGTTAAGGGAATGAATGAAGACATGCTTCATTTACATGGAAATAAATAGGATTGAGAGAAGAAAAGCAAGAGATTAATCCTTCCTTCTTCTTCTTCCTCCTTCCTTCTCCTTCTTCATTCCCCACCAAAACCAAAAGCTCTCCCTCTCCTCATTTTCAAAAGCTAAGATAAGGTTCCTCTCCAAGAAAACTAATTTACAAGAAGGAGCCTTCAAGATCTACCCCTTCCAAGCAAGAGAAACAAAAGGGAGTGCAAGAAAAAGAAGCTCTCTTCTTCCTCTTCACCTAGAGTATCTTTCCTTACGAAAAAACCACAAGCGAAAGGATGTAAGTATCCCCTCACCTGTGGTACAAGTTGCTTTTGTTTTCACATAAGAGTAGAATGCTTAAAACCTAGGGTCACAAGTTAGAACTTTCGGCCAAGTATAGAAAAAGAAAGATTTGGGTAGATCAAGATCTAAATAAAGTGTGTTCATTATGTTCTTATGATAAGTACCCTAGTATAAGAAGCTAGTTAATGTTCTCATGTTGTATGTTGACTTAAAACCTAGATTTATAAACATGAACTTTCGGCCAAGTATAGATGAAGGACCTAGGAAAGCTTAAGACCTAAACTAACCATGTTCACTACATCTTTATGATATGTATGCTATGTTAAGGGATTGGGTTGGTTTTTCTTATGCTTGAATGTTGCTTAAAGTTTAGCTTACTCTTCATGTATGCTTCGGCCAAGAACCAAATTAGGGTTTAGAGAAGCTAAAAAGTTAACCTAGCATGCTCATGTACCTCTTGATGATATGATATGAATTTAGCTAGGTGTTTATGTTTACATGTTGTTTATAACTTAACTTCCCTTCATGAGTGGTTCGGCCAAGAACCAAATTAGGGTTTAGAGAAGCTAAAAAGTTAACCTAGCATGCTCATGTACCTCTTGATGATATGATATGAATTTAGCTAGGTGTTTATGTTTACATGTTGTTTAAAGCTTAATTTCCCTTCATGAGTGGTTCGGCCAAGAACCAAATTAGGGTTTAGAGAAGCTAAAAAGTTAACCTAGCATGCTCATGTACCTCTTGATGCTATGATATGAATTTAGCTAGGTGTTTATGTTTACATGTTGTTTATAACTTAACTTCCCTTCATGAGTGGTTCGGCCAAGAACCAAATTAGGGTTTAGAGAAGCTAAAAAGTTAACCTAGCATGCTCATGTACCTCTTGATGATATGATATGAATTTAGCTAGGTGTTTATGTTTACATGTTGTTTATAACTTAACTTCCCTTCATGAGTGGTTCGGCTAAGAACCAAATTAGGGTTTAGAGAAGCTAAAAGTTAACCTAGCATGCTCATGTACCTCTTGATGATATGATATGAATTTAGCTAGGTGTTTATGTTTACATGTTGTTTAAAGCTTAATTTCCCTTCATGAGTGGTTCGGCCAAGAACCAAATTAGGGTTTAGAGAAGCTAAAAAGTTAACCTAGCATGCTCATGTACCTCTTGATGATATGATATGAATTTAGCTAGGTGTTTATGTTTACATGTTGTTTAAAGTTAAATTTCCTTTCATGAGTGGTTCGGCCAAGAACCAAATTAGGGTTTAGAGAAGCTAAAAAGTTAACCTAGCATGCTCATGTACCTCTTGATAATATGATATGAATTTAGCTAGGTGTTTATGCTTGCATGTTTCCTATAGCTTGGTTTCCTCTTTATGAGTGGTTCGGCCATTATGAGTTTAGAAGCTTAGATATGCCTCACATGATACGTTATGAATTAGGAGATGTTATTTAATGATGTCATGCATGATTGTGTCTTTTATGATGTGCTATGTGTCCAAAGATACATGCTTTATGATATGACAAATAACATGCTCATTATGTATGCTTATGATCCATGCATGTGCTGTGTGCCCAAATATGCATGCTTTATGATATGGTAAATGACATGCTCATTATGTATGCTTATGATCCATGCATGTGCTGTGTGCCCAAATATGCATGCTTTACTCCTCATGATATGATGAGATAAGATATGTTATGTTATGATATGAACCATGATATGATATTTTACTTTGTATGGCTTGTACCAAGGGTGGGCTCCATAAGCGCCCCTAGGCCGACGGACTATGAACGTGTCTAGTAAAGGGATGAGATCCTTAGTACGTCCTAGGTCGACGGACTATGAACGGACCTAGATCCCTAGTAGGTTCGGGGCTACCTACCCTGTCCTAGGAATTGCGCGCATTTATGTATGTATGTGGTATAAGCCGGACCCTCATGATGATATTATGTTCAAGTACTATATGATATATTTTAAAAGACATCTTGCATTATGAAACATGATGATTTATGATATGACATAGCATGATGTTCTTTATGATTTATGATATGACATGCTATACTCTTATGATTTACATGACATGGTGATTTATGATGTGATATAGCATGATGTTCTTTATGAGATAATATGTTATGATGCTATGCATTCACCATGTGATTTTAGATGATTATATTTCCATGATTATATGCTATGTGTTTATGCTTGAAATATGGATTTTGTGAGTAGGAAAGGATCTTACTAAGCCCGTGTGCTTACAGCTTACTTTCCTTGTACCATAGATAAAGGCAAAGAATGGATGACCTAGGGGAGCTGCAGGAGAGGCAAGGAGATGTGTGTGGTGGTGGTTCGGCTAAAAGAAATGGAAGACCTGCTTATGTTATTTCGTTATGATGAAATAGACTAAGTGTGTTATGTTATTGTCCGTATGACTTCAGGATATTTTTTTAAGTGTTTTATTTTCGAAAGAAATTTTAATATGCATATATGTTTCCGCAATAGTAATGGTTAAGTACGTAACCCCGCACCCTACTAGTAGGAGGGGCGGGCGTTACATAGGCCTGGTCGGTCGTCCTCTTCCGTTCGGCCTCTAGCTGCTCCTTGGTCTTGTCCAGCTCCTCTTGCAGCTCGGCATATGAAGGGCCTTGAGAAGAGGACGACCCACCAGAAATCTTGAGATGCTTCAGCTCATCTTCCAGCAGCGCTAGACGAGCGGCAACCGCTACGTCTTCCACCCATCGCTAATAAAAAAGGAGGAAAGGGTTGACCGGAGGCAGGGAGCTGACCGGTTGAGCCTCGATGGGACCTGCCGGTGATTCCAGTTGGGAGGGGGTTCGGTCGGAGGAAAGGGCTTCGACGGAAGGAGCCTTGCCTTGGGGAGACAGAGGGCCCGTCCGCTCGGACACTTGCACCGCGGAGGTAGCCGAATGCAGTGGCATCTCAGCGCGCCACCTTTTCCTGTTGAGTGGGAGCTCTTCCTCCGGATTGGAATCTTCTTCCAAAATGGCCGGTTCCCCGCTGGAGGCTGCGCCACCCGTCACCTCCACTAGAGAAGTTTGAGCGGCAGACTCCCCCACATTGGTCTCACTCTCACCCTCGTGAGAGCCGACCGGAGCAATACCCATCTACTCTATTTCCTTGGCCGCTGCCGCCTCGATTGCCTTCACCTTTTTTTTCAGAATCCCGAACAGTACAGATTCCATTATGATGTTCGCTGTAGAGAAAAGAGAAGGAAATCAGTTAGAACTCAAGGCAAATGCACAAGTAAATTTCTTACCAAAACTGCTCGGGAGTTTGGTTCGGCTCGGACTCAAGCCGAACATGTACATCACTCCTTCAGGGAGGAGCTTGTTGATATCGAGCTTCAGACCGGCTAGCATATTTACCTTTTGAAGGTAGTCCGGTCGGGTCTTATATCTCTTCAATTCGGGAGAGGTGGGCGGTCCGACCTGCCACTTGGTCAAAAAGGGGAGCCGTCCGGGAAAACGGAGGAAGAAAAAGTATTCCTTCCAATGTTTGTTGGAGGTGGGCATTTTATCGAAGAAGACCAAGCCGATCCGAGACTGGAACAGATAAGTGCCCAGCTTGGATTGGTTGGGGTAATAGAAGTAGTAAAAAACCTCCGGACGGAGGAGAATGTTGTGGATTTTGAACAACACAACAACTCCACACAAAAGGCGGAAAGAATTTGGCACCAGCTAGCCGAGCGGAATACTGAAGAAATTACAGACTTCGATGATAAAGGGATGAAGAGGAAACCACAGACCGACTGTAAATTGGTCGCGGAAAAAACAAACAGTGTCGCGCGGCGGTTTGTACGACCGAGCGGAAGGCGAGGGTAAAATAAGTTCGAAATCAGAAGGGAGATCGAAGGCGTTAACTAAGCTCTCTGCGTCACGCCGATCGAACCGTGACTCCATGGTAGTATACCATGGGCCAGGAGTGAGGTCTGCGGGCTGGGAAGAGCTAGCCATTGCCAGAATAGTGGAAAGACCAAAGGCAGAAGGAAGAGTAGGGGGCTCGACGGAAAGACGATAAGAACAATGACCACGGAGCACAAACACAGCGAAGAATGCGGGAAAAAACACAAGAACAGAGGAACAAGAGGCAAGAAATCCTTACGGAAAAGAAGGCGGCCGAAAGAAGAGGGCGAGGGGTCGCCGGAATGCAGAGGAACAAAGTCGCTGGAGCACTGAGCGCAAGAGAAGGCTTCTGGATATGCGAAGGCGAAAGTGCGACAGAGGAGAACGACGAGAGCTTTATAAGGTTGAGCTCGGTCCTGCCGAACCGCTGGATTCAGGTCACAGGACCCGAGGCCCATATCTGACCATTCGTTTCAAACCGCCAAAGGTCCCATCGGACGCGCCGCCGCCGCCGTACGATGACGTCAATAGCGCCACGTGGCAAATGGTCACAGGAGCGCATTTAATCAGCCCCATTACGGAGCAGGGGCGGCGTGCTCCGCCTTAATGGCAAGGATTTGCACGCATTCCAAGGAGATCCGAGAGGCGTCTTGGTTGATCGCCAGCGGTTCGACAGGATAATCATCAGTAGTCGGCCGAACGGCAGTACGTGACTCCATTTAGGTCGGGCGGAAGGGCATTATCGAAAGTGGCAGATCGGCTATCACTAGGATAGACTCACAGTCCAGTCAGTCAGACTTAGCGCCTCCTTCGACTAGACTTGAGAGGGAGACACGTGATCCGGTGGTAAGGACGCGTGGAGGTCAAAGGTCAGGAGGGTCAACCCTAAAGTCCTGCCGAGCGGATAGGTCATCCGATCGCCCGGTAAGAAATCCCCCAGGCCGGACGGAAGGCAGCTCGACCATGGGTCGGGTTTCCGACGCTCAAGGTAAAAGAACTGTCGTTCTGAGTGGCCAGGCCGCTCGGAAGAATTGTAGACCAAGAAGGCGCAATCTCATCCGAGCATGTGACCGTGGACTTTCTCGGCCGGTCCGATACACTCACATCCCCGTACGCCAGGAGAACCGAGTGGTTGTCCTGACCGGACCATTAGATGACAAAACCCAGAAGGAGACAATTAAAGGAGCAGCTGACGATATCAGCCTCGAGACACCAGCTGCCGACAAACAGCATGGTTGGCGGCCGAGCCGTACAGAGGATCGTACGGTGGGAGCTTCCACTGTCATGCCAGAGATACGCTCGAACGATTACGGAATGACGTCAGGCATGCTTTTCTGACATCCGCGTTTGAGGTATGTTTGGAGAAGCGTGCACGCCTCAAAAAGCATACACGCGCCTCTCCGGGGTCCTATATAAAGACCCCCAGACTTCATCGAAAAGGGGGAATTTTCATCACTGTAGCCACAGTTACTCTGCCTCTTTTCTTTCTCGTTGCCTGACTTGAGCGTCGGAGGGTCGTCGCCGGGAACCCCTTCCCGGCTCGGCTTCTTTGCAGGTTCATCGGAGATCCACATCACCAGTCGGAGACAGCGGAGAGCGCCACACCCCCAGTGTCCATGGACTCAGCGTTCGGACAGGATCACCAGATAAACCTTGTGTGTATAAAAAGGTTAGTGGGAGTGTGGTCGTATTTCTAATATTATATGTTAATAACATATTACTTATAGAAAATGATATGTCAGCTTTACAGTTAGTTAAAATTTGGTTATCCACAACATTCTCCATGAAAGATATGAGAGAAGCAACTTACATCCTAGGGATGAAGATCTATAGAGATAGACCAAAAAGGTTACTTAGACTTTTACAGTCAATGTATATAGATAGAGTGCTAAAATGATTTAGCATATCTAAATCTAAGAAAGGTTTCATACCTATGAGGCATGAAATTCACCTTTTAAAGTTTATGTGCCCACGCGCAAAAGATGAGAGGATTTACATGGATAAGATACCTTATACGTCCGCAATAGGATCTATCATGTATGTCATGTTATGTATAAGGCTCGATATATCGTATGCTCTAAGTGTTACTAGTAGATACCAGTCAAATCCAGGAATGGAACATTGGGTAGTTATCAAGAAATCCTTAAGTACTTAAGAAGAACTAAGGATATGTTCTTGGTATATGGAGATTGTGATAAGATCATACACAGATATACGGATGCTAGTTTCTAGACGGATAAGGATGACTCCAAGTCTTAGTCTGGATTCATATTCATATTAAATAGAGGCGCAGTTAGTTAGAAGAGTTTCATGCAAGACACTGTTGCAAGTTCTACCTGTGAGACAGAATACATTACAACTTCGAAAGTAGAAAAGGAAGCAGTTTGGATCAAGAAGTTCGTTACCGAACTTGGTGTGGTTCTATCCACTATTGAAGCATTACCTGTTTATTGCGACAACATTGGTGTCATAGTGTAAGCAAAGGAACCTAGGTCTAATCAGTAATCCAAATATGTGTTTCATCGCTATCATCTAATCAGGGAGATCATTAGTAGGAAGGAAATATAACTCAAGAAAATTTTTACTAAAAGGAACCTAGCAGATCATTTGACAAAGGCTCTATCACAAAGTAAGTTTGAGAGTCATGTCCATGTTTACGGTTTAGGACATTGTGGTGATTAGCATTAGGCCAAGTGGGAGTGATAAATTTTAAGAGATATCCTAAGACTATCATCTTATGATTTTAGTATTTATTTAATAAATATAGATTCACTATTTGAGTACATATTATATATTTGAATAGACTTAACCTCATTTACTGAATGTCTATAATATAATTCATAGCATGAGAAAATTTTTTATTAGATCACAACTTGTGATTATTCTACATGTGTAATTTTGAACATATTGGAATTTTACTAGTCGTCAAATTAATGTATTAAGACATCATCAATTCTATAAGACAGCATGGGTTATACTCCTTGTTTTGGCCAAGCAGATATTTCTCACTAGCTGGAGATATTGAGATGTCGAGAGTTAAACGTGGATGTTAGTTATGGTAACTAGTTCATTGGAGTGACTTACTGTAAGACTTCATATGATTCTCTACGTATATGGATATATCTATAAAGTTCTTATTATAGCTCGAGTATAAGTTTCCTTTGACTTGAGGTATACAAGTCATCTTGGTCATGGGAACTTATACTTTGACATCTTAAGTAAACATCTATTGGAGGTGTGGACCTGAATGATTGGGTATAAGTCAAAGTGCCTGAAGGTGTTTGGATAGCCATAGAGGATTCATCACTCCTTACAAGGAGACATATATCCTATGACCGATCATTAGGAGTATTACTCAAAGTCTTTGGCCAAAATATTATATGTTGAGAGTATGAGACTCTTATACACATGTATGAGCAATTTGAATCCGTAGAACTAGGAAGTATTACTTGAGCTAGGTGTGACGTAGTCAACCTAGTAGGGGCAGATACATAGATTATGTCCTGAACTAAGTGGGTATAAGATGAGTGAAAGAAATGAGGCATGACTCACTATAGTTGCTGAAGAGTTCAGAATTAGTTCTAAGATCAACTGTAATTTTTTGATTAATTGGGGATCATGATATACTACTAGGTGTCATTCATGATTGTTCCATAATTAAGTAGTTAATTATGAATAGCCAAAATAAACTTAGAACCTATTAGGTCACACACACTACAAGTCTCTAAAGACGTAAAATAAGTTAGAGAATAAGATTCTCAGATCAAGAGATAAATATTTGGTTGGACTATACATAAGACAAATATGAAAAATTTATCAGAATGGAAGCGCGGATGGGCCACATCTCTTATGAAAGAGTTGGACCCAATTTAGTTTAGCCATGAACCAACTTGATTTAGTTGTGAACCAAACCAAGGCGTTATTGGGCCAACTTTTGGTTAAGACATAATAGGTTAGATTTGAACTTTCTAATCCAACTCATTAAAGAGGACTATATATTGATATAGTTAAGAGAGAATTAATACATAATTAATTATTATCTTGATTAGTTTTTGAAAACCTAAACTCAATACCTCTCTCTCCCTCTCCCTCTCTCTTACCGCCAACCACAATAAGAGGGTATCCTCTTATTGCCGTGAGTCACCTAAAGGAAGAAGGTCTTCCTTTTTCTTCTTCTTCCTCTTCTTGATCCTTCTCCTTCGCTCGTGGCTAGTACCTTCTGAAGGTGAAGCTTATTCTATTGGAGTTGTCTTGAAGAGCTCGACTTGGATATGAATAGAGGTGAGGTTCGATAACGTCGCAAAAGGTTGATGTCCTTCTCATTACAGGTCATCCGTAAGATATACCTAAAATAATTATTATTCGATTTCATTTTATTTTATGATTTTGTCTGCACCATTGTATCTTGCATGCGTGTGGTGTATGTGATGTAATAAATTAGTTTATTTATTGTTAAGTCTTCCACTGTACATATTTATGGAACGTGTTTTCAACATACACCACATCGAGCATATCTCAACAAAAACATGTATAAGCTATAGGGGGTGAATAGTTCACTTTGCTTCTTTGTAGATGATTTGCAGCGAAAACTCCACAGTGCTAACACCTTCAATTTTACTTAGTATCCATCTTCTTGAGGTAACTAATCTAAGAGTTCACTTCTCACTCACAGCTTCATTATGAAAATCTCCTTCTTGGAGGCGAAGAAGCCTTGTACAAACACAAATATGAAAATACAAACAAGATTACATAATAAATCAAAAATGACTTTACAACAATGAACCTTACTTTGTTTACTCTTTTCTTGCTTTGATCAGCCTCTTGATGCTTGAAAAGTCCAACAACACTTGTCTCCCAAATATCAAGAATCAGCATGAATAGTTATGCTTCAAATCTTCACAACCCCCCCCCCCCCCCTTTATAGGGTTACTTCAATTGCTGAATAAATTATCCCAATCAATTCAGCAACCTTCAGATTGCTCGCGAAAACCTCCCTAATTGATTACCTTAATCGATTGATGTGCTGAATTGATTAGCCGGTCGATCCCAACATTTTTCGTGCTCTCGTGAAGAACACTCCACTTGATTGCCTCAATTAATTCGGGCACTTACTATGCTCTCGCAAAGAGCTTCCTAATCAATTACCCTAATCGATTGGCCAACCTTAACTCCCTTGATCCGAGTCTAGAGTATTGGAGAACCCAAGTTAGGTTATCGGGTTAACCTAAGGGGAGAATGTCCAGAGAATGTTCAAGGAAAGAACATTGGACATTGGAAGATGGTTGGAAAACCTAAGTTAGGTTATCGGGTTAACCTAACTTGATTATGGGTTTTGTCAAACATCAAAAAGGGGGAGATTGTTGGTGCAACCTTAGGTCAAGGTTGACCTGGTTGACCTGACTCGAGTTGACCTGACTCGAGTTGTATTTTGATGTTTGACTTAGGAAGATTGTTGGTGCAACCTTAGGTCAAGGTTGACCTAGTTGAGTTGTATTTTGATGTTTGACACTCGTGGAAGAGTTGTATTCTTGATATGGGACAAGAATAGATGTTTGGGAGATTATTGGTGCAACCGTAGGTCAAGGTTGACCTGGTTGACCTGATTCGGGAAAAAGTCCAAGTATGGATACTTGGCAACGGAAAAGTCCAAGCAGGGAGCTTGGCACTGGAAAAGTCCAAGTATGGAGACTTGGCACTGGAAAAGTCCAAGCAGGGAGCTTGGCACGCGAAAAGTCCAAGTATGGAGACTTGGCACTGGAAAAGTCCAAGTATGGAGACTTGGCACGGAGAAGTCCAAGCAGGGAGCTTGGCACGAGGGAAAGTCCTAACTGGGATGTTAGGCAGTTGGAAAGTCCTGGTGAGTGAAGCCAGGCAGTAGGAAAGTCCTAACTGGGATGTTAGGCAGTGTGAAAAGTCCTGGTGAGTGGCAGTGGAAAAGTCCTAACTGGGATGTTAGGCAATGGGAAAGTCCTAACTGGGATGTTAGGCAGTTGGAAAGTCCTGGTGAGTGAAGCCAGGCAGTGAGAAAGTCCTAACTGGGATGTTAGGCAGTGTGGAAAGTCCTGGTGAGTGAAGCCGGGCAAGGGAAAAATCCAGATGGATCAAGGGTGATCGGACATCTGGTGTGGAGAAGTCTAAGTGGGTCAAAAGGATTGACCGGACAATTAGCGGGAAGTGCTAGCAGGTCAAGGGAGTGACCGGATGCTAGGAATGATGTACCAACAGGTCAAGGTTGACCGAATGTTGGTGTGGAAGCCTTAGGTCTAGGGCTGAGAAGTTTGGATCGGTCTGGTGACCGATCCAGTGATACTGCGTTTGCCCTGATCGGTCTGGTGACCGATCAGAATCAGATCAGTGGCTCACTGATTGTAATCTGATCGGTCTGGAGACCGATCAGGAGGCAACGCAACCTCGCGAGAAGAAAGTCGTGGATCGGTCTGCTGACCGATCCACCCATGGCCTGATCGGTCGGCAAGACCGATCAGGCATAAGCCTGATCGGTCTGTGGACCGATCAGGGCTTTGATCGCGACACCTGATCGGTCTGGGGACCGATCAGGTGACAAACAGAAGCTTCATGCGCCTAGGCTGATCGGTCTGCGGACCGATCAGGGTTCTAGTTTCTTCGCTGTCTTCTTCGCAGGTATAAAGGGGTCGAGGGCTGCTGCTGCACGAACGACTTCTTCTTCTTCTTCTTCCTTCTGATTCCTTCTTCCTGTTCTTGGTGCTGCTAAGCTTGCTGTTGAGCTTTGTTGAGCTGCTTTGAAGCTTCGCGTGAGCTTCCGGCTGGGTCACCTGCTGTTGTAGGCGCTTGGAAGCTGCTGCTTCTTCCAGTCGAAGAGAAGGCAAGAAAGTTTACATTTGTATTGTACGTTATTTCTTGTTTTCCTTGTACTCTTTTCTTGCTGTTGCAAGAAGTTTCTGTGGCGAGGTTTCTCCACCCAGAAGGAGTGTTTTTATTAGCCGGTTTTCCGGGGACTCATCCACCGACGGATTGATTGGGTTCGTCCACCTTACGGACACGCCGAGGAGTAGGAGCATCATCTCTGAACCTCGTACATCGCTGTGTTAAGGTTTGATATTCTTCCTTTCGTTTCTAGTTTATTTTTCCGCTGCGCTAACGAATTGTAGGAAGAAACGAGCGATTTGGGGCGGCTATTCACACCCCCCTCTCTAGCCGAGTACGTAGGATCCCAACATAGAGTCCTCTTGTCCAACATCCAATCAATCTTGACCTATTGGGACTTCATGTTGTCTTACATCTGTTCAACATTGACCTGCCAAGACTTTCTCACCAAGTGTTCGGTCAACCTTTGACTTACTTGGACTTTCTCATTATCTAGCCCTACTAGGATTTTCGATCACTAAGTGACCCACTTGAAATTTTCCCTTACTTAGCCCTGCTGGGACTTTCATTGCTTAGTTCCCAACTAGATCTTCCATTGTCTAGTTTTCAACTAGGGTTTCACTGTCTAGCCCCACTAGGATTTCCACTGCCTAGTTCTCAACTATTGGAGATACAATTAAAGTCCCACATTGAAAAGATATAAAAAAAGATCATGGATTTAAAAGGATTTAAGATATCTCCATTGGCATGAAATCTTTTGGGTAGAGCCCAAAAATAAAATCATGAGGGTTTAGACACAAAGTGGATAATATCATACTATTGTAGAGATATGTGAATTCCTTTTAGACATAACAAGTGATATCAGAGTTATAGTCCAAACTAGATGTTATGTAGGGTGTCCTCGAATGAAGTTATGGGGAGGCCCGGAGCAGGTCAAGAGTGATCGGATGCTCACAGGAAGGCTCAGAGTGACCAGATACTTACGGGGAATCCTAGAGCAAGTCAAGATGACCAGATGCATGAGGAGGAGGGGGGCTCAGAGCAGGCCAAGATGACCAAATGCTTGTGAGGAGACCCGGAGCATGTCAAGAGTGATCGGATGCTCATGGGGAGACTTAGAGTAAATTAAGAGTGACCGGATACTTATAGAGAGGTCTGGACTATGAGAGTAATGGTAGTCATTCGTTTGAGGTGAGGATTGTTAGGGATACAATCAAAGTCCCGCATTGGAAAGATATGAAAAAGATCATGAGTTTAAAAGGATGTAAGATATCTCCATTAGCATGAAGCCTTTTGGATAGAGCTCCAAAACAAAGTCATGAGAGCTTAGGCTCAAAGTAGACAATATTATGCTATTGTGGAGACATGTAAATTCCTTTTGAACACAACACCAACTAGGTCTTCATTGTCTAACCCCACTATGACGTTCATTGCTTAGTTCCCAAATAGATCTTCATTACCTAACCCTGCTAGGACTTCCCATTATTTAACCTCCAATTAGAAATTTTATTTCCTAACCTTCAATTACGATTTTTTGTTGCCTAACCTCTAGCTAAGACTTCCCTGGACAAGTATCTGGTCCTCCCTTGACCTACTTGACTTCTCTCTCACATGTTGTCAAACATTGAAACTCAAGTTCGAGCCAACTTGAGCTCAGTCAAAGGTAGTAGGGGACGAAAGCCAAAAGTAGTTTTTATATTGAATAAGGATCAGAGACATGTTGTTTGTGAATGATTGAAATCATTAAGATTTCTATATGGCTATGTCTCTAATCTTGGGGGATGTGTCAATTTGAAATAATGTAAATTGATTAGTTTGAAAAGTCATGACTATCATATATTCATGGAAAGGTTCCTTTCTATTGTTTTAAAGGAACTCTTACCAAATTTTGTATGGGGTATCATTATAGAATTAAGCATTTTCCTTCATGATATTTTCTCAACAGTTTTGAGACATTCACACATGGAGATGATAGAGAGCAACATTCCAATCATTATGTGTAATTTAGAAAGGATCTTTTCACTCTCATTTTTTGATTCCATGGAACATCTTTTGATTCACTTGTCATATAATACCAAAGTTGGAGGGCTGCCCATTTTCGATGGATGTATCCATTTAAAAGGTAAATTTTCATCTTTTATACTTTTTTATTCATGCATAAAAAAATGACAATTTTTATTATATTAATATCTAATATAATTTATTTTATTATAATCAGATTCCTATATTATTTGAAGAAAAAAGTGAAAAAAAATAAGGCACGGGTTGAAGCCTCTATTGTTAATGCATACATTATGGAAGAAGTAACAACTTTTGTATCATATTATTTTTCTTCTCATGTTCATAGCAAAAGACGAGGAGTAGGAAGAAATGATAAGGGCCCTAAAATCCCAATTTGAACTCATTCTCAATTTTTAACTACCTTAGTCGATCAAGTGGACCATGTAAGCAGAGATACTTAATTGGTCAAGAATGCCCGGTAGCCCAGACATATATTTACTTAATTATTCAAAAGTATTGTCATATTATGAGTTAGTACATATTTTCTATTTTTTGTGTTATAATTTTTTTTATAGTACGATTTTTCAAAACTTATATTATGAAATATCGACATAAGAGTTTGATCACTTTTGCGAAGAAAAATTTGTATCATGGTTCAAATAATATGTAAGTAGACAATCTAAATGTGGTTTACACATATGTAGACTTTTAAACATATTTATTTGACCTTAGGTTCATGAGAATCAAGCTCATCTTGAGTTAGAATTGTTATTCCATCTGTCATGGGTCCAAAAATATTGGTACACACTTGTCTATCACATTGCATAAATAGATATAATTTTCATACTCAAGAATATAGAATGGGGAAGAGTATATAATAAATAGTGAGGTTTGCGTTCAGTCAACCAATGATGGAAGTGTAAGCAATGATTTTTATAGTTTATTGGATGAAATTATAGAGGTAGAATGCTTTGGCCCATAAATGTGAGTTATCTTATTTATGTGTCACTGGCTTGATCCTGTCAAAAGGATGAAGGTGCATCCATGGTATAATTTGGTTAAAATAAATCATAAGAGATTGTATAAGAGATATAAATCATTTTTTGTTAGCACAACAAGCAATTTAAGTATTCTATTCTTCATATCCTAGTTTGAAATGTGACAAGATTGATTAGTGAGCTATTTGTAAAATGAAAGCAAGGGAAAAAATTGAGGAACATTGGGAAGACATTGCATATCGACAAGAGGAAGTTGCAAGTAATTTCAGATTGAGGAATATACTATTCCAACTTTATGAGATCCCAGCGGAGTAGTGATAAATGTGGATACAAGTGAAATGGACGATGATGATGAGAATGACATTGAGGACTTTGATTTATGATGATGGTAAGTTTTGTTATCTTAATATAATAAAAATATGACATTCTATTTCCATATATGATAATGTTTTATTTATGAGTAAATTTAGTTTTAATCTATAAATTTATAAAACTTATAGCTCAATTAGTTGTTTATATATTATCTCATTCTTAAATTTATATATTTTATTTGTTAATGCACTATATTTTTTTTCCTATATGTCACTACATATGACATCTTGGTATTTTATTTCACGTACTCTCTAATTGATTAGTAAATATGATAAGTTTTTTCATGTTCTTCATTATGCATCAAATTTTTATTTACTTTATTCTAATAATTTTGGTTGACAGTCTCGACGTGGTAGGCACAAACAGAGTACTCTTGGCCAATTTGCTTCATCACCAAGCACTGGACCTACGACCTCCCCTTTAAGTGGAGGGCCTTCTCATGCACCTTTGCCAACACCTTCCCATTCACCATTGCCAGTACCCACGCATGTTCCTTCGACTAGAAACTCAAATGCTGAGATTATAAACACTCGAGAGTCTATAGTCCCTCTCGGAGATTCATAAGTACTATGCTAATTTTTATTTTTTTTAATTATCTTAATTATTTAACATTATTTGTTTTTAACTTTATGGTACATTTGCAAATTCTGTATGGGTTATTCACGATATTAATAGAATAGTGAATATCCATTGGGGAGAGGCTTTAATGACATATACAAGCGCTCCAACATCCACCAAAGAGCTCTAGTGGAATGAGTTTTAGGTATTTCCCATTCAGTTTATATATGAAATTCAAGTGAATATATAATCAATTATTTTTTTCTATTTCAATGAGCATTCAATTGAAAACCAAGTGAAGAGGTGGAAATAAAAAGATTTTTTAAGAAAAAAAAATGGGGATCATATCCGACATGTACCTAATCATTTAAAAACTAGGAAAAAAACCCACCCTACATCACTGATGAAAATTAGGCCAGGATCTCCAATTTTTGGACAATTGAGGAGAGCAAACAAAAGAGTCAATAGAATAAGTTAAATCAAGTTTATAATTAGAGATTCGTCTGTGACATATGCAGAAGGCTTTATCAATATTAATGGGCATAGACCTAGATTGAAAATATTTTAACTCTCCCACTAATTTATTAATATATTTTAGACTATTTTATAATTTCTAACCGTAATTTTTTAGACCAATAAAATGGGGAATGGGTCATTATTCATAGACACTTTCACACTGCATATTTTTTTTTTTTTAAAAAAAACAAGACTTAGAGCGGAGATAGAGCTAAAGTAATTAAGGTTTAGATTAATCTTTGATCTTAATTTATAACTTATATTCTATTAGTTATGTATATGCATTTTAAAAATATTGTTATTATAATTTTATTTTAATTTTTCTCATGACAATACAAGAGAAATATGATGAACTAGAGCTAGCACACAGGAGTTCGCAAGCTAATGATGATACTGACGGATCTAAGCCCTCTGTTGATAATAATATAAATTTATGGCGAGAAGTGAGTGGGGGACTGAAAGGGGGAAAGATATTGGGAATAGTTCTTTGAGCAAAACTCATAGAGTTGCTAGTGCATCTTTTTTCACCCCACCAGCAGTAAGGGCACAAACAAATAACTTAACTAAAAATGTTAATAATTTGAAGGTGATAATATTACAAAGGGATGAGAAAATGAGAGAAATGCGCCGACAACAGGATCTCATAATGCAATATCTTCAGTTACATTCCACTTCAAGTCAGATTCCTCCCAATTCTAACGATGATGGTTCTTCATAACTTTGTTATGTACGAATGCTATTTGTATGAATGTTTTTACCATTTGTTATTTGATTGAGTTTGTGAACTCTTCACGTTTGTATTTTTTTTTTATTAGTACTATTAATTTGTTTTGAATAGGGTTTGTGAGGCTAAGGAAGGTGGCAAAAATTAAAAATTCATGTTAGAAGAAGTAAGTTTTTACCAGTTTTGTGTATTATTTCGGGTTAAAAATGATATTTTTTTTGTTTGTTAATTTTTGATGCAAGAGAAGAAGAAGAAGTATGAATGGAGAAGGAAGTATCTATCGAGGAAGAAGAGGATGATCTTGTTTTGTATCTTTCGCTCATGTTGAGACTTATGATATTTTGGAATATTTTGTGAATAATTGCTTATGAGACTTGTAGAACTTGGTTTGGACCTTATTGAACTTGGTTATGTTGTGATATGGTTTTGTGCTGTTGAACTTGTTAATTGGATCTTTTGTGTTGTTACTTGGTTGTTGTTACGTGGTATTGTTTAATTATGTGTTGTTACTTTGGTTGTTGGTTATACAGGTTTGTTGTATTTACGTTATCAATGTAGAAATGGAGAGGTTTTGTAAAAAAAAAAATTCACATTTTGCGATAAATTTTACGATAAAAATTTTTCATCGTAAAATTATCATAACTACAATATATATCACAATCTGTGATGAAAACGGGATTCCTTATACATTTTGCAACGAAAATGAATTCGTCGCATATTTGACAATGGATCTATTTTTATTATAAATCTATGACAAAAATGAAATTTATTGTAGATTTGCAACAAAATGTACTCATCATAGATTTGACGACGAATCCATTTTCGTTGCCAATCTGCAATAAAAATGACATTCAACTCTAAATCTGTGATGAAAATTGCTTTTTCATTGTAGATTTACGTTTGATGAATTGTACAATGAATGTAATTTTCGTTACAAAATTATAATGAAAATAATTTTACCGTAAAGTGACCAACTCATCCATGACGAAAATGTTTTTATCACAGAGGTAGCTGTAAATTATTTTCACGACAAATTTTCTCTTCTTATTCTTATCTTAGTTTTTTTTAGTGGTACAGGAAGCTCTTCCAATTCTCACCTTAATTCTTACCTTGTTGTTTCTTCCACCTCCGCTCACATATTGGCGTGCAAGTAGGGTAAGAAGAAGAAGAATAGGGAGGGAGTAAGATGTTCATTGATATTTATTCTAAGGATAATATAATATATAATGTTCAAAAAATACTTGGTCAATTAATTAATAAATAAATAACAGAATTATTTTAAGAGTAATTCTAAAAATTATTCTAATAGTTATAACAGAATTATTAGAATAATTCAAATACTAATTTGATTTAATTTGTTGATTTGATCCGGTCAATTCTGATAATTTTCTTTATCTCTTTTACCCCCGACAAACTTAACGGGAGATCTTTGACGTTGAGTTTGCTTGCTAACTTGTTGAAACGTTGTCTGGATAATGGCTTAGTAAAGATATCAACGATTTGATCTTCAGCAGAAATATAAGAAACGGATAACTGCTAAATTGTCACACGTTCACAAACAAAATGAAAATCAATTTCCACATGTTTTGTACGAGCATGAAAGATTGGATTTGCTGTGAGATATGTTACTCCAATATTGTCGCACCAAATTTTTGGTGCAATATTTGATGCAATATGAAGTTCAGAGACAAATGATTGAAGTCAAATAATTTTTGACGTTGTATTTGCTATAGCTTTATATTCTACCTCAGTGCTTGAACGAGATACTGTAAATTACTTTTTCGAATTCTATGCATGGGGTTGTCAGAGAGTTAAAAGATTGTATCAGTGTACAAATATGCAATATACCCTACACATAGCTTCGATGTGATTACCGGATGGTGATGGGACAAGTTATTGATAGTAAGATAATGCCACCTTAAATGCAGAAATTGTGAGGGACATTATAAAAAGGGATCCTTCTCCATTGGTACATATACACACATACATACTCAGTCCTTCTCCTACTTTTTTCTATTTTGCACCACCATTTTGCCACCACCGTTTTTTGAATTGATCATCGGAGTAGCTACGCCAAAGACACCCCCCCCCCCTTGCCCGCTTACTCACGATTTCACTCCTCCTTTTGCTAGTGTGTGCATACGATTTCTGGAGTTCTTGGGTTGAGGTCTCATTCTCGGTTCATATTCCAGCCAGCTCACCGGTAGTCCGCTCTCCACCGCTTGTAGACGGGATCATCCCCATATAAAACCTTTTTTACCTCTCATATTTTACATTCATTACGTCCAAAAAGGTTTACGAGACGGATCTAGTGAGGTGCTAAATAAAAAATTTATACTGATGATTGTACTTCTTTAATTATGCTATTAAAAAATTACAATGGAACATCTTAAGACAGACTGGACTAAATTAAAGCTCAAGACAACCAATATATATGGTCACTTCGAATCAAATTACTCATTATTTGGAGGACTTGTAGTGAATTGATTCTTTCACAAGCCACTGAGCTAGCGCAGCAGTGCCTTTCATATTTTACTTAGTGCTTAGATTTTGATCTGCAAATGACAGTGATCTTAGTCTATAATACTCAAGCATCTATCTCATTTCAAGTCATCTTATCCAAACAAGATCTTTTCCTGTGATAATTAATACTGACACATATCATCTAGCATGGTAGGAAAATGACCTCAACTAAGAACATAGATTTGTTTAATTAACAGAAAAGTATTATACCACACCACCTCCTCCCCACGAGTGGTGTGGTACTGTAGTAAAGTACTCAAGAGAATAAGTAAGAAGTATCTCTGGATGTGCATAAATTGTGTTTTAAATTTATCCAAATGTATCAGAAAAAGACTGTCTTGCTCCATTACTGTTGCCACGCTGAGTGTTGCATGTTCTTAGAGTTTTTAAGTGTTTAAAGGTTTGTTTGGGGTAGTGAAATGGATTGCTAATTGTTTCTAAAGTTTTTTTTAAGTCCATATCAATTAATTAGTAATTCAGTTGTGGCTTAATTTTAACTGTAAGTTAAATTCTATTTGATAATAATTTCTTGAGTATTTGATACAATCATACAAATGAGTTGTTATTTATCTCTAAATCTAGTGCAACCAATAACATTAATTTCTCCTCTGTTATTGAGAAAGGTATAAAAAATTATGTTGAAAATAAAAAAATACCTTTAAGTATCCCTATATATCGTTAAACTTAATTATTCGTATAGTTAATAAGACTCTTATTTATTTATAATTCACATATCTGGGCTTTAACTCAATTAATTCTGTAGATGGACAGCCTTTCCTAATTTAGAAATGCAAGCGGATCCATGCCTATTAGCTAATATCCTAAATTTTTTATCCAATTGAAAAAAAAAATACACTACAGTACACTGTAGGATATATATCACTCTTTAAAATTATCAAAAGAGTATTTACCCAAGAGATATATTATTCCAAAGATGAGCATTAAGAGGTATTTCAGATATCAGATGCTACTTTGATAATTTTTAAAAGAGTGTTGCCATTTGATTTTTTTTTTATATATCTTAAAATTATATATATATATTTTTTTAAAAAGAAAAATCCTTGTGCATTATTTTTTTTATTCTAATTTAGTAATTTGTTTTATTTATAGTCTCTTATGTTTATTTGTCGATTAAAAGATTATTTTTTAAGAGAGTTTTTTTCAGATACATTTATATTTTCTTTACATTTATATTAATAATATTATGCAATTAACCTCAATGGCGGAAATCTCCTCAATTTCTATGAAACTAGCTGTGTAGGATGTTTAGGGTTAGCACATGATCTTCTAAAAAATAGTAATATTATGATAATAATGTAATGATAAAATGTCTCCTTAATTTCTCACATATCTAAAAATTGAGTGATAATTTTAGTAAATTAACAAATAAATTTTTCTTAATATGTGATTGATTTAAGAATGTTGAATTAATAGATCATTTATTGTGAATACTTTTTAATTTATCTTAATAATTAGTAAAAAAATTTTTGATCATTTTTAAAATTAATCGATATAAAAGGTATATCCGATACCAATTAATAAAAATCATAATATGTCATTTTTTTATTAATTAAAGGTAAATGTATATCCAAAATGAATACCATCACCTGTATACTCTATTTATTTAGTTATTTATTTATTTTTTCTAAAGAACCCATCAAATCAACTTATAAACTGGAGTATTGATAAAGCGAATCTAAATTAAATGTCACAAATAGGCTTTATCAAATTAACAAATGTATATATTCACTGAACCCCTTAATTTCACAATAATGTTGTAGTAACGAGCCCAAGATCGATCCGAGGAACCAACGGTAGAATGTAATCTAGGATTGTCTTTTTATTCCTATTTTTTGGGTTTTCGATATAAAAATGGAGTTGGGGGTTTTTAAAGCTTTGAATATAAATCTACAAAGGAAAACACAGCAGTAAAGAAATTAATCTAAAGCATAACTAAAACCTACCTATGTGCCAACAATCAAACCTTAACGCATTGTCACTCCTACATTGAGATTAAATCATTGACACACTCTTAAACTAAGGACCGAAATACAAGATGCAAATAAATCTGATCTACAACACCAATTAAAACCCTAGCTTGAATTTAAACTCTAAACACTTAACCAAGCAACAAATTAAAATTAAACTAAGCTTCAACAAGGAAAGAAATGCTAACTACTTGCATAAAAATATAACAAAACATAAAAGTAATCTGTTCTAAGATGTAAAAACAATAACAAAACGAAATAAACCCTAACCAATCCAACTCGCAACCAATCTCACAAAGCTTCACACTCTTGCCGTCACACAATAGTGCCAAAGTCGAGACCACCCAACTTTGGACCTCAATGGAACATCTCAATGGCGTATCAGCTCAAGGAGTGCTTAACTACACCGACGGACCACTCCCGGCGAGCTAAGAACAACCCTAAACCCACTCAAGTGCCGAAAATCTGGAAATCTGCCTCTGGATCTGATGGAAGGCTGTGGAACGCGGATGAACGTCGAGTGAAGCTCAGGAACACCGAAAGACCACCTCCGAATGTTGCTGATGGGAATCGGAGCTTGGATTTGGAGGACCACCGCCAAATCGAGCTGGAAAAGGAAGATGCCGCGAGCCAAATTCCACCGGAGAGAACACCCTCCGATGACTCCAGAAGATCGGGATGACACCGCCGAGAAGCTTACCACCGAGATTGAAGCTTGAGAGATCGATTGGAGAAGGAAAGGGGTCGGAATCCGAAGAAACGCCGCGGAGACGAAGCTGCTGCACGCTGTGGAGTCGACGAAGCAGCAGGGCACTGTAGCTTCTGTTTTGAATGTGTCCCAGATCTGAACCAACGGCTGGGATCAATTTGGAGCTAAATCAACGGTGAAAGTTTGCCCAAAATCCGATCTGAAGGTACTGATCTTGATCTAGGATCTGGATCTACTCTCCCTTAGGTCGGATCGATCAGATCATCACTGGATGGCCCAGATCTGCACAGTCTTCATTGAACGGTCCAGATTAATACGGCTGGATCAATGGCTGGATGAACTCAGATCTGGATCAAAACTTCTGGATCTTCATCAATGGCTTAGATCTGCTCTCCATTAGGTTGGATCGGCCAGATCTTCAACGGATGGTTTAGATCTCTCCTATTCTTGATAAACGGCCCAAATCGACTCAAAGCTTGATCTTGTCTTTTGAACTCCGATTCGAGCCCAATTCCGGTCCAAATAGATCCAAATCTAAGATCCTTTGATGCCTACAAAATAAGGATCAAATATTAGTATCAAATAACACAAAAAATAATATAATTTGCAATTAAGTCCAAAATCTATGCAATGCACAAAAATGTAATGTAACCATGATTTAAACTATGAAACCAACATCAAAACCATGCATAAATGAATCAAAATAATGCAGTAAAATCATGGTTATCAAATCCCCCACACTTAGTCTTGAACGTCCCGTGCAAGTAAAGAAAACTCAAAATCATCTCCATAGAAAATTCCCTAGCAATATCTAAAAGATAGTAAAAAGAATTTAACTAAGATCATCTTAAGATCACAAACAATCATGAATATAATTCAAACAATAATCAGTAGGTATGGTAGTTTCAATCCAATTGAAAAATTAAGCAAGTTGCAATCTCACAAGGGATTTACCTATTCTAGCTCTCACACTCAAAATTGCATATATGTGGAGTTCACTCAATGCAACTCACAACATTTCACTACCATAAGCTTGCTTATTTTCTAATTCTCCACCACTATAAACATAACATACATGAATGAAAAGGAATTTATCATGAAGAATTAAAATGGAAGCAAAAAGAACAATGAAAATGGATGAAATTGGCAAAAGAAAAGAATTCAATGAAGAGAATGAGAGTATGGAAGGAATTTACTTGATGAGTTGACCCATTTGATGTATAAAGAGATGAATACCATTTGTTTTTATCACTTCAAAAGACCAAGCTAAACTTCCCTTCAATTTGATGACCAACAAAGAATTTTGATACTCTATCTCAACCTTTGATACACTTTTGCCCAAAAATTTTCTTCTTCACTTTTTTTTTTTCAATTAAATTCCATCAATCTCAAATCATGAAGAATAATATCCACCCCCACACTTAAAGTGTTGTCCGTCTCGGGCAATTAAAACACAACATGTTTCTAACGCTTAACACACTTAAACCACTTTCTTCTTCATATTCATTCTGCAGATTTCACTTCTTTTTCTTTCTCTGTTCTGTATTCCAGCATCTATTTTCTGCAAATTTCATGTTCTTTTTCTGCAGATTTTCTATTTACAAAGAAATGACACTCCACAGATTTAAATTTCGAGAAACAATTTCCTAAATCAATTTACAATAAGTTCAGCTATGAATCTGATTCACAACCACATTACTCAGAGTTTCAGAAATTTGCATCGTTTACTGATCAGAGGGTTATAAGAAGAGCTTGGCACACAATGTCTTAAAGTTGATACATCAATTCATAGCTTCATCGAATTTGCCCTGGATCTAGAGTTTCATCAAATATGATTTCTTTCTCTGTACTGTATAAGTGGACATCCTTGAAGCCAATCAATTATCTCAAATAGGCAATTAGAATTTTTAGAAAGCAGTACACTTTCCAGAATCAGCATACCTTGAGCCTTCCATTGATTTAAGAATCGCAAGGAGAACTTGGCACACAAGTCATTTGCATATCTGATTCCTAAAAATTTCAGCAACTTCCACTGCAGTAATGTATAATCTGATACAGATTTTTAGTTTTGAAATAAAAATGGTTGTAGACATTCTTCAACAGCAACATCTTCTTCATTTGTTACTGCAATTAACAAAGTTCTAATTGAGTTCATAGCTGATTTGAAGGATGTAACTCGAATTTAACTTCAACCTGCTGCAGAACCCAAACTGCAGAATTGGTTTCCAGTTAAAGTTCCCAGCTCTGTGTTTCTTTTTCGTGCAGTAACTATATAAGCTGCTAATGAAGTAGCAACTAAACTTCAATCAATTCCAACCCCTTAGTTTCAAATTCAGTTTCAGAGGTCATGCCCAGAAATAAATTCAGAAATGAAACTGCCTCAAAATCCTGGGTTCCAAATTTCAGTCTAATGCTTGGAATTATAGATGTACTTCAGTTTCAGAAATCAAATTTAATGAAATTCCAGAATTAGCTTTTTGCTTAATCTCACTTTACTTCTGTATTTCAGATTCCAGCATACACTTCATTGAGTAATAGACGTTATGCTTATTTAAGCCTACCAACAGTTTCATAAGCAGCAATGACATCAAGAGCCAATTCTTCACAGAATGTTTCAGATTCAGCCTATAAAATTTCCAGATTTCCAGATTGTTTCAGATGCAAAATGGTTGCCTAATCTTCATGAATTTTCTAGATTTCCATCTATTGAACTTGAATACCATTTGTCAATGAGTACACAAATGATTAAACCTAACTCTTCTTCAATTGGATAGCTATCCAAAAATCTTGATACAATGTGTCCTCAACTTAACACTCAACCTCTTAAAACCAAATATATAGCTGCCAAAGATATAGAATTTCAGAAATTCTCATTTAAGAAATGAAAACCAAGTGCTCCACTTGGTGAAATTTTTGCACAAGCAACTTCACACCACTTGCAAATTCTGCTACATCTTATATATCAATTATAGAATTCAGCAACATGTCAGAATTTCCTGAATTAAGTTCAAAAATGCTACTCACATGCCCATTTTAAAATGACTAGCACATTCTTTGATAATTGACAACATGGTTAAATTAAGTTTTGAACTGATTGTGATACAAACTTGACAATTCCGTACCCATCCAATTAAGAATTTTCAGGAGTTACAGCACTGATCTGAATATTATACTGCAGTGGAACTGGACAATTCTAGCAATATGTTAATGAACTTTGGTTTTGTAATCTGCTACTAAGAAATCCAGTATCAGGGTTTCAAAGCTGGATTGATAGAAACTTGATTCATCACTCTTGCACAATGAAGAAGAAGAACAACTTAGTTTATCTGTTCACACAACTCTTGGAATCAACATCATCACTACTTGCTCCTGATCAGCCACTAAGTTGAAAGGTTTGTACCATTGCATTCCTGCACGCATTACTCCAAGCTTCAATGACATCACAGAAATCAGTCCCCATACAGTTACATGCTCTTGTGCTAGCACTTGTTCCCTCAACCTCTTAAAAAGGTGATTCCACTTCACATTAGTTAAGAACTGAAACGAAATTTATAACAACAAAGTCCAGATTTTCAGAAATCTGCAAATTAGTTTGGCACACAAAAATTCAACATCAAAGCTTTGCTGCTGGGATGTTGCCAATAATATCAAAGAATTGCTGATAACAAGAAATAAGGTACTGGTAGTATCTTTGAACTTGACTTCTGAAATTGTTCAGCTGAGAATCTGTACCATGTTACTGCTGGAGCAGAAGTAGTTATGCAGAATGCTGGAATTTCCCTGGATTATCAATTCTGATATTCTAGGTTTGGAAGTTGAACTTCTGAAGTCAGAATCTGTAGTAAAGAAACTCAAGTCCAGAATGAAACTATTGAGTTGTGAAATGAATGAACCGATCTCAGTTGTTGTGGCAATCTCTTTCTTTAATAACTGGCACTCAATTTCTGCATTATGGGTTCAAAAATTCCAATTTCAAAAATAACACAGATTTCAGCATTTGAACAGTTTCAGAATATAATTACCATTGAATTTGCATGCATCCATTCACTGCAGTAACCATATTCCATGTCAATTTCCTAAGTAGAACTCAACATCCAACATCCAATTCCTCCTCAATCCTTTGCAGCTATTAGCTGAAACTTTCAGAGAATCAATTGTCACTGAAATGTTAAGAGCTTGAGTTCAGTTAATTTTCTGGTAAGAAATAACATTGATGTGTATATCTCAATTGGTCCACCCATCAATTAACTCCCAGCGAGTAAGAAATCTTCACTAGATCAGCTTCAATGAAATTACAGAATCCAGAATTTCTGCATTTAAACTCCAGAATTTTTAAAGGTCTTGGAAGGCAAGAACAACATTTGTTGCTGCACAAAACAGGACTCCACTCAAGTTTATCACTGATTTACATTAGTAACTGAATTTTGATACACCATTTGATACACAACAGCCTCCAGCTTCCTTTTTCTGCACTTCTATTTTTCTGCAGATTTCCTGTTCCTGCATCTACAAATTTCAGGAACTCAATTTACTAGAAAACTTTATTTCCAAAAATTCAGATATCTCGACCTTCCAGGTTATTCATTCTTGTAAGTTTCTGATTTCTTACAGCAGAATTCAGTGTAGCAATTTAAGTGTCTTCACTTGAGTATCAGCAATGCAAGAATGCATGTATGTTCTTCCTCTATTCTCTTCTTCCATCAGAACCTTGGACTCAAGTTTCAGAATTCAGATTTACAGTTTAAGTTGTGCCATTCAAAACCTACACTTAAGTTTCAATTTTTTACTTCTTTGGAATTTTGCATTTCTGCATTTAAACTTGGCACAGCTCAACAGAATTCTCAGATTCCAGAATTCTGAATGTCAGCTTGATAACTTGATTTCCATATCTGATGTTATTGCTTTCTCACTTCAAGCTTCAACAATTTATCCTTTAGAACTTAACAATCATTTTAATCAAATAATAGCTTGATTCCATCTGGTTCCAGCTTATAACATCACTTAGAAAGTTACTGCAATTCAGAATTTCAGCAATTTACAGCTACCAAGATTCTTCCAGCAAGTTTGTAAAGAATTTAAACAATTGCTGCTGGAATTTCAAGAGTTTCAATTCATTTATAAGGGTTTCAAGGGCTTATAATGAAAGAGTTGCACACACTTATTTCCATCTGTTTCTGAATTTCTGTTTCCAGTATTTGTTTCAATTTCCAGTAGAGTTTCTGAATTCTTCTTTTCTTCACACTGCAGATATCATGAAAGGTAAGCATACCATTCTTGTTCAACAAATTCTTAAAATTAAATGAAGTTTCCCTCATTGGACATTGCATTCTGAATTCTAATACAATTCTGATACAGAATTTCAGCTTCAACTTCAATTCCTGCAAATTTTCAGAATTCTCCACAAGCTATCATAACCCAATTCTAGATTCCCAAAGCTGTTCACAATACTTCTTCTCACAAACAAATGTACCAATTATTGAAACAATGACACACAACCAACTTAATTAAATGAACTTCCTCTCTTCCTGCAGAATTCACTTCTCCATCAACAAAAGAACTCAATCAAAGACCAAAGCTCCCCCACACTTAATCTTTTGTCCATCAAATCAATCAAACTCATCAAGAATTCAACCAAAACTCTTAACAAAATGGACCAAGCAAAGGTAATCAAAAGTTAAAATGAAAGATGAGAATGCTTAAAGGAAATTGTTAAAGAAAATTGTGGAAAAATGAATTGGAATTTGAAATAGGCAAAAGAAAAGAATTCATCCTTCCTTTCCATGCATACTTATGCTATTGTGACCTTGAAAAGAAACTAAGCAAGTTCTAGAGTTTCAATTGTTGTAAGTGCATGCCACACAAAAATAAAATAGCGTATAGGCTTAAAGTGGTCCTCTTTAGGTATTTTTTTATGCAATCAAGCTCAATTAATCAATATGGAATCTGTTGGTGCAACCTTAGGTCAAGGTTGACCTGGTTGACCCGACTCGAGGTGACTTGACTCGAGTTGTATTTTGATGTTTGACTTGGGAAGATTGTCGGTGCAACCTTAGGTCAAGGTTGACCTAGTTGAGTTGCATATTGATGTTTGACACTCGTGAGAGAGTTCTATTCTTGATGTTTGACAAGAATAGATGTTTGGGAGATTGTAGGTGCAACCTTAGGTCAAGGTTGACCTGATTCGGGAAAAGTCCAAGCAGGGAGCTTGGCACGCGAAAAGTCCAAGTATGGAGACTTGGCACTGGAAAAGTCCAAGCAGGGAGCTTGGCACGCGAGAAGTCCAAGTGTGGAGACTTGGCACGGGAAAAGTCCAAGTATGGAGACTTGGCACTGGAAAAGTCCAAGTATGGAGACTTGGCACGGAAAAGTCCAAGCAGGGAGCTTGGCACGAGGGAAAGACCTAACTGGGATGTTAGGCAGGTGGAAAAGTCCTGGTGAGTGAAGCCAGGCAGTGGGAAAGTCCTAACTGGGATGTTAGGCAGTTGGAAAGTCCTGGTGAGTGAAGCCAGGCAGTGAGAAAGTCCTAACTGGGATGTTAGGCAGTGTGGAAATCCTGGTGAGTGAAGCCAGGTGGAAAGTCCTGGTGAGTGAAGCCGGGCAAGGGAAAATCCAGATAGATCAAGGGTAATCGGACATCTGGTGTTGAGAAGTCCAAGTGAGTGAAGCTTGGCATATGGAGTCGGAGAGGGCTCGGTAGCTCGTTCTCCGAACTAGGTTAGAGAGGGCACTCTAAACCTAGGAGTTGGATCGGTCTGCAGACCGATCCAGTGAAACTCAGTGTTTCCTGATCGGTCTGGTGACCGATCAGATTCCACTCAGTAGGAAAGAAGCTCCTGATCGGTCCAGGGACCGATCAGGTGTATGCCTGATCGGTCTCCATGACCGATCAGGAGACGAGTGCGCTCATGGCTGAGAGAGCTGGGAGAGCTGGGATCGGTCTGGGGACCGATCAGCACAGGGCCTGATCGGTCCCCACGACCGATCAGGCAAGCCCAGACCGATCAGGCTGAAGCCTGATCGGTCCAGGTTCTAGCCGTTGCGTTGCAACGGTTAGTTTCTTCGCTGTCTTCTTCGCAGGTATAAAGGGGTCGAGAGCTGCTGCTGCATTGCTACTTCTTCCTCTTCTTCTCTGCGACAGAACTGCTGTTCTGGTGTTTGAGCTTTGTTGAGCTCTTCTTCGCAAGCTTCGCGTGAGCTTCATTCCACCACTGGATCAGCTGCTGCTGAGTTGCTTGTCAGCATCCGTCCGTGAAGTTGTTGATTCATCTGGGACTTCAGTCGACAACGAGAAGGCAAGCTAGTGTTGTTGCATTCATATTGTCTTGTATTTCTTGTTGTATCTCGTGTACTCTTTGCTTGCTGTTGCAAGATTTTGTGGCGAGGTTTCTCCACCCAGAAGGAGTATATTTTAGCCGGGTTTCCGGGGATTCATCCACCGACGGATTGACAGGGCTCGTCCACCTTACGGACACGCCGAGGAGTAGGAGTATCATCTCCGAACCTCGTACATCGCTGTGTTAAGGTTTGATATTCTTCCTTTCGTTTCTAGTTTATTTTTCCGCTGCGCTAACGAAGTGTAGGAAGAAACGCGAGCGATTTGGGGTCGGCTATTCACACCCCCCTCTCTAGCCGTACGAAGGATCCTAACATGTGGTATCAGAGCGAGGTCGCTCTTCATCGGATCAACACCCGTGGGAGCAAAGCTAGAGAATGGATCTCTATGGAGAAGACATCACCATTCCACCCTTCTACGAATGCGGTGACTTCGCGTATTGGAAGGTAAGGATGAAGTACTTTCTTATGACTAACATAATGAATTGGTTTTGTGTACAAGAAGGTTTTATTCCTCCGGTGGATAAGGAAGGAAAACCACTTGAGAAGAAGGAGTGGACAAGAGAACAAATTCACAAATCCGAAATCAACGAAGAGGTAACGAGAATAATTGAATTTTCATTGCCTACTAACATCTTGTGTAAGATAGGTTACAACAATGCCAAGGAATTATGGGATAACTTGGCCAAGTACCATGAGGAGAGCTCCACTTCAAGCCATGAAGAGGAGCCTAGTGAGCCAAGTAGCTCACATCATGGAGGGAGCGAATTGGGAGTTGAGGGCTACTCAACATCCAAGGAAGAAGAGGAGGAGAGTTCCTCTTGTTCAAGATCGGAGCAAGAAGAAGATTCTACCTCCGGAAGGGATGAAGAAGAAAGCTCATCTCCACCCTCAACCCTAGGTAACTCAAGCAATTTAAGTTCAATTAAATTACACATTATGTGCTTTGAGTGTAGGGAACATGGACATTACAAGAGTAAGTGTCCGAAGAGGGTAAGAAAGACTCCACCGGCACCAAAGGTCAAGGAAGCCGGAGTCCCAACACGCAAGGGCAAGGAGCACGTGGTGTGCTTCCAATGCAAGCGAAGGGGACATTATCGGAGCCAATGTCCGAGAGGGAGGCAATCTCACAAGGACAAGAGATCGAGCACATGTATAGGGGGAGCTAGGGCAAACCCTAAGGTAATCTCTAAGGCACATTCTTGTAATTCTAGTAGGATGCATGCTAGTAGCCTTATTGCTATTGTCAAGAATGATAAGCATGTTAATTATAGAAATCGATACACATGCTTAGGTGTCAAACATGTGAGCCTAGATAAGGATAACACTAGGAAAGCCAACCCTAGAATTAACTCATCTAAGGCTAAGGAAAATCTAGGTAGAAATCCCAAATCATCTAGACATATGCCTAGGAATACCTCAAAGAAAAATGACAAATTAACACTTGAGGTATTAGAGAGGGAAAATCAAGTCTTGAGGTCAAGACTTGATAATTTAGAAAAGGCTCTTAAAAACATGGAGAAGTCATCTCTAGGGTTTAAGAGTCAAAAACCCAAGTCCAAGGACAAGAAAGGTTTGGGTCACAAACCTAAGTCCCAAGTGGTCAAGCCCACTTATCATAGTGTTCCATTCGATTATGGAACAAAACCTAGGGCTAGGAAGACCATTACCAAGGTCACAAGGGAAGTCACCCTATAGTTGACCTTGATGAGACCCAAATGACCAAGGCTTTAAAGCCTAAGAGGGTCATTAGGAGGGTTGCTAGGGAAGTTATCCCTAGTGAATATTTAGTGAACCCAATGAGCTCTAATAGGTATTGGGTTCCTAGGAGCATCTTCTCTACCCCATAAATGGGTTAGAGAGTGTCAACTCCAATAAGAAGGGTAGTTAACCCAACTTTGAGGAATTGACACTCAAGGAGCATTTTCAAGGTTTTGTGAACCTTTGAAAATGAAATGGAATTATCATTTACTCCTTGGAAGAGTAAAATGTGCCATTATGGAAAAGAATGATTTTAATTGGCACAATTTGGGAAAATCTAGAGAACTCTCGAGGAAAAATGAAACATGCCAAGTTTTGAGGATAAATTTGATCTTTAAGTGGCATGAATTAATCTAGAGTTCAAGAAGTGTCAAAATTAGGATTTTGGCATTTTAGGTCAATCAAGGGTTAAATTCTAGGTTAGCAAAGTGGTTAAGGATACTTAGATAGGTAATCTAGGTATATTTATTTATGCTAAATCTTGCCATAATTGTTTGCCCTCACATGTCATGACATCATATTTATTTTATTATCATTTGAAATGTCATGATAATGCTTAGGTTATCTATATGTCATGTTTATTTAAGTTTTCAAACTTTATGCCATGATATCATGACATTGGCACATGTTTTTACTTATGATATCATTTTATGTCATGTCATCATCTCTTGCATTAATAATCAATGAAATTGATTTAAGGATGAAAAACACATTTTGATATTGAGATCAAATTTGTGTTTAGAAAATGCATGAGACCTTAGTCTAAGATACCTAAACCCATATCTCACATCAACATTGACTTGGATGTGTTTGATACACTTTAGATGTATGTGAGATATTAGGATCATGAGTTAGGATCAAGGTGCATAGTTTTTGTACCTAGATGAACCTAATTCAAGAAATGGAGGATCATAGGGAAAGCTTGTGTACAAGTCATGTACATTTAGTCCTAAGATTATGGTCCTAAATTAAAAGGTTTAAAATCATTTTGAAATTGATTTGGAAAACCTTGATGAAGCTTTCCTAGTGATAGCATTCATCATTGACCAAAGTGATACAAAGTTGAGCTAAACTTGAACTATTTCAAAGTTTTTGAACTTTGTATCAAGATTGAAAAATGGAAGTTATTTTCATAGAAAACTACTTTTTCTTGATAGTATATGTTATGAGGAGTATATCCTCAAAGTTTCATAATTTTTGAAATTTTCTGGAATTGTTTATGGGTTTCTGAATTTCGGGTAAAAGAAATTCAGGAATTCTGATAAGGGAGCTTGGATCGGTCACTGGACCGATCCAGGGAGGTGTGGATCGGTCTGGAGACCGATCCAGTAAGAGGCAGTGAGGCAGTCCGATCCCAGTGAATGTGGATCGGTCTGGGGACCGATCCAATGGGATCCTGATCGGTCTGCTGACCGATCAGGTCGTGCCAAATGCTGATTTTCCGACTGTTTGTCTGAAATTTCAGCTGGGAATTGGTGTTTTGGATTTCTAAAGGTTTGAAACTCTCCAAGACATTGTTGGTGCAATGGTCAAGGGGGAGTTGACCTTTAGGGGGAGTTTTACCTATTAGTCAAGGGGGAGTTGACTTTTAGGGGGAGTTTTTACTCTTAAAGACTTGAGTGATATAGGATTATCACTAAGTTGATTGTTGAGTTTAGTATCAAGGGGGAAATTAAGAGTTTCAATGAAAGGTATGGGACTTTCATTAGGAAGAAACTCTTGACCTTGATACCCTCTTTTTCCTTTTTGATGTGTGTCAAAAAGGGGAGAGTGTTCATTGGAGAAATTATTGGAGAACCCAAGTTAGGTTATCGGGTTAACCTAAGCTAGGGGAAGAATGTCAAGGAATGTTAGAGGAAGAACATTGGAATTCTTTTTGATGTGTGTCAAAAAGGGGGAGAATTATTGGAGAACCCAAGTTAGGTTATCGGGTTAACCTAAGGGGAGAATGTCCAGAGAATGTTCAAGGAAAGAACATTGGACATTGGAAGATGAGTGGAAAACCTAAGTTAGGTTATCGGGTTAACCTAACTTGATTATGGGTTTTGTCAAACATCAAAAAGGGGGAGATTGTTGGTGCAACCTTAGGTCAAGGTTGACCTGGTTGACCCGACTCGAGGTGACTTGACTCGAGTTGTATTTTGATGTTTGACTTGGGAAGATTGTCGGTGCAACCTTAGGTCAAGGTTGACCTAGTTGAGTTGCATATTGATGTTTGACACTCGTGAGAGAGTTCTATTCTTGATGTTTGACAAGAATAGGTGTTTGGGAGATTGTAGGTGCAACCTTAGGTCAAGGTTGACCTGGTTGACCTGATTCGGGAAAAGTCCAAGCAGGGAGCTTGGCACGCGAAAAGTCCAAGTATGGAGACTTGGCACTGGAAAAGTCCAAGCAGGGAGCTTGGCACGCGAGAAGTCCAAGTGTGGAGACTTGGCACGGGAAAAGTCCAAGTATGGAGACTTGGCACTGGAAAAGTCCAAGTATGGAGACTTGGCACGGAAAAGTCCAAGCAGGGAGCTTGGCACGAGGGAAAGACCTAACTGGGATGTTAGGCAGGTGGAAAAGTCCTGGTGAGTGAAGCCAGGCAGTGGGAAAGTCCTAACTGGGATATTAGGCAGTTGGAAAGTCCTGGTGAGTGAAGCCAGGCAGTGAGAAAGTCCTAACTGGGATGTTAGGCAGTGTGGAAATCCTGGTGAGTGAAGCCAGGTGGAAAGTCCTGGTGAGTGAAGCCGGGCAAGGGAAAATCCAGATAGATCAAGGGTAATCGGACATCTGGTGTTGAGAAGTCCAAGTGAGTGAAGCTTGGCATATGGAGTCGGAGAGGGCTCGGTAGCTCGTTCTCCGAGCTAGGTTAGAGAGGGCACTCTAAACCTAGGAGTTGGATCGGTCTGCAGACCGATCCAGTGAAACTCAGTGTTTCCTGATCGGTCTGGTGACCGATCAGATTCCACTCAGTAGCATACTGTGGAGTTCCTGATCGGTCCCTGAACCGATCAGAAGTGAAGAAAGAAGCTCTTGATCGGTCCAGGACCGATCAGTGTATCTGATCGGTCTCCACGACCGATCGAGGCGGTCCACAGACCGATCAGAGCCTTCCGGGACCGATCAGGCCTGATCGGTCCCCACGACCGTCGGGCAAGCCGATCGGTGAAGCTGATCGGTCCTAACCGTTGCGTTGCAGCAGTTAGTTTCTTCATTGTCTTCTTCGCGGTATAAAGGGGTCGAGAGTTGCCTGCATTGCTACTTCTTCCTCTTCTTCTCTGCGACAGATGCTGTGTTTGAGCTTTGTTGAGCTCTTCGCAAGCTTCGCGTGAGCTTCATTCCACGACTGGATCAGCTGCTGCTGAGTTGCTTGTCAGCATCCGTCCGTGAAGTTGTTGCTTCATCTGGGACTTCAGTCGACAACGAGAAGGCAAGCTAGTGTTGTTGCATTCATATTGTCTTGTATTTCTTGTTGTATCTCGTGTACTCTTTGCTTGCTGTTGCAAGATTTTGTGGCGAGGTTTCTCCACCCAGAAGGAGTATATTTTAGCCGGGTTTCCGGGGATTCATCCACCGACGGATTGACAGGGCTCGTCCACCTTACGGACACGCCGAGGAGTAGGAGTATCATCTCCGAACCTTGTACATCGCTGTGTTAAGGTTTTATATTCTTCCTTTCGTTTCTAGTTTATTTTTCCGCTGCGCTAACGAAGTGTAGGAAGAAACGCGAGCGATTTGGGGTCGGCTATTCACACCCCCCTCTCTAGCCGTACGAAGGATCCTAACAGAATCCACCACCATTTTAACCAATATCATGTAAGTAAAGCATCCAATCATATCAAATGACCTAAAATTGATGATCAAATTTAAGAGACTTTTACCATCTTAAAAGTATTCCTAAACAATTCCCATGGAAACTTTTATTCAAATGAAATGCTATGTATACCAAACTAAATGCAAAGTATGAAAATAAGATGCAAATGCAAAGTATAGAACTAAAGAACGTATAAAGAATTTATTAGAGAAAAACTAAACACAAAGCATGAATTTAAATGCAAGAGTAAGCAAAATTGGAACGAACTCCCCTTTCATTCCCGGTGGTTGAAGAAGGTTTAGAAGTAGTAGCCACCCCGGAAGTAGAGTAATCGTGGTTCCACTCAAATTCTTCTTATTAATCCTTTTTCCCTTCAAAATTCTTTCTGGAGGTCTAAGTCGGTTCAGTTTAAGCACCCACTCCGGAAGCTTAATTTCTCCTACACAATCAATAAAAGAAAACACCTCCCATACACATATGGGATAAGAAGAAAATAGGAGAATATTAGTGTGGGTTAAAGATATTTCAAGAAATGAATCACAACTAATAAAATCAATGAACGGTACCTCTATTAAATTTTCTGAAAAATTACACAAAATACTCACCTTGTCATCTTGGGAGGTACCTGGAGTGGTGTTTGTTACCTCCTTCTCATCAAGAAATGGCTCAGACTCTAGTTCAGGTGCATGTACATCTTCATGTAGTGATTCTTGGGTGCTTGGCTCCATAGAACAAGTCCCTACACTTACATCCTCATCATCATCAAATCCAGGTGATTCTTGAGGTAATGCTTCTAGTAAGCACTCCCCTACACATAAATTATCTTCTGCAACAAGACCTGCATCTTCAACAACATCTAAAGCAACACTATCAGTAGAATCAGAAATCTGAACAACTACATCATCATCACAAATAAAATTAGATAAATCTTGTGAATAAATGAGAATAGGGTCAGGCCTGACAAAATCGCTACTTTCCATCTCTCCACTGGAGTTTTGTGCTTGCGGCTGATTGATGGATGAAGCAATTTGATCTAATTGAATCTGTATGTTCTGTATCCTTGAAGATTGTTGCTCTTGATGTTCGATCATTTGTTGCATCATCTCCCTGAGTTTCCATGTTGATTCATCCATCTGAGGTTCGTTTTGTTGAAAAGGTTGTGGGATAAAATTTGTTGAAACTTCTTGAAATCCATATGAACTCTGGTAGGTAGGATATGGCTCAACAAATGGTCCTTGTGCACTTTCATACCTGAAACATGAATTATCCACCCAATTAGCATTAAAACCATTTGAAAATGACTCATACCTATTTTGTTGATCCATGTTTGGGTAAATTTGATACTCAGGTTGAAAACACTGATAATTCTCCATTCCACCTCCAAAATTCTAAAAATATGGATCCATGCTTAAGAAATCTCCTGTTCTTTCAAAACAACACTACAAATCAATGTTAGAAGATTCTAGAGCATAAAGTTTCAATATCATGAAAACATGAACAGTAAAAGCAATTAATAATTCAAGAACAACCCAACATGAAAATACAAAAGAGAAATAAGCAATCAAATCAATCAACATGCTAACAAATAAAATCAATCAATGCATCAATCTAAAATAAACACACACTACTAGTTAGTTGCTCCCCGGCAACGGCGCCAAAATTTGATAAAGCGAATCTAAATTAAATGTCACAAATAGGCTTTATCAAATTAACAAATGTATATATTCACTGAACCCCTTAATTTCACAATAATGTTGTAGTAACGAGCCCAAGATCGATCCGAGGAACCAACGGTAGAATGTAATCTAGGATTGTCTTTTTATTCCTATTTTTGGGGTTTTCGATATAAAAATGGAGTTGGGGGTTTTTAAAGCTTTGAATATAAATCTACAAAGGAAAACACAGCAGTAAAGAAATTAATCTAAAGCATAACTAAAACCTACCTATGTGCCAACAATCAAACCTTAACGCATTGTCACTCCTACATTGAGATTAAATCATTGACACACTCTTAAACTAAGGACCGAAATACAAGATGCAAATAAATCTGATCTACAACACCAATTAAAACCCTAGCTTGAATTTAAACTCTAAACACTTAACCAAGCAACAAATTAAAATTAAACTAAGCTTCAACAAGGAAAGAAATGCTAACTACTTGCATAAAAATATAACAAAACATAAAAGTAATCTGTTCTAAGATGTAAAAACAATAACAAAACGAAATAAACCCTAACCAATCCAACTCGCAACCAATCTCACAAAGCTTCACACTCTTGCCGTCACACAATAGTGCCAAAGTCGAGACCACCCAACTTTGGACCTCAATGGAACATCTCAATGGCGTATCAGCTCAAGGAGTGCTTAACTACACCGACGGACCACCCCCGGCGAGCTAAGAACAACCCTAAACCCACTCAAGTGCCGAAAATCTGGAAATCTGCCTCTGGATCTGATGGAAGGCTGTGGAACGCGGATGAACGTCGAGTGAAGCTCAGGAACACCGAAAGACCACCTCCGAATGTTGCTGATGGGAATCGGAGCTTGGATTTGGAGGACCACCGCCAAATCGAGCTGGAAAAGGAAGATGCCGCGAGCCAAATTCCACCGGAGAGAACACCCTCCGATGACTCCAGAAGATCGGGATGACACCGCCGAGAAGCTTACCACCGAGATTGAAGCTTGAGAGATCGATTGGAGAAGGAAAGGGGTCGGAATCCGAAGAAACGCCGCGGAGACGAAGCTGCTGCACGCTGTGGAGTCGACGAAGCAGCTGGGCACTGTAGCTTCTGTTTTGAATCTGTCCCAGATCTGAACCAACGACTGGGATCAATTTGGAGCTAAATCAACGGTGAAAGTTTGCCCAAAATCCGATCTGAAGGTACTGATCTTGATCTAGGATCTGGATCTACTCTCCCTTAGGTCGGATCGATCAGATCATCACTGGATGGCCCAAATCTGCACAGTCTTCATTGAACGGTCCAGATTAATCCGGCTGGATCAATGGCTGGATGAACTCAGATCTGGATCAAAACTTCTGGATCTTCATCAATGGCTTAGATCTGCTCCCCATTAGGTTGGATCGGCCAGATCTTCAACGGATGGTTTAGATCTCTCCTATTCTTGATAAACGGCCCAAATCGACTCAAAGCTTGATCTTGTCTTTTGAACTCCGATTCGAGCCCAATTCCGGTCCAAATAGATCCAAATCTAAGATCCTTTGATGCCTACAAAATAAGGATCAAATATTAGTATCAAATAACACAAAAAATAATATAATTTGCAATTAAGTCCAAAATCTATGCAATGCACAAAAATGTAATGTAACCATGATTTAAACTATGAAACCAACATCAAAACCATGCATAAATGAATCAAAATAATGCAGTAAAATCATGGTTATCAAGTATTCATCGCGGTCTAGCTAAAATGTCATACTTGATTTGAGTCGTGGGTCAGGTCGGGTGGGACCACTCAACCTGTAAATTGAGCTAAACACGGTAGAAAAATAATTACGCTCATCCTGAGCTAAATAGCTCTAAGTTGTGTTGAATTCGACATAGATCCAAGCTCGACCCATCTCGTTAATTACTTCAAACTATATATATACCCGGTATATTCATTAGGTACACACTTTTGAATGACCCTCATAGGTCTGAACGCTCAGATATATTTCTGGATATTTTGATTCACTTTTGAGAGCCCGAATGCCTGGAGGTGCATCAAAACTCCTGGACCTGTGAGGGTTGCTCAAGAGTGTGCTCCAAACAAGTGTTCAGAGTAAAATATATCGGGTGTGCAGGTATATATATATATATATAAAATTGTTAGCCTACGAACCTCTGACTACGGAATGATACAGACTACTCATGTGGCAAAATCTGTGTCATATTTTGTTGCCTTTTCTAAATCTGAAGCTTCTACCACCTTCTCATGATTCTTGCCCTCCCTCGTCCTTCTTCTCGCGACCGACACCCTCGTTCGTAGAAGACTCCTCGCGCCTCTCTCCCTCACCCTGTTGGATGCTACTCGGAAAACCTAATGGTTCTACTGTACAAAAATTTTGTACAAAGATCTGAACCTTTTCCTAGCTACCATGTGTTCTTTTAAATTAAACTTGGATCGCCTGCGGAACTTAACACGTTTGATCCAAAGTTTAATTTATTTGTTCTTTTAGGTTTAGATTTGGATCTCCTGCGGAACTTAACACTTTCGATCCAAATCACCTAGGTTATTAATTCTATTAAATATTAATTTCCAAAATTGGCTTCCAGTACTGACGTGGCGAGGCACATGACCTTCTTGGATATGGGAGCAACCACCACCGACTAGACAAAGCCTTTTAAGGAAAGCTAATATTTAATTTCCTTAAATAACTTTAGGTCAACAAAAAAAAAAACAATCAAATCACAAGGAAAAAGAAAAACAAAAGAACACATCATTGAAAATAAATTCGAAATACTAGAATCGCATGCCTCTTGTATTAGGTATTTTTACAAAGAAATAAAACTAGCATGATGCGGAAAAACATTACTAGTTATACTTTTCTTTTGAAGACAAAGACCTCTTGATTTTCTACCGTATTCCTCTTCTAACCTCGAACGTTGTGTGGGCAACGATCTTCCGAGATGAGAACCACCTTTCCACCTTCCTTCTTTCTTCTAGATTTCGGCCACAATAAATTTCTTCAAGGATGAAGAATTTCGGCCACCACCAATGCTCCAAGAGATGCTAGAGACGAGGCTTGCTTTCTCTTCTTCTTCTCCTTCCTTGATCCGGCCACAAACAAGAGCTCCACCAAGAAGATAGGTTTCAGCCAACAAGAGGAGAGGAGAGAAATAGGGCCGACCACCAAAACCAAGGAAGAGAGGGAGGAAAAGAATAGAGGTTGTTCACCCATGAAGGCTCCTCTACCTCCTCTTTTATAATCCTTGGTCTTGGCAAATAAGGAAATTTTAATAAAAACTTCCTTAATTCTTTTTCCATAAAAAGGAAAATTTTATTTAATTAAATTTTTTTTTCTTCTCATTACTATAATGGCCGGCCACACCAAATCTCCAAGCAAATAAAAATTTTAAACACAAATTAAAACTTCCTTATTTGCTTCCGGAAATTTTATAAAAAATTTCTCCAATAATTTTTATCCCTTCATGATTGGTTAAAAGGAAATTTTATAAATTAAATCTTTCTATAAACATGTGGATAATTTTCGGAAAGTTATCTCTAAAAATTAAAATCTCTTTTCAATCTACAAATAAGGAAAGATATCAAATCTTTTCTTAATCTTTTGTAGAAACTAATAAAAGAGAATTATTAATTTTTTAAACTTTCTTTTAAATCATGAACATGGTTAAAAGCAAAGTTTTTACCAAAATTAAAATCAACCTTTTAATCTACAAATAAGGAAAGAGATTTAGCTCTTCTCTTAATCTTTTGTAGAATCTTATAAAAGGAAAGATTTAAAATTTTTAAACTCTCTTTTAAATCATGTTATCCATATAAGAAAAATTTTAAAAAATAAAAATCCTTTTATTTTAATTTGGGTCGACCACACCAAGCTTGAACCCAAGCTAGGGCCGGCCACCTTGAAGCACCCATGAACCAAACTTTGACCGGCCCTAGCTTGGTCGGCCCCTATGGGATGGGTAAGAAGGTGGGTATAGTACTCTATAATTAAGAGGTTACGATAGGGACCGAGAGGAGGAATTGGTTTTGGTCTCCCGATAAAATTATGCATCCCGTGTTCGCCCTGAACACACAACTTAATTTTATCAATAATAATTCATTCCACTAGATAACTATTATTGAACTACCGCACCAATCCCAAATTACATTTTGGGCTCCTTCTTATTATGAGTGTGTTAGTCTCCCTGTGTTTAAGATAACAAATGCCCACTAATTAAGTTACTGACAACTCACTTAATTAATATCTAGCTCCAAGAGTAGTACCACTCAACTTCATCGTCATGTCGGACTAAGTCCACCTGCAGGGTTTAACATGACAATCCTTATGAGCTCCTCTTGGGGACATTCTCAACCTAGATTACTATGACACAGTTTCCTTCTATAATCAACAACACACACTATAAGTGATATCATTTCCCAACTTATCAGGCTTATTGATTTATCGAACTAAATCTCACCCATTGATAAATTAAAGAAATAAATATCAAATATATGTGCTTGTTATTATATTAGGATTAAGAGCACACACTTCCATAATAACTGAGGTCTTTGTTCCTTTATAAAGTCAATATAAAAGAAACGACCTCTAATGGTCCTACTCAATACACTCTAAGTGTACTAGTGTAATTATATAGTTAAGATAAACTACTACCTAATTACACTACGACCTTCCAATGGTTTGTTCCTTTCCATCTTGGTCGTGAGCTACTGTTTATAATTTATAAGGAACCGATAACATGATCTTCTGTGTGTGACACCACACACCATGTTATCTACAATATAAATTAATTGAACAACTACATTTATCATAAATGTAGACATTTGACCAATGTGATTCTTATTTCTAGATAAATGTTTATACCAAAAGCTAGACTTTTAGTATACATCCTAACACACCCTTCTTACGGTCTCCGCCCTCGCTCGCAGAAGACTCGTTGGCGCGCCCTCCCTCACCCTTCTTCTCTCGGTTGCTGCCCTCTCTCGCAGAAGACTCTTCGGCCAACCTTCCCTCTCCCTGACAAGGCTCTCACAGGCTGCGTCCCTCGGCGAGACGGAGCTAGGGTTCCCGTCCCTCTCTTGTTGCAGCCGTCCTAGGGCTCCCATCCCTCTCTTGCTGTAGCCATCCTAGGGTTCTCGTCCCTCTCTTGTTGTAGCCATCCTCGTCCAAAAGCTCCCGACATATCTAGGGTTTCGAACGCCTCCCTCACTCATCTCCCCAATGAATATAGTGTTTTCCTTGACGTGACAAACTTCATTGCAGATAAAATCTCATTTTTAGAAATTTTATTATTTTTATTGCACTTTATGTTGTTATTTAAAATTGTAGCTTTATCTATTGTTATTTGAAATTGTTGTTTTCCTTCTAGGTAATATTAACAGATTTCAATCAAAATGTATTGTTTCTGTTGCAAATTTTAAAACATGATTTGAAATTGTTGTTTTACTTCCGTGTTATACCATTAGCTATGATGTTCGATCTCAATTTTTTGAACATGTGCAGTAGTAGGGTTCTGGATTTTGATTTGGACATTATACAATGTGTAGATGAATTGAAATTGAAATGGCAATAGTTTCTTTTATAGGTAGTAATGTTTTTGTTGAGAATCAAAATCAAATTGGATTTGGACAGTATTTTGTTCAATGTTACTTCAATACTAATGTTTTTAATTATTTGTGTTAGTGTGATAATTAGATAATTTTCTTGATGATCACTAAAAAAATAATGAATAGTGTTAGTTTCATAATCTTATTTGTTTTTGAGATTCTTGAACACTTACAAATTTTTTTTCGATTTAAATTTGTTTTATAGTTAACACTATAACTCAACCCCTACACCCTAAAGAAAAAAGTCTTATTGGTATAACTGAGAGCTTTAAAAATATAAACAAAAAAAATCATCGATTTCGTTTCCTGTGAGTGTTACCCTCAGTTGTCGACCCCAAAGAGTGTAGAGACTATCAATGAGCTATATATACACACACATGCTAATGTTACCCTGTGCACCACCATGCACGACTATACAATGTGCAAATATATAGTTTTGTTATCCCGTACACCCTGTGCACACCTAAAATATTTTTTCGATTTAATTTTTTTACTTAATACCCAACCCTAAACTTTAAAGTTAAATCTTATTAGCACAATCAGAAATCTGAAAAAATTCTAAAAAAATTGATCGAAGCATGTTGGATCAGCGACGCCCATGGTAGATATACATGCTATATATATCTATATATCATTTAAAAGTTATAATTTTTTTAAAAAATGTAAAAATATTCCTATGATTTTTTAAATATTTTTTTGGCCCGGATGATGAGATGAGTTTAGGCTTCATCGACTTGGGTCAGGGCCCCCTTCGTCATCGCTGCCCCTCCGCGGTGCCCGCCAAAACTCCTCGTACCCTCTGTTCTCATAGTCGTGCTGGCCTCACTGGCTTGGGAGCTACACGCCACTTGCTCGGCTTCTAGTTTTCTGTCTTCGAGGGCCGCCGACTGTGTTACCTGCACCCTAGAGGACGTGTTCACATCGATTGCCGTTGCATTTGCTAATCTCAGTGGTACCAATGGCAATCCGTTTTGTGTACTTAAAAGAGATAAAGAAAATTATTAGAATTGACCGGATCAAATCAACAAATCAAATTAAATTAGTATTTAGACTATTCTAATAATTCTATTATAATTATTAGAATAATTATGTTATTTATTAACTGGTTAATTGAAAAGTACTTTTGAACATTATATATTGTATTGTCCTTAGGACAAATATCAATGAACAATAGATTTTATTGCTCTTATATTATTTCTTTCTCTCACCCTATTCTTCTTCTTACATGGTATCAGAGTCATCTTTTATCTTCCCTCAACTTCTTGAGGTGGAGACCCAATAAATAACGAACCCTTTTTTAATTTTCCCTTAAGACTCTTTTTTCTTTCCTACGTATTTTAATTTTCTTATTTTTCTCTATTTTCTTCCGCCACCAACCCCTTTGTTTCTCTTTCCTCTTCCTTAATCTCTGTGTTTCTCTTCCAAAAAAAAGTTTCCTTAATGATTCTGTCTCTATGGTTTTTCTCCACGGACGTCGACCACAAGATAGAAGCTCTTTCTTGTGACGTCGTCCAACAGCTATTGTTGGACAAGTTATTTTTACTTTAGATGTCAAATACTCAACGACATCAAAGAGACCAAAAGTAAAGTTCAGACCGATGTCAGATTTGTCACATCGTTGATCATACTGGAAATATATGCTCTAAAAGACTTGATTGGTCTCAGGTAAAATGTAGAATTTGTCTCAGAATTGGATATTTTGATATTCAATGTCCTAGCCCATTTGATTCAAATTTCATTTGTAGTCCTACAACCTCAAGACAACCATCTATTTTATATGTATATCCTAAAATCCTCTCATCTGTGCCTACTTGTGGTAAAATCCCAGAGTTTTCATCTACTGATTGGTATATTGACACTGGAGTAACTCATCATGTCACATCAGATTATAATATCCTTATAGACATAATGTCATATTATGGCCCAGATATGGTTCAAGTAGGCGATGGTTCAAGTTTACAAATTGTTAATCTTGGAAACACATATGTTCATTTATCTAATCAAGCTTTTCACATGTGCAATATCTTTCATGTTCCATCTATCATTAAAAATTTACTTTCTACACATCAGTTTTGTCTTGATAACAATGTCATTTTGAGTTTTATCATAATCATTTTCTTAAAGGATAGAAGAACAAATGCTATTGTGTTTTTTGGGAGAATCAAAAATGACCTCTACTATCTTCAAAGTTCTTCAATCAAAGCTTTTGTTGGTGAATGCACAAATAAATCAGCTTGGCATTGTCGACTTGGTCATCCTTCCCTTTGTATTATTCAATCAATCATCAATAGGTATGGTTTACCTACTTCCATTACCTCCTCTCCATCTCATTCATGTAGGACTTGCATGGAATCTAAAAGTCATGAACTACCTTTCTCTTCATCTGATCATGTTTCTAATTTTCCACTATGATGTTTGGGGCCCTGCACCTATTTTGTCTAATCAAGGTTTCCAATATTATGTTACCTTCATTGATCATTTTAGTAAATATACTTGGCTCTATCCTATGAGAAGGAAATCTAATTTATTTGATATATTCTGTAATTTTTCAAATTCAAGTTGAACGATATTTTAATCGCAAAATACTTTCATTCTGATTGGGGAGGCGAATATCAAGCTCTCTATCGTCATCTTGTCTCTTGCGGAATTGTTCATCGAGTTTCTTGTCCTCACACTCCAGAACAAAATGGCTCTGTTGAGAGAAAACATAAACAGATAGTTGAAACTACCTTACCTCTTCTTCATCATGCATTAGTTCCGCGTAAATTTTGGGATGAAGCTTTTAGCACTGTAGTATATCTCATAAATCGACTTCCTACTCCATTGCTCAATCATAAGTGTCCTTTTGAAAAACTTTATAATCAAACCCCTGATTACACTTTCCTTCAAATTTTTGGTTGCGCATGTTATCCATGGTTACACCCCTATTCTATACATAAACTTGACTCTCGTTCACTATAATATGTTTTTCTTGGTTATAGCAATTTGCACCATGGTTATCATTGCTTGCATATACCAATAGGATGAATTTATATTTCATGACATGTTACTTTTGATGAGTCTCTATTTCCTTTTTCGGTAGCTTCTTCGATCTCACCTCCAGATACAAGTGGCACCTTCTTGATGCCACCGAATATTTTTAGAAGTAATGGCATCCTAGGTCCTACTCCGGAACTCTCTAATAACACCCTTATACCATCAGAATCACCTCAGGTTGCTGCTCCAATCTTAGAAGCCTCACCAGTCGAAGATAATATGCTCTCTAATTCTAGATCCTCGGATAATGCAAGTCCGTCATCTACATCACCATGTTAGCCTACTTCCTCGTCTCATCAACAAGTGATTCAGATGATAATGCTCCTTGTCGCATGCTTCCCATTAGTGACATTTATGAGTGTTGCCTACCAAATGCAACTCGATATCCCCTTCCACGAGCTCTAGTGGTCTCTTCAAAATCTATTGAACCAACTTGTTTTACACAAGCAAGCAAGGATCCAAACTGGTGTAGTGCAATGACTACAGAATTTGATGCACTTCTTCGAAATGGAACATGGAGTTTAGTTCCGCGCACTCCCTTAATAAATGTTGTGAGCTCTAAATGGGTATTTCGTCTTAAGCATCGAGCTGATGGTTCTCTTGAATGATACAAAACTCGACTTGTAGCTAAAGGATTTAGTCAACAACCAAGTATTGACTTTAATGACACTTTTAGCCCAGTCATCAAAATTACATCTGTCAGACTATTATTATCAATAGCTATTAGTTCTAATTGGTCTGTACGACAATTGGACATTTCAAATGCATTTCTCCATGGTCATCTTGAGAAAACTATATTTATGGAGCAATCACCTGGGTTCATTCATCCACAATTTCCATCTCATGTTTGCCAACTTAAGAAACCATTATATGGTCTTCGACAAACTCCTCGTGCATGGTTTCATTGTCTATCTAATTGGTTACAAGCTCAAGGATTTTCTGGATCAAAGACTGACTTGTCTCTATTTCACAAATATAATGATGAATTTATGATATTTTTTCTTATTTATGTGGACGACATTCTAATAACCGGTAATGATCACAAGGGTATCACAATTTAATTAAGTCTTCTCAAACAAGAATTTCCTACTCGATATTTGAGTATTGCTCATTTTTTTCTTGGTATTGAGCTTATTCCACATGAGGATGACTATCTTTTCTCTCAGAGCAAATACATTACTGGACTTCTTCAAAGAGCCAAAATGGATGGAGCACGTCCGGTCTCTACACCAATTGCTATAAACAGCTCTCCAACTTCATCCTCTCTTGCTTTGTCCGATTCACAGATTTATCGAAGTATTGTTGAAGCCTTATAATATGTCACTATCACACGCCCTGATATTACTTTTGCGGTAAATCATACTTGTCAATTCATGCATGCTCCAACTGAATAAAACTGAGATAATGTAAAATGAATACTTCGCTATCTCAAAGGTATTATTCTACATGGTCTTTTTTTATATTGCCAATCATCTTGAGATTTACATGTAAATAGTGATGCGGATTAGACAAGTTATCCTGAAGATAGACGTACTACTAGTGGATATGCAATATTTCTTGGACGAAATCTTATCTCATATTGAAAAGGAAACTTTTATATCACATTTCATTAATAAAAGGTAAAGTTTATGGTTATTATATTTACTTCAAATCTGTGTCAGATGAATAAACATAATAATGTTCTACGATAGTATGTTCTAGTTTATAACATATTAATTGATTGAATTAATAGTGGGAGACTGAAAATATAAAGAGAACACTACTCTTAACTATTTCTAGTGAAACATTAATGTACAAGGGTAATATTAATGCGTTGAGATTAGCATGTAGGTCAATTGATAACTTAATCTCACAGGTCATGGATATAAGACATAAAGTTGACACATGGGTATATATTAAACAATATGTATTGAATTGACCTGCTTGTCATGAGAATGTTTCATAAATCATTATATGAGTTTTATAAACATTCTCATAATGATTATTGGTATGAATAGTCTTTATACTTGAAGTCACTATGATTTTTTACATAAAGAGTTGTGTACTTTAGTATTGACAAATGTCACCTGTAACAAGGTAGACTATAAAGTCAATAACTGGATATGTAATAAGTTATGCGGAGAGATGTGAGTGATATAGATGATATATATCCTTTTCATATGATGAAAGTGATATCTGTGGGCCCCTTGATTAAGTAGGACTACTAAAATGAGTCCATGCTCAAATAAATCAATATGAGATATTGAGCTCATTTGGTTAAATGAGTTTACTTAGATATCAAGAAACACAAAGATTGATAAGAGAATGACACAATCTATGCCTCATGGATCAATCTAGATATCAAGAATAGAAGGATTGAGTTATACAAGATAATAGATGCAAAAAAAAAGTTAGGTTGGATCTCGACATTCTCATCACTTGGGTAATAATAATGCATTATTAGATGTCACTCATTGTTTATGTATCTAAAATGATTTAGAAACACTACTAACGTTACGAGAACTTATTGGGTTACACACATAGAGAACATATTGATTTGGTGATAGGTTTATTTTAGTTTGACTAAAATATTATGGGTATTAAGATTAGTGGGTTAATCTAAATGAATCTGGATTATAATCAAATGAATTCTGATTAGTCTTATTAGATTAATGAGTTAGACTCATTGACTTATTGGTTAATAGCTTATTGGATTAATGATTAATCTAATATATTAACATCCAACCCACTAAAGAGGATTAATATTCATTAATAGACATTAATAGATCATTCATGAAAAAGAAAATCAAAAGATAAAAACTTTTTGTATTCATTGGATGAATATAAAAATTATTTATAATATATTTTTGGATATCATCATTTTTCTAGTCTTCTTCCTCTACTTCTCTTGGCCGAACATCTTGCTATTGCTAGCATAACGAATATTGTTCTTCTCCCAAGACTAAGTTCATACGACGAATATTGTGTTGGTGCGGGAAGCATCCGACGATCGAACCTGAGTTTTGATAATGGCAAAGGATTCAAAGTTAAGATGTTTATTATCTAACATGTTGAATGAGTGTTTCAGGAAAGTCCTAACTGCGGTTAGGCAGGTGAAAACCCTAGGGGGTGGTAACCCTAGGTCCTAGGGGGTGGTAACCCTAGGTGGAGAAAAGTCCTAGCTGCGGTTAGGCAAAGGGAAAACCCTAGGGGGCAGTAACCCTAGGTCATAGGGGGTGGTAACCCTATGCGGAAAGTCTTGGCAGGTCGATGGCTTCAGGCAAAAGTCCTAGGGGGTGGTAACCCTAGGTGAAAAGTCCTGGTGTCGTGAACCAGGTGAAAGACTGGACTGGCCGGGAAGCGGATGTCCAGCAGAAAGTCCGGAAGCGTCGAGTGCTGAGCAAAAGTCCAGTCGATCTGGAGGATCGACTGGCAACAGGTAAATCTCCTGAGTGGAGTAGGTGAGGACGCGTTCCCCGCAGAGGGAACAATAGGCGTCGGGTCGACCTAGGGTTTCCGGATGGAAATTCAAAGTCAGACTCGGACAGTCCGAAGACTGTCGTTTATTCCTTACTATGTTTTATCATATTCTAACACTGTCTTGCAGGGTATTTTGCTCGGACTAACCTTTGTTTGCAGGTGAGGAACTTGCTAGAAAAAGAGTGTTCGGGCGCCCGGAATGGATCCGGGCGCCCGGAGGTCAGGGCGCCCGGGACCAAAGTTTATCCCCTGCGCGACTTCGCCACGTGGAGCATCCTGGTTGGTTGGCCACGTCACACTCCAGGCGCTCGGAAGGGATCCAGGCGCCCGGAACCGCATATAAAAGGAGGGTTGGGGTGCAGCTTCAAAAATAACAATCTTCTAAGCAATCTCCTTGCGACAAGCTGCTAACGACTCGATCCAGAAAGTGCTGTAAACGACACCCCGACAACCCGGAGCTTCAGATTTAGTTTTCTGTTGTCGGTATAATCTTTTACTGCTTTGAATTGTAATTAATCTGTAACTTTCACGAATTATAGTTGTTGCCCACCGGAAGCGATCAAGGATTGCGGGCCTTAGGCTCTGAACGAAGTAAATCCCTTTGTGTCTTTGTCTTTATTTTATTCCGCTGCATTTTAATAACTCCGATAGTTTTCCTTGATAATCGAACAAAATAGCCACTAGCGCTATTCACCCCCCCTCTAGCGCTTCTCGATCCAACAATTGGTATCAGAGCTCTAAAGTACAAGCATGCTCAATCTTAGACGTATAAGTTGATGAAAAGTTTAAAGTTTTAAAAAAATTGGATTTGCTTTAACTTTTCAAAGAGTTTAACTGTTAAAGATAATTAAAACCATAAAATTTATTTTAAAAGAAACTTAGCTTGACTCCACTCACTCCCCCTTAATTAATGTCACATTAAGTCCTGAGGGTTCTAGAGTCCAAGCATGTAAATTAAAAAATAGTTATTTTATATTTTCCTAAATTACCATCTCACCCATTCTAGGTTTTCAAGCATGATTAGCTTATGAGTGAGTGTTAGATAAAGTTAACTTTGTTTTAAAATATTGAGAATATAAGTTAGAATTCCAAATAAGTGACCATTTAATTATTTTGAAGATTTAAGAATTAATTGAGTTTAGAATTTCAAATAACTTCTGAAAAGGGTTTTGAAATTAATCTTTCAAGGGATTTTTCAAATGATTTTGAATGAGTTTTTCAAAGATTTTTCAAAGGATTTTTAAATAAGTTTTTCAAAATGATTTTTGAAAGACTTTTCAAATAATTTCGAAATGAAGTTTAAAAAGATTTTTAAAAGTGATTTTGAAAGATTTTTCAAATGATTTTGAAATTAAGTTTTAAAAAGATTTTTAAAATGATTTTGAAAGATTTTTCAAATAATTTTGAGAGGATTTTTGAAATAATTTTTAAAAGTATTTTTGAAATGATTTTTAAAAGTATTTTTGAAATGATGATTTTGAAATGATTTTATATAATTTTGAAATTGAATTTGAAAATTTTTTTAAATAATTTTGAATTTTTGAATTTTAATTTAATTTCGAATTTTGAATTTGTAATTTTAATTTAATTTCGAATTTTGAATTTGTAATTTGAATTTGTAATTTTAATTTTAATTTGAATTTTGAATTTTTGAATTTTAATTTAATTTCGAATTTTGAATTTGTAATTTGAATTTTGAATTTTTGAGTTTTTGAATTTTAATTTTGAATATTAATTTGAATATTAATTTGAATATTAATTTGAATTATGTTCTTAATATTGTTTTTCTATTAGCTCCCCCTGGATCATAACCTCGATATGGTCTATCAAGGTAATAGATTTGATCCTTGGGGACCCAATAGTGACCAGTTCCAACTTGATTAACCAAGTTAGATTTTGGCACCCATGCTTGGACAATTTTTCTATTATTTCTATTAACTAGCGATAAATATGATTTGTATTTTAGTTTAGTTTTAAATCCAAGTCCAGTTTTGTTATAAACGGCTCGCTGTTTTCCAAGAATCAGATCCAGATTCTTGGAGCCCAAGGTGAACCGTTCCAACGTGTCCTTGAGTTCTTTAATTTGAGCTTTCAAATTGGAATTTTCTTCCTCAAGTTGTTGAACTTGAGTTAGACTTCCAATTTGAACTGGCTCATTTAAAGAACTCGAGTAAGTCGCTTCCTTAAGGGTTGTTACCTCCTTTTGGAGTGACTTGACCCGGACGTTGGATTTAGCCAATTTCTTTAATAAGTAAGGAATTAAATTTTTTGAATCATCTAAATCAATACTAGAAATTAAAGCACTTACAGTGGTTTTGGGTCCTTCGGAAACGAATGCGGATTCGTGGCTTCGCTCGGACTCTGTTTCTGACTCGCTCTTCGTTTCGGATTCGAACTCAGACTCGGTGTCGATAATGTTCGCTATTACTGGTAGAGCAAGAAGGCTCGCTTGCTCTTCTTCATCCGACTCAGATTCGTCTGATGACTCGGACCAGGTTGCCTTTAATGCTTTCTTTCTCTTCTTCTTGTTTGGACAATCTGGCTTGTAGTGCCCCTTTTGGTTACAGTCGTAGCACATGACTCCAGTCTTGTCTTTTGTCTTCGTTTGAGTCACCTTTTTTAGCTTGCATATCTTTCGTACGAGCTTTACCAGTTCGGAAATAGCCTCATCATCGTCTTCGTCCTCTGTGTCTGATTCGTCTTTGGACTTGGGTTTGGATTTGCGCCTTGACGTCGGTTCGCGAGTTCTGCTAGTACCTGAAACCAAAGCAACATCTTTCTTGACCGGGCGTGCATTAGTCTGCTCATGCAATTCTAATTCGGAAAACAATTCATCTAGTTTTATTGAGGATAAATCCTTGGAAACTTTGTAAGCATCAACCATGGATGCTCACAAAGTGTTCCTCGGAAAAGCGCTTAGCGCGTACCTTATTACGTCGCGATTTTCCACCTTTTGGCCGATCGCATGAAGCCCGTTGAGTAGGTCCCGGATGCGTGCGTGAAGCTGGTTCGTCGTCTCACCTTCCTGCATTTTAATATTATATAATTTATTTAAAATTAAATCACGCTTACTTACTTTAGCGTCTGACGTGCCCTCGTGCAGCTCGATTAGTTTGTTCCACAGCTCCTTCGCACTTGAAAATGGTCCGACTCTATTCAGTTCTTCTTTTGTCAACCCGCATTGCAGCATACAGGTTGCTTTGGCATCAGCTTCGACCTTCTTTCTTATGCTGGTATCCCAGTTAGTGCATGAAACGAGTTCTCCAGCGCCGTCAAGTGGTAGCTCGAGACCGGTCTGGATGATGATCCACATCTCGACTTGCGTCTTGAGATGGTAGATCATCCGGTTCTTCCAATAGGCAAAGTCTTCGCCGGAGAAGAGCGGGGGGCGAGAAGTGCTAAAGCCTTCTTGGAGGGCCATTTTAAAAGAACCTTGCCCACAAAAAAAATAGCAAAAAAAATGTACCAGGACTTGATCCTGGATTAGCAGTGCGGTATGGAAGGATAGAAATAGAAGTTCACCAAAAATAATAAAATAATAATAAAATATTATTAAAAAATATTTAAAAACTATTATTTCAAATTTTGCCAAAGTCAATATTTTAACAATACTAATAAACCGTGAAAGGATGAAAATGAATTTTTTGAAAATAATTTTGGAGGGAAAAAAAAACGAAAAGCGTAAGGTTATATTTTTAACCCATATAAACGACAAAGCCACGAAAAATACTTGAATGGTGGTTGCACCAGTTCAAAGCGACCCCGCTCTGATACCAATTGTTGGATCAAAAAGAATTTAGATATCTCCACAATAGCATGATATTGTCCACTTTGGGCCTAGACCCTCATGGCTTTGCTCTTGGGCTCTACCCAAAAGGCCTCACGCCAATGGAGATATCCTTTCTCTTATAAACCCATGATCTTTCCCATGTGTTTATAAGAGAAAGGATATCTCCATTGGCGTGAGACCTTTTGGGTAGAGCCCAAGAGCAAAGCCATGAGGGTCTAGGCCCAAAGTGGACAATATCATGCTATTGTGGAGATATCTAAATTCTTTTCGATCCAACAATTGGTATTAGAGCGGGGTCGCTTTGAACTGGTGCAACCACCATTCAAGCATTTTTCATCGGATGCTTCCCGCACCAACAATCTCCCCCTTTTTGATTATGGCAACCCAAATTCAAAGTTAAGTAAAACAAACGCATGAATATATCAAAAGGTTTAAGTGAGCAAGCTTAAGCACATAAATTCAAATAAAATCATAACTTAAGCTAACACTTAAACTTTGCGAAGCTCCCCCTTAATACAGGGCTTCCTTTTACTTTTGAATTAGATTTTGATCTTTACTTTGAATTTCCTAATTCTGAAAACTTTGAATTTTCTACTCTCCCCCTTTGCCATTTATCAAAAAATAAGCCAGTTTTAAGCAATTTTTAATTTTTCTTAAAAAATATTAGCCTTTTAAACTTAGTTAAATTTTTTTTCCAAAGTAATTTACCATTCATAAGCCTAATTTTTTTTACGAATTGTAATTTTTCTGTTGTCGGTATAATCTTTTACTGCTTTGAATTGTAATTAATCTGTAACTTTCACGAATTATAGTTGTTGCCCACCGGAAGCGATCAAGGATCGCGGGCCTTCGAGTAGGAGTCGCCTTAGGCTCCGAACGAAGTAAATCCCTTTGTGTCTTTGTCTTTATTTTATTCCGCTGCATTTTAATAACTCCGATAGTTTTCCTTGATAATCGAACAAAATAGCCACGAGCGCTATTCACCCCCCCCCTCTAGCGCTTCTCGATCCAACATATTATTCTTCATATGACGAATATTGTTCTAATTAGGATTCTATCCATCAGCTAGGCCTATTAGCGCACGGGGTTGTAGGTTGAGCCCGTTATAAGATGTCTACTTCGAGCAACTATGTAGGCCTTGTCGAAAGTAGCACACTAGCTTGGGCAACAATTAAATTGTATGAAGATGAGTAAATAATTGACATGGATAAACTTATCGAAATAAGTTTTCATCTTTGTCGAATGTCTATCAGTAGATTTCAGTTTTATCACCCTACATCAAAAGAAACATTTTCGGACTTTAGCCCATTTCAAATGGATGGAGCATTCATGTAGCTCTTGTGCCCCTAAACACAATTCCATTGCACCAAATGGCTCAAATCTCCAAGATAACATGAAAAGTTTTATTATTAAACCGTCAAACCAATATAATCAAGCCCAACGACAAGGAAAGGATAATTTCCCTAACTCAAACTAGATAAAAAAAGTATCCTGTATATAAAATTAGTCTTGTTGGCCAATTTCATAGATGTATATTTTGAGCACTTAATATTAAAAAAAATGTATTTCCTACCAATTCTATTAAGTTAATGTAATGCTCTCAAATTGTATGCAACTTTATTTCACTTTCACCCTTTACATTTATTACTTTGTTAAAATTAGACGAATCAAATCCAAGATCGTTGGGTAACTTTTGCATATCCATCTTTTTGGAAAAAAAAAATAATGAATAATAGAATTCGTACGTACCCTAACCTTTTTGGATTTTCACCTACATTATTCAACACCCTCGTTAATTTTATCATTCTCAATAAACCCAACATTTATAATTTCAATAATTCTCATACGATGGCTTTGAGATTACGGTGGAAGGGTTAGACTTTCAAGTACTAATCTCAAAAATTTGAGATTTAATTATAACGAATTGTAGGAAATTTTCTTTCCAATAAATAGTGGGATCTAGTAAAGCAGAATGTTTGATAGACAGACTATTATAATTACCTTTTAATTTATGTTGATGACGGGTAAGAAACTTTTATAAAACCGAGTTGATCGTCCTCAACATTAATCGCTTCAAAGAATATTAGATAACTAATTTTCATATAATGAAATACAATGAAATGTACGTTGAATATATGTGAATGGAGAAGAGGTGGAAGATGTATAGAATTCTATTATAAATGAGATTTTAGTTTTATATTGAGAGCTTCAAGACATATTGGTTAGTTTATATTGATTCACATGTATTGAGGATGTGAACAAATACATGGGGAGATGCTCTCTCTCACGCATGGGTGCGTAGGGAGTGTAAATCTAGGGTCCGGATTACACTGAACCATGTTGACTCGTGTGCGGGCATGACCTGCGTGCGCTGAATACTGGACCGATCTGGGCAAAATTTGCCCAAGCGGAACACCAACATTTTTCCATGTAAATTTTTTTGTTGCTTTGTAACTTTTGCTCGACGGAATGCCCATGATAGTTTAGGTATCACTCAGTTCGCTGTGACTACCAGTGCTTGGTGGAAATAAGGTTAGCCATTATATCCTGGGAAACAGACGACCCAAGAAAGTCTCGAAGCACAGCCGGAGGTGGGGTGAATCTGTTTCAAGGAAACTGCGTTTATCACAAGCCTCGGTTCACTTAGTTCATTCGTCCAGCCGATTTCTAGGCTTCACCTGGCTGATTGCTTCGCTCTGTTGTTCGTCCGCTCGGCCTCTTTGCCCGGCTGACCCCAGTTCGATTGGTCATCTACTCGCTCGGCTAATTCGCCCGGTCGGCCTCTCACTTGGCTAACTTGCCCGGTCGGCCTCTCACCCAGCCTCTCACTCGGCTAACTCACCCGGCTGGCCACTGTGAAGCTTGCGTTCGGTACTTGGCAGACACCAGCTCCTGCTGGCAGCCTAAGATTATCAGCTCAGGTCATTTCAATAGATAAGTGGAATTTAAATTTGGTATATTTAAATTCAACTAAAGTCACAAATATCTTCGACAAATTGTATAACAATCTTGAAACAGATTCGATTTTGTTGAGATTGTCATAGAACAGAATGTTGAGGTGCAACAGACTGAACACGTGCAGGCCCCCTCAACTCCGATTGGAACTATGTCAATCAACCACGGGAAAAAGCTAGAGAGAAGTTCAGTGGACAAAACTTCAAAAGGTGGCAGTAGAAGATGCTCTTCTACCTGACCACACTCAATCTGGCTCGGTTCTTGACCGAGGACCCTCCCAAGTGTGCTGAGGATGCTTATGCGCAAACCATCAATGCAGTAAAAACATGGACTCATTCTGAGTTCCTTTTCCGAAACTACATCCTCAACTGCCTTACTGGCTCGCTGTATGCTATGTATAGTATGAAGAGAAAGGCTAAGGAGCTGTGGGAGTTCTTGGACAAGAAGTACAAGTCGGAGGATGTAGGGGCCAAGAAGTTCATCGTGGGCCGATTCCTGAACTGCAAGATGGTTGACTCTAAAACGGTGATCAACCAAGTCCAGGAGCTTCAGGTGATCTTGCATGAGATTCACTCAGAAGGGATGGTTTTGAAGGAAACCTTCTAGGTGGCTATTATCATTGAGAAGCTACCTCCTAACTGGAAGGACTTTAAGAACTACCTGAAGCACAAACAGAAGGAGATGAATGTGGAGGAATTTATTGTTAGACTTCACATCGAAAAAGACAACAAGAGTTTAAAGAGAAAGTTGTTCTCTCAGGCTACTGTGAAAGCCAACGTGATCGAGCACAGTCAAAGCTCAAAACAGAAGAATCCTAAATCTTCCAAGATGAGACCTAGAGGAGGTATAAGCAAGAAGAAGTTCTCTAGGAAGTGCTTCAACTATGACCGAGTGGATCACAAATCTTCAGAGTGTAGAAAATCGAAAAAGAAGTAGGAGGCTAACCTGAACGAGGGACTAGAAATGGACGACCTCTGCGTTGTGGTCTATGAATTGAACTTGATCGGTTCAAACCCACAGCAGTGGTGGATTGATACTGGAGCCACCAAACATGTGTACTACAACAAGGAGCTGCTCCACAACTTCGAAGAAGTCATTGAAGATAAATTATTCATGGGGAACTCAGCAACCTCGGACATCATGGGCCAAAGAAAAATAATAATGAAGATAACCTCGGGCAAGAACCTTACTCTAAACAATGTGTTGTATGTTCTAGAGATTCGGAAGAATCTAGTGTCAGGATCACTGTTAAGCAAGCATGACTTTCGTATTATTTTTGAGTCAGTCAGAGTTATCTTATCTAATAATGGAATGTTTGTAGGAAGGGACTATGTTTCTGATGGACTATTCAAGCTCAATGTAATGGTCATTAGGCCCAAGATAAATAAAAATGAAAGCTCTTCCACTTATATGCATGAGTCTTCGTGTTTATGCCATGGTAGACTAGGACATGTTAACTACAATGTATTATATAGATTAATAAACATGCAAAGCATACATACATTCCACCTTGACCTAAAACACAAGTGTCAGATTTGTATTGAAGCGAAAATGACAAGGTCATCCTTTCAACATATTGAAAGAAGCAACGAACCACTCGAATAATTCACACTGACGTGTGCGACCTCAAAGGTACACCAACACGTGGTGAGAATAAATACTTTATTACTTTTGTAGATGATAATACAAAATACGATTATTTGTATCTTCTCAAAAGTAAAGATAAAGCTATAGAGAAATTTGCCCTCTATAAAAATAAAGTTAAAAAATCAACTTAATAAAAAGATTAAGATGGTTCAAAGTTCAAAGTAACCAAGACAGTGAATACATATCATCGTTCGCTGAGTTGTGTGCTGAACATGGAATCAAACACGAAACAACAACTCCTTATACTCCTCAGCAAAATGGAGTTGCTGAGGGGAAGAATCAAACTCTAAAGGAGATGATGAATGCTCTTCTATTGAGATCTGGACTACCAGAGTTCATGTGGGGGGAAGCTGTGTTAACAGCTAATTACCTTTTAAATAAGGTGTCCCAGAAGAAAATAGATAAGAGTCCTTATGATTTGTGTAATGGAAGACAATCGTCCTACAAATATTTATGAATGTAGGGGTGTCTTGCCAAAGTTTTGGTGCCTGATCCAAAAAGAATTAAGATAGGACCAAAGATTGTTGATTGTGTATTTATTGGATATTCATAGAACAACAATATGTATCAGTTTATTGTGTATGAATCACAAATACCGAAGATATACAAAAACTCGATAATAGAATCGAGAAATACCTTGTTCTTCAAGCATGTGTTTTCACATAAAACCCGAGAGGATGCTAGCTTATCAAAGTGGGCATATGAAACACAAGGTGAAGATGATGATGAGGAACCAGTGGATGTTGAGCTTAGACGGAGTAAAAGAGCTCGGGTAGAAAAATCCTATGGATCGAATTTTATCACTTTCATGTTGGAAAGTGAGCCCCGAAGTTACTCAGAAGCTATAGGATCTCATGATGGACCTCACTGGAGAGAGGCAATTGCATCTGAGATGAAATCTATCTTGCAAAATCACACTTGGGAACTTGTGGATCTTCCTATGGGAAGTAAACCACTAGGTTGCAAGTGGATCTTCAAGAAGAAAATGAAGTCGGATGACACAATTGATAAGTATAAGGTCAGATTGATAATCAAAGGATGCCGACAATAAAAAGACCTTGATTACTTTGATACGTATTCTCTGGTGTCGAGAATGACTTCCATTAGAGTATTGTTGGCTATTGCCGCTCTATAGAATCTCGAAATACATCAGATGGATGTAAAAACTACCTTTCTAAACGAGGATTTAGAAGAGGAAATTTACATGGAGCAACCTGAGGGGTTTTCTGTGCTAGGATAGGAAGACAAGGTATGTAGATTGGTGAAGTCATTATATGACTTGAAGCAAGAACCAAAGCAGTGGCATGAAAAATTTGATAATGCCATGAAGGAATGTGGATTTAAGATTAATTAATGTGATAAATGTATCTACATGAAAGTCATAGAGAATGACTACGTCATCTTGTGCCTATATGTAGATGACATACTTATCATTGAGAGTAATGATAAGATAATCAAATCCACTAAAGATATGTTGAACTCAAAATTTGACATGAAAGACATGAGCCTACCTGATGTGCTTTTAGGAATTAAAATTCTTAGAACAACAGAATGACTTATTCTTAGTCAATCCCATTAGTGGAAAAGATTCTTGAGAAATTCACCAAGGGTGATATGCGCTGGCACAAATGCCGATAGATATGAGTCAACATCTATCAAAAAATTGAGGTAAAAGTATCTCTCAAATAGAGTACTCTCTAGTGATTGGAAGTTTGATATACCTGATGAATTGTACACGACCAGACTTGGCCTACGCAATAAGTAAACTGAGTAGATACACGAGTAATCCCAGTGTTGAGCACTGTAAAGAGATAATCAGATCCACGATGGAATATGAGTTTGTAGCTCTTGAAAAATGTGGTGAAGAGGCTGAATGGCTATGACAATTCTTAGAAGATATTTCATAATGGTCGGAACATGTGCCGACAATTTGCATACATTGCGATAGTTAATCAGCAATTGGTCGGGCACACAGCCATCTATATAATGGTAAGTCTAGATATATACGTCGTAGACATAATACCATTAGACAACTACTCTCAATGAGAGTTATCACTGTTGACTATGTCAGTCAAAGGATAACCTAGCGAATCCGCTAATCAAAGGATTAAATCAAAAGTTAGTTGCGAGCTCATCACGAGGAATGAGCTTGATGTCGTTGTCAGCGATCAGTGCAGAGGGCACCCAACCTATACTGATTAGAGGTCCCAAGAACTAGGTTCAAAGGGACAACTAATTTGCACTAACTAGACACACTGTGGGGAACGACCCAATGAATCAGTGAAGGATGGAGATTAAACACATGACTTTTAATGATTCAAGAAGAGTAATGTGGAATACTCTTAAGGGATCACCTATGTGAGAAAGAAGTAGGGCCACTTTGAAGAAAATTGGAGGCACAATTATTAGAGCTTCTCACAGAATCAGGCATATTCATGGCCAAGAACGAACACACTCATGAGAACTAGGTTGTATCAGGGAGAGTCTTGGGTGAAATATGTCAATGCTTACACAGACGACAAAACAGTTCAAGGACATCACGTCTACTGTCAGTCAGTAAGCAAACAGATCCCACAAGGGAAGGTTCAAAGGGTAAAACATACCTATCCTATACTGGACTCAACTGTTGAATGCTATCACATACTCTATCTTTATTCATATGGGGGATTGTTGGATATATGTGAATGGAGAAGAGTTGGAAAAGGCATGGAGCTCTATCGTGAATAGGACTTTAGTCCCACATTAGGAGCTTCAAGACATGTTGGTTAGTTTATATTAATTCACATGCATTAAGGATGTGAACAAATGCATGGAGAGAGACTCTTTATCATGCGTGGGTGCGTTGGGGGGGGTGCAAATCCAAGGCCTGGATTGCATTGAACCATGTTAACTAGTGTACGGGCACGACTTACGTGCGTCGAATGTCGGACCGATCAGGGCAAAATTTACCCAAGTGGAACAACCAGCATTTTGCCACGTAAATCTTTTTACTGCTTGTGTAACGGATGCATTAAAGAAAGATTAATGCAGAATCAAAATGGTCGAGTGAAATGCTGGCGTTTTACTGCTCAGTAAGTAATTATCATTAATCGATCATTAATGTCGCCCTTTGGTCTTGAGCTCCTATATAAGGAGGTTGTAACCACAGGCAAAAGGTTACGCATATAGAAAAGTAGCAGAAACTCTCCACCTACATTCCCTCCTCCTCTATCATGTAACTTTTGCTCGACGAAGTGCCCATGATAGTTCGGGTACCATTCAGTTCGCAGTGACTACCAGTATTTGGTGGTGTAACGCCCAAAAATTCTCAAAACTATTTTAGAAATATTCTATGATTTTTCTGGAATTTTAGGATATTTTTACAGAATTTTTAGAGTAGCGGAAGTAGCAAAAACAAATAGAAAACGAAAATGGCCTAAGCGGGAATTGAACCCGAGACCTATGGTTTATGGATAATTTTAGTAACCAGTTGAACCCAGCAGGGCCGTGCTGAAAGGAAAGGGAAACAATTAAATTTATATTCAAGTTGGGCCGAAGTTACCACTTAATATAAATAAGAAATTATTAAGTGAGAGTTTTATTTTAATCGTGATTCTCTTCTCCTCAACCCTCACCGCTGCCCACTCCTCCTTCCCCTCTCTCTCTCGGTGCCCCAAGCCAAGGGTTCTAGGAGCACCTCCCGGCAACATCAAGGGCACGAGGACGCTCCCCTCCGCGAGAGGAACGCATAGACACGAGAAGATCGTTGAAGAGATCTCTCCTCCGTGAAACCTAGCGATTAGAATCGTAAGAAATTACGAACAGGAGGTAAGAAACCCCTCACCTACGGTATAAGTAGCTATTCGTGTGATTTTTATGCATTAGTTTAGTCGTATACAAATTTCAGCACATAAGGTGTGCACTAGCGTACACCAAGTGCTCGATAGAATGTTTAGCGCAGTCAAATGCTAATTAGGCATTTTATTAGCTTGGATAAATGCACTAGAAGTATTTACATAGCCTATTTAGTCTTGCTCTAGCTTTTACAGGACCAGATGTCCAATGGGTGGGCTCCCACAGTCGCCTCTAGGTTCAGATAACCTAGTTCTGGGTTTAGACAACCTAGTAGAAGCAAGACAATAGCTATTAGCTTATGTTCAGTATTTTACTTTCTCAGTGGCACTGTACTGGATTAGATATCCATTGGGTTGGACTCCCATAGTCGTTCCTAGGTTCAGCTAACCTAGCAAACCCTACTAGATTCGGAATTTACAACCCCGGGTTTAGTTAGGGATGCGCGCACAGCAAGTACAATCGCCGGGCCCAAACAACAACATGATTATTATTTTAATCTATTATGTTATTAGCTTTTCAAAGCTCACAAAGATCAGTTATATTAGTTGGGTTTGAATTCAGCTTCAGTCTAGCTCAGTTCATGTTTCAGCTCAGTTCTTTCTTATTGATACACATGATAGTTTATGATTAGCTTTGTATGCCATGCTTTAGTGTTCATGTTCAGTGATTTCATTATGCCATGTTTAGTCTAAACAGTACATATTTCAAATAGCATGTTTTAAAGGCATATTGCATCAAATGCATGTTTTTGTGAGGTAGATGGTTTCTTACTAAGCGAAAGCTTACAGATACTTTCTTTTCCTTATACTGCAGATAAAGGTAAAGGAAAAATGGACTAGCGGAGGCTGGAGGGAAATGCGATGAAGATGTGTGTGGATGGAACTTGGAATAGAGATCTTAGGGAATTTCAGCAAACTTATTTAAGCACTACAACTTTTTAGCATTTGGTTATTTCGCACTTTAGTATGTTTAATTGCCATGAACTAGTAAATTATGCACTCTACCATGCTTAGAACCTTAGTTATGTGATGTTAGAATGTTTCCTAGTCATTTTAGAACTTGTATGTGTGATTGAGGCACGAAACAGTGCTGAAATCAGACTCCTGGTACGAAATCAGAAGCCCCAATCGATCGGCTGATCGATTGGAGGCTTCTCAATCGATCAGCCGATCGATTGAGAAGTTCGTACCGCGAACAGTAGGCCTCTGGATCGATCAGCCGATCGATCTAGCAAATTCTGTCGCGAACAGAAGGCTCTGGGATCGATCACCGGATCGATTGGCCAGTCTGGATCGATCAGCCGATCGATCCAGAATATTGCCCGAGCACAATAGCGTGCTGGATCGATCACTGGATCGATCCAACCTAAGCCCCGCATACAGTAGCCACCTGGATCGATCAATGGATCGATTGGGAGGCCTGATATCAGCAAGAAACTCTTAGTTAGGTTCCTTGACCATTGGGGGATGTAATATATGTCATGAATAGTTTAGATTACACCCCTTAGCACATGTAGAACCAAGAAATGATAATAGTTTAGCAAAATTTTAATTAGTACAGCTTCCGCACTTAGATTTAATGATGGTCGTGGAATAGTTAGCACAGGATTAATGTAACGATCGGCCTCGCAGCCTAGCCAGTAGGAGGCGGGTCTTTACAGAGTGGTATCAGAGCAGTTTCCATACTTCCTACACACACATCAGCATTGAACCTGCAGCTTCCAAGTAAGAACATCTCTCACCTTCTTTATGTTTCTTGTTTCATGTTTAGATATAACTAGAGCATGCTTGTTCATGATAGTAGTTGACATGATAACAATAGTTACTCCCTTATGATTGTATTAGTCATGTGTGTCCTCCATGTCTCTAGAGATGGCACGAGGACGCCCAACTAGAAGGGCACCAGCTACTGAGCCCCAGCATGAGGCAGACAGTTCAGTGCCTCCCCCAGACCTGACAGTATTGGTGGCTTAGTTACAGCAGCTGTTAGTTGAACAGCAACAGGAGATAGCCACCTTAAAGGCTAATCAGCAGAATACTCCCACAGTCACCCCGGAACCAAACGTAGCAACGCCAGTCGTCTTAGAGGTTCCACCAGTCCAACCTACAGCACCAGTGGCCCCAGCAGCAGAGGCAAAAAGAGAGGCCTATCTGATCCAGTGGCAGAGAGTTAAGCCCGAGAACTTCTCAGGCACCAGTGAACCATGGGATGCTCAAGCCTGGTTCAAGACACTGGAGAGTACGATGGAGCTTCTGGACTGGCCAGAACATGAGAAGGTGAAGTGCGCCTCCTTCTGCCTGACAGGAGGTGCACGCATGTGGTGGGAGAGAATCAGAGCGAAGCGCCCAGTAAACCAGATGACATGGGCAGACTTCGAGAAGGAGTTCTTTGAAGAATTCTTTCACATGCGGGTCACAAACCACCACTACGACGAGTTCACTGAGTTTCGTCAGGGCAACCTATCAGTTGAGGAAGCCGTGAAGAAATTCAATAGATTGGCTCGTCTATGCCCTGAACTAGTCAGCACAGAGAAAGAAAGAGTCCGGTTGATGCCCAAGATGTTGAGGCCGGAAATAGCGATGAACGTGGCTGGCGGCGTTCACAGGCCGCAAACCACCGAAGAACTAGTCAGCAGTGCTCTGACCACCGAGCACTACCAGAACAATATCAAGCAGCAGAAGCAAGTTCTCACAGAATCTAAAGGTCAAGGAGGTTCAGACACTCAGAAACAACAGGGCCACAGCTCCAATTGGAAAGGGAACTCTAGCAATAAACGCAAGTCAGGGAGTTACCCAAAAGGAGGGCCAGCTAGCAAACATCCAAGTTATCCAAAGTGTGCTACTTGTGGGAAATTCCACCCTGGAGTTTGCCGTAAAGGCACACGAGGATGCTTTGAGTGTGGACAGGAAGGGCATATGGCTAAGCAGTGCCCGAACAAGGCTAGTCTTCCTCCACCACAGCCGATTCAGTATGGAGGCCAGCCGGCTCAGTTACATCAGATGCAGGCCGCTCTAGATGGTCCACACATCAGCCAGGGCAGACTAGAAGCCCCTCCAGCTATGACGAATGCAAGGATCTACTCCTTAACCAGAGAAGACGTGGCAAATGCCTCGACAGTTGTTACAGGTCAGATTAGTATTTTACAGCAAAGTACAACTGTCTTATTCGATACTGGGGCAACCCATTCATATATATCCAGGGCATTTGTTGAGAAGTTAGCAAGACCTCCAGAGGTACTCAGTAGTCAGTTTCTGACGACCTTACCTTCAGGAGAAATTATGGCATCCACGCACTGGCTCAGAGCAGTGCCAGTCATTATAGCAAACAGAGAGCTCTTTTGTGATCTGATAGTGCTAAATATGACTGACTACGATGTCATCCTTGGAATGGACTTCTTGATCAGATACGGTGCTTCCATCGAGTGCCGTAAACAGAAAGTCGTATTCCAACCTGAAGCAGAAGCACAGTTCGAGTTCATCGGAGAACCCAAGAGAAAGGCCAAAAAGTTTCTCTCCGCTATGAAAGCACATAGATTAATGGATTCAGGATGTACGGGAATTTTAGCACATGTAGTCAGTACCAGTCAGGACAAGGACCGACAGCTAGCAGAGGTCCGAGTCGTACATGACTACCCAGCAGTCTTCCCTGAAGAGTTACCAGGCCTAGCACCAGACAGGGAGATCGAATTTGAGATAGAACTCATTCCCGGTACAAATCCTATCTCCAAAGCACCTTACCGCATGGCTCCAGCAGAACTGAAAGAACTTCATGAGCAACTACAGGAGCTGCTTGACAAGGGCTTCATACGTCCGAGTCACTCACCATGGGGAGCGCCTGTATTGTTCGTGAAGAAGGACGGGAGCATGCGCCTGTGCATAGATTACAGAGCACTGAATCAAGTCACGATCAAGAACAGGTATCCTCTTCCCAGAATAGATGACATGTTCGATCAGCTAAAGGGGGCAGCAGTGTTCTCTAAGATAGACCTCAGATCAGGTTATCATCAGGTGAAAGTCAAGGAAGGGGATATACCCAAGACAGCATTCAGGACTAGATACGGACATTACGAGTTCGTAGTCATGCCCTTTGGCGTGACAAATGCTCCAGCTACTTTCATGAACCTCATGAACAGAGTATTCAGAGAGTACTTAGATAAGTTTATTATCGTCTTCATCGATGACATCCTTATCTATTCAGGAACTCAGGAAGAACACGCAGAGTACCTGAGAATAGTACTGCAGACCCTTCAGCAGAACCAGTTGTACGCCAAGTTCACAAAATGTGAATTTTGGTTGGATCAGGTGTCCTTCCTGGGTCACATCATCTCAAATGATGGTATTATGGTAGACCCCAGTAAGATAGAAGCTGTGAGTAACTGGAAAAGACCCAAGAACGCTAGTGAGATCAGGAGCTTTCTGGGATTAACAGGTTATTACAGAAAGTTTGTAGAGGACTTCTCCAGAATAGCCTCCCCACTGACAGCTCTTACCAGGAAGAACAGGAAATTTCAGTGGACAGAGGACTGTGAGAACAGCTTCAGCGAGTTAAAAAGAAGATTGACCAGTGCACCTATTCTAGCTCTACCCGAGAATACAGACAGCTTTGATATTTATAGTGATGCCTCTAAGTTGGGACTAGGAGTAGTGCTGATGCAAGACGGCAAGGTAATCGCCTACGCCTCCAGACAACTCAAGGATTATGAGAAGAACTATCCTACTCATGACCTTGAGCTTGCAGCAGTGGTGTTCGCTCTCAAAATTTGGAGACATTACTTGTATGGAGCTCAGTGCAGAGTGTAAACAGATCATCAGAGTCCGAAGTGTTGGGACCGATGTGCCCGCTAGAGGGGGGGTGAATAGCGTCTCACCCAAATCACTCGCTTCCTACACTTGTTAGCTAGCGAAGCGAAAATACAAAGCAATACAAACACAAATACGAAAGCTAAATACAAATACAAAGAACAAGAAAGAGTAAGCAAACCAACACACGCCGATTTACGTGGTTCGGAGATAAAGCTCCTACTCCACGGTTGTCCGTAAGGTGGACGATCCCTATCCGTCAGTGTATTACTCCCCGGAAGACCCCCGGCTAGCTCAACCTCCTTGTGGGTGGAGAAACCTCACCACAAACTCACCAAGACCTCTTGGACACAAGGGAAACCTTGAGCACTTTTGTGACTACTAATTAGGCTTTAACCAAGTCTAATTTCGTCAGTCCAAACCAAGCTCCCAAGCTTTGGTTTTATAGCCCGCGGGTTGAAAACCCCGCCTACCAGTCGACTGCTAAAACATGCGGTCGACTGCCCTCTGTGGAAATTCGACCATTACACCCCAACGGCTCGATTTCACACATTCTGTTCGCTGCCAGTCGACTGCACCAGTCGACTGCTAAAACATGCAGTCGACTGCTACAGTACTGCTACAGTAGCGCTACAGTACTACTGCAGTACTGCTACAGTAAATCCTAATTCTATTATTTTACTCCGAGTACAATCTCTCAGCACTCGTCTCTGCCCGACCAACCTAGACCTAGTCTTCTAGCCTCCTCCATCAGCCTTGCGTCCCTCGGATGCCTCCCCATCCTTCACGTCTTGCCTTCTGGAGCTTCCATTGGCCTTGTCATTATTGTCGGGTCTTCCTTTGCCAAGAGGTCGCGCCTCCGGGACTTCATCCATTGCCAAGTTACACTTGGACTTACGTTGCCAAGACTACATTCTTGGACTTACACCGCCAAGACTCATCCTTGGACTTTCCTCCTTTGCCAAGATCACACTTGGACTTCCTTGTTGTACCTGTATCCTGCACACTCACAATGCATATCAAATACAACAATAAACCTAACTTAAACCTTTGCCCAAACATCAAAACCTAGGGTCACTAGATTGCTCCAACATGAAGTACTTCTTCACTCAGAAGGATTTGAATATGCGACAGCGCAGATGGCTAGAGATGGTCAAGGACTACGATATAGACATCCTCTACCACCCAGGAAAGGCAAATAGGGTAGCAGATGCACTTAGCAGGAAGTCCAATGTTGCCCTATTATCTCTAGCAGCCATGTCACCGCCCCTACAGAAAGAGATCACAGACTTCGGTCTTGAACTCATAGTTGGACAGCTCTCTACTATGACGTTAGAGTCTACCTTGCTTGGTGATCTTCAGACAGCTCAGGAACAGGATCCTGAAATTCAGAAGATCAAGCAAGGATTAGCAGAATCAGACAGTGGAGAATTCAGAGTATCTGATAGTGGGGTATTGTACTTTGGTGACAGATTATGCATTCCAGATCAGGAGGAACTACGAAGCAAGATTTTAGAGGAGGCTCACAAGACTCCTTATGCGATGCATCCAGGCTCCACCAAAATGTACTAGGACTTGAAGAAGCATTTTTGGTGGCCTGGGATGAAGAGAGACATCGCTCGATATGTCAGCATCTGCCTAACCTGTCAGAGGGTTAAGGCAGAACATCAGAGACCAGGAGGAGTCTTGCAGCCCATTCAGATACCCGAATGGAAGTGGGAAGACATTTCCATGGATTTCATAGTGGGACTACCCAGAACCACGAATGGTTTTGATACCATCTGGGTAATAGTCGACAGGTTGACTAAATCATCCCACTTTTTAGCTATCAGGATATCCTACTCCATGGAACAGCTAGCTCAGTTATACCTCAAGGAGATTGTCAGATTGCATGGAGTCCCACGAACCATTATTTCAGACAGAGACAGTAGGTTCACATCACACTTCTGGGAGTGTGACAATCGCCTTTGGGCACGGTTAAAATTCAAGATGCCTTCCATCCTCGCATGTATGGTCAGACGGAGCGGGTAAATCAGGTACTCGAAGATATGCTCCGCACATGTGCACTAGATTTCAAAGGAAGTTGGTGCAAATATCTGAGTTTAGCAGAATTTGCATACAACAATAGCTATCAGGCCACCATCGGCATGGCACCTTACGAGGCTCTCTATGGGCGGAGGTGTAGATCTCCAATCTGCTGGTATGAGAGTGGTGAACAGAAAGAACTAGAGCTTCAGACAGATCTAGTGGCAAATACCACAGCAGCTATACAGCAGAGCTGCCAGAAAAGCTATGCTGATACACGGTGCAGACCCTTAGAGTTCACAGTTGGGGATTCAGCGTTTCTCAGAGTAGCTCCCATGAAGGGAGTAAAGCGTTTTGGGAAGAAGGGCAAACTAAGTCCCAGATATGTGGGACCATACCTTATTAGCAGGAGAGTTGGCAAGGTAGCATATGAGCTAGAGCTACCACAGGAGATGTCAGCCATTCATAATGTATTTCATGTCTCTATGCTGAAGAAGCATATCCCAGATGCCACCCAGGTGATTGAGCCCCAGCCGGTACAAGTCCGCGAAGACCTCAGCTATGACAGTCAGCCTATTCAGATAATAGACCGAGCAGTTAAGAAATTGCGGAACAAGGAAGTACCATTAGTGAAAATAATTTGGCAAAGTCACACAGCAGAAGAGGCAACCTGGGAGACAGAAGCTAGTATGAGACAGAAGTACCCAGAGTTATTCTAAGTTCGAGGATGAACTTTTTATAAGATATGGGGGATTGTAACGACCGAAAATTCTCAAAACTATTTTATAAATATTCTATAATTTTTCTGGAATTTTAGGATATTTTTACAGAATTTTTAGAGTAGCGGAAGTAGCAAAAACAAATAGAAAACGAAAATGGCCTAAGCGGGAATTGAACCCGAGACCTATGGTTTATGGATAATTCTAGTAACCAGTTGAACCCAGCAGGGCCGTGCTGAAAGGAAAGGGAAACAATTAAATTTATATTCAAGTTGGGCCGAAGTTACCACTTAATATAAATAAGAAATTATTAAGTGAGGGTTTTATTTTAATCATGATTCTCTTCTCCTCAACCCTCATCGCCGCCCACTCCTCCTTCCCCTCTCTCTCTCGGCGCCCCAAGCCAAGGGTTCTAGGAGCACCTCCCGGCAACATCAAGGGCACGAGGACGCTCCCCTCCGCGAGAGGAACACATAGACGCGAGAAGATCGTTGAAGAGATCTCTCTTCCGTGAAACCTAGCGATTAGAATCGTAAGAAATTACGAACAGGAGGTAAGAAACCCCTCACCTGCGGTATAAGTAGCTATTCGTGTGATTTTTATGCATTAGTTTAGTCGTATGCAAATTTCAGCACATAAGGTGTGCACTAGCGTACACCAAGTGCTCGATAGAATGTTTAGCGCAGTCAAATGCTAATTAGGCATTTTATTAGCTTGGATAAATGCACTAGAAGTATTTACATAGCCTATTTAGTCTTGCTCTAGCTTTTACAGGACCAGATGTCCAATGGGTGGGCTCCCACAGTCGCCTCTAGGTTCAGATAACCTAGTTCTGGGTTTAGACAACCTAGTAGAAGCAAGACAATAGCTATTAGCTTATGTTCAGTATTTTACTTTCTCAGTGGCACTGTACTGGATTAGATATCCATTGGGTTGGACTCCCATAGTCGTTCCTAGGTTCAGCTAACCTAGCAAACCCTACTAGTTTCGGAATTTACAACCCCGGGTTTAGTTAGGGATGCACGCACAGCAAGTACAGTCGCCGGGCCCAAACAACAACATGATTATTATTTTAATCTATTATGTTATTAACTTTTCAAAGCTCACAAAGATTAGTTATATTAGTTGGGTTTGAATTCAGCTTCAGTCTAGCTCAGTTCATGTTTCAGCTCAGTTCTTTCTTATTGATACACATGATAGTTTATGATTAGCTTTGTATGTCATGCTTTAGTGTTCATGTTCAGTGATTTCAGTATGTCATGTTTAGTCTAAACAGTACATATTTCAAATAGCATGTTTTAAAGGCATATTGCATCGAATGCATGTTTTTGTGAGGTAGATGGTTTCTTACTAAGCGAAAGCTTACAGATACTTTCTTTTCCTTATACTGCAGATAAAGGTAAAGGAAAGATGGACTAGCGGAGGCTGGAGGGCAATGCGATGAAGATGTGTGTGGATGGAACTTGGAATAGAGATCTTAGGGAATTTCAGCAAACTTGTTTAAGCACTAGAACTTTTTAGCATTTGGTTATTTCGCACTTTAGTATGTTTAATTGCCATGAACTAGTAAATTATGCACTCTACCATGCTTAGAACCTTAGTTATGTGATGTTAGAATGTTTCCCAGTCATTTTAGAACTTGTATGTGTGATTGAGGCACGAAACAGTGCTGAAATCAGACTCCTGGTACGAAATCAGAAGCCCCAATCGATCGGCTGATCGATTGGAGGCTTCTCAATCGATCAGCCGATCGATTGAGAAGTTCGTACCGCGAACAGTAGGCATCTGGATCGATCCAGCAAATTCTGTCGCGAACAGAAGGCTCTGGGATCGATCACCGGATCGATTGGCCAGTCTGAATCGATCAGCCGATCGATCCAGAATATTGCCGAGCACAGTAGCGTGCTGGATCGATCACTGGATCGATCCAACCTAAGCCCCGCATACAGTAGCCACCTGGATCGATCAATGGATCGATCCGGCCATTTCAATCGATCCGTGGATCGATTGTGAGGCCTAATATCAGCAAGAAACTCTTAGTTAGGTTCCTTGACCATTGGGGGATGTAATATATGTCATGAATAGTTTAGATTACACCCCTTAGCACATGTAGAACCAAGAAATGATAATAGTTTAGCAAAATTTTAATTAGTACAGCTTCCGCACTTAGATTTAATGATGGTCGTGGAATAGTTAGCACAGGATTAATGTAACGATCGACCTCGTAGCCTAGCCAGTAGGAGGCGGGTCGTTACAGGTGGAAACACGGTTAGTCATTGTATCATGGAAAACAAAAGACCCAAGAAAGCCTTGAAGCACAGCCGAAGGTGGTGTGAATCTGTTTCAAGGAAACTGCGTTTATCTCAGGCGTTGGTTCACTCAGTTCACTCGTCCGACCGCTTTCTAGGCTTCGCCCGGTCAATCGATTCGCTCTGCTATTTGCCCGCCTGGTCACTTGGCAGCAACTCGCTCGGCAGAAGCCTTTGATTCACTCGGCAGCTAGTTTGCTCGGTCGGTAGCTAATTTGCTCGGCAGCTAGCTCACTCGGTTGGCTATTCTGCCAGCTTGACTTGCGTCCAGAGCCCACTCGGCCTCTTTTCCTGGCCGACCCCAGTTCGATCGGTCATCTACTCGCTTAGCTAATTCGCCCGGTCGGCCTCTCACTTGGCTAACTCGCATAGTCAGCCTCTCACTTGGATAACTCACCCGATCAGCCTCTCACCCGGCCTCTCGCTCGGCTAACTCGCCCGATCGACCACTGTGAAGCTTACGTTCGACACTTGGCAGAACCAGCCCCTACTGGCAGCCTAAGATTATCATCTCAGGTCATTTCAATAGATAAGTGAATTTAAATTTAGTATATTTAAATTTAACTAAAATCCTAAATATCTCTGGCAGATTGTATAACAATGTGTTGGGAAATTGTTGGTGCAATCATTCCCGGGGTCAAGGTTGACAAGTTTGACTAAATTCGAGCTTGAGTTTTGGTATTTGGACAATATGTTGTGGGTAACATGTTTGGAGAATATGTTGTTGAAAAATATGTGAGAAAGGTCAGCTAGGTCAAGGAGGACCGGTACTTGACTGGTAAAGTCCTAACTGGAGGTTAGGTAAGACAAGTCCTAACTCGAGGGTTAGGCAAAGGGAAAGTCCTAACTACGGTTAGGCAAAGGAAAGTCCAAGTTGGTCAAGGAAGACCGTATGTTAGTAAGGAAAGTCCTAACTGCGGTTAGGCAAGCAAAGTCTAAGTTGATCAAAGAGAATCGCACATTGGCAAAGGAAACTCCTAATAATGGTTAGGCAAAGGGAAGTCCAAGTGGGTCAAGGAGGACTGTATGTTGGCAAGGTAAATTCCTAACTGCGGTTAGGTAAGAGGAAAATCCAAATGGGTCAAGGAGGACCGTACTTGGTGATCAAAAGTCCAATGAGAAGTTGGTAAAGTCTAAGTGGGTCAAAAGGTTGACTAGACACATGGTAAAGAAGTCCCAACAGGTCATGATTGACCAAAGGTTAAGAAAGGGAATCCTAGACTTGGGTTAAGCAAGTTAGGGTTGGGTAATCGACCAAGTGATCGATTGAGTGCTACGCCAATTGATAAGTGGATTGATTGAGTGCACTTCTCTGTAACACACAAAAGCATTCCCAATTGATAAAGTGATCGATTGGGCTACACTAATCGATCAAGATTGGGCACGTTATCTTTACGACAAACAAAGAGTGGCTGGATCGATTGGTTGATAGATTCAAGCCCAGGAATTGATTGGTCAATCGATTGGGAATTGGTTTTTCATGAAGCACAATAACTGTGTAGCGAAAATGGTGAATCGATTAGGAAGGTTCCCAATCGATTATGAGGGTTCTCGTGAGAGCACAGAGGCAATCTAGATCGATTGGATGATCGATCTAGAAGCGCTTAATCGATTTAGAAGCGCTTAATCAATTAGATGATCGATTGGGAGAAATAAAAAAGAATCGTTGCGGCGTTTAGACGGTTGGATGCGCTCAAATTTGACGTGGCAATCGATTGGGGGTAAGGTCAATTGATTGGAATCCCTAATCCACAGGATATAAAGGCGTTGACGAAGATTCAAATGCAACTTTTCTTCTCCACTCTTCACTACCGTTCATTGAACTTTAGAAGATAAGTATTATTGCACTTTTCAACCGATCAAGAGACATTTACAAGCTACAAGAAAGCAAGGTTTTCATTTGTATTGTGTATTTTCATTTTGTTTGCATTGTATTTCTTGTTTGTGAGCTTGTACGAGATTTCTCCACCTCCGAAGTATTTATGAGAATAAATATTTTCATAGTGGAGAGTGTACTCTATGTATATCTTTAGATTAGTCACCTCATTAAGGTGGATCCTAAGTAATTCTGGGTGTTAGCATTGCTTCAAATATTTTCCGCTGCAACTAATAATTGAAGAAGCGATTGGAGCTAATCACCCTCCCTCTAGCTCGCCAGAGTGTCTAACAAGTGGTATCAAGGCGAGGTCACTTTTCATTTGACTAATCATCAAGAAAAAAATGAGCTAGAGGAAGAAGAAAACATTGAAGCTTGAAACCCTAATTTCAACATCAAAGATTTATCGTCAAGGAGCTCAAGTTCAAAGATAAAGTTTAAAGATGGATTCGGATATGATATCCGATCACCTCCACCATTTGGTATCGAAGCTTCGACCTTTGGAAATCAAAGGTTGAAAATTTTCTCATGATGGAGATAAAGCAATGGTTTGCTCTAATGAAGAGTTTTGAAACTCATAGAGATTCAAAGGAAAAACTCCTCAAGACGAAGAAATGGAATGAGGAACAAATCAAGAGGTGCGAGGCAAACAACAAGGTAACCAAACTATTGGTTAATTTATTGTATAGCACCATATTGTGCAAAATTGGAGAATTTCAAGATGTCAAGGAGCTATGGAGTCAATTGACAAAACTTTATTAAGATCCAACCTTGGGGCAAAGTTAAGCAAAATACCAAGAGGTAAACTCTTTGTACCATATACATGAAGATTCGGAAGTTGAGAGATGCTCAACATCTGAGGATATTGAAGAGACATTCACCTCAAGGATTGAGGGGGAGCGTCAATCTTTGACTCTGGAGCAAAAGAAGCCTCTATTTCCAAGTCAAATGAAGGTGTTGGTCCCTTGCGGCTGGTAGAAGAGGAGTGAATTGCCCTGCGCGATAAAAACAAGAAATACCTTTCTCGATCTTTGGACTTGATTAAAATAAGCACTTAAAAAAAATTAAGAAGTTAATTAACAAAAAAAGAAAAGAGGCACAAAGATTTATTTGTTTTGCAATCAGGGGATTGTTAATGCAAGACGTTGAAAGCTTACTATCAAATCTCCTTCCGACGGAGAAACCTCTTACAGTGGTTAAAGCACTAGATTACGAAGCTAAACAGAATGAAGATTGTTTATAAGTGTTGTGTCTTAGCTACTAGGATCAGGGTTGTATTTATAGCCCTGGTCTGGGAGTCTGGAAGGGTTCCGGGCGCCTAGGCGTGGATAAAACTTTATCCACGTAGCAACAGATTGCAACAGCTGGCGACTCGATAAAGTTTCTGGACCGGGCTGAACCGACCTCGACTAGGGTGCGAGCCCGGGGCGCCCTAGCTGACCCGGGTGGTCTGGGCGCCCGAACCACAGTCAACTTCTAGTTGACTTTTCATCCAGGTCTTCAGCTCCAGCTCCAGCTCCGCTCGCTCGGGTGATTTCGACGATCTAGAATAGGGATCACCCGAACTCATTTTTCGGCCTTCTCGAGCAACCTTCCACTCCAGCTTCTCGTCTCTCGGAAATGCCGCGCACCTCCTTCTCATCTGCCAGCTTACTCTTCTGCAGTGCCTCATCCCTTGAACGCACTGAGCCCATTGACTCTCTACCATGTTGTCCTTCTTGCTAGCTGCGTCTTTTGCTCGACTTCCTATGCTCCTAAGTTCCTGCACACTTAGACACAAGACATCAAAAGATAAAATGACCTAACTTTGACTTAGTTGATCACATCAAAACTATCGCAGGGTACTTACAATCTCCTCCTTTTTGATATGAAAACCCCAAGTTAAGTTAGGGTGACACAAAAATAAATAAGGTAACAAGTATAAATTTTGCAATTAAAAATGTGCAAGTATAAATTTTACAATTAAAAAATGTGCAAAAATCAAACTGTTAACCTCCCCCTAAACTTAACCTATACTTCTCCCTCTTTGATAACATTAAAAATAGGGGTATATTATAAAAATAACTTGAAGTAAATTCAAAACAGAGTCTAAGGGATAAAAATACAGTGACTATCATCCAAAAAAAATCATGAACTTTAAATTTCAAGAATTTAGATTTTTACAATTTATAAACCATTTAAAAATAATAATTTGAAAAATACTTTTAATCATAGGGAAATTATGAAAATTTTTATAATGGTTAAACAGCCATATCCAAACTAGAGATAAAATTTTCACAAAAAATTGAAATTAATTTAAGCAGTCATAAATTCTTTTCTACATAAAGGCATATTTTCTTTAAAAATTACTTTAAAATAGTTTTTAAACTCAAAAAATCTTGAAAATTTTTTGAATATGTATTATAGTAAGTAGCTTTATATAAAATGTAAATTTTTTAAAAAGTAATTTTTTGAGAATTTTTAATATTAAAAGGTATCATTTGGATAAATAATTCATATAAAATTCAATAATGGTCAAAAAATTTTGAAAATATTTTCTTGGCTAGGGAACATGATAAATTTTCACAAAAAAAATAAAATTTACAAAAATTACTCTACAAATTATTTTAAAATTTAAAAAAAATATTTTTTTTCATAAAAAAAAATTAATGATTAGAAAAAATTAAAATTTTCCTACAAATAAGTGATGAAATCCTCTGTCTCAGAAAAATTAAAGAAAAAAAATAATTTCCAATAGAAATTATACATAACAAGTTATTTAGATAATTCTAAGCAAATAAAAAAAATTAAATCAATTAAAAGTACGACATGCATAAAAATTTAATTTAAGTACGATTTTGGAACTCAATATAGGTTCCTTCCAACTGGATTAATAAAAAATTTTCTAAGAATAGATTGTCTTTCTACTTTTATAATTTGGCTCTTACGGTATCTAAAATACCAGTTAAGCCTTCGATAATATTTAAAAGTACTTTTTGGAGCATGTGAAAGATTTAAGCATGAAGCATTTCAATTTTATCTTTCAATTTTGTATTTTCATCTATTAATTTCTCAATTTCTTCTTTTCGGCATGCATATTCTTTCTTTGATTTTACATACTTAGATCTGGTTTTACACAAAGATCTACTTATCATTTTAATGCACTCATATAGTTGATTTGGAGGAAGTTTACATACCTGACTTACCATATCATTTTAGTCGGTAAATGCTCCCCTTTCATCACTGCTTTCTTCCGAAGACTCTCCCCCTTCATCGATACTTATCTTGGATGAGCTTTCTTTATCTTCAGGTAAGTATTTAGCTATAAGAGTTGTTCCAACAATTTTTTCGATCTTGGATTCTTCTGACAACAACTCGGTGTCCATCGAGGAGTTGGATTCAGCTTCTTTTTGGTTCTTCATAGAGCTTTAAGAACTTTTTCCAAAGTTTCTTTGCACTCTTATAGTTGCCGATTCTGTCGAGATCCTAAGTAGGTAGAATGCTCAGAAGGTGGAACTCAACCTTACCATTTGCTATAAAATTGTTACGCTGCTTCTTAGTCCATTGATGCTCCTCAAGTTCTTTTCCTTCTTCGCTTTTGGGCATATCAAAATCGTACTTAATCATTAGTAATATATTGAAATCTATTTTAAAGTATACATCTATTCTCCAAAATGCGACCTCCCCCTCGAACATTGGTGGGTAGGCACTAGCTTCGGCCATTTCTTATGCTTCAGTCGACTGTTAGTCCTTCTAAAGTGTCCTCACTCTGATACCACTTGTTGGTCTCTTGCTACCGGCAGAAGGGGGATGAATTGTCTTGCACGATAAAAATAAGAAATACCTTTCTCGATCTTTGGACTTGATTAAAATAAGCACTTGAACAAAAAGTTAAGAAGATAATTAACAAAAAAAAAAGAGGCATAGAGTTTTATTTAATTTACAATCAGGGGATTGCTAATTCAAGACATTGAACACTATCAAATCTCCTTCTGGCAGAAAAGCCTCTTACAGCAGTTAAAGTACTATATTACAAAGCTAAACAGAATGAAGATTGTTTACAAGTGTTGTGTCTTAGCTACTGAGATCAGGGTTGTATTTATAGCCCTGATCCGAGTGCCTGGAAGGGTTCTAGGAGCCTAGACATGGATAAAACTTTATCCATGTCACAACGGATCGCAACAGGTGGTGACTCAATAAAGTTTCTAGTTCGGGCACTTGGACCGGGCTGAACCAGCCTCGACCAAGGCGCGAGCGCGGGGCACCCTCGCTGCCCTAGGGGGTCCGAGCGCCCGGACCATAGTCAACTTCTAGTTGACTTTTCGTCTAGGTCTTCTGCTCCGGCTCCACTCACTTAGGTGATTTCAGCCATTTGGAATAGGGCTCATCCGAATCTATTTTTCGGCCTTCTTGAGCAACTTTTTGCTTGGCTTCTCGTCCCTCGAAAATGTCGCGCGCCTCCTTCTTGTCCACCGGCATACTCTTCCACAGTGCATCATCCCTCAAATGTAATGAGCTCATTAACTCTCTCCCATATCATCATTCTCGCTAGCTGTGTCTTTTGCTCGACTTCCTGTGCTTCTAAGTTCCTGCACACTTAGACACAAAGCATCAAAAGACAACAGGACCTAACTCTGACTTGGTTGATTATATCAAAGCTACCATGGGGTACTTATTGTCACGCCCCAGAGGAGTCCCCGTCCGAAGAAATTTCGGCAGCATCTCCCCTGTACGGCGGACAATCTGAAACTTTCTACATATCTCCATACCTCAGCCACATGCGGCTGGAATAATAACAATAAATATAACACAACCACACAACATCCACGCAGTTATATATAATCAAACAAGCAGTAATACTCTGATTCGAAAACCACCCTACTCAACTACACTCGTAAAACTCAAATCCGACGAAACTCACCTCTTATGCCGACCCGGTAGGCATGTAGTAGAATAAGACCAAATAAAATCCATCGACATCACAAAAATAAATACAACGTCCAAGTATCAAACAAATCAAGTCTAAACATAGACAAACGAGAAGAAAACTCAAAAGTCAATCAATCCTCGAGGTCCTGCAGGGGATCTAACACTACGTGCAGTGGGGACTAGCGACTGGAACTCCCTCCTGACAGCATCAACCTAAAAATAACAACAATGGAGGCGGGGGTGAGTCCAACACTCAGCAGGTACAATTGATATGCAAAGTAAAGAAATAACACCTAGCACTAATCATGCGTACAGTCTCCTGATAAAGATAAAGGTAAATGCAAACCGAAGAAGACAGGAGATAATCTGTACTAACCAGGACCCGGTATAAGGACAAACAGTCCGAAAGGTATAGAAGACATGTATGCATGTCAAACATAGGTATCCAAACAATATGCAGCATATAAATGCAGCAAACACAATCACAAACAATAAATGCATCATTCATATAATGCCAATGTCATGGTCACCCCTGACGCCAGTCAGCCAACTCACAATAAAAGTGGGACCAAGTGGGTAGGGCTGTGACAACTGTGCACTCTGCAACACTACTCCTGATGAGTGATCGAGTGGATGGGATGCTGTCGGAGTACATACATACTCCTACCCCAAATCATAAATGGGGGAGCGCAATGCTCTCATCTCCCGGTACACTATGACGGAGAGGAATCTCTAACGTGCTACACGCTGCGTCACACTACCCATGAGCGGATCAACGGAGCACTGGAAGAGTCAAACTGGCGTGCTACCACGCTGTGTCACGCTACCCATGAGTGTCACAACGGAGCACCGAACAGTGATGAAAACTGGCAAAGTGCTCGACAATAATGGAGCAATCTATCGCACAGCATGCGATAATGCAAATGGTGCATGTCACTAATCATGGTAATATACTAAACCAACCTCTGGACATATAACAATGGGCACCATAGTGAATAGATCAAATCAAGATATACTGATCAATAAGGTATCAAACCTAGGTCCTGAACATGTGAAACATAGTTATATCACTACCCATGAGCATGATAAATCAGGTACAAGATCAATAAGAGATGCAATCAAACAACCAATCAAGTAGGACATGTATTGGGCAGTGATTAACCGAAACAAATATGAAACACAATTAATGCAACATATTATTTTCATTACTAAGCATATCAAAGACAATAAGTCAAAAGTACCCGCCTCCGACAAAAGAAAGGTCCAATTCCGACTCCGAGATACTCATCTCGCGTCAAAATCCTGTGTCACCAATATACGTACATTTATTTAGCTAGAACTCAACGAATAGCTAAATAAAATCTCAACGACCAATAGGATAAGATCCTAATCAAACTATTTCATATTCATCATCATAATAATCCAATTCCAACCTAACTCAATGTATTTACCAAATCTAACAAAACTCTACATCATGCATCAACTCCCTATGTCGTACCTCAAATCACAGCCTTGTTCAAGAACAAGAAACTGCTGGAATTTGTTGAAATCAACGACTACCAGATCCACGAAACCCCACACCTGCGACCAGATCAGAAGGAAATCAAGCATGCAACCAAATGTTCCAAATATGACCCACTCACCTTGTTGGCTCGGCAGTACAGTACCAGGGCACAAAGAGGGCAGCAAGGCAAATGTTAGGGCACGGAAGCAAGCAGTCTCCAGTGATAGTCGGCACTGCTCAGTCTGTGGCCGGAGGCAAGAGGTGAGGAGATGTGTCGACGGCGGTGCTAGGGCACGGCGACGGCGGCCGACACTGAGAAACCGGTGCCGGCAGTGGCGATGTCGGCTAGGCAAAGAAACTTGGTCGGCTGCCGGTGCTCGGAAGAGGAGAAGGCGTCGCCTAGGGCACGCGGCTGGAGACTAGGGCACCGGCGACGACTCGAATGTCGACGAGGAGAAGAATTTGGCCGGCACTGTGAGTTGCCGCCGGCGTGTACGGCTCGCTAGGGCAAGTGAGGAAAACAGGGTGTGCGCGCGAGGGAGACGAGGAGGAAGCAGGAAAGCAGGTGGCCGAGGGGTTTAATACTTCGGCGAGGAAGAAACCGCCGGGCCGGCGGTTAGGGCAAGGAGAAAGGCTGAGAGGAAATCGGCGTCGGGGAAGGCTCGGGCTCGCGGGAGAGGAAAAAGAAACGGGGAAATAAAAAAATAAGGAAAAAGAAAAAGAAAAAGAAAATTTAAATCTTTTCCTCATTAAAACAGAGTAAGCCTAAACAGGCTTTTTCGGCCTCGTTTTTATCCCCGTGAACTCGTCCGTACGAGCTCCGAAAAATTCCCGAAAAAATTCTAAAAATTCCGGAAAATTCCCTTATTAATATTCGCCTATTTCCGGTATTTTACATTCTCCCCCACTAATAAAAATTTGGTCCCCAAATTTCGTTATCTACCATCAGCAAGTACTAACAACAGATATAGAGTATAAATGCTGAACGGTAAATAAATCACATACCTCAAGTGAAAAGATGGGGATATCGAACTCGGATAGTGTCCTCGAGCTCCCAAGTTGCCTCCTCGTCCGAATGATGCTGCCATCCGACTTTAACCAGCCGGATAGTCTTGTTCAAACCGACGCTTCCTACGAGAACTGCACTGAACCTCCGATATGTAATGTCAGTCGAACCGAATCGAATATCCGCCAAAGACATGTGTGATCAGGCACGATCTCCTCAAAGATCGATACGTGAAATACATCGTGAACGCCGATGTGACGGTAGAAGTGCAATCGTAAGCTACCGCCTGATCCTCCAAGATCTCGAAGGGCCAATGTACCATGGAGCTAACTTACCTCTGAGGCTAAATCTCTTCACCCTTCGTGGGTGAAACTCGCAGAAATACATGGTCACCAGAGAACTCTAGTGGTCTGCGCCTCCGATCAACATAACTCTTCCGGCGGTCCCTCGACATCCTCCGCCTAATAGTACGGACCAACTCGCATCCCGCTGAACTCTATGAGGTCCCAACAACCGAGCCTCTCCAACCTCATCCTGAGGACGGTGTCCGACAAGGTTCACCATACAACACCTCAAACGGCCATCCGGATAGCCGAATGGAAGCCGTTGTTGTAGGCAAACTCTACCAACGGCAGATGGTCCTCCCAACCGCCTCCGAATCCATAACACATGACCTCAGCAGTCCTCTAAAGTCTCGAATGGTCCGCCTCGACCGCCCATCCGTCGTGGATGGAAGGTCAGATCAAACGGAGTCAGGTGCCCAAGGCCCGCCGCAGTCCGCTGTAAACGAGACGTGAACCGTGGATCTCTATCCGAAATGATACTCAATGGAACACCATGTACTCTGATAATCTCCCGACAATACAGATCTGCCAATCGATCCAGGGAATCAATCCTCCGAATCGCTAAAAAGTGCGCGGATTTGGTTAATCGATCAATGGCCTCGTCGTGTCCTCGCAACCCTACCACAAAGTCCATGGTAATGTGATCCCACTTCCACTCGGGAATAGGAATCAGCGAAGTAATCCTGCAGGCTTCACCTGCTGACAAACAAGACACCTAGCTACGAAATCGCGATGTCTTTCCTCATGCGTTCCACCAATAGGAACGCCTCAAGTCTCGATACATACGGGTCCCTCCGGATGGATCGCAAATCAAGAACGGTGTGCCTCCAGTAGCTCCTATAAGACCGGATGAGACCGAGGTACGATAATCGCCTCGAAGTATATGATACCTCCTCGTCTCGTAAACCCTCTCACGCCGAAGCTATCCGATCGCCAATGAATTGACAATGCCGATCACCACCGAGCCTCTGATCTTCGCCCGATCGACGATCGAGCAACCATGGTAACCGAATACCCCGCCTATAGATCCTCGCCTCAAGGTCTAACTCGTAAAATCAATCAAGTCCGTGATCAAGTCCGGTGAAGCCAAAGTCCTCCGACTTCGCTATATCGGGAACCACATTAGCTTTCCCGGTGGTAGCTAATGGTACAATCGTAGTCCTTCAAGAACTCCATCCATCTCCTCCGTCGGAGATTAAGCTCCTTCCGAGTAAAAATATATTTGAGACTTTATGATCGTGAGAATCTCAAATGTAATACCGTAATAAATGATGGCGCCAAATCTTCAATGCATAAATGATGGCGGCTAACTCCAGGCATGAATCGGGTAGTTCTTCTCATGCTCCTTCAACCGACGAGAAGCATAAGAGACTACTCCGCGTCGCATCGTAACAAGGCCCAAACCTCGAGAGACGCTACGTGTAGAGTACAACCATCCTCTCCAAGGTAAAACCAAAACCGAGTCGACACTAATCTCCGCTCAGCTCCGAAACCGGGTCTCGCAATCCTCCGTCCACATGAACTTCACGCCTTTCTTGGTAAGACGTCAATGGCATAGCAATACGCAAAACCTCAACGAACGCCGGTAATATCCGCCAATCCGTAAAATCGGATCTCTCGAATCGACTTCGCCGCTCCCAACCGGTGACACCGATCTTCCGAGGATCAACCAAATACCGCTAGAAACCACGTGTCCCGTAAAACCGATCGAGGATAACCGACGCACACTTGTCGAACTTGTACCTGATATCGTCAAGAATCTCCAAGACCGTGAAGATGTTGTGCATGCTCCTCCTGAACGAGAGTAGACCAATATGTCATCAATGAAAATGATAACAAACCGTCCAGATACTCCAGAAAGATATGGTTCATCAAATCCATAAACATCACTGGAGCATTGGTAAGCCCAAATGACATTACCAAAACTCATAATGACCGATCCGTACTAACGCTTCTCAATATCCGAGTCTCGACTCACCGATGATATCCGGATCGCAGATCAATCTTAGAATACATTGAACCTCTGAGCTGATCAAACAAATCCTCAATCCGTGGTAATGGATATTTATTTCGACGATCACGAATTCAGCTGTCAGTAGTCAATACATAACCTCATGGTACCGTCTCTTTCTTCTTGACAAATAATACCGAGAACCCCATGGTGAAACACTAGGTGTATAAACCTCATCTAAAAGCTCTTGAGTTGAACCTTCACTGCTCAACTCTTTCTGTCATACGATACGGAGCTGTCGGTGAGGTTCCTAATCACCAATAGTGAACTCCACCGCCTTCTAGGAGGCAAACCAGAAGCTCCTCGTGAATACATCCGGATACTCTCGAACTACGAAATGTCGGAGAGTCATGAATCGCTGTCGCTCATTTAATCAAAGATAATAGAAACCCCGACACCATGTGACAACAGTTTCCGAGCCCGAATCACAGAAATGATCGCCGTCTCTAATGCCAGTGAAACTCCACGAGGGTTGGTTCGGAGGCTGGAAGGTGACCACCCTCGTCTGGCAATCAACGGTAGCATGATATACTGACAACCAATCCATGCCAAGTATGATATCAAACTCGATCATCTCCAATACTAGAAGATCTACCGTAAGTGTCATGTTGCCAAAGTCTAACGGGCAACCTTTGACCTCTTGGGTGACGTCTAAAGTATCACCGGACGGTAGGGAGACGGTCAACCGCTGTAATCTAACAATAGGTAATCTACCAATCTCCCGCATAAAGGTACGGGATATAAAAGAGTGCGAACTACCAGTATCAATCAAAATATTAGCAGTAAATGCATAAATGGAAATCGTACCGCGAAAAATGGATCCGTCGGCCCGCTGAGCATCCTCTCTGGTAATCGCACGAACACGACCAGTCTCCGACGGAGGAGGAGGAGGTAACGCTGCCAGCGGCTGCTGCGGCTGGGCAGAAGCCTGCCACTGAGGCGCTGCTGGATAATGAGCCAGAGAAGACTGAGAGGATGGTGACTGATACTGTGCAGCTGGCTGCGACTGAGTCTGGTACTGCCCCTGAGTCGGATGATAAGGTCCTGGAACAAAACTCTGGGGAGCACTGGAGTACTCCGCCCAAGCATGCCAAATGCCGCCGCTGAGGCTCCATGCCGACGCTGTGAGGGTGAGAATCTCCGCCTCGCCGAGACACCGATCGACTAGACCGCCCTCTCGACCGACCTCCGGTTGCAGCCGAGCCTTCACCGACAATCGGCTCAGGCCTGTGCGCTTGTACAAAGCAAACCGACTGCTCCAGTGTAGTCAAGTGATGTGGTCTCGAACCACATCGAAACATCAGATATCGTGTGGACTGCTTCCGATCTTGCCGAGGAGACCGAAACGCCCCGAGGAAGATCGCCCGACTTCGAGGCCTACGAAACCCCGAAGAACTCGACCAGATCGTCGCGATTAACTGACGCCGCCTCGTCGGTTCGCCGGACTTGCCTCCGTTCCACCCGATGCTTTTTCCCGTCCGGATATGCCGCCGAGCTAACTCTATCATCAAAGCTCGATTCAATGCATCGAGTAAGATGTAATCCCTAATCCGGCAAGCCGTATATGCAGATAACCATCCAATCCTCAGATAAACCGTGATCATGCGAGTTCTGCTTCTCCGCAACTAACTCGACAAAACCGAGCCAACCGAGGAATTCAGATTATACTTGGTCATCGAGCGATTATTCCGCCTCGACTTATAAAACTCGCTTACAGCCATCCGATAGACAAGGAAAGAAACGGCTCAAAAGCCTCTCTGAACTCGTCCATGTGACGCTGCGCCACCAATAATAGAACGTTGAGTAACCCACTAGGCATTAGCTTCATCCCATAAATGGTAAGCAGCCATCTCTGCTTTCTCCCACTTGAAGCAAGCCATATAGAAGAAAGTTCGCTCCATAGTCTCTATCCATGACAGAGCCATACTGGGATCTCCGCGGAAAAGAGTGAAACGAGTCTTCATCGACTCACCTGGTCGGAATCCTAGCTCGGCAATGACAATATCGGAGTCGGTCTCGACGGCCATGTAAACTCTGGAAACACCGGAGCGATACTATAGGTGGTACCATGAATAAACCGAGGAGGAACTCCTGTCGTCAGATATACCGAGCATAAGCCGCCGTGGTACCGCCTGGGAACAAAAGTGGTGGCACTGGAGGTACGGTGAGGTAATGGTACGGATATGGTGCTGCATCAGAGGGCACTAGGGGCACAAGTGCCACTAGTGTCTGCACACCGAGGTCCAGTGACGGTGGTGTCGAGTACGCCGAGGTCGCCTCGAGCAAATGTCTGCACGCCAATGGTACACTGATGGTACCGAATACGGAGGAGGATACCGCTTGTGGCCAAAGTAGGTATCTCTACAAGAGCTATCGGGATTTGAGAGCCCGATGCTCCCGCTGCATCCTGAGTCTGTCCCTGACTGACAAGCTCACTAACAGTGGGCATCTCTGGCATATCCAGAGATCCCGTGGTCCTCGCACGTGGTCGTCCAGCACCACGTCTCGCAGCAATACGAGTAGATCCTCTCATATCTGTTAAATTAAATTACAGATATCAATACCAATATAACAAACATAAAATAACAACATACCTATTTGTCGTCTGGAGATGTTTCGTCGCTGTCCAATCCCCAATTTGACCTCAAAATTCCGAACATACATATCGCCGGAAATCCAAATAAATCCGAAACATAACCATATCGAAAATCCGATAATGCCCAGTTTGACTCGCAAACCTGGCTAACCCAAATATCCAGAATACCAACAACAGGTATCCGATAAATCTCCAGAAAACCAAAAGCAGGTATCATAACCCGCTCTGATACCAAATAAATTGGTATCAGATAAATCTCGAAAATCTAAAATACAAGAATCCAACAAGTATCGCCAAACTTGGCGCTCTGATACCAAGTAAATAAATTGGTATCAGGTTATCCCAAACATCAAAAATACGAAAACAAAAGATCGTATACCTGTGCTCTGATACCACTAAATTGTCATGCCCCAGAGGAGTCCAGCATCTCCCCTGTACGGCGGACAATCTGAAACTTTCTACATATCTCCATACCTCAGCCACATGCGGCTGGAATAATAACAATAAATATAACACAACCACACAACATCCACGCAGTTATATATAATCAAACAAGCAGTAATACTCTGACTCGAAAACCACCCTACTCAACTACACTCGTAAAACTCAAATCCGATGATATGCCGACCCGGCAGGCATGTAGTAGAATAAGACCAAATAAAATCCATCGACATCACAAAAATAAATACAACGTCCAAGTATCAAACAAATCAAGTCTAAACATAGACAAACGAGAAGAAAACTCAAAAGTCAATCAATCCTCGAGGTCCTGCAGGGGATCTAACACTACGTGCAGTGGGGACTAGCGACTGGAACTCCCTCCTGACAGCATCAACCTGAAAATAACAACAATGGAGGCGGGGTGAGTCCAACACTCAGCAGGTACAATTGATATGCAAAGTAAAGAAATAACACCTAGCACTAATCATGCGTACAGTCTCCTGATAAAAATAAAGATAAATGCAAACCGAAGTAGACAGGAGAGAATCTGTACTAACCAGGACCCGGTATAAGGACAAACAGTCCGAAAGGTATAGAAGACATGTATGCATGTCAAACATAGGTATCCAAACAATATGCAGCATATAAATGCAGCAAACACAATCACAAACAATAAATGCATCATGCATATAATGCCAATGTCATGGTCACCCCTGACGCCAGTCAGCCAACTCACAACAAAAGTGGGACCAAGTGGGTAGGGCTGTGACAACTGTGCACTCTGCAACACTACTCCTGATGAGTGATCGAGTGGACGGGATGCTGTCGGAGTACATACATACTCCTACCCCAAATCATAAATGGAGGAGCGCAATGCTCTCATCTCCCGGTACACTATGACGGAGAGGAATCTCTAACGTGCTACACGCTGCGTCACACTACCCATGAGCGGATCAACGGAGCATCGGAAGAGTCAAACTGACGTGCTACCACGCTGTGTCACGCTACCCATGAGCGTCACAACGGAGCACCGAACAGTGATGAAAACTGGCAAAGTGCTCGACAATAATGGAGCAATCTATCGCACAGCATGCGATCATGCAAATGGTGCATGTCACTAATCATGGTAATATACTAAACCAACCTCTGGACATATAATAATGGGTACCATAGTGAATAGATCAAATCAAGATATACTGATCAATAAGGTATCAAACCTAGGTCCTGAACATGTGAAACATAGTTATATCACTACCCATGAGCATGATAAATCAGGTACAAGATCAATAAGAGATGCAATCAAACAACCAATCAAGCAGGTAACATGTATTGGGCAGTGATTAACCGAAACAAATATGAAACACAATTAATGCAACATATTATTTTCATTACTAAGCATATCAAAGACAATAAGTCAAAAGTACCCGCCTCCGACAAAAGAAAGGTCCAATTCTGACTCCGAAATACTCGTCTCGCGTCAAAATCCTGTGTCACCAATATACGTACATTTATTTAGCTAGAACTCAACGAATAGCTAAATAAAATCTCAACGACCAATAGGATTAGATCCTAATCAAACTATTTCATATTCATCATCATAGTAATCCAATTCCAACCTAACTCAATGTATTTACCAAATCTAACAATCCTCTACATCATGCATCAACTCCCTATGTCGTACCTCAAATCACAGCCTTGTTCAAGAACAAGAAACTGCTGGAATTTGTTGAAATCAACGACTGCCAGATCCACGAAACCCCACACCTGCGGACCATATCAGAAGGAAATCAAGCATGCAACCAAATGTTCCAAATACAACCCACTCACCTTGTTGGCTCGGCAGTACAGTACCAGGGCACAAAGAGGGCAGCAAGGCAAATGTTAGGGCACGGAAGCAAGCAGTCTCCAGTGATAGTCAGCACTGCTCAGTCTGTGGCCGGAGGCAAGAGGTGAGGAGATGTGTCGACGGCGGTGCTAGGGTCGATGGCAGCACAGAGGGGAGAAAGCTCGGCGTTGTACTGCAAGGTGACACCGTGGAGAAGGGCGTCGCGGCTGGAGACTAGGGCACCGGCGACGACTCGAATGTCGACGAGGAGAAGAATTTGGCCGGCACTGTGAGTTGCCGCCGGCGTGTACGACTCGCTAGGGCAAGCGAGGAAAACAGGGTGTGCGCGCGAGGGAGACAAGGAGGAAGCAGGAAAGCAGGTGGCCGAGGGGTTTAAGACTTCGGCGTTAGGGAAGGCGGTTAGGGCAAGGAGAAAGGCTGAGAGGAAATCGGCGTCGGGGAAGGCTCGGGCTCGCGGGAGAGGAAAAAGAAACGGGGAAATAAAATAATAAGGAAAAAGAAAAATTAAATCTTTTCCTCATTAAAACAGAGTAAGCCTAAACAGGCTTTTTCGGCCTCGTTTTTATCCCCGTGAACTCGTCCATACGAGCTCCGAAAAATTCCCTAAAAAATTCTAAAAATTCCAGAAAATACCCTTATTAATATTCGCCTATTTCCGGTATTTTACACTTATAGAAGGATCATATGTCACCCCTACAAGCAAAGAAGGTATAACAATTTAAATTTATAAAAATAAAAATCATATCATTTGTTTTAAGTGTAGGAAAAATGGACACTACAAGAGCAAGTATTCAAAATTGACCAAGATGAAGGGTCAAGTGGCACCCAAGGACAAGGAGAAGCCAAAGGAGGTCGGTCCCATGGTACGCAAAGATAAGGAGCACATTGTGTATTTTTCTTGCAATCAAAAGGGGCATTACCAAAACCAATATCCAAGGCGAAGAGATCCGACGACCAAGAAGAAAGGAAAAAAGCTTAAGTCAAGGAGGAGTTTCCAAGACTAACACTAAGGTATCATTAGTTAATGATATTTCTTTGTATCATGATAAAAAACATGCTAGATCTAAATTTTATTATTTTAATAGTATTTATCATAAAAATAGAAAGTATGAAAAATCTAGGATTAATTATAAATCATTTCATGCTAGGACTACCTTATTTAAGGTTAGGAAGATAGATAGCAATTTGGGTAAAAATTCTAAGGATTTTAGGTATATATCTAAAAATAAAAATGCCCAAGGAAAATAAAAAAAATCTAAATTTAAGGATTTAAGGAAATAAAATCAAGTTTTGAGGTCAAGACTTGATAAATTAGAAAAAAAAACTCTTAAAAGAATGGAAAATGCCTTTAAGGGGTCAAATAAACAAGATCTAGGGATATATAGACAAGAGTTATTCCAATGACAAGAAAGGTTTGGGATACAAACTGAAAACTAAGGAGAATGTGTTCTCATACCATAGAGTTCCATATAGCTATAGAACTAATCCTAGGTCTAAGATTTAAGTTAAGATAACAAGGAAAATTATCTCTATAAGTAACCTTGAAAAGACTAGTGTGACTAAGGCTTCTAAGTGTTAGGACCAAAAGTAGCTAGAGGGGGGGGGTGAATAGCTCGTCGCGTGCCCGGTGTTCGGCGTTGCTTGTTTCTTCGAAGATGTGCAGCGGAAAATACAGAAACAAATCACACAACGCTAACACGGTTGGTTTACTTGGCATACACCTCACAAGAGGTGACTAGTCCAAGGATCCACACCAACACACACACCCTCCACTAATGAAACTCTCCTTTATGGTAACTACCAAGGGTGGAGAAGCCCTACAAGACTCAATACAAGAAAAAGAAAGGGTAGTAAAGAAATACAAGCTTACAAGCTTACAATGAGTGTACAAAGCCTAACCCTAGTTTCTTCTTCTTGCTTTGATCCGCCTCTTGACTTTGAAGAGCCTCCAAGAACCTTCAAGAACTGGCGATCTCGAGCTTGAGAAGAGCTGTGGAGGAGCTGGTGAAGATCTGAAATGAATCGGTGAAGAAGTACCGAAGACAACGCTCGCCTGCGGCTCAAATAAGACTCAACGGTCGGATCCCGATCGATTCGATTTTTCCCAATCAATCGGGGAGGCTTTGGATCGATCCACGGATCGATCCAGCGCCTGCTCGAAATGCTCGGATCGATCCACGGACGATCCGTTTATCGCGCCGGGCGAGCCGCCCCAATTGATCCATCGACGATTGACTCGATCGATCAACTGATCGATCCAGAGGCTTTTTGTTCGCTGGGAAAGGTCTGGATCGATCCACTGATCGATCCAGAGCCTGGATCGATCCACTGATCGATCCAGCACTTGGTTTTTGTCCAAAACCAAGTCCCAAACCTCCCAAACCAACATCCGGTCAACCTTAACCTGTTGGTACGTCATGCCTAGCATCTAGTCACTCCCTTGACCTGTTAGGACTCCCTCACCAAGTGTCCGGTCAATTCCTTTGACCCACTTGGACTTTTCTTTCATGCCAAGTATCCGGTCACTCTCTTGACCTACTTGAACTTTCACCTAGCTTCACTCACTAGGGTTTTCAATCTGCCTAGCTTCACTCACTAGGTCTTTCACCTGGCTTCACTCACCAGGATTTCCATCTGCCTAGCTTCACTCACTAGGGCTTTCACCTGGCTTCAATCACCAGGATTTCCATCTGCCTAGCTTTACTCACTAGGGCTTTCACCTGGCTTCACTCACCAGGATTTCCATCTGCCTAGCTTCACTCACTAGGACTTTTACCTGGCTTCACTCACCAGGACTTTCATACTGCCTAGCTTCACTCACCAGGACTTCCACAATCAAGTATCCGGTCAACCTTGACCTACTTGACTCTTCTGCAATCAACCTTTCATTGTCAAACATCGAAATCCAAACCAAGACTCAAGCTTGGTCAACCAGGTCAACCTTGACCTAAGGGCTATTGCACCAACAATCTCCCCCTTTTTGATGTTTGACAATACAACAATAACACATGTAAGTTAGGCTAGTCCGCCTCCTTCTTCATGCCACTAGGTAATGAACACATAAGTTAAGCTCTTCATTCTCCCCCTAAGAGGGCAAACTCCCTCCAGATAATGAAAGCCTAACTTACCCCCTTTCATAAGTCCTTTCATTCTCCCCCTATTGGCACACATCAACCCGTGCCTCAATTTTGGGCACACTTCAACAAATGCCTCATTGTTGAAAACTCTCCCCCTGAAGAGTTGCTCATCGTTGTTCACAACTTCACTCATTGTGACCAACACGATAATGAAGGTCCCATACCCTTCATTTATCCTTAACCCTACATTCTTCCTCAATGTAGGCAAATGCCCATCCTTGAGCATTATTCACTTAACGGAAGGTTAACCACCTTCCAAGGTTTATGAAAAATAATTTTCATGCCTTTAAAGAGTCCCTCCCCCTAAAGACATGGTGGCAACTTCTGTCATTGCACCAACAATGACTTGGAATCCCTAATCCTTTAGGAAACCCAAATTAGAAGCTTTGAGGTTCAAATATTCAAAATTTGAAACAAATCTCACCCTAGACTTCAATATAGTCTTCCTTAACTAATCCATCCTTGTTTTCAACACGAAAACACCCTTTTTATGTATACAAATGTATTTTGAGGGGTTTGGAATGGTTACCTAGACTAAAATAGGTTTAAAGATGCTGAAATCATGCTTTCCTAGCCAAAATCAGCAACTTGGATCGATTGGAGTTGGGTTCCAATCGATTGAACCTTTTTGAATCGATCCACTGATCGATTCAGACTTCCTGGATCGATCGGCTGATCGATCCAGCGAGCTTCTGCTCGCGGGAGACTTGCCTTCTGAATCGATCCACGGATCGATTCAGGCACCCCAATCGATCCATGGATCGATCGGAGCTCTGATAGTTGCTGAATTTCAAAATCAGCCAACTTCAGAAATCCCTAGAAAATTCTACAAAAATCTAAAAATCATGAAATTTCGTGTAGGCATTATTTAGGGCATATACTATCAAGGAAAAATAGTTTTCTATGAAAATATTTCATATTTTCAAAGATTGACACAAACTTGAAAACTTGCAAAAACTTTAGTGTTTTCTTCAATTTTGTGTCTAACTATTCAATGGTGATTACTATCAAAAGATAGTCTTCACCAAGGTTTTCCAAAATCATTTTGAAAATATTTTCAAACCAATATCCCACCATGTTCCTTAGGCTTAATGCACATGACTTGTACATTAGCTTTCCCAATGATGGGAAAACACATAACTATGTGTTTTGATGAATTTAAAACTCAAAAGAATGCACTAAATCAACATATTGAGTTTTGTTCATCATCCTAACATCTCACTTGTATCTAATGTGCACTAAAACACATACAAGTCATCTTATAGGTCTTGTGAGATGTGAGATTTTGGTTTTGCCCTATTCTAGGGATCATGCATATCTATCTAGGCATTTTAGAGATATTAGACATCCACCTAGGATGTCACTTGTTAATAAGTGTTGTTAAATGTCATTTGTCCTTAATTACAAGGAATTAAACTTAATGCATGATAATGTTATGGCATACATCAAAAGGAACTAATTTTTCAAAAGAAAATATCCTATAACTACATGATGTATGAATGTCATGACATGGTATTTTTGGATTTTTCATAATAAAAACATGAATGCAAAAATATACATGATGTCATGGCATATGATGGGCAAACAATCATGGCAAGGTTTAGCATAAATAAAATATACCTAGATTTCCTATCTAAGTATCCTTAATCACTTAGTTATTTCCACTTGTTTTAACTTAAAACGTTAAACCTAGATTGCCCTAAATGCTTCAAAGAAGTGCCAAAACCTAAATTGACATTTCCATTTCTCTTGATTTGTTTATGCCACTTAAACATTAAGCATATCTTCAAATGTTGGCATATTCCATTTTTACTCAAGAGTAAAAACGTAAATCAAGGCCCGGATGTTGGTGCGGGAAGCATCCGACGATCGAACTCGTGTTTTGATAATGACAAAGAATTCAAAGTTAAGATGTTTTGTAGTCTAACAAGTCTACTTAAGAATTTCAAGAAAGTCCTAGCTGCGGTTAGGCAAAAGGTAAAACCCTAGGGAGTGGTAACCCTAGGTCATAGGGGGTGGTAACCCTATGCGGAAAGTCTTGGTAGGTTGATGTCTTCAGGCAAAAGTCCTAGGAGGCGGTAACCCTAGGTGGAAAGTCCTGGTGTCGCGAACCAGGTGAAAGACTGGACTAGCCGGGGAAGCGGATGTCCAGCGGAAAGTCCGGAAGTATCGAGTGCTAAGCAAAAGTCCAGTCGATCTGGAGGATCATCTCCTGAGTGGAGTAGGTGAGGACGCGTTCCCCGTAGAGGGAACAGTAGGCGTCGGGTCGACCTAGGGTTTCCGGTTGGAAACCCGAAGTCAGACTCGGAAAGTCCGGAGACTGTCTATACTGCATTTATCATGTTTATTGTGCTAACTTTGTGTTGCAGGATATGGTTTGGGACTAACGTATCTTGCAGGTGCAAAGGAGCAACCTAAAGCCTTGGATGAGGTCCGAGGCGCCCATGGAGCTTGAGGCGCCGGTGCAAAAGCCGGCCGTGAAAGTTCATCAAGGCGCCTGAAGGGAGATAAGGCGCCTGAAGGCGCCTTGAGCAGGTATAAGGAGCCCAAGGGATGAAGTTCGACCAGTTCATATCTGATCCACGCGGAAGACCAGGCAAGATGGAGGTGCCTTGAACAGATTCAAGGCGCCTTGAACACCCTTTTATAGTTTCACCAGCACTTCAGATAATCAAGTTCGAGCTTCTTCAACGTGTCGCAAACAAAGTCATTCGGCGTCACGCGACATTCCGACGACCCGGAGCTTCAATCTTCTTCTTTCTTAAGTTGTCGGTACAAGTTTACTTCAATACTTTCAGTGTAACTTGTAATTTCTATCGTGATTATAGTTGTTGCCTACCGGAAGCGATCAAGGATCGCGGGCCTTCGAGTAGGAGTCGCCTTAGGCTCCGAACGAAGTAAAAAGCTTGTCTCTTTGTGTGTTTGTTTACTTTCCGCTGCGTGTTTTAACTTCGATATTTTAACGATTCCGATAAACGTAAAATTTAGCCACGAGCGCTATTCACCCCCCCCTCTAGCGCGTCTCGATCCAACAATTGGTATCAGAGCGGGGTTGTTTTGAATCGGTGCAACCACCATTCAAAACAGTTTTTTTTCGTGGTTTTGTTCGGAGTCAATTAGAATTTAGCCACATAGCTATATTCTAATTCTTTTTCAAATCGAAGTTGCTCAAAGTTGGTCAATACCACTTGGGCTCGTTTTTTTTTCCTTTTTTCCTAACTGATTACTAATCAAGACTTTGGAGCGAATAGATGTTGTCTTTTCAGTACTCAAATCGCCCAACAGAAGGATATAGCACCGTCGTCCCCACTATTTTCCGGAGAAGACTTGGATATTGGAAGGCGAATGGAGATATATCTAAAGATCCACGACACCGGATGATCGCCAAACAGATCGCAACTACCAACCGACATGCATTTGTGAAGCCTACATCCTGTGAGAACTGGGAGCCAGCATTTATCAAAAAGGTGGAAGTAGACGCCAAAGCCACCTGCACCATTCAGTGCGGTCTTACCAAAGAAGAGCTCAACAGAGTCGGTCCATTCTCCTCCGCAAAAGAGTTATGGGAGAAACTGATCGAACTTCACGAAGGCACCTCGGAAACCAAGGTAAGTAAGCGTGATTTGTTACTAAATAAACTATACAATTTGAAAATGCAGGAAGGCGAGACGGCAAGCTCTTTGCACGCCCGAATTCAAGATATCCTGAATTCTCTACATGGAATCGGGCAGAAGGTAGAAAACAGAGATATAATAAGGTATGCCCTTAACTCATTCCCTAGGAGTACCTTATGGGCATCAATGGTAGATGCTTATAAAGTCTCTAAGGATTTGTCCTCCTTAAAATTAGATGAATTATTTAGTGAATTTGAACTCCATGAACAAACTAATGCATAGCCATCCGAGAAAGGGATTGCTTTGGTTGCAGGAACGAGTCGAACATGGGAATCAAGAGGACGGCGAAAAGTTGAATCGGAATCAGAAGACGAACCCGATTCAGAAGATTCGGAAGATGAACTGGCCAGCGAATTTGTGAATCTTGTAAAGAAACTCTACAAGAAGAAGAAGAGCTTCAACAAGAAAGATCTGAAGAAGGAAGTTCAATCCAAGGAGGCTCAACAGAACTCAAAGACAAAGTTCGAAGTCACTTGCTACGGGTGCAACCAAAAGGGGCATATAAAAGCCAACTGCCCCAATCAAAAGGAAGCCAAGAAGCAAAGAAGAAGGAAAGTCCTAAAGGCAACCTGGGACGAATCCTCTTCGGAGGACGAAGACGATGAACTCGACCAAACGAGTTTACTCGCATTGATGGCCCGGGACCAGATCAACGAATCCGAGAGCGAGTCAGAAGCCGACTCCGAGCAAAGCTACGGATCTGCATCCGTTTCCGAAGGGCCAGACTCTGCTGTAAGTATTCCTAGGCTTAATAATTTAGTCAATTATTTACTTCGCAAATTAGCCAAGTCAAATTTAAAAATTAAGTCACTTTTAAAAGAATTAACCATTCTTAAAGGAGTAACTAACTCAAAATCTTTAACTGAAGATTCAACTCAAGTACAACAACTTGAAAAAGAAAATTCAAATCTGAAAAATCAGTTAAAAGATTTAGAAATTACTTTAGAAAAGTTCTCTCTGGGCTCCAAGAATTTGGATCTAATTCTTGGGACACAAAGAGCCGTCTACAATAGAACTGGGATAGGATATAAAAGTAAAAAAAAAATATAAATCTTATTTATCCTTAATAAACAAACAAAGTAGTAAATCAGTCCAAGCATGGGTCCCCAAGTCCAAATTGATAAATCAAATTGGACTTGGCCAATACTGGGTTCCGAAGGATCAAATATACTACTTCGACAGACCATATCGAGGCCGTGATCCAGGGAAAGCTAAAATGAAAACGATCTTAATTCAAAATTCGAAATTAAAATTAAAAATTAAAAATTAAAAATCAAATTCAAAATTTAAAATTTGAAATTAAATTAAAAATTCAAAATTAAATTACAAATTCAAAATTTAAAATTAAAAATCAAATTCAAAATTTAAAATTCGAAATTAAATTAAAAATTAAAAATTAAATTACAAATTCAAAATTTAAAATTAAATTCAAATTTTAAAATTCGAAATTAAATTAAAAATTCAAAATTAAATTATAAATTCAAAATTCAACAAGTCAAAATTATGAAAATGAAAAGTAGATGGAGGATCCAAACTAGCTGGCACCTCCAACTGAACTACCCGATAGGGTAACTGAACCTAATTTACCCAAAATGGGTAAAACAAGAATAGATTACCCGGCAGGGTAATTAAGGTTAGATTAAAACGGGATAAGTTTAACTTGAACCACAGTACTGGTGAAGTTTTTGGATGATAGTACGTTAGGGAAGCTTGGGCATCGCATGTCTAGGAAGATATGACTTCGACCTGGTGCATTTGGCCAAGTGGAACTGACCGAAGCTACCCTTAAATGGATCCTAACTAGTTAGACCAAGTTTTAGTATTAAGTTCAATGGGTAGGATTATTTGGAAAACCTCGAAAGCATGGTTACTTTAATGAGCTCCTTGTAACTCACCAGAGCCCAGAAGTTAATCCAAAGAATGTTTACTTGTTGAATCCAAAGCTAAACCTGAATCTAACACAAGACTAAACCAAACCCTTAGATTGAACCTCAATTCATCTCACAATAATTATAGGATTCTTTGATTGAGAATTTAGATCGGGTGAGATGACTAAGTAATTAAAATCAAACTGATAATTAATTCAAAATTATTTTAAACTTAATTATTTTAAAAAAAAACTTAAATTTCAAAATTATTTTAAACTTAACTTTCAAAATTATTTTTAAAAAACTTAAATTTTAAAATTATTTTAAAATCTTAAATTACAAAAATTATTTTAAACTTAACTTTCAAAATTATTTTAAAAACTTAAATTTCAAAATTATTTTAAAAAAAACTTAAATTTCAAAATTATTTTAAAAACTTAAATTTCAAAATTATTTTAAAAAAAACTTAAATTTCAAAAATTATTTTAAACTTAACTTTAAAAATTATTTTAAAAACTTAAATTTCAAAATTATTTTAAAAAAAAACTTAAATTTCAAAAATTATTTTAAACTTAACTTTCAAAATTATTTTAAAAACTTAACTTTCAAAATTATTTTAAAAACTTAAATTTCAAAATTATTTTAAACTTAACTTTCAAAATTCTTTTAAAAACTTAACTTTCAAAATTATTTTAAAAACTTAAATTTCAAAATTATTTTAAACTTAACTCTCAAAATTATTTTTAAAAAACTTAACTTTCAAAATTATTTTAAACTTAACTTTTAAAATTATTTTAAAAACTTAAATTTCAAAATTATTTTAAACTTAACTCTGAAAATTATTTTAAACTTAACTCTCAAATTTATTTTTAAAAAACTTAACTTTCAAAATTATTTTAAAAACTTAACTTTCAAAATTATTTTAAAAACTTAAATTTCAAAATTATTTTAAACTTAACTCTCAAAATTATTTTAAACCTAACTCTCAAAATTATTTTTAAAAAAACTTAACTTTCAAAATTATTTTAAAAACTTAAATTTCAAAAATTATTTTAAACTTAACTTTCAAAATTATTTTAAAAACTTAAATTTTAAAAATTATTTTAAACTTAACTTTCAAAATTATTTTAAAAACTTAAATTTCAAAATTATTTTAAAAACTTAAAATTATTTTAAACTTAAATTTCAAAATTATTTTAAACTTAAATTTCAAAATTATTTTAAACTTAACTTTCAAAATTATTTTAAAAACTTAACTTTCAAAATTATTTTAAAAAACTTAAAATTATTTTAAACCTAAATTTCAAAATTATTTTAAAAACTTAAATTTCAAAATTATTTTAAAAACTTAAATTTCAAAATTATTTTAAAAACTTAAATTTCAAAATTATTTTAAAAAACTTAAATTTCAAAATTATTTTAAAAACTTAAATTTCAAAATTATTTTAAACTTAAATTTCAAAATTATTTTAAACTTAACTTTCAAAATTATTTTAAACTTAAATTTCAAAATTATTTTAAACTTAACTTTTAAAATTATTTTAAAAACTTAAATTTCAAAATTATTTTAAAAACTTAAAATTATTTTAAACTTAAATTTCAAAATTATTTTAAACTTAACTTTCAAAATTATTTTAAAAACTTAAATTTCAAAATTATTTAAAAACTTAAATTTCAAAATTATTTTAAACTTAAATTTCAAAATTATTTTAAACTTAACTTTCAAAATTATTTTAAACTTAAATTTCAAAATTATTTTAAACTTAACTTTCAAAATTATTTTAAAAACTTAAATTTCAAAATTATTTTAAACTTATATTTCAAAATTATTTTAAAAACTTAAATTTCAAAATTATTTCAAAAACTTAAATTTCAAAACTATTTCAAAAACTTAAATAATTCATTATTTTAAAAACTTAAATTTCAAAACTTCTAAATTCAATAGACATAAGTGTTTATTAAATTATCTTAAATACAATAAGATAGAAAATTTAAGGAATCTGCTTCAATCACGCTATCTTTAATCCATTAATAAGAAACCAATTCAACTACTTCATGTGTAGGAATTGGATCAATGGATGTTGGATAGTGGATGCTCCAGACATATGACTGGAGATAAGTTGAAGTTTACCAAACTCAAGTATAAGAGTCTAGGATCAGTTGCATTCGGCAACAACGGTAAACTTAAAGTAATCGGAAAAGGTAATATTGAACTTAGTTCCGATTTTATTATTCGAAATGTTTTATTGGTTGAAAGTTTTAACTTTAATTTACTAAGTATAAGTCAATTATGTGACAGCGGATACCTAGTTAATTTCGATAAATCTGGATGTCTAGTTAAAAATATTGAAAATCCAGAAATTAAACTTAAGGGACTTAGGAAAAATAACATCTACACAATTGATTTATCAATATCCTCAATAAAGTGTCTCCTGACACAACAAGAGGAAACCCAACTGTGGCACAGAAGGCTGGGTCACACACACACAAGACTTATTTCAAAAATAAGTCAAAATGGTCTAGTTAGAGAGTTGCCCAAATTAAAATTTATTGAAAATTCAATCTGTGATGCATGTCTAAAAGGAAAACAAACCAAGTCAACCCACAAGTCAACTAACCTAGAAAGATCCAACACCATACTTGAGCTCCTTCACCTTGATCTATTTGATTCACATGGAGCCAAATCACTAAACAAGAACCAATATTGCTTAGTAATAATTGATGACTACTCTAGGTACACTTGGGTAAAATTTCTAAAAACAAAAGATGAAACCTATGAAATATTTAGTAATTTTTGCAACTTAACGGAAAATGAAAAAGATACTAAAATTAAAAGAATAAGAAGTGATCACGGAGGGGAATTTGAAAATCATAAGTTCACCCAATTTTGTAAAATAAATGGATACCAACATGAATTTTCATGTCCTAGAACCCCCCAACAAAATGGACTAGTGGAACGTAAAAATAGAACATTACAAGAAGCAGCTAGAACTATGTTAAATGAATATCACTTAAATCATCAATTTTGGGCTGAAGCGATAAATACTGCAAATTACATTCAACACAGAATTTTAATTAATAAATTTTACAATAAAACAGCATATGAACTCTACTATAATAAAATTCCCAATCTAAACTATCTAAAGGTATTTGGGTGTAAAGTTCACATTTTAAATACTAAAGATTACTTAGGAAAATTTACACCCAAATCTAACCAAGGAATATTCTTAGGATACTCCTCTACCAGTAGAGCCTTTAGAGTATATAATCAAAATACCTTGAAAGTTGAAGAAACAACTAATGTAATATTTGATGAAGAAAACAACTTACCTAATATAAATACAAATATTGACACTAATCCAAGAGCTGTAGATGATGATGAAATCCAACCTAATCTTAATGAGTCAGAAGAACCAGTTTCTGACTCACAGATAAGACCAACTAGAATTAGCACCTCTCACCCACCTGATCAAATTTTGGGTGACCCAAACCTAGGAGTCAGAACTAGATCGTCCTATAGAAACCTTAGTCAGATTGCTCTAATTTCTAAAATTGAACCTAAAACTATAGAAGAAGCCCTGCCTAATCCAGACTGGATCATTGCAATGCAGGAAGAATTAGCCCAATTTGAGAGAAACCAAGTCTGGGACCTTATACCTAAACCCATAGATAAATCAATAATAGATACTAAATGGGTTTTTAGGAACAAGTTGGATGATCACGGTAATATAGTAAGAAACAAGGCAAGGTTAGTAGCCAAAGGGTTTAGTCAAGTCGAAGGCTTAGACTATGATAAAACCTATGCTCCAGTAGCTAGACTCGAGTCCATTAGAATGTTATTAGCCTATGCAGCCAATAAAGGATTCAAATTGTACCAAATGGACGTTAAGTCAGCCTTTTTAAATGGTTTTATCAAAGAAGAAGTCTACGTAAGCCAACCTCCAGGTTTTGAAGACATAGACTACCCCAATCACGTATTTAAATTAAAAAAGGCACTATATGGACTAAAACAAGCCCCTAGAGCATGGTATGAAAGATTATCTAATTACTTAATATCCAAAGAATTTAACCAAGGACAAATCGATCCTACTTTGTTCGTAAAAATTTTAGGAAAAGACATCTTTATAGCCCAAATCTATGTTGATGACATAATCTTTGGTTCAACTAATTCAAAATTTTTGAAAGAATTTGTTAAATTAATGGAAAGTGAATTTGAAATGAGCATGGTCGGAGAACTCAACTTTTTCTTAGGCTTACAAATAAAACAAACCAAAGATGGAATCTACATTTATCAAACTAAATATGCTAAGGAGTTAATCAAAAAATTCAGCATGGAAAATTCAAAAATTATAAATACTCCAATGGCAACCAACATAAACATTGACTCTGACCCTGAAGGAAAACCTGTAGACCCAAAATACTATAGAAGTGCCATAGGTAGTTTACTTTATCTAACTGCAAGTCGACCTGACATACTGTTTGCAGTAGGTATGTGTGCAAGATACCAATCATGTGCAAAAGAGTCACACCTAACATATGTTAAAAGAATACTTAGATATATTAAAGGAACTCTAAATGTAGGACTTTGGTATCCAAGAACTTGCACCTTTGACCTTTATGGATATTCTGATTCAGACTATGCTGGGTGCAAGTTAGATAGGAAAAGTACAAGTGGTAGTTGTCAAATTCTAGGTCAGTGCCTAGTAAGTTGGTCAAGCAGAAAGCAACATTGTGTTGCTTTATCCACTACAGAAGCTGAATACATAGCTCTAGGAGAATGTGCATCTCAATTGTTATGGATGATGCATACACTAAAAGACTATCAACTAGACTATAAAAATACTAAAATCTTTATTGATAATATCAGCTCGATTAATCTGACCAAAAATCCTATTCACCATTCTAGAACCAAACATATAGAGGTAAAACACCACTTTGTAAGGGATCATGTAGCTAAAGGTGAAATTGCACTCAACCATGTTGAGTCCAAATCAAACCTAGCTGACATCTTTACAAAACCCTTACCTGAACTTGAGTTCAGTGGACTTAGAAGGCAAATAGGAATGTGTTGGGTAGAGTAGTTGTCTTACTCTTATTTCTATTATTATTTTTCTTCAAATTCTAGAAAAAACAGTTTTCAAAACTCCAATTTTTTCCTAGATTTTAAAATTCTGGAATTAACCTAGGTCTTCCCCCTAGATATCATGTTCCCCTAGAATTAAGCCAGAGCATCTCACAAGCACCTAGGTTTACCTTGATTGTGATTGACAAACATAGAACGGCGTGAGATGCATAGGGTATAGCCTGGACTCAAGAATGCTTATATCTGTGCATCAATATGAGTTTGAGCGTTAAATATACAATAAACATTAATCAAGTTAAATTCTCCAGCTCTAGTCAAGTCTATCTGGATCAAAATAATTTAACTTGACTAACCTAGTGAAAGCTACTGTCCTGTAGACAATCAGCAAGTAACTAAAGGTTAGACAGTTGGTAAAGAACACTCATTTTTTTAAAAGCATATTTTGTTCTTTATGGCTCTGATACTTAGTAAATCAATCTAGTAAACATGACTTATGCTTGGACCTAAGGACCAACTAAACTTAAATAAATAAATAACCTTATCCTCAAACTTAAGCTAAGTTCCAATTGACCTTAACTTTCACACCCTATTGAACATAGCTAAACTGTTGACCTTAATTGTGTACAACTCAATCAAATATCTATAATTGCCCATTTTTGAGTTATGGCAAAGGGGGAGAGTAGCAAAAGTAAATATGTGAACATAAATTCAAGTTAAAATTAAAAAAATTAGGGAGGCAAAAGTTAAGGGGGAGCAAAAATTAAGGGGGAGCATATAGGGCAAACTTGCTTTAGTTACCTTGTTCATCTATACTTAGCAGATTTGCCTGTGCTAAAAATGTCTATCTATTCGTTTATTTACTTAACTTTGAATTTGAGTTGCCATAATCAAAAAGGGGGAGATTGTTGGTGAGGGAAGCATCCGACGATCGAACTCGTGTTTTGATAATGACAAAGAATTCAAAGTTAAGATGTTTTGTAGTCTAACAAGTCTACTTAAGAATTTCAGGAAAGTCCTAGCTGCGGTTAGGCAAAAGGTAAAACCCTAGGGAGTGGTAACCCTAGGTCATAGGGGGTGGTAACCCTATGCGGAAAGTCATGGTAGGTCAATGTCTTCAGGCAAAAGTCCTAGGGGGCGGTAACCCTAGGTGGAAAGTCCTGGTGTCGCGAACCAGGTGAAAGACTGGACTAGCCGGGGAAGCGGATGTCCAGCGGAAAGTCCGGAAGCATCGAGTGCTGAGCAAAAGTCTAGTCGATCTGGAGGATCGACTGGCAACAGGTAAATCTCCTGAGTGGAGTAGGTGAGGACGCGTTCCCCGGAAACAGTAGGCGTCGGGTCGACCTAGGGTTTCCGGTTGGAAACCCGAAGTCAGACTCGGACAGTCCGGAGACTGTCTATACTGCATTTATCATGTTTATTGTGCTAACTTTGTGTTGCAGGATATGGTTTGGGACTAACGTATCTTGCAGGTGCAAAGGAGCAACCTAAAGCCTCGGATGAACAGTGTCCGAGGCGCCTCCATGGAGCTTGGAGGCGCCTCGGGTGCAAAAGCTGAGCTGGCTGCGAAGCATCACTGGAGGCGCCTTGGAAGGCGCCTTGAGCAGGGTATAAGGCGCCTCCAAGGGATGAAGTTCGACCAGTTCAGATCTGATCCACGCGGAAGACCAGGCAGCATGGAGGCGCCTTGAACAGCCTTCAAGGCGCCTTGAACACCCTTTATAAGGGGGTTTCGACCAGCACTTCAGAGAATCAAGTTCTGAGCTTTCCTTCTTCAACGTGCTGCTAACAAAGTCATTCCGAAGTGCTGCTGCGACATTCCGACGACCCGGAGCTTCAATCTTCTTCTTTCTTAAGTTGTCGGTATAAGTTTACTTCAATACTTTCAGTGTAACTTGTAATTTCTATCGTGATTATAGTTGTTACCCACCGGAAGCGATCAAGGATCGCGGGCCTTCGAGTAGGAGTCGCCTTAGGCTCCGAACGAAGTAAAAAGCTTGTCTCTTTGTGTGTTTGTTTACTTTCCGCTGTGTGTTTTAACTCCGATATTTTAACGATTCCGATAAACGTAAAATTTAGCCACGAGCGCTATTCACCCCCCCTCTAGCGCGTCTCGATCCAACACCGGATTGCCTTAAATTTCTAAGAGAATACCAAAATCCCAACTTGGTATTTCTATAGATTTTCTCAATTTATGCCATTTAAGATAAAAAATCAATTTTTCCACCATTAGGCACATTTTACTCTTTCAAAGAGTAAATAATAATTCCATTTCATTTTCAAAGGTTAACAAAAACCTTGAAAATGCTCCTTGAGTGTAAATTTCCTCAAAGTTGGGTTAACTACCCTTCTAATCGGAGTTGACACTCTCTAACCCATCTATGGGGTAGAGAAGATGCTCCTAGGAACCCAACACCTATTGGTGCTCCTTGGATGCTCTAGGTACTCACTAGGGATTACTTCCCTAGATACCTTCCTAGTGACCTTGTTGGGCTTCTTAGAAGCCTTGGTCACATTTTCTAGGTCAACTTTAGGGATAGCCTCCCTTGTGACCTTGTTAGTGACTTTCTTAGACTTCTTAGAAGTCTTAGTCACATTTATCGCAAAAATACTCTTAGGGTTGACTTCCCTAGTATTCTTGGCTTGACCACTGGACCTAAAGTTTGTTCCATAACTATATGGAACTCTATGGTACGAGGGCACATCCTTCTTAGCCTTTGGTTTGTATCCCAACCCTCTATGGCCATTTGATGGCTTTGATTTTCCTAGCCCTAGGTATTGCTCATTTTGCCCTTGTAGAATATTTTCCATCCTTTTTAGGGTCTTTTCCATTTTATCAAGTCTTGACCTCAAGACTTGATTTTCTATCATTAAATCCTTAGGTTTTGGTCCATGAGCATTTTTGTTCTTGGGCTTGTTTCTATTATCCTTAGTGTTCCCACCCAAGTGTCTATCTACCTTCCTAACCTTAGGTTGGGTAGTTTTGGCATGTAGGGCCACATGCTTTTCCTTAAAGCCCTCATGCTTTCTATTCTTATGGTAAATTGCATTAAAATGATAAAAATTAGAACTAGCATGCTTTTTACCATGATGTAAAGGGGTAGGCTCAATAAAAGTTACCTTCCTTTTTACCTTAGAGGCTCCCCCTTGACTTGAGCTTCCTCCTTGAGCCTTGACCATCTTCTTCCCCTTAGGGCATTGACTCCGGTAATGCCCCTTTTGATTGCAAGAGAAGCACACAATGTGCTCCTTGCTCTTCTTTGTTCCGGGGATGGTCTCCTTTGGCTTCTCCTTGCCCTTTGGTGCCACTTGGCCCTTCTTCTTGGCCAATTTAGGGCACTTGCTTTTGTAGTGCCCATGTTCCCTACATTCAAAGCATATAATATAATTTTTATTATTAATTGAAATATTTATACCTTTGCTTGTAGGGGTGGCATCTTTTCCTTTGGATCCGGAGGTGGAAACTTCCTCTTGATCGGACCTTGATTCCCCTCCATTTGATTTTTCTTGACTTGTGGAGGTAGAATCTTCTTCCTCCTCTTTGTCTCTTAACCCGGATGTGGAGGCTTCTCCTTCTTCTTGATCCGGTGTCACCAAGGATCGCTCCCCCTCAATCCTAGAGGTGGAGGCTTCATCATCTTGAATATGAAACAAAGAGTATGCTCCCTCCTTGTTCCCTTCGATGCATTCCCTTGAGGATGAAGCTTCTTCTTGGACTTCTTCTTCGGAGGTTGAGCATCTCTCAACCTCGGAGTCCTCCTTTTGGTCTTGCTCCAAAGAGTCACCCTCTCTGGATACTTCTTGCTCTTGTACAGTGCAGAGGATCTCTTCATGAAGCTTGGTCAATTTACTCCATAATTCCTTTGCATCTTCAAATTCTTCAATTTTGCAAAGGATGGTGCTTGGCAATAAATTTACCAAAAGCTTGGTCACTTTGTCATTTGCCTCGCACCTTTGGACTTGCTCCGAGCTCCATTTGCTTTTCTTGAGAAGCTTGCCCTTGGAGTTTGTTGGAGCCTTGAAGCCTTCCATAAGAGCAAACCATTGCTCTATCTCCATCATAAGAAAATTTTCGATTCTTGATTTCCAAGAATCGAAGCTTGTGGATGTGTATGGTGGAGCCACCATTGTATCAAATCCAAGTCCATCTTGGAATTGCATCTTGAAGTTGAGCTTGATAAAATCTTGAACTTGAAGAATTTGCTCCAACTTCTTCACCCTCTAGCTTTTCTTGTTATGCTTGACCCTTCCGGCGATGATTCCGATGAAGAGCAACCTTGCTCTGATACCACTTGTTAGGACCAAAAGTAGCTAGAGGGGGGGTGAATAGCTCGTCGCGTGCCCGGTGTTCGGCGTTGCTTGTTTCTTCGAAGATGTGCAGCGGAAAATACAGAAACAAATCACACAACGCTAACACGGTTGGTTTACTTGGTATCCACCTCACAAGAGGTGACTAGTCCAAGGATCCACACCAACACACACACCCTCCACTAATGAAACTCTCCTTTATGGTAACTACCAAGGGCGGAGAAGCCCTACAAGACTCAATACAAGAAGAAGAAAGGGTAGTAAAGAAATACAAGCTTACAATGAGTGTACAAACCCTAACCCTAGTTTCTTCTTCTTGCTTTGATCCGCCTCTTGACTTGGAAGAGCCTCCAAGAACCTTCAAGAACTGGCGATCTCGAGCTTGAGAAGAGCTGTGGAGGAGCTGGTGAAGATCTGAAATGAATCGGTGAAGAAGTACCGAAGACAATGCTCGCCTGCGGCTCAAATACGACTCAACGGTCGGATCCCGATCGATTCGATTTTTCCCAATCAATCGGGGAGGCTTTGGATCGATCCACGGATCGATCCAGAGTGCCTCTATACTCTGGAAAAACTCCTGGATCGATCCAGCGCTTATCGCGCGAAGCAGCAGCGTCCCAATTGATCCACTGATCGATTGAGACCTCTGGATCGATCAACTGATCGATCCAGAGGCTTTCTGTTCGCTGGGAAAGGTATGGATCGATCCACTGATCGATCCAGAGCCTGGATCGATCCAGCACTTGGTTTTTGCCCAAAACCAAGTCCCAAACCTCACAAACCAACATCCGGTCAACCTTAACCTGTTGGTACGTCATGCCTAGCATCTAGTCACTCCCTTGACCTACTAGGACTCCCTCACCAAGTGTCCGGTCAATCCCTTTGACCCACCTGGACTTTTCTTTCATGCCAAGTATCCGGTCACTCTCTTGACCTATTTGAACTTTCACCTAGCTTCACTCACTAGGGTTTTCAATCTGCCTAGCTTCACTCACTAGGTCTTTCACCTGGCTTCACTCACCAGGATTTCCATCTGCCTAGCTTCACTCACTAAGGCTTTCACCTGGCTTCACTCACCAGGATTTTCATCTGCCTAGCTTCACTCACTAGGGCTTTCACCTGGCTTCACTCACCAGGATTTCTATCTTCCTAGCTTCACTCACTAGGGCTTTCACCTGGCTTCACTCACCAGGATTTCCATCTGCCTAGCTTCACTCACTAGGACTTTCACCTGGCTTCACTCACTAGGACTTTCATACTGCCTAGCTTCACTCACCAGGACTTTCACAATCAAGTATCCGGTCAACGTTGACCTACTTGACTCTTCTGCAATCAACCTTTCATTGTCAAACATCGAAATCCAAACCAAGACTCAAGTTTGGTCAACCAGGTCAACCTTGACCTAAGGGATATTGCACCAACACTAAGAAGCCTAAGAAAATACTAAGAATGTCACAAGGGAAGTTATCCCTAGAGTTGATCCTAAGGATTCTAGTGTAACTAAGGCTTCTAAGAAGTCTAGGAAGCTCATTAGGAAGGTATTAAAGGATGAAGTTATTCCTAATAAGTACCTAGAGCACCCAAAGAGCACCAATAGATTTTGGGCACTTAAGAGTGTGTTCTCTACAACCTAGATAGGTTTAGAGAGTATCAACTCTAATTGGAAGGGTAGTTAACCCAACCTTGGTGAAATTAACACTTTGGGGTATTTTCAAGGTATTGCTACACCTTAAAAATGAAGGATTAATGTTTACAGTTTAGAAGAGTAAAATGTGCCAACATTTAAAGATTTGGGCATGATTAAATCGACACAATAAGGTTAAAAGTCAAAGAAATGTCAAGTTGGGATTTTGATAATTTCTTTAGGAGATAGAGAAACTAAAGATTTTTTTTTTAAATTTATTAGTGATACTTAGATAGAAAATCTAGATATTTTCTTTATGCTGAAATTGCCATGATTGTGTGCCCATCATATGTCCTGATGTCATATTTAGCTTTCATATATGTTTATGAAAAATCTCATATGTCATGTCATACATACATCATTATTCATGATATTTTTTTTAAATATGCATTTGATGTATGCCATAATAATTTTCATGAATTATTTTAAAATTCCTTGTAATTAAGGACAATGTCATCAATTGGCATCCTAGGTTGGATGATCAAAATTTAAATGCTTAGTTAGATATGTATGATCCTTCAGTTTTAGGAAAAACCTATTGTTCATCTCATAAGAACCATAGGCTTGACTTGTATGTGTTTTTGAGACACACTAGATACAAGTGAGATGTTAGGAGGATGAACAAAACTCAAGGTGTTGATTTACTATATCTTTTGAGTTTTAGTTTCATCTAAACAATAGATTATGTGAAGTCCAATCATTGGAAAAGCTAGTATACAAGTCATGTGCATTTAGCCCAACAAATATGGTTGAAAATTATATTTTGAAAAATATTTCAAAATCACTTTGGAAAACCTTGGTGAAGTTTATTTTTTGATAGGATTCATCATTGATTAGTTGGACAAAAAGAATAATGAAACATTGAAGTATTTTAATAGTTTCTAATTGTATATTAATCTTTGAAAATAGGGGTTATTTAAATAGAAAACTATTTTCCCGGATAGTATATGACATAAATAATGTCTACGTAAAATTTCATGAATTTTAGAAAATCATAGAATTATATAGGAATTTTGGTCTAAAAATGAAATCATAAAAATTCAGAAATAGCAATTGATCAAGCAATCGATTCACCTAGGCGTGAATCGATTGGTCAATCGATTAAAGGTCATTTCCTCAAGCATAGAGGCTCGCAGAATTGATTAAGTGATTGATTAAGCACCCCCTGAATCGATTAGCTGATTAATTAATGTGACTGTAATCGATTGAATACCAACTTCAATCGATTCAGAGAGACTATAATCGATTAGTAGTTGAAACCAATCGATTAGGAAGGTTGATTTTGGTTTAAATGGTATAATTTCAGTCCATTAAGACACGTTTAGAAGTGTTAATCATCCCTGACCTTCTAAAATATATTTATAAGTATTTAAGGTGTAACGACCACCCTTCTTACTACTACTACTACTCTCTAAGAGTGACCGTTACTTAACTACTAACTCTACTTAACCGGTACACTACTTAACTACGAGAAATCCCTACCGAAAAATTTCGGCAAAATCTCCCCTGTACCGGTGACCAAATCATCAATACAAACAAACTATACTCAGCCACAGGCGGTTGGAACATATATCTTCACAACCACGCAGTATAATATCACAAATAAAAGAAGAAAACTACCCTAACAATAGCAAACATCAATATCACTCCATCAATAAAACCCAACTACAAATGCGGAATAAACTTAATTACAATATTGACTCATAATAGCATTAAAAGAAAACTAAAGAACTCTAAACAGAAAAGTCTTAACAATTCCTTAGCAAACTCTTGATCTCCCCATAGTCCAGCCATCACACACCTTCATCACCACCACCTTGTCGCCTTCCTTGCTAAATCTTTTCCTTTCCTTTATCTGCAGTAGGAGGAAGTGCAGTCTATAAGCATAAAGCTTAGTGAGCGCTATCTACTCACAAAAACTCGATATGCATGTATATAAATAAAAACATGCTAAAACTGAATGCTAACATGTAAAGCTACTCATGCTCATAAATAGCAAAGGAATCATACTATCTGAAATACTAAACATGTATAGCTAATCATGCTCATAATCCAATGAAGGAATCATACTAACTGAAATACTAAACATGTATAGCTAATCATGCTCAAAATCCAATAAAGGAATCATACTAACTGAAATACTAAACATGTATAGCTGATCATGCTCATAAACCAATAAAACTATAATTGCATGCTGAGAGCAAATAAAGCTAAACATGCTGAATAATCTAATAGCAAGAAACAAATAAAACTACTACTGCATGCTTCAAATAATAAGAAACTAAACTTTCTAATTCTAAACATATTTGAAGCTTGTTTCATTTGTTTCAAAACTTATACTTTAATACTTTAAAATAATAATCAACTTCTCTTGGGCCCGGCATTGTACCACTTTGCGTGCATTCTTAATAAGAATCAAGGTAGCTAATCCCGAAACTACTAAGATACTTCTAGGCCTTGTGCCTAGGGGCAACTTGGAGCCCATCCCTTGGACCTTGTGTCCGGTACATGCCCTTTAAAAGTAAAATACTTATTATCTTAATTACTTCTTCTTTAAATGCCTTGGCATTTTAATAAGCACCTTGTGTGCCAAAAATCCCTAAAGTCTTGACTTTGGGATCTACTTAAGGCCTTGGCCTTTTTCTTTCTTTTCTTTATCTTTCTTATACTTGTTAATACTTCTGAATACTTCTTAAAGAGAGACTGAAATGTTTAAGCAAATTCTATCTTTGAAATGCTTAAACTAAAACCAACTAATATGCCAATAAAATTCTGCATATTAAGCTTAATAAAATTTGCATACTAGCTTAATCAAAATCTACAAGCAATACTTATGAAAATCTGCTTATTAAAAATCTGCATACTATACTTATAAAAATCTGCATGCTATACTTATAAAAATCTGCTTATTAAAGTCTGCATACTATACTTAACAAATCTGAAATCTTTAGGCATGCTACAGCAGAAATAAATCAAGAAAAACTGAATTTGATTTCTTTAAGCCTACTCTAAAATAAAACTGCTCATGTTAAACTGATCATGCTTATTTATTAGCAAATGGAAAAATTGCTCATGCTTTACTAACAGCAAGGAAAAACTACACTGTAATACTCATTATATATGGACTTTAACACATGGTTAGGCCAAGTTCAATTATTCCATTGGACAAGTAATGGTAGGACATGTTCTCCCTCAGGATTATATTTGATATAATACCATTAATATTGTTATCAAACCAACCCAAAACTGATAAAACTTGTAAAGGAAACATGAGCATTCTGATCACAGTATCACCATCTCATCAACATCTTTTAACTCTGATTAAGGCTTTAATATTGTTATCTACTAAAAGAATGATGTTGTTATCAAAAGTTGATGCGTGAACATTTAAGCATATAAGGAACCAAAACATAATTCAAAGCAAAATAATTCCTTAAACTACTCTTTTAACTCCAAGCTATCCTAATGTTGTTCAGAAAGGAAATCTGGAAGCAAGACAACAAGAAACACTTACTTCTTTTACCTTTCTATTCATCCTAATGCTGTACAAAACTAAAGCAAGGAAACCAAGCCATTAAAAATCCAACAGAACTCCCAAATTAGAGTTATCCACACCCATTGCATGGCACAAACCCAAATCCAAATTACTCAACAATAAGATGATCCCATAATCAACCTAACGAATTCGGATTTAATGGTCATGGCAGCCCGAAACCACAACTTTGTTCCAGATCAGTTGTGTAAAATACCGGAAAAAAATGACAATTATTAATAAGGGAATTTTTCAGAATTTTTAGAAATTTTTCGGGAATTTTTCAGAGCTCGTATGGACGAGTTCACGGGGATAAAAACGGGGTCCGGAAAAGCCTGTTTAGGCGACCCATTTTAACGAGGAAAAGTTTTCTTTTCCTTTAGATTTTATTTTCTTTATTTTATTTTCTTATTTTTCTTTTCCTCCGGTTTCTCTCGACGCCGACCCGAGCTCTCTTCTTCTCTCGCGCCCGACGCCGGCCCTAACCGCCGGCCGGCGGTTCCTCCTCCCCGAGTGCACAAAACCCCTCGGCCACTTCTTATTCTTGCTTCTTCTCGCCACTGCCGAAGCTTCCTCTTCTTCCTTGACTCTGAATTGGCGTCGGCTCCTCCTCCCCTTTGGGCTCGCGACGCCGCCGACCCATCTCCTTTCTTCTTACCACCGGCCAAAGCCCGAGCAGTGCCGATCAAGCCGCCGACCTCCTCTGTGCCGCGACGCTACTGTCTCCTCTTTTCTGAGCCTGATCTCTGCCTACCGACGCCGAGTCGTGCCCTAGTCGCCACTGCCGCCTTCTTCTGTCAATCGTCGATCTTCCCTCTCCTGGGCGCGGTCAACAGAAGCTCGCCGGGAGACAAGCGTTAAGTCGTGGCCTAGGCTCCGACCACCTCTCCTCTGTCTTCATCGTGCCCTAGATCTCTCCACAGCCGGATCCTTTTAGTCCATCAGTTGCCTGCAGAGAGAAAACGAGGGCTCTGATTCAGGTAAGGCAGATTTGGGGATTTTGATACAATTGTGATCTTTGTGCTGGATTGCAGGGGTGAATTGTAATCTCATCTTGTTCTGTTCGGTGAAGGGTTCCACCAGAAAACGGATGTTCTATGGATTTTCTGGTGTTGGCAGCAATCTCATTTCCAATCGCAACATTCACTTAGTTCCGGCATCTTGTTCGGTTGTGAATTGAGGTAAGTGTATGGATTTGATACGTGTTGTGGATAATTATTGATTTAGGTTTAGAAGTTGTATAACGGTGTAGATGGGGTTAATGAAACTAACCCTAACTGGTCAGTGGATTAGAAATTAGTTTAGCTATTTGTTTATAATTAAATTAGCTAAACTGTGTGATTTAACACAGGATTTTGACGCGAGACGAGTATCTCGGAGTCAGATTGGACTTTCTATTTTCGGAAGCGGGTACTTTTGACTTATTGTCTTTGATATGCTTAGTAATGAAAATAATATGTTGCATTAATTGTGTTTCCAATTTGTTTCGGTTAATCACTGCCCAATACATGTTACCTGTTTGATTGATTATTTATTTTCATCTCGTATTGATCTTGTACCTACTGAGTGTTGGACTCACCCCGCCTCCATTGTTGATATTTTCAGGTTGATGCTGTCAGGAGAGAGTTCCAGTTGCTGGTCCCTGCAGACCTCGAGGATGTGATTGGTTTTTCATTTGGTTTCCTTTTCTGTTCTAGACTATTTGGACTTGTTATGTTCTGGATTTATTTACTTATGGACATGGTATAGATTTTATTATATCGATGGATTTGGATTTGGTTTTTATTCTACTACATGCCTGCCTGGACGGCAGAAGAGGTGAGTTCGTCGGATTTGAGCTTTACGAGTGTAGTGGAGTAGGGTGGATTTCGAGTCAGAGAATTATTTTACTGTTTAATTATCTTAACTGCGTGGTTGTGACAGCCAGAGGCTGAATAGATTATATATAACTGCGTGGTGATGTTTTATTTTGTTGTTATTATTCCAGCCGCCTGTGGTTGAGGTGTTTGTGAGATGTAGAAAAGTTTCAGATTGTCCACCGTACAGGGGAGATGCTGCCGAAATTTTCTCGGACAGGGACTCCTTTGGGGCGTGACAAGTTGCCCTATATCAAAAATAACAAACATGCCTAATTCATACCATTAGTTTCCCCTCTTTGAAGTACACGGCAGTAAACACAAGGAAACTTCAAACAAATCCGAAAGCAAGGAAAACAAATCGAAGCTCGAAACTACTCCTACTGCAGGTGAGAAGCAACTCACCGTGATTTGCTTGGACTTACAACCAATCAGGACGAACTCTAGGAATGTTAGGGTTCGGAGAAGTTGTTTCCTCAACGATCTCTTGGTATCTACTTGTTCTTCTTGACGAGGGGATCACGAAGGTGTGGAGATCTCGTCGAAAAAAGTCCTCGCCGGCCGCTGGAGACGAGCCCTAGAAGGTGCTGCGTTTTCGCCCGAGCAGGAGTCGGCGCCGTCGCGTGAGAAGAGGAGAAATTTCGAGAGAAAATGTTTTGGTTTTCCAAAAATCCAAAACCTAATTCCCTTTCTTATAACTAGAGTTTTTTTTATTATTAACTGTACCTTAAATATAATCCATTCTTTCCTTATTTAACAAAAACTCGCTGGCACAGCTGGTCAACTGAGTTTTAACCAAGTCAAAGGTCTCGGCTTCAATCCCTCAGCTGCGCACTTTTTCCCAATTTATTTCCTAATCATTAACTATGCTATAAACTTAGTTCTCACGATATAAGGTTAACAAAATCGTGTAGCTCAGCTGGTTTGGCCGGTTTTGCTTGGGTCAGTCCAACCCGAGGTCGTGGGTTCGAATCTCACCTTCAACATTTTTTTTTTAAAACTTCTTTCTTTTTGTAACCCTACTAAACGACCTCCAAAAATTGCATAAAAATACTCTAAAAATTTCTAAAAATCTCTAGAATATTTTAAAAGCATTTCCAAATATTTTTATGGACATTTGGAACTCGAAATAGGGAAAATTGGGTCGTTACATAAGGGAAGTTTTCTTGATGAAAACAAGAACAAAATGGTTAAACAAGACTAACTTGGAGTTTAGGAGGAGGTTAGTTTCAAAGTAGAATTTTGAACCTCAAAACTTCAAATTTTGAGTTTCCTAAAAGTTTAGAAACTTCAGGTCATTATTAGTGCAATGATAGAAGTTTAGTACATGTTTTAAGGGGGAGTTCTTCATTAGAGACATGATTTAACTTTATTTTTGAGATAAGAAAACAATGGAAGGTTGAAAACTTTTATTATTATAAGTGCTCAAGGATAAGCATTGGAAACAATGGAAGATTGGAAATTTTCATTATAGATGTATGGGTGGACTAGGGTGAGCATATGATATAGGCTCAAGGTTGAGCATGTGATATATGCTCAAGAGTGAGCATATGATACAATGAAAGGTATGCAATTTTCATTATGTCCCTTTGACAAAATTGACTCTTAAGAGGAAGAATTTTCGATGTGTGTCAAAAAGGGAGAAAATGTGGTGTTTAAGTTAAAAATCCACATTCATGCTTTGGGCATGGGATGAACTTGTAGTTGGGTTAATATGGGTTAGCTTAACTTAAACATATTGTCAAACAAAAAAGGGAGAGATTGTTGGAAGATTGTTAGTGCAATTGTTTCTCAGGTCAAGGTTGACCAGTTTAACTAAGATTGAGTGGATTCAAGCTTGAGTTTTGATGTTTAGACAATATATTGTTGTACAATATGTGAGAAAGGTCAAGTAAGTCAAGGAGGATCGATACTTGACTAGTAAAGTCATAACTGGAAGTTAGATAAGACAAGTCCTAACTCGAGGGTTAGGCAAAAGGAAAGTTAAAATAGGTCAGGGGGACTACATACTAGTAAGGAAAATCTAAGTAGGTTAAGGAGGACTGTACATTGGCAAGGAAGGTCCTAACTACGGTTAGACATAGGAAAGTCCTAATTGCGATTAGGCAAGCAAAGTCTAAGTAGATCAAGGAGGATCACATGTTAGCAAAGGAAAAGCTCTAACTATGGTTAGGCAAAGAGAAGTCCAAGTGGGTCAAGGAGGATCACACATTGACAAGGTAAAGTCCTAACTGCGGTTAGGCAAGAGAAAAATCTAAATAGATCAAGGAGGACCACACTTGGTGATCGAAAGTCCAACGAGAAGTTGGAAAAATCCAAATGGGGCAAAAGGTTGACTGAGCACTTGGTAGAGAAGTCTCAACTGGTCACAGTTGACCAGAGGTTAGGCAAGAGAACCTAGACTTGGGTTAAGCAAATTAAGGTTGGATAATCAATCAAGTGTTTGATTGAGTGATGCACTAATCGATCAATGGATCGATTGAGCATACTTCTCCGCAACACATAGAAATGTTCCCAATTGATCAGGTGATTGATTGGGAGCATTATCTTCACAACAAACAAAGAATGGCTGGATCAATTAGTTGATCAATTCAAGCCCAAGAATCAATTGACTAATCGATTTGGAGCTGGTTTTTTGTGAAGCACAGTAATTGTGTGGAGAAAATGGTGAATTTATTAGGAAGGTGCCCAATCGATTACAAGGGTTCTCATGAGAGCACAGAAGCGATCTGGATCAATTGGGTTATCGATCCAGAAGTACTTAATCGATCAGGTGATTGATTGGGAGAAATAAAAAAGAGTCGTTGCGAGGTTTGGATGGCTAGATGCACTCAGATTTGACGTGGCAATCGATTAGGGGTAAGGTCAATCGATTGGAAACCCTAATCTGCGGGATATAAAGGCATCAACGAAGATTCAAACGCAACTCTTCTTCTCCACTCTTCACCGTCGATCCTTGAGCTTTGGAAGACAAGTGTTACTACATTTCCAACCGATCAAGAGGCGTTTACAAGCTACAAAAAAGAAAACAAGGTTTTAATTTATATTGTGCATTTTTTCTTGTTTGCATTGTATTTCTTATTTGTGAGCTTGTACGAGGTTTCTCTACCTTTGGAGTGTTTCCGTGAAGAAGTATTTTCATAGTGGAAAGTGTATTCTATGTTGATTCTTATATTAGTCACCTCATTGAGGTGAATACCAAGTAAATCTGAGTGTTAGCATTATTTCGAGTGTTTTCCGCTATAACTCATCATTGAAGAAGCGATTAGAGCTAATCACCTCCTTTTAGCTCGCCATAGTATCCTAACAAAATGTATGTCTTTTTTTTTAATAATTAATAAAGAAAATCGACTAGTAATTTTTTTAGTTTTAACTTCTTTTCATATGCATTATAAATCTTTATTTTCACCAAACAACCCTAAACATGCAGGTGTCGGAACACATGTTTAAAAGAACGACAATTTACCAAAAGGCGCATCTAATATTTTGAATTTACCAAAAAACATACTATACTTAGGTATTTACCAAAAGGCATACTAATTTATTCAATTTTCCCATTCTACCCCTCTTCCCAACTGCATGCAACCTCAATCTCTCTCTCTCCCTCTCTCTCCCCTCCTCTCTCTCCACTCGTGGAAAGCTAATCTCTCACTCACCTATCGATTTATTCAACTCAAATTGTTTTTCAAAACACCTCCACCAGGGAAGACCAAAAATAATAATGGATAGCATATTTGAATTCCTTACTATCTCAGAAATCCACAAGACCTGAAACGGGTGCAATCAGAGCTCTCTAGGTCAATCAGTGGATTTCGATCAAAACTCACTAATTGACCTAGCTCTGATTGCACACATTTCAAGTCCTATGGATTTATAAAATTGTAAGAGTTTAAATATACTATCCATTGTTTATTTTGACTTCTCCGGAGGTATTAAAATATTATTAAAAGAATTAATTGATATCTCATAAATGTTGGATATAAAATTCCACCTTCGGAGAAGCCAAAATAAATAATAGAGTGCATATTTAGACTCCTTACAACCTCAGGAATCCATAGAACATAAAATGGGTACAATCAGAGCTCTCTAGGTCGATTAATGGATTTCAAATGAATTCGATCGAAATTGGTCAAAATCCATTAATCGACATAGAGAGCTCCGATTGTATCTATTTCAGGTCCTGTAGATTCCTATGGTTACAAGGAGTCCAAATATGTCCTCCATTGTTTATTTTGGCTTCTCTGGATGTGAGATTTTATATGATTTCGTATCAGGGCCAACGTGAAATTTTGACTAATTTCAGTCGAAATCTATTAATCGACCTAGAGAGTTCCAATTACACTCATTTCAGGTCCTGTGGATTCCTGAGGTTGTAAGGAGTACAAATTTGTCCTCCATTATTTATTTTAGCTTCTCTAGAAGTGGGGTTTTTGTTGTTGCTACTCGGAATACCGTTCTAGTTCCCTTGTACAAAAATTTGTACAAGCATAGAACTATCCTATCTACCCATGTGCTCTATTGAAATTAAATTTGGATTGCAAATGATGCTTAACATTATTAATCCAAATTGTCCTTCAGAAGTTAAACTTGGATTGGAAACAATACTTAACATTTTTACTCCAAGTTTAACCAATGTGATCTTCCTAAGTTAAACTATATTACAGAAGTTATCAAATATCTATTTCAAAGATCGGCCTCCAGGTTAAATATGGCGAGGCACTAGGCCTTCTTAGGTGTGGGATCATCCACCACTTCCTAGACAAGCCTCTCAAAGAAATTAGATATTTAACTTCTTACAGTAAACTAGGTTTAACTATAGAGACCTCAATAGAAACACATTATCGAAACATGAAATTAAAAAATAAAATCGATAAAAAAATGATAACTTAAAACCGCTAACCTCTTGTGTTTGATTTTTCAAGATCTATACAAAAGATGAACTAGTTATGATGCGAAAACTAATAACTAGTTATACCTTTTGTAGCTTATAGACCTCTTGTATTCCTCTCCTTCTCTTGGACATCGTGTGGGTGATGATCTTCCAAGATGAAATCCACCCAAGCTTCTTTCTTTGCTTCCAAGGTTCGGCCGCCAACTAACCTCCAAGGGATGCTAGACAAGAGAGCTTCCTTCTCTTCTTCTTCTCCTTCAATCAACCGGCCACCAAGAGAAGACCAACCTTGATGTCGCCGGCCTCCAAGAGAGAAAACAAAAGGAGAGAAGAGAAAGAATAGGGTCGGCCACTAAGGGATTGGAAGAGAAGAATAGAAGATGTGTTATTCGGGTGAGGCACCCCCTCCTTCTCTTTTATAATCCTTGGTCTTGGCAAAAAAGGAAAGTTTTAAACATAATTAAAATTTCCTTATATTCCTTGTCAATGACTAAAAAGGGAAGTTTTAAAACAAAAAATTAAAACTTCCTTTAATGCTTGTCATGGCCGGTCACCTACTCGTGCTCCAAATAAGGAAAGTTTTAAACATAAAATTAAAACTTCTTTATTTTTTTCCGGTAAGAAATTTTAATAAAAAATTTCTCTTTTAAATCCCTTGTTGGTTATAAAAGGAAAATTTTATAAAATAAAATCTCTCTTTTAAAAACATGTGGATGGTTACAAAAAAAGAAACTTTTATCAAAAATTTAAATCTCTCTTTTAACTACAAATAAGAAAAGATATCAAATCTTTTTCTTAATCCTTTATAGAAAACTATAAAAGGAAAGATTTTAAAATTTAAAAACCCTCTTTTAAAACCATGGCTTCCACAAAAGGAAAGATTTTAAAATTTAAAACACCCTTCTATTATAATGTGTGTCAGGCCACCTTGCTTGGGCTCCAAGCTTGGTCGGCCATAAACTTGGCTTCATTCTTTGGCTTGGCTGGCCCTAGCTTGGGCTCCAAGGTTGGCTTGGCCGGCCACCATAAGATGGGTAAAAATCTTGGCTCTAAGTGGATATAAGGCTTTATAAATAAGAGGCTACAACAGGGACCAAGAGGAGGAATTAGTTTTGGTCTCCTGATGAGCTTGAGCTTCCCGTGTTCGCCCCGAATACTCAACTCAAGTTCATCAATAATAACTCATACTACTAAAGAGTTATTATTGCACTACCGCACCAATCCCATATTATATTATGGTCTCCTTCTTATCATGAGTGTGTTAATCTCCCTGTGTTTAAGATATCGAATGTCCATTAATTAAATGAGTTACTGACAACTCACTTAATTAACATCTAGCTCCAAGAGTACTACCACTCAACTTCATTGTCATGTCGGAACTAAGTCCACCTGCAGGGTTTATATGACAATCCTTATAAGCTCCTCAAGGGGGCATCATCAACCTAGATTACTAGGACATAGTTTCATTCTATAATCAACAACACACCATATAAATAATATCATTTCCCAACTTATCGGGCCTATTGATTTAATGAATTCACACCCTTCGATAAATTAAAGAAATAAATATTAAATATACATGCTTGTTATTATATCATGATTAAGAGTACGCACTTTCATAATAGCAGAGGTTTTGTTCTTTTATGTAGTCAGTATAAAAAGAAACTACCTCAAATGGTCTTGCTCAATACACTCATAGTGTACTAGTGTAATATTATAGTCAAGATAAACTAATATCAAATTACACTACAACCACTCCAATGGTTTGTCTCATTCTATCTTGGTTGTGAGCTACTATTTATAATTTATAAGGATCTGATAACATGATCTTCTGTGTGTCTCCTCACACCATGTTATCTACAATATAAATTAAATGGACAACTACACTTAGCATAAATGTAGACATTTGACCAATGTGATTCTTATTTCAAAATAAATGTTTATACAAAAAGCTAAACTTTTAGTATACACTCTAACAATCTCCCACTTATACTAAAAGACTATGCTGCCATAAACATTGCCATACATCTAAATATCATCCCCTCAACATGCCGATCAAAAGCTTTCGCCGGAAGGGCCTTAGTGAAAAGATCTTCCAGGTTATCTGCTGATGTAATCTTGGCGACAACAACTTCTCCTAGCTCTACGATGTCTCGTATCAGGTGGTACTTGCGCTCAATGTGTTTACTCGCCTTATGGACTTGTGGTTCCATCGAGTTTGCTACTGCACCACTATTATCACAATAAATTGTGATGATTTGGGGCAAACTAGGAATCACATCTAAGTCCATCAAAAAGTTCATGAGCCATACAGCTTCTTTGACTACCTCGGAGGCTGCCACATACTCAGCTTCTATGGTTGAGTCTGAAACATATTTTTGCTTAACACTCCTCCATGCTATGGCTCCATCTCCTAAAGTAAACACATAACCTGAGGTAGACTTACTATTGTCCCTATCTGATTGGAAGTCAGAATCTGTGTAACCCACAGGGAGCAAATCATCTGCTTGGTAAACCAGCATATAATCTCTAGTCATTCTCAGGTACTTTAATATATGCTTTATGGTAGTCCAATGTCCCTGTCCTGGATTACTTTGATATCTGCTAACCATACCATGGCAAAACAGATATCCGGTCTCGTGCATAACATTACATACATTAGGCTTCCTACAGCTGAAGCATAAGGAACTGCCTTCATTTCCTCTATCTCTTTTGATATCTTTGGAGACATCTCTTTAAATAAAGATACTCCATGACGAAAAGGTAGAAAACCTTTCTTGGAGTCTTGCATGCTAAAATGAGCTAGGATAGTATCGATATATGAAGCTTAGGATAAGCACAACATTCTTTTCTTACGATCCCTTATTACTTTGATCCCGAGAATATGTGTACATTCTCCCAAGTCCTTCATATCAAATTGCTTGGACAATCATACCTTTACTTCTGACAACACTTTGATATTGTTGCCAACTAACAAAATATTATCTACGTATAGTACAAGAAATACTACTACATTTTCGTCACACTTCTTGTATACACAAGACTCATCCAGACACTGAATAAATCCATAAGACTGGATTACTTCATTAAATCGGATGTTCCAAGATCTTGAAGCTTGCTTCAGTCCATAAATAGACTGATTGAGCTTACATACAAGATGCTCTTTGCCCTTTGCAATAAACCCTTCTGGTTGCTTCATATGGATGTTTTCTTCAAGACTTCCGTTAAGGAAAGCTATCTTGGCATCCATTTGCCAAACCTCATAATCCATATGAGCAGCAATAGATAAGAGTATCTGGATATACTTAAGCATAGCTACTGGCGAAAAGGTTTCCTCATAATCGATTCTCTCTTTCTGAGTATAGCCCTTCGCAACAAGCCTTGCTTTGAAGGTTTCCACCTTCCCGTCTGTCCCTCTTTTCCTTTTGTAGATTCATTTAAATCCAATAGCTTTTACAACATTTGATGGTTCTACTAGCTCTCAGACTTATTAGAATACATAGATTATGTTTATGAATTCATTGCTCTTTGCCAAGATGCTGCATCTTTATCTTGGAGTGCTTCGTCATATGTTCGGGGATTATGTTCATGTTTTCCTGGGATCAAGTCCGAAGACTCTCCCAAAAACATGAATCTTTCAGGTTATCTTACAATCCTCCCACTACGACGAGACACTGTCTGTAGTTGGGTATCATTTGTGATACGTGTTGCAGTTTCTTGTGATATTTCATCTTGCACTGTTGGTACTAAAGTAGATGTGTCCTCTCTCATTTCTTCTAGAACAATTTCACTCATGGGCTTGTGGTTTATTACATAGTTCTCTTCTAAAAATCGGGCATTAGTGCTAATAATGACCTTCTGATCTTTAGGACTATAAAACAAACCACCTTTCATTCCTTTAGGATAACCTATAAACAACCGAACTTCTGTACGAGATTTTAACTTATCAGCATCTCCCTTCATCACATGTGCTAGACTACCCCAAATCCGGACATGACTCAGACTAGGCTTACGCCCATTCCACAATTCCATAGGAGTAGAGGGTATTGATTTAGAAGGTATCAAATTCAGAATGTACACTGCCGTTTCTAAAGCATATCCCCATAACGAATTTGATAATTCTGAATAACTCATCATCGATCTAATCATTTCCATAAGAGTCATATTCCTTCGTTCTGCCACATCATTCTGTTGGGGTGTACCAGGTGCAAACAATTGGGATTGAATCCCAACCTCTGATAAGTAATTCCTAAACTCTCTTGAGAGGTACTCGCCACCACAATCAGACTATAGTGTCTTGATACTTTTACCATGATGTTTCTCTACATCAGCCTTGTACTATTTGAACTTATCAAAGCACTCAGACTTGTAGCGCATCAAGTAAATGTACCCATATCTCGAATAGTTGTCTATAAAAGAGACAAAATATTTGAAACCACCTCTCGCCTAGATAGTCATAGGTCCACCCAAATCAGAATGAACAAATTCCAACACATATTTTACTCTATACCCCTTGGTCTTAAAAGGTCTCTTGGTTATTTTCCCTTCCAAGCAAGATTTACAGGTTGGAAAGTTTTGCAACACTAATGAACCAAAAGTCCATTACTATTAGCCTTTGAATCCTACTTAAGTTAATATGACCAAGTCTTAGATGCCAAAGATATGTTTGGTTCATTTTTGAAGGTTCCTTTCTCTTATTAGAATTAGAGGATGTGTTATTAATTTTCATTTATTGCTTTGTGGGAGTTATCGGATTTAGAGTATACAAATTGTCAACTAATGTACCAGAACAGATAATTACCCTATTTTTCTTGACAACCACTTTGTCATCAAAAGAAATAGTATATCCATCCAAAAATAGTTTAGAAATTGAAATTAAATTCTTTCTAAAACTTGGTACATAAAGACAATTTCTCAAAATCAAGGTTCTATTCCTATCAAATGATAAGTAGACATCTCTCACTGCAACAGCCGCCACTTTCGTAGCATTGCCCATGTAGACGGTTATCTCTCCTTCATATAGTTGTCAGGTTTCCTAGAACCCCTACAATGAATTGCAGACATGATCAGTGGTTCCTATATATACACACCAGGTACTGGTAGATAACACAGTTAAACATGTTTCAACTATTAGAGAATAAGATATACCTTTATTGTTTTCTTTCCTACGAGGACAGTCCACCTTCCAATGTCCAGATTGCTTGCAAATGAAGCACTTGCCTTTATTCTTCTTCACTCCTGCTATTAGTCCAGTACCTAGAGATCAATTCACTTTTTTTGTCGAGCCAGCTTGTTTCTTCTTCTTCTTCTTCTTCTTCTTCTTCTTCTTCTTGCCTTTCGACTTAGAAGTAGAAACATTTTTAGCAAAGTGGATCTGAGAATTATGACGAAATAGACCTTCTGCTACCTAAAGTTCTGTCAGTAGTTCCACCAATGAATAAATCCTTTTATTCATATTGTAGTTCAGGCAGAACTGCTCAAAACTTTTGGGTAACATTTGAAGAATAATATCGATCTGGGTTTCCCTATCGATTTCAGCTCCAAGGATTTGTATTTCGTTCAAGTAAGCCATCATTTTGAGGATATGATACCTTACGGGTGTCCCCTCTGACATTGTGGCTGTCATTAAGTTTCCCATAGCCTCTTGCCTAGCAGCCCGATTTTGGTGTCCGAAGAGTTCCTTGAGATTGTGCATCATGTCATAGGTAGTGGGCATGACCTGATGCTGATGTTGTAGCACATTTGACATTAAAGCCAAAATGTAACACCGCGTCATCTCATCTGCCTTGACCCATTTCCTATGATACTCAATCTCCTCTTCACTAGAATCACTATTAGGCACATTAGGGCAAATCTTTAACAGTACAAACTTATAGCCTTCAGCAGTTAGGACAATGTCCAGGTTTCTTTTCCAATCTATGTAATTGGGACCAGTAGGTTTGTTCTCTTTTAAAATAATAGCCAGTGGATTGAAAGTCATCCTAAGAATCACAAAATAAATTTTGGTCAAATCTTTAGAATTTAGAATAATATTGAGTCCTCAAACAATATTATTTAAATTCACCAACACCTCAAAACACCATGAATTGTATATGCCACGATAGTGTGGACGTATACAAATTCAAACATTTGTAAGAGGAGGTTCTATCCATTAATTTTATTCTTGTCAACCTAACTTTATGACAAATAAAATTAATAGTTGGTATTCCTTTGGTCACACAAATAATAGCAGTGATTTCGATGGGGATGATACTATTAAATGTGTCATATATACCATTACTTGATACTTAGTCCATTAAATAGGATTGTGCTCCTTCAGATGGAGAAGAGCGCACACTCCTAAATAATTTCCTATAATCATACATAAAGGAAGTTTGATCTAGTGATCCGCAAACAAACTCATCCAATGTGGAGGAAGGCACTCAGAGCCAACGTCCAAGTTTGTTTGCATCACTTACAAACCAGTAATGGAGACCGTGGAATTTATTTATAAATCCCTCTCCCACTTAGTTATTTAAGATGAGAATTTTAACATACACTCACACATATCACAGCAAATAAAAGCAATAAATATGGAAAAATAATTTTCCAACTATTATGGTCTCTTCCATCACTGTCCTCCGTGTGCTGCCAGCCCTAGTAGTCGTCAAAACTAGCCGCCAGCCCTAGGGCTCATGTCGTCGTGTCCATCGAGCTTCCTTTTCTGCTACGCCTCTGGTCCTCAAATAGCACCACACCTCGCAAGAATACGATCCGCGATAAAAATAAAATTTTACATATATCGATCATATATTCCACAAAGGAATGTACATAAAGTCTAGATCAAACAATAATGTAAAATCATAAAACTAATACAGCTCCTGCTGTATTTAATAAATACAATCATGCACACACATAAAATGCCCTCGACATGTCTGAGGGTCCAATCGCACACAAACACAATAGGCCATAATAGTTGGAGCTTGCAACCACAGAGTTAATCTATTTGCACATCCTACTATTATCCTACCTAAAATATGTATGACATGTGCATAATTAAACTAAAAACGAAACACACAGAGGTATAACCTAGCTTTGATACCAATTGTTGGTTGCTACTCGGAATACCGTTCTAGTTCCCCTGTACAAAAATTTGTACAAGCATATAATTATCATAGCTACCCATGTGCTCTACTGAAGTTAAATTTGGATTGCAAACGATGCTTAACATTATTAATCCAAATTGTCCTTCAGAAGTTAAACTTGGATTAGAAATTATACTTAACATTTTTACTCCAAGTTTAACCGATGTGATCTTCCTAAGTTAAACCGCATTACAGAAGTTATCAAATATCTATTTCAAAGATCGGCTTCCAAGTTAAACATGGCAAGGCACTAGACCTTCTTGGGTATGAGATCATCCACCACTTCCTAGACAAAGCCTCACAAAGAAATTAGATATTTAACTTCTTACAGTAAACTAGGTTTAACTATAGAGACCTCAATAGAAACACAGTATCGAAACATGAAATCAAAAAATAAAATCGATAAAAAAATGATAACTTAAAACCGCTAACCTCTTGTGTTTGGTTTTTCAAGATCTATACAAAAGATGAACTAGTTATGATGTAGAAACTAATAACTAGTTATACCTTTTGTAGCTTATAGACCTCTTGATCTTCTGTTGTATTCCTCTCCTTCTCTTGGATGTCGTGTGGGCGACGATCTTCCAAGATGAAATCCACCCAAGCTTCTTCCTTTACTTCCAAGGTTCGGCCACCAACTATCCTCCAAGGAATGCTAAACAAGAGAGCTTCCTTCACTTCTTCTTCTCCTTCAATCAACCGGCCACCAAGAGAAGACCAACCTTGATGCCGCCGGCCTCCAAGAGAGAAAACAAAAGGAGAGAAGAGAAAGAATAGGGCCGGCCGCCAAGGGATTGGAAAAGAAGAATAGAAGATGTGTTATTCGGGTGAGGCACCCCTCCTTCTCTTTTATAATCCTTGGTCTTGGCAAAAAAGGAAAATTTTAAACATAATTAAAACTTCCTTATATTCCTTGCCAATGACTAAAAAGGAAAGTTTTAAAATAAAAAATTAAAACTCCCTTTAATGCTTGTCATGGTCGGCCACCTACTTGTGCTCCAAATAAGGAAAGTTTTAAACATAAAATTAAAATTTTCTTATTTATTTATGATAAGAAATTTTAATAAAAAATTTCTCTTTTAAATCCCTTGTTGGTTATAAAAGGAAAATTTTATAAATTAAAATCTCTCTTTTAAAAACATGTGGATGGTTACAAAAAAGGAAAGTTTTATCAAAAATTAAAATATTTCTTTTACCTACAAATAAGGAAAGATATCAAACCTTTCTCTTAATCCTTTGTAGAAAACTATAAAAGAAAAGATTTTAAAATTTAAAAACCCTCTTTTAAAACCATGGCTTCCACAAAAAGAAAGATTTTAAAATTTAAAACACCCTTCTATTATAATGTGTGTCCGACCACCTTGCTTGGGCTCCAAGCTTGGCCGACCATAAACTTGGCTCCACTCTTTGGCTTGGCCGGCCCTAGCTTGGGCTCCAAGCTTAGCTTGGCCGACCACCATAAGATGGGTAAGAAGCTTGGCTCTAAGTGGATATAAGGCTTTATAAATAAGAGGCTACAACAGGGACCGAGAGGAGGAATTGGTTTTGGTCTCCCGATGAGCTTGAGCTTCCCGTGTTCACCATGAACACCCAACTCAAGTTCATCAATAATAACTCAACCACTAAAGAGTTATTATTGCACTACCGCACCAATCCCATATTATAATATGGGCTCCTTCTTATCATGAGTACGTTAGTCTCCCTGTATTTAAGATATTGAATGACCACTAATTAAATGAGTTACTGACAACTCACTTAATTAATATCTAGCTCCAAGAGTAGTACCACTCAACCTTATTATCATGTTGGACTAAGTCCACCTGCAAGGTTTACATAACAATCCTTATGAGCTCCTCAAGGGGACATCATCAACCTAGATTACTAGGACACAGTTTCATTCTATAATCAACAACACACCATATAAATAATATCATTTCCCAACTTGTCAGGCCTATTGATTTAACAAATTAAATCGCACCATTCGATAAATTAAAGAAATAAATATTAAGTATACGTGCTTGTTATTATATCATAATTAAGAGTATGTACTTCCATAATAACAAAGGTTTTGTTCTTCTATGTAGTTAGTATAAAAAGAAACTACCTCAAATGGTCCTGCTCAATACACTCATAGTGTATTAGTGTAATATTATAGTTAAGATAAACTAATACCAAATTACACTACAACTACTCTAATGGCTTGTCTTATTCCATCTTGGTTGTGAGCTACTGTTTATAATTTATAAGGATATGATAACATGATCTTTTGTGTGTCTCCTCACACCATGTTATCTACAATATAAATTAAATGGACAACTACACTTAGCATAAATGTAGACATTTGACCAATGTGATTCTCATTTCAAAATAAATGTTTATACAAAAAGTTAGACTTTTAGTATACACCCTAACAGTTTTATATCAGACCCAATGTTAGATTTTGGTCAATTTTTCAAATAATATTTTAACACATTCAAAAAACCAAAATAAATAATGAATATCATATTTGATCTTCTTACAACCTAAGAAATTCACGGGACCTGAAATGCATGCAATCAAAGTTCTCTAGGTCAATCAATGGATTTAAGTCAAAATCCATTGATTGGCCTAAAGAGCTCCGATTGTATCTATTTTAGGTCCTGTGGATTTCCGAGGTTGCAATGAATTCAAATATGTTATCCATTATTTATTTTGGCTTCTCTAGGGGTATTAAAATGTTATTGAAAGAATCGACTGATATCTCACATATATTGGGCTTGATATAAAATTTCACCACTAGAGAAACCAAAATAAATAATAGAGGACATATTTTGACTCCTTGTAACCTCAGGAATCCACAGGATCTGAAATGGGTGCAATCAGGTCTCTCTAGATCGATTAATGAATTTCGATTGAAATCGATCGAAATTTCACATTGGGTCTGATATGAAATGGTCTGATATGATTTCATATCATAGCCACATGATATGAGTTCATATCAGGCCTAATGTAGGCTTGATGTGAACTCATATCAGGCCCAATGTGAGATTTTAGCCTATTTTGGTCAAAATCTATTAATCAATATAGAGAACTTTGATTGCATCCATTTTAGGTCCTATGGATTCTTAAGGTTATAAGGAGTCCAAATATATTCTCCATTGTTTATTTTGACTTCTCCGAAGGTAGGATTTTATATCAGGCCCAATGTATGTGAGATATTAGCCGATTCTTTCAATAATATTTTAATACTTCTGGAGAAGCTGAAATAAACAATAGATAGCATATTTGAACTCATTGCAATCTTAAAAATCTACAAGACTTGAAATGGGTGCAATCGGAGCTCTCTAAGTCAATCAGTGGGTTTTGACTGAAATCCACTGATTGACCTAGAGAACTCTGATTGCACTCATTTTAGATTTTGTGAATTCTTAGGTTGCAAGCAGTTCAAATATGCTATCCATTGTTTATTTCAGTTTTTCCGGATGTGTTAAAATATTATTTGAAAAATTGGTTAAAATTTGACATTAGGCCTGATATAAAATTCCACCTCCAGAGAAGCTGAAATAAACATTGGAGGACATATTTGGAGTTCTTGCAACCTCAAGAATCCACAGGACATGAATGGGTGTAATCAGAGCTCTTTAGGTCGATTAATGAATTTTCAACTGAAATTGGTCGAAATCTCACGTTAGGCCTAATATAAAATCCCACTTTCGGAGAAGTCGAAATAAATAATGGAAGACATATTTTGACTCCTTGCAACCCAAGAAATCCATAGGATCTGAAATAGGTGTAATCGAAGCTCTCTAGGTCGATAATGGATTTCGACCGAAATACATTAATTGACCTAGAGAGCTCCAATTGTATCTGTTTCAGTTCCTATGGATTCTTGAAATTGCAAGAAGTCCAAATATGTTATCCATTATTTATTTCAGCTTTTCCGAAGGTGAGATTTATATCAGGTCCAACGTATGTGTGATATTAACTGATTCTTTCAATAACATTTTAATATCTCCGGAGAAGTCAAAATAAATAATGGATAGCATATTTAAACTCATTGTAACCTTTTAAATCCATAGGACCTGAAATGAGTGTAATCAGAATTCTCTAGGTCAATCAATAGATTTCTGAGGTGATATGGAGTTTAAATATACTATCCATTATTATTTTTTGTCTTTTTTAATAAAGGTGTTTTGAAAAAAAAATAAATTTGAGTAGAATAAATTGATAAATGAAAGAGATTAGCTTTTCACGAGTAGAGAGAGAAGGAGAGAGATTGAGGTTGTATGCAATTGGTAGGAGGGGTAAAATGAGAAAATCAAATAAATTAGTATGTTTTTTTAGTAATTACTAAAGTATAATATGCTTTTTAATAAATTTAAAAAGCTTGATATACCTTTTTGGTAACTTGCCATTGACAGAATGGTGGACAGAAATGAATGCTGTTCTATTGCTACAATCTAGCAAGATCACAGCAAAAATATTAGTAGTGGAAATCAAATAAAAGTTAAACACCAACATGACACAATATTAACCTAAACTTTTAACATGGTTGGCAACCCCAAGGTTATTACTTTACTATCCATGATCCTTTAGTGGATCATTTTTCAAAATTCTCTATACTTTCTCCTTCACTACCACATCCGAGAGAGAGAGAAATTTCTTACAAATCTATCAAAACAGCATAAAGAGGGTTACATTAGAGTTTTTAGGGCTAATAAGAAAATACAAAAAAGATAGGTTTGTGACCTCTTGAACCCTTAAAATAGTCTCTTCTATGAAATGAAATTTTGACTTCATTTTGCTGATTTGGCGCTCATAGTCGACTGGTTCTGATGCATGAGGACTATTCCTTTTAGTAACTACATCCAAGCTTCATTAATCGATTGATGATCATAGTTAATTGAATCATCACCAATTGACTACTTTCTAAAAAATCTTCATTATATTTGTATTTGATTTAACAAGGGCCATAAATGATTCAACCCAAGCTAAATTTGATAATATTCAAGCTTATTTGATAAGATAATCAAGCCAAGTCAAACCTTGCATAAAATGAACCAAACTATTGAAATGATTATTCAAAATTAGTTTGATTTTTTTATGAGCTTGAGCTTGATTTAAGCTTAGTTTAAACTTGGTTCGTTTAGCTGCTATCGAATTCTCAATTTAAGTTTTTTGATTGTTTAAATTTTTTATATTTTAAGATTATTTTGTTGATTATTGAACTTAGTTATTGAGCTTAATAATATAAATTTATTTATTTATTTTGAAACTTTCATTATTTATTTAATATGTTGATCAGAATTTTATTAATTAACATTATTTATAAACATGTTTATGAATTTTAACGAGTTAAACATGTGTTCAAACTTATTTATTTAATTTAAAGAGTTATTTAAACTTGTTCATTTAATTAATTTTGTATATGTTGAATGAATATTAATATATTCTTATCAAGCTTAACATTAAGTTTATTCATGAATATTTGTTTCATTTATAATTTTAAATTTAAATATTCAATTGATTGAATGGTGTGGTGATAAATGGCAAAAATAAGGGTGTATTTAGTTTACATACTTTTCATTTTTATTTTTGAAAAGCACATGTTTTCTAAAAAATAGAAAATAGTTTTTAGATATTCTCTATTTTTTTATAGAAAATGCTATCTAAATTTTAAGAAAACGGACATAGAAAATATAAACTAAATACCATTTTTCATAAATATATATTTTCTAGAAAATAAAAATAGAAAATCTACAAACTGAACGTAACCTAAACTTTCTTAAATAATGAGATTTCTATTTCCACACAGGATAGATATAGGGGATGTTGGAATGCCACTTCGAGAGTCATCTCTATGTTTTTTTGAATTTCTTCGGTAGATGGAATATTAGATTGAATATTCCATCCGGAACTAATCGGATAGTAAAAAAAGTAATTGGACTGTAAGAGGCGGATACCAATAAAAAAAAATAGTATATTTGGTTGGAGAATATGTTTTGAGAATACATGCTCTTTCTCACATTTTATATATATATATATATATATATGTTAACTGTCAATGGCCAAGATGGTATAAAACAACAGGATTAGGCGACAGGGAAGACATCAATTAATTACACCACAAGTGGCACTTGGAGAGAGATATGATGTGAGAAGACTAGAGGGGGGGAGAAGGTCCCTGTCATCTTCTTCTTCATCATCATCTCCCCATATCCGTTGTTTGCCTTTTTCATTCCAGCAAAGCTTCTTCTTTCCTTTTAGTTTACAATTTTGATTCCTCCTCTCTTCTCTTCTCTTCTCTTCTCATCTCAAATCTCAATCCTAATCTCATGGCGGAATCAGAAGCAGCATCAGCCGCCAAACAACGAATCAAAATCAAATCTTGCTTCTGATTTCTTCTTCTTCTTCTTCTTCTTCTTCTTCTTCTTCATGTTCATACATCACCGGAGTCAACGATCGAAGAGCACTCAGGATCACGCATGGCTTCGTCTTCCTCGTCGGCGTCGAGCCCGCAGCAGTACCGGTCGCGGTTCGGCGACACGACGTTGACCAAGGTCTTCGTCGGCGGCCTCGCCTGGGAGACTCCCACCGAGGAGCTCCACCGCCACTTCGAACCCTTCGGCGACATCCTCGAGGCCGTCATCATCTCCGACAAGGCCACCGGCCGTTCCAAAGGCTACGGCTTCGTACCCTCTCTCCCCCTCCCCTGTTTCTAATCTCGATCCGCTCCGATTAGTCACGCACAAGGTGCAATTTTGAACGGTTGATCAAAAATCAGGTGACATTCCGCGACCAGGAAGCTGCGCGTCGCGCGGTGGCGGACCCGAATCCGGTGATCGACGGCCGGCGAGCCAACTGCAACATTGCCTCTTTCGGGAGGCAGAGAACCTCTCCCAGACAGCAAGGTACACTCTTTTTGCACAATTTCCTTCAAACTCCCATCGATTTCAACAAAAACTTTGGAAAAATCGCGTCTTTGGCCGGCATCGATCGCATCTCGAGCTGGCCAGCAAGAACAGAATACCTAAAAAAATAACCACCCAAGTGCCAGCTCAAATGAGCAGGACTTCACAGGCTCCTCCTCCTCCTCCAGTTGGATAATGATTCAAACCCGGTATAAACAATTCAATCTTGTCCCTTTCATCCCTTTCGATTAATCAAATCACGGCACCATGACTCGCAATGCAAATTCCATTCTTATCTTCTTACGCAACAACAGTCAAACTCTGTTTCGTGATCGCCTTGATTCTTAGGATCCACAAAACTCTGTTTTTTTTTATTTGTTTTCTGAAAATGTTCTTCCTTCCTTGGAGTTTGAGATCGATGTCCCTTTGTTTCAGTTTCAGGGAGAAGCCAACAGGAAGGGAGCACGCCGCAGGGAGTGGGGCCAGCCTATGGCAGAGTGCCAGCTCAAGTGGGCCCACAAGTGATCTACCCAGCTCCCTACGGGTGAGTCCCACGTGAACCCAACCCTGCAGTCCGTCCCCCTATTATTTATTTACCTCCAAAAAAACAAGAATAAAAATTTTAAAAAATAATTTAAGTTAATTTTTAATCCATTTAAATTTGTATAAAATATATATTTTTTCCCACTCAAGCAAGCTCTCTAGGGTTTGGCCTATTGTGGTAACCGGGCTCGTGACCTTCTCATGAGCTTGCAATAGTCGCAAATTATCTTTTCTTTATTTTTCATTATGAATCCTTTCCTATAAGAATTATCCGTCATTCTTCCATCCATCTTTCGAGTAAACATGTCCTAATCCAGCTCAATTCAACCCAACCACAATCCATCTCAATTCTTCCATCCATCTTTAAATGTCTATAAGTTGTACTTCTAATTTATCATGAATCAGAAGAAAAGATTATCTACATGACGGATGAAACTTGAATATCTAGATTATCAAAAAAAAAAAAAAAAAAAACTCTTGAAGTTGGATGCTGTTTTAGGTGTGATCAACACCAACCTCTTGAAGTTGGATGCTGTTTTAGGTGTGATTAACACCAACCGTCTATTTAGTGGGTCCCACTATATTTTAATTTGTTTCATTTTGGCCTCTCAATTGTTCCATTTTCCATACCCAATTGAGTCTCTCTTGTCATCCTAACCCTACACTGTGTGGAAGCTAAACTTATGATGCATCATGAGTTTAGATCCCTCTTAAGCCAGAGCCCTTCTGATTAGATTGGGGTTCCACTCTTAATGCAACCACTTGAATCGATCGATCGGTCGGTCGTCGAGTCGATAATCCACATCTTAATTTCAAGAAAATAAATGTTGCATCTCAAATTCTCAAGAATCATTGTGTCATTGCAGGTACATGGCCTACCCTCCTGAGTATGGATACCAACAAGTTAGTTCTCCCTCTTCTAAAGTTTTAGCATTTTATTTTCAATGACAATTTATCAGTTGATTTGAAAACTTTTTATCTTTAGTTGAAATGAATTGGGAAAAAAAATTATGTACTATATATATATATATAAAAAGTTTAGTTGAAATGAATTGGGAAAAAAAATTATGTACTATATATATATATATATATATATATATATATAGTACATCCCTTTGGCTTCGGACTCGTCCGGACTTGATTCAAGGCGCCTAGAATTGATATTATATATATTTAAGATTTAGGAATTGGATTATAATTAATTTAAGCCAATAAAATTTTTGCTCTAAGTTCAAACTTCCCTCTTAGATTATAGTGTTTAAGATAAAAAAAAAATTTAGCTGCTCACGAGATATAATATATGTATTTAGGATGTTTTAAAGAATTTTTATTTTAAAAAATTAAAACAAATAAAAAAATATAGTCGAGGCACCTGGATTAAATCCTAGCGCCTCGACCAAAAATTTTAAAAAAAAATAAAAAATAAATCATGGGTTGTTCCGCAAGGAATGGTCCGCAGGAAGGATATATATATATACACCATTATCCTGCACACTCCTGGATGTCCTTTATAGATCCGGATGCCTTCTTAGGTACCTCGATTCTCAAAAAATGAATCAGGCTGCTCGGGAGTGCTTCCCGGCGTCTGAACCTATGAGCATTGCCCAGGAATGTACAGGGTAAGATTGTGCAAGGTATGAGTTATATATAATAATGGGAGCTTTAGTACAATGATAAAGATATTGTCACATGACTCAGAGATCTCATAGTTAAGTTACGGAAATAATCTCTTATAAAACAACTTAAGACTGTGTATACATTCGTCAGATCCTGCACATGACTTTCCCTTTATATAAAAAAACTCATTTATGATGGCATAATCAATGCATTTGCCTGCAGGCTGCAGTGTACAGCCCTCAAATGGCATCCTACTACTGTCAGCAGATGTATGGACCAACCACACCAACAAATGTTGGTCCTTCACCCTACCACCACCATTACCCTAATCTGGGATTAGGGTACAGCTTGCAATCTCCAAGGGCAGGTTTTCCTTCCCTACCACAAGGCCCAAGGACCACTCTAATGCACTACCCTGCATCCCCCATGGAAGGCTTGTTCGTTCCTCCCCAACTCCATGCCCCACAGCATGCAAGCACAGCCCTGAATCCACCACAAGGTGATCATCCTGAGCCGGCCCATGGCTTTGTACCGCTCACAATCTGCTTGTTGTTATTTCTCTGAGGATTTCTACTATGAATTCTTGCAGATGCACAAGCTCTTCATGAACCCTCCTCCACCAGTGGAGCAAACACAGATGACCAAGATGCTTAAGTGTGGCCATTGATTTAACATCTTCCTGCATGACTTCTGCTCATCGACTAACTGATGAGCACTCTTTTCTCATTTATTCTTTTCATTCTGATTATTATTTTTATAAGACAACATCTCTGTGCATCTTTCATTGATCTCAATCTAACTCATCAAGTTCATAAAGTCACTTCAGCAATTTGTTCTTGATTGAATTAGTTTGTTAGCCTCAAGTTAGTATGAGATCTCTCTCCAAAATTCAGTTAACAGGAAATTTAGATTACAATATAGTTATATTTATCAACTTTCTTCCATTGCAGTCATTTGTTATCTTGTTCTTGCAAAAGTATATGTGAAGAAACTCTTCTTAAAATCTCTATCGAATATGAAGTGCTAATCCTGATTGTTTGTTTAGAATTGACTAGGAATCTAAATCCAGAATGTTGTTATTACAAGTTTGACAGTTATCAGAATGTGAATTCCATGGAGTGGTGAGTGAGTGAGTGGAATAGAACAAGAATGCTTAGATTACTAACAGAAGAGAGCTAGTTGTGATCCATTTCATTTGAGAGCAGACTGGTGAGTGAGTTGTGATGCATTGCAAAGCTTGCTGTCTTTCTCTCTGGTTAATTATGGGTGGTCCAATTGTGAAGATGGTAGGCTTTTTCTTCTTCAGCCAACAAAAAAATACAGTGGCACAGCTACAGGAAGGTACGCAAGTCCATGTGATAGATACCGCGAACAAGGCGCTAGCGGACAGCTCGCTTTACTGTTCATCTTGGTGGCTCACCAGGCGCCACAAAAGACTGCAATCGCACCAAAATCTGCTTATCATCACGAAACAAAAATGGTGCCTTCTTTATCAGTCGTTTATTAGTTCAAATATCTAGATCATCATCAACATCGACACAAAACATGTGTCTTATATGGTACAATAGTAGGATCAACAAAGTTTAAATTTCAAATGGGATAAAATTTTAGATGTCAACTTTTGAGTGTATATAAATTAGGTCTGGTTGATCCAAATCAACTGTTTATGATAATAATAACGTTAAACCCTAGATCACTTGCAAATAGCAGCCTAAATCATCTGATATGGTGAGCGAAGTTGGACTGGGTCATGGGCTAGCCGTCCGAGTAGCTTAGTCGATTAGAATAAACCAACCCGTTGAGTATCTAGTCGATATGAATAATTTTTTGACTTGTTTTTTTGTTAAGTGAATGATGAGAAAAAACAAATAAAATTTGAAGCTGCAGTCGTCGTCTCATGCCATCACTTTATTCATGAACTAATTATTATTTTTTGATTGGATTATATAGCTGATTAATTTTGGCAGTGATTTGAATCCTATAAAAAAATGTTATCGATCATTAAAATAAATAAAAAAATATATATCCATCAATCTAGTATTATTAAATCAACCGTCTATTAAAAAATTTATTTATTAATTTATTCAAATTATGACTCAATTTTTAAATATTTAAAAAATTGAAGAACACATCTTGCCACTACTTAATTCTTCCATCTTTCAACTACTAAGTCGATCAAAACTTTTAATGCCTTATCAGCCAGTGTATTACATAGAAAACTATTAATGCCTAAAAGTGACCGCTCTTGTGGTCCTTTCCAGTACGAACCTTTCTCACGATGGAGATTAATTGTAATTGTCGGGGGAAAAAAAAAATGCAGAACGCAAGTCACCACCACTCGTCAAAAGAGTACATATCTCCTAGATCAATTTTTTTATAATAAAAAAAATATACCATTCATATTTATAGCCGGATCGTAGCCGTGATCCGATCGTAAATTGTTATGATCTTTTTCTGGGTTCATCGTCCTTACCAAGTTATACTTTGATCTCCTAGACCATTTTTTTGTGATTTAGGGGATGTGTCACTCGTATTTGCAGTCTGATCGTGGTCACGATCCGGCCGTAAATTATTACGATCCCTTCCTGGGTTCATCGCCCCCATCAAATTATAGTTTTTGTTCAGAACGGACGGCCGGAGGTCGCCCGGAGGCTTCTGGTGGTGGATAAGTGGTCAGGTTACTGGGCGGCAACGAGGGTGTCATTCGTGCGGCCTCCGACCACCCGTTCCGAACAAAAACTATAACCTGATGGGAATGTGAACTCATGAAGGGATCATAACCATTTACGACCAGATCACGATCACGATCCAATCGTAAATACGAATGGTATATCCCCTGAATCATCAAAAGCGGTCCAGGAGATCTATCTCCCATCAAAAGGATATTTTATGTTTAAAATATTGTTTTTTACTAAATTGTTCAAATAATATTATAAATTAATCAAAATGATTTTAGAATTAATAGGGACAGATCCAAAATTAAAAGTAGATCGAGTTTTTGTTTTTTATTTATAATCCAATATCCCACTTAGGCCACCAAAATAATTTAAAAGGTGCAGATGGTCATGGATCTCGCAGACACCTCTGTATCGATTTGAATATTACGGACATATCAAATGCTGAATTTTAAACTTTAGTTATATGTAAATTCTTCTTAGGTTTTCTACCATCGCACCCTGTTACGAGAAAAAACAAAAACTATGTCTCTAGCACGGTGAACTCCGAGAATTTGATCATAATACAATAGATCAAGGGATGGATAATTAATAATTATGGTTAGATTATGATTGTGATTCGATTGTAATTGGTTATGATCTCTCTTTAAATTCATCATCCTTTTTAGATTATAGTTTAAATCGGGACGAATAACCTCATACCATCCAGAGACCGCCCAAGCTCGGTGCTTGGCAGTCTGACCACTTGTCCACCATTGACGACCTTCATACGATCTCCGACCATATGCCCTAACCTAAATTATAATATAAAGAGACAATAAATCTAAAAAAAACAAACATCACAACTAAATATGATTAAAACTTAACTATGATCTAACTATAATTACAGATTATTCATCTTCTAATTTACTTTTATGATCCGGTCTTATATTTTAATGGACTAAATATAAATATTTAGCATTAAATAGGGCTAGGCTAGAATCAGACCGTCGGGCTTAGTAAAATTATTATAATATAGAGTAATTTTAATCAAAATTTATTCCAACTTAATTAAATTATTCCATCAAAATTGATATAGATTATTTCGTTGTAGTCAAAATTACTCTAGTAATATTATATTAATTTTGACTAAAATTATTTAAAAATACTTCAATGTTTAATTCTAACTGTTCTAACATTTTATACTAATTTTATTTAAAAATATTAAGTGTCGGACCAGTTAAATAAAAAAGATATGTTTTTTTTAAAAAAAAAACAAGACATGTCTTTTTTTTTTTTACTTTTTAGTTTTGTCCAATAAATTCAAATAATTCAAATTTGATAAATTTTTATTTACCAAAATTCGAAGAAAGATCTCAATCTCACAAACTCCTCCAAAATTTCTTTTTTCATAATATTACACGAAATTTAAACATTATTGATACAATTATCGTTACTGAATCAATTCCAGTGATCGGAGAAGTACCAGTTGAAAGCCGGCGGTTGCTCGTCGGAGAAGAGGCTGCTGAATGGGTCGTCCCGGCCGAGGAATTCCTCCTCCGCCTTCTCTTCCTCGAGCTTCAGCATCTGGCGTACGAATCCTTGTCCCTTGAAAGGCAATTGAGGGGCAGAAATTGGCAAGGAGGAGGTGGCGCCGCCACGCCCAGCGGCGGTGTTCGTGTCCGCCGGCGGTAGATTACCCTCGCCGTTGAGGATGTCACTGGAGTTGCTGCTGTCCGATGACCCAGCGTCCTTGTAGATGAGCTCCGGCGGGCCGGGGTCTTCCTCCGACGAGACCGCCACCGGTCCCGACGAGACGACGAAGCTCGCGCTCTCCTCCCCGCCCAATTTGGCCTTCAGATCTTCGATCTGGATTAAGCAAACGACCCCGATCCCAAATCAAAATCCAAATTTGAAAAGCGGATGGTCAGATCGATCGATCACCTGCGCGACGAGCGCCTCCTTGTCGCGGCGGAGCGCGTCGTAGTCGAGGCGGAGCGCGTCGTAGCCGTCGCGCAAGGCGGAGAAGTCGCGCTCCAGCTGCTTGGTCTTCCACCGCGCGCGGCGGTTCTGGAACCACACCGCCACTTGCCTTGGCTGAAGGCCGAGCTCCTCCGCCAGCCTCAGCTTCTTCTCCGGCTCCAGCTTGTTCTCCACCTCGAAGCTCTTCTCCAGCGCCCGCACCTGCTCCACGCTCAGCCGCCGCTTCTTCTCCCTCAGCCCCACCTCCTCCGCCGTCTCTCCCAGCTCCTCCTCCTCCTCCTCCAAGTAAGCGCCATTGTTCTCCTCTGCTAAAACTAACCACAATCAATTAGCTTTCCAAGCCACGGTTCCCAAAAAAAAACACACAGACGATGATGGCACTACCAGTTGAGCAAATCGCCATGAATGAACCTGCGTCTGCAATGGGCCTCTTCATGGCGATTCAGCAATGCCAATAAAAAAGCAAGAAACAGAATAAAAAAAGATGCGATCTTTGGAGATCGATCAAAGAAGAGGCACTCCAGTACTAGTCCTCGATCAAGAGGAGAGCACTTTATTTGTTTCAGAGCTCAAGATCATCACGAAGCTTTCTGCCATTGGCGCAGAGAGAGAGAGAGAGAGAGAGAGAGAGAGGAGTGAGGCAGAACTGAGAGAGCTGGTGATTCCCTCCTGCTATAAAGAGAATGAACAGAGAGGATTGCTGGGCCTCTGGTTAGGTTAGAAGTAGGGTTAGGTTCGAGGATGAGTTTAGATCAGGATGAAATTTCATATTTATATTTCAGTCCATATAGTTTTATATTTATTAACTGGGTGACATAATTTAATATTAATTGGAAAGTTGGGAATATTCATGTGAAAACAAGAAGACAATATGAAAGAAACACTACATTCATACTTTATGTTTTTAGCCCCCCATCAAAAGACTGTCTTTTAATTATAAAAAATTTAAAAGACATTCCATCCTAAATTTTCTTCTTAAATTATTCAACTATTTTATATTGGTGTGATTTTTACTAAAATTAGTTTCTACCAAGTTGATGATGTTGGAAATATAATTAAAATTCTACATTATATATACATATAATATAAAAGATTATGATTTTACAAGAGGGAAGATATTTTATTGGTAAAAAAAAATAGCATTTTGTCCTCCTAACATATAAGGTGAATAGCCATTTTCAAGATTTTTATTAGAGAATATTGATGTCCTTAAATCTTTAAATCATTCTAAGGTCTTATGAATATTCGAATTTTTAGACGAATACTTTCGTTAATGGGAAAGTTATTATCATACCTAAAATTAACATCATGTTTTATTTGTGAAATCTATTCTTTCACTAACGAAAAATAATCTTCATATATAGGTGAAAGTACCTACTTTCTATCTATCGGTGAGATAGATAGTGTTTACACTATTGTAAATGACTATAAAAATCTCACCTGTTGTGGATTAAACTTTAAAGGCTGTTAAAATGCAATTGGTTTATCTTGACTTTACATCAACACCACAATAAATACATCCCGCTATGAGATAATATTTAATCATAATTTAATGACAAAATTTATTTTTATCATTAAATTAGTTACAAATATTTTTCTCTAATTTAGTAATGATAATGATTTCAATAGCTAATTCAGTGACGGAATTAATTTTCATGGCTAATTGAGATGAAAATTTAATTCTGCCATTGGATTAACGATGAAAATAATTATTCGTCGGTAATTAAATAGATTAAACATAATTTTTAACTAATAATGATCGATATTACGATGGAGTTTTAATTTCGTTACTAAATTAGCAATCAAAATTATTTCGATCACTAATTAACAATAAAATTTTATAATTTCATCGCTAATTTTATTATTATTTGAGAGGTTTTTTTAGTGATATATTATTCACTTTAACCCACTTGGTCAAACATGAATTACAACTCTGATAGTAAGAGAAATTACAAGGAAGGGAAGAAAGTTATTATGGTTGATTTTCCTTTTTAGCATTTTCATTTGATTTCTTGTAGAGTTTTCCCCCTTCTTATTTGTCTTTTTCATGTGATCTAGGATTATTCTATTATATAATATTCATAAATTATCTCCCCTTGTCATCTTTAAACATGAAGCATGTTTCTAGATATTTTATTCACCTTTATTTGATTACAACCACGTGTATTATATCCTCATTCAATTCATCATATCACCAACTAAATTAAACTAATTTATCTCATTTTCAAATTGAGGCCCACCAACCTCAACAACTTTAGAACTTTTATAAATTTTTTGTAATTGAATGAAATGTACGAAGGTGATGCAACACTAAACTAACTGTGGTGTGACTATGTGATCATGAATCGTAAAAATAATATTATCGTGAGCTTGAATCATAGAAATAATATTTTGCAATGTAAGATAAAATTATATATAATAGATTTAATATGATCTGACTTTTTTATGAGACTTGAGAGTTTTATGTACCAAGTTATCTTTTAATAAGAGTAGCATGTATAGATAACAAAATAGCAAATTCATAGGCTAATAAATAACTACAAATCAAATGATCAAATGTAAACACAAACCATATGTAACACAAAAATTAACTAAAAATTGATAAAAAAAATTTATGACAAAAAAAATCATAGTCCATTTTCATAGGAGGTATAGAGCTAAAGAGGCATTAACAACTGTGTGGCAAAGGTGTTGAGGGTGGCGGTAGAGTGTGGTCAAAATTAAAGAGGAGGGAAGCGGTAGTTGTGGAAGGTGGTGGGAAGTGTTATGATATCAATCAAAATTGAGAAGTAGAGAGGAACATAGAGGAGGTAATTGAGGGTGGGAACATTAACGGAAGAGAGGGAGAAAGTGACAATGCTGATTTAGGGACTAAGGAGGAATACAATTTTTTCATCCCAAATCTAACAAATTTTGCAATGAAAATAGAAATCGCCACAATTAAATTAGAAACGAAAGGGTTTCATTGCTGATTTACATTAGAAAATATTTTGTCGCAAAATTTGTTGGCAATTAGTATTGAAATTTGTTATTATTGTGAATGATTTATTTATATTTGATCAAAAATTGTTAGTTTAGACACATTTATTTATATTATTTATTTTCCAATTCTACTACAAATCCTACGATTTGTCGCGAAATTAGCAACAAATCCTAGGATTTGTTGCAAAATTAGAAAATAAATAATATAAATAAATATGTCTGAAACTCGTATAGGGCTCGAAATGATATAAAACTAGTTTCTATGTGTTCGTATAAATCTCTTGATTATAAAAATATCCTCAAATATAAATTTGACCAAATATATTATTATGAGTGATTTTTTTATAACACGAATGTGTCTAAAAAATATATTCGTGTTCAAAAAAATACTTCTCAATATATTCGGTCAAATTGATATTTAAGGACATTTAAATAATCAATAGATTTATACAAATACATAGAAACTGATTTCATGTTATTCCAAGCTCTCTAGGTCTATCAACATGTTTCAGACACATTTATATATATTTTTTATTTTATTTTTAATTCTGCGATGAATCCACGGATTCATCACATAATTGGGAAAAAAATATAAATGTGTTCAAAACTCGCATATTGACCTAGAGAGCTCGGATGACATGAAACTAATGTTTGTGCAATTTCTCTAGGTCAAGGTTGACTAAGTTGACTAAGTTTGAGTTGACTCAAGCTTAAGTCTTATGTTTGAGTTTTGATGTTTGACAATGGTTGGAGATTGTAGGTGCAATCGATTTGGGGAGATTGTTGGTGCAACTTCCCTCTGGTCAATGTTTGACCAGTTTGATGTGAAGAAAAGTCAAGTAGATCAAGTTGATCAGATACTTGATTGGGAAGTTCTAACTGGAGGTTAGGCAAGGGCAAGTGCAACGGAGATGTTGGCAGATGATGAAAATCCAAGTGAGCCAGTGTTGACCGAACACTTGGTGTTGGAAAGTCCCAGTGAGTGAAGCTAGGCAGTTGGAAAATCCTAGTGAGTGAAGCTAGGTGATGGAAAGTCCTGGTGAGTGAAGCTAGGCAGGAGGAAATCTTGGTGAGTGAAGCCAGGTGAAAGCCCTAGTGAGTGAAGCTAGGCAATGAGGAAGTCCTGGTGAGTGAAGCCAGACATGTAGAAATCTAGGTGAGTCAAGGTTGACCGGATATCTGGTGTTTGAAAGTACAAGTAGGTCAAAGGATTGACCGGATACTTGGCACAAGAAGAAAAAATCTAAGTGGGTAAAAAAATTGACAGGACACTTGGTGAAGAAATCCCAGCAGGTCAAGGTTGACTAGATGCTAGGCAGTGTGAAGTTCCAACAGGTCATGGCTGACCAGATGTTGGAAAATGGAACCCTAGACTGGGTTTGGGGAGTTAGGATTTGGTAATCGATTACCATAGCTTGAGCGATTAGAGTAGTCGCTTAAGCTTAAAATCGCGAGAAAGATTTCCTAATCGATTCATGTAATTGATTAGACACTGTAAGCGATTAGGTTAATCGCTTATGGTGCATTTCTGCTTCAAACAGAATGTTTCTGTTCGAAGCTTAAGCGATCAGTTTGATCGCTTAAGCTATTTCTTGCGATTGAACAGAATGTTGCTGAATCAATCTAGCTAATCGATTCAGCAAGGCTTAATCGACTAAGGTAGTCAATTAAGGTTGGAAATATAGCCATTGATGCAGGTTGCTGACGTGGTAATCAATTAAGGAGACTCTTAATCGATTAAGGTGCCAACGGTAACCCTAGAAAAGGGTTTTTCGTCACTGTTTGAAGTAACGCTCTCAACTTCTCCGGTCCCACTGAGCTCATAGCCTTCCACCAGATCTTGAAGTTTCTTGGAGACAAGTGTCATTGCACTTCCAAGGTCAAGAGGTGTTCTAAGGCAAAAAGAAGAACAAACTAGGGTTTCTTCATTGTAAAACTTGTAAGATTTGATAGAGTATTAGCTTGTATTTGTTTCTTCTTGTATATTTTTGTGTATGAGTTTGTACGAGGCTTCTCTGCCTCCGGGTTGTTTCCAAGGAGGTTTTATATAGTGGATGAGTGAGTGAGGGTCGGATCCTTAGATTAGTCACCTCTTCTTGAGGCGGATACCAAGTAAATCCATTGTGTTAGCATTGGGGAGCCTTACGTCGAGTTTATCTGCTGTAACATCATCATCGACAAAGCGCGAGGAGCTATTCACCCCCTCTAGCTCTCAAAGATGTCCCAATAACTAATTTCTATATGTTCGTATAAATCTCTTGATTATAGAAATACCTTCAAACATAAATTTAACCAAATATATTATTATGAATGATTTTTATAACACGAATGTGTCTGAAAAATCTAATTCATATTCAAAAAATCATTGATTTCAATATATTGGGTCAAATTAATGTTTAAGATTATTTACATAATCAAGATATTCATACAAATACATAGGAAATGGTTTCATGTAATTCCAAGCTCTCTATGTCCCTTAACCGATTTTGGACACATTTATATATATTTTTTATTTTCAATTTTGCAACAAATCCTAGAATTCATCATAGATTTGATAATGAATCTATGGATTTTGTGATGTATCCTAGGATTCGTCGCAAAATTAAAAATAAAAAATATATAAATGTGTCTGAAATTGATTAAGGGGCCTAAAGAGCTCAGAATGATATGAAATTAGTTCCTATATATTCGTATAAATCTCTTAATTATATAAATACTTTCAAATATCAATTTGATCCTATATATTGAAATCAGTGATTTTTAACATTAAAATCACTCTAAATGTTTCCAAAACTGGTTAATAGACTTAGAGAGTCGGAATGACACGAAACTAGTTCATATGTGTTCGTCAAGTTCTCCTAAATATATTCATGGCCTCAAAGATTAATTTAACATAAGGTATTTTTTTTCATAGCTAATACAATTAACGGGACTTTAACCGATTGTTGACTTAGTAAAAAAACTAAAAAGAGTTATTGATTCAACATGTTATAATGATTTTGATGTTAAAAAATCATTGCTATCAATATATTAGGTAAAATTGATATTTGAGAGCATTTATATAATTAGAAGATTTATATAAACACATATGAACTGATGTTATGTCATTCCGAACTCTCTAAGTCCCTCAACCAGTTTCACACACTCACACACACACACCCACACACACACACACACACACACACATATATATATATATAATTTTTAATTCTGCGATGAACCTACAAATGTGTTTCCAAATCTGTGATGAATCTGGTAATGAATAAAATTCTTTGCCAAAAACTTTAAAAACTAAACACTTAGCCAATTACCGCATCCCCCCTCTTTTCCCCCTCAGCTATGGTGACTTCGGCAATGATTCCTATTCGGCTGGTAATCTCTCTCTCTCTCTCCCTCCCCTTACCCTTTTAGCCTCGCAGTCGACCTTGGTCGGCCTCGGGTTGCCAGTTTTGGCCTTACTTGGCCTCGGCCTTGCCTTGGCTGGCCATGGCCGGCCATGGCCGACCTTGGCTGACCTTGGCTACCCTTGCTTGTCCATGATTGTCTGCGGCTGTTTGTATTTATTATTGATAATATCTTATTATAATATTGTTTGTGCAAAGCCTATATTTGACGTGTTGGAGAGACACTCATGTTTGGTGACCTTTGTTAGATATATCTACATTAGTTACTTTAATAATTATAGCATTACTATATTATTTCATAGTATCGATTTTATTTGTTATATTTTTTCTCCATTTGTATGATAGTAATTACATATTGGCCATTAGTATACTATCTAGTTTTTATGTGTAATAGTTTGTATTAATGTTGTAATAAATTAGAAACGAGCAAAATGCATAATGAAAGAAGTTGGATGTATAAAATGAATTTTTAAATGTTAGGGGGTTAATTAATGAGTTTATGATTATATTGAATTAATTTTTAAATTTTGCATATAGTAATGTTGAGTATATGGATGACAATAAGATAAGGTGTCCATGCATAAAGTGTCACAATAATAAATTTTTATACTGTGAAAAAGTTTTAGGATATCATTATAGATTTGGATTTATCCTAAATTACTATAATTGGGCATGTCATGATAAACCGTTCATATCTGATGAGGAATATGGACAGAATATACAAGTCTTAGTTAGTGGAGATTAGAGTTATTATAATTAATTAAATTCATATCAGAGGATGGTAATTGATGAAGCGGGTTAGAATTTCATTCCCGAAATGTGTGGTGAAAATTTTAGTTGTTCTCTAACAGTTGAACAAATGTTTACTACTTATACTTCACCGTTAAAGTTGGTAGAAGTATCAAGTTTTGATGAAAGATATCTCCAATTTCAAGAAGTGTTGAATACTTCAGATGAACCATTATGGGTTGATTGTGACAGACATACTAAATTATTCCTCATCACAAGAATGTTATATGTAAAGGTAGAGCATAATGTGTCACAAGATTATTTTAATAATTTTGTTCAAGATATTGGAGAGGCATTGCTGCATGATCACATATTACCCAATGATTTTTACAGTATAAAAAAACTTATGAAATAATTAGGTCTTTCGGTGAAAAGAATTGATATTTGCAGAAATGGTTGTATATTATATTTGGGAGATGATGCAAATGTAGAAGTTTATAAATTCTGTAATCAAGCTAGGTACAAGAGTACCAGAAGGAGTCAATAACGACATAAATTATATAGTCAGTTGTTTTATTTGCCTTTAACTCCTAGGTTACAAAGGTTTTATGCATCAAAGGCAACAACTAAAAACAAGACTTGGCATGAAATCACAAACAAAAGAGGGCCTAATGTGTCTTCCATCAAATGTAGAAGCTTGGAAAAATTATGATAGAATATATCTAGAATTTGCAAAGGAAACTCAAAACATTAGACTAAGTCTCTATGTTGATGGATTTACTCCATTTGGTAAATCAGGAAAAAATTATTTTTGTCAGTCAATTATCTTAACTCCGTATAATCTTCTACCTGGGATGTGCATAAAAATACCCTATATGTTTTTAACATTGGTTGTGCCTAGCCTGCAAAATTTGAAGAAATTAATAGATATTTATATGCAACCACTAATTGTAGAGTTAAAACAATTAAGGGATGAAGGTTTTCCTACATACGATATTTATACTAATTAGATGTTTGTAATAAAATCTGCTTTTCTTTGGACCATAAATGATTTTACTACTTATGGTATACTATTGGGGTTGGAGTAGCACTAGGATCTTAGTATGTCCAATATGTATGGAGAGATCAAAGTTAATCAGATTGAAACACGAAAAGAAACTGAATTATTTTGATTGTCATAGATAATTTTTACCATCAAATCATAATTTTAGAAATAATAAAGATGAATTCACTAAGAATAGAATTGAAAGAACACTGATGAGCATATTTCATATAGGTTTTATCATGATTTGACACATATAGTGTCCCATTTTATATGCATTTATTTTATGTTTTCATCTCTATGTGCTTCATTTTGTTACTTTTAGTTTAGATAATTGCTCTTTACTTGTTTTCATTGATAGGACGTGATTTCTAGAGTGTAAATCTCCTTGGGACATGAAGTTGGAGCAAGTAGCACGCTCTAGCCGTGTCCTGCAGCCAAGAAAAATAGAATGGAGTGGAAAAGGGCTCAATATGGGCTAACAATTCCTCATCATCAAGTTTTATTATCAAGCCAAACACACAAAGAAAAAGGATTCAAAAGATCATCTTTTAATCAAGGAACATTCTTCAACAATGTTCCATGACATAAATGGGTTCATATAGAAGAAATCGGGTGTAAAACAACCCCCAAACACCTCCCAACAAAGCCCACCATGGACACCCATGCTGTTGGGCTCGACCTGTGCCCAAATGGGGAGTTTTCCCAAACCAAAAAAGGGTGCCCATTGTTGGATCGAGACCGCGCTAGAGGGGGGGGGGGTGAATAGCGCTCGTGGCTATTTTCAACGATTATCGGAATCGTAAGAGTTAAAACGCAGCGGAATAAAGAAAACAAGCATAAAAAGACAGGAGAATTTACTTCGTTCGGAGCCTTGATCGACTCCTACTCGAAGGCCCGCGATCCTTGATCGCTTTCCGTGGGCAACAACTATAAGCTCGCAAAAACTATTACAAACTAATTACAATTCAAAGCAGTAAAAGATTATACCGACACCAAAAGGCTAAATCTGAAGCTCCGGGGTGTCGAGGTGTCGTTGCAGCACTTCGGGATCGTCTCGTAGGCAGCTTGTAGCAAACAGTTCACTTGGAAGAAGATATTTGAAGCTGCTGGTTGAGACCCCTTATAAAGGGGGTTCAAGGCGCCTTATACTGTTCATTAAGGCGCCTTGAACGAGCCGAGTCACCCGCGTGGATCAGCACTGACCTGGTCGAACTCTATCTGGTTCAAGGCGCCTTCAGCCTATCCAAGGCGCCTTCAACCTCCGGTCCAAGGCGCCTTGATCTCCATTCAAGGCGCCTCCAGTCTGCCGGGCGCCTCCAAGCTCCATGGGGCGCCTCGGACACTGTTCATCCGAGTCCTTCTTTGTGTTTTTGGTACCGCAAGTATGTTAATCCAAAGATACCTGCACGAAGTTAACACAAAATAATAGTATGAATATGAAATTATGACAGTCTCCGGATTGTTCGGATTTCTGACCTAAAACCCTAGGTCGACCCGACGCCTCTGTTCCCTCTACGGGAACGCGTCCTCACCTACTCCTCTCGGAGAGATTACCTTTTGCCAGATCCGGATCGACTGGACTTTTGCTCGGCACTCGATGCTCCCGGACTTTCTGCTGAACATCCGCTTCACCGGCCAGTTCAGACTTTCACCTGGTTCGCGACACCAGGACTTTCCACCTAGGGTTACCACCCCCTAGGACTTTTGCCTGAAGCCATCGACCTGCCAAGGCTTTCCGCATAGGGTTACCACCCCCTATGACCTAGGGTTACCACCCCCTAGGGTTTTACCTTGCCTAACCGCAGTTAGGACTTTTGCCTAAGTATCACTTAGGACTTTCCTGCAAGCTCCATGAACTTTGTTAGATAACACCACCACTTAACTTTGAGCCCTTTGCCATAATCAAAACTCAGGTTCGATCATCTGGTGCTCACTGCACCAACACCCATGTCAGGCACCACGGGTCATGCTCGGTTTAACCTACAATATAGACCAAAAGTAAAACAACCATAACATTTAGCTCGGTTTGAGTTATGGGTCAAACTTCCTATGGAAATGTGGATAATTTCAAGATCTATAACTTTGATTCAGGGTTCAACTCAAGAAAACCAAGTCTAAGTGTCTAAAACTCCATTTTGGTGGAGTCATGTAAACTTGTAGATATGCAAAGCTTGGGAGGAGGTATAAAAGGGTGAAGCAAACCCTTGTTTGGGGAATTGGGGACCAAGGGACTTTGTCCCCCCTCCTTGGAAGAGGGTTCCCCCTCTAGGGGAAATTCTAAAGTAATCATCTTCATCCACTCCGATGATCCGTCCATCTCTAACGTAAGGAACCACTTCGAATACACCAGTAATATTCTCCATAAGCATTTCTTATCTCTATTCTCTAATTTGAATTGTATGAATGCTTTTATTAGCGTCTTTGGTTTGTATTTCCTTTATCATGAAGTAGTTCTCTTGATTATAGGATGTAGGGAGTGTAAGTACCCCATGATAGTTTTGATGTCGTTAATCGAATTAAGTTAGGTCATGTTTGTATTTGATATCTTGTGTCTAAGTGTGTAGGAGCTTAGGAGCATAAGAAGTTGAGAGGAAGATGTAGTAGACAAGAAGGATGGCATGGGAAGGAAGTCAACCGGCTTGGTGCATCTGAGGGATGAGGTGCTACAAAAGAGTACACTGATGGATGAGAAGGACATGCGTGACGTTCAAGGGACGAGAAGCAGAGAGGAAGTCTACTCGAGGAGAAGGTCAGAGTTGGATTTGGGGTGAGCTCAACTCCGATAAACGAGAGCATCACCTATATGAACATGATCAGCTTGGAAGCTGATCTACTTCATAGAAGGTGCTTCCAAGAGGTTTGGAGGCACCCTCGCGCCTTTGTTTGAAAGGCTGATTTACTTCATGGAAGGCGCCTAGCATGAACAGTGTGAAGGCGCCTTCGAGCTCATTAAAGGCACCTTCTATTGGTGCGGTTAGCACTAACGATTTAACCCAGATTTTGATGAATGACAAATCAGGTTAAGTTAGTCTGTTGTTATCTGACACTTTGATCAAGTGTGCAGGAGAAGTCCAAACAGGTCGACGGGCTGACCGGATGTCTGGCACGAAGTCCAGCTAGGTCGACGGGCTGACCGAATAGCTGGCGAGAAGTCCAAGCGGGTCGACGGGCTGACCGGACGCTTGGCGAGAAGTCCAGCTAGGTCGACGGGCTGACCGGATAGCTGGCGAGAAGCCCAGGCGGGTCGACGGGCTGACCGGACGTCTGGCAGGTAAGTGAGGTAAGTCACTGGAGGGGAGTGACTGCGAGGACGCGTTCCCGGGAAGGGAACATTAGGCGTCGATCCGGCTTAGATCCATTTCGGATATCTAAGTCGAGATCGTGACTAGATTCCGGTCTCGGAAAGACGGAATCTAAGTCATACTTTGCTTATCTATAAAACTGTGCTAACAATCTTTGCTGCAGGGTACATTTTCCTCAGACTAACCTTTTCTTGCAGGAGAAGGACTTTCTGGAGAAGAGGGATCCGGGCGCCCGGAGGGGATCCGGGCGCCCGGAGGCAAGTTTTATCCCCAGGACGACGTTGACACTTGGAGCATGCTGGTTGGGAGTGTTACGTCACATTCCAGGCGCCCGGAAGGGATCCAGGCGCCCGGAGCAGCATATAAAAGAAGCCCCAGGCAGGAGCTTCAAGATATCTGTGTTCTAAGAACTCTGAGTTCAATCACTCTGCTACTCTGCGCTCCAACGACGTTCACAAAGCTCCGACGACTCACTCCGTTTTCTTTTAATTCATTATTTGTCGGTATAGCTTTGTTTTTCTTTCATTAGCAATATTTGTACGTAAATTGTAATTATCCGAATTGCTAGTGAATTGCCTAACGAAAGTACTCAAGGAGTACGGGCCTTCGAGTAGGAGTCGTCACAGGCTCCGAACGAAGTAAAAATCAACCGTGTTCATCTCTTTACTTCCTTACTTTTCCGCTGCATTTTAACTCGAGATTTTCGAATCGATATTCACCCCCCCTCTATCGAATCTAACGGTCTTACAAGTGGTATCAGAGCGAGGTTCCGCTCTGATTTGGTGCAACCACCAAACAGATAGGGGGTGAATTTTTTTAAAACTGATATTATTATTATCTTTTTGGAAGATTTTTTTGCATTTAAAATCTAAATTGGTGCAACACCAACTTAGAGTTTCTGTTTCTCCCGCACTGCTAATCCAAGACGAAGTCTTGGGATATTTTTCCAGTTAATTTCGTGTGTGTAGGTTATAATGTCTCAACAAGAAGGCTTCAGCACAGTACGTCCTCCTCTATTCAACGGGGATGACTTTTCGTACTGGAAGAGGAGAATGGAGGTCTACATGAAGACAGACTACGACCAATGGATGAGCGTCACAAGGGCTTACAAAATTCCAGTAGACAACTCCGGGAACATACTAGACCCTGAAGACTGGACAAATGATGTGAAGAAAAAGGCATCAATTGAAAACAAAGCCATCAATACTCTACACTGCGGACTAACACGAGAAGAACTGAACCGGGTCGGACCGCATCAAAACGCTAAAGAGCTTTGGGATAAACTGATCGAGCTGCACGAAGGAACAAGCGACGCGAAGGTAACAAAGAGAGATTTGCTGTTAAATAGAATTTTTAATATAAAAATGCAAGAAGGAGAAACGGCAAGTCAGCTCCACGCGAGGGTCAAAGATATCCTCAACGGTCTCCACGCGATAGGCCACCAGATGGAGAACCGAGACTTAATCAGGTACGCGTTAAATGCTTTTCCGCGAAACAATTTGTGGGCATCAATCGTAGATGCCTACAAAATTTCAAAAAATTTATCTAAATTAAAATTGGACGAACTCTTTTGTGAATTAGAACTTCATGAGCAAACTAACGCCGGGGTCGAGAAAGGTGTAGCTTTATTTGCAGGTTCCTCTAAAGAAAAGAAGAACAAGCCCGAATCCGAAGAAGATTCCGATCAAGACTCTGAAGACGAAGAACACCTGGTGAACCTGGTAAGGAAAATGTTCACCAGGAAAAAGAGAAGCTTCAGCAAACAGGATCTTCAGAAGATCAGTTCGCCAGCCGACTCAAGAAATGTCACATGTTTCGGATGTAACAAAAAGGGGCACTACAAGAACGAATGCCCAAGATTGAAACTTGACAAACCAAAGTCAACAAAGAAGAAAGCCCTCAAAGCAACATGGGACGATTCCTCCTCAGACGAATCGGAAGGAGAAAAACAACAAAGTCACCTCGCGCTGATGGCTCGTGAAGCTGAAACGGAAGACGAATCAGAGGTATCGGAAGACGGGTCCGAACCCGAATCGAGCCACGAGTCCGTACTCGTTTCCGAAGGTTCCAAAGAGGTATACCTAAACTTAAATCGTAAATTCTTTAGAATTATCTCGTGTTTGAATAAAAAATTAGTTAAATTGGAAAATAAAAATAAATCGCTTCTTGAGGAAAATCAAAACCTCAAGGAACAATTAAAAAATTCGAATCCAACTCAAGATCGAACACTTGAGGAGGAGAATTTATCATTAAAAAATGAACTTAATAAGTTAAAGGAAATGTTGGAAAAATTCACAACAAGATCTAAAAATTTAGATTTAATTCTAAATAACCAAAAGGCATGCTATAATAAAACCGGACTTGGATATAAGTCAAACTCAAACAAAACCTTTAAATCATTATTAACCCAACACAAAGCAACTAAACAAGCTTGGGTCCCGAAAGCGTGCTTAACCACGCAAGTAGGACTTAATCAATTCTATATACCTAAAGATAAAATACATTATATAAACTTGAATAAATCAGATCAAAAACTAAAATATAAATCTAAATTAAAATCAAAATTCAAAACTCAACAAAATTTAGATTATTACCAAGTTGATTATAACTATAAAAAGAATCGATACAAACCTAAAACCAAAATCTAAACTAATGGCTAATAAATCAGGGGGAGGCTCCAGAATAGCTGGCACCTCCAAAACTAACATACCCGACAGGGTAACCCAAAACAAACTAACCCGGCAGGGTAATTAGGATTAGTTAAAGAGAGACTAAGTTTAACTGGAATTATGGTATTGGTGAAGTTTTTGGATGATAGTACGTTAGGGAAGCTTGGGCATTGCATGTCTAGAAAGATATGGCTTCGATCTGGTGCATTTGGCCAAGTGGAACTGACCGAAGCTACCCTTAAACGAATCCTAACCAGTTAGACCGAGATTTAGTACTAAGTTCCGTGGATAGGACAATTCGGAAAACCTCGAAAGGTTGGTTACTTCTAATGATGTCCTTGTGACTCACCAAGCTTAGAAGTTTATCCGAAGAATGCCTATTTGTGGAAACCAAAGCTAAGTCTGAATCTAACACAAGTTAAACCAAAAGTCTGTAATCAAACCAATTTCATCTCACAAAATCATAGGATTCCCTGATTGATAATATAGTTTGGGTGAGATGAATAAGGCTTTAAAAATTAATTTCAAAATTTTAATTTTAACTTAAAAATTAATTTCAAAATTTTAATTTTAACTTAAAAATTAATTTCAAAATTTTAATTTTAACTTAAAAATTAATTTTAATTTTAATTTTAACTTAAAAATTAATTTTAATTTTAATTTAAAAATTAATTTCAAAATTTTAATTTTACCTTAAAAATTAATTTCAAAATTTTAATTTTAACTTAAAAATTAATTTCAAAATTTTAACTTAAAAATTAATTTCAAAATTTTAATCTTAACTTAAAAATTAATTTCAAAATTTTAATTTTAACTTAAAAATTAACTTCAAAATTTTAAACTTAAATTAATTTCAAAATTTTAAAATTAAGATTTTTTTTTAAATAATGATTGATTAAAAATTGATAAACTAAGACTAACATAAAAATCCTACTTGTTGTAGGAAACCAAGTGGATTTTGGACAGTGGTTGCTCCAAACATATGACTGGAGATCACACCAAGTTCACTCAATTAACCTACAAAAGCCTAGGAACAGTTGCCTTTGGAAACAACGGTAAACTCAAGGTAATTGGTATAGGTAATATTGAATTAAAAATAGATTTCATAATTACAAATGTTCTACTTGTTGAAAATTTTAAATACAATCTTCTGAGCATAAGTCAATTATGTGACACTAGGTATAAGGTAAAATTTCTATCCACAGAATGTTTGATCAAACATCTAGATAATCCAACTATAAGCCTAAAAGGCTTTAGAAAAGACAATATCTTTGCCATTAACTTAACCACTTCTTCAGTCAAGTGTTATTTAACACAAAAAGAAGAAACCTGGTTATGACATAGAAGAATGTCACACACACATTTCAGAAACATAAGTAAATTAAATGGTCTAGTTAGAGGCTTACCAAAATTACCTAACTTAGATTTAACGATATGTAATGCTTGTCAACAAGGCAAACAAACAAAATCTACCCACAAACCAATTAATGAATCCCAAACCAACTCAGTCCTAGAACTTTTACACTTAGACCTATTTGACTCCCATGGAGTTAAATCAATAAATGGAAGTCTATACTGTTTAGTTATAATAGACGACTATTCTAGGTTCACTTGGGTCAAATTCTTAAAAAATAAAGATGAAACCTTTGAAATTTTTACAAATTTCTGCAAACAAATTGAAAATGAAAAAGGCATAAAAATTAAAAGAATCAGAAGTGATAATGGAGGAGAATTTAAAAATCATAATTTTGATAAATTTTGCCTTGAAAATGGCTACCATCATGAATTTTCTTGCCCTAAAACTCCCCAACAAAATGGAATTGTAGAAAGGAAAAATAGAACTTTACTTGAAGCATCTAGAACTATGCTAAACGAATACAACTTACCTAAATATTTTTGGGCAGAAGCTGTTAGTACAGCCTGCTATGTACAAAATCGAACAACACTAAACAAAAAACACAATAAAACATTTTTTGAAATATTTTACAACAAACAACCTAATATAAAACACTTTAAGGTATTTGGTTGCCCAGCCTTTATCCTAAATACTAGAGAACACTTAGGCAAATTCACTTCCAAAATAGAAAATGGAATTTTTCTAGGGTACTCTCTGAATAGCAGAGGCTACAGAATTTATAATAAAGTTACCTTAAGAATTGAGGAAACCATAAATGTAAAATTCAAAGAATCCAATCAAAACCTAGAACAAGCCCAACCTCAACCAGTTGACCCTGTTCATGAACATATCAATTCTGAAGGAACAAACCAAACCCAAAATCATGAAGAAGAAGAACAACTACAAGAAAGTCAACCTTCTAGAACCATAAGAGTCAACCCAAACCATCCTACTGATCAAATAATTGGTGACCCAAACCTTAGGGTCCAAACTAGGTCATCTTTCAGAAACCTAAGTCAAATCTCGTTAATCTCAAATATTGAACCCAAAACTGTAGCTGAATCCCTACTTGACCCAGACTGGGTCATAGCTATGCAAGAAGAATTAGCTCAATTTGAGCGCAATGAAGTTTGGGACCTAGTACCTCCACCTAACGATAAGAAAATAATAGAAACCAAATGGGTATTTAGAAACAAGTTAAGTGAAACTGGAGAAATTACTAGAAACAAGGCCAGGTTAGTTGCCAAAGGGTTCAGTCAAGTTGAAGGACTTGACTATGATGAAACTTATGCCCCGGTAGCTAGACTAGAGTCCATTAGAATGTTACTAAGCTATGCAGCCCATAAATGATTCAAACTACACCAAATGGATGTCAAGTCTGCCTTTCTTAATGGATTAATAAAAGAAGAAGTTTATGTAGGTCAGCCACCTGGTTTTGAAAGCCTAGAACACCCTGATTATGTCTATAAATTAAAAAAGGCATTATATGGACTTAAACATGCACCTAGGGCATGGTATGAAAGACTAACCTCTTACTTAATCTCTAAAGGGTTCAACCAAGGTCAAGTTGACCCAACACTATTTGTGAAATCAATAAAAGAAGATATTTTTATAGCTCAAATCTATGTAGATGATATCATCTTTGGTTCAACAAACTCAGAATTTTTAAACGAATTTATAAACCTAATGGAACACGAATTCGAAATGAGTCTGGTAGGAAAATTAACTTATTTTCTAGGGTTACAAGTCAAACAAACAAATGAAGGAAATTATATTTATCAACAAAAATATACTAAGGAGTTACTTAGAAAATTTGGAATGGAAAATACTAAAGAAATAAAAACACCTATGGCCGTAAACACAATCCTAGATGATGATCCTAATGGGAAATCTGTAGACTTAAAACATTATCGGAGCGCAATAGGTAGTCTACTTTACTTAACTGCAAGCCGACCTGACATTTTATTTGCAGTTAGTATGTGTGCTCGATACCAAACCTGTGCTAAAGAATCTCATTTGACTCAAGTCAAAAGAATCTTTAGATACCTCAAGGGAACCACAAATGTAGGAATTTGGTATCCTAGGACCAACAATTTTGAATTAATAGGATATTCTGACTCAGATTATGCCGGATGCAAATTAGACCGCAAAAGCACAAGTGGTGGATGCCAACTACTTGGTCCATCCCTTGAATCTGGTTTAGTAGAAAGCAACACTGTGTTGCACTATCTACAACTGAGTCAGAATACATAGCTATAGGCGAATGTGTTGCACAGTTATTATGGATGATGCATACTCTAAAAGATTTCAACTTAAATATCACAAATGTAAAAGTATTAATTGACAATATAAGTTCAATTAACTTAACCAAGAATCCTGTGCATCATTCAAGAACCAAACATATTGAAATTAGGCACCACTTCATCAGGGATCATGTTACTAAAGGTGATATTGAACTCAAGTACATTGAGTCTAAATCAAATTTAGCTGACATTTTTACAAAACCACTCCCTGAAAGTGAATTTAGCAACTTACGACGACAATTAGGGATGTGCTCAATAGACTAGGAAATTTCAAAAATACTCTCAAAAATGGTTTCATCAAATTATAGGTTAAACTTGTCTGTTTTCAAAACTTTCCATTTTTAGATTTTCAAAAACAGTTTTGGCCTTAGATTAGTTTTTGAATCCTTAGAAAGCATGTACCCATAGGATTAGTTTTGAGCATCTCACCAACACCTTAGGTTTACCTTGCTTGTGTTTGAAAAACATAGAAAGGGGTGAGATGCATAGGTCAACTGTCTGGACTTAAGATGCTTATATCAGTGCATCGACATAAGTCTGGACGTTAAATACAACTCAGATATTAATCAGATTAAGCTCATCAGTCAAGTCAAACACTGACTGCTTATAATCAACTTAATCTGACTAACCAAGTGAAAACTGCTATTTTCTGATAGTTAGTTAGTAACTAATTGGTTAGACAGCTATGTAAATTTGAGTATCAAATTCAGGAGGATTAACTAAAGCGTTTTTTTAAATTTCTTTTGAAAATTCTACTCCAATTACTTTGAAAATCTTATATTAAAAATTCTTAGCAAATATTTTCAAAAGCTTTATCTTAGATATCAGGTTCAGGGGGAGAAATTAATTAAAAGTTTGGAAGTTTAAAAATCCCACCTAATTTTTAAATTTGATTTTCAATTAAAAATTATTACATTTAAATTTAGTCAGTTTTGTAACATATGCTTGAAAATTAAACTTTCCAAACTTAGCAAATTTATTTTGACTAAAATTTTACTTGCTTTTGAAAAATTAAAAATGTTGCTTTGTTTTGAAAATATCAAAATTGAAAACTAAATTCAACTTAGTGTTTGAAAATTAGAATTTACCTTTTGAAAAGTAAATGTTACTTAAAATCTAATTTGAAAAACCTGATTTGAAAAATTTTACACTTTTGAAATGTTAAACTTGATTAATTTTAAACTTATACTTTTCAAAATTCAACTTGACTCCCCCAAGGCAACTTGCCTATCTTTTAATTTGGGCTTAAAGATTACACTTTTATCAGTATCTTTGAATTTTAAAACAAACGTAGATATTTTCCAAAATAAGCTGTTTCTTAAATTAATAACTTTCTACAGTAACTCCACACTATGCTTGTTTACTCTTGCTTATTTTTTTGATGAATGCCAAAGGGGGAGAGTTAGGTGGTTAAGTTAGCTAAACCAGAATTGAAAATACAAACTAACTTAAAAACCCTTTAAATGCTTGTTTTTTCTTGCATATGTTTTCACTAACTTAACCAGGTTGTCATTCCATCAAAAAGGGGGAGATTGTTGGTGCGGTTAGCACTAACGATTTAACCCAGGTTTTGATGAATGACAAATCAGGTTAAGTTAGTCTGTTGTTATCTGAAACTTTGATCAAGTGTGCAGGAGAAGTCCAGACAGGTCGACGGGCTGACCGGATGTCTGGCACGAAGTCCAGCTAGGTCGACGGGCTGACCGGATAGCTGGCGAGAAGTCCAAGCGGGTCGACGGGCTGACCGGACGCTTGGCGAGAAGTCCAGCTAGGTCGACGGGCTGACCGGATAGCTGGCGAGAAGTCCAGACGGGTCGAAGGGCTGACCGGACGTCTGGCAGGTAAGTAAGGTAAGTCACTGGAGGGGAGTGACTGCGAGGACGCGTTCCCGGGAAGGGAACATTAGGCGTCGATCCGGCTTAGATCCATTTCGGATATCTAAGTCGAGATCGTGACTAGATTCCGGTCTCGGAAAGACGGAATCTAAGTCATACTTTGCTTATCTATAAAACTGTGCTAACAATCTTTGCTGCAGGGTACATTTGCCTCGGACTAACCTTTTCTTGCAGGAGAAGGACTTTCTGGAGAAGAGGGGTCCGGGAGCCCGGAGGGGATCCGGGAGCCCGGAGGGGATCCGGGCGCCCGGAGGCAAGTTTTATCCCCAGGACGACGTTGACACTTGGAGCATGCTAGTTGGGAGTGTTACGTCACATTCCAGGCGCCCGGAAGGGATCCAGGCGCCCGGAGCAGCATATAAAAGAAGCCCCAGGCAGGAGCTTCAAGATATCTGTGTTCTGAGAACTCTGAGTTCAATCACTCTGCTACTCTGCGCTCCAACGACGTTCACAAAGATCTGACGACTCACTCCGTTTTCTTTTAATTCATTATTTGTCGGTATAGCTTTGTTTTTCTTTCATTAGCAATATTTGTACGTAAATTATAATTATCCGAATTGCTAGTGAATTGCCCAACGAAAGTACTCAAGGAGTACGGGCCTTCGAGTAGGAGTCGTCACAGGCTCCGAACGAAGTAAAAATCAACCGTGTTCATCTCTTTACTTCCTTACTTTTCCGCTGCGTTTTAACTCGAGATTTTCAAATCGATATTCACCCCCCTCTATCGAATCTAACGGTCTTACACCTTCAACTGAGGAAATCTGTTAGAAATGACTGTTGACTAGGGGATAAAAGTTTATCTTCTTGGAGGTGCCTTGGATCCTCTTGGAAGCACCTCTAAGAAATGGATAGGTTTTTTCAGGGGCTATAAAAAGACCCTTGAAGCTAGGAATTGAACAACAACTGAACTATAAGTCTTGTAATCACTTCCTAGTCTTTATTGTGAGCTGTCAACATCTGTAAGAGGCTACTCCACCGTTAACAAAGGAGTCTTTCTAGTGGAGCACTTTCAAAGCCTTTGATTAACAACCACCTAGGTTGTAACCAAGTAATTTCTCACCTCTTCTTTATTTTAGTTGTTCAGTTTATTTTACCTTAAATTAATTGCACTTACTAATTAAAGTCCAAAGCATGAGAAAGGGATTATTTTTATTTCTGTAGGCAATTCACTCCCCTCTTGTCGGTCGCACTAGGACCAATAGGGAGTAGCCCTTTCGATATGTTAACATATTTCATTCAATCTATTGAGTTTGCATGTTACTTGTTTGATGAAATGCATGTTTATATTTTGGATCTACCATATTAACATGACCTCGATGCCAAAAGGACGAGATTTGTATCCCATGATGGCTTGGGGATGAATTAAAAGGAGAAATCGACCCTCCAACCCATAGAAAACTGAGACATAGAGAGTTAGATACGAAAGTGCAACCCAGTATACTGCGAGGAACCTTAGGTCGTCATAGAGTTTAATGGATCAAACTTAATTCGTTGTCATGCAGTAGGAAAAGTGGTTAATTATATGTTGAGGGATCTTGTGACAGGGTCCCCCTAGGTTTCGATCACTAGTTATAATCCTTCCGAAATTAGACAATGATTAGGGTTGGTACGTCGTTGTATTACTAAAAGTTCACATCAGATATTATAGGATGGTCTACCTATATAAATACCCATTGAAGATAGGAAACCAAATATATATTAGGTGTTTATAATCATTTGGGTGAAATCGAAATCCTAGAATCACTTCCCCCTTCACTCACTTTCCTGATTCAACTCTCTTCTCTGCCTCTCCCTCAAATCTCTCCCAACTCTCTCAACTCTTATTCTCTTAAACTTTCTTGTGACCACACACCATCATGATCATCTAGATAACTTGATTTATAAACTTAGCTAGTGCTTAATCAACAGTTCCTATGGTTAATATTTTATTACTTGATAACAGAATCATGCACTTGTGATTTCCTACATCAAGTTTTTGGCGCCATTGATGGGAACTGTTTCAATTAACATTAGTTGACCAACAATTTAGTTACTCTAGACATTTTTTCCTATTTGTTAAAATTCTACAAGTTCCTTTTTGATTTAATTCTACAAGTTCCTTTTTGATTTAATTCTACATTTTTGTATCTCACGAGGATTTGAGAATGAACCAAAAGGAGAACCCAACCCTTTGACCCATAGAAAACTGAGACGAGAAGAGTCAGATACAAAAGTGCAACTTGGTATGCCACGAGGAACCCTAGGCCATCATAGAGTTTAATGAATCAAACCTAATTCATTGTCACGCAGTAGAAAAAGTGGTTAATAAGAAGTTGAGGGATCCTGTGACAGGGTCCCAAATCGGTTTTGATCACTAGTTATGATTCTTCCAAAAGTAGACAATGGTTAGGGTTGGTACGCCATTGTAGTAACAAAAATTCATATCGGATACCATAGGATGGTCTACCTACATAAATATCCATTGAGGATAGAAAACCAAACATAGATTAGGTGTTTACAATTATTTGGGTGAAACCGAAGTCGTAGAATCACTTCCCTCTTTATTCGCTTCCCTGACTTAGCTCTCTTCTCTACCTCTCCCTCAAACCTCTCTCAACTCTCATTCTCTTAAGCTTTCTTGTGACCACACGCTACCACAATCATCTAGATAACTTGCTTTACGAACTTAACTAGTGCTTAATCAATAGTTCTTATAGATTAATATTTTATTACTTGACGGCACAATTGTGCACTTGTAATTTCCCACATCAAATACCTCCTCCATTGAGATTAAAAGGGGTATAGATTTGGTTTAGAGTATTTAACTTTCCATCTGTTATTGAAGAGTCACATGGTACAATATATGAATATGGAAGTACACATAAATAAACTAAACGGAGTATATTTTTGGATTTACCATATTAGTTTAGTCATTTGATTCACCATAATCTTAATGTAATGCATATTGAAAAGAATATTTTTGATAATCTGATAAATACTATGATGGATATCAATGGAAAAACCAAAGATAATCTAAATACAAGAAAAGATACGTGACTCCTTTGTAAAAGACCCGCTTTTGATGTCGATGAAAGTAATAGGGGATCAAAGCCAAAGATAGTTTATACATTGTATAAAGATCAGAGACATTTTATTTGTGAATAGTTGAAATCATTAAAATTTTTAGATTGTTTTGTCTCTAATCTTCGAAGATGTGTCGATATAAAAGAATGCAAATTAATTGGTTTGAAAAATTATGACTGTCATATATTCTTACAAAGGCTCATTCCTACTGCTTTTAAGGAACTCTTACAAAATTTGTATGGAATACCATTATAGAGTTAAGCATTTTCCTATATGATATTTGCTCAATAGTTTTGAGATATTCACACATGAAGATATTAGAGAGAGATATTCCAATCATTTTGTGTAATTTGGAAAAAAATATTTTCACTCTCATTTTTTAATTCTATGGAACATCTATTGGGTCACTTTCCATACGAGGACAAAGTTGGAGGACTTGTCCATTTTTGATAGATGTATCCAATTGAATGATAATTTTCATCTTCTATATTTTGACAATCTGTTACATTAAAAATTTACTAATTTTATTATATATTACTATTTAATATAATTTATTTTATTACGATCATATGCCTATATCATTTGAAACTAGTCACGAGTTGAAGTCTCTATTGTTAATGCATACATTGCAGAGGAAGCAACAACTTTTGCATCATATTATTTTGAACCTCACGTTAAGAGCAACAGGCGAAGAGTGTGTGGAAATGATGAGGGTCCTATTGATCCAAATTTAAACTCATTCTTAATTTTTAATTACCTTGGTCGATTAAGTGGACCATGTAAACAGAGATACTCAACTTATCAAGAATGACGAGTAGCCCAGACATATATTTTACTGAATTATCCAAAAGAATCATCATAGTATGAGTTAGTATTTATTTATTTATTATTTATTTTATTTCTTATGTTGTAATTGTTGTGTTATAATTTTTTTTTATGGTAGGATTTTCCAAAACTAATATTCTGAATTCTCGACACAAGAGTTTGATTGCTTATGTAAAGAGGAATTTGCACCATAGTTCAAATCATATGTAAGTAGATAATCTAAATTTGGTTCACATATGCAAATTTTTCACATTTGACGTATTTGACTTTAGGTTCATGATGATCAAGCTCACCTTGAACATGATTAATAAATCCATCTGTCATGGAGTCCAAAAGCATTGGTATACACTTGGAATAGGGAAGATTACAATGAATAGTGGGATTTGTGTTCAGTCATCTAATGATGGAAGTGTAAGCAATGATTTTTATGGTTTGTTGGAAGAAATTATAAAGGTAGAATACCTTGGGCTAGAAGTGCGAGTTATAGTATTTATGTGTCATTGGTTTGACCCTGTCAGAGGTATCAAGGTGCATCCACGTTATAATTTCGTTAAAATAAATTATAAAAGATTGTATAAGAGATACAAACCATTTGTAAAAATAAAGCATGGAAAAAAATTGAGGAACGTTGGGAAGATATTACATATCAATAAAAGGAAGTTGCAAACACATGTCAGATTGAGGAATATATTATTCTAACGTTACAAGATCTCAGTGGAGTAGTGATAAATGTAGATGCAATTAAAATTGATGATGATGATGATGCCAACGATGATGGTGAGGATGATGATCATGACAACGATGATGGTGAGGATGAGGACTTTGATGTTTGATGATGATGACGACGACGATGATGGTGAGGATGAGGACTTTGATGTTTGATGATGGGTAAGTTTTTGTAATCTTAAAATGATGACCTATTTTCATATACGATAATGTTTTTATTTATGAGTTAATTTAGTTTTAATCTGTAAATTTATAAAACTCATAACTTAATTAGTTGTTTATATACTATCTCATTAAATGCACTATATTTTTTTCCTATTGTGCACTGTTAGCAAATATGGTAAGTTTTTTCATGTTCTTCATTATGCATTAAATTAATTTACTTTATGTTAACAATTTTGATTGATAGTCTCAACATGGTGGGCATAAACGAACTTCTCTTAGGCAGTTTGCTTCATCACCAGGCAGTGGACCTATGACCCCCCCTCTCCCTTCAGGTGCAAGACCATTCCATACACCTTTGTCAACACCTTCTCATTATCCGTCATCAGTACCTTCGCTAGTACAATCACCATTACCAATGCATGTCCTTGATTCGACCAAAAACTCAGCTGCTGAGTTTATCTCGGGAGTTTATAGTCCCGCTCGAAGATTTGTAAGTAGTATAAAATATTTTATTTTTTCAACAATCTTAATTATTTAACTTTGTTTATTTGTAATGATAGATTTGTAAATTCTACAAGAGTTATTCACGATATTAATTGAATCGTGAATAACCATTGAGGAGGTACTTCAATGACATATACAAGCACTCATCATCCACCAAAGAGTTTTGGTGGAATGAGTTTAAGATATATCCCCTTCTGTTTATATATGAAATTAAAGTGAATATATAATCAATTATTTTTTTCTATTTCAGTGGGCATTCAATTGGAATCCGAGTAAAGAGATGGAGATAAAAGAATATTTAAGAAACAATGTGGTGATCACATCCGATATGTACTGAATCATACTAAGACTAGGGGAAAAAGCCACCCTTCATACCGATGAATATTGGGCCATGATCTCCAATGCTTGGACAACTGACAAGAGCAAACAAAAAAGTCATCAGAATAGAACAAATTAAGCTTATAATTCTGGAGACTCGTCTACTATATATGTGGGAGGCTCTATTAATATAGATAAGCATACACGTAGATTGATAATTTTTTAACTTTCTCACTAATTTTTTAATCTATTTTATTATTTCTAACAATATTTTTTCAAACCAAGAAAATGAGAAAGGAGCATGCATTCATAGATACTTTCACCGCACATTTACAAAAAAAAAAGAAGATAAGACTTGGAGTTGGAATAAAGTTAAAGCAATAAAGGTTTGTATTAATCTTTATTTGATCTTAATTGTAACTTAGCTTCTATTAGTTATGTACCTAGTCTCTCTTTATATTATATGTGTTTCTATTATATATAATCAGGATTATATGCATTTCTATTTTTTAATGACAATATAAGATAAATATGATGAGATAGAGTTAGCATAGAGGTGCTCACAAGCTAGTGATGATACTGAGAGATCTGAGCCCTTTGTTGGCAATAATATGAGTTTATGGATAGAGATGAGTGGAGAGCTAAATGAGAAAAAATATTGGGAATGAGTTCCTTGAGCAGAACTCATAGAGTTGCTGGTACATCTTCCACCCCACCAGCAGTAAGAGCTCAAATAAATAACTTGACTGAAGAGGTTAGCCATTTGAAGGAGAAAATATTGCAAAGGAATCAATAAATGTTGCAAAGGGATCAAGAAGTTAGCAATTTAAGCCGACAACAAGATTTCATAATGCAACATCTTCAGTTAAGCTCCGCTCTAAGTCAGATTCCTCTCCGTTCTGATGATGATGGCAGTGATGACGACGATGATGATTCTCCACGACTTTATTTATGTATAAATGTTATGTGTCTCATAATTAGTCTTTTGAACATTAATTATTTGATTGTGAAGTAAGTGTTTGTTATGGAAGAAGAAGATGATTGGTGATGTACCTATTGACTTGTATGGATTTTGTTGGATTGAAAGCGCTAGAGGGGGGGGGGGTGAATAACGCTTGTGGCTTTCACGTTCGTTTCGGAAAACTAAGAGTAAATGCAGCGGAAATAAGAACAAACAACGCAAACACCAAGATTTACTTAGTTCGGAGCCTTGGGCGACTCCTACTCCAAGGCCCGCGATCGTTGATCGCTTTTTGTGGGCAATCACTATCAATTTGTAAATCTTTACAACTTTTGAAGTACAATTTAAAGCAGTAAACTATACCAATGAAAAAAGAAAACAGTGAAGTTGAAGCGTCTAGTCGTTGGAGTCGAGTTGCGGCTTTGTTGGAACGTTCTTTAAGCAGCACATGGAAGATGGATCGCGTTTTGATAATTTCCTAAGCTGTTGGCCGAATCCTACATATAAATCTCATGGAGGGCGCCTCCAACACCATGTAGGGTGCCCTCATCCGCACCGAATCCGCGGCGTGGATAAGCTCTGACCACTTCTTAGTTTATCCGCCTGAAGGCACCCTCAACCTCCATGAGGGCGCCCTTAAGCTCCATGAGGGCACCCTCAAGCTCTATGAGGGTGCCCTCGCGCTAGTGTCTAGGGCGCCCTCAAGCTCCATGAGGGCGCCCTCAAGCTCCATGAGGGCACCCTTTGCTAAGCATCCAAGGCGCCCTCAAGCTCCATGAGGGCGCCCTCGTGCCTTGCTGCGAGAGGGTTTCTTCCTGCAAAATAGGTTAGTTCAAAATATAAAAACATATCCAACAAAATAGAGTTAGCACAATTAAACACAATAAATATAATTATTTGACAGTCATCGACTGTCTGATTCTGACTTCGGATTCCAGACCGAAAATCCTAGGTCGAACCGACGCCTACTGTTCCCTCACTGGGGAACGCATCCTCGCCTACTCCACTCAGGAGAGTTTACTTATTGCCAGTTGATCCTCCAGACCAACTAGACTTTTACTCAGCGCCCGAGGCTCTAGGACTTTTCGCTGGACGCCCGCTCCACGACTCGCCCAGTCTTTCACCTGGTTCGCGACACCAGGACTTTCCATCTAGAGTCCTCGACTATAGGACTTTTGCCCGAAGCCCTCGACCTGCCAAGACTTCCAACCTAGGGTTACCAGCCCCTGGGACCTAGGGTTACCTCCTCCTAGCATTTTCCACTTGCCTAACCGCTGCTAGGACTTTTGCCTAAGTACACTTAGGACATTCCAGCAAACTCATTCACACACATTAGATAACAAATAACCTTAACTTTGAACCCTTTTCCATTATCAAAACTTAGGTTCGATCGTCGGATACTTTTTGCACCAACAATCTCCCCTTTTTGGATTATGGCAACACAATTCAAAGTTAAGTAAAAAGTATAAGCAAGAATAACTAGAACATGTTAAGTACTTGTAGCAAATTGAACAAATGTAAAAATTTAAAGTGTTCTATTTTCGCTAAAATGTTCTAGTTTTCACTAAAAATTTACTTTTGCTTTCACTTTCCTATCCCCTTTGGCATATATCAAAAATAAAGTTTAGAAATGAATAATCTGCTCCCCCTGAAAAATAGCTTGGGGAAATATTCACTTGTTTGAATTTTTTGAAAAAGATTTCTAGCCAAATAATAGAGTTGCAAAACTAATAAATTAAATGAAAGTATTAAAACCAAGCTAATTTAAATTGAAGTGTTAGTGAGAATTGAAGAAAATATATTGAAAAATACTGGGCTCAGACTTTTAATTCATACTTCTATTCAAAATAATTTAATCAAATCTTTTAAATTTTTTTTATTATTTCAAAGCCAAAAAAATGATTTTCAGACTTAAAAATAATTCAGACTTTAAAAAATGATTTTATTTTATACCCAAGAAAAATTATTTTTCAATTTTTTTTTTAAGTTTGAGTCAATAAATAATTTTTAAGTCAAGATAATTTTGTTTTAAAACCAAGTAAAAGATAATTTTAAATTAATAACTAATTTTTCAAGTTATAAAATAATTCTATTTTAAGACCAAGTAAAAGATAATTTTATTTAAATACAAGAAATTACTCCCCCTTGATTCATGTCAAAAAAATTTAAAATCCTATAGTCCAAGGATGAGTAACTAAATTAACAACCAACTGTCTAACCTTTAGTTACTAGCTGTTTACCAAGAGGTAGTAGCTTTCACTTGGTTAGTCAAGTTAAGTAAGTGTTCTAGTTAGTTTTGACTAATCATGGATCACTTAACCTGATTAATATGATTTTGGTATTTAATGCCCAGACTTATGTCGATGCATAGACATAAACATTCTTAAGTTCATGCAGTACCCTATGCATCTCATGTCATTCTAAGTTTTTCATACATAAGCAAGGTAGTTCTATTGTGCTTGTGAGATGCTCTGGCTGAAGCTAGGGGTACATGCTTTCTAGGGGTAACTTCCTAGGCTAAATTCAAAATTTTGAAAAACTAATAAAATTGAGATTTTTTGAAGATTATTTTTCCTAGAATTTGAAAACTAAGTAACAAGCTGAAATAGCAGTAAAACAACTCTAAATCTATAAAGTATGTTTATCAAACAAGCTGGAACAAACTATGTATAGATAGAATGTCAAACACAGCATAGAGAAATACAAGAACTGATCATGTTGGAGCATCGTCAGTAGGTGGTGGTAATGGTCTCTCGGGGGCCTGGAGAGTCTGAAGAATCTGGTCAAGTCTGGAGGTCACGTCATCCCGGAGAGCCGTCATCTCTCCTCGGAGTGTGCTGAAGCCGTCCGAGACTGATTGTTGTAAATGCACGGAGGACTCCTCAAGACGAACAAGGCGATCCTCGACGGACAGTGAAGTCGAGGCTCGAGTCAAAGTCTAGGATCGTGTCGAAGTCGAGGGTTGTGCTGGAGGAGGATCCTCAAGGAGATCTGCCTCTGCAAACTCTAACCACTCCTCTCCCTTTGCAGGGGCATAAAAGTCATCTCCTGTTGGAACAGCTGGCGGTGGTCCACCTCTCCAGGCTAGGATCCCCTGAGCGTTGATATCTACATACACTAGGGCTAACTGACGCTGTCCAAACTCGTCGTAAGAACCAAGGGAAGTAACCCTCCCTTGAGTCGTGTCTATCTCTAGGGTCGAGAACATATATGTCAAGATATGACAGTAGGGCATATGGATCTCGAGCCTAGTGATGAGACTGGTAGCACGTATGATGTTATGGAACATATGCAAGCCTATATCTATGTCCAATCGCTGACAAAGGGCGTACAAAAAGAAAGAGTGAGAGGGGCGCATCTTCGGAACATTCCGAGATACGATCGAAAAAATACAAGAAGTTAAGACTCAGTATATAATATAGTCATGGACCTTAAGAGAGAGTGACCTGAAGTCACTAAAGGTGGTCTCTCCTCCCCAAAAAGATACATATAAATAGTATCCAGGGTGATGTGGGAGTAGGGCTCACCAAACGGTAAGCCCCTACTAGGGTAGCACAAAAAGGAACATGTGGATGGCTTAAGTCCTAGACTAGTGCATAGAAGGGTGGGATAAAATTGAATATCCCTTCCACCAACTCTGGTGGAGTAGGTCAAATCATCTACCCTATCTAAACTATTATAAAACTGTGCACATAGATCATGAGTGACTGCATTGCTGCAGTAAACCAACTTATCTAGTTGGTAGTGCTCAAACATCTGAATAATAGAGGAACAATATTTAGTAAAAAAGGATCTACTTAAATAACAACATTTTAATGCAGTAAATTTATGCCTAAGAAACTCTATCCTATGCCGCTCAGAGGGAAACCTAGGATCCCTGGATGGTGTGTTACTAGAAGCAATTCTACATTCCTTCTCTTCCTATTTTTATATAAGCAAACATATAACAAAGAAATACTAACGAAATACATATTGATGTAATAAACGAAGTAGGATATACTTAGGAGACATTTTGGGGTCGCAAGGGAGGAAATCTGGTGTTGGAGGGTGCCTCGGTGTGAGATATGTCGTGGTTGGGGCGTGAAGAATACAAACAGAATTATTTTTGTTCGTTGGAAAAACCAGCGTTGAGGGCGCCCTCAACTGCATTGAGGGCGCCCCTCAATGGGTTTTGGGGGGCTCCTCCAACTGGTGGGAGGCACCCTCCAGGGGTTCGGCGGGAATTTTTCCCGCCGCTCACGAGGGCGCCTCCATTTGTTTTGGAGGCGCCTCCGTGAGGCGCCCTAAGCGGGTTAAACCCCCCCTTTTTTATTATTTAAATTTATTAATTAAGTTAAAATTATTTATTAATTAAATTAAGATTATTTATTAATTAAATTAAGATTGTTTATTAATTAAATTAAGATTATTTATTAATTTGATTAATGGATTTTACTTGAAGTTGTTGATAAGTTGAAATTGATTAAACTTAGTTAATTGATTTTAATTAATTCTAAATTATACCTAAGTCCATCTCTTCCATTTCTAAATTATTAATCAGGAGCCCTTATGGATTTTGTGAGATGGTTAATTTTATCTTTGATTTATGTTATGTCTAAGGATTAATTTACATTTGAGTTAGACTCAGATTTTTCAATTGGTCAATTAAATACACATTTCAAAGATTAGCTTCCAGGTTGTGGCGAGGCTCTAGGCCTTCTTGGGTATGAGATCATCCACCACTTCTAGACAAAGTCGTTCAAAGAAATTGGGTATTTAATTTTCCTTTTAAAATCCCCAGGTCTAACTAGTCAAATGTAAATTACGCCTAGGTCCTTATCTAGCCTAATCTAAGCATGTGTAGTAAAAGCAATAAACAACAATCATCAAACAATTCTAAAAATGGTCTTCCTATTGGCTCCCCTGGATCATAGTCTTGATTTGGTCTATCAAGGTAATGGATTTGATCCTTGGGGACCCAATATTGTCCAAGTCCAACTTGATTAACCAAGTTTGACTTAGGGACCCATGCTTGGACTATGTTTCTATTTGATCTATTTATAATTGACAAATACGATTTGAATTTATGTTTACGCTTAAATCCAAGTCCGGATCCATTATAAACAGCTCTTTATTTTCCAAGAATCAGATTAAGAGTATTGGAACCCAACGTGAACCGTTCCAACGTGTCCTTAAGTTCTTTAACTTGAGTTTTCAAATTAGAATTTTATTCCTCAAGTTGTTGGACTTGAGTTGAACTTCCAATTTGAACTGGCTCAGTCAAAGGACTCGAGTCAATCGCTTCCTTAAGGGTTGTTACCTCCTTTTGAAGTGACTTGGCCCGGACATTAGATTTAGCCAATTTCTTTAATAAGTAAGAAACTAAATTTTCTAAATTATCAACATTAGTGCCAAAAATTAGAGAGCTTACAGTCGGGTTAGGCCCTTCGGAAACGGATACAGATCCGTGGCTTTGCTCGGACTCGATTTCTGATTTACTCTCAATTTCTGAATCGGACTCAGTTTCTGCAACATGTGCTTGTACTGGTAGAGCGAGAAAGCTTGCTTGTTCTTCTCCGTCGAATTCGGATTCGTCTGATGACTCGGACCATGTTGTTAGCATTTCGAGCCGCAAAAAATACTTTTTGTGTTGCGAAAACCCCGAAACTAGCCACGGATCCATGCGAAGATAAATAAAATTGTACACGTACATGTTTGTCTACACTAGATCTACCTTAGATCTACATGAAAAAGAAGTATACCCTTGTAGCAATGCCCTTCGCTTATCCCGCTCGTCCAAACGGTCGCCGGATCTCGTAAAGTGTCAAGTGTACACTCCTCTACACGTATCCACACAGACAAAAGGTGGAGAGAACCACTTAGAGTGTGCTAGCACCCTTAAGTGGTTTCGGCAATGGAGGAGAGGGAGAGAAGAAGGAGGAGGAAGAAGAAGACTTGAATGAGCACACAATTGCTTCACACTCATGTGGCCAGCCACTTAATGGAGTGTTTTAAACCTCCATGTAATACCAAGAGTCATGGCTCTTGGTCTTCCTCATGAGGTGGCATACAATGATGTAGCCTTGATGATGTAGAACATCATCATTGACTGGCCCATGCTAAGTCACAATGAGGTGGTATTTGGAAAAGTTAAACTTGACCCTTCATCTTTCCTCTCAAGTCAAGTCAAACTTGACCTCTTATCTCCCATGGTTGATCAAATCTAACATTTGATTCAAATCAATTTTATTTAATGAATCTCTATTCATTGGTTTAAATTGACTCAATGAATCATAGTCTAAACTAGACTCATTCGACACATGAATCAAATTGAGTCCAACTCAATTAGTCTAATTTGGATTACTCTTAATCCAATTTGGTTCAACACATGAACCTAATCCTCTTGGTCCATCATATGAACCTAATCTCCATCTAACTGCCCTTTGTGTGTGACCCTATAGGTTCTTGTAACGTTAGCAATGCTCCTAAACCCATTTAGAAACATAAGTAATGAGCGGTATCTAGCAACACATCATTACTACCCGAGTTACAAGAATGTTGAGATCCAACATCACCATTGGAACTACTAATTGTGGCTCTCACAATATGTGACAATGTCCTTCTATCCTTGACATCTAAATTAATCAATTGAGGCATAGACCGTGTCGTCCTCTAATCAATTTATGTCTTCAACTCCAAGTAGACTCACTCTAATCAAATAAGCTCAATATCTCATATTGACTTATTTGGGCATGACCATGCACTTAGTGGTCTCACTCTATCAAAAATCATGATGTTACTCCCGTCATATAGGAGGGATAGATCCCATCTACATCACTCACATCCCTCCGCATAATTTGTTACATACCCAGTAATCGTCTTTATAGTCCACCCATTTACGGGTGACGTTTGACGAAGCCAAAGTATGCAACTCCTTATGTAGGGAACCATGGTGACTTCAGGTCCAAGGACTGATAGTCGTACTAATAGTCACATGAGAAAGTATATAACACTCATATAACGATCCATGATACTTTTTCATAGCGGGTCATTCAGTATACATTCTACAATGCATACCCATGTGTCAACTTGATATTTAATATCCATGACTTATGAGATCAAGTTATCGAGTTGACCTACATGCTATTCTCATCGCATTAACATTGTCCCTGAATGTTAATACTTGACTAGGAATGATTAAGAGTAGTGTTCTCTATATCATCTCACTATCAATTCAACCAATCGATTGATATAGATAAGAACCTTCTACTCAAGGACACTATTATACTCAGTTATTTGGCACCAATACAAGTGAGTATAATAACCATAAAGAAATGCCTTTATAAATATATATAGGAATATGATACATCGTGTCCATACAACAATCATCACATGATCGGCTCTAGGGCTCTCACTAACAATCTCCCACTAGCACTAGTGCCAATCAGTGTAAGCTCTAACACCCAATAACCTAGTGTGACCATCATGCTTTCTCTATGCCAAAGCTTTGGTCAAGGGATCAGTGACGTTAGCTTCTGTGGGTACTCTGCAAATTTTCACATCTCCTCTATCGATGATCTCTCGAATAAGATGGAAGCGTCGTAGTATGTGTTTGGTCCGCTGGTGTGACCGAGGTTCCTTAGCTTGCGCAATTGCTCCATTGTTGTCACAATAGAGCTCTATAGGATCGGCTATGCTAGGAACCACCCCAAGCTCAATAATGAACTTCCGGATCCAAACTGCCAAACTACCTCCTTTGCTGGTTCTGATGCAGCAATATACTCGGCCTCTGTTGTAGAATAAGCAACTATGTCCTGCTTCGAACTCTTCCACCTCACAGCACCACCATTCAAGCAAAACACGAACCCAGACTGCGATCTATAATCATCCTAGTCAGTTTAGAAGCTGGCATCACTGTAACCCTTTACAACTAGCTCGCCATCACCTCCAAATATCAAGAAATATTCTTTAGTCCTTCTCAAGTACTTAAGAATATTCTTGACCGCTATCTAGTGACGTTCACCTGGATCTGACTAGTATCTGCTTGTCATGCTCAAAGCAAATGAAACATTAGGACGAGTACATAACATGGCGTACATGATAGATCCTATGGCTGAAGCATAAGGGATCTTATCCATGCGATCTCTCTCCACTCTAGAAGAGGGACTTTGAGTCTTCGAAAGACTCACACCATGTGACATTGGCAGAAATCCTTTCTTGGAATTCTGCATGGCAAACCGTAGTAATACCGTGTCAATAGATGTACTTTGACTTAGGCCAAGCAATCTCTTAGATCTATCTCTATAGATCTTTATGCCTAGAATACAGGCTGCTTCACCTAAGACCTTCATTGAGAAACAATTCCCCAGCTAAGTCTTTACAGACTACAGCAAAGGGATGTCATTTCCAATGAGTAGTATGTCATCCACATACAATACAAGGAAGACAACAGTGCTCCCAACAACCTTCTTGTAGAAACATGGTTCATCTTCATTCTTGATGAAACCAAACTATTTGATCGCTTCATCGAATCGAAGATTCCTGCTCCGAGAAGCTTGCTTTAGTCCATAAATGGACTTATGCAGCTTGCATACTCTGCCAGTATGCAGTGGATCTACAAAACCCTCAGGTTGTGTCATGTACACATCCTCGAGCAAGTTTCCATTCAGAAACGCGGTTTTGACATCCATCTGCCAGATCTCATAATCGTGGTATGCTGCAATAGCAAGCATGATCCGAATGGACTTAAACATCTGTACTGGAGAAAAAGTTTCATTATAGTCAATACCATGAATTTGCTTGAAACCTTTAGCTACCAAACGACCCTTATAGGTAATAAGTCCATCCATGTCAGTCTTTCTCTTAAAGACCCACTTACACCCAATGGGTTTAACGCCTTCAGGTGGATCAACCAAAATCCATACTTGGTTGGTGTACATGGATTTCATCTCGGATCTCATGGCCTCTAGCCATTTCTCAGAATCTGGTCTCATCACAGCTTTCTGATAGGAGGTAGGCTCATTCTCAATGAGCATAACGTCATCATGGTCATACAAGAGAAAAGAGTGTCTCTAAGGATGATGACGTATCCTATCAGACCTGCGAAGAGGTAGGTCTACTTGAACTGGTTGTTGTTGCTCAACTCCTTGTGCAATAATCTCATCACCCACAACATTTTGCCGTTCCAGTTCAACTTCCATCAAGGCTTCAGTGCTATGGTCCATATCTTGAACTTCTTCAAGATCGAACGTACTCCCACTAGTTTTTCTAGAAACAAAGTCCTTTTCTAGAAATACCCCAGTTTTAGCCACAAACACTTTGTGGTGACTGGGAATGTAGAAGTAATATCCCTTTGTTTCCTTGGGATATCCAATAAAATAGCACTTATCAGATTTGGGTCCCAGTTTGTCCGAGACTTGACGTCAGACGTAAACCTCACAACCCCAAATCCTCATAAAAGACATCTGGGCATCTCTCTCAGTCCATATCTTATATGGTGTCTTTATCACAGCTTTAGATGGAACACGATTAAGTGTGAAGGCTGCTGTGTCTAGAGCATATCCCCAAAAAGATATAGGAAGATCTGTGTGGCTCATCATAGATCGTACCATATCTAATAGGGTACGATTCATCCTTTCGGATACACCATTCCACTGTGGTGTTCCAGGAGGAGTGAGTTGGGATAGAACCCCACACTCAGCTAGATAGTCACGAAACTCATGGCTAAGGTATTCACCACCTCGATCTTATCGAAGTATTTTAATACCTTTGCCTAGCTGGTTTTGTACTTCATTCTTGAATTCTTTGATCTTTTCAAAGGATTATGACTTATGTGTCATCAGATACACATAACCATATCTACTGAAGTCATCAGTAAATGTAATGAAGTACCTATAACCACCTCTGGCAGTGACATTGAAAGGGTCACATACATCATTATGTATAAGTCCTAACAAGTCAGTTGCTCTTTCGCTGTGCCAACTAAAGGGAGTCTTGGTCATCTTGCCTAGTAGGCATGACTTGCATGTCTCATATGATTCAAAATCAAATGAGTCCAGAAAACCATCTTTATGGAGCTGGGATAAGCGATTCTCATTTATATGACCTAAGCGACAATGCCAAAGATAGGTTCAGTTCATTTCATTTATCTTGAACATTTTGGTACTTATGTTATAGATGGGGTTCTCTAAGTCTATAATATAGAATCTGTTCATCAGAGGTGCACTATAATAGAACATATCGTTTAAATAAACAGAACAACATTTGTTCTTTATTATAAATGAAAAACCTTTCTTGTCTAAACAAGAAACTGAAATGATGTTCTTTGTGAGAGCAGGCACATAACAACATTCATCTAATTCTAGTACAAGCCAGAGTGCAGAGATAGAAAGTAAGTTCCTACAGCAACAGCAGCAACCCGTGCTCCATTGCCTACTCGTAGGTCCACCTCGCCCTTCGTCAATGCCCTGCTATTTCTCAGCGCCTGCACATTAGTACAAATGTGAGAAGCACATCCGATATCTAATACCCACGATGAAGAAATAGAAATATTGACTTCTATAACATATATACCTGAAGTAGAAATCTCATTTCTCTTCTTCTTAAGATCTTCCAGGTATCCTTTGCAGTTCCTCTTCCAGTGCCCGGTCTGACCGTAGTGGAAGCAGGTAGCATCCTTGGCAACCCCTCCTTTAGGTTTCATTACCTTGCCTTTGCCCTTGGCTTGGGACTTTCCCTTACCTTTAGGCTTGCCCTTACCTTTATGCTTTTGCACCATCAAAATGGAGTTGGGCTTTACCTTCTTAAGGTTGAGATCAGCAGTTCGCAACATGTTTAGCAGCTCAAGCAGTGGCTTATCAATTTCATTCATGTTGTAATTCATGACAAATTGACTGTAACTTTCTGGCAAGGATTGCAAGATCAAGTCAGTGGCCAATTCTTGGCCAAGTGGGAATCCCAACCTCTGTAGGTTCTCTATGTACCCGATCATCTTGAGTACATATGGACCTACGGGAGTCCCATCTTGCATCTTGCACTGAAACAGTGCCTTAGAGATCTCGAATCTCTCATGCCTTGCTTGTCCTTGATATAGTTGACGAAGATGTTCAACCATATCATAAGTAGTCATCAACTCATGTTGCTTCTGAAGCTCAGAGTTCATGGTTGCGAGCATGAGGCATGACACATCTAATGTATCATCTTGATGCTTCTTATAAGCATCTCGGTCAGCTCGCATGGCAGTGGCAGGAGGTGCCTCCGAAATGGGCTGCTCTAGGACGTACAATTTTCTTTCTTGTGTGAGAACGATTCTCAGATTCCTGTACCAGGCCAGGAAATAGCTCCATTGAGATTGTCCTTGTCAAGGACAGATCGCAGGGAGAAAGTGTTCGTGTTTGTCGACATGACAATCTACAACATAAATAAAGCAGAAAGTAAATATCATATTCCACTGATCATTTAATTAGGCGTTTAACTAAATGACTCCCACTGAATTATAGGACTTTTGTAGAATCAAGTCATGGATGTGGTCAAACTACACTACTAGATTCATACCAATTAGCTATAATTCTCGTGGGACAAGATCCACATCATACTACACCTTGAGTTAGCTTTGGCTAAATCGCCCAAGACTTAGTATGATCGGTAGATAACTAATTATCAATTACATCTCTATGCAACTCTTGTTTATCCAACCGTTGGAAAATGCCTATAGTTTTACTCGATCTAATTGAGTTAACTAGTTATACTCAATCTAATTGAGTTTGTCTTCACCCAAGCTTTGATAGGCAGGACCAAGATTGTCCCTCCGCACCTACCAAGATAATATGTGTTGCTCTGCTTTGGCAGATTCAACAATAACAAATGATCAAGGTAGTGATGGGTATCAAAATTTGGTAGGCATTTCGAGTTGACTTGATTAAGATTGAATCTAATCATGAATGTGTATCATATACGCATTAAGGCACTAATTACCCTACATAAGCATGCATCACATACACACAAGAAAATTAAATTGTGATGAGGTCATGGCTCTACTATGATCTTCTCAAGCCAATGAGAAGATCGGACGGTCAACCTAGGGATAACGGCTTCTTCAAGTGCCTCCTTTGACCGCCATGTGTTGACAACATCCTGCTCGTATCTCCTTCTTGAGTGGACCTTCCACCGCTTCATTTTGTACATTACAAATATGAAACTCGAGTTACATTCGAGTCTAAAGTCTATTTACAACAGGAACATAAATAAAGGAGGCACGACGCGCAGGTCACATATCATATACAACACGCACAACATTAAAATGGCGCGCGTGCTATATTATGAATTACAACACAATTTTAAACCAATCAAATTGGGGTTTTGGGCCATGACCATCACAATATCATACATAATTCTAAATTATGTATTTTACATAAATTTCTATAATTTTACTACTGTTTTTATCAATTTTATGAGTCACAACTCTGCGGCAGTCCCGTTTAGCGATTTTCGGGTGCGATCGCAAGACAATGCCCCTTGCGGGGTTAGGGGCAGCGACCCTTCTCATGAAATGAATATCGCGAGTGTCCCATCTTGATCTAATAACGCCTTAAGTCACTGTTCCAAAATAAAATAATTTTGTTTGGCCGAGACCTTGCCTGTTCGGAAGGTTTTTCTCGGTATTTGAAGTCTACAAGTGTCCAAGCACTTGTTGCTTCGCCTCTACGAGAAAAATACTCACAAAATCCATAAAAATAGAAAAATTATAGAAACTTACAGATCTAAATCCTTTTTCATAATAACAAATACAAAACATGTACGTGCTTCGCACGTGGCTCTAAAACCATTGTTAGCAATTTGAGCCGCAAAAACTACTTTTTACGTTGTGAAAACCCCGAAGCTAGCCATGGATCTGTGTGAAGATAAATAAAATTATGCATGTACATGTTTGTGTACACTAGATCTACCTTAGATCTACATGAAAAAGAAGTATACCTTTGTAGCGATGCCCTTCGCATATCCCGCTCGTCCAAACGGTTGCCGGATCTCGAAGAGTATCAAGTGTACACTCCTCTACACGTATCCACATGGACAAAAGGTGGAGAGAACAACTTAGAGTGTGCTAGCACCCTTAAATTGTTTCGGCAATGGAGGAGAGGGAGAGAAGAAGAGAAGTGGAATAAGAAGACTTGAATGAGCACACAATTGCTTCACACTCATGTGGCCGGCCACTTAATGGAGTGTTTTAAACCTCCATGTAATACCAAGAGTCATGGCTCTTGGTCTTCCTCATGAGGTGGCATACAATGATGTAGCCTTGATGATATGGAACATCATCATTGGCCGACCCATGCCAAGTCACAATGAGATGACATTTGGTCAAGTCAAACTTGACCCTTCATCTTCCCTCTCAAGTCAAGTCAAACTTGACCTCTTATCTCCCATGGTTGATCAAATCTAACCTTTGATTCAAATCAATTTAATTTAATGAATCTCTATTCATTGGTTTAAATTGACTCAATGAATCATAGTCTAAATTAGACTCATTCGACACATGAATCAAATTGAGTCCAACTCAATTAGTCTAATTTGGATTACTCTTAATCCAATTTGGTTCATCACATGAACCTAATCCTCTTGGTCCATCATATGAACTTAATCTCCATCTAACTGCCCTTTGTGTGTGACCCTATAGGTTCTTGTAACGTTGACAATGCTCCTAAACCCATTTAGAAACATAAGTAATGAGCGGTATCTAGCAACACAAGTTACAAGAATGTTGAGATCCAACATCACCATTATGACTACTAATTGTGACTCTCACAATATGTGATAATGTCCTTCTATCCTTGACATCTAAATTAATCAATTGAGGCATAGACCGTGTCATCCTCTAATCAATTTATGTCTTGAATTCTAAGTAGACTCACTCTAATCAAATAAGCTCAATATCTCATATTGACTTATTTGGGCATGGTCATGCACTTAGTGGTCTCACTCTATCAAGAATCATGATGTCACTCTCATCATATAGGAGGGATAGATCTCATCTACATCACTCACATCCCTCCGCATAATTTGTTACATACCCAGTAATCGCCTTTATAGTCCACCCATTTACGGGTGACGTTTGACGAAGCCAAAGTATGCAACTCCTTATGTAGGGAACCATGGTGACTTCAGGTCCAAGGACTGATAGTCATACTAATAGTCACATGAGAAAGTATATGACACTCATATAACGATCCATGATATTTTTTCATAGCGGGTCATTCAGTATACATTCTCCAATACATACCCATGTGTCAACTGGATATCTAATATCCATGACTTATGAGATCAAGTCATCGAGTTGACCTACATGCTAGTCTCATCACATTAACATTGTCCCTGAATGTTAATACTTGACTAGGAATGATTAAGAGTAGTGTTCTCTATATCATCTCACTATCAATTCAACCAATCTATTGATATAGATAAGAACCTTCTACTCAAGAACGCTATTATACTCAGTTATTTGGCACCAATACAAGTGAGTATAATAACCATAAAGAAATGTCTTTATAAATATATACATCGAGTCCATACAACAATCATCGCATGATCGGCTCTAGGGCTCTCACTAACACATGTTGCCTTCAACACCTTCTTTCTTCGTTGCTTCTGGTTTGGACAATTCATCTTGTAGTGCCCCTTCTGGTTATAGCCGTAGCAGGTAACTCCAGTCTTGACCTTCAAATTTGATTGACTTGCCTTCTTCTTTTTGCAGATTTTCCGTACGAGTTTTACTAGTTCGGCAGTAATCTTATCGTCGTCTTTTGAGTCTGATTCGTCTTTGGACTCAGGTTTAATCTGATGCTTTTTTCCTCGCCTCCTTTGTCTTGTTTGTACCTACAATCAACGCAATGTCTTTCTCGGCTGGACGTGCATTAGTCTGTTCATGTAATTCGAATTCTGAAAATAACTCATCTAATTTAATTAAAGACAAATCCTTAGAAACTTTGTAGGCATTGACCATGGATGCCCACAAAATGTTACGTTCCTCGAAAAGGAATTAAGCACGTACCTTATAACGTCGCGGTTCTCCACTTTCTATCCGATCGCGTGAAGTCCGTTCAGTAGATCTTGAATTTACGCGTGAACCTGACTAGCTATCTCTCCTTCCTGCATTTTGATGTTATACAATTTATTAAAAAGTAAGTCACGCTTACTTACCTTTGTGTCGGGCGTGCCCTCGTGCAACTTGATCAATTTATCCCACAATTCTTTTACGCTTGAGAATGGGCCAGCTCGGTTCAGCTCCTCCTTTATAAGGCTGCATTGAAGGATGCATGTTGCTTTTACATTGGCTTCTACCTTCTTTATTATGCTACGGTCCAATCTTCGCATGATACGGGTTTTCCTGCGCCGTCAAGTGGGAGCGAGATGTCGGTCTTGATGATCATCCATACCTCAAACTGAGTTTGGAGGTATGACTCCATTCGACCCTTCCAGTAGCTGAAGTCTTCCTCGGAGAAGAGCGGTGGGCGGGCTGTGTGTTGGATCGTGAGTTTCACAAGAGGGGGGGGGGGTGAATAGTGATAAAAACTTTTGTAAAGAGTTAAGTAGCGGAAAAAAATAAGCAAGAGAAGAGCAAGGCTAACACCCATTATTTTTACTTGGTTCGGAGCCTATGTCGACTCCTACTCTAAGGCCTGCACGCAAGGGTGCTTTCGATGGGAAATTCACTAGCAATTCGAAAAACTTGATTATAAATTAATTACAGGAATGCTAATGAAAATAACAACAATACCGACGAAATAAAGAAAAGAAGAGCGCGTGATCGGAGTAGCTTCGCAGCGTTGCAGGAGCACAAGAGAGCAGATTGTGAGTTCTGAGTTGTTGTTCTAACTCCAGCCTTGACCCTCCTTATATATGAGGTTCGGGGCGCCTGGAACCTTCAAGGCGCCCTGGTTGTGACGTAGCCGAGCCAATCAGTGAACTCCACGCGGCGAAATGACGTTGGGGATAGATTTTTGCCTCAGGGCGCCTGGGTACCTCCCGGGCGCCCGGACCTCCAGGCGTCCGGAACCGTCCCGGGCGCCCGGAACTGTCCCGAGCTCCTGGACCCTAGTTTTCCAGCATCTTCCTTCCTGCAAGAAAAACTTTAGTCCGGAAGCAAATATATAATACATATGTCCTGCAAAACAAAGTGTTAGCACAGTTTAAATTTAACAAGTAGAGTATGACTTAGATTCCATCTTTCTGAGACCGGAATTTAGTCAAGATCTCGACTTAGAGTTCTGAAATGATTCTAAGTCAGATCGACACCTAAGTTCCCTTCCCACGAATGTATCCTCATAGTCACTCCCCTCCAGTGACTTACATTTACTTACCTGCCAGACGTCTGGTCACCCCTTCGACCCGTTTAGGCTTCGTACTAGCTATCTGGTCAGCCCATCGACCTAGCTGGACTTCGTGCCAAACGTCCGGTCAGCTCGTCGACCCATTTGGACTTCGTGCCAGCTATCCGGTCAGCCCGTCGACCTAGCTGGGCTTCGTGCTATACATCAGGTCAGCCCATCGACCTGTCTGGACTTCTCCTGCACACTTGGTCAGAGTGTTTAGAAAACAACAAAACTAACTTAACCTATTTTTTCATTCATCAAAACTTGAGTTAGACCGTTATTGTTAACTGCACCAACACTGTGCTATAGCCTTCTTGATGGGCTATTGGAATCTAGCACACAAAGAAAAAAAAAAGCTTGTTCCAAGACTAGGTCTTGGATTAGTAGTGTGGGATAAAAAATAAAACCCGAAGTCGAGTGGTGTTGCACCAACTTCGAGAAAAAACTTCAATTGCGAAAAAAAATAGATCAGAAGGCGGCAATTATACCGATTCAGATCAACTCCGAAAAATAAAAAATCACCACGAAATATATTGCTTGAATGGTGGTTCCACCAATTCAAAGCGATCCCGCTCTGATACCAATTGTTGGATCTAAAGCGCTAGAGGGGGGTGAATAACGCTCGTGGATTTCATGTTCGTTTCGGAAAACTAAGAGTAAATGCATCAAAAATAAGAACAAACAACGCAAACACCAAGATTTACTTGGTTCGGAGCCTTGGGAGACTCTTATTCCAAGGCCCACGATTGTTGATCACTTTTTGTGGGCAATCACTATCAATTCATAAATCTTTACAACTTTTGAAGTACAATTTAAAAGTAGTAAACTATACCAACGACAAAAGAAAACAGTGAAGTTGAAACGTCTAGTCGTCGGAGTCGAGTTGCGGCTTTGTCGGAACGTTCTTTAAGCATCACATGGAAGATGGATCACGTTTCTGATGATTTCCTAAGCTGCTGGTCAAATCCTACATATAAAGCTCGTGGAGGGCACCTCCAACACCATGGAGGGCGCCCTCATCCGCACCGAATCTGCGAAGTGGATGAGCTTTGACCACTTCGCAGTTTATCCGCCTGAAGGCACCCTCAACCTCCATGAGGGCGCCCTCGCTCCAAGATCCAGGGCGCCCTCACGCCAGTGTCCAGGGCACCCTCATGGATGAGGGTCCATGAGGGTGCCCTCTGCTAAGCATCCAGGGCACCCTCAAGCTCCATGAGGGTGCCCTCGTGCCTTGCTGCAAGAGGGTTTCTTCCTGCAAAATAGGTTAGTCCAAAATACAAAAAACATATCCTGCAAAACAGAGTTAGCACAATTAAACACAATAAATTTATTTGACAGTCGCCGACTGTCCGATTCTGACTTTGGATTCCCGACCGAAAACCCTAGGTCGAACGGACGCCTACTGTTCCCTCACCGAGGAGCGCACCCTCACCTACTCCACTCAGGAGAGTTTACTGTTGGTGCAACCTTAGGTCAAGGTTGACCTGGTTGACCCGACTCGAGTTGACTTGACTCGAGTTGTATTTTGATGTTTGACTTGGGAAGATTGTCGGTGCAACCTTAGGTCAAGGTTGACCTAGTTGTGTTGCATGTTGATGTTTGACACTCGTGAGAGAGTTCTATTCTTGATATGGGACAAGAATAGATGTTTGGGAGATTATTGGTGCAACCGTAGGTCAAGGTTGACCTGGTTGACCTGATTCGGGAAAAAGTCCAAGTATGGAGACTTGGCAACGGAAAAGTCCAAGCAGGGAGCTTGGCACTGGAAAAGTCCAAGTATGGAGACTTGGCACTGGAAAAGTCCAAGCAGGGAGCTTGGCACGCGAAAAGTCCAAGTATGGAGACTTGGCACTGGAAAAGTCCAAGCAGGGAGCTTGGCACGGGAAAAGTCCAAGTATGGAGACTTGGCACGGAAAAGTCCAAGTATGAAGACTTGGCACGGAGAAGTCCCGTGAGTGAAGCCGCGGTGGAAAGTCCTAACTGGATGTTAGGCGGTTGGAAAGTCCTGTGAGGCAGTGTGGAAAGTCCTAACTGGGATGTTAGGCGGTTGGGAAGTCCTGGTGAGTGAAGCTGGCAAGGAAAGTCGTGAGTGAAGCCAAGCGGAAAAGTCCCGTGAGTGAAGGCAGATTGGAAATCCGTGAGTGAAGCCGGTGAAAATCCTAGTGAGTGAAGCTAGGTGAATGAGAAAGTCCTAAGCGGGATGTTAGGGGGGAAATCTGGTGAGTGAAGCGGTGGAAAGTCCCGTGAGTGAAGCCGGGCGAGGAAAATCCAGATGGATCAAGGGTGATCGGACATCCGTGTTGAGAAGTCCAAGTGAGTGAAGCTTGGCATATGGAGTCGGAGAGGGCTCGGTAGCTCGTTCTCCGAACTAGGTTAGAGAGGGCACTCTAAACCGAGGAGTTGGATCGGTCTGGTGACCGATCCAGTGATACTGCGTTTGCCCTGATCGGTCCGGTGACCGATCGTGACCGATCAGATGCTACTGATGGTAATCTGATCGGTCCGGCGACCGATCAGAAGGAGATCGGTGGCAGACCTGATCGATCGGCGGACCGATCAGGAATAGATCGGTGGCGTGAGGAGCCGGCCTGGTCGGTCTATGGACCGATCAGGAGGTTCCCTGATCGGTCCACAGACCGATCAGGGCTTCGATCGCGACACCTGATCGGTCTGGGGACCGATCAGGTGACAAACAGAAGCCTCATGCGCCTAGGCTGATCGGTCTGTAGACCGATCAGGGTTCTAGCCGTTGCGACACAACGGTTAGTTTCTTCGCTGTTTCTTCTTCGCAGGTATAAAGGATCGAGGCATCTTCTGTGCTAAAAGATCTTCTTCCTCCTCCTTCCGATTGCTAAGTGCTGCTGTGCTTGAGCTTTGTTGAGCTCGTCCAAAGCTTCGCGTGAGCTTTCGGCTGGGTCACCTGCTGTTGTAGGCGCTTGGAGCTGTTGCTTCATCCAGTCGACAAGAAGGCAAGCTAGGGTTATTACATTCTTGTATTGTACTTAGTTTCTTGCTGTATTCTTGTACTTCTGTTTATCTTGCTGTTGCAAGACATTGTGGCGAGGTTTCTCCACCCAGAAGGAGTTTGATTTAGCCGGTTTTCCGGGGACTCATCCACCGACGGATTGATAGGCTTCGTCCACCTTACGGACACGCCGAGGAGTAGGAGTTTCATCTCCGAACCTCGTTACATCGACGAGTTTGAGGTTTGATCTTTCCGCTTTCGTTTCTTTGTTTTATTTTCCGCTGCGCTAACCCTTATTGTAGAAAGAAACGAGAAATTTGGGGTCGGCTATTCACACCCCCCTCTCTAGCCGCGAACAAAGGATCCTAACAAGTGGTATCAGAGCGAGGTCGCTCTTCATCGGATTCACACCCGTGGGAGCACAAGCGCTAGAGATGGATCAATTCGGAGAAGACATCACGATTCCACCCTTCTACAACGACAACTTCACATATTGGAAGGTAAGGATGATGTATTTTCTTAGGACTAATATGTTGAACTGGTTTTGTGTACAAGAAGGGTTTACTCCTCCAATGGATAAAGAAGGAGAGCCTCTAGAGAAGAACAAGTGGACAAAGGAACAAGTCCATCAATCAACGATCAACAATGAGGTAACTAAAACAATTGAATTTTCATTACCTACTAATATTTTGCGTAAGATAGGTGAATACAACAATGCCAAGGAGTTGTGGGATAACTTGGCCAAGTACCATGAGGAGAGTTCCACTTCAAGCCATGAAGAGGAGCCTAGTGAGCCAAGTAGCTCACATCATGGAGGGAGCGAGTTGGGAGTTGAGGGCTACTCAACATCCAAGGAAGAAGAGGAAGTGAGTTCTTCTTCAAGATCGGAGCACGAAGAAGAAGCTTCTACCTCCGGGAGGGATGAAGAAGAGAACATCCATTCATCCTCAATCCTAGGTAACTCAAACACTGTGATTTCAAGCAAATTACACATAATGTGTTTTGAGTGTAGGAAACATGGACATTACAAGAGTAAGTGTCCAAAGAGGGTAAGAAAGACTCCACCGGCGCCAAAGGTCAAGGAAGCCGGAGTCCCGAAACGCAATGGCAAGGAGCACATCGTGTGCTTCCAATGCAAGCAAAGGGGACACTATAGGAGCCATTGTCCGAGGGGGAGGCAACCTCACAAGGGCAAGAGACCGGGCACATCGATAGGGGGAGCTAAGGCAAACCCTAAGGTAACCTCTAAGGTTCATTTTTGCAACTCTAATAAAATGCATGCTAGGAATTTTATTGCACTTGTCGATAATAACAAGCATGATAACCTTAGGAATCAATACATGTGCTTAGGTGCAAAACATGTGAGCCTAGATAAGGATAACACTAGGAAAGCCAACCCTAGAATTACCTCATCTAAGGTTAAGGAGAACCTAGGTAGGAATCCCAAATCAACTAGACACATGCCTAGGAATGCCTCAAAGAAAAATGACAAATCAAACATTGAGGTAGTAGAGAAGGAGAATCAAGTCTTGAGGTCAAGACTTGATACTTGGAAAAGGCTCTTAAAAACATGGAGAAGTCATCTCTAGGGTTTAAGAGTCAAAAATCCAAGTCCAAGGACAAGAAAGGTTTGAGTCACAAACCTAAGTCCCAAATGGTCAAGCCCACTTACCACAATGTTCCATTTGATTATGGAACAAAACCTAGGGCTAGGAAGACCATTACCAAGGTCACAAGGGGAGTCACCCCTATAGTTGACCTTGATGAGACCCAAATGACCAAGGCTTTAAAGCCTAAGAGGGTCATTAGGAGGGTTGCTAGGGAAGTCATCCCTAGTGAATATTTAGTGAACCCAATGAGCTCAAATAGGTATTGGGTTCCTAGGAGCATCTTCTCTACCCCATAGATGGGTTAGAGAGTGTCAACTCCAATAAGAAGGGTAGTTAACCCAACTTTGAGGAAATTGACACTCAAGGAGCATTTTCAAGGTTTTTGGGAACCTTTGAAAATGAAAGGGGATAATCTTTATCATTCACTCCTTGGAAGAGTAAAGTGTGCCAAAGTGAGAATATTTTAATCTTATTTGGCACAATTTAAGGAAACCTAGAGAAAAACCATAATTGGGATTTTGGTTTTCTCTTAGGGATATATGGGCAATCTAGGATTAGAATTTAAGTTAACTAAGAGATTAAGGATACTTAGATAGGTAATCTAGGTATTTTATTTGTGTTAACTTACCATGGTTGTTTGCCATATGACATGTCATGACATCATGTTTAGTTTTATCATCATTTGAAATGTCATGATAGTGCTAGGCTAGTTTATATGTCATGCTTTATTTAAGTTTTCAAACTTTATGCCATGACATCATGACATTGGCACATGTTTTTACTTATGATATCATTATATGCCATGTCATCATCTCTTGCATTATAATCAATGTAATTGATTTAAGGAAAAACACATTTTGATATTGAGATCAAATTGATGTTTAGAAAATGCATGAGAACTTAGCCTAAGTTGACCTTAACCCATATCTCACATCAAATTGACTTGAATGTGGTTTGATACACTTTAGATGTGTGTGAGATATTAGGATCATGAGTTAGGATCAAGGTGCATAATTCTTGTACCTAGATGACCCTAATTCAAGAAATGGAGGATCATAGGGAAAGCTTATGTACAAGTCATGTACATTTAGCCCTAAGATTATGGTCCTAAATTCAAATGGTTTTAAAAGCATTTTAAAATTGATTTGAAAAACCTTGATGAAGCTTTCCTAGTGATAGCATTCATCATTGAACATTGTGATACAAAGTTGAGTTAAAACTTGAACTATTTCAAAGTTTTTGAACTTTGTATCAAGATTTGAAAATGGAAACTATTTTCATAGAAAATTATTTTTCCATGGTAGTGTATGATATGAGGAATGTATCCTCAAAATTTCACAATTTTTCAAATTTTCTGGAATTTATTAGGGGTTTCTGAATTTCGGGAGAGGAAAAATCAGAAATCCCTGTGATCAGTGTCTGGATCGGTCGCTGGACCGATCCAGGGAGGGCTGGATCGGTCACTGGACCGATCCAGAGTGCTGTGGATCGGTCTGGTGACCGATCCAGTGAGGTCTGATAGCGTGCCAATGTGCTGAAATTCGACTGCATGTCTGAAATTTCGGCTGAAAGTTGGTTTTTAGATTTCTAAAGGTTTGAAACTCTCCAAGACATTGTTGGTGCAATGGTCAAGGGGGAGTTAGCCTTTAGGGGGAGTTTTAACTATTAGTCCAGGGGAGTTGACTTTTAGGGGGAGTTTTTACTCCTTGAGGATTAGTGATATGGGATTATCACTAAGTGGACTGTTGAGCTTAGTATCAAGGGGAAAATAAGAGTTTCAATGAAAGGTATGGGACTTTCATTAGGAAGAAACTCTTGACCTTGATACCCTCCTTATTCTTTTTGATGTGTGTCAAAAGGGAGAGTGTTCATTGGAGAATTATTGAGAACCCAAGTTAGGTTATCGGTTTAACCTAAGCTAGGGAAGATTGTCAAGGAATGTTCGAGGAAGAACATTGGAATACTTTTGATGTGTGTCAAAAGGGGAGAATTATTAGAGAACCCAAGTTAGGTTATCGGGTTAACCTAAGGGAGAATGTCTAGAGAATGTTCAAGGAAAGAACATTGGACATTGGAAGGAAAACCGAGGTTAGGTTATCGGGTTAACCTAACTTGATTATGGTTTTGTCAAACATCAAAAGGGGAGATTGTTGGTGCAACCTTAGGTCAAGGTTGACCTGGTTGACCGACTCGAGGTGACTTGACTCGAGTTGTATTTTGATGTTTGACTTGGGAAGATTGTCGGTGCAACCTTAGGTCAAGGTTGACCTAGTTGTGTTGCATGTTGATGTTTGACACTCGTGAGAGAGTTCTATTCTTGATATGGGACAAGAATAGATGTTTGGGAGATTATTGGTGCAACCGTAGGTCAAGGTTGACTGGTTGACTGATTCGGGAAAAAGTCCAAGTATGGAGACTTGGCAACGGAAAAGTCCAAGCTGGAGCTTGATGTTTGAAAAGAATCCAAACTTGGGAGATTGTGGATGCAAGCTTTGGTCAAGATGGACCTGGTTGAACCGACTGAGTTGAGCTGACGGAAAAGTCCAAGTATGGAGACTTGGCACGGAAAAGTCCAAGCGAGGAGCTTGGCACGGAAAAGTCCAAGTATGGAGACTTGGCACGGAAAAGTCCAAGTATGAAGACTTGGCACGAGAAGTCCCGTGAGTGAAGCCGGGAAGTGTCCTAACTGGGATGTTAGGCGGTTGGAAAGTCCTGGTGAGGCAAGCAGGAAAGTCCTAACTGGATGTTAGGCGGTTGGAAAGTCCCGGTGAGTGAAGCCGGCAAGGAAAGTCCAGTGAGGCAGGTGAAAGTCCCGTGAGTGAAGCCGGGCAGTGGAAAGTGAGTGAAGCGGTGAAAATCCTAGTGAGTGAAGCTAGGTGAATGAGAAAGTCCTAACCGGGATGTTAGGCAGAATGGAAAGTGAGGCAGTTGGAAAGTCCCAGTGAGTAAGCGGCGAGGAAAATCCAGATGGATCAAGGGTGATCGGACATCCGGTGTTGAGAAGTCCAAGTGAGTGAAGCTTGGCATATGGAGTCGAGAGGGCTCGGTAGCTCGTTCTCCGAACTAGGTTAGAGAGGGCACTCTAAACAGGAGTTGGATCGGTCCGTGACCGATCCAGGATCTCGTTGCTCGATCGGTCCGGTGACCGATCGGAATCGATCGATGGCTCATCGATAGAATCGATCGGTCCGGAGACCGATCAGAACTCGCGAGAAAGCGTGGATCGGTCCGCCGACCGATCATTATCACTCGATCGGTCTGCAGACCGATCAGGAATAGATCAGTGGCGTGAGGAGCCGAAGCCTGATCGGTCTATGGACCGATCAGGAGGTTCCCTGATCGGTCCACAGACCGATCAGGGCTTCGATCGCGACACCTGATCGGTCTGGGGACCGATCAGGTGACAAACAGAAGCCTCATGCGCCTAGGCTGATCGGTCTGTAGACCGATCAGGGTTCTAGCCGTTGCGACACAACGGTTAGTTTCTTCGCTGTTTCTTCTTCGCAGGTATAAAGGATCGAGGCATCTTCTGTGCTAAAAGATCTTCTTCCTCCTCCTTCCGATTGCTAAGTGCTGCTGTGCTTGAGCTTTGTTGAGCTCGTCCAAAGCTTCGCGTGAGCTTTCGGCTGGGTCACCTGCTGTTGTAGGCGCTTGGAGCTGTTGCTTCATCCAGTCGACAAGAAGGCAAGCTAGGGTTATTACATTCTTGTATTGTACTTAGTTTTCTTGCTGTATTCTTGTACTTCTGTTTATCTTGCTGTTGCAAGACATTGTGGCGAGGTTTCTCCACCCAGAAGGAGTTTGATTTAGCCGGTTTTCCGGGGACTCATCCACCGACGGATTGATAGGCTTCGTCCACCTTACGGACACGCCGAGGAGTAGGAGTTTCATCTCCGAACCTCGTTACATCGACGAGTTTGAGGTTTGATCTTTCCGCTTTCGTTTCTTTGTTTTATTTTCCGCTGCGCTAACCCTTATTGTAGAAAGAAACGAGAAATTTGGGGTCGGCTATTCACACCCCCCTCTCTAGCCGCGAACAAAGGATCCTAACATTTACCTATTGACAGTTGATCCTCTAGAGTAACTGGACTTTTGCTCAGCGCCCGAGGCTCTAGGACTTTCCGCTGGATGTCCGCTCCACGACCCACCCAGTCTTTCACCTAGTTCGAGACACCAGGACTTTCCACCTAGAGTCTTCGGCTCTAGGACTTTTGCCCGACCCTTGACCCGCCAAGACTTCCAACTTAGGGTTACCACCCCCTAGGACCTAGGGTTACCTCCCCCTAGGATTTTCCACCTGCCTAACCGCAGCTAGGACTTTTGCCTAAGTACACTTAGGACTTTCCTGCAAACTCATTCACACACATTAAGTAACAAATAACCTTAACTTTGAACTCTTTGTCATTATCAAAACTTAGATTCGATCGTCGGATGTTTTCTGCACCAACAGATTTGATATGTAAATAAAATGTGTAACCTATTGACTTGTTTTGATATATAGATTTGATATGTAAATAAAATGTATATGTAACCTATTGGCTTGTTTTGATGTATGAATTTGGTTTAGAATATAAATAAGATGTGTATGTTGTGAAATAGGATGCGTTGGATGTATATGTTAAGTAGGATATATTATATAAATAGGTTTGTAAATGGTTGTTGATGTATATTGCATTAATATGATAAAATGGAGAAATGGCTACAAAATTTTAGTATTTTGGGATGAATTTGATCATGAATTATTTTTGTCGCCAAATTATCATAAAATTATTGCGTGTCACAAATCTATGATGAATATGTGGATTCCAAATTTGTGATGAATCTTAAATTCATCGTAAATTTGGTAAATTAGCATATTTGTGACAAATCTTTATTTGTCTCAGATTTGACAATGAAAATAGTATTCATCGCCAAATATGGGACACAATGGGGATTCGTTGCAAACCAGATTTGGTGACGAATACTATTTTCATTGTCAAATCTATGAGGAAAACTAGATTAGCTGTCAAATTTGGGACGAAAATAGAATTTCATCGTAGATTTACGTATGATAATTTTACGATGAATTTTATTTTTGTTACAAAATTACAATGAATTTGGTGACGAAAATATAATTCATCGCAAATTCTACGAAGAATTTACATGTTTTCGTCGCAGAATTTGGTGACGCCTTTTTTGTAACGAAAAATTTTTCGTCATAAAATTTGTCCCAAATTGTTAGTTTTTTTTAGTGATGATAAAGGGCGACAAATGATGTCATTGTACCCGTGTCAATGCTAACCGGGTACAAGAGAAAAGAGCCAATGTGGAATCAAAATAATAACCCTTGTTTATGACATGTTATTGCAAGAGCCATCACAAATGCTAATTTTCTTGTCAATAACTTGATCATCTCCAATGCCACATTAAATCACCATAGCAAATCCACTATAGCATTCTACATCACCTCGCAAGACGATACAAAACTATTCTATTCCATTACATTATGTGACATACATGAGATTGGCAATATTATTATTTTCTAATGGAGTGAAAAAATAAATAGAAGAAAACTGAATGATGCAAGAAGGAAGGCTAATTCTTGATTGAGTCTTTTTTTTGGTGCACAAAATCCCTGAAATGATTCATTCTTTTTGCAAAGCATTCACTCATTGCTCTGAGATTACATCCTTCTTTACGGTTCTCCCCATTTTAAATAGCTAATTCGATGAAAATATACCACATAATTTAAACCATAGTTTGTAAGATCATGATCCTATGCAGGATGTCCCCTCAGATGGGTCTAGTAATTAGTACATGAGATGTTGCCACAATGAGGTCTGGGGTTCGAATCTCGATAAAGTCGAGGTAAATACCTCTCTTATGTGCTAGTCACTATTCCAAAGGCTAGTAACCACCCGTGATTTACCTTCTCCGTGTTGGCCTTGGAACGGGTTGGCGGGGGCGCTGGGGGCGAGCGTATTCGCCTTTTGCCACAATAATCCTATGCAGGATCCTATGCCCCAGCAACCCCGTCAATCCATCCCAGAGCCAACATAGAAAAGGTAAATCACGGGCGACTTTTAGCCTTTGGAATAGTGACTAACATATAAGAGAGACATTTATCTCAATTTTACCACTATGATCCTATGCAAGATTAATTTGGGGGTCAGAATCGTAAAAACATATGATTTCATCAAAATCTCTTAAAATGCAATTTAGCATTTGATAAGATATCAAATTGATTACTAAATTAATTTGATATTTGATTAAAATGATTTTAGAATAAATTAAATTAAATTATTAATAATATTATTAATGATATTAACGATGATGAAAAAATATATATATAATAAATAAATATAATTTATCTATAATTTTTAAAATTTAAAATAAATTTATATATATTTTAAAGAATAATTGGAATAGTATTTAAGAAAATTTATTTAAACTATCCTATTTAAATTAGGAATTGATTCAATCAATTAATAAACTTTTAAATTAAAAATATAAACTTCATAAAATTACTCTCATGTGCTCTCCATCACCTTCACCATATCATGCTCTCTCCTCGCCCGTGCACTCACCGTCATTGCTCGCCTCATCCCCTCATCCGTTGTTGCTAGCCACCGGCCGACACCTTCCCCTCTTCCCCATCGTTGGCACCCTCCTCTTCCCCATTGCAAGCTGTCAAGGGTCGACGCCTTCCCTCTTTTCCATCACAAGCCACAAATGTCTTCCCCTGTTTCCCATAGCAAGCCGTCGTCCCCCACAGTCGTCCCCCTCCGTAAGTTGTCGGTGTCGTCCCACCAATGATGACACCCTCCCTTGAAGCTGCCTACCAACGAGAATGTTGTCCCTGTTATTCTAGTCGGGTGTAAAATCATTTGTAACGTGAGATCGGTCTGATTTCATCGATCATGTGCCGTTTGAGGGATTCAATTTCAATTCAACTATATAATCCGTTCTCAATCATCCTGAATCGATTTACTATGTCTAAATCGTAAGACCATACGATTGTACAATCCTAATCGTGATGTTACGTGCCATTATTCATATTGGAAAAGCATATAAAAAATAATATATCCGAACACATCATCACTTCCCCATTCATGAATACATTAATTGCATGCAGCCATGCACTAAGGACAAAGGAATATCAATCAAGATTTGCCCTCGTTTACCACATTCACTATAAATCCAGCCTTTGGGCTGGTGAATGAGAATGACAGACCATGCAGATCATCCTTATAATTATTTAATTATTTTTGTTGTCATTGTCTTCGGCGATTAACATTTGAAAAATGAAAAAGAGGGACGAGAAGATGTTGAGTGTCGTCTCATGCAGAGCATAATCATTACTGAAATGATCTCACATAATAAGAGGGACGAGAAGATGAGCAGTGATAGGAGGGCAGTGGCTGAATCCAGCACCTTTAGAGCATTATTACAAGCTAGTTTCGAGTTTTGTTGCCCAAGCGAGTTTGAGGCTCTCTTTTGTTTTGTTCTACCTTTGAAGATAAATATGTTTTTATTTTTAACAAAAATATCTCTAAATTAAGAGAAATATCAAATAAATTTTTTTATTTGATTATGTTATTTGATAAAAGTTTCTACACCGTGATAGGTCGTAATTAGATAATATTTATTTAAAATATAGTGAGTGTCTGTAAAATTCTTTAGTTTATTTTACTCATTGAAATATTTTTTTAAACATACTATCACTCTCCAATACATAAAATCAACATAAGATAACGATATATTATTGTAGAAACTAGCAACCAATTGTTACAACTTGTCAATTTTTACATAGTCGATTGTAATAAAATAATATTCATTTGAAATGTAATGCGTATCAAAGAGTCCTCTTAATTTATTTGGTTCATTGAAATATTATTTTAACTAAATTATTACTCTCTAATAAGTAAAATTTGTTAGTGAGAGCCCTAGAGCCGATCATGTGATGATTGTTGTATGGACTCAATGTATCATATTCCTATATTTATAGAGGTATTTCTTTATGGTTATTATGCTTACTTGTATTGGTGCCAAATAACTGAGTATAATAGTGTCCTTGAGTAGAAGGTTCTTATCTATATCAATCGATTGGTTGAATTGATAATAAGATGATATAGAGAACACTACTCTTAATTATTCCTAGTCAAGTATTAACATTGAGGGACAATGTTAATGCGATGAGACTAGCATATAGGTCAACTCGATGACTTGATCTCACAAGTCATAGATATTAGATATCAAGTTGACATATGGGTATGCATTGGAGAATGTATACTGAATGACCTGCCATGAGAAAGTATCATGGATCGTTATATGAGTGTCATATACTTTCTCATGTGACTATTAGTATGACTATCAGTCCTTGGACATGAAGTCACCATGGTTCCCTACATAAGGAGTTGCATACTTTGGCTTCCTCAAACGTTATCCGTAAATCGGTGGACTATAAAGGCGACTACTGGGTATGTAACAAATTATGCGGAGGGATGTGAGTGATGTAGAAGGGATCTATCCCTCCTATATGACGGGAGTGATATCATGATTCTTGATAGAGTGAGACCACTAAGTGCATGACCATGCCCAAATAAGTCAATATGAGATATTGAGCTCATTTGATTAGAGTGAGTCTACTTGGAGTTCAAGACATAGATTGATTAGAGGATGACACGGTCTATGCCTCAATTGATCAATTTAGATGTCAAGGATAGAAGGACATTGTCACATATAGTGAGAGTTATAATTAGTAGTCACAATGGTGATGCTGGATCTCAACATTCTTGTAACTTGGGTAGTAATGATGTGTTGCTAGATACCGCTCATTGCTTATGTATCTAAATGGATTTAGGAGCATTGCCAACGTTACAAGAACCTATAGGGTCACACACAAAGGGCAGTTAGATGGAGATTAGGTTCATATGATGGACCAAGAGGATTAGGTTCATGTGATGAACCAAATTGGATTAAGAGTAATTCAAATTAGACTAATTGAGTTGGACTCAATTTGATTCATGTGTCGGATGAGTCTAATTTAGACTATGATTCATTGAGTCAATTTAAACCAATGAATAGAGATTTATTAAATTAAATTGATTTGAATCAAAGGGTAGATTTGATCAACCATGGGAGATAAGAGGTCAAGTTTGACTTGACTTGAGAGGGAAGATGAAGGGTCAAGTTTGACTTGACTAAATGCCACCTCATTGTGACTTGGCATGGGTCGGGCAATGATGATGTTCCACATCATCAAGGCTACATCATTGTGTGCCACCTCATGAGGAAGACTAAGAGCCGTGACTCTTGGTATTACATGGAGGTATAAAATGCTCTAATAAGTGGTCGGCCACATAAGAATAAGAAAGTGTGTGCTTATTCAAGGTCTCTTCTTCTTCCTCTCTTCTTTTTCTCTCCTTCTTTTCCATTGCCGAGACCTCTCAAGAGTGCTAGCACACTCTAAGTGGTTCTCTCCACCTTTTGTCCATGTGGATACATGTAGAGGAGTGTACACTTGACACTCTAAGAGTGTAGACAACCATTTGGACGAGCGGGGTAAGCGAAGTGCATCGTGACAAGGGTAATACTTCCTTTTCATGTAGATCTAGTGTAGACAAACATGCACATGAATATTTTATTTATCTATCTTCACACGGATCCGTGGCTATCTTCGATGTTTCCGCAATGCAAAAAGATAGTTTTTGTGGCTCGAAAGTTCTAACAGTGGTATCAGAGCCAAGTGCGAAGCTTGTACATGTTTGTATTTGTTATTACATAAAGGTTTTAGATCTGTAAGTTTCTATAATTTTTCTACTTTTATGGATTTTGTGAGTATTTTTCTTGTAGAGGCGAAGCAACAAGTGCTTGGACACTTGTAGGCTTCAAATACCGAGAAAAACATTCCGAAACGGTAAGGTCTCACCCAAACAAAATTTTTTTTTTTTGGGACAGTGACTTAAGGAGCTATTAGATCAGTTTGGGACACTCGCGATATTCATTTCGCGAGAAGGGGCGCTGCCCCTAACCCCGCAAGGGGCATTGTCTCGCAATCGCGCCTGAAAATCGCTAAACGGGACCGCCGAGAATTTGTGACTCATAAAATTGATAAAACAGTAGTAAAATTATAGAAATTTATGTAAAATACATAATTTAGAATTATGTATGATATTGTGATGATCATGGCCCAAAACCCCCAATGTGGTTGGTTAAAATTGTGTTGTAATTCATAATATGGCCTGCGCGCCATTTTAGTATTGTGCGTGTTGTATATGATATGCGACCTGCGCGTCGTGCCTCCCTTATTATGTTCCTGTTGTAAATAGATTTTAGACTCGAATGTAACTCAAGTTTCATATTTGTAATGTACAAAATGAAGCGGTGGAAGGTCCACTCAAGAAGGAGTTACGAGGAGGGTGTTGTCAACATATGGCGGTCAAAAGGAGGCGCTTGAAGAAGCCGTTAACCCTAGGTTGACCGTCCGATCTGTTCTCGCCTATCAAAGCTTGGGTGAGAACAAACTCAATTAGATTGAGTATAACTAGTTAACTCAATTGGATCGGGTGAAACTATAGACATTTTCCAACGGTTGGGAAGATAGTATAAACAAGAGTTGCATAAAGATGTAATTGGTAATTAGTTATCTACGGATCATACTAAGTCTTGGGTGATTTAGCCAAAGCTAACTCAAGGCATAATATGATGTGGATCTTGTCTCGCGAGAATTATAGCTAATTGGTATGAATCTAGTAGTGTGGGTTGACCACATTCATGACTTGATTCTACAAAAGCCCTATAATTCAGTGGGAGCATCATTTAGTTAAAGGTCTAATTAAATGATAAGTGGAATATGATATTTACTTTCTGCTTTATTTATGTTGTAGATTTCCATGTCGACGAACACGAACATTTTCTCCCTACGTTCTGTCCTTGACAAGGACAAGCTCAATGGAGCTAATTTCCTGGACTAGTACAGGAATATGAGAATCGTTCTCACACAAGAAAGGAAACTATATGTCTTGGAGCAGCCCATTCCGGAGGCACCTCCTGCCACTGCCACGCGAGCCGACTGAGATGCTTATAAGAAGCATCAAGATGATGCATTAGATGTGTCATGCCTCATGCTCGCAACCATGAACTCTGAGCTTCAGAAGCAACACGAGTTGATGACTGCTTATGATATGGTTGAATATCTTCATCAACTATATCAAGAACAAGCAAGACACGAGAGATTCGAGATCTCTAAGGCACTGTTTCAGTACAAGATGCAAGATGGGACTCCCGTAGGTTCATATGTACTCAAAATGATTGGGTACATAGAGAACCTATAGAGGTTGGGATTCCCACTTGGCCAAGAACTGGCCACTGACTTGATCTTGCAATCCTTGCCAGAAAGTTATAGTCAATTTGTCATAAATTACAACATGAACGAAATTGATAAGCCACTGCTTGAGCTGCTAAGCATGTTGTGAACTGCTGAGCTCAACCTTAAGAAGGTAAAACCCAACTCCATTTTGATGGTGCAAAAGCATAAAGGCAAGGGCAAGCCTAAAAGTAAGGGAAAGTCCCAAACCAAGGGCAAAGGCAAGGTAATTAAACCTAAAGGAGGGGTTGCCAAGGATGCTACCTACTTCCACTGCGGTCAGACCGGGCACTGGAAGAGGAACTGCAAAGGATACCTGGAAGATTTTAAGAAGAAGAGAAATGAGATTTCTACTTCAGGTATATATGTTATAGAAGTCAATCTCTCTATTTCTTCATCATGGGTATTAGATACCGGATGTACTTCTTACATTTTTATTAGTGTACAGGTGCTGAGAAATAGCAGGGCATTGACGAAGGGCGAGGTGGACCTACGAGTAGGCAATGGAGCACGGGTTGCTACTGTTGCTGTAGGAACTTACTTTCTATCTCTGCCCTCTAGGCTTGTATTAGAATTAGATGAATATTGTTATGTGTCTGCTCTCACAAAGAGCATCATTTCAGTTTCTTGTTTAGACAAGAAAGACTTTTCATTTATAATAAAGAATAAATGTTGTTCCGTTTATTTAAACGATATGTTCTATTCTAGTGCACCTCTGATGAACGGACTCTACATTCTAGACTTACAGAACCCCATCTATAACAAAAGTACCAAAAGGTTCAAGTCAAATGAAATGAACCGAACTTATATCTGGCATTGTCGCTTAGGTCATATAAATGAGAATTGCTTATCCCAGCTCCATAAAGATGGTTTGCTGGACTCATTTGATTTTGAATCATATGAGACATGCGAGTCATGCCTACTGGGCAAGATGACCAAGACTCCCTTTAGCGGACATAGCGAAAGAGCAACTAACTTGTTAGGACTTATACATAGTGATGTATATGACCCTTTCAATGTCACTGCCAGAGGTGGTTATAGGTACTTTATTACATTTACTGATAACTTCAGTAGATATGGTTATGTGTATCTGATGACACATAAGTCACAATCCTTTGAAAAGTTTAAAGAATTCAAGAATGAAGTACAAAACCAGCTAGGCAAGAGTATTAAGATACTTCGATCAGATCGAGGTGGTGAATACCTTAGCCATGAGTTTCGTGACTATCTAGCTGAGTGTGGGATTCTATCCCAACTCACTCCTCCTGGAACACCACAGTGGAATGGTGTATCCGAAAGGAGGAATCATACCCTATTAGATATGGTACGGTCTATGATAAGTCACACAGATCTTCTATCTTTTTGAGGATATGCTCTAGACACAACAACCTTTACACTTAATCGTGTTCCATCTAAAGCTGTGATAAAGACACCATATAGGATATGGACGGGGAGAGATGCCTAGATATCTTTTATGAGGATTTGGGGTTGTGAGGCTTAAGTCCGACGTCAAGTCTCGGACAAACTGGGACCCAAATTCGATAAGTGCTATTTTATAGGATATCCCAAGGAAACAAAGGGATATTACTTCTACATTCCCAGTCACCACAAAGTGTTTGTGGCTAAGACTGGGGTATTTCTAGAAAAGGACTTTGTTTCTAGAAAAACTAGTGGGAGTACGTTCGATCTTGAAGAAGTTCAAGATATGGACCATAGCACTGAAGCCTTGATGGAAGTTGATCTGGAACCGTAAAATGTTGTGGATGATGAGATTGTTGCACAAGGAGTTGAGGGCACTACAAGAAAAAAGTCAAACAACAACGATTTTTCACCGTTGTCGTAGGCCATTTTGAACTGTTGTTAAAGGCCGTGTTGTTAAAAGGGGTGGCAAAAGACAACAGTTTTTAACCGTTGTCTTTGAAGGCAAAGACAACATTTTTTACAACGGTGAAAAATTGTTGTCTTTTCCTTCAAAGACAACAGTTTTTCACCGTTGTCTTTGAGCGTTGATCCGGCAGCAAGAATGGGGGACCCACCTTCTGAAGGGTCCCAGCCTAAGGACGGATGGAGGGCTGGTCAAGCGGGTGACGGTCCGAGCGGAGCCAGAGATAACCCAGCCATGGGCTTGGGTTTCCGACGCCAAGGCAGGAAGATCGAAGGGCCGAGCGGGAGTCCGCTCGGCTGGGACCGAAGAGCCGAGCAGGTGTTCCGTTCGGTCAAGATAAGGGTGAGGGTGCAAAGGTAGCCGAGCGGCCTATGCGCTCGGCTCGGGATATGGGATGTCAGCAGAGACTCGTCTGATGATTAGGCCGTACACAAGATCGCATGATGGAGGATCTCGCCGTCGCATCATGGAAAGGTGGATACAGTAACGGTATGGCCTTAGGGATGTCCTTCTGACAGACCCATACCTGGGCATGGTCGAAATCAGGTGGTTGCCTTGATTGGCGCGCCCAGTCTTCTTCGAGGGGTCTATATAAGGTCTCCATTTCTTCACCGGAGGCAAGTCTTCATCTTGAGGCCACCTTTTTGTTATTCCTCGCCTGACTTGAGCGTCGGAGGGCCGTCGCCGGGACACCCCTCCTGGCTCGGTTTTTGCTGCAGGTTTGCCGGAGCATTCGAGGATTCGGCAGGGAGCGCCACGTGCCCAGTGTCCGTTGACTCCTGGTTCGGACAGGATCAAATTGGCGCCGTCTGTGGGAACGCTCCTGCATCCGACTGGAAACAATGGATGAGGCTGGACGACAATACACGGTGGCGCTTTCGACGGAAGAACTCGAAGCTCTGGTCGAGATAAGGGCCGCCAAACTTGTGGAACAAAAACAGAAAGCAGCGGCCGAACGGCCGGAGCAACAAGCAACATCTGCGTCGGGTGGCCGAGCGGAAGCACCTCCAGCCACCGTCGCATTCCATCGGGCCTTATTTCGCACCCCTGAAGCCGTACCGACTCGAAGAGATAGAGGATCTTCCTCCGACGAAATGCTTAGGCGAGACGACAGAAAGGGGAAAGCTCCCCGAGTGGACTCATCTCCCGAGCGGATCAATCGCCAATTCTCGGAGGCTATTCTACGAGACCCTCTGCCCAAGCACTACGTGCCTCCGACGATCGGCGAGTACAATGGAACAACAGACCCAGATGATCATCTGGGTAAGTTTGATAACACAGCTACGCTCCATCAATATACAGATAGAGTAAAGTGCCGAGTCTTTCTTACCACTCTCTCGGGATCGGCTCAACGATGGTTTCGGAGGCTGCCGGATGGATCCATCACTAGCTTCAAGGACTTCCGAACGGCCTTCCTCCACCACTTCGCCAGCAGTCGGCGTTATCAGAAGACAAGCGTCAGCTTGTTCGCCATCAAGCAAGAGCCGAGAGAATCGCTTCGAGCTTACATCCAGCGATTCAACCAAGTGGCGATGGATATTCCAACGGCCACGTCAGAGACGATGATGAATGCCTTCACGCAAGGCCTTGTGGATGGGGACTTCTTCCGGTCGCTCATCCGAAAGCCGCCCCGAGATTATGATCACATGCTACATCGGGCTAACGAATACATAAACATGGAAGAAGCGCAAGCCGCCCAGAAAAAGGAAACTCCAACCGAGCGGGCACCTATGCATGCCGAACGGAAATTGCACGCCGCTCAGCAGCCGCCTAGAGGACCAAAGGCCGAAGCAGTCCGCTCCCCTCGTGGGAAGTCCCAAGTTCAAGAAGTAGCTGCCGCTCGACCCAAGCCAAAGAAGAGATGGACCCCTATGTTCTGCTCCTTCCACCGGACGGATACGCACAACACGAAGGATTGTCGAAGTCTTCCCTTCGTGGCTAATCCCGTTCCTAGGAATGCCGAACGACGGTCTCCTCCCAGCGACAGGAGACAAAGGACCCATGGAGCCGACCGGACCCGCCCCAAGAGGCGACATCAACATACGCCCGATCGACATCGTTCTCCAAGGCAGGAGAATCGCCGAGCGTCCAGAGAACGGTCCCGACCGTCCGCTCGGGAAGAGGAAAACAGAGGCAATGCTTCCCGAGGCGAGATCAATGTTATTGCTGGAGGGCCAACCGGAGGAGACTCCAACCGAGCCAGAAAGGCGAGCGTCCGGCAACTCCAAATCCACGCAGTCGGTTGCAGCCAAGAGCGAGCATGTGGACCGGAGATCATTTTCGGGCCCGGGGACTTAGAAGGAGTTGAAGTGCCCCACGACGACGCTCTGCTCATTAAAGTGGTAATAGCAAATTACACTATTCATCGCATATTCGTTGACACAGGGAGCTCGGTCAACATCATGTTCAAGAAGGCGTTCGATCAGTTGCAAATTGATCGAGCCGAGTTGCTGCCCATGACGACCCCGCTCTACGGGTTTACGAACGGGTTATTGGTCGGATAGATCCGGTGGCTACCTATTGGGAGAGGAGCTCGGAGGACAAGGACAACAAACTTCGTGGTGGTTGACTCTCCCTCGTCCTACAACGTCATTTGACGACCGGCGCTCAGCGAATTCCGAGCGATCGTCTCAACCTTCCATCAGAAGATCAAGTTCCCCGTGGAAGACAAAGTGGGAGAAGTACGAGGAGACCAGCTAGCAGCTCGGCGATGTTACATCGAAATGGTCAGAGCAGAAGCTAATTCCGCTCGGAAGGCGCCCCGAATCGAGGTACACGCCATAACTGAGAAACCTCCTGCTTTAATTTATGAGGAAAAGGAGGAGGTTCAGATCCATCCGACCCGATCGGAGGCTACGACTTTTATCGCCTCTGATCTGGAGGAGAAGCAGAAGGAGGAACTGATCCAATGCCTCCAACGAAATCATGATGTCTTCGTCTGGTCGACACATGAGTTACCCGGAATTTCGCCGAGCCTAGCGCAGCATGAATTGCATGTCCGACCGGACGCTCGGCCAGTGAAGCAGAGAAAAAGGGATTTCAGTGTCGAGCAGAATGCCATCATCCGGGCGGAAGTAGAAAAACTTCTGGAGGCCGGCCACATACGAGAAGTGCAGTTCCCGAGCTGGCTGGCTAACGTAGTATTAGTCTCCAAGCCGAGCGGCAAGTGGAGAGTCTGCATCGACTTTCGGGACTTAAACAAAGCATGCCCCAAGGACTTCTATCCTCTGCCCCGGATAGATCAGCTGGTGGACTCTACGGCCGGCTGTGAATTAATCTGATGCTTGACGCCTATCAAGTGCCGCTCGCCCGCGAAGATCAAGAAAAAGTAAGCTTCGTGAATGCCGACGGCACATATTGCTATAATGTGATGCCGTTCGGATTGAAGAATGCCGGGGCCACCTATCAACGCTTGATGAACAAAGTGTTCAAGGAGCAGATCGGGCGTAATCTGGAAGTCTATGTGGACGACATTCTTATCAAATCCGTCCGAGCGGCCGATCTCTTGAAGGACATGGAAGAAACCTTCCGAACGCTGCGCAAATATGGAGTCAAGCTAAATCCCCAGAAGTGCCTGTTCGGGGCAAAAGGAGGCCGTTTTCTGGGGTACATAGTGACCGAGCGGGGAATCGAAGCAAATCCCAGCAAGGTGAAAGCTCTACAAGACATGCCGCCTCCAAGAAATACGAGGGAAGTGCAGCGTTTGACCGGTCGGATAACGGCATTGTCCAGATTTATCTCCAAAACCGCCGACCGGAGCCTACCATTCTTCAAGATCCTGCGCAAGGCTACTAAGTTCCAGTGGGATGAAGAATGCGATCGAGCGTTCGAAGAATTGAAGACATATCTTAATTCTCTGCCTATACTTGCCAAGCCGATCGGGGGTGAGTCACTTTATATTTATCTGTCTTCAACTGAGCATGCTGTAGGCTCAGCACTTGTGAGGTCGAGCGGCGAGGAGCAGCCGGTGTATTTCCTAAGCCACATTTTAAAAGATGCTGAATCTCGTTACACCGGGCTCGAGAAGTTGGCCTTTGCTCTGGTTTTAGCCGCTCGGCGCCTGCGTCCGTACTTCCTGGCGCATACTATCATCGTCAAGACAAATAGCCCGCTCGGCCGGGTGTTATTAAACCCAGAAGCGTCCGGGCGGCTCATCAAATGGACGACGGAGTTAAGTGAATTTGACATCCAATACCAGCCCCGCTCGGTGATCAAAGCGCAATCCTTGGCCGATTTTGTGACTGAGGTGCATAGGCCGGAGCCGGAAGCTATGTGGAGGATATATGTGGATGGGTCATCCACTCGGCTCGGGAGCGGGATTGGAATATTGTTGCTCTCCCCTCAAGAAGAAAAGATGCACTTATCCATCCGGCTGGATTATAAAGCAACCAACAATGAAGCAGAGTACGAGGCCCTCATAGCTGGCTTGCAGGCAGCTCGGCATGTGGGAGCCGGTCGGGTCACTCTTCACTCGGATTCGCAGTTAGCCGCTCAGCAGCTTTCTGGCACCTTTGAAATCAACAGCTCTCGGCTGAAACTCTACGCCGAAGCCTTCGAGAAGCTCAAGGCTGATTTTAAAGAAGTTATTGTACAGAAGATACCCAGAGCAGAAAATCAAGCAGCCGATGAGTTGGCCAGACTAGCAAGTTCTATAACGTCGGTCGTTATCCCGAAGTCAATTGAAAAAGTACTGCTGGTGGCGCACGTCGACCGGATGCAAGGCCTCACGTTTCCAAGCGACTGGAGGACACCTATTATAGAATTTCTCCGTTCGGGCACCACACCCTCCGATGAATATGCAGCCCGGCTCCTCAGAAGAAGAGCCGGTCGGTTTACACTCATCGGAGATCAGCTTTACAAGAAAGCTTTCTCGCGCCCGTTACTGAAATGTGTAAGCTCGGAGGACTCAGCTTACATCCTCCAGGAAGTACATCAAGGATCATGCGGGGGTCATCCGGGCGGGCGCTCGTTGGCCAAGAAGATCCTCTTGGCCGGATACTTTTGGCCAACTTTACAAACAGATGCCGCTCGGACAGTATCTACCTGCCTTTCATGTCAGAAGTATCACAACTTCTCCCACCGACCGGCCGAAGAAATGAAGGCATCAACCATTTCGTGTCCGTTCGACCAATGGGGAATGGATATTGTGGGCCCATTTCCGATGGCGACCGGGCAGAGGAAATTTTTGCTGGTGGCGGTCGATTATTTTTCCAAGTGGGTGGAGGCCGAGCCGCTGGCCAGGATCACCGAACAGATGGTCAAAAAATTCATCTGGCAACACATCATCTGTAGGTTCGGTATCCCTCGCCGATTGGTTTCAGACAATGGACGGCAATTCACAGGGAAAGTGCTAGAAGATTGGTGCAAAAGCTACGGCATCGAGCAACACTTCACGTCCGTGGCTTACCCCCAAAGCAACGGTCAAGCCGAAGTAGCCAATCGGGAAATCCTTCGTATTCTGCGCGCTCGGCTCGACCATCTCGGAGGAAGCTGGCCAGATGAGGTGTCGGGCGTCTTGTGGGCCCTCCGAACGGCTCCAAAAGAAGGAACGGGCGCCACGCCCTTCCATCTGGTGTACGGAGGCGAGGCGGTCATTCCGGTCGAAGTCGGTGTCGAGTCCGTCCGGATCCAATGTTACGATGAAGGCAACGCCGAGCAGAGGAACATGGAGCTGGATTTGGTTGACGAAGAGCGAGCCAAGGCATCCGTTCGGCTTATGGCATACCGGCAACGGATGATGCAAAACTACAACCGGCGCATCATTCCCAGATCATTCCAGGTGGGCGATCTTGTCTGGAAGAAAGTCAAGCCGGTCGGCGATGTCGGCAAGCTGGAAGCTCCGTGGGCGGGTCCCTTCAGAATCAGCGAAAAGCTCCGCTCGGGCGCGTATTATTTGGAGGACGAGGGCGGTCGGCAGCTAGATAGGCCGTGGAGCGCGAACCACCTCCAGCCTTACCGGGCGGGGTGAAAGGTGCGCCAATGTAAATAATCCTGTGTACTTTTCTCGACTGTATACTTGAAATGCATAAATGAAAAATCGGAGAAACAAATACAAGGCATCGTCAACGGAACGAAGGCCAAGGCCGCTCGGCCTGGTAAGGAGTTAGCCTCGGAAAACCGTCTAGCCCAGACGTTAAACCGTAGAGCCGCGCCGACCGGCTATAAATATCCGTGCCGTCGAGCTCCGACGTTAAATATCGAGAGACGAGCCGGCGTCTATAAACCCTCCGAGCGGAGAGCCGTCTAGCCCAGACGTTAAACCGTAGAGCCGCGCCGACCGGCTATAAATATCCGCGCCGTCGAGCTCCGACGTTAAATATCGAGAGACGAGCCGGTGTCTATAAACCCTCCGAGCGGAGAGCCGTCTAGCTCAGACGTTAAACCGTAGAGCCGCGCCGACCGGCTGTAAATATCCGCGCCGTCGAGCTCCGACGTTAAATATCGAGAGACGAGCCGGCGTCTATAAACCCTCCGAGCGGAGAGCCGTCTAGCCCAGACGTTAAACCGTAGAGCCGCGCCGACCGGCTATAAATATCCGCGCCGTCGAGCTCCGACGTTAAAAATCAAGTCGGTCCGGCGACTATAAATACCCCGAGCGGACGAACGAATATCAGAGTAAGAAACCGCGGAAACTACAAATATTAAAACATTCAGGCCCGATTGGGGGTTGGTCCTTCGATACTCAGCGTTTGTTGACTTCACGCAGGCAAGATACGTGCAAAGCGAGTAGGCCTCCCCGCTCGGACTTTATGCAATGGGCCAAGCCGATCGGACGCGTGAGGGAGAACGCTTAAGAGCATAACTGACTCTAAGCATCAACGTTAAGCAAACAGAAGAATATTATGGATAATGAGTAGGAAGACAAGCAAAGGGGCATCGTTTCATTAGAAGAAAAATTATGCCGAACGGCACGTACAAAAATTTTACATCCGCCAGAAAGTACTTGAAATAACCCGCATCACTCCGGATCCTCAAAATTAAAAAAGGCGTCCGGGATGTCGTCAATCATGGCCGTCAGTTCAGGAGGGGGAATGCTCAGGTCAGCAGGAAGGTGCCCCCCTTCTTAAAGTACGCCGTGGTGACCTTGACCGCCTCGATGAAGGTTGAGGAGACGTTGCCACTGAACTTTTCGCCAAAGCGCTCCGAGCGGAGGTATTCCTGGCGCGCTGCTGCTAGGCGACTCGGCTCTCCCTCCTTATATTTTTTGAGTGCCGCTCGGGAAGCGGTTAAGGTATCTTGGACTGCCTTCAAGTCCACCTCGGCCTTTGTGCGTTCTGCCGAACGGTCCTCCCGCTCGGCGTTCAGCTGGGCGTTAAGATCCTTGGATTGCTGATCTAGGGCCCGGACTTTAACCTTCATCTTATCCAGATCCGCGATCGCCCGCTGCTTCCGGCTATTGGCGCGCTTCACATCTGCGCCGCGCTTCTTCACCAAGGCTTCGAGTCGAGCCACCTCTGTAGCCAGGTCGGCGGCTTTCTTCTGCTCAGACTCGAGAGCCTGCTTTTCTTTCTCGGCCGAGGGACCTCCCGACACTTGGAGTTTTTCCAGGAGATCCTCCAGCTCGGCTAGCCGATGGCTAGTGGCGATTTGCTCAGCCCAACGCTGTGAGGGGAATAATAACATCATAAGTCAAACGGTAGCATGGTACAGGAAGAAAAATGAACGTACCTGAGTGGCCTGCTGCATGTTGTTATCGCCGAGCTGCTTGGGCGTCATGAGGGCCACCTGAATTTGGGCGTCCTCGAAGAGCTTGGCGAGCGGACCCGTCAGGGTTATTTCATGAACGGGGCTTGATGGCCGATCGACAGACAATAAATATTCCTCTGACGGGAATCGGAGAGTTGTCTTGATGGTCGGGTGGCCGGCCGGCACTTCCTCAGCCGCAGTCGCCTGGCCTGAGGACTCCCCTATGGTGGAAGTCTCGCCCAACCGTCGTAAGCGACGACGAGTCCGTGGAGGAGAGCCAGCGGACTGTGCGGTGGGCGAGGCCACAGGGGTTCCGATCTGCGACGGGGTACGATCAGGCGAAGTGGGCTCGAGCGGCGCCGGTGATTCGCCTTCTTGGGTCGGCGGAAGGCCGGAGTCTCTTCGACGTTTCCGCCGAACTCCCAGTGATGATTCCCCGACCGGGGGGACTCCCAGCTCGGCTGGAGCAGAGGAAACAGGATCCGCCTCAACCTCCGTTGAAGCGGATTGGGGAGCTTCTGTTTCCGGGGCGGACTGTGTCCCCCCCTCTCCTACATCCGCCGGGCGGCTAGGGATAAGACCCCGCTCGGCGAGTTCCTTTTTTGTGGCGGCCTCAATCTCCACGGCCTTCAACTTCAGATGATCAGTAGCCTTGGAGCGCCACATGACTTCAGCTGTAGGGAAAGAAATTAAAATCAGTTAGATAAAAAAGGCGCAGGGAGTGAAAAATCCTTACCCATGCGGTAGGGAAGATTGGCCCGAACGGGAGACAATCCAAAAATGTACAGCACCCCCTTGAGAAGCAACTGGTCGATTTTGTATCGCTGGCCGGACAACCAGTTTGCCGCGTGAAGGTAAGCTGGATTGCTTCTAAATTTGCCGAGCTCCGGCTGGGTCGGCACAACGGTCTGCCACTTGGTTCTGAATGCTGGCCGCTCGGGAAGTCGCAGGTAGAAGAAGAACTCCTTCCAATGCTTGTTGGAGGTCGGCATGTTATCAAAAAATTTGAAGCCTATTCTACTTTGGAAGATAAAAGTACCCAACTCAGATTGTTTGGGGTTAAAGAAGAAGTGGAATATTTTGGGGTCGAGTGGGATGCTGTGCAGCCTAAAAAGGATGACCACCCCGCTCAGCAGCCTAAAAGAATTCGGCACAAACTGTCCGAGCGGGATTCGGAAATAATTACAAACTTCCAAAATAAATCGATGGGTGGGAAACCTAAGGCCGCCCTGGAATTGGTCCAGAAAGAAACAAATGGTACCGATCGGCGGGTTATGGGGCCGATCGGCCGGGCCGGCTATAATTATCTCATGGTCATCTGGGATCCCGTACGTCCGAACAAGATGCCGAGCGCCCTCTTCATCAAACCGACTCTCCATGGTCGCATACCATGGGCCGTGAACGTTGGTGGCGGGTTCGGAGGAGCTTGCCATCTCGGAGAGGCGAAAGAATAGCAAGAAATCGAAGGAAGGGGAACGAAAGGGGCGAAATGAGCAGAGAAGACCTAGTAAGTGAAGGAAGAAGACTCACTGGGAAGGAAACGGGCGGAAAGAATCACCGATGAGATGATCGCCGCCTAAAAACAGACACTGGATCGCCGGAGGCCGCAGCAACAGAACGAAACATAAAGACAAAACGCGAGCAAGTGGCCGGCCAAAAAAGGGGACGGAGGCTTTATACGGCCGAGGCCGGTCAGCCTCCGCCGTCCGATCTAGGTCACGAGAAACGAGGACGCCATCGGGCCGTCCATTTCAAACGGGGGCGTCCCATCGTAAGTGACGCCGCCGCCACACAATGGTCGACACGTGGCGCCCTGTCACCGAGCGCAATTAATGCGCCCATACCGCGCACGCTTCGCCTTAATGAAAAAGATTGCACGATTTCCGAGAAGATTTAGACAAGCGAACATCTAGGTTGAGCGCTAAGGCATCCAAAACTAAGAGCCGAGCGGCTGAATGTGACATAAGTGCCGAATGGCTCAAGGGATATTACAAGCGACGGTAAGGCGACGACCGCTCCGTTCGGACACATAGTCCAGTCAGTCGGACTCACCGCCTCCTTCGACTGGACTTGAAGGAGAGGCAAGTGATCCGGCAGCAAGAATGGGGGACCCACCTTCTGAAGGGTCCCAGCCTAAGGACGGATGGAGGGCTGGCCAAGCGGGTGACGGTCCGAGCGGAGCCAGAGATAACCCAGCCATGGGCTTGGGTTTCCGACGCCAAGGCAGGAAGATCGAAGGGCCGAGCGGGAGTCCGCTCGGCTGGGACCGAAGAGCCGAGCAGGTGTTCCGTTCGGTCAAGATAAGGGTGAGGGTGCAAAGGTAGCCGAGCGGCCTATGCGCTCGGCTCGGGATATGGGATGTCAGCAGAGACTCGTCAGATGATTAGGCCGTACACAAGATCGCATGATGGAGGATCTCGCCGTCGCATCATGGAAAGGTGGATACAGTAACGGTATGACCTTAGGGATGTCCTTCTGACAGACCCATACCTGGGCATGGTCGAAATCAAGTGGTTGCCTTGATTGGCGCGCCCAGTCTTCTTCGAGGGGTCTATATAAGGTCTCCATTTCTTCACCGGAGGCAAGTCTTCATCTTGAGGCCACCTTTTTGTTATTCCTCGCCTGACTTGAGCGTCGGAGGGCCGTCGCCGGGACACCCCTCCTGGCTCGGTTTTTGCTGCAGGTTCGCCGGAGCATTCGAGGATTCAGCAGGGAGCGCCACGTGCCCAGTGTCCATTGACTCCTGGTTCGGACAGGATCAAGCGTCTACCTTTAATAACAGAGTCTTCAACAACAGTTTTAAACTATCTACGACAACGGTGAAAAATCGTTGTCTTTTTTAGAAAAAAAATAAAAAAAATTAATACACAATTTTCCAATATTATAAATCATTCAAAATACTAAATTTCAAAATAAAATTTAATATACAATTTTCTAACATTCAAAAATAATATTTATAACATTCTGAAGAAATTTCATAAGCAACCAACAAAATTTCATAAGCAACCAACAAAATGATAACACTATTAAAACAAAGGTAGAACAATATAACACAAGATTTTCTACTTAGATGTCGGTGAAGAGGAGGGATTGCAGCTCCTAGTGCTCCTTAATTTGTTAAAGTCTCTTCATTTTTTTAGCTTGTCGGCATTCTTCCCAATACTCTTGAGGACACCTAAAAAGAGCAGAATGAAATTATACAATCCTGTGCACAAGAACTATGTAATTCTAAGTGGTGGATCATGTGTGTCACAAGTTCGCCACTAATTTTTTTTGACCATTATGCACAGATTGTAGACAAGCATGAAAATAAGCAGAACCATAAATATAAGCGAATAAAGGATACCTTTCAATCTTCGAAATCTTCTTTTCTGGTTGGCCTGTCTCCTTTTCCTCTCTTCTTTTGTTAACTCTGCCTCTTATTTGATGTTTCCTTTTCCATGAAAAATCTCCTCAGGGGCAAGCATAGCCGCATCTGAGACGACCAATGGAGCAACCTGCAAAACCATTGTATTTCAGTGACTCGAAACTGTTTTTACCATAAACTAAAAGACAACTCCAAAAGATATTTTTACCTCTTCCATTGCTAGAGCAGGTACATTGACTTGTATAGACATGTCCTCAATAACCTACATCATAACTTATGGTCAATCAAGAAATAAATACTAAAAGAATTAAACACTTGATAAGCTTTATTGCTAACTAGCTTTGTAAACGAAAGTCCAAGAATAAAAGGTTGTAAAGATAATTACTTAACACTTCTGTTAGATAAAAAAATAGAAATTAATTCCATAAGTTTGCCTAAAATTGTTGTAGAATTTAATATTAGATTTAGTATTAGATTGTTGACCTCACTTGCCATTAGGAATATATATAGACATGGTACTTTACTGCACCACATAGAAACATCAAAGGTTGACACAAAAAAAGGTACACATAAGGTAAAAAATATGCCTGAAAGAAAATATAAGATTCTTACTGCACCAATATTTGCTAAAATCTAAATGAATCCATATATATATTATTTTTCCAGGCAATGAATAGAGGAACCAACACGTAGATAAAGTATCAATTAATACTGAATGTTGTTGAAAGCCAAGTACATACCTCTCCTCTTCCAAGCACTGATGAATTGCATGAGCACAGCGAAGGCTTCTAGAATAAACCTAAATCATGAGTTCCAAAAAGAAGATATCATGTTTCTATACCTGGCATACATCATTTGTATAATTTCTTGTAGTATTAAAAGAAGTAATTAAGAAACCAAACTTATCATGTGTGCTCCTTTAATCAATGGAAAATATTTTGAATTGCAAAAACTTACTTTTATGAGCGAAGGCTTTGATTTCCCGACAATAGAAATGAACTTTGGTCATATCACTCAGCATACCTAATTGCAATCATAAAAGTTGCTAATCAATTCTTCTACATATCATATCACTCAGCATACCTAACTGTAATCATAAAAGTTGCTAATCAATTCTTCTACATAAAGGCTTACACACCTCATATGCACATGCTGACATTTTTGCATCAGTAGAACGAATTAATAATTGGGTTCTATATACATGAATTAATAATTGGGTTCTATAATTGAATTAATAATTGGTATTTCTTGACATGCATAAATAACATTTGGTTCTATATACATGCTTAGTTGTAATAATAGAATGGCAAGGCAGATGTTGATTGTCGATGCTATTAATTGAATGTCATCGACTAGATAGTTTAGCAGTGCACTATCAAAGTCTTCACCACCAAGGAATGTGTCCCCATTGGTAGCCTTAACCTGAAGATGGAAAATAACAAAAAAAGATGAAACAAAGAACATAATAGAACATTAGAAAAGTACAATGATGAAGACAAATGCACCAATCTTGGTGAGGACAAATGCACTAATCTGGTTAGGTAAATATTGCAGACCATTCATCTCCATCCATGCATCTCCACTAGGTGCCTTGAGAATTTATAGGGAACCATCTTTAGTTCTTTTTGAGTATGGGGGACTCATCAAACCTTCTCTCAATCAGTCATTTAGTGCCAAATAAGGTGTTTGTTGGATTCATCACGACTTGTTGCTTCGCGGGAGTACCCACCAAAAGCTCATCCTTCTGATTGAAGGAAACAACAGATGGAGTAGTCCTCGTACCTTCTGCATTCTCAATCACCTTTAGTGTCTGATTCAACCAACCAGGGTAGAAACATTAGAAAAGTATAGTACCACACAAAGACCCAGACCTAAACAAATCAAAAAGGCTTTGTAAACAATAGGAAGCATAATGTACCTTCCCCTCCATGACAGACACACATAAGTTTGTGGTGCCTAAATCAATCCCAATAACATCAGCACTTGCAAGCTTTGAGCTGCTTACAATCAAACATTTCAGAACTTCCATCAGAAAATATTACTTGAATGCTCTTGCAACATTCAGATACTAAATAGATAAATTGAGAGCTGATATCAAAATATTACCAGAAAACTCTTGCAGTGGTAGCCCATCTTTGAGACAAAGAAGACATGCCATAGGATGCTTTTAGAAAATTTGAAGCATGGATATACAGAAAACAAAAAACAATATACATATGCATTGAGCTAAATTCGTACTATCATAAATAGGTTGAAAACCAAATTCATATACTAAAGATTTCATGCTGAAGCAAGATATAATTAATCAAATACCATAAAGCTGGACCAGTTTAATCTGTCAGTACAAAGCTTTCATCATCGACATCCAGACCATCAACCATGCCTGTAGATAATCAAAAAAAAAAAGAAGGGAAAATTCTAATAGTTTTAGATCTATGACAAAATTGGCCACTTGTCGCATGAAAATCCAATCTTATACACAATAATCAATACGACTATACCAGATAAACAAACGCACTGGTACTATTTTTGATAGAATGCCATACAAGATGATTAATTACGCTTTAAAATGTTAAAGGTGAAAGAACCATCTTCTACAAACATTCATGACGAGTCCTAATATGAAATCAACCACCAAAATACTCATCTTAACAGATTTTTTGTTGGTAAAATAGACATGTCAGGAAAATCCACCAAATAAAGTCATATAAATATCTAATTGAGTGAAAAGCAAGCTCATTATAAGATCTAGCAATTGAAGATAAGTAGAGCACAAGACATAATTAGCCATATGATGAAATAGCAAGGAAAATAAACTCAATAGAAGTAAAATCCAGAGCTAGCAAAGAGAGAAATTGATTTCATATCCAAAAATAGTAACCCATGTGTCCACCTCCAGGCTACCATTTAGCACCGTAGGTCCTTGCATCTCAGACCCAGAAAATCCCTAGGCGGTGGTGACAGAAGCATAATCAATGCTCCCGGCTCAACCACCCCATCTACAAGCGAGCCATGGTCCGCATCTTATTCCCCACTCTTGTCGGTAGGCGAAATCATCCAACTCAAGCCTTCGGGGTTCTTCCCACACCGGTCGAAAGGACCAGCACCATTCATCTCCGTCGCTCGGGTCGGGAGGAAGCATGAAGAGGATGAATAGGAAGGAGAAGGGGAGAGTGATCCCTTCTGGCCCCAGCTCCTGGCGCTGATGGGAGACAATTGTGAGGGCGGCAGGAGGTCAGCCTCGGGTATGAAGTCCATGCAATCGTCGAGCGTGAAGACTGGGAGCAGATGGAGGTCGGAGGCAGTGATGGCGCTATGGTGAGGAGGGAGGCGGTGAAGAAGGCGATGAAGAGGGTGGTGAGGAGGGAGGCGACGAAGAGGGCGGTGAGGAGGAGTCGGCGAAGAGTAGGGTTTTGGGAAAGAGACAGAAAAAAAAACAAGGCGTAAAACAGACAAATGACGAAGGAGAAAAAGTGGCGAAAGAAAAAACAATTGCATTTAACAACACTTAATAGACAACGGTTTTTAAAAACTGTTGTCGTAATCCCAAAAAAGCGTACTTAGACAACAGTTTTAAAAAACTGTTGTCGTACCCTTTAAAAATCGTTGTTGTATCCCCAAAAAAACATAAATAGACAACGGTTTTTAAAAACCGTTGTCATAGGCCAAAAAAATTACTAAAAGACAACAGTTTTTATTAAAACCGTTGTTAAAAGGCAAAAAGACAACGGTTTGGTATAAAACCGTTGTCGTTTGGGTGTTGTTGAATGACGTTTTTCTTGTAGTGGGGACAACAACCAGTTCAAGTAGACCTACCTCTTCGCAGGTCTGACAGGGTACGTCGTCAACCTAAGAGATACTCATTTCTCTTGTCTGACCATGACAACGTTATGCTCGTTGAGAATGAGTCTACCACCTATCAGGAAGCTGTGATGAGACCAGATTCTGAGAAATGGCTAGAGGCTATGAAATCCGAGATGGAATCCATGTACACCAACCAAGTATGGACTTTGGTTGATCCACCTGAAGGCGTCAAACCTATTGGGTGTAAGTGGGTCTTTAAGAGAAAGACTGACATGGATGGACTTATGCATACCTATAAGGGTCGTTTGGTAGCTAAAGGTTTCAAGAAAATTCATGGTATTGACTATAATGAAACTTTTTCTCCAGTAGCAATGTTTAAGTCCATTCGGATCATGCTTGCTATTGCAGCATACCACGATTATGAGATCTGGTAGATGGATGTCAAAATCACGTTTCTGAATGGAAACTTGCTCGAGGATGTGTACATGACACAACCCGAGGGTTTTGTAGATCCACTATATACTGGCAGAGTATGCAAGCTACATAAGTCCATTTATGGACTAAAGCAAGCTTCTCGGAGCTGGAATCTTCGATTCGATGATGCGATCAAATAGTTTCATTTCATCAAGAATGAAGATGAACCCTGTGTCTACAAGAAGGTTGTTGGGAACACAGTTATCTTCCTTGTATTGTATGTGGATGACATACTAATCATTGGAAATGACATCCCTTTGCTGTAGTCTGTAAAGACTTGATTGGGAAATTATTTCTCAATGAAGGACTTAGGTGAAGTAGCTTGTATTCTAGGCATAAAGATCTATAGAGATAGATCTAAGAGATTGCTTGGCCTAAGTCAAAGTATATATATTGACACAGTATTACTACGGTTTGCCATGTAGTGTTCCAAGAAAGGATTTCTGTCGATGTCACATGGTGTGAGTCTTTCGAAAACTCAAAGTCCCTCTTCTAGAGAGGAGAGAGATCGCATGGATAAGATCCCTTATGCTTCAGCCATATGATCTATCTTGTACGCCATGTTGTGTACTTGTCCTGATGTTTCGTATGCTTTGAGCATGACAAACAGATACCAGTCAGATCCTGGTGAGAGTCACTAGATAGCGGCCAAGAATATTCTTAAGTACTTGAGAAGGGCTAAAGAATATTTCTTGATATTTGGAGGCGATGGCGAGCTAGATGTAAAAGGTTACAGTGATACAACTTCCAAACTGACCAGGATGATTATAGATCACAGTCTGGGTTCATGTTTTGCTTGAATGGTGGTGCTGTGAGATAGAAGAGTTCGAAGTAGGACACAGTTGCTGATTCTACAACAGAGGCCGAGTATATTGCTACATCACAAGCAGCAAAGGAGGCAGTTTGGATCCGCAAGTTCATTATTGAGCTTGGGGTGGTTCCTAGTATTGCCGATCCTATAGAGCTCTATTGTGACAATAATGGAGCAATTGCGCAGGCTAAGGTACCTCGCTCACACCAGCGGACCAAACATATACTACGACGCTTCCATCTCATTCGAGAGATCATCGATAGAGGAGATGTGAAAATTTACAGAGTACCCACAGATGCTAACGTCGCTGATCCCTTGACCAAGGCTTTGGCACAGAGAAAGCATGATGGTCACACTAGATCATTGGGTGTTAGAGCCTACACTGATTGACACTAGTGCTAGTGGGAGATTGTTAGTGAGAGCCCTAGAGCCGATCATGTGATGATTGTTGTATGGACTCGATGTATCATATTCCTATATTTATAAAGGTATTTCTTTATGGTTATTATACTTACTTGTATTGGTGCCAAATAATTGAGTATAATAGCGTCCTTGAGTAGAAGGTTCTTATCTATATCAATCGATTGGTTGAATTGATAATGAGATGATATAGAGAACACTACTCTTAATTATTCCTAGTCAAATATTAACATTCAGGGACAATGTTAATGCGATGAGACTAGCATGTAGGTCAACTCGATGACTTGATCTCACAAGTCATGGATATTAGATATCAAGTTGACATATGGGTATGCATTGGAGAATATATACTGAATGACCCACCATGAGAAAGTATCATGGATCGTTATATGAGTGTCATATACTTTCTCATGTGACTATTAGTATGACTATCAGTCATTGGACATGAAGTCACCATGGTTCCCTACATAAGAAGTTGCATACTTTGGCTTCCTCAAACGTCACCCGTAAATGGGTGGAGTATAAAGGCGACTACTGGGTATGTAACAAATTATGTGTAGGGATGTGAGTAATGTAGAAGGGATCTATCCCTCCTATATGACGGGAATGATATCATGATTCTTGATAGAGTGAGACCACTAAGTGCATGGCCATGCCCAAATAAGTTAATATGAGATATTGAGCTCATTTGATTAGAGTGAGTCTACTTGGAGTTCAAGACATAGATTGATTAGAGGATGACACAGTCTATGCCTCAATTGATCAATTTAGATGTCAAGGATAGAAGGACATTGTCACATATTGTGAGAGTCACAATTAGTAGTCACAATGGTGATGTTGGATCTCAACATTCTTGTAACTTGGGTAGTAATGATGTGTTGCTAGATACCACTCATTGCTTATGTTTTTAAATGGGTTTAGGAGCATTGCCAACGTTACAAGAACCTATAGGGTTACACACAAAGGGCAGTTAGATGGAGATTAGGTTCAAATAATAGATAAAGAGGATTAGGTTCATGTGATGAACCAAATTGAATTAAGAGTAATTCAAATTAGACTAATTGAGTTGGACTCAAGTTGATTCATGTGTCGGATGAGTCTAATTTAGACTATGATTCATTGAGTCAATTTAAACCAATGAATAGAGATTCATTAAATTAAATTGATTTGAATCAAAGGGTAGATTTGATCAACCATGGGAGATAAGAGGTCAAGTTTGACTTGACTTGAGAGGGAAGATGAAGGGTCAAGTTTGACTTGACTAAATGTCACCTCATTGTGACTTGGCATGAGTCGGGCAATGATGATGTTCCATATCATCAAGGCTACATCATTGTGTGCCACCTCATGAGGAAGACTAAGAGCCGTGACTCTTGGTATTACATGGAGGTATAAAATGCTCTAATAAGTGGTCGGCCACATAAGAATAAGAAAGTGTGTGCTTATTCAAGGTCTCTTCTTCCTCTCTTCTTTTTCTCTCCTTCTCTCCATTGCCGAGACCTCTCAAGAGTGCTAGCACACTCTAAGTAGTTCTCTCCACCTTTTGTCCGTGTGGATATGTGTAGAGGAGTGTGCACTTGACACTCTATGAGATCCGGCAACCATTTGGACGAGCGGGATAAGAGAAGGGCATCCCGACAAGGGTAATATTTCCTTTTCATGTGGATCTAAGGTAGATTAGTGTAGACAAACATGTACATGAATATTTTATTTATCTATCTTCGCACGGATCCGTGGCTAGCTTTGAGGTTTCCGCAACGCAAAAAGGCGATTTTTGTAGCTTGAAAGTTCTAACAAAATTAACATAAAGCAATACTGTTATAGAAGCTAGCAATTAGCTGTTACACGTTATAGTATCTACCTATTAACTTCTACACAGTCGATCGTAATAAGATAATATTCATTTGAAATGTAGTAGACGTTATACAATCCTCTTAGCTTGTTTTGTTTATTGAAATATTATTTTAATCAGGTTATTACTCTCCAATAAGTAAAATCAACATAAGATGATACTATTGTATACTAACAACCAGTTGCTATATATTACAACAGCTACTTGCTCACTTTTACATAACTGATTGTTATCCGATAATGTTATTTGAAAATGTAGTGGGTGTTATGAAGTACTCGTTTTGATCATTGAGATGTTATTTTAACCATAAGTAAATTGAACATGAAATAAGGATATTCTTGTGTAAACTAGTAACCAGCTGCTACAAATTGTAGCAACTAGCAGCTAGCAAATATACCCTAAATCTTAAAATTGGTATAAGGATATTTCAGATATTTTACTTTAAATTGGATATCCATTTGAGTTTATTTGAAAAATAGAATGTTCATTTGATGATTTTTTTTTTTTTTAAGAATGGATGTCCTTTAAATTTTTTTTTGTCCTTTATTTGTTTTTTTATGTCTAATCATTTTGTCATGGCTTTATTTAAGAAGTCAAGCATGAGATCTGCTGAATTAATTCTTCATGGCCTACAAATCTTTGCTTGCCGTGCCAAAGTTCAAAAAACACGGCTTGTCCCTAGGTAAACAAGCACATTTAAAATTACATAATTCTCAAAAGGTGCACCATTATTTTAGAATTCCAAAGAGTGCATTGTTTTCCGATTATATCTCTCCCACTAACAATTGGCCTCATTCCCTTTTAGCCTCAATTTAATAAAATAATTCTTTAGTTCAGATGCACGTAATCTCAAGATCTCTTCTCTTTCAGCTTGAGGAAAGTAAATCTTCGAATTAGCAAATCTCTTCTTTCTCTCAGTGTTGGTGAAAATCTTAGAAATTGAAATGGTACACACAGATCTTCTTGTTCCCCTCTCAACTCATGGCAAGTGAGTTGAGGTTTTCACCAAAACTCACCTACTGATAAACTTTCCCTCTCACATTCAAGTTTAAGGTTTAGTTTGGCATTCTCATCCTGTGTCCTCGACACTGGTCCTCTCCCTCCTCTCCTATCTTGAATCACTAACGTAGTATTGTAAACTGTACTCTTACTTTAGAAAGGGATCATGAATATATTTGTGTATTGTTTTCTTCTAATATATATAAGGTTCTTATAAGTTTTGTAAATATTATAGATAATTTTGACAATTAAGATAAATTCAATTAGATTGAAATCATCCATCAATTTATTGATCCACAATTATCTACCATCAGAGGCTTTTTTCATCAACTAAGACATATCAAATGATCATCTCACTTCTTTACCTAAAGATCTTGGTCTTTTGGCTATAAATTTTCTTTTTAATGGTTAATTTTTTTTTTTTATATGGGCATTAATATTTATGTAATACTTTTTACTATTATGAAGCAGATCTGATTTTTGGAGACTATATAATAGTGAATGAACACGAAGTCTCACTTAAAGAAGTAAATATCAAGATTGTCATGTAACTTTGTTTCATTTCTAGTTTCTAAATATTTTTTTCTAATTTAATAGGTTATTATTGAACTAGTCCGTACCCTTTTCTGAAAATACATTGGTTGAGAACCTCCATTACCTCGATAAGTCTTCATATCCATCAGAGACATTACCATTACAAGTAATAGAAGCTAGATACCCAAATAATAATGAATGCCCTAACTATATTATTCATCAGAACCAAATGAATGAGCTAACAATGGAGAACGTAATGAAAGGGTGAAAGAATTATTTGAAATAATATAAAATCAAGACATCTAGGCTGAATAAAGTGACCCTGTAGTGGATCCTTAACTTGAACTAGTTGCTTCTACAACCCGGATTAGGAGAGGAAGTGACCAAACCCGTTATGAATACATGCATACTTCTATTAATAATCCTATGTGGCTTAAGCTGGTATCTTAACGGAAGAGGAGCAAGACACAAATATGTGAGTCTTCCGAGAATATCATAGGACAAGGAGGACAATTGGTTGAGGTATCAGAAAGTAATCTAAAAAAAACATAAAAGAAGCAAAAGTTGTTGTGGACAGGAGAAAAGGAAAAATTGATATGGATGATTTGTAAAAAGAGGGAGATATTATCTCAATTTTTATAGGCAATTCTGAAAAGAGGCCAAGAAAAAGGTAGTGCCAAACTTAACAAAATGAGATTGGAAGTTATTGTTGTAAGTCTGTATTATAAATTAATTAGTTTGAGTTGTATGATTTTAATTACTAATTACATGTGTTTTTTTATTTATCATCGTATGTCAAGAAACAATTTAAGATTAATCAGAAGAAAAATAAGATAAAGATGTGACATACTTTGGTTATAATTTTGAATTGAGACAAGCGACCGGAGGCCACCGGTGATGGGCGGGCTGCCTCCCGCTCGGCACCATACAGTCTGTCCATCGTCGGCGGTCTTTGTCCATCTGCCTCGACCCAAAACTATAATTTAGGTGGGAAAGTGAATCCAAGGGAAATCGCAACTAATTTAGCTGGATTCTTGTCGCGATCCGACGTGTAACTTATGAAAAGGACCAAGAAGAAATTAGATTACGGATCAGAGGATTTGGACTCTTAAGTCTATCTTATCGCTAACAAAATTAAACTATTTTTTCTTGTGCTCATATTATTTTTAAATTGAGATTATAAATTTTTGATAAAACAAGAGTGAAATGTATGAAGGGGAGTTTGGGGTAACAATAAAATTGTTACGGTGAACTTGTGATCACGGGGAGTAAAATGTATAGATAACAAAGTAGTAAATCATAGGCTAATAAATAACTTCAAATTAAAATTTGAACAAATGTAAACACAAACCATATATAACACACGAATAAACTACAAATCCATACAATGTATCCACAAAATAAATACAAATTTATTCTTAATGCAATGTATACCAAAAACTAAACAACAAATTTATTCTTAAACCATGTATTCCAAAACAAATAAATTGCAAAATTTTCTAAAAGAAAATTTATCACAAATAAATCATAGCTGATGATCATAGGAGCTATAGAACCGAATAGAAACTGATGACAACGTGACAGAGGAAAAGAGGAGGGAAGCACCGTAGGGAAGTGAGATGATATCCATCAGAATGGAGAGGAAGAGACGAGCATAGTGGATGTAATAGAGCATGGAAACATTAACCTAAAAAGAGAGGACAAAAGTGATGCAGGAGGGATCCGAGAACACGACCAAACCGTGTTACTTGGCATGATCGTGTTCCATTCTATGTCGTGCCAAGGAACTGCTTGTGAAAACTAATAGATAGATAAAAAATAGAATAGAGAATAATTCTTTTTAAGATATTATTACTAAAATCAATAGATTCATTTATACAAGTTATCCAAACAATAATGAAAAATTAAATATGATATATAATTATAAGCATAGCAATGAATATAATAGATTTAGAAATATTATTTTTTCTATTTGATTCATATTGATTTTAATTGTGATACTAAATATAATAAATCTCAATTGATTGAAATCAATTCGAGATTATTTTCCATTATTGTCATTACTACTGAGACTTCCAACACGAAACACGGCTATCCCATGTCCCTTGTGTTGGTACCCGTGGTAGTTTTGATATGATCAACCAAATCAGGTTAGGTCCTGTTGGTGTTTAACCCTGTGTCTAAGTGTGTAGGAGTTTAGAAGCACAGGAATTCAAGCGGAAGACGCGGCTAGCGAGAAGGACGACATGGAAGAGAGCCGACGGGTTTGGTGCGTCTTAGGGACGAGGTGCTATGGAAGAATACACCGAACGATGAGAAGGACATGCGCGGTGGTCCGAGGGATGAGAAACCAGAGTGGAAGCCTGCTCGAGGAGAAGGTCAAAAATTAGGTTCGAGTGAGCCCTATTTCGGTTGGCCGAAATCACCTAGGAGATCGGAGCAGCGGAAGAGCTAAAATGGAGCTATGGAGCTGCTGGAGGCGCCTCCAACAGGAGTTGAAGGCACCTCCGTGACCTTCAGGCAGAAAGCACCTTCAGCTGCGCTGAAGGCACCTTCAACCAGCCATGGAAGGCACCTTTAACCAGACAAATTTTACCGTTGGCAGTGGATAAACTTTTATCTACTGCGCCTCGCTGGAGGTGCCTTCCAACTCTATGGAAGGCGCCTTCCAGCCACGGATAAGATTTTCCACAGACTATAAAATGACCCTTGGACTTAGGAAATAGGTAACAACTGCTGTATTTATTTTCTAGCTACTTTCTGAGCTTCCAAAGAGTATAAGAGGCTTCTCCGCCTTCAAAAAAGGAGATCTTTAGTGCGTTTAGTTGCCTTGGATTAACAACCTTCCCGGTTGTAACCAAGTAATTCTTTTGGCCTCGTTTCATTTTTTTTGTTGTTCATTTATTTTGTTTCTTTTAATTTGAGTTAAAAGTCAAGGAAAATTTTTCTTAACAACCAGTTCACCTCCCCTCTCTCTAGCCTACCTTGGGCCAACACCTTGACATGGTCGTATTCCATTCGACGCCTTGACAAGGGAGTTTCCAACATGAAACACGACCATCCCATGTTTCTTGGCATTGTCGTTCTTCTGAGCACGACTAGGTCTTGTCAAGTGACACGACTGTGTGATGCTGCTAATGGTCCAACAAACCAAGTCACCAAACGACCTATTTTTGTTTTGAGGGTTAGTTTTGTTTTCTTTGCATTCTTAGGGTTTTAAAACTATTTAAATACTTGTTTGGGCTGATGTTGGATATCCTTTTTTGGTTTTGAAAATAAAACTTCTTTTGTTTAAACCTGAGGTGGTCCTCTTTGTTTATCAAATTCTCTACATCTTTCTTTGCAATTCCTATGAGAAAATGAGCATCCAAAATAATCATTATTCCGCCCAACATCAGTTAGTATTAGAGTGTATTAGATTTGATGGATGGTCATTGTGGTCGTGATCATGGTCATAATAGATAGACTCCAATTGAGGAAGTCTCATACTATGATCGTAGCGTCCAAGATAAGAGGCTTAAAGATCTACAGAGACAAGTCACAAAATTAATTCAGTGTCAAATAGCGCGAGCTAGATTTTGAAGGACATAAGTTCTCTTATCTTACTTCTAATTCCACTTTTGAAAACCCCAATCACAATCGTGAAAGTCATGGTTGAGAGAAAAGGAATGGAGATATCAAGTTTCTAATTGATCTTCTAGATTACTATGGGAGATGTGTGTTCCTGGGACATATCCTGTCCAGGAGGATTTACTCCAGGAAGCACATCGATTTAGATTTGTGCAATACATCCAGGCGGTACCCGATGTATAGAGACTTGAAGTATTCCTATTGGTGGAATGACATGAAGATAGACATTGCGGATTTTGTAACTTGATGTCTAGTATGTCAGCAAGCAGAGGTTGAATATCAGAGATCAACAGGATTGTTTTAGTATATACATATACCGGAATGGAAATGAGAGCATGTCACAATAAACTTTATTGTGAGGCTGCCCAAGACACGGAGTGGACATAATGAGATTTGGGTAATCGTTGATCGGTTAACCAAATCTATTCACTTTCTATCGATCCATAGAACGAACCCTTTAGATCGTGTAGCAGAGTTATACCATAGAGAGGTTATCATACCTCATAGTTTACCTCTGAGTATTAAATCAAATAGAGATCCGTAATTCACATCACAGTTCGAGTAGAGTTTATAGCAGGCCATGAGTATAGAGCTCTGTGTTAGTACAACTTCCCACCCTCAGACAGATGGATAGTCAAAGCGCAGTATTCAGACATTAGAAGATCTACTGATAGTGTATGTTATGGATTTTGGAGGTGGTTGATTTACCAATAGTTGGCTAGGCAGTAATGTGGGAGTAATTGAAGTAAGGTGAACTCATAACCTATAGAGTCATCATTATCTATTTGGAAGTGGGTTATCTTGTGTTAGGGATTTGTTTATGATACTAGGATGGACTAGTATATGAGGATGATGTTTAGTTGTAACCCTTAGATGAGGATTCCTTAGTTTGAGTAGTACATTTAGGGATAACATTTTTATTAGTCTAAGAGAATGTAAGATACGACAATTAAATAATCATATTATTGGAGAAATAAGCTTATAGAATTTTTTAGAAATTTTTAGAAATATTTTTTTTGGATTTAAACGGAGTTTGTATGATATGTTTAAGGGAATAAACCTATTAAGCTTAGAGAAAACATGTTTAGAATATCAATTAAGCCGGGAGTTGATTGATTTAATTAAGCTATGGTTATGATTAATTAACATAAGTATATATATAAATACCTTGTTTCCATTTTCCGCATCCCTTATCTCTTCCGTTCCCTATTCCCCCGATTTCCACCACTGCTTCTTCTCCTTGCTCCATTGTTGTCACCGTCACCGCCTAAATGCCAACACCACCCAACCGGCGAAGTCACAGTCATCGTCGTCGCGAGGGGTTGACGGTGCCAGCCCTCCCATCGTGCTGCCCATCTCTCCCATCTCCCTCTTTGCTGCATCGCTCTCGTCGATGAGGTTAGCCAGTCGACGCCGAGAATCCACCTCCCTTTGACTGTCCCCTTCTCGGTAGCCGCCTTCCCCCTTGTTCAGCCATCGTGACTGCCATGGATAGACGCGTCTAGCCCACAACCATCACCTTGGCCACTACTTGATGCCGCCACTCAATCGTGTTTGTGCCACTCGACTAGTTGGAGGTCTGTGCTTTGTCCAGATTCAGAGATGAGCAAACCATCAGAAACACCATCTCCTTTTTGGATTCAAAGAGGAGAGCTCTAACTCCTCACAACTGCATCTAATGTCTTCATTGAGCAGCCACAGATCTAAGTGGAGAGTTTCATTTTCATCGCAACTACATTTTATCCCTTCACCGAGCTACTATAGATCTAGTTTTGGTAAGATGTGCTCAGTGTCATATTTATAGAGAATTGATTTCATTCCTATGTTGGATTAGTTCTTGGTTACATACAAATCGATGAGAGGGGATGAGTAGGTTTCATTGAATTGGAAACATATGTAAACATTAAGTCTAAGATTGGTTCATTTATTTATCTATCATGGTTAGTAGTTGATACAATTGATTGAATGGTGGGTTAATTGATTATAGAAGTTGATTAATTTGTATTAGATTGATTAATGAATGGATTCAATGAATATATGAATAATCCATTATTAATTAGATTTGTTGGATTGTTAGTTCATGTCTTGATCAGATTTGGATGAGTTTTAGAGATGAATTCATGTTTAAATCTAATATAATTAGGTTTGGAATGGTAAGGGTTATTGAAGGATTAAACCTAATCAAATAAAGATGATGCATTAATTAGGGTTAAATTAGCTTAACTCTAGTTTAAGTGGTGAATTGTATTAGTAAGACCTAAACATTAATTGGGGATTAATCAAAGATCATGTTCGATTATATTTACCCTAATTAGTTTGGGAATTTTATTTAGCTATTTAATTTAGATAAAATTAACTAAATAAAATATATTGATATAGAACTTTGATTCAAGATAAGCGTCTTGACATAAGATTGTTTAGCACGATCGACATATAAAGGTAGGTACTGTAGGACCGTTGGGCCGGTGGGAAAGGGGGGTTGTTGGATATCCTGTAAAAAAATAAAACAAACAACCCTTCTCGAACTCTTTAAGCTAACACTTGTAAAATAAACAAAGCAGATAAATAAAAGGCATAAAGAACGAGGCACCAGTATTTACTTGGTTACAACCAATGTGGTTATTAATCCAAGGAAGATAAAGCCCACTATCAATCTCCTTCAGGCGGAGAAGCCTCGTACAACAATTAAGCACAGAAAACAAAAGCTTAACTTTAAACTAAAACGCACAAGCATTGGAAATGAATTACAAGAGTTCGTTGAAAAACTTCTGGATCAAGGCTATATTTATAGTCTTGGTTGGGGCGCCTCGAAGGGGTTCCGGGCGCCTAGGGGGATAAAACTTTATTCCCAACGCTCAGATCACGCTTTACGCGATCTGGTCAATTATCCTGGTCCGGGAACCCGGAGCCATTCCGGGCGCCCCGGGCTGCTCCGGGCGCCCCAGAGCCCAAAGTCAACAGATGTTGACTTTTTCATCCGGGACCTCTTCTCTGGTTCAGTCCCGCCTCGGTCCGGATCTTCTCCTCCGGATCAGCTCGCAAGGGTGATCTCTGCTATCCGGAAAAGGGCTCACCTGAACCTAACTTCCGGTCTTCTCGAGCAGTCTTCCGCTCCGGCTTCTCGTCCCTCGGAATCGCTGCGTGTTTCCTTCTCGTCCACCAGTGTACTCATCCACAGTCTTCGTCCCTCGGTCGCACCCTGTGCCGACCTTCTCGCTAGCTGCGTCTCTTGCTCCCCGAGCAATCTTCCGCTCCGGCTTTCGTCCCTCGGGACCACCGCACACTTCCTTCTCGTCCACCGGGGTACTCTTCTGCAACACCTCGTCTCTCGGACGCACCGCGTGCCGTCCTTCTAGCTAGCTGCGTCTTCCGATCGAGTACCTGTGCTCCTAAGCTCCTGCACACTTATACACAAGGTTAAAACAACACAGGACCTAACTTAACTTGTTGATCACACCAAAACAACTTTGGGGTTCCAACAATCTCTCCCTTTTTGATGTGATCAACCTAAGTTAAGCTAGGGATAAAAATAGATATAAAAATTAAACATTTTAATATTGCAATCACGTGCAACAAGATAGAAAAAATTCCAATTTTAATTTTTCAATTTCTACCTTCCCCTAGACTTATACTTTTTCTTCTCCCCCTTTGATCACATAAAAAATTGGGGTTGCAAGAAAAGTCTAAAGGTTGACACTTAGAAACTTATAAAAATCTATCCCAATGATTTTCAGAAAAAATATTTCCAAGTCACGGAAAAATTTCTAAGTCAAAAATAACTTGTGAAAAAATTTCTTAGTTTTCGCTATCAAGAAAAAATCTTTCTGAGCCCAAAACTTTATGCGAAAATTTTTTTAAGAAAATTGATAACATTTTAAAAAAATTTCCTATGCATTTATTTATTTTATTCTAATGCTTTTATCAGAAAATTTTAAATTTTCATTTTAATTTATCATAATTTCTTAACTTTGAAGCAAGAAAATTTGAACATGTAGAAATTTGTATAAATTGTAACATGTCATTTTCTATTGTATTTTCAATTCCTAATTTACAAAGATATTTTGATAGTATAAATTCTAATTTAATAGAATTTTTCAATAATATAATTTGTAAAAATTCTTTCGGCAATGTCTTTACTTTGCAAAATTCTTTCAGAATAATATTTTGTAATTCGCAGAAGTATTTTGTCATAATTTCTAATTTGCAAAAATCTGTCGACAAAATATTTTTTAATTTACAAAATTCTTTCGGTAAAATTTCAAACTTACAAAATTCTTTTGTCAAAATATTTTCTAACTTGCAAAATTCTTTTATCAAAATATTTTGTAATTCGTAAGAATCTTTCAAGATAATTGGTAAACCAAAACACTCTTTCGATAATTCATTTTTTAAATCACAAAAATCTTCAGGAAACTTTTCTATTGAATTAACCAGTTGTTCTGAGGGTAGAGGTCATACCTTACTTACCTCATCGGTCGTTGGTTCTCTCCCTGTTGAATTACTTTCTTCTGAAGACTCTCCCCCTTTCTTGATACTCATCTCGGTTGAGCTTTCTTCATCTTTAGGTGGGTCTTCTATTATGATTGTTGTTTTGGCAATTTCTTTAGTCTCAGATTTGGCTTCTTCTGATTTTTCATGAATCTTCAAGAACTTTTTCCAAAGTTCTTTTGCGCTTTTGTACTCGCCAACTCTATTGAGATCTTCATTTGGTATTACGGTTAGAATGTGAAATTATGCCCGACCGTTTGCCATTGACTCATCACGTTGCTTCTTGTTCCAGAGGCGTAGATCGAGTTCTTCTCCATTCGTTGTCTTTGGTGCTTCATAGCCAAATTTTAATATTAAAGAAATACCAAAATTAGAATTAAGATATACCTCCATTTTTTGTTTCCAAACGGCAAACTCCCCCTCGAATGCTGGTGGGTAGTCACTTGCTCCAGCCATCATTTTGTTGCTTCACACGGCGGTTAGTCCTTCTGAGGCATCTTGGCTCTGATACCACTTGTAGGATCGTTGGGCCAGCTGGAAGGGGGGTTGTTGGATATCCTGTAAAAAAATAAAACAAACAACCCTTCTCGAACTCTTTAAGCTAACACTTGTAAAATAAACAAAGCAGATAAATAAAAGGCATAAAGAATGAGGCACCAGTATTTACTTGGTTACAACCGATGTGGTTGTTAATCCAAGGAAGATAAAACCCACTATCAATCTCCTTCAGGCGGAGAAGTCTCGTACAGCAATGAAGCACAAAAAACAGAAGCTTAACTCTAAACTAAAGTGCATAAGCGTTGGAAATGAATTACAGGAGTTCGTTGAAAAGCTTCTGGACCAAGGTTATATTTATAGTCTTGGTCGGGACGCCTCGAAGGGGTTCTGGGTGCCCTGGAGGGATAAAACTTTATCCCCAACGTTCAGATCGTGTTTTACGCGATCTGGTCAACTATCCTGGTCCGGGCGCCCGAAGCCATTCCGGGCGCCCCGGGCTGCTCCGGGCGCCCCGGAGCCCAAAGTCAACAGATGTTGACTTTTTCGTCCGGGACCTCTTCTCTAGTTAAGTCCCGCCTCGGTCCGGTTCTTCTCCTCCAGATCCGATCGCTTGGGTGATCTCTGCCATCCGGAAAAGGGCTCACCTGAACCCAACTTCCGGTCTTCTCGAGTAGTCTTCCGCTCCGGCTTCTCATCCCTCGGAATCGCTGCGTGTTTCCTTATCATCCACCAGTGTACTCATCCGCAGTCTTCGTCCCTCGGTCGCACCCCGTGCCGACCTTCTCGCTAGCTGCGTCTCTTGCTCCCCGAGCAATCTTCCACTCCGACTTTCGTCCCTCGGAACCACCGCACGCTTCCTTCTTGTCCACCGGGGTACTCTTCCGTAGCACCTCGTCCCTCGGACGCACTGCGTGCCGTCCTTCTCGCTAGCTGCGTCTTCCGCTCGAGTACCTGTGCTCCTAAGCTCTTGCACACTTAGACACAAGGTTAAAACAACACAGGACCTAACTTAACTTGTTGATCATACCAAAATAATCTTGGGGTTTCAACAGGTACTTCTTTCTTGACCTCTATAGTTCATTGAACTTAGTGCGTGACTTTTAATTGATGAATTAGGTTGTTTTATCTTAAATCTACTCGTATTTATCCATACTTGATACTTGCGTGCTTGATATTAGAGATGATTTAGTTATTTCGTATATAGTCTTGGCTTTGAATATTTATACTCTGTAGAGTATACACATGTAGAGTATGTACTGTAGGAGATATCATGTTGACTGATTTAACATACCGATTATGCATATGATATTGAATGTACACATATTTGGTATGCACTATAGGAGTTACTATGTTGATTGTAGATTTGCATATTGTGTGTGCACACATGTCAGGTGTGTAGTATTTGATGAGTCATGTTGATTATACCTATGTTGTGTGTGCACACGTGACTGGTATGTATTATTAGAGGAATCATGTCGATTATACTTATGTTGGATGAGTACACATGTTTGATGTGATTATTGGAGGTATCATGATGATTATACCTATGTTGTAGGGTACATACATGTCTGGTGTATACTATTGGTGTTGCTACTGACTGTATTTATTGTTTAGTGGACACCTGCTGGATCTACTCATACCTATAGAATTAGGTGTTAGATGGATCATGTACTAGAGGTACTTATGTTGATTTTGTTGTCGCATTGATGATGACTGTGTCTGTATCATGATTATTTACATCATGTCCATCATTACACTGCATGCTGACAATTAAGTCTCCCTCTATGATTGAGAGTTGTCATTTATTTTACTGCTCATTCGGTCACTCAGGGAGAGTGGTAGCTTGGAGTTAGTTTCAACTTATCGTGGTTGTGCCAGCTTGGCCACTCTGAGTAGTGGTAGATGGAGTCGTGCAGATAGTGACTCTCCTTGTTATATAGCTAAATAGCTACTCTGCATTCTACCCATCTTAGCCACATTGATGTAGTAGTAGCTTAGAGATGTGAGCAATTGTCACAATCATGCCCACTCGACCACATTGATGTAGTGGTATCTTGGAGTGGAGTATAGGAGTGACGCTCACATGTGAAAATGCATATGATGCGCGGTGTATCTTTTAGAGATATATATGTATTTGCTTGTGATTGTTATATTTGTTTGAGATATGATTATTGTATTTGGTTGTTATGCTTCATTCATGTTCATTTATCATACATGTATATACTATCATATATATTGCTCAGGTGTTACGAGCAGATATATTACTAATCTCTAGTGAGTTTACTGATCACTATACCGGGTGTGTTAGATCTAAATTGGGTATGTGCATTCATTATGCCAGTTATCATTATGTGCATCTATTATGTCATATATGATCATGTTCTTATTTCTCTTCTGAGACTGTATGATTTGATCTTCATGTTTTATATTGACCATACACTATCATGTCTGATACCCGCTGAGTCACCCAGACTCACCACCCCATTTGTATTCTTTCTTTTTCCTCAAGTAGCAGGTAGATGATTATGGAGTCGCCTGGAGATCATGTCTGTCAATCTCATGTCACATTGAGCGTCTTCTTCTGTTATTACTTTCATTCAGTTTATTAGTTTTAGATTAGTGCATGTAATATGTATCTTCTATGTGGATTTTTGAACTTATGGTGTCTTTTTATTTGATTTTGTAAATGGTGTGTAAAGCCTAGCCGGCTAACAATTTTTCATTTTTTGTTTATAGGTTATCTTTATGCCTTTTGTTGTATTTTAATTGTTTCCAGTTGTATGGGCTATATACTGCGTGGTTGTGTATAATTCCAACCGTGTAGGTTGTATACTCTGTGGTTGTGTATAATTCCAGTCGTGTGGGTTGAGGTCATTATTATTATTCAATCATGTGACTATGTATCCAGGTTTCATATATTGTCATAAGGAGGGAGATGTTCATTTGCTAGACGGTGACTCCTCCAGCTTTGAAGAAATTTTGCAAATGGATTGGACATTATCCATTCTCATTAAATTTTCCATAATACTCACCATCTCTATCAGACTTCATGACTTTCACTTTGCTATCCAACTGCCTTTTAACCTCATTAACGAACACCTAAAGGATGTTCACTGCTTGAGATTTTTCATACAGTAAATATAAATAACTATAATGTAAAAAATCATCAATAAAGGAGATAAAATATTTTTCATTGCTCCAAAGGAACCACAAATATTAGTGTATATCATTTCAAGTGGTTGACTGCTTCTTGTGGCTACTTTTCTTAATATATGTTAGGTTTGCTTTCCTTTAATACAATCCAAACATATGTCTCAATCGTCAAAATCCAATTGAGGTAATATTTCACTTTTTGTTAACCTTATTATCCTTTGAATATGTAACCTAATCTTTGATGTCACAAATAACCAAAATTCTCATTATGTGAACTATGTTTACTACCAGTTATATGTTCAACATAAAATAGAGATTCAACAAAATTAATATCAAGATTGAAATGATATAAACCATCTATTAAAAGTCCAAAACTATAATAGGACTCATGTCTATATAAAGAAAATACATCATCTTCAATCTTAAAGTTAAATCCTATATCATCCAACTTTTCAACATAAATTAAATTCCTAGCATATATAGGAACATAGAGACGATTTTCTAGATCTAAAGAACAGCTAGTGTCCAAGATCAATATGTACGTCCCAATTTCTTCTATTTATGCTTTCATTCTATTCCCCATGTACAAAAAAGTTGTCAGTTTCGTTCATGGTTTAGATCGATAGGAATCCTGCATAATATGTGGCATGTGAGTAGGTGCACCAAAATCCACCCACCAGGGATTATCAAGCACCTCAATTAGATATGATTTGAAATTTATTGAAACATAGTATTTACCTTTCTTTTTGAGCCAACTCTTTCTTTTTGGACCGTCCTTTTTGAAATGACCACTTTTATCATAAAAATAATACATTTTTTCTTTATGGATTCCACTTTTTATAACTTTCATGAGGGCCTTACCTTTATTTTTACCCTTCTTGCCTGGTTTAACTTTGCCACTATCGACTCTATCATAAGTTGACAAATGAATGGAGGGATCCCTTATTTTCTTCAACATTCCTTTCTCTTGAATCAACATAGTCTTAATTTCTTGAAAGTTCCATTTCTCTTTAATAATATTATAATTCACCTGAAACTGTCTAAACTCAAAAGGAATTGAGTTGATGATAAACTATACTAGGAATGACTCACTCACATTCATTCCCATCAACTTTAACTTTGCTGCTAGATTTGCCATACTTGTGACATGATCTTGAATGACCTGAGACCAATCATATTTCTTAGTCATCAACTCATTTATTAAGGCTCCCATAATAGACTTATCAGTAATTTCCATTTGTAAGCATTCCTTAATCAATTTTATGAATTCCCTTTATTGTACGTCTTGGACATATAAATGACTTGACATTTTAAGTCATCTTCATTGAGTTCAAACTTGACTTATTAAACTGCACCCAAGCCTCATAAAGAGTCTTGTAAGTTTCTGTACTAGTCTTAGTAATGGTTGTGGGCTTCTGTTTCATTACCAATATCATATCAAGGCTCATAACACTTAGTTTAAATTTAATTTGTTCATATATCAATCAATATAATACATCCATTGAACTTAATCATTCCATTTCCCAAGGTAAACATATTATTGAAAGCTACAAACATTTACACAAACTTATACATTAATATTTTGAATAGATTTAATGGATAAAATCAAAATCAAAATCAACTTTAATAATGTATTTAAGTTCACCTCTGGGTGATACTTAAATGCATAACTACAATGACAATGATGCTAAATGAACACATTGTAATGAGCTAACATCCATACTTAAAATATCAAGCATGTCATATTTGGATATACAAACATTTACTAAGTATGTTAATAAATCCTTTAATATCATTAATTATAAGCAATGGTACCCCGTACACCTTTGGGTGATCTTTATGTGTTTTATAACAATTAAATTTAATTAACCCAAAATTTGTTGTTCATATTCCTTCATGTACATTTATTTATTTAATGTTGGAATAAAAAATTTCACAGAATTAATCACTTTGATAATATATAATTACAAATTCAAATCATACATTTCAACAAAACTCTTCAATATTAAAATACTAATCAGTTAAAATTAAAGATAATGAGATTTTAATTCATAATTTCCTAAAATGCCTTGAATTAATCAAATCCATGTTAATAAATCAAATGTTAGAAACCTTGACTATTATGGAATTTCCAAACAACAATAATTTATTTAGAAAATTAATTCATAGAAAATCATAATATCCACCATCTAACTCTGATACTAAATGTTAATAAAGTATGGAGTTTTTCATGCAATTTATTAATTACAAATGGAAGAAATTACATCATATGTACAAGGATGTTGGATATCACGATTCTCACAATATATAAATGTCTACATTAAGAAACCGTGAGGAAGACATACCCGGATCAATAATACAAACAAATAAATTCTTGTGGCTGTAAAACGTTCTTCAATCTTTCTCTACTCTCTGCCTTTTTCTTTCTGGTATCCGTTGATGATGACAGATACCGTACATATAATTTTCCATGAAAGTTAACCCACATTTGGAAATTATTCCATTATACATGGAAGTTACCTATTACATATGGAAATTACCTAATTATTATATGGTAACTCTTAATAACCACTATTTTTACAAAAGGAATCCTCGACCTTTAATTATCTTGTGGCCCAACAACCACCGTATTAGACTCTTTTATATTAAAATGGACTCCCGGGACTATGGTACAATATTAGAGCATCCAAGTTATCATCCAAGTATTTATAATTCGAGCTCCAGCTATAATAAATGTATAAGAATTTTTTCTCCAAATAGGGCACGCAACTAAAGGATGTTGGGCTCCTGGGCTGCCCGCTAGGAGCGCTTCCCGATTTATCCTGACGGTCGGTGGAAAATTTTTGTGAGACCGGAACGGTCACCTCAGGCTCGACGTTACCCAACCTGGTTAATCATTTTTTTCTTTTATATTGAAATTGTCCCCGGGACTATAATATCACGGTAGAATATTCAGATTATTATTCATGTACATATAGTTCGATCCCTATGTATGATGTATTTATAGAAATTTTTTTTTTTCTAAATGGTGCATATAACTAAAAGATGTTGGTCTTCTGAGCTGGTCGCTGCAGACGTTTTCTAATTTATCCTGATGGTTGATGAGAAATTTCTATGAAACCCGATCGATCATCTCAAAAATAATTAATGAGACTAATTAGATTTATTATTATTTTTTAAATTAAAATTAAATCTATAAGTTAAATGGGTCATAATAATAGATTATTAATAAATAATCTAACAGTTATCTGCTGATGAGCAGGGGTGAGCATTCGATCAAAACTGAACCGATCAAATCGAATAGATCAAAAACCGAATAAACCGAATTTCTTTTCAACCAATCGAACCGACCGAATTTTCCTATGAAATCGAACCGATAAGATATCGGTTAATTCGGTTTTCGATCAAATTGACCGAATTTTAAAATCCTATTCGATTTTACCTTTAAAAAAAAAGATTTTATTTAATTAATTATATTTTAAAATAAAAATTCATTAAAATAATATTCTTATTCGGTTTAACCAAATTATAAAATTCACAATCGAAACCGAACCGAATTAATCGAAAACCGAACCAAATTTTAAAAAAAAAAACCGAAAACTGAATTAACCGAACCGAATTTCTAAATTCGGTTGGTTCAATTTGGTTAATTCGGTTTTTATAAATTTTTGCTCACCCCTACTGATGAGTTCTCTGCTAATGGTAAGCCAAAGGTATTTGCTTCTCCTAGATCCTCGTAAATTTCTCCAAAAAACGAACAGGTTACATCATCCAATTCTATTGCTGCTACAGCAAATGCAACATCAGTGTCTACTAAAGTCCTCAAAACCAGTTGCACTTGCTTTGAATTCAAGGACAAGTTCTTTCCAACTCAGCATCACTGATGTAGGAGAGATCTAGGAACAAGACCAACTCGTGTTACTTGGCACAACCATGTTCCATTCTATATTTTACTAGGAACCGCCAAGACTTCCAACATGGAACACGACCAGCCTATGTCCCCTGACACAGCCATGATTCATTTAGTACCTTGATGAGGGAGTTTCCAGTAGGAAGCTTGGCCAACCCATGTTTCTTGACATAGCACGTTCTGAGCATGGTTAAGCCGTGTCAAGTGGCACGACCATATGAAAACACTACAGATTCAGCTGACCAAGTCACCAAATGACATTTTTTTTTATATTAGGGTTAGTTTTATTTTCTTTGCATCCTTAGAGTTTTTAGGCCGTGTCAATGCTATCTGGGTACAAGAGGAAGTGAGACAATGTGAAATCAAAGAGGAATCTATTAGGACTGTTGGCTAGCTAGAAGGGGTTTGAATAGCTCTATACAAAATCAAAACAATCCTTTCTCAGACTTTAAAGAATACTTGCATAAAACAATTAAATAAACTGAAAAAGCAGAGGCTCGGAGGATTTACTTGGTTACAACCGGGGAGGTTATTAATCCAAGGAATATAGTAGCACTAAATTCTCCTTCAGGAGGAAAAGACTCTTTACAACAGTATAAGTATAGAAAATGAGAAGCTAAACTAGAAAGGAAAACACACAAGTGTTGTTTCAGTAATTGCTTGTTCTATCTTAGCTTTTGGATTAAAGCTGTATTTATAGCCTTGATCGGAGCGCCTGGAAAGGTTCCAGACACCTGGAGTGGGATAGAATTCTATCCCCGACACGTCGGTCAAAACCCACGTCGAATATGATAACATTTGGATTCCGAGCACCCGGACTCCGGGTGCTCGGAATGGGTCCGGGCGCCCGGACTCACAAAGTCAACATGGTTGATTTTTTTAGTTTCATCCCTCTTCTCCGGTTTTGCTCACCTCGGTCTAGGACTTTCGCTCTGACTCAGCTCGCCTGGGTAATTTCGGCCATCTGGTATAGGGCTCATCCGAACCAAACTTCCGGCCTTCTCGAGCAACCTTCCGCTCTGGATTCTCGTCCCTCGGAAACGCCGCACGCCTCCTTCTCATCTGTCCGCGTACTCTTCCACAGCACCTTGTCTCTCAGACGCACCAAGCCCGTCGGCTCTCTCTCGTGTCATCCTTTTCGCTAGCTGCATCTTTTGCTCGACTTCCTATGCTCCTAAGCTCCTGCACACTTAGACACAAGATTAAACACAGTATGACCTAACTTAACTTGTTTGATTACATCAAAACTACCTATAAATATCAACAGAATCAAGTCAAGGAATCAAAATAATAACCCTAGTTTTATTTAAGCATCTTTGGTGATGAAGACATTATTTCAAGAGCCGTCACAAATGCTAAATCTCTCTTGTCAATACTATACTATTCCATTACATTATGAGACATAGATGAGATCAGCAATATTGAATTATTATTTTGTAATGGAGTGAAAAAAATATAGAAGACAAGTGAATGATATTGCAAGAATGAAGCTTCTTGATTGGGTTTTGTTTTGGTGCACAAAACACCTGAAAATGATTCGTTCTCTTCCAAGTATTCACTTATTGCCCTAAGATTAGATTCTTCTCCTACTATAAGATAATACTCTTGAGTCTTTGGGCTATGGTGTAGTGGTAAGTAAATCTTAGGGCACCCCATGCACTCAGGGTTCAAAATCTAATGAACGCCAAAAAAAAAAAAAAAATCGCTTAAAAAAATCGCTTCCCACATTTGACATTTGAACCACTAGGATCATTGGATTGCTTCTAGATTTATCTTAGTGGCTCATGAAAAATTTTCATGGAGTTAGAACTATTCATCTCTAAGATAAGTCGGGTCATAAGGCTTGGATACCTGGATTATCAATAAATAATACTCTTGATGGGCACACATAAATACTCTTATAATATACTTTTAGCGACACTAAAGTTTTATTGACATCATAAAAAAACATCCTATAAACTCATATTGTTATAAATTCTCCTCGCATTCTTAACATTTTATAATATCATTATAAAATATAAATACTAACTTCAAATGTATTTTTATTTATGGAAATAAAGATAGTCCAAAATATAAAAAAAATATATTTTAAGGATATTTATATATGCCTTTTTAATACCATAATAAGAACAAATTTAAATATTACATAAACTCATTTATATTAACATTTATAAGTATCTTATTTATAAGGATAATAAAAGTTGATAGTAATAATAATTTATAAGATATTTTAAAATGTCACCTTAACTAATATGTAAACACTAAAAAAAATATCATTTATAATAATTTATAAAGATATTAAAAATTATCATTGAATTCATCAACCATTTAAAATATTTTTTTTTCAAAATATAATTAATAGATATTTTTTTATTCATCTAACAATCATTTAAGTCAAATTAATAAATACAATACAAATGATAAATTTTTTACATCCAAAACTAACTATATATTACACTCAAAATATTAAGTTTTAGAATTGACAAAGTCTTGTAAAATAAAAACTCAAGTTATTTACTATGAATCATCTTCAACTATCATATTGTAAGCAAAATCTAGGTGCTTATCACTTACAAATATCGTGCATATATTTGTATAAGTGAAATAAAATAATAAAAATACAAATTTAATAAAAAATAATTTAAGAGATTGAATATCTTACCGAAATATATAAAGTATCATTCCATAAACATCCAATAGTAGTCTTCGTTTATTATCAATTGCAAACATATTTCATATTTTTTAAAAAATTATAATAACATGATAAATATAAAAAATTAATAATATTTCACTGAAAGGTTAAAATCACATTAGATGATAAAACTAAGCTATTATTCCTCTAAGTGTATTCTCAAACCTTTGTAAAAGATCATAGATATAATTAAACTCTCTTTTGGTTCTAAGACAATTTGTACTTATACTCCACACCAATTTAATCCTAGTGTTTGTCTCTCTACTATAATATTTTGATTTATGCTATGGAACACTTTTTTTGTCATAATTTTTATTGAATCAAATAAATTTTTAATCAAGACAGAACATCCCATCTATATAAAAGTGTAAAAGAGAATAAAAATTTAAAAATGTATGTAATAGATAATACAAAATTAAATAAGCCATACCTATAAAGATGGACGAGGAGGAATAAAATGTTATGGATTAGTACTTATAATATGTGCTTACTAGTATTGCAATTTGAAAGAGGATTTTGTTGGTGCAGTTTGCATTAACGGTATAATTCAAGTTTTGATGAATGATAAGTGAGTTAAGTTAGGTATTGTTGTGATTGAAGTACTTTACTAAGTGTGCAAGAGTTGACAGATCTAGGGGACCTGACACCAGGCTGAAACCTAGCTAGGTCCATGGGACCAGATAGCTAGTGTGAAGTCCATATAGGTCAACGGGCCGACCTGATATTTGGCAGAAAGTCCAGTTGAGTCCGTGGAACCTAACAGTCGATAGAAGTTCAGTTGGGTCTGCGGACCTGACAACTGCCTTAAAGACGTGGTGGGTCAAGAGGCTAGTCAACCGATGACAAGTTGGTAAGTGAAGGTAAGTCACTGAAAGAGAGTGACTCGATGAGGACGCATCTTGGTTAAGGAACAGTAGGCGTCAGTCCAATTTAGGTCTATTTCGGATCCCTAAACTGAGACCTTGACTAGATCCTAGTCTCAGTAATACATGATCTAATTAATGCTCAATATTATTGTACTAATACTTGTCTTGTAGGTTATTATTTGGTTTATCAGACTAACATTCTTTGCAGGGCAAGAAGAGCACGAAAAGCCTCGGGTGAACAATACCCAAGGCGCCTTCCGGGAGATGGAAGGCACTTTCATGGAAGGCGCCTTCAAGCATTGGAAGGTGCTTTGGGTCTATTTATAGAAGGCGCCTTCAGTACATAGAAGGAGCCTTCCACATGATAAAGTTTAGATTTCGTCAAAAGATAAGGACCAGGTTGTTCAAGATCAGACTTGCTACATTGGAGTCGCCTTCAAGGCCTTTGAAGGCACCTTCCATACTCAATAAAGGGAGTGCTCGCCCAAGCCATGAAACAACTCACTCATACAAACATCTGCACTTCTAATTGGACTTTCGAACCTCTAGCTTCCTGCTATAACTCTGCTGTGACGTTGCTTCGCTCGTCTACCGCTAAGAAGCCGCCCAAACACCAAGCTCAAGTCAACCATCTTCGAAAGAGCATTTGGTAAGCTTTCATTTGTAAACTTAATAATTGCAAAAGGACAAGTACAGTGTGTGACACGTGTTTCAAATTTCTTTGTACTCGATTCTCTCTTCCGGAGGTACCGAAAGAGGTATTTTAGTGGATTACCCATCGATAGGTCTACAGGACCTGAGTCTTGTAGTAAGAGTCGTTGAAAGCTTCGAACTAAGTAAAATCGATCGTGCATGTTTCTATCTTCTTATTTGTTCTTTTTAATTTCTATGATTTTCTACTGCACACTTTATTTTAAAAATCGAAAAAAAATTATTTTTCAAAACCACGTGATTTACCCTCCTCTCACGTGCGAATCGATCCAATAGATTCTGATTTAGTCGATTAGAAATTTTTATTTTTAACATTGTAATATATTGATCTTGCTTTTTAATTTTCTCATCCATTTTTTTTAAAAATTTTGTCTTATGTTCCATCATTAGTCAATTGCATGTGCCACGACTAGTAACTTCTCTCCATAAATTAGATGGATCATTATCATCATCAAGTATACGTACTCGGTTAGGCTTATCTAGTCTCATGATTTAAATGAATATATTATTTTGAGTTACTGGATCGTTAAAATCCCCAAGAAATTAATTTGTTAATTCATTTATTGTAGTCATTTCCAAAATATGATATATTAATATTTATTGAATGCATCTTGATAATTAAAATAAATCAGTTTAAATTAATATAGTAGAAGAGTATAAAATGGCTTCTCAAGTTTTTCTACTACCATATTACTTGAAGACTTTCATTGACATGAGTAAAATAAATATAAAATAACTCAATTAATATTGGAGGGTGTTCTTTTTTTTTTTTTTATAATATATTTGATTATTAATTTCTAGATTCTTATTTTTTTACTTCTTTTTTAATATATTAAATTATCTTTAATAGATAAAATAAAAATCTATATAACATTTGAATTCAATTATATTCTAAATAAATAAAATATACCACATAGTTTTAGACTGAAAAACCATATAAAAACAATATATCTGGTCACATCACTTAGACATTCATGAATATATTAATTGCATGCACTAAGGAATATCAATCAAGATTTGTCCACGTTTACATTTCACTATAAACTTAATTGTGACGATAAATGTAGCCCTTTGGTTGGTGAATGAGATTAGATTCCTTTTAATTATTTTTTTCCCCTTGTCTTTATCTACGATGATTAGCATGTGAAAAATGAACATTTTTTAATCGAACCGAATACGTAAAATTTCGAAATTATTAAAGTAGTAGGATAATTTATAAATGACTAAATATGTATAGTAAATTTTAAAATCATTAAATTAGGTAGGATAGTTTATAAATGATTAAATTATGTATCCATTTTTATTTTTAGTCAAACTAATATTTGATAGCATTTTATAATTAAGAGAATTAGACAAACATATGAGAACTGATTTTGTATCATTCCGATGTCTCTGGTCCATCAGACGATTTTGACCAAAACCTACTGATAGATTGAAAGACCTTGGAATGATACAAAATCAATTTCTATATGTTCATCTAGTTCTTCTAATTTTAAAAATATTATTAAATATTAATTTGACCAAATATATTGAGAGTAATGATTCTTTTAACATGAATATATCTAAAAAACTAATTCATGTTAAAAAATAACTGCTCTCAATATATTTGGTCAAATTAATCTTTAATAGTATTTTTATAATTAGGAGAACTAAACGAACATATAAGAACTGATTTTGCATGATTCCAAGGTCTCTAGGTCCATCAACCGATTTTGGACAAATTCTTTAGGTTTATTCGGTTAAAATTGATTGATGAACCTAAAGTGTTCAAAATGACGTAAAACTATGTCTATGAGTTTAGCTAATTATTATGATTATATTGATACCCTCAAATATTAATTTGACCTAATATATTAAGAGCAGTGATTTTTTGAACAAAAAATTAGTTTTTCGGACATACTCGTGTTTAAAAAATTACTGTTCTTAATATATTTAGTCAAATTAATATTTGATAACATTTTTACAATCAAAAGAACTATACAAACATATAGGAACTAATTTCATATCATTCCAAGACCTTTAGATCTATCAACAAGTTTCAGCCTCCGAGGTCTCTAGTCCATCGATCGATTTCGGCCAAAACTGATTAATTGACCTAGATATCTCAGAATGATACAAAACGAGTTTCTATATGTTCGCCTAGTTCTTCTGATTGTACAAATACCCTCAAACATCAATTTAACTCAATATATTGAGAGCAGTGATTTTCAGACATATTTATGTTCAAAAAATCACTGCTCTCAATATATTAAGTCAAATTGATGATTGAAAGCATGAATATAATAAGAACTAGACCTAGTTTCACGTCATTCTGAGTACTCTAGGTCCAATCGATTTTAGCCGAATAAACCTAAAGAGTTTCGGGCAAAATAAGTTGATGGACCTAGAGAGATCGAAATGATGTAAAACCATGTCCAATGAGTTTATTAAGTTTTTATGATTATATCTATGCCTTCAAATATCAATTTGACTAAATATATTAAGAGCAGTGATTTTTTTTAACAAGAATTAGTTTTACGCACACAGTCATGTTTAAAAAATCACTGCTCTCAATATATTTAGTCAAATTTATATTTGTAGTATTTTTACAATCAGTAGAATTAGATGAACATGTAAGAATTAGTTTTATGTCATTCCAAGGTGTTTAGGTCCATCAGCTAGTTTCGATCAAAACCAATTGATGGACCTAGAGACCTCAAAATGATACGAAGTCAGTTTTTATGTGTTCGTCTAGTTCTCCTAATTATAAAAATAGTATAAAACATCAATTTGATCAAATATATTGAGAACAATGATTTTTTAAATATGAATATGTCAAAAAAAAAACTAATTTGTGTTAAAAAAAATTATTATTCTCAATATATTGAGTCAAATTGATGTTTAAAAACATGAATACAATCATATGAACTAGACAAACTGATAAAATCTAATTTCACATCATTCTAAGCACTCTCGGTCCATCAACAGATTTTTGCCTAATAAAACTAAAGAGTTTTGATAAAAATCAGTTGATAGACCTAGAAACCTCAGAATGACGTGAAACTAGTTTTGATGTGTTCGTCTAATTTTTCTGATTGTAAAATACCATCAAACATCAATTTGATCAAATATATTAAAAGCAGTGATTTTTTGAACACGAATTAATTTTTCAGATACATTCGTGTTTAAAAAATTACCACTCTCAATATATTTGATCAAATTGGTATTTGATAGCATTTTTATAATCAAGAGAATTAGAAGAACGCATATGAACTGATTTTGTATCATTCTAAGGTTTCTAGGTCCATCAATCGGTTTCGGCTAAAATTGACTATAGACCTAGAGATCTCGAAATCACATGAAATTAATTTCTATGTGTTCGTCTAGTTCTCCTAATTATAAAAATATTATTAAATATCAATTTAACTTAATATATTAAAAATAATAATTTTTTAATATGAATCAATTAAAATCGACTAAAAAAATAAAAGCAATTCTGCTGTTAAAAAAATCAATCGACTAGGAACAATAATAAAAGTAAAAATAAAATTAAAATAGATATATAATTTGATCATTTATAAATTACCTTATGCTAATTTAATAATTTTAAAATTTTAACTATATGATTTAATAAAAAATAATATTAAAAAATAAATGTCTCACAGACGACATTTGTCGAGCACATGGGTATTGAATGTCGTCTCATGCAGAGCATGTGCACAATGATTGCTTAAAATGATCTCACAGAATTAGAGAAAAGCAAGGGGAGGGGACGAGCATATGAGCATTGACAGGAGGGCATGCAGTGTGGCTGCATCCATCACCTTTAGAGCATTATTGAAAGGTAGTTTGGAGTTTTGTTGCCTAAATGATTTTGATGGCAAAGGTCAAATGAAAACTCCTTTGAGACCATTGTTTTTAATGGCCTAAATAATTATTGAAAGCATGTTTTTATCTTTTTTATGTCGAATCATGGCTTTTCATGGCCTACAAATCTTTGCTTTCCGCGCCAAAGACCAACAAACCACACGGCTTGTCCCTCGTATTATCATCAAGGCAATTTCTCATAGGGCACCGTTAAAGTTTTGAAATTGTCAAATACGGTGTTAGTTGGTATTTAATTTCAATAATACTTTTTCTATTGATTTACCAAACTGCTACTTAATTAGTTTGCCATATTACCCAAAATACATAGTTTTTTCTAATTTCATTTCAGTTTTTTCTGTTAAAGACCAACCATTAGATACAGTTTCATGAAATGAAAAACAAAGATATATTATTTGTTTTAGCTCTCTTTTAAGAAGCAACACTTGTGTGATGAATTTGATATAAAGATACAGAAAATCATAAAATATTTTGGGAGATAATATTAAGTATTATTTAGGATACTTATTACATGAGTAATCATATCAGAATGCTGACACAAAGAAGACGAAAGAGATTGTAACTTATCTATTTACATGAATAAATACTCACTTCTAATATGTTACAACAACAAAATATAAGTAGAGTAACCATCAAATGTATTCTTTGGATCCTTAACAAACTCGGTGAAAATGAAAATAAAATGTCAGACCTAGTGTATGTAAACTGAAGAGAAGAAAAAACTTCGAACTTAAAAGAAATGAAATATAATTGATGTTTAATTGGGCGGGGTTTTTTTTTTTTAAAAAAATAGTAAATTCTAATATAAATGTAAAAATATCCCTAATATAAACTCACCTCCTCTGCACGTAAAGTACAGTACTAATCATTAATGTTCTCAATCTTCTCACCAGGAAGAAAAATCTACATGGATAAAAAGTAAGATGAAGGTTAAAATGTCAAACAACTAAATAAGAGAGGAATTCTAAGTGTATGTAGAAAATATTAGCTTCATGTCACAATGCTATTTTTTGGAAGTCGAATGCTGTGAATTGCCACCTAAAAATAAAACATCTAAGTTATAAGAAAATTTCACAAAACAAGAATATATAAAGAATAGAAAGATCAACCCAACCTCCTCTTTTGTGGCATGGTGGAATGCTACTTTTAGAGTTTTCAAACCTTGTAATTTAGGAAGAGGAAATATCCAATATCTCATAATACAATATTTCAAATGTCTGTTGAAATTAAACTAGCATCCATTAATTCACTAAATTTACCATAAACAATAAACTTCTAAAAGATAAAATATTACATATAGAGAAATTAAAGTATAGAAATCATAGATTAAATCCCAGAGGTTATAATTGATGTATAGAACTTTGCTTGATATTTATCAAAACATTATATGTCCAAACATGGGGAAACTCACTAACCAGCACTGCAATTGGCACTTGATAAGATGTCTTCCTGTATTTACAAATCACCTAACTTATAGCAGGGTGAGTCCTCCTTCATATGCCAATTAGAAACATATATCAATAAAAAAAATCTTACTATAGGAAGATCCTTGTTTTCTCTAATCATTGCATCGATGAGAAAATGTTTGTCCAATAGAAGCAGTGTTAACCTATGCAGGTCCAGTGAACCATCGTCATTTTCCTCAGCTAGGCAAAACACCCTTTGCAGGATAGACCATAATGCACTTCGAGCTGTAGAATCATTAGAAACAAGGGGCAAAACATCAAGTATACCTTGAAGAAATTGAAAGTCTGGTAGGAAACATTCAGAGTAAGTTGATCAGATATAATAATAATAATGCTTCCCAAACAAGACCACTGAAGAGCCATACCATTTGCGATGGATAGGACCAAATGAAAAATAGCCAAGGAAAGCATATGAGGAGCACATACTTGGGTTACCAAAATGACAGTCGAGACGAGGAAGACGGCAATGTGCCGTGAGGGCTTCGGAATCGCAAAGGCGTAGGAACGAAGTAACATGACGGCGATAAGCGTCTTTCCGGAACTCGTCTCTAGGAAGATGATTGTGTTCCTCTTCTTTGCTTTCTCCTGCGCCCCCAGTTGATAGCTACGGTGATCAAAGGAGTAGATGGATGACTTCGGGACACAACAAATTAGAGGAAGATGTAGGCAAAAGGAGAAACGAGAACCTACAGACGAAAGTCTCGGGATCAGGCGACGGGTCAGTGTTGTTCATCTCTGCTACTTGTGCTACTCCACGAGCGCTAACCCAACTTCATGAACTTATTTCACCCTCTCGACCTGTTTCTAGTGGTCTAGGATGACGGCGACGCGACCTGGAAAGGAACGAAGAAGGGGCGATGGGTCTAGGGCTTGGAGAGGAAAGGAGAAGGGGTGGCAGGTTTAGGGCTTGGAGAGGAAAGGAGAAAGAAAAATGTGAAGTAGGTGAAGAGATCATAGGTTGGACAGAGATGCTTAGGGATTGAGAAGGTAAAGGGGGGGAATGCGGCGACAAAAAATTTCAAGGAGAGAGAAAGAAAAAATACTACGGTTAAAAATGGCGAAGGGGAAAAAACGACGAAGGAAAAAAATAATGGTATTCAATAACACTTAATAGACAACAGTTTTCAAAAACCGTTATCGTAATCCTAAATAAAGTGCACATAGACAACAGTTTTCAAAAATTATTGTTGTAGCCTTTAAAAATCATTGTTGTAGCCCTAAAAAAGCATAAATAGACAACGATTTTTAAAAACCGTTGTCGTAAGCAAAAAAACTGCTAAAAGACAATGATTTTTGTTAAAACCATTGTTAAAAGGCAAAAAAATAATGATTTGGCGTAAAATCGTTATCGTTTAAGTGTTATTGAATGAGGATTTTCTTGTAGTGTTCAGAAAATAATATGGAGAATGGTATAGCTGTGGAATAAATTGTATTATGAAACGTCATAATCTTGTACAAGATTTAAACAATAATACTATGAGATTATTTTTTATATAGTTATAATAACATTAAACCTACTCTATTCCCTTTTTTTATGAATTAGCAAGAACTTTAATTATTATTTGTAAAATATTTATCTCTTCTTGCAAAAGACTAAGGATAATGAAAGTGTTGGTGTAATTTCCCTAGGTCAAGGTTGACCAGTTTGACTAAGCTTGAGTCTTGATGTTTGACAATATATGGAGATTGCATGTGCAATTATCCGTTATGGGAAGATTGGTCAAGGTTTGAACAATTGATATGAAGAAGAGTCAAGTAGGTTAAGGTTGATCAGATACTTGATTGGGAAGTCCTAATTGGAAGTTAGATAAGGGAAAGTCCAACGGGAAGGTTGGCAGAAGAAGAAAATCTAAGTGGATCAGTGTTGACCGAACATTTGGTGTGAAAAGTCCTGGTGAGTGAAGCCGGGTGAAAATCCCTAATGAGTGAAGCTAGGCAGATGAAAAGTTTTAGTGAGTGAAGTTAGGCAGTTGAAAAATCTTGATGAGTGAAGCCAGGTGAAAAGCCCTAGTAAGTGAAGCTAGGTAAATGAGAAATCCTAGTGAGTGAAGTCAGGCAGTTGAAAAATCCTGGTAAGTGAAGTTAGGTGAAAATTCCTAGTGAGTGAAACTAGGCAAAAGGAAAATCCTAGTGTGTGTAGCCAGGTGAAAGTCCTAGTGAGTAAAGCTAGGCAGTGAGAAAGTCCTGATCAGTGAAGCCAGGTATGTGGAAATCCAGGTGGGTTAATGGTTAATCGGACACCTTGTGATTGGTAAGTCCAAGTGGGTCAAGATTGATCGTACACTTGGCGCAAGATTGTAAGTCCAAGTGGGTCAAGGTTGACCGGATACTTAGTGATTGGAAGTCCAAGTAGGTCAAAGGATTGACCAGATACTTAACACAAGGAGACAAGTCTAGGTGGGCCAAAGAATTGATCGGACACTTGGTGAAAAAGTTCCAACAGGTCAAGGTCGACTGGATATTGGGTAAAGGAATCCTAGACTTTGGTTGGGAAGTTAGGGTTTGGTAATTGACTAACCTAGTCGATTACCATAGCTTAAGTGACTAAGGTAATCACTTAAGCTTGGAATCGCGAGAAAGACCTTCTAATCGATTGGTGTATTCGATTAGGATATCATAAGCGATTAGGGTAATTACTTACGGTGCCTTCTACGTCAAATAGAAGGATCTGTTCAAAGCTTAAGCGATTAGGGTGATCGCTTAAGCTAGATTTCATGAAAGGCACAGAGAGTTCGGTAAGCGATTAAGTAGAAAGGCTTAATCACTTACGGGGTTTCTTGTGATTGAACAGAGGGTTGCTGAATCAATTTGCCTAATCTATTCAGCAATGCCTAATCAACTAGAGTAGTCGATTAAGGTTGAACATATAGTCGTTTATGCAGGTTGCTGATGTGGTAGTCAATTAAGGGGATTCTTAATCGATTAAGGCGCCAACGATAACCCTAGAAAAGGATTTTTTTAGCATTGTTCTCAGTAGCGCTTACACGATTCTTCTCCACACATTTTTGCTGAATCTTGAAATTTGGAAGACAAGTATTGTAGCACTTTCCAACTGGTTCAGAGGCATCCACAAGCAACAAGAGATCAAGCAAGAAGAGGTTTTGAGTTATATTTTTACATTTACTTCTTGTTTAGAGTTGTATCCTTGTTCTTACGTTGTACGAGGCTTCTTTGCCTCTGGTTGTTTCAAGAAGGAGTTGTTTTTATAGTAGAGAGTGTGTCATGTGTGGATCCTTGGATTAGTCACTTCTTCTTGAGGTGGATACTAAGTAAATCTACTTGTTAGCATTGGAGAGTTTGACTTTGATTATATCCGCTGCAAATCAACATCTACAAAGCAAGCGAACAAGTGCAACAAGCTATTCACCTCCCCTCTAGCTCCGAAGTGCCCTAACAAGTGATATCAGAGCGAGGCCACTCTTCACTGGACTCATCGCTGGAAGGGAAACGAGCTAAGGGAAGAAGAAGTTGAAGCCCAAATTTATCAAGTCAAATACTTCATCAAAGGGTCAACTTTAAGATGGAATTCCGAGATGGACTCGGATTCGACACATGGGTGCCTCCACCATTCACAATGACAAGCTTCGATTCTTGGAAATCAAGGATAAAAAATTTCTTCATGATGATGGAAATAGAGCAATATTTGCTCTAATGGAAGACTTTCAAACTCTAACAAATAGCAAAGGCAAGATTCTCAAGAAAAGTAAATGGAGCAAGGAGCAAATCCAAAAGGCAAGACCAATGACAAGGTGATCAAATTATTGGTCAACATATTGCTAAGCAACATTTTGAGGCAAATTGGAGACTATGAAGATGCTAAGGATATTTGGAGCAAATTGGCAAGAATCCATGAAGATCCACTACACCAAATCAAGAAGAATCTAAAGAGGGCAACTCATGAGATCAAGAGGAAGAAGAAGAGGATCCGGAAGTTGAGAGATGCTCAACATACGAAGAAGAAGAAAGGGAAGAAGGTCCATCCTCAAGAGATCACTAAGATAAAGGCAAAGGAGTGTACTCCTTATTTGAAGTGCATGAGGATTCGGAAGTTGAGAGATGCTCAACCTTCGAGGATGAAGATGAAGAGACCTCCACCTCTAGGATTGAGGGGGAGTGTGGAACATCAATGCCGAATCAAGAAGAAGCCTCTACATTTGGATCAAATAGAGAAGAAAGTATCAACCCTATAAACAATGAAGGTATAATAATTTCAATTATTAAAAATAAAAATCAATCCCACATTGACCAAGAAGAAGGGTCAAATGACACCAAAGGCTAAGGAGAAGCCTATGAAGGTCGGTCCCGTGGTACGCAAAGGCAAGGAGCACATTATGTATTTCTCTTGCAATCAAAGAGGATATTATCGAAACCAATATCCCAAGGGGAAGAATCAGGCCAAAAGCAAAGGAGGAAGCTCAACTCGAGGGGGAACTCTTAAGAGCAAACCCAATGTATTATTTATTGAAGTTATTCCTTTAAATCATGATAAAATGCTTGCTAGTTCAAATTTATATCACTATAATGTAATTTATCATGAAAATAAGAAGCATGATAAGATTAAGAAAAAATATGTAGCATATCATGCTAAGACTACCTTACCTGAGATAAGGAAGGTAGATAATCATATAGGTAAAAATTCTAAGGATCTCAAATATTTTCCTAAAAAGAAAAATATCCAAGGATTTAAGGAAAAATCTAAATTTGAGAACTTAAGGAGAGAAAATCAAGTCTTGAGGTCAAGACTTCATAAATTAGAGAGGACTCTTAAAAAATTGGCAAATGAAGAAAAAGGGTCTAAGAACAAAAATTTAGGGATAGATAGACAAGAGTCATTCAATAGCCATAAAGGTTTGGGGAATAAACCAAAGGCAAGAAGGATGTGGGCTCATACCATAGGGTTCTATATAGCTATGAAACTAACTCTAGGTCTAGGGGTCAAACTAAGGTTACAAGGGATACCATCCCTAAAATTAACCTTCTAAAGACCAATGGACTAAGGCTTCAAAAAAACCTAAGAAAGTCACTAGGAAGGTCACAAGGGAAGTTATCCCTATAGTTGACCTAGAGGAGTCAAGTATGACCAAAGCTTCTAAGAAGCCTAGGAAAGTCATTAGAAAGGTAATTAGGGAAGTTATCCCTAGTAAGTGTTGGTGTGGGAAGCATCCGACGATCAAACCTGAGTTTTGATAATGGCAAAGGAATCAAAGTTAAGGTTATGTTGTGATGTAACAAGTCTGTTTAAGTGTTTCAGGAAAAGTCCTAGCTGTGATTAGGCAAGTGAAGACCCTAGGGGGTGGTAACCCTATGCGGAAAGTCTTGGTGGGTCGAGTGCTTCAGGCAAAAGTCCTAGGGGGGTAACCCTAGGTGGAAATTCCTGGTGTCGCGAACCAGGTAAAAGACTGGACCAGCCGGGAAGCGGAAGTCCAGCAGAAAGTTCGGAAGCATCGAGCACCGAGTAAAAGTCCAGTCGATCTAGAGGATCACACTGGAAACAGGTAAATCTCCTGAGTAGAGTAGGTGAGGACGCGTTCCCCGTAGAGGGAACAGTAGGCATCGGGTCGACCTAGGATTTCCGATCGAAAATCCGAAGTCAGACCCGAGCAGTCCGATGACTGCCGACAATTTCATTTATTATATTATTTCTGTGCTAACTTGGTTTTGCAGGATGTGTTTTGTATTTGTGGACTAACATGTTTTGCAGGGCCAAAATTCAGAACTTAGCCTCGGATGAACAGTGTCCGAGGCGCCTCCATGGAGCTTGGAGGCGCCTCGGGTGCTAGCCGAAGATAGCTGTCTAGAAATGCTGGAGGCGCCTCAAAAGGGCTTGAAGGCGCCTTGGAGATGGGGTTCAAGGTGCCTTGGACTGGCCTGAAGGAGCCTTGAGGAGGATAAGCGCAGAAGGAGTCTGCGCTGATCCGTGCGGCTGACTCGCTGAGTTTGAGGCACCTCGGAGGGATTTCAAGGCGCCTTGAGCACTGTTTAAAAGGGTGTTCCGAGCAGTAGCTTGAAACAACGATTTCCAAGCCTTCTTTCTTCAACGTGTTGCTCCAAAAGACACCCGGAAGTGCTGCTACAAGATCCCGACGACCCGAAGCTCCGAAATACTGTTCTTGTCGTCGGTATAACTAGTCTTATTGTTGCTTTCACTTTAATTGTACTTCGAAGCTGTAATTCTTCTTGCGATACTATAGTTGTTGCCCACGGAAAGCGGTCAATGACCGCGGGCCTTCGAGTAGGAGTCGAGATAGGCTCCGAACGAAGTAACTTCTCGTGTCTTCTGTGTGTTTGTGCATTTTACTATTTTCATTGCTTTATAACTCGATAGTTTTATGAATTCGAAAAGTGTGAAAGCCACGAGCGCTATTCGCCCCCCTAGCGCTTCTCAATCCAACAATTGGTATCAGAGTGAGGTCGTTTTGAATCAGTGCAACCACTATTCAAAGTAATTTTTTTTCGTGGTATTTTCAGATTTTTCGGAGTCAAATTAGAATTAGCTTAATAGCTACATTCTAATTGTTTTATCGAATCGGTTTTGCTCAAGGTTGGTACAATACCACTCGAGCTCGTTTTCCTTTCTTTCTCCTGCACTACTAATCCAAGACCCAGTCTTGGAACTGGTTTTATTGTTTTTGTCGTTCAGGATTTTAAATGGCCCAACAAGAAGGTTTCAGCACCGTTCGCCACCCACTTTTCTCCGAAGAAGACTTCGGATATTGGAAGGGGCGAATGGAAACCTTCCTCAAGACATAGTTCGACACGTGGATGATAATCAAGACCGGACTACAACTGCCATCCGACGAAGACGGCAAGCCAACACCCTGCGAAAAATGGGAACCGACCCTAATCAAGAAGGTGGAAGCTGATGCCAGAGCAACTTGCACCCTCCAATGCGGACTGACCAAGGAGGAACTCAATAGAGTTGGACCATTATCCAGCGCAAAAGAGCTTTGGGAGAAGCTGATCGAACTCCACGAGGGAACCTCCGACACAAAAGTAAGTAAACGTGACTTGTTGCTTAATAAATTGTATAACCTAAAAATGCAGGAAGATGAGACGGCTTGTCAACTCCACGCACGTATACAAGACATCCTCAACTCCCTCCACGCAATCGGTCAAAAGGTCGAGAATAGGGACATCATAAGGTATGCACTCAACTCTTTTCCTAGGAGTACATTGTGGGCATTAATGGTAGACGCCTACAAAGTCTCCAAAGATTTATCTTCAATTAGATTAGACGAGCTATTTTCAGAATTCAAACTTCATGAGGAGACTAATACACAACCTTCTGAGAAAGGAATTGCTTTGCTTGCAGGTACCGGTGGAGCTCGCGAATCAAGATCACGACGAAGAATCGAACAGGAGCCGGAAGCAGAAACCGACTCAGATGAAGAAGACAATGAACTAACCATTGAACTCATGAACCTTGTGAAAAGACTCTACAAGAAGAAGAAAGGCTTCAACAAGAGGGACCTAAAGAAGGCAGTCCAATCCAAGGATGCCCAACCGAATTCTAAGGTAAAATTTGAGGTGATCTGCTACGGATGCAACCAGAAGGGGCACATCAAGGCCAACTGCCCTAACCAAAAGGAAGCAAAGAAGCAGAGAAGGAAGAAGGCCCTAAAGGCGACATGGGATGAATCTTCCTCAGAAGACGACAACGACGAACTCGATCAGACGAGTTTACTTGCGCTGATGGCTCGGGACCAAATCAACCTGTCCGAGAGTGAGAGCGAGTCGGAGGCCGAGTCCGAACGAAGCCACGGATCCGTATCCGTTTCCGAAGGGCCCGATCCCTCTGTAAGTATCTCTCAACTCAATAATTTAGTTAATTATTTGTTACGAAAATTAGCTAAATCAAACCTTAGAGTCAAGTCACTTCTAAAAGAAGTAGAAGTCCTTAAAGAAGTTACTAACTCCGAATCTTTGACTGAACCAGTTCAGACTGGAAATTCAACTCAAGTCCAAAAACTTGTAGAAGAGAATTCCAGCCTGAAAATTCAAGTCAAGGATATGGAGAAAACACTAGAACGGTTTTCTTTAGGTTCCAAGAATTTTGACCTAATTCTTGGGACACAAAGAACCGTTTACAATAGAACTGGTCTAGGATTTAAACCAAAGAAAAAATATAAATCTTATTTATCTCTTGTACAAAGAGCAAATAGAAAAACAGTCTAAGCATGGGTCCCCAAGTCTAAATTGATTAATCAAGTTGGACTTGGTCAATATTGGATTCCGAAGGATTAAATATACTACCTCGATAGACCATATCGAGGCTATGATCCAGGGGGAGCAAAAAGAAAGACGATATTAATAAAACAAACATAATTCAAAATTCAAAATTAAATTAAAAATTAAAAATTAAAGATTAAAGATTCAAAATTAAATTAAAAATTCAAAATAAAAAAATTAAAATTCAATTAAAAATTCGAAATTAAATTAAAAATTAAAAATTAAAAATTCAATTAAAAATTCAAAATTAAATTTAAAACTCAAAATTCAAAATTCAATTCGAAATTAATTCAAAATTAAAAATCTACCCGACAGGGTAACCGAACTTTACCTACCCGGCAGGGTAAATAAAGTTAGATTAAAATGGGCTAGGTTTAACTTAACACACGGTACTCGTGAAGTATTGGATGATAGTACGTTGGGGAAACTTAGTCATCGCATGTCTAGGAAGATATGACTTCGACCTGGTGCATTTGGCTAAGTGAAACTGACCGAAGTTACCCTTTATGGATCCTAACCAGTTAGACCAAGGTTTTGTACTAAGATCAATGGGTAGGACTATTTGAAAAACCTCGAAGGCATGGTTACTTTAATGATGTCTTTGTGACTCACCATAGCCTAGAAGTTTATTCAAAGAACGCCTGCTTGTTGAACCGAAAACTAAACTTAAATCTAACACAAAGTTAAACAAAACCCTTGAATTGAAACTAATTCATCTCACAAAATTATAGGATTCCCTGATTGAAAATTTAAATAAGGTGAGATGACTAAGCAATTAAAATTAATTCAAAACTAAATTCATAATTAAAATTACATTAAATTCGTAATTAAAATTAAATTAAACTCGTAATTAAAATTAATTCAAAATTAAACTCATAATTAAAATTAATTCAAAATTAAACTCATAATTAATTCAAATTCAAAATTAAATTTGTAACTATTTTAAACTCAAATCCAAAATCAAAACTAAATTTGAAATTCGATGTTAAATTAAATTATTATCTTTCAAAATTAATTAACTTTAATTATTTTTCAAACTAATTAACTTAAATTATTTTTACAAAATTAATTAACTTTAATTATTTTTTCAAATTAATTAACTTTAATTATTTTTTCAAACTAATTAACTTAAATTATTTTTTTAAAACTAATTAACTGAAATTATTTTTTTAAAACTAATTAACTTAAATTATTTTTTCAAAATTAATTAACTTTAATTATTTTTTCAAATTAATTAACTTTAATTATTTTTTCAAACTAATTAACTTAAATTATTTTTTTAAAACTAATTAACTTAAATTATTTTTTCTTATTAATTAACTTTAATTATTTTTTTTCAAACTAATTAACTTAAATTATTTTTCAAAATTAATTAACTTAAATTATTTTTTCAAATTAATTAACTTTAATTATTTTTCAAAATTAATTAACTTAAATTATTTTTTCAAATTAATTAACTTAAATTATTTTTTTCAAAGTAATTAACTTAAATTATATTTCAAAATTAATTAACTTAAATTTTTTTTTCAAATTAATTAACTTAAATTATTTTTTCAAATTACTTAACTTAAATTATTTTTTAAAATTAATTAACTTAAATTATTTTTTCAAATTAATTAACTTTAATTATTTTTTCAAAATTAATTACCTTAAATTATTTTTTCAAATTAATTAACTTAAATTATTTTTTCAAATTAATTAAGTTAAATTATTTTTTCAAATTAATTAAGTTAAATTATTTTTCAAAATTAATTAACTTAAATTATTTTTTCAAATTAATTAAATTAAATTATTTTTTTCAAATAAATTAACTTAAAATATTTTCTAAAACTTAATTAACTTAAATTCTTCAAAACTTAATTAATATTCTTCAAAATTTAATGAACCTCATGCAATTAAGGTGATATTACCTCAGAAATTAATCTGATAACAAAAAAAAAAGACAAGTGGCGCTCAACAGAGGCGCCTCCCACACAAGGGAGGTGCCCTAAAAAGCGGCGGGAAAACTCCCGTCGACTTACCTAGGGCGCCTTGGATCACCTCCGAGGTGCCTCCATCTGATGCTTCAAGGCGCCCTTATCGCGATCTAAGGCGCCTTCAATCCGACTTATCGCCACGAACAAAAGCATTTCTGTTCGTTTTCCTGCCGACGCCAAACACGGGATTCTCGTGCGATTTCATCCTCAAAGGCGCCTTCAACCCACCTTTCTCACTCTCTACTCCTAGCAATGCCTCCGAGGTACATCTCAAACCTTCCTATTGTCCTTATTTGTAGTCACTATGCATTCTTTATATATATTGTCAAAAATAGGAAGCGTCGCATTGTGGATCCTACACCGGCTAGGGCCCCTTCCACGGATCCTAGATTCCCCTCGGAGCAACATAGGATAAATTTTGCTAGGTTCACCTTTGAATCCATTAAACCTAGGTATATTGGTAGGGAATACTTTGCCCAATTTTGTCTCCCCGCAGTCCAGATGATAGACTACTATCATCTAGCTAAAGTGGTTGACTGCACCACTACAGTGAATCAAGACCTGTATGCCCAGTTCTATCACAACCTTGAAAAGGTTGATGATAACACCTATTCCACTAGAGTTGCTGGCACTGATCTTCAATTTACTCCCTCCCTGCTTCGCACTAGCTTAGAGCTTAGGGAATCTCAGTGTACATTTCTATGTTACCCGAGTAGGGAACTACCGTTCGGTGATCCCTATTCTCACATTACCTTAGATGACATCTACATGCATTTTTTTGGGGAAGAGAGACCTGTTGGACTGACTGAGTTCAGGTCCACTCTTCTTCGAGTTCAGGACTATGTGATGTACAGAGTCCTGACAGCCTGCATTTTGCCCATCGCATCCCGAGATGTCTCGAAGATGCGACCGTCACACTCCTTCTTTTTGTACGATCTTAGCCAACGCCTTGATATAGATATCGCCCTGCATATGTTTCATAACATCATTCATGCATCCAGCACAGTCACGTCTGGGGTGATCCACATGCCCTACTATCAAATTCTGACCCAGATTTTCTCCGCCTCTAGGATAGATACTACTAGAGGGACACTCATCCCACTTACCATATATGATGAGTTAGGTCAGCGTAGTCTTAGGTTAGCGAATGCAGAGGTCACTGCCGAGGGGATTCTGGCCTGGAAGGGTCGGCCACCACCAGTCGCTGCTCCTGTTGATCCAGAGGCCGAGGACGTACCTGGCGAGGGTGAGGAGTGGCCCGACTTCTTAGCAGAGGACTTTTTCAGAGACCCTCCACCTTCCACCTCCGCCGGGCCTTCTACATCAGCCGGACCCTCGACTTCAGCTCCATCCACAGTCGAGGACAAACTCGCTCGACTCGAGCTCCAGTCCATTCAGACACGACGAGTTGTACTGGATAGCCATCGATCCATCCGGTCCCTACGGTCCGAGATGGTTGCCGGATTCGCCTCCCTCCGGGACGAGATACGACGACAGGGACAGCCGGCACCCGAGCAGCCCCATGCACCACCTCTAGCTGACGACCCTCCAGCTGAGGATCTTGATGTCTGACATTATCATGTATCTTGGACGCCTTCCTGTTTTTCTAGTCTGACTGTACTATTACTCCATCTATTATGATTATCAGCCTTTTGACATCATTAAAATAGGAATATATTGGGTAGAATAGATGTTAATTTTCAAACTCATTGTCTTACTTCAAAACTCTTATTTAATCATCCTGTTCCTTTTAAAAAATTCTAGGAAAAATAATGATTTCAAGATCCCATTTTCTTAGAATTTTCAAAAGTTGGACTTAGTTTAGGCTCTACCCTATAAATCATGTTCCCCTAGATTTAAGCCAGAGCATCTCACAAACACCTAGGTATACCTTGCTTGTGTTTGAAAAACATATAACGGCGTGAGATGCATAGGGTACAGTCTGGACTCCAGTATGCTTATATATCTGTACATCATTATGAGTCTGGACGTTAAATACTTTATTAACAATAATCAGTTTAAGTCATCCAGCCTCAGTCAAATCTAACTAGACCAAATGACTTAACTTGACTAACCGAGTGAAAGCTGTTGTCCTCTAGGCAATAAGCAAGTAGCTAAAGGTTAGACAGTTGGTGAAGGAAATAGAGATTTTAAAGATTGAGCATGCTTGTACTTTAGGGCTCTGATACCTAATCAAAACAATTTTGATAACTTAAAATCTATTTAACTTGACTCATGCTTGGACTTAAGGACCAACTAAATTTGAATAAATAACCTAAATTAAATATTTAGTTACTCCCTCTTCGTCCTAAAATTTAACAAGTTCTTACTCCTATTTTTTCAAAAATTAAGTTTTTTTTTAAAATTAAGCTAAGTACCTTTTTAAACTTAAGCTATATTTTCAAAATTCAATGTTTGCAAAAGGCTTAGCTAAGTGATTCATATAGCAACTTTCAAACTTTTTCAAACTTAGCCAACCTTGAAATCTAACTTCATAAATTTTTGCCAAATTATTTTTCTAAGTTACCTCTCAGATTCATTCTTTACTTAGTTAAGAGTATTAAAAAGCATATTTTTGCAAAATTTAACTCATTACTTTCAAAAGATTTCTGCTAAGTAAAAAGAGACTTCAAATTTCTTTTCAAAAATTATTTGGCTCCAAAAATTCTTTAAAATCTAGCTAAGTTTTTCTTCTAACAGATTTTCAAAATTTAGCTAAGTATTTTTTTAAAAACAACTAAGTTTCAAAAGTGGCTAAAGTCATCCTTCGAAGTCAACCATATATTAGCCTTTTAAACTTAGGTGTAAAATATTCCTCTTAAGTCCTCTATCTCACTTAGCTAACAGTTTTTTCAGTAAAATTTAATTATAAGCTAAGTGTTACACAAGCATTTTTACCTTCTTGCAAAGCCTAATCTATTTTTCTAAAAAGTTAAAACTTGTTTTAAACTGGCTTACTTTTTGATAAATGGCAAAGGGGGAGAGTAGGGAAATTCAAAAGTAAAAGAAAGTCTGATTCAAAAAGAAAGCCCTGTATTAAGGGGGAGCTTCACAAAGTTTAAGTGTTAGCTTAAGTTATGCTTGTATTTGAATTTAAATACTTAAGCTTCCTCACTTAAACCTTTTTATGCATTTGTTTTACTTAACTTTGAATTTCAATTTCCATAATAAAAAAGGGGGAGATTGTTGGTGCAGGAAGCATCCGACGATCGAACCTGAGTTTTGATAATGGTAAAGGAATCAAAGTTAAGGTTATGTTGTGATCTAACAAGTCTGTTTAAGTGTTTCAGGAAAAGTCCTAGCTGTGGTTAGGCAAGTGAAAATCCTAGGGGGTGGTAACCCTATGCGAAAAGTCTTGGTGGGTCTAGTGCTTCAGGAAAAAGTCCTAGGGGGGTAACCCTAGGTGGAAAGTCCTGGTGTCGCGAACTAGGTGAAAGACTAGACCAGCCGGGAAGCGGAAGTCCAGCAGAAAGTCCGGAAGCATCGAGCACCGAGCAAAGGTCCAGTCGATCTGGAGGATCACACTAGCAACAGGTAAATCTCCTGAGTGGAGTAGGTGAGGAAGCGTCCCCGTAGAGGGAACAGTAGGCGTCGGGTCGACCTAGGGTTTCCGGTCGGAAATCTGAAGTCAGACCCGGGCAGTCCGATGACTGTCGACAATTTCATTTATTATATTATTTCTGTGCTAACTTGGTTTTACAGGATGTGTTTTGTATTTGTGGACTAACATGTTTTGCAGGGCCAAAATTCAGAACTCAACCTCGGATGAACAGTGTCTGAGGCGCCTCCATGGAGCTTGGAGGCGCCTCGGGTGCTAGCCGAAGACAGCTGTCCAGAAATGTTGGCGGTGCCTCAGAATGGCTTGAAGGCACCTTGGAGCTGGGTTTCAAGGTGCCTTGGACTGACCTGAAGGCGCCTTGAGGAGGATATGCGCAGAAGGAGTCTGCGCTGATCCGTGCAGCTGACTCGCTGAGTTTGAGGCGCCTCGGAGGGATTTCAAGGCGCCTTGAGCACTGTTTAAAAGGGTGTTCCGAGCAGCAGCTTGAAACAACGATTTCCAAGTCTTCTTTCTTCAACGTGCTGCTCCAAAAGACACCCGGAAGTGCTGCTACAAGATCCCGACGTCCCGAAGCTCCGAAATACTGTTCTTGTCGTATTTGCCCATACTAACCCACAATGCATCCCTAGCATTAGTTTATATGATATCTATACATCTAAAACCAATTATCATGTTATATGACCCCAATGTCATATTTCCTTGCATGAAATATAACTCAATTGTGCCAAATCCCTAGGTTTGAGACTCAAGTTTATCTCCAAATCACTTGACACATTCCATGACCCAACCTAGACTCCCAAGTAGTGCCCACTAGAGATCCATTTGTCATGGGTCCCAACTTGACTCTTAGAGCTCCCCCTAGAGCTCTTAACCTTAGTCACCTCTGTAGGTGACTCATCTACAATAGCTAGGCCACATCGATGCACCTCCGGTGACACTTGGCCTACAAACCTAACCTTCTTAACCTTAGACACCTTATCCTTGGTTAACTTCTTCTTACCTTTAAATGGCTTTCCCTTGCCATTTATTGACATCTCCTTGCTATAGTCATATGCAACCCTAGCATAAGACTTTTTCTTAGCATTGGAGACACTAGATCAGTATCCTAGATCCGATCTATCATTGTTGGGTCTTTGACTACCCAACACTATATCTAAACCCTTAGATCCAACATTGAATCTATCTAGGATTTTCTCCAAATGATCTAGCTTTGCCTTCAAAGCTTGATTTTCCCTTTCTAGGTTCCTAACCCTAGAATTGACTTGTCCACATTGGACATTCCTAGATTTACTCTTCCTAGGCATATGTCTCCCCTTCTTGGGATTAATGCCTTGGTTCTCCATTACCTTCTTCTCCTTAGGTAATGAGAATCTAGCTTATCTAGGTTTATCATGCATAGGTGCCTTAGGGTTATAATCTACAACGCCCATATTTCTATCATGATATTTGAAACCTAAATTTTGCATGGATAAATAATAACAGTTATTTCTAGCATGCATGGAAGAGTTTAAATTTGAATTAAACTTCAAATTAGGATATACCTCCCTTACCCTTGAAGCTCCCCCTTGATTTGAGATCCTCTTCTTCTTCTCCCACTTCTTTAAATGCGCATGCTTCTTGATCTCCCTCTTCTTGGGGCATTTTGTGTGGTAGTGTCCCTTCTTCCTCACATGTGAAGCATCTGAGACGCATTCTTTTTTCCTTGGGTCTCTTCATTCCTACAACCCTTGTTAGCATTCAAATTAAAGTGAATGGGTTGAGGAGTTACCTTCTTCTTTCCCATTAGACACCTACTCTTGTAGTGTCCTTTCTCATTGCACCCGAAGTAAATTATGTGGTCCTTTGACTTCACTTCGATGGAGGTGCTTTCTAGGTTGACCACTTCCAAGATCTCTTCTTCTTCACTTGTCTTGGAATTTTCTTCAATTCTTGAGGATGTAGATGATGCCTTATCTTCCTTCTCCTCCTTGGATGTTGAGCATGGCTCAACTTCCGGTTGCTCCACCTCCTCTCCTTGAGAAATTGAACCCATCTCCTTGGGCTCTACCTCTTCATGTGTAGGCAAAAGTTCTTCTCCTAGAACTTTTTTTACCTTGCTCCACAACTCGTGGGCATTCTTGTATTTACCTACACAACTTATTATGTTAGAAGGTAAAGTTTCAATCAACATTGATATTACCTTTGAATTTGCCTCCGATTGTGTGGTTTGCTCTTCCGTCCAATGTCGTGGTCCAGAGCTTCATCCCTTTCTTGTCCTTCGGGACTTCGAACGGTTCCTTGATCACCATCATGGTATCCCAATCCGTGTTGAAGAAGACCTCCATCTTCATCATCCAATAGGTGATGTCCCATAAGCCTCTGCCTTCAAACTTCGATGGTTCAATCAAGCCGGTTGATCCGGTGGTCAAGGTAGGGGACCCCATTGCAAGAGGTCAGCGCCATGTGGAGATCAAAGGGCCGGGGGGGGGGGGGGGGGTCCACTGGAGGAGAATGAGCCGACCAGACTCGGAAGAAAAGGATAGACCGATCGGCTAACTGAGGAGCATCCAACAGTAAAAGGTGCCCTGACAAGGGTCGGGGTTCCGACGCTCAGTTGAAACAATAGCTAAGAGCTGAGCGGAAGGCTTAAGAGAAGGTGATACTGCTAACAGTCCTTACGTAGTACCCGCCCGGAAGTCTTCCCAGCATATCAATGCAAACGACAGGCGGGACGTGATGGGCGTGCCGCCCGGACGGCGCAGGGGATGAGGGCCGTCCGGACGACGCTCTTCGTCCAGCCGGCCGGTCAGACGTTCTGGCCGGTGGTGGGTAAAGAAGGACAGGAACCTCTTCTGACAGCCGTCAAGTCCTATGGCTAGGCCATACTCCAAGTCTGACAACGAGGTGTTCTATTGTCACATCAACGACATACTTGGACTGTAGCAGTATGGCGTCAGGTAAGCTTTCTGACAGACACATACCAAGGCATGGGCTGCGGACACGCATGCACCTCGGTGGACGTGTAGGAGCTCTTTCGCTATTCTATATAAAGAGCCGCATACTTCGCCGGAGGTACGCGTTGAACACCTTTGGAGCTACTTTTTCCACCACTTGCTTACCTGACTTGAGCGTCGGAGGGTCGTCGCCGGGAACCCCTTCCCGGCCTGACTTCTGTGCAGGTTCGCCGGAGCTTCGTGCCTCTAGTCGAAGATCCACGTCAGCAGTCGGAGAGCGCCCCGTGCCCAGCGTCCGTTGGTTCAGCGGTCGAACAGGATCAATTTGGCGCCGTCTGTGGGAATGCTCCTGCATCCGAACGGAAACAATGGACGAGGCTGGACGACAACACGCGGTAACGCTTTCGAATGAGGAACTCGACGCTCTGATCGAGATAAGGGCTGCCAAGCTCGTGGAGCAAAAACAGAAAGCAACAACCGAGCGGCCGTAGCAGCAAGCAACGTCAGTGTCTGGTGGTCGAGCGGAAGCACCGCCGGCCACCGTTGCATTTCATCGAGCCCTATTCCGCACCCCTGAAGCCGCAGCAGCTCATAGAGATCGGGGATCTTCTTCGGACGAAATGCCTAGACGAGACGATAGAAAAGGGAAAGCCCCTCGAGCGGACGCATCTCCCGAGCGGATCAATCGCCAATTTTCAGAGGCTATTCTACGAGATCCTTTGCCCAAGCACTATGTGCCTCCGATGATTGGCGAGTATAATGGGACAACCGACCCAGATGATCATCTGGGTAAGTTCGATAACACAGCTACTCTCCATCAATACACAGATGGAGTAAAGTGCCGAGTTTTTCTTACCACTCTCTCGGGATCGGCTCAACGGTGGTTTCGGAGGCTGCCGGACGGATCCATCACAAGCTTCAAGGACTTCCGAACGGCCTTCCTCCATCATTTTGCAAGTAGTCGGCGCTATCAAAAAACTAGCGTTAGTCTGTTCGCCATCAAACAAGAAGCCTGTGAATCGCTCCGAGCTTACATCCAGCGGTTCAACAAAGTGGCCATGGATATTCCAACGGCCACCTCGGAGACCATGATGAATGCCTTCACACAAGGCCTAGTGGATGGAGATTTTTTCCGATCGCTCATCCGAAAGCCGCCCCGAGATTATGATCATATGCTACACCGAGCTAACGAATACATCAACGTGGAAGAAGCGCAAGCGGCAAGGAAAAAAGAAACTCCAACCGAGCGGGCTCCTCTGCCGGCGGAAGCGACGCCGCTCATCCCGCCCGAGGACCGGGTCAAGCAATCGATCCCCATGCGGATCCCGTGCAAGAGGTAGCTGCCGCTCAGCCCAAGCCAAAGAAGAAATGGACCCCGATGTTCTGTTCCTTCCACCGGACGGATACGCACAACACAAGGGATTGTTGAAGTCTTCCCTTCGTGGCTCATCCCGTGCCTTGGAATGCCGGACGACGGTCTCCCTCAGTCGACAGGAGACATAGAACTCGTGAAGCAGATCAGACTCGAACTGGTAGGCAACAGCAACAGACGCCCGATCGGCACCGCTCTCCAAGGCAAGAGGATCGCCGAAAGTCACGAGAACGGTCTCGGCCGTCCGCACGGGAAGAAGAGAATAGAAGCAATACTTCCCGAGGCGAGATCAACATTATTGCTGGAGGCCGACCGGAGGAGACTCTAATCGAGCCAGAAAGGCGAGTGTCCGGCAGCTCCAAATTCATGCAGTCGATTCGAGAACGGGCGAGCGGACCGGAAATCAGTTTCGGGCCCGGGGACTTGGAAGGAGTTGAAGTGCCCCACGACGACGCTCTGCTCATCAAAGCGGTAATAGCCAATTACACTATTCACCGCGTATTTGTTGACACAGGGAGCTCAGTCAACATCATATTCAAGAGGGCGTTCGATCAACTACAAATCGACCGAGCCGAATTGCTGCCCATGACAACCCCGCTCTACGGGTTTACGGGCAATGAATTCCTGCCGGTCGGGCAAATCCGGCTAGCTATCTTGCTGGGAGAGGAGCCGCTCAGAAGGATGCGGACTGCAAACTTCGTGGTGGTCAACGCGCCCTCGTCCTACAACGTCATTTTGGGACGACCGGCGCTCAGCGAGTTCCGAGCAGCCGTCTCCACCTTCCACCAGAAGATCAAATTCCCCGTCGAAGACAAAGTAGGAGAGGTACGGGGAGACCAGATGGCAGCTCGGCGATGCTACATTGAAATGGTCCGAGCAGAAGCAAGTTCTGCTAGGAAATCGCCACGAATTGAGGTGAATGCTATAACTGAAAAGCCTTCCTCTTTAGTTTATGAAGAAAAAGAGGAAGTGCAGATACACCCCACCCGATCGGAGGCTACGACATTCATTGCGTCCGATCTAGAGGTGAAGCAGAAAGAGGAGCTGATCCAATGCCTCAGAAGAAACCATGATGTCTTCATGCAGTCGACACATAAGCTGCCGAATTTCACCAAGTATTGCCAGACATGAGCTCCACGTCCGACCGGACGCTCGGCGATCAGCGAGAGAAAAGAGATTTCAGCGAGAATGCCATCATCAGGCGGAGGTGGAGAAGCTCGAGCGGTCATATCGAGTGCGGTTCCGTGGGTGACGTAGTATTAGTCTCCAAGCCGGGCAACAAGTGGAGAGTATGCATAGATTTTGGGATCTCAACAAAGCTGCCCAAAGACTTTTATCTGCCCCGGATAGATCAGCTAGTGGACTCTACTGCGAATTAATTTGTATGCTCGGCGCTTACCAAGGCTATCATCAAGTGCCACTCGATTAAGAAAAAGTCAGCTTCGTGACGGCCGATGGCACATATTGCTATAATGTGATGCCGTTCGGATTGAAGAATGCGGGAGCCACCTATCAGCGCTTGATGAATAAAGTATTCAGAGAGCAGATCGGGTGAAATCTGGAAGTGTATGTGGACGACATTCTCATCAAGACCGTCCGAGCGGCCGATCTCTTCAAAGACATGGAGGAAACCTTCCAAACGATGCGCAAATATGGAGTCAAGCTAAATCCCCAGAAGTGCCTGTTCGGAGCAAAGGGAGGACGTTTTCTGGGATACATAGTGACCGAGCGGGGAATCGAAGCAAATCCCAGCAAGGTGAAAGCTCTACAAGACATGCCGCCTCCAAAAAATACAAGGGGAGTGCAACGTTTGACCGGTCGGATAACTGCTCTGTCCCGATTCATCTCCAAAACTGCCGACCGGAGCCTCCCTTTCTTCAAAATTTTACGCAAGGCCACTAAGTTTCACTGGGATGAAGAATGCGATCGGGCGTTCGAAGACTTAAAGGCATATCTGAACTCTCTCCCGGTATTGGCCAAGCCGGTTGCGGGTGAGCCGCTTTGTATCTACCTATCCTCGACTGAGCAGACAATCGGCTCGGCACTAGTGAGGGCGAGCGGAGAAGAGCCGGTGTATTTCCTTAGTCATATTTTAAAAGATGCCGAATCTCGCTACACTGGGCTCGAAAAGCTGGCTTTTGCCTTGGTCCTCGCCGCTCGGTGACTTCGGCCATACTTCCTGGCGCATACCATCATTGTCAAGACCAATAGCCCGCTTGGGCGTGTGTTATTGAATCCAGAAGCATCCGGGCGGCTCATCAAATGGACGACGGAGTTAAGTGAATTTGACATCCAATACCAGCCCCGCTCGGCGATCAAAGCGCAATCCTTGGCTGATTTTGTGACTGAGGTGCAAAGGCCGGAGCCGGAAGCTATGTGGAGAATATATGTGGATGGGTCGTCCACTCGGCTCGGAAGCGGGATTGAAATACTACTGCTCTCCCCCCAAGAAGAGAAGATGTACCTATCCGTCCGACTGGACTACAAAGCTACAAACAATGAGGCAGAGTATGAGGCCCTCATAGCCGGCTTGCAGGCAGCACAGCATGTGGGAGCCGGTCGGGTAACACTTCATTCGAATTCCCAATTGGCCGCTCAGCAGCTCTCTGGTACCTTCGAAATCAACAGTGCTCGGCTCAAGCTCTACGCTGAAGCCTTTGAAAGGCTTAAAGCTGATTTTAGAGAAGTTACTGTCCAGAAGATACCCAGAGCAGAAAATCAAGCGGCCGATGAGTTAGCCAAACTCGCGAGCTCAATAACGCCGGTCACTATTCAGCAGTCAATTGAAAAAGTACTGTTGGTGGCGCACGTTGACCGGATGGAAGGCCTCACGTTTCCAAGCGACTGGCGGACACCCATCATAGAGTTCCTCCGCTCGGGCACCACACCATCCAATGAGAATGAAGCCCAGTTGCTAAGGAGGAGAGCCGGTCGGTTTACACTCATCAGCGATCAGCTTTACAAGAAGGCTTTCTCACGCCCGTTGTTGAAATGTGTGAGCTCTGAGGACTCGGTTTATATCCTCCAAGAAGTACATCAAGGATCGTGCGGAGGGCATCCGGGCGGACGATTGCTAGCTAAGAAGATCCTGCTGGCCGGGTACTTCTGGCCAACCTTACAAGCAGACGCCGCTCGGACCGTGTCGACGTGCCTTTCGTGCCAGAAGTACCATAACTTCTACCACCGACCGGTAGAGGAAATGAAGGCATCAACAGTTTCGTGTCCATTCGATCAATGGGGAATGGATATTGTTGGTCCATTTCCGTTGGCGACCGGGCAGCGGAAATTTCTACTAGTGGCGGTCGATTATTTTTCCAAGTGGGTGGAAGCCGAGCCGCTAGCCAGGATCACCGAACAGATGGTCAAAAAATTCATCTGGCAACACATCATCTGTCGGTTCGGCATCCCTCGCCGACTGGTTTCCGACAATGGGCGGCAATTCACCGGGAAGTTGCTCGAGGACTGGTGCAAAAGCTATGACATCGAGTAACACTTCACGTCCGTGGCCTATCCCCAAAGCAACGGTCAAGCCGAAGTAGCCAATCGGGAAATTCTTCGCATCCTGCGCGCTCGGCTCGACCATTTGGGAGGAAGTTGGGTGGATGAAGTGCCGGGCGTCTTATGGGCCATCCGAACGACTCCAAAGGAAGGGACGGGCGTCACGCCTTTCCACCTGGTGTATGGCGGCGAGGCAGTCATTCCTATTGAAGTCGGCGTCGAATCCGCTCGGATCCAGAGCTATGATGATGGCAACGCCGAACGGAGGAACATGGAGTTGGATTTGGTTGATGAGGAGCGGGCCAAGGCGTCCGTTCGGCTTATGGCGTATCGACAGCGGATGAAGCAAAACTACAATCGCCGCGTAATCCCCAGATCATTCCAGGTTGGCGATCTTGTCTGGGAAAAAGTCAAGCCGGTCGGCGACGTCGGCAAACTGGAGGCACCATGGGCGGGCCCCTTCAAGGTTATTGATAAGCTCCGCTCGAGCGCTTATTATCTGGAGGATGAAGATGGGCGTCAGCTGGACCGGCCGTGGAGCGCAAATCATCTCCAACCGTATCGAGCAGGGTGAAAGATGCACTAATGTAACTTATTTTTGCATATATTTTGGTCGCCCATACCCTTGTACAGCAGGAAGCAAAATTAATTCAAAGGATGGCCAATGGGTTTGCCGATCGGCTGTATTGAAGTTAGCCTTAAAAAAGGCCGTCGAGCTCCGACGTTAAATATCGAGAGACGAGCCGGCGTCTATAAACGTCCGAGCGGAAGACTGTCGAGCTCCGACGTTAAATATCGAGAGATGAGCCGGCGTCTATAAACGTCCGAGCGGAAGACCGTCGAGCTCCGACGTTAAATATCGAGAGACGAGCCGGCGTCTATAAACCCCCCGAGCGGAAGACCGTCGAGCTCCGACGTTAAATATCGAGAGACGAGCCGGCGTCTATAAACCCCCCGAGCGGAAGACCGTCGAGCTCCGACGTTAAATATCGAGAGACGAGCCTATAAACGCTCCGGCGGAAGACCGTCGAGCTCCGGCGTTAAATATCGAGGGACGAGCCGGCTATAAACCCCCGGCGGAAGACCGTCGAGCTCCGGCGTTAAATATCGAGGCGAGCCGGCGTCTATAAACGTCCGCGGAAGACCGTCGAGCTCGACCGTTAAATATAGAGAGACGCGCCGTCTATAAACGTCCGAGCGGAAGGCCGTCGAGATCCGGCGTTAAATATCGAGAGACAAGCCGGCGTCTATAAACGTCCGAGCGGAAGACCGTCGACCCGGCGTTAAATATCGAGAGACGAGGCGGCGTCTATAAACGTCGAGCGGAAGACCATCGAGCTCGACGTTAAATATCGAGATGAGCGGCGTCTATAAACGTCCGGCGGAAGACCGTCGAGCTCCGACCTTAAATATCGAGGCGAGCGGCGTCTATAAGCGTCGGCGGAAGACCGTCGAGCTCCGGCGTTAAATATCGAGAGATGAGCTGCTTCTATAAACGTCGGCGGAAGACCGTCGAGCTCCGGCGTTAAATATCGAGAGACGCCGGCGTCTATAAACCCCGGCGGAAGACCGTCGAGCTCCGGCGTTAAATATCGAGAGGCGAGCCGCGTCTATAAACCCCGAGCGGAAGACCATCGAGCTCCGGCGTTAAATATCGAGAGACGAGCCGGCTAAACCCCCAGGCGGAAGACCATCGAGCTCCGGCGTTAAATATCGAGGCAGGCGTCTATAAACCCCGGCGGAAGACCGTCGATCTCGGCGTTAAATATCGAGGAGGCGGCGTCTATAAACGTCCGGCGGAAGACCGTCGAGCTCGGGCGTTAAATATCGAGAGACGAGCGTCTATAAACGTCCGAGCTGAAGGCCGTCGAGCTCCGGCGTTAAATATCGAGAGACGAGCCGACGTCCGGGCGGAAGACCGTCGAGCTCCGGCGTTAAATATCGAGGCGAGCGGCGTCTATAAGCGTCCGGCGGAAGACCGTCGACTCCGGCGTTAAATATCGAGATGAGGCGCTATAAACCCCGGCGGAAGACCGTCGAGCTCCGGCGTTAAATATCGAGGGCCGGCGTTTATAAACGTCGAGCGGAAGACCGTCGACTCCGGCGTTAAATATCGAGAGGCGAGCCGATAAACGCTCCGGCGGAAGACCGTCGAGCTCGGATGTTAAATATCGAGACAAGCCGGCGTCTATAAGCGTCCGAGCAAAGACCGCCGAGCTCCGACGTTAAATATCGAGAGGCGAGCCGGCGTCTATAAACGTCCGGCGGAAGACCGTCGAGCTCAGGTTAAATATCGAGACGAGCACGCGTCCTATAAGCGTCCCGGCGAAGACCGTCGAGCTCCGACGTTAAATATCGAGAGACGAGCCGGCGTCTATAAACGTTCGAGCGGAAGACCGTCGAGCTCCGATGTTAAATATCCAGAGACGAGCCGGCGTCTATAAACGTCCGAGCGGCTCGCATTGCAAAAATCTAGCGAAAACCCCTTTGAGGTAAGGAGCAAAGCAAAAGATGGTTAATTAGAATTAAAAATGTGAGCACGTGAACGGGTGACGTTCGCGCGCCGAGCGGCTGCCCGATTGCATGGAGAAAGACGTTATTGAAGGCAAGCGGCTTGAGTCTACGTTAGAGCGTGAAGCCGAGCGGAGGAGTTTTAAAGAACACTTAATGTGACGAAAGAAAAATTTCTTGCCAAAACAAAAGTTGAAGGAACGGAAAAGATAATCTATTTATGCCGAGCACTGGGCAAACCAAAAAAGTTACAGCAAAAAACAAGTTTGGCCGAACGACAGGGGAACAAAAAAGTTGATGAAAAACACTCACGCGTCAAAATCAAAAAGTGCATCAGGAATGGCGCCCATCACAGTAGCCAGATCCTTTGGGGGGATGGTCAGCTCGGCGGGAAGGTGGCCCTTGGTCTTCAAGTGATCCACAGCCGCCTTGATCGCCTCTTCAAAGGTAAGGGAGATCTTGTCAGTAAATTTCTCCCCAAAGGCATCCGAGCGGACGAATGCCTTCCTCACTTCCTCAGAACGAGCCGACTCCCCCTCCTGATACTCTTTGAGCGCGGCCTGGGAGGCATCGTTGGCAGCATGGAGAGCCTTTAAGTCTTCATCAAATTTCAGCAAATCGGCCGAGCGGCTCTCCTTCTCGGTGGTCAGAAGGGCATCCAGATCCTTGATGCGTTGCTCTAGCCCTCTGATCTCCACCTTCATTCGGTCCATGTCATCGATGGCCTGGCGCTTCCGAGTGGTCGCCGTCTTGATCTCCTTATCTCGTTGTTTGACCATCGCTTCAAGCCGAGCGACCTCGCTCGCCAGATCAGAAGCTCGTTTCCTTTCGGCTTCCAGTAATCTTTTGGCCTTCTCCAGAGCGCCGTCGGTTGTCCCCTGCGGCTTTAAGTTTTTTCAATTCATCTTCCAGCTCGGCCAACCGATTGCTAATGGCAATCTGCTCCACCCAGTTCTGCGAGCAAACGTGAATAAGTTAAAAACTTAATTCAAATTCACGAACAAAGAAAAAGAGCATACCCTGGTGGCCTGTTGTAGGTTGCTATCGCCTAGCTGCCCGAGAGTCAACGCGGCTACTCGGCGCCGAGCATCCTCCCAAGTTTTGCAAGAGGGCTCGTCAAGGTGATCTGCTGCTCGAAGACCACTGGCCGATCAGCAGCAGCCATGTATTCTTCCGAGGGGAGGCGCAAGACGGTTTTAATTAAATTCGGGCCGCTCGGCTCGCTCTGAGAAGCATCGGCCTTACCGGATGGCCCACCGGTGGACGAGGAAGGAAGCTCGCCCAAACGCCTGATACGGCGCAGAGTTCTTGAAGGGCTGGACGGCGGCACCTCATAGCTTGCCCTCGGAGAGCCATGTGGGGTCGAGGTACTCTCTAGAGAAATGGTCCCCGATAACATCGGAGTATCCGCGCCCCGCTCGGGCTGTGGCTCATCAAAGGCAGTTGATGCAGATGCCGGCTCTGGCCGTCTGCGCTTCCGAGTGAGCAGGGGAACGTCATCGGCCGAACGGCCCTCCACCTCGGCTTGGGTAGAAGGTTCTGTGCCGCCCGCTGCCTCGTCGTGAGAGGTAGTAGCTGCTAAGGCTTCAGGGGCATCCTGAGTCCCCTCACCTACTTCGCCGGTCGGATCAGTTGGATGAAGGCCCCGCTCGGCGACTTCCTTGTTCTTCACCGCCTCAATTTGAGCGGCCTTCAATTTGAGCTTCTCGGTCACCTTAGCACGCCACATAACTTCAGCTGCAGAAATAAAGATTAAATCAATTAGAACAAAAGAAAAAGGAGGGATGGGAATCGCTTACTCATGCTGTAGGGCAGATCGGCTGGGATAGAAGACAGGCCGAATATATACATTACTCCCGGAAGGAGCAGCTTGTCAATGTGATAGCGCTGACCCACCAACCGCTCGGCCGCATGAAGGTATGCCGCATCGCCTCTAAATTTGCCGAGCTCCGGTTGCGCCGGCATCGCTGTCTGCCACTTGGTACGGAAAGTTGGCGGCTCGAGAAAACGCACATAGAAAAAGTGCTCCTTCCAATGTTTGTTGGAGCTCGGCATATTATCAAAAAGGACGAAACCTATCCTAGACTGGAAAATAAAGGTACCCCACTCGGCTTGCTTGGGATAAAAAAAGTAGTGAAAATTCTTAGGGTCAAGGGGGATGTTGTTCAGTTTAAAAAGGACTATCACTCCGTTCAACAGCCTAATGGAGTTGGGGACTACATGGCCAAGCGGAATGCGAAAATAATTGCAAACTTGTAAGAAGAACTTGTGGGGTGGAAAACGCAGCCCGGCCAAAAATTGGTCTAGGAAGAAAAGAACGGTGTCGGACGGCGGTTCATGTGGCCGGTTGGTAGTGTCAGCTACTATGATGTGGTGGTCGGTCGGCAGATCATAGGTTCGAGTGAGGCGCAAGGCGTCCTCCTCGTCGAACCGACTTTCCATGGTCGAATACCAAAGACCAGGAGCACCGCCGGTCGGCTGTGAGGTACTGGTCATGGTATAAGGCCAGGGATGGACGCATGATGGAAGGAAGGAGAAATAAAACTAGGAAAGAGTGCGGGATGATAAAAGAAATAGCTAATAGAGAGAAGAAAGGAGAGGCAGCAAGGAAAAGGAAGCCTTACGGGCAAGGGAGATGATCGGAAGAAGCTGTAGGGTCGCCGGAGAGCCGGAACGTAAGGTCGCCGGAGAAGAAAGGAGCAGCGAGGTGTCGGGAGGAGATGAGGCCGAAATGCGGCGGAAAGCGGAAGTCGGAACTTTATAAGGGCGGCCGCCATCAATTTCAGCCGTCCGATCCAGGTCGTCGATAACGAGGTCATCATCTAGCCATTCATTTTAAACGGCGGTTGTCCCATCGGAAGTGACGCCACCGCTATACCCTGACAAGAGAAAGGTAGCCGCGTGTCAGCAAGTTACGGGTTAACGCACGTGGTTGACAGACGCCTCGACATAATTTCCAAGGCACGGGCAAGATATCGCCGAACGGCCGAGCAAACCTCAGCTTGTCCGAGCGGACTAAGGTATAGGTCGCCACTCGATCAGATCGGCAGTCCAGTCAGTCGGACTTCGCCTCCTTCAACTAGACTTGAGGGGAAGGCAAGTGATCCGGTGGTCAAGGCAGGGGACCCCATTGCAAGAGGTCAGCGCCACGTGGAGATTAAAGGGTCGGGGGGTCCACTGGAGGAGAATGAGCCGACCGGACTCGGAAGAAAAGGATAGACCGATCGGCTAACCGAGGAGCATCCAACAGTAAAAGGTGCCCTGACAAGGGTCGGGGTTCCGACGCTCAGTTGAAACAATAGCTAAGAGCCGAGCGGAAGGCTTAAGAGAAGGTGATACTGCTAATAGTCCTTACGTAGCACCCGCCCGGAAGTCTTCCCAGCATATCAATGCAAACGACAGGCGGGACGTGATGGGCGTGCCGCCCGGACGACGCAGGGGATGAGGGCCGTCCGGACGACGCTCTTCGTCCAGCCGGCTGGACGGACGTTCCGGCCGGTGGTGGGTAAAGAAGGACATGAACCTCTTCTGACAGCCGTCAAGTCCTATGGCTAGGCCATACTCCAAGTCTGACAACGAGGTGTTCTATTGTCACATCAAGGACATACTTGGACTGTAGCAGTATGGCGTTAGGTAAGCTTTTTGATAGACACATACCAAGGCATGGGTTGCGGACACGCATGCGCCTCGGTGGACGTGCAGGAGCTCTTTCGCCGTTTTATATAAAGAGCCGCATACTTCGCCGAAGGTACGCGTTGAACACCTTTGGAGCTACTTTTTCCACCACTTGCTTACCTGACTTGAGCGTCGGAGGGTCGCCGCCGGGAACCCCTTCAGGGCCCGACTTCTGTGCAGGTTCGCCGGAGCTTCGTGCCTCCAGTCGAAGATCCACGTCAGCAGTCGGAGAGCGCCCCGTGCCCAGCGTCCGTTGGTTCAACGGTCGGACAGGATCACCGGTCATCTTCTTGTATTTGCTCTTCTTAGTAATTAGTCCGGTGAAGTGCAACCTCGCTCTGATACCACTTATAGGGGATCGGTGGCCGGCTAGAAGGGGGGTTGGATAGACGCCACCCCTAAATCGATTGCTTCCTACATATTTATTAGTTGTGTAGCGGAATACAAACAATGCAAACACAAATACGAAAGCTAAATACAAATATCAAAAACAAGAAAGAGCAAGCAAACCAACACACATTGTTTAACGTGGTTCGGAGATAAAACTCCTACTCCACGGCTATCCGTAAGATGGACGATCCCGATCCGTCGGTGGATGACTCCCTGGAAACTTCAGCTAGCTCAAACCTCCTTGTGGGTGGAGAAACCTCGCCACAAACTCACCAAGACCTCTTGGACACAAGGGAAACCTTGAGCATTGATAGACTACTAATTAGACTTTAACCAAGTCCAATTTCGTCAACTATAACCAAGCTCCCAAGCCTTGGTTATATAGGCCACAGGTTGGAAAACCCCTCCTACCAGTCGACTGCCAAAACCATCAGTCGACTGCCTTCTTGTGGAGATTTGATCGTTACATCCCAACGACTCTATACCAGTCGACTAGTAAAAGTACCAGTCGACTGCTCTACATTGGCTGAGTGAACAGAAACATTCTGTTCGCTCCCAGTCGACTGCCCATTCGACTACACCAGTTAACTGATGAAACCACCAGTCGACTGGTACCCGAGTACACTTCACTCAGCACTCATACCCTCACCCTTATGACTCACTTGACGCTTCTTTGCAGCCTTGACCTCTTTCCTTCAAGCCTACTCCCTTTGTCTCTCATCCCTCAGATGCATTCAAGCCCGCGGCTTGTCCCCAATGTCATACTTTACGTATGCCTTGAAGTTGTTGGAACCCCAAGGTTGTTTTGGTGTGATCAACAAGTTAAGTTAGGTCCTGCGTTGTTTCTAACCTTGTGTCTAAGTGTGCAGGAGCTTAGGAGCACAGGTACTCGAGCGGAAGACGCAGCTAGCGAGAAGGACGGCACGCTGTGCGTCCGAGGGACGAGGCACTGCGGAAGAGTACACCGGCAGACGAGAAGGAAGTGCGCGCGATGGTTCCGAGGGCCGGAGCGGAAGATTGCTCGGGGGGCAAGAGAGCGCGAAGGTCGGCACGGGTGCGACCGAGGGACAAAGTCTAGAGTACCCGGTGGGCGAGAAGGAACACGCGGCAATTCCGAGGATGAAGCCGGGAGGAAGCACGCTCGAGAAGACCGGAAGATGGGTTGGGTGAGCCCTATTCGGATGGCGAGATCACCCAGTAAGCGGATCCGGGCGGAAGACCCGAGCAAAGGCGGGGCCGAAGCAGGCGAGGTCCGGACACAAAGTCAACGAGTTGACTTTTGCTCGAAGCGTCCGGGCTATCCGGGCGCGGAACACAGTTTGACTAGACGCGTCTTTCGCGTTACGGATGAGGGATAAGTTTTATCCCCGAGGGAACCTTCCAGGCGCCCCGACCAAAACTATAAATATAGCCTTGGTCCAAGCTTTCAACAATCACGATCATTCTATTTCCAAACACTTGTATGCTTTGGTTGTTAAGCTTCTGTTTTAAACGCTGTAAGAGGCTTCTCCGCCTGAAGGAGTTTTTGAGCTTAATCTTCCTTGGATTAACAACCACATCGGTTGTAACCAAGTAAACATCTGGTGCCTCGTCTTTTCTTTTATTCTTTTATTTATCTGCTTAATTTATTTTACAAGTGGTATCAGAGCTGAGTACGCCTCAGAGGGACTAACCGCCGTCTGAAGCTACAAAACAATGGCCGGAGCTAGCGACTACCCACCAGCATTCGAGGGGGAGCTTGCTTCTTGGAAGCAACAAATGATGGTATTTCTTAACTCTGATATTGGTATTTCTCTAATAATGAAAACAGGTTATGAAGCACCGAAAGACACGAACGGAGAGAAAATCGGCATATGCCTCTGGAATGAGAAGCAACGTGAAGAGCCCATGGCAAATGCTCAGGCAGAGTTTCACATTCTAAGCGCAATACCAACTAAAGATTTCGACAGAGTCGGAGAGTACAAAAGCGCGAAAGAACTTTGAGAAAAGTTCTTAATGCTCTACGAAGAACCGGTTGAAGTCGTCTCCTCAATAGACATCGAGCCGTCATCAGAAGAATCCGAGACGGAAGAAATTACCAAGACAGCCCCAACAGCTGAAGTACATCCCGAGATCGATGAAGGGGGAGAATCTTCGGAAGAAATTAATTTAACAAGGGGAGAACCAACGGTCGACGAGGTAAGTAAGGTATGACCTCTACCCTCTGAACAACTGGTTCAATTAATCAAATTACTTGAAGATTTTTGCGAACCAAAATTTGAATTATCGAAAGAACTTTTCGGATTAGAAAATCTTCGGTCGAATAATTGTTGCAAATTACAAAATATTTTTACGAAAGAATTATGCAACTTAGAAATATTATCGAAAACTTTTTCCGAATCTAAAAATTTGTTCGAATTACAAAGTGTTTTGACGAAAGATTCTTGCAAATCACAAAGTAATTTTTCGAAAATTTTTTCCGAAAAAATTTTTCAAGTTACAAATATTATCGAAAAGTTTTTCCGAATCTAAAAATTTGTTCGGAATACGAAACATTTTTTTAAACAAAGTTTGCAAATTAGAGATATTATCGAAAGAGTTTTTCGGAGTAGTAAATCTATTATCCACAGATTGTTGCAAATTTATGTTGTCAAAATACTTTTGTAAATTACAAACTATTTTGTCGAACGAAGTTTGCAAATCAGAAGTATTGTCGAAAAACTTTATCAAGTTTATATTATCGAAATATCTTTGCAAATTAGGAATTCAAAATGACATGTTACAATTTGCACAAATTTCTACATGCTCAAAATTTCTTTCTTCAAAGTTAAGAAATTATGATAAATTAAAATGGAAATTTAAAATTTTCTGATAAAAGCATTAGAATATATAAATAAATAAATGCATAGAAAATTTCTTTTAATGTTATCAATTCTCTTAAAATTTTCTTGCATAAATTTTTCGGCTTAGAAAGTGTTTAATTATTGATGACGAATACTTGAAATTTTTTTTTTTTTAAAAAAAAAAGGTTATTTCTTGACTTAGAAATTTGTCTTGACTTAGAAATATTTCCCTGAAAATTATTGAAATATATTTTCAAATTTTTTTAATGTCAACCCTTAGATTTTAGTTGTTCCCCATTTCTATTGTGATCAAAGGGGGAGAAGGAAAGTATAAGTCTAGGGGGAGGTAGAAAATTGAAAATTAAAATTTGGAATGTTTGAAATTTAATTTCTTCTATCATGTTGCATGTTATTGCAATAAACTGTTTAATTTCATATCTATTGTTGACCCTAGCTTAACTTGGGTTGATCACACCAAAAAGGGGGAGATTGTTGGAACCCCAAGGTTATTTTGGTGTGATCAACAAGTTAAGTTAGGTCCTGCGTTGTTTCTAACCTTGTGTCTAAGTGTGCAGGAGCTTAGGAGCACAGGTACTCGGCGGAAGACTGACTAGGGAGAAGGACGGCCTGTTGTGCGTCCAGGGACAGCTGGGAAGAGTACCCGGACGAGAAGGAAGTCTGTGAGTGGTTCCAGTATGAAAGGAGCGGAGATTGCTCGGGGAGCAAGAGGCGTAGCTAAGCGAAGGTCGGCCGGGGTGCGACGAGGGGCAATCTGCGGATGAGTACCACAGTGGGCGAGAAGGAACACGTGGCAGTCGAGGGCGAGGCCGGGAGGGAATCACGCTCGAGAAGACCGGAAGATGGGTTCGGGTGAGCCCTATTCCGGATGGCAGAGATCACCCAAGTAAGCGGATCCGGAGCGGAAGACCCGAACCGAGGCGGGACTGAAACGGAGTAGAGGTCTTGGACGCAAAAGTCATCCAGAGTTGACTTTTGCTCCGGGGCGTCCGGAACTGTCCGGGGTGCCCGGAACAGCCCGGGGCGCCCGGAACCTGAAGTTTGACTAGAACGCGTCTTTCGCGTTCTGGATGTTGGGGGATAAAGTTTTATCCCCCCAGGGCGCCCGGAACCCTTCCAGGCGCCCCGACCAAGGCTATAAATATAGTCTTGGTCCAGAAGCTTTTCAACAATCACGATCATTCTATTTCCAAACACTTGTATGCTTTAGTTGTTAAGCTTCTGTTTTCTGTGCCTAAACGCTGTAAGAGGCTTCTCCGCCTGAAGGAGTTTTTGAGCTTAATCGTTCGAGGAAGGGTTGTCTGTTTTTAATTGACAGGTTATTTACCAACCCTTCTAGCCGGCCAACGGTCCTACAGAAGTCACTTCCCTCGGACCTTGTCCTCGCTGCCTTGTCCACGGTCCCTCGGATGCTCCATCCTTCACTGGACCCGAAGCCATCAAGATGAGTCATATGTGTATCCTGCAAACCTGCACACTCACATACACATAGCAAATAATAAGAGTGAAGCTAACTTAAACTCTTTGCCTAAACACCAAAACACATTGGCGCACGTACCATTGGGATTGCTCCAAAAATATTTTCTTATAAAACTATTTTTCCATGATAGTATATGCCATAAATAATATCTATAAGAATTTTCATGATCTTTAAAATTTTGTAGAATTTTTGAAGCATTTCTGAAATTCGGACAGGATTGAATTTTGGAAATTAGAAATCTTAATCAATTACAGCAATCGATTACCAACTCTAATCAATTAGGCTAATTGATTAAGTGAATTCTCATGAGCATAGTAGCTTACGGAATCGATTACAAAAATCGATTAAAGGTTTTAATTGATTACAACAATCGATTAACACTCAGGAATCGATTGAATCTCAACTTCAATCAATTATGGCTGGTCTTAAGCGATTAAGAGCTTTGTTTAAGCACTTAAGATCCTGATTTTAGCTTAAATAAGTTTATTTAATTTAAATAATCCATGTTTAGTTGTGTTAACTATCCTTAACCCTAAGAAATTCATTTGTGAACATTTAAAGATAGTTTTTATGATTGAAATAAGATTGTAATGGTTAAGAGAGATTCAGTTGAAGTTTAGGATGAAGTTTGCATTCAATTTGATTATTGAACCTTGACACTTTAAAATTTTGGGTTTCCTAAAGGTTAGAAACTCCAAGTCATTATTGGTGTAATGACAGAAGTTTGGAGCATATTTTGAGAGGGAGCTACTCCTTAAAGATATGATTTTTTTTATCAACCAAATGGAAGGTTTTTAAACCTTCATTGTTATGTATGCTCTTGGATGGGCATTTGGGCACAATGAAGGGTATAGAACCTTCAATGTGATGTTGTGAACAACAAGTGAGGTTATGAAAAACATGTAGGTAACTCTTTAGGGGGAGAGTTTTTGATATGTGTCAAAGGGGAAGAATGTAAGGTTTAAGTTAGGAAACCTTCATTACACAAAGGGGGAGGCTACCCTCTTGGAAAGGGGGAGAATAAAGGAAACTCTCATTCATACTTTGGAATGAAGAAGAAGTTGAGGATATGAGATTAGCCTAACTTAAACATATTGTCAAACATCAAAAAGGGGGAGATTGTTGGTGCAATTTTCTTAGATCAAGGTTGACCAGTTTGACTAAGCTTGAGTTGGCTCAAGCTTGAGTCTTCATGTTTGACTTTTGATGTTTGACAATATATGGAGATTGCAGGTACAATTGTCCGTTATGAGAAGATTGGTCAAGTTTTGACCAGTTTGATATGAAGAAGAGTCAAGTAGGTCAATGTTGACCAGATACTTGATTGGGAAGTCCTAATTAGAAGTTAGACAAGGGCAAGTCCAACGGAAAGGTTGGCAGAAGAAGAAATCTAAGTGGATCCGTGTTGATCGGACATTTGGTGTGGAAAGTTTTGGTGAATGAAGACAGGTGAAAAGCCCTAGTGAGTGAAGGTAGGTAGATAAAAAGTTTTAGTGATTGAAACTAGGCAGTTGAAAAATCTTGATGAGTGAAGCCAGGTGAAAAGCCCTAGTGAGTGAAGCTAAGTAGATGAGAAGTCCTAGTGAATGAAGTTAGGCAGTTGGAAAATCCTGGGAAGTGAAGCCAGGTAAAAAGTCCTAATGAGTAAAGCTAGGTAGAAGGAAAATCCTGGTGAGTGAAGCCAGGTGAAAGTCCTAATGAGTGAATCTAGGTATTGAAAAAGTCCTAGTGAGTGAAACTATGCATGTGGAAATCCAGGTGTGTTAATGGTTGATCAGACACCTTGTGATTGGTAAGTCCAAGTGGGTCAAGACTGATCGTACACTTGGCACAAGATTGTAAGTCCAAGTGGGTTAAGGTTGACCGGATACTTAGTAATTAGAAGTCCAAGTAGGTTAAAGGATTGATCGGATACTTAGAACACGGAGACAAGTCTAGGTGGGTCAAAGGATTGATCGGACACTTGATGAAGAAGTTCTAACAGGTCAAGCTTGACCGGATATTGGGTAAAGGAATCCTAGACTTCGATTGGGAAGTTAGGGTTTGGTAATTGACTAACCTAGTCAATTACCATAGCTTAAGTTACTAAGGTAATCGCTTAAGCTTGGAATCGTGAGAAAAGCCTCCTAATCGATTGGTGTAATCGATTAGGATACCATAAGCGATTAGGGCAATCACTTACGGTGCCTTCTACGTCAAACAAAAGGATCTGTTCGAAGCTTAAGTGATCAGGGTGATCAGTTAAGCTGGATTTCGTGAAAGGTACAAAGGGTTCGGTAAGCAATTTAGCAGGAAGGCTTAATCACTTACGGGGTTTCTCGCGATAAAACTGAGGGTTGCTGAATCGATCTGGCTAATTAATTCAGCAATGCCTAATCAACTAGAGTAGTTGATTAAGGTTGAAAATATAGTCATTTATGCAGGTTGCTGACGTGGTAATCGATAAATGGGATTCTTAATCGATTAAGGCTCCAACGGTAACCCTAGAAAAGGGTTTTCGAGCACTTTTATCAGTAGCGCTTACACAATTCTTCTCCATACATTTTTACCGGATCTTGAGCTTTGGAAGACAAGTGTTGTAGCACTTTCCAATTGGTTCAGAGACATCCACAAGAAACAAGAGATCAAGTAAGAAGAGGTTTCGAGTTGTATTTTTACATTTCTTGTTTAGAGTTGTATCCTTGTTCTTGTGTTGTACGAGGCTTCTCAGCCTCCGGTTGTTCTAAGGAGTTGTTTTCATAGTGGAGAGTGTGTCGTGTGTGGATCCTTGGATTAGTTACCTCTTCTTGAGACGGATATCAAGTAAATCTACTTGTTAGCATTGGAGAGCTTGGCTTTAATTATATCCGCTGCAAATCAACATATGCAAAGCAAGCAAACGAGCACAACGAGTTATTCCCCCCCCCCCCTCCCCCCCCCCAGCTCTGAAGTGTCCCAACAAAAAGGATAAGAAGAAAGAGGCATACCAAGGAGGAACACTTCAGCTATCTTACTATAAGGAATCAACTAAGATACTTGAAAATGCTGGAGAAATTGATTTTTCCTAGTCAATATAATTGTAAACTTTTTTTGTAAAATTGTATTGAATCTATAAAATTGTTGTTGATGTAACGCCCATCCTAAATGCTTTCTAAGAGCGGGGTTACTTTCTTACACTTTTACTTCTTCTTTAACTGAAGCACTACTCTACTTGACAATAATTAAATGAATTTCTTTTACTCTCTAAAATGAATCCACATACATTAATGCATCATTTAGCATACCTCACGTGTTAAAAGTATCAATCTCAAAAACTAATTAAGCATTTCTTCATTTTATTACTTTAGAATCTCATGCATATTCTTTAAAAGACATGGAATCATCATATCTAACAAACATTAACTAAAACTAATCTATTTCATTACCAGCAACAGAAATATTAAACAATATCCAACATATGCAAAGTTAACAATTTATAAAATTTTCTTGATAATGAATAGAAAGTAAACTCTCTAAATATTCGTAGTAATTTAAAGAAAAAGAAATCTTAATATGTTCTTAGCAAATTCCCAAGGCTTTCCATAGTCCAAGCATCACACACACCATCACGCATCCCCTTGTCGCCTTCCTTCAAAGTTGTTTTCCTTTTCCTTTGTCTACAGTAAGAGGAAATGCAACTAGTAAGCAATAAGGCTTAGTAAGTACTACCTAGCTCACAAAAATCTCGAGATGTTCAAGCATGTTTTTTTTAAAAATACTTTTCATGCCAGAATCTTTACTACTACTTACACTGATGGTACATGTAAACATGCATAAATACTTTTGTACTAATAGACGAACTAAAACAAGTTTAAGTCAAGAAAACATGCATATACAAGCATTTAACTTTCTGAAACATATACAAGCATTTAACTTCCTTAAACATATACAAGCATTTAACTTCCTTAAACTCGCTTTTTCTTAACTTAACTTGAAACTTAGAAATTCTTCAAACTTGAAAACTTTGCTAAAGCATATACTTGAAAATAAATAGCTTCACTTGGGATCCCTAAGGCGTAAGTACCATCATATGCGCGTTTCATAATAGGTTGGGGTAGCGAGTCACCAATCCTAAAAGAGCAGACCTTGGTCTACCAGGACCAAGACCTTGGAATTGGACACCTGGATTTATTTACGATAACCTTGGAAGTCGGGTACTGGCCTTTCAAAGTAAAATATCTTAATTACTTCTTCTTTAAATGTCTTGGCATTTTAACAAGTACCTCGTGTGCCAGAATCCCTAAAGTCTTGACTTTGGGATCTACTTAAGGCCTTGGCCTTTTCTTCTTTTCTTTATCTTTCTTATACTTCTCCTAAGCCCACAATACTGATTGGGTATTCTTCCATATGCATCTACGAGTGAAATCAACTAGGTAACACACAATCATGCATAGAACACAAAAGAAATCTGCACATATAATGTTTCTATGACGAGAAATCAACGAAAACCACCTCTTACTGCAGGTGAGCGGTACTTACAGTGTTATCTTGAACTTACTTACGTGAAACCCCTCTAGGATTCTGGTGAAACTTGATATCCTCGTGGTTTGCTCACGTCCACGCGTTCCTCTCGTCGAGATGAGTCAAAAAATATCAAAAGTTCCCTCGAAGCTCATCCTAGCCGGCCACCACAGGAAGCCCTACGCTTCTATTGTTTTTTTACGCCCAGGCCAAGGAGGAGTCGGCGCATGGGAGGGAGAGGAAAGATTAGGTCGAGATAATCCCATTATTTCACTTAAGTTCTTCTATTTATGCCTAGGGACGTATTTATTTCTACATAAAATTACTCTGCTCTCTTTTCTTTCAGCACACCCCTACTGGGGCACCTGGTCATCCTAAACATTCTTAAGACTTTGCTTACTAAGGGGTTCCGGGGTCGAACCTTGGCTTGACAACTTTTTGCCGCAACTTTTTTTCTTTTTGGTAAAAATACCAAATGACCTTCGAAAATTCTATAAAAATACTCTAAAATTTTCTAAAAATCTCTAGAATATTTTTAAAGCATTTCTAAATATTTATAAGCACTTTTAGAACTCAAAACAAAGAAATTTGGGGTGTTACAATTCCCCATACCTTATAAAAAGTTCGTCCTCGAATTTAGAATAATTCTGGATATTTTTGTCTCATACTGTCCTCACTCTCCCAAGTAGCTTCTTCATGCTTCTGATTTTGCCAAATGACCTTCACTAGTGGTACTTCTTTGTTTCTTAGTCTCTTAACTTCTCTGTCCACTATTTGTGTAGATATGCTCTCATAGCTAAGATCCTCCTGGATCTGTACCAACTGAGGCTGAATCACTTGGCTGGGATCGTGGACGCACTTCTTTAGCGTGGAGACATGAAATACATTTTGTATTGCTAACATGTCTTGTGGTAAGTCCAGTTTGTAAGCTACATTCCCAATCTTCTCTGTAATCAGGTAGGGTCCTACGTAGCGAGGACTTAACTTGCCCTTTTTGCCAAATCTCATCACTCCCTTCATTGGAGCGACCTTGAGAAAGACTGAATCCCCTACTCGGAATTCAAGTGGCCTACGGCGTGTGTCAGCATAGCTTTTCTGCCTACTCTTGGCAGTCTTAATTCTCTGTTTGATCTTCTGGATATCCTGAGTGGTCTCATCTATCATCTCAGTCTGAATGCCCAACTCTACTTCCATTTCTTTCCTTTCACCTGCTTCTTGCCAGCAGATGGGTGATCTGCACTTCCTACCATTCAATGCTTCATACAGTGCCATCTTAATAGTGGTTTGATAGCTATTGTTGTAGGCAAATTCAGCTAAGTACAAATATTTGCACCAACTGCCCTTGAAATCTAATGCACGAGCCCTGAGCATATCTTCTAAAATCTAATTTACTCACTCTGTCTGTCCATCAGTCTGAGGATGGAAGGCTATGCTGAACTTGAGTTTGGTGCCTAGTGCATTCTGAACACACTCCCAAAAATGAGAGGTGAAGCGCCCATCTCTATCAGAAACGATAGATCTCGGAACTCCATGAAGTCTGATCACTTCCTTAACATATAGCTGTGCCAACTGCTCTATAGAGTAGGACATTTTGATGGCAAGAAAATGGGCAGACTTGGTCAATCTGTCAACTATCACCCATATTGCATCATATCCATTAGTGGTTCTTGGAAGACCCGTTATAAAGTCCATGGATATTTCTTCCCACTTCCACTCCGGTATTGGAAGGGGTTGTAGGACTCCTCCTGGTTTCTGGTGCTCCGCTTTGACTCTCTGGCATGTCAGGTAGGTACTGACATATTTAGCAACATCTCTCTTGAGTCCAGACCACCAGAATCTCTGTTTCAAATCTTGATACATCTTGGTGGAACCAGGATGCTTGGAGTAACGTTTACTATGAGGCTCGTCTAGAATCTTATTTCTCAGTTCCTCATCATTGGGGACACAAAGGCGGCTTCCCAGATAGAGGGTTCCACTGTTTGAGACTCGAAACTCTGAATTTTCTTCTTTTTGTATCCCTTGCTTGATCTTTTGGATATCTGGATCCTCACTTTACTTTCTCTGTATATCCTCAAGCAGGGTTGACTCTAATGCAGAAAGTTGCCCATAAATAACTTCAACTCTAAAGTCTGACAATGCCTTCTGCAGTGGCAATGCTAATGACGGCAAGGACATCAGGGGTGCACTGGATTTTTGTCTTAGTGCATCCGCCACTTTGTTAGCTTTACCTGGGTGGTAGATGATTTCACAATCATAATCTTTAACCAACTCCAGCCACCTACGCTATCTCATGTTTAAATCTTTCTGGGTAAATAAATACTTCAAACTCTGATGGTCTGTGAAGATTCTGTACTGAACTTCATACAAATAATGTCGCTAGAGTTTTAGTGCAAAGACCACAGCTGCCAGCTCAAGATCATGAGTGGGGTAGTTCTTCTCATAGTCCTTGAATTGTCTGGAAGCATAAGCTATAACCTTCCCCTCTTGCATGAGTACAGCCCCAAGGCCCATCTTGGAAGAATCACTGTATATCTCTCATTCGTCTTGTTGGTTGGTCCTAGGAAGATTGTACCGGTTCATAATCTTTAACCAACTCCAGCCACCTACGCTGTCTCATGTTTAAATCTTTCTGGGTAAGTAAATACTTCAAACTCTGATGGTCTGTGAAGATTCTGCACTGAACTCCATACAAATAATGTCGCTAGAGTTTTAGTGCAAAGACCACAGCTGCCAGCTCAAGATCATGAGTGGGGTAGTTCTTCTCATAGTCCTTGAATTGTCTGGAAGCATAAGCTATAACCTTCCCCTCTTGCATGAGTACAGCCCCAAGGCCCATCTTGGAAGAATCACTGTATATATCAAAACTCTTGTCACTCTCAGGACAGTCAGAATGGGGGCACTGGTCAGTCTTTTCTTCAGCTCTAGAAAACTTTGCTCACATTTGTCTTGTTGGTTGGTCCTAAGAAGATTGTACTGGTTCCACTGTATAAAAATTTTGTACAAGTGTCGAACCTTTCCTAAACAACCTATTGTGTTCTTTAAAAGTTAAATTAGGAATCGCAAACGGAACTTAACATTATTGATTCCAAATTTAACTTATCTGTTCTTAATGGTTTAGATTTGGATTGCAAGCGGAACTTAACACTATTGATCCAAATCAACCTATGTTACAAATTCAATTAAATATTTATTTATAAAATCGGCTCCCAGGTCAAACATGGTGAGACACTTGGCCTTCTTGGGTATAGGATCATCCACCACTGCCTCGACAAAGCTTTTAATAGAAATTCAATATTTAATTTCCTAAAATAACATTATGTTTAACCAAAAAGAACAATCGAATCACAAATTTGAAAAATAAAAGAAAAGAAACACAACTTCGAATATCTAATCCGAAAATCTAGAATCTAATGCCTCTTGTGTTTGGAATTCATACAAAAAAAAACTAGTATGATGCGGAAAATAATTACTAGTTATACCTTCCTTTGTATGCAACGACCTCTTGATCTTCTACCGTATTTCTCTTCTTATCTCGGACGTTGTGTGGGCAACGATCTACCGAGATGAGAACCACCCAAGCCCTTCTCCTTCTTCCTTGCAAGTTTTGGCCAAACCATGAATCCTCCAAGGATGTAGAATTTCGGCCACCACCACCAAGCTCCAAGGGATGCAAGAAACAAAGCCTCCTTTCTCTCCTTCTTCTCCTAGCTAGAACCAGCCACCATCAAAAGCTCTAAGAGAAGGATGAAACCGGCCACTAAAGAAGAAGGGAAGAGGAGAGGGAGAACCTCTAGGGCCGGCCACAACCAAGGAAGAGAGGGAGAAAAAATAGAATAGAGTTGTTGTCCATGAAGGCACCTCTACCCCCTCTTTTATATTTCTTGGTCTTGGCAAATAAGGAAATTTAAATAAAAACTTCCTTAATTCCTTTGCCACGAAAAAGAAAATTTAATTGATTTAAAATCAATTTCCTTTTCTCAAACCATATGGTCGGTCACTATAAATCTCCAATCAAGGAAAGTTTAATTCACACAAGAATTAAAACTTCCTAATTTGTTTCTGGAAATTTATAAAAAAAAATTCTCTAATAACTTTTCCCTTCATGGTGGGTTATAAAAGGAAATTTTATAAATTAAAATCTTTCTTTTAAACATGTGGATGATTTCCAAAAAGGAAAGTTTTCTCTAAAATTAAAATCTCCTTTTAATCTACAAATAAGGAAAGATATCAAATCTTTTCTTAATCTTTTGTAGAAACTTATAAAAGGAAATATTTAATTTTAAAACTCTCTTTTAAAATCATGAACATGGTTAAAAAAGGAAAGTTTTATCAAAATTAAAATCTTCCTATCAATCTACAAATAAGGAAAGATATCAAATTTTTTCTTAATCCTTTGTAGAAAGCTATAAAAGGAAAGATTTAAATTTTAAACTCTCTTTTAAAAACATGAACATGGTTACAAAAGGAAAATTTTATCAAAATTAAAATCTTCCTATCAATCTATAAATAAGGAAAGATATCAAATCTTTTCTTAATCCTTTGTATAAAGCTATAAAAGGAAATATTTAAATTTTAAACTCTCTTTTAAAATCATGGAATCCACATAAGAAAAAATTTTAAAATAAAAATCCTTTTTTTATGTGATGTGGTCGGCCACATCATGCTTGGACTCCAAGCATTGGCCGACCACTAACTTGGCTCAACCACTTGATCTTGGTTGGCCCTAGCTTGGGTTCCAAGCTAGCTTGGCCGGCCCCCTTGGGCTGGGTAAGGAGTGGGTATGTGGTGGGTATAAATCTCTATATACAAGAGGCTACGATAAGGACCGAGAAGAGAAATTGGTTTTGGTCTCCTGATGAAATTAAGCTTCCCGTGTTCACCCCGAACACACAACTTAATTTCATCAATAATAATTTATACCACTAAAGAATTATTATTGAACTACCACACAAATCCCAAATTATGTTTTGGGCTCCTTCTTATTATGAGTATGTTAGTCTCCCTGTGTTTAAGATGTTGAATGTCCACTAATTAAATGAGTTATTGACAACTCACTTAATTAATATCTTAGTCCAAGAATAGTACCACTCAACCTCATCGTCATGTCGAACTAAGTCCACCTACAGGGTTTAACATGACAATCCTTATGAGTTCCTCTTGGGGACATTCTCAACCTAGATAACTAGGACACAATTTTATTTCTATAATCAACAACACACACTATAAGTAATATCATTTCCCAACTTATCGGGCTTATTGATTTATCGAGCTAAATCTCACCCTTTGATAAGTCAAAGAAATAAATATTAAATATATGTGCTTGTTATTATATTAGGATTAAGAGCACACACTTCCATAATAACTAAGGACTCGTTCTTTTATTAAGTCAGTATAAAAAGAACTTGCCTTAATTGATCCTACTCAATAGACTTAGAGTGTACTAGTGTAATTTATTAGTCAAGATAAACTAATACCTAATTACACTACGACTATTCCAACGGTTTTTTCCTTTCCATCTTAGTCGTGAGTAACTGTTTATAATTTATAAAGAACCGATAACATGATCTTCTGTGTGTGACACCACACACCATGTTATCTACGATATAAATTAATCAAATAACTACACTTAATATAAATGTAGACTTTTGACCAATGTGAGATTCTTTTATTTCTAAATAAATATTTATACAAAAGCTAGGCTTTTAGTATACACTCTAATAATCTCCCACTTATACTAAAAGACTAAGACGTCATATCTGTTGTCATACATCTGATCCCCAAACCTTCAACATGCCCATTAAAAGCTCTAGCCTTAAGGGCCTTAGTGAAAGGATCTCTCAGGTTATCATCTGATGTAATCTAGGTGGCAACAATTTCTCCTTGTTTATACGATTTCTCGTATTGGGTGGTACTTGTGCTCTATTGTGTTTACTTGCCTTATGAACATATGGTTTCTTCGAGTTTGCTACTGCACCAAATAATTTTGGGCAAACCAGAAATCATATCTAAGTCTATCTTGAAGTATTTGAGCCATACAGCTTCTATGGCTGCCTCAGAGGCTGCCATATACTCAGCTTCTATAGTGGAGTCTGAAAAAGCACCTATGCTTATCACTCTTCCATAGTTATGACTTTACCTCCTAAAGTAAACACAAAACCCCGAGGTCGACTTACTATTGTCCCTTTCCGATTGGAAGTCAAAATCCGTGTAACGCACAGGGAGCAAATTATCTGCCTTGTAAGCTAGCATATAATCTCTAGTGCCTCTAAGGTACTTCTATATATGCTTTACCACAGTCCAATGTCCTTGTCCAGGGTTATTTTGATATCTGCTAACTATGCTCATGGCAAAGCAGATATCCGGTCTCGTACACAGCATTGCATACATTAGGCTGCCTTCATGTCCTCTATCTCCTTTGATGTCTTCGGAGACATCTCTTTAGATAAAGCTACTCCATGCCTAAAAGGTAAGAAACCTTTCTTGGAGTTCTGCATGCTAAAACGAGCTAGGATCGTATATGAAGCTCAGGATAAGCACAACATTCTTTTCTTGTAATCTTTGATCTCGAGAATATGTGCGCATTCTCCCAAGTCCTTCATATCGGATTACTTGGACAACCATACCCTACTTCCGACAACACTTTGATATTGTTTCCAACTACCAAAAATATTATCTACATATAGTACAAGAAATACCACCACGCTTCCATCACACTTTACAAGACTCATCCGGACGCTGAATAAATTCATATGACTGGTTTACTTTATTAAACTGGATGTTCCAAGACCTTGAAGCTTTGCTTCAGTCCATAGACTGATTGATCTTGCACACAAGATGCTCTTTGCTCTTTGCAATGAACCTTTCTGGTTGCTTTATATGGATGTCTTCTTCAAGACTTCCGTTAAGGAAAACTGTCTTGACATCCACTTGCCAAATCTCATAATCCATATGAGCAACAATAGATAAAGGAATCCGGATAAACTTTAAGCATGGCTACCGGTAAAAGGTTTCCCTTTTTCAACAAGCCTTGCTTTGAAAGTTTACACCTTCCCATCTGTCCTTCATTTTCTATTGTAGACATAATGACTTTTACACCATTTGGTGATTTTTCAAGCTCCCAGACTTTATTATAATACATATATTCTAATTCTTTATTCATTGCTCTTTGCGAAGATGCTACATCTTTATCTTGGAACGCTTCGTCATATGTCCGGGGATCAGGTTCATGTTCACTAGGGATCAAGTCAAAAAGACTCTCCCAAAACATGAATCTTTTCAGGTTGCCTAACAACCCTCCCACTACGATGAGACATTGTCTGCAATTGTGCATCATTTGTGACATGTGTTGCAGTTTCTTGTGATATTTCATCTTGTACAGTTGGCACTAGATAGACGTGTCCTTTCTTTAAGAATAAATTTACTTATGGGCTTGTGGTTCATAATCCTCTTCTAAAAACTGGGCATTGGTGCTAATAATGACCTTCTATTTTTAGGACTATAAACCTCCTTTAATTCCTCTAGGATAACCCACAAACAAGTGAACTCCTGTCCAACTTCTCAGTGTCTCTGTTAAGCACAAGTGCTGGCCTACCCCAAATCTGAATATGCTTCAGATTAGGCTTACGCCTATTCTGCAATTCTATGGGAGTAGAGAGTTCTGATTTAGAAGGTACTACGTTCACTTCCATTTCCAGAGTATATCCTTAAAACGAATTTGGTAATTTTCTAAATAACTCATCATTGATCTAATCATTTCCATAAGAGTCATATACCTTCTTTCTTCTACACCATTCTATTGGGGTGTACCAGGTGCAGTCAGTTGGGATTGAATCCCGACTTCTGATAAACGACTCCTAAACTCTCCTAAGAGGTACTCGTCACTATGATCTCACCGTAGTGTCTTGATACTTTTACTTTGACGTTTCTCCGCATCAGCCTCGTACTATTTGAACTAATCAAAGCACTTAGACTTGTGGCGCATCAAGTAAATGTATCTATATCTTGAATAGTCATCTAAAAGAGATAAAATATTCGAAACAACCTCTTACCTGGATAGTCAAAGGTCCACACAAATTAGAATGAACCAATTCCAACATATCTTTGGCTCCATACCCCTTAGATTTAAAAGCTTCTTGGTTATTTTTTCTTCCAAGTAAGACTCGCAGGTTGGAAAGATTTCCACTACTAATGAACCCAAAAGTTCATCAGCTACCAATGAATCCTACTCAAGTTAATATAACCTAGCCTTAGATGTCAAAGATATAATTGGTTTATTTCCGAAGGTTGCTTTCTCTTATAGTTAGAAGATGTGTTATTAATTTCCATTTGTTGCATCGTGGGAGTTATTGGATTTACAAATTTCTAAACAATGTACCAGAACAGATATCTTTCCTATTTTCTTGATAACAACTTTGTTATCAAAATAGACATAATATCTATTCTTTAATAGTTTAGAAACCGAAATCAGGTTCTTCTTAAACTTAGTACGTAAAGACAATTTCTGAAAATCCATATTTTATTCCTATCTTAGGATATACATCTCCCACTGCAACAGCTACTACTTTTGTAGTAGTGCCCATGTAGACAGTGATTTTTCCTTCATATAGTTATCGGGTTTCCTAGAGCCCCTGCAATGAATTGCAGACATGATCAGTGGTTTCCGTATCTACACACCAGGTACCGATAGATAACACCACTAAACATGTAATAACTAATGGAAAAAAAACACCTTTATTGTTCTCAGTTCTGAGAAGACAGACCACCTTAATGTCCAAGTCTTATTTCGAATCAATATAATTGGGACCACTAAGTCTATTCTATAGTATAACAGATAGGGGATTGACTAACATTTGAAATCCTAAGAATCACAAAAAATATTTGGTCAAGACCAACTCCTTAAAATCCCCGTGAATTTTGTATGCCACGATAGTGACGTATACAAAATCAAAGAGGAGATTTTATCCATTAATTTTATTATCTCGTCAACCTTACTTTATGACGAATAAAATTAATAGTTGATCTGTCTTTGATCAAATATTTGGTCAAAACGTTTGAATTTAAAATAATATTGATTCCTCAAATAATATTATTTAAATTCACCAACACCTCAAACATCGGAAATTATGCATGCCACGTTAGTATGGACGTATACAAATTCAAACATTCATAAGAGGAGGGTCTTACCCATTAATTTATTATCTTGTCATCCTAACTTTATGACAAATAAAATTAATAGTTAGTATTCCTTTGGTCCCGCAAAACAATAGCAGTGACTCCGTTGGGGAGGATACTATTGAATGTGTCTAAGTGTATATCATTACTTGATACTTAGTCCATTAAATAGGATTGTGCCCCTTCAGTTGGAGAAGATCACACACTCCTAAATAATTTCCTATAACCATCCATAAAGGAAGTTTGAGCTAGTGATCCGCAACAAACTCATCCGTTGTGGAGGGAGGCACTCAGAGTCAACACACAAGCTTGTTGCATCACTTACAAACTAGTAATGGAGACCGTGGAATTTATTTAAAAATCCTTCTCCCACTTAGTTATTTAAGGTGAGGAATTTTAACCTATGCTAGCATATATCACATGCACACACATATCACAGTAAATAAAGCAATAAATATGGAAATTAATTTTCTAACTATTATAGCTTCTTCCATCACTGTTCTTCGTGTGCTTCAACCCTAGCTGTTGTCATCTTTAGCCACCGCCATCGGGTCTAGTTGTTGCATCCATCTTGCTTCTTATTCGCTGCGCTTTTGGTACTCCAAAAGTACCATGCCTTGCAAGCATCCGATCCGCGACAAAAATAGAATTTTACACATATCGATCCTATATTCCACGAGGGAATGTACATGTAATCTAGATTGAAAATAAAATTCTAAAATCCTTGGGCTAATACATCTCCTGCTATATTAGTTACATACAATCATGCACATACAAAATAATGCCCTTGACATGTCCAAGGGTCCAATCACACACAATTCTATATGCCATAATAGTTGGAACCTACAACTAAAAAGTTAGCATATCCTACCATTATCCTGCCTAATTTATATATAACATGTGCATAATTAATTTGAAAACCAAACACACAGAGGCAAACCCTAGCTCTGATACCAATTGTTGGTTGGTCATAGGAAGATCGTACCGATTCCACTGTAAAAAAATTTTGTACAAGTGTCGAACCTTTCCTAAACAACCCATTGTGTTCTTTAAAAGTTAAATTAGGAATCGCAAACGGAACTTAACATTATTGATTCCAAATTTAACTTATCTGTTCTTAATGGTTTAGATTTGGATCGCAAGCGGAACTTAACACTATTTATCCAAATCAACTTATGTTATAAATTCAATTAAATATTTATTTCTAAAATCAGCTCCCAGGTCAAACATGGCGAGGCACTTGGCCTTCTTGGGTATAAGATCATCCACCACTGCCTCGACAAAGCTTTTAATAGAAATTCAATATTTAATTTCCTAAAATAAAATTAGGTTTAACCAAAAAGAACAATCGAATCACAAATTTGAAAAATAAAAGAAAAGAAACACAACTTTGAATATCTAATCCAGAAATCTAGAATCTAATGTCTCTTGTGTTTGGAATTCATACAAAAGAAAACTAGTATGATGCGGAAAATAATTACTAGTTATACCTTCCTTTGTATGCAACGACCTCTTGATCTTCTACCATATTCCTCTTCTTATCTCGGACATTATGTGGGCAACGATCTACCGAGATGAGAACCACCCAAGCCCTTCTCCTTCTTCCTTGCAAGTTTCGGCCAAACCATGAATCCTCCAAGGATGTAGAATTTCGGCCACCACCACCAAGCTCCAAGGGATGCAAGAAACAAAGCCTCATTTCTCTCCTTCTTCTCCCAGCTAGAACTGGCCACCATCAAAAGCTCCAAGAGAAGGATGAAACCGGCCACTAAAGAAGAAGGGAAGAGGAGAGGGAGAACCTCTAGGGCCGGCCACAATCAAGGAAGAGAGGGAGGAAAAATAGAATAGAGTTGTTGTCCATGAAGGCATCTCTACCCCCTCTTTTGTATTCCTTGGTCTTGGCAAATAAGGAAATTTAAATAAAAACTTCCTTAATTCTTTTGCCATGAAAAAGAAAATTTAATTGATTTAAAATCAATTTCCTTTTCTCAAACCATATGGTCGGCCACTATAAATCTCCAATCAAGGAAAGTTTAATTCACACAAGAATTAAAACTTCCTAATTTGTTTCCGGAAATTTATAAAAAAAATTCTCTAATAACTTTTCCCTTCATGGTGGGTTATAAAAGGAAATTTTATAAATTAAAATCTTTCTTTTAAACATGTGGATGATTTCCAAAAAGGAAAGTTTTCTCTAAAATTAAAATCTCCTTTCAATCTACAAATAAGGAAAGATATCAAATCTTTTCTTAATCTTTTTTAGAAACTTTTAAAAGGAAATATTTAATTTTAAAACTCTCTTTTAAAATCATGAACATGGTTAAAAAAGAAAAGTTTTATCAAAATTAAAATCTTCCTATCAATCTACAAATAAGGAAAGATATCAAATTTTTTCTTAATCCTTTGTAGAAAGCTATAAAAGGAAAGATTTAAATTTTAAACTCTCTTTTAAAAACATGAACATGGTTACAAAAGGAATGTTTTATCAAAATTAAAATCTTCCTATCAATATATAAATAAGGAAAGATATCAAATCTTTTCTTAATCCTTTGTGGAAAGCTATAAAAGGAAATATTTAAATTTTAAACTCTCTTTTAAAATCATGGAATCCACATAAGAAAAAAATTTAAAATAAAAATCCTTTTTTTATGTGATGTGGCCGGCCACATCATGCTTGGACTCCAAACATTGGCCGACCACTAACTTGGCTCAACCACTTGGTCTTGGCCTGCCCTAGCTTGGGTTCCAAGCTAGCTTGGCCGGCCCCCTTGGGTTGGGTAAGGAGTGGGTATGTGGTGGGTATAAATATCTATATACAAGAGGCTACGATAAGGACCGAGAAGAGAAATTGGTTTTGGTCTCCTGATGAAATTAAGCTTCCCGTGTTCACCCCGAACACACAACTTAATTTCATCAATAATAATTTATACCACTAAAGAATTATTATTGAACTACCACACAAATCCCAAATTATGTTTTGGGCTCCTTCTTATTATGAGTATGTTAGTCTCCCTGTGTTTAAGATGTTGAATGTCCACTAATTAAATGAGTTATTGACAACTCACTTAATTAATATCTTAGTCCAAGAATAGTACCACTCAACCTCATCGTCATGTCGAACTAAGTCCACCTACAGGGTTTAACATGACAATCCTTATGAGTTCCTCTTGGGGACATTCTCAACCTAGATAACTAGGACACAATTTTATTTCTATAATCAACAACACACACTATAAGTAATATCATTTCCCAACTTATCGGGCTTATTGATTTATCGAGCTAAATCTCACCCTTTGATAAGTCAAAGAAATAAATATTAAATATATGTGCTTGTTATTATATTAGGATTAAGAGCACACACTTCCATAATAACTAAGGACTCGTTCTTTTATTAAGTCAGTATAAAAAGAACTTGCCTTAATTGATCCTACTCAATAGACTTAGAGTGTACTAGTGTAATTTATTAGTCAAGATAAACTAATACCTAATTACACTACGACTATTCCAACGGTTTTTTCCTTTCCATCTTAGTCGTGAGTAACTGTTTATAATTTATAAAGAACCGATAACATGATCTTCTGTGTGTGATACCACACACCATGTTATCTATGATATAAATTAATTGAACAACTACACTTAACATAAATGTAGACTTTTGACCAATGTGATTCTTTTATTTCTAAATAAATGTTTATACAAAAGCTAGGCTTTTAGTATACACTCTAACATGTCTGACCATTCAAACTTCATATTCTTCCTAGTTAGGGCTGTTAGTGGAGAGGCTATCCTAGAAAAGTCCTCCATGAATTTTCTATAATACCCAGCTAACCCAAGGAAGCTTCTGATCTCACTGGCATTCTTGGGCCTACACCAGTTGTTGACTGCCTCTATTTTGGCAGGGTCCACTTGGATACCTTCTCTGGAAATGATGTGACCTAGAAATTCCACTTGATCTAACCAGAACTTGCACTTTGAGAATTTGACATAAAGCTATTTTTGTTGTAGGGTCTGCAGGACTATTCTCAAGTGAGTGTTATGCTCCTCTGGGGTTCTTGAATAGATCAGAATGTCGTCGATAAACATGATGACAAATTTGTCAAGATATTCTCTGAACACTCTGTTCATTAGGTCCATGAAGACCGCAGGAGCATTAGTCACACTAAAAGACATGACTACGAACTCATAGTGACCATATCTGGTTCTGAAAGCTATTCTGGGTATATCACTTTCTTTCACTTTCAACTGATGGTATCCAAAGTGCAAGTCTATCTTCGAGAAAACTGTGGCCCCTCTCAACTGGTCAAAGAGATCATTTATTCTGGGAAGAGGGTACTTGTTCTTAATTGTTACTTTGTTCAGCGCTCTATAATCTATGCACATCCGTATAGATCCATCCTTCTTCTTAACGAACAACACTAGAGCTCCCCAGGGTGAATGACTAGGGCGGATGAAGCCTTTGTCTAGAAGCTCCTGGAGTTGTTCCTGTAATTCTTTTAGCTCTGCCGGGGACATTCTATAGGGCGCCTTGGAAATTGGACCGGTACCAGGTACCAATTCAATTTCAAATTCAACTTCTCGTAGGGGAGGTAGCCCAGGTAGATCTTCTGGAAATACTTCGGGATATTCACAGACCACCCGAACCTCCTCCTTCTTGAGTTCTTTTTGTTCTTCTGCATTCACTATGTATGCAAGGAACCCAGCACACGCTTTAGCTAACATCTGGTGAGCTGTTAAAGAAGATAGGAACTTCTTGGTCCTCCTCTTTGGTGCTCCAATGAACTCAAATGGGACTTCACCCTCTGGACTGAATGTTACATTTCTCTTACAACACTCTACGACAGTATTTTACTTGCTTAGAAAATCCATACCCAGGATGACATCATAGTCTTGCATAGCAAGTACTACTAGGTCAACATATAGCTCTCGGTCTGAAATTCTGATTGGTACAGCCCGGAGCCACTGGTTGGAATCCATGACTTCCCCAAAAGGTAGGGTCGTCAAGAACTTGGAGTTCATGCTCTCTGTAGACCCCTGGAATTCTTTGGTAAAGGGTACTGATATAAAAGAATAGGTCACCCCAGTATCAAATAGTGCAGTAGCTAAATGCTGAAAAATAACTACTTGACCTGTTACGACCGTGGAGGCACTAGCAGCTTCCTCCTTAGTGAGGGAGAATACTCTGGCACTGGCTAAAACTGGTGGGGCTTCCAACCTTCCTTGATTGAGCTGGGGTCCATCCAAAGTTGCAGACATGTAGTGTAGCTGAGGCTTGCCATCGTACTGCACCGTCTGCTGCTGGGATGCTTTGTACTTGTTAGGGCAGTCCTTGGACCTATGTCCTTCTTTCCCACAAGTATAGCATCCTGTGACACCCAAAAGACACGTCCTTGGGTGTGTTCTCCCACATTTAGGACAGGGAGGGTACTTGACTTGCTTGCTCTCTGAACCTCCCTCTGACTGCCTGGCCACTACTTCTGCTTATTGCTCTTGCCCTTCCAGTTCTGGTTACTTGACTGGGGTTTCTAACCCCCTACTGTCTTGTCTTCTATCTTAACTAGCTTGAGTTGCGTTTGTTGTACCTTGATGATGTTCAGATAGTGCTCAGCGATTAATGTACTACTGACCAGCTCTTCACCAGTCTGCGGTCGATGAGTTCCACTACTCACATTAAGTGCTATCTCTGGTCTCAGCATTCAGAGCATAAGTCTAACTCATTCCCTCTCTGTACTTACTAGCTCTGGGCAGAGACGAGCTAGCCTATTGAACCTTTTGACTGCTTCTTCCACTGGCAAGTCACCTTGTCTGAATTCTATAAATTCTTCATAGTGTTTATTGGTGACCCATAGATGGAAGAATTCTTCGTAGAACTCTGTCTCAAAGTCAGCCCAGCATCTCCAGACAGGAAGAATGAGGCACACTTGACCTTCTCGACTTCTGGACAATCAAGAAGCTCCATTGTGCTCTCTAGCGCCTTGAACCAAGCCTGGGCATCCCAGGGCTCAGTCGTGCCCGAGAAGCTTTCCGATTTCAGCTTCTGCCACTGGATAAGGTATGCTTCTTGTCTTTTAACTATTGTGATGACTTCCGGGGAAGCTAGTGGGACCTCAGTCACCACTGGAGTCTCCACGTTTACAGTTGGGGGAGTGGTAGGGACTGGTTACTGATTAGTCATCAGATTGACAATCACTTGTTGCTACTCTGCTACTTGTCTCTGGAGTTGAGCAACAACTTCAAAAAGATTGGTCTCAGTTGTTCTGGGCTCCTCGTTCTCCTAAGCTCCTCGTTCTCCTGAGCTCGGTTCTCAGTACGAGTGGTACGGGGACGTCCTCTTCTTGCCATCTAGTCATGCAGAGGGAAAACTTGAAATCATCACTATACTTTCTAGATATATCTTACTTAAGCATGATTCTTGACTTTAAACACATATGAGCAGGTACTTCTAAACATTTCTCTATTCTGCAAGCACTAAAGGAAAAGCATGAAAGAAATATAAATACATTCTTACTTGAAGGCGGCAAGATTGATGCTGACGTGTGTGATGCTGGAGAATGGGAACCGCTCTGATACCAACCTGTAATGCCCACCCTAATGCTTTCTAAGAGTGGGGTTACTTTCTTACACTTTTACTTCTTCTTTAACTGAAGCACTACTTTACTTGTCAATAATTAAATGAATTTCTTTTACTCTCTAAAATGAATCCACATACAATGCATCAATTAGCATACCTCACGTGCTAAAAGTATCAATCTCAAAAACTAATTAAGCATTTCTTCATTTTATTACTTTAGAATCTCATGCATATTCTTTAAAAGACATGGAGTCATCATATCTAACAAACATTAACTAAAACTAATCTATTTCATTACCAACAACAGAAATACTAAACAATATCCAACATATGCAAAGTTAACAATTTATAAAATCTTCTTAACAATGAATAGAAAGTAAACTCCCTAAATATTTGTAGTAATTTAAAGAAAAAGAAATCTTAATATGTTCTTAGCAAATTCCCAAGGCTTTCCATAGTCCAAGCATCACACACACCATCACGCATCCCCTTGTCGCCTTCCTTCAAAGTTGTTTTCCTTTTCCTTTGTCTACAGTAAGAGGAAATGCAACTAGTAAGCAATAAGGCTTAGTAAGTACTACCTAGCTCACAAAAATCTCGAGATGTTCAAGCATGTTTTTTTTAAAATACTTTTCATGCCAGAATCTTTACTACTACTTACACTGATGGTACATGTAAGCATGCATAAATACTTTCGTACTAATAGAGGAACTAAAACAGGTTTAACTCAAGAAAACATGCATATACAAGCATTTAACTTTCTTAAACATATACAAGCATTTAACTTCATTAAACATATACAAGCATTTAACTTCCTTAAACTCGCTTTTTCTTAACTTAACTTGAAACTTGGAAATTCTTTAAACTTGAAAACTTTGCTAAAGCATATACTTGAAAATAAATAGCTTCACTTGGGATCCCTAAGGCGTAAGTACCATCTTATGCGCGTTTCTTAATAGGTTGGGGTAGCGAGTCACCAATCCTAAAAGAGCAGACCTTGGTCTACCAGGACCAAGACCTTGGAATTGGACACCTGGATTTATTTACGACAACCTTGGAAGTCGGGTACTGGCCTTTCAAAGTAAAATATCTTAATTACTTCTTCTTTAAATGTCTTGGCATTTTAACAAGCACCTCGTGTGCTAGAATCCCTAAAGTCTTGACTTTGGGATCTACTTAAGGCCTTGGCCTTTTCTTTCTTTTCTTTATCTTTCTTATACTTCTCCTAAGCCCACAATACTGATTGGGTATTCTTCCATATGCATCTACGAGTGGAATCAACTAGGTAACACACAATCATGCATAGAACACAAAAGAAATCTGCACATATAATGTTTCTACGACGAGAAATCAACGAAAACCACCTCTTATTGCAGGTGAGCGGTACTTACAGTGTTATCTTGAACTTACTAACGCGAAACCCCTCTAGGATTCCGATGAAACTTGAGATCCTCGCGGTTTGCTCACGTCCACGCGTTCCTCTCGTAGAGACGAGTCGAAAAATATCAAAAGCTCCCTTGAAGCTCGTCCTAGCCGGCCACCATAGGAAGCCCTAAGCTTCTATTATTTTTTTTTCGCCCAGGCCAAGGAGGAGTCGGCGCACGGGAGGGAGAGGAAAGATTAGGTCGAGATAATCCCATTATTTCACTTAAGTTCTTCTATTTATGCCTAGGGACGTATTTATTTCTACATAAAATTATTCTGCTCTCTTTTCTTTCAGCACACCCCTGTTGGGGCACTTGGTCATCCTAAATATTCTTAAGAATTTGCTTACTAAGTGGTTCCAGGGTCGAAACTTAGCTTGACAACTTTTTACCACAACTTTATTTCTTTTGGTAAAAATGCTAAATGACCTCTGAAAATTTTATAAAAATACTCTAAAAATTTCTAAAAATCTCTAGAATATTTCTAAAGTATTTCTAAATATTTATAAGCACTTTTAGAACTCAAAACAAAGAAATTTGGGGTGTTACAGTTGATCTTCTAAAGATAAGCAATATAGTCTTGTAAAGACTAAAATTGGTCGGAACCTATGAAAATAATTTAAACAATATTTTTGAACCTAAAACATAGTTGTTGTAGGTTTTTCCTTATATCAAGCTATAGATATCTGAACAAGCTTTAATTTGATATATTGTATATCCCGTTACTCAACTCAAGTAAAAAATTATAGTCTCTCAAAGTTTACAGTTTAATATTCATTTTATAGCAGGTATAAAATGGTAGCTACTACAATTATAACTTTAGCTTTAAGAGATTATAAGTTTCGATTTAGGTTGAACCATGAGATGTACAATATATTAAATCAAAGTTTATTCAGAGATCTCTGATTTGACATATTATGTGTTCCGTAGTTCAATCTGAATCAAAAGTTTAGCCTTTCAAAGTTATAACTTATAATTGTAGCAACTACGATTTTGTTTTATAGAAAAAATGTGATATCGCTCACTCCAAACCGCCCAATATCGCTATCCCCATGGTAAGATACAGGTAGGTAAATCATAAGAGGCATTTTCCCTAGCACAATAGCCATTTGCATGGGGAGCGTCAAGCACCCAACGAGATATTTTGCACCTACTTATTGCTAGTCTTCAAAAGATCAGCAACAACGTGTTATTGATCTTATGAAGACCAGTAACATAGTATTCATTGGTGTGTTATAGCAGCTATGAACAGCGGCGTAGCCAAAATTTTCGACCAAGAGGGATGACTTTCAAAAATTAATGTAGATAAATTTTCAATCTAAATTTCAAATTTAACTAGTTGAAAATGAACTTAAATTAAAAAAATTTGATTTTAGCCCTTAATTCTATTTGAAATAATGATTTGTCATTTATATTATACTCAAGGATGTTCTTTCTTAGCCCATGATCACTAGGATACTCATTCGAGTCGACATCAAGAAATGGTGGAGGAGGCAGAAGAGGAGGAGGTGGTGGAGAGGGAGATGCCCTGTTTAAAGTAGATTCATCTCATATCTTTTTAAAATACTTCAATATTGCTATTTCATTTAATTTATCATTAGCATAATATTTAAAAAACATAATCATCTAATTTAATAATTATCTTTTTTCAATAATTCAAAAATAAATAACAAATAACAAATAAAATGGATATCAAACAAATAACTAGCAAACAAAATCAAGAATATATAAAAAATTAACACTATATATTTTTTTAATGTTTAAATCCGTAATCAAAATAGATCAAGTAAGAAAAACTTCATCTCAATCAAAAGATGTTTGTTGTGGAGCGTCGACAAAATGATGATGGCGATGATGTTAACAATAGCGTGTTGTAATAATGATGTGGATGACATCAGTAACGACGTGTAGTGGAGGATTTTGAGGGTAAAATTAGGGTTAGGAAAAAAAATAAAAAGGGAATTAGAGGAGGAAGAAGAAAACACAACGAAATAGGAAAAAGAAAACACGTAAGAGAAGAAAAATAAAATAGGAGAAGAGGGAAAAAAACATAGGAGAGAGAAAAAACTAAAATAGGTTTTTAATTGGATTTTTGTGAAAAAAGTCCAAAAGGTTTTAAAATTTATAATTAGCCATTTATTATTTTTTCAATATATGATTTTTTTTCCAAAATTTGAAGGGGGGCCTCTTTGCCATACGTAGCTACGCCATTGGCTATGAATGTGTTGCTGGTCTTCAGAGGATAAACAATAATGTGTTGCTGATCTTTAGAAGATCAGCAACATGTTGTTATTGGCCTTTTGAAGATCAGCAACATGTTGTTATTGGCATACATGTAGCAATTACGAAATCATAGCTGCTATAAGTACTAGTTATGACTTTGAGAGGTCATAAATTTTGATTCAGATTAAAGTACGGAACAGATAATATATCAAATTAAAGATCAATAAATGAACTTCTATTTGATATGTTGCGAGTCTCATGGTTCAACCCAAATAAAAAATTATGAGATCTTAAAATTGAACTTGTAGTTGTAGCTGCTATGATTTAGTAGTTGCTACAATGTGTATGCTAGGTGAATTTTGAGATACTATAAATTTTGACTTAGGTTGAGTCATGAGATGCACAATATATCAAATAGAATATCTCTGAACGAACTTCTATTTGATATATTCTGTGTTCATGATTTAACTCGAATCAAAAGTTATGACTTCTCAAAGTTTATGGTTCGACACATTGTTGTGTTGGTGCAATATCCCCTGGGTCAGATTGACCTGGTTGACTAAGCTTGAGTTGACTCAAGCTTGAATCTTGATGTTTGAGTTTCGATGTTTGATAATACATAGAGATTGCAGATGTAATCGTCCGATTGGAGAGATTGTTGATACAATTCCCCTTTGGTCAAGGACTAATTAGTTTCATGTGAAGAAGAGTCAAGTAGGTCAAGGTTGACCGGATACTTGACTGAGAAAGTTCTAACTGGATGCTTGGCAAGGGAAAATCCTGGTGAGTGAAGCTAGGTGAAAGACATAGTAAATGAAGCTAGGCAGTTAAAAAAATCTTGGTGAGTGAAGCTAGGTGAAAGACCTAGTGAGTGAAGCTAGGCAGGTGAAAGTCCCAGTGAGTGAAGTCGGGCAATGTGAAAATCCTAGTGAGTGAAGCTAGGTGAAAATCCTAGTGAGTGAAGCTAGGTGAAAATCCTAGTGAGTTAAGCTAGGTGAAAGTCCTGGTGAGTGAAGTCAGGTAGATGGAAATCCCTAGTAAGTGAAGCTAGGCAGAAGGAAAGTCCTAGTGAGTGAAGCTAGGCAGATGGAAAGACATGGTGAGTAAAGCCAGGCACGTGGAAATCCAAATGGATCAAGGTTGACCGGCACTTGGTGTTGGGAAGCCCAAGTAGGTCAAGGACTGACCGGATACTTGGCACGAGGAAATCTAGATGGGTCAAGGGTGACTGGACATCTTGTGGAAGTCCAAGTGGGTCATGGAGGACCGAACACTTGGCACGAGGAGAAAAGTCCAAGTGGGTCAAAGGATTGACCGGATACTTGGTGAAGAAGTCCCAGTAGGTCAAGGTTGACCGGATGCTAGGCACGAGAAGTTCCAACAGGTCACGGTTGTCCGAATGTTGGAATTGGGGACCCTAGACTTGAGTTAAGCAAGTCAAAGGGAAGTCAATCGATCAACCGATCGATTGAACTGCCACTACAAAAAAAATACCCATATAGAAGCGGTTTATTAGGAGCGGTTGTAACACCGCTCTTAGAAATCCAACAACATAATCAATTTGAACTAAACCATTTCTATTGTCTTACCTTTTCAGAACGGTTTTGCAACCACTCTTGTTGAATAGCTTTAGCACTAATTTGATTAAACTGCCGCTATAAACCACTCTTAATGATATAACTTTTAGAAGCAATCTTAAAACTATTGATATTGGGTATCTTTAACAATGGTTCTATGTCAAACACTGCTACTAACCGTTTCTATTGCTCTAACTTCTAAGAACAATTATCAAACTATTCCTACTAAATACTTTTAACATCATTTTGTGTAAAGTGTCATTATAAAAGGCTTCTATTGCTCCATTGTTTTAGAATTAATTTTCAAAGTGCTCCTATTATATAGTTTTAACATCAATTTGAACAAACCATCACTGTAAACCGCTCTTAATGATATAAATATTAGAAATAATCTTGAAACTACTGATATTGGGTAATTTTAGCAATGGTTCTATGTCAAATGTTGCTACTAATCGTTTTTATTGCTCTAACTTCTAAGAACAATTATCAAATCATTCATACTGAATACTTTTAATATCGTTTTGTGTAAAATGTTGCTATAAACCGCTATCAAATCATTCGGTCGGTAATATTTAATTTGTTTTTATAATCAAAGTTAAATTTAACAGGTAATATATAATTTTTTACTAACCAAATTTATTTTTTCGATAATATTTAATTTATTATTTATCAAAATTAGATTTGAACGGTAATATTTAAATTTTTTACTAGTGTAAGTTAGGTTTCACTAATAAATTAAAATATTTATTGGTGATACTTATTATTAATTTTTTATAATTTTTTTAAAAATTTGGACATAGCATTTTTATGTTTACTTTTTTAAATAAAAATATATTTAATATTAAAATAGATTATTTCTCTTTAAATTTTACTTCTTTCACAATTTCTATCTTTTGTTATCAATTTTTATACTATTGTTTTCATATTCTCATTTATCCACTAATTATTATAAATATTTTTTTTTATATGGATGCTAAAAAAGAATTAATTACTAATTAAATATTTTTAACCAGATAAATTTAGTTAATAACTTATCGAAGTTAAAATTGATCAATAATATTTTTTAAAAAATATCAATTAAAGTATATCAATCCGACAAACCTAACTTAACGGACCCAACTTAAATCGATAGCTCTATCCCGAGGAAATGGTGCAATGGATCACAAGACATTGAAATTATCTACGTAGCAATAGTTTTGTGTCAAATACTGCTACTCACCGTTTTTATTGCTTAACTTCTAGGAATAATTTTCAAATCGCTAACAACATTTTATATAAAATGCTGCTATAAACCAATCTCTCTTCTAATGGTTAAGAATTAGTGCGCCAATAAATCACTTATATTCTCTCCTCTAATGGGTAATGCCCCTAGGGCATAACACAGATGGCGGACGCATGACAGCTCTAGTGTAATGGTCAGAAGTCGATTACCAGGAACTGATGACCTGTGGCCACCCACCATACGTTTAACACCTGTGTATCTACATTTACCTTCTTTCATATCCATGGGATCGACATGAGGGACTCGCTAAGGTAGCGTATCTATTTGTTTTCTAATAGATAAGAATTGATTTGTAAACTATACCTGTTTCAAACGACACTCGTCTAAATTATAATAGTACATAAATAAATAATATAAAAAAACTTGTAAAAAATTAAAAAATAAAAACGTGTAATTTTTTTAAAAAAAATAGAAAAGTGTGTAATTTTTTTTAAAAAAAATAGAAAAGCGTGTAAAAAATTAAAAATAAAAATCGTGTAAATAATAAAAAAAGGAAATATATTTAAAAATATAAAAGGGAAAACGTGTAAAAATTTAAAATAGGAAAAATGTGTAAAAAAATAAAAAAAAGGAATAGAGTGTAAAAAAATAAAAAAAGAAAAATCGTGTAAATAATAAAAAAGGAAATATGTGTAAAAAATATTTAAAAAATAAAAAACATTTAAAAAATAAAAAAGGAAAAAAAAAATCAATGATTGACTACATGGTACTATTGTCATTTATTCCGTATTATTGATAATGGAAGATTTGTAGTGCATGTTTTGCTTAATTGGAAAGGGGATTACCGCCATATGAAAGCTAATCGTGACAGTCGAATATCTAAATTTCTCACATCATCTAACACCTTTAGTTGTTCCACGCTGGCAATCCGAGTGACGACCCATTCAATAAAATCATGTGAAAACCCTACCCATCTAGCATCCATCGTTGCTGCTATTTTTTTCCTCGTCGAATAGCTTCGATCTCTTGTGATGAGTTTGACGATAGTGGGGGCGATGACTGTTGGTGCAACCTTAGGTCAAGGTTGACCTAGTTGACCCGACTCGAGTTGACCTGACTCGAGTTGTATTTTGATGTTTGACGAGAATAGAAAAGTTGTATCTTGATGTTTGACAAGAATACAAACTTGGGAGATTGTGGGTGCAACCTTCAGTCAAGGTTGACCTGGTTGACCCGACTTGAGTTGACTTGATTTGGTAAAGTCCAAGTATGGAGACTTGGCACGGGAAAAGTCCAAGTATGGAGACTTGGCACGGAAAAGTCCAAGCAGGGAGCTTGGCACGGGGAAAAGTCCAAGTATGGAGACTTGGCACAGAAAAGTCCAAGCAGGGAGCTTGGCACGGGAAAAGTCCAAGTATGGAGACTTGGCACGGAAAAGTCCAAGCAGGGAGCTTGGCACGGGAGAAGTCCAAGTATGGAAGCTTGGCATGGGAAGTCGGAGAGGGCTCGGCAGCTCGTTCTCCGGACTAGGTCAGAGAGGGCTCGGGAGCTCGTTCTCTTGACCAGACGAAGTCGGAGAGGGCTCGGTAGCTCGTTCTCCAGACTAGGTCAGAGAGGGCTCGGTAGCTCGTTCTCTGGACCGGATGAAGTCGGAGAGGGCTCGGTAGCTCGTTCTCAAGACTAGGTCAGAGAGGGCTCGGTAGCTCGTTCTCTGGACCGGACGTGGAAGTCGGAGAGGGCTCGGTAGCTCGTTCTCCGGACTAGGTCAGAGAGGGCTCGGTAGCTCGTTCTCTGGACCGGACGAAGTGGGAGAGGGCTCGGTAGCTCGTTCTCCAGACTAGGTCAGAGAGGGCTCGGTAGCTCGTTCTCTGGACTGGATGAAGTTGGAGAGGGCTCGGTAGCTCGTTCTCTAGACTAGGTCAGAGAGGGCTCGGTAGCTCGTTCTCCGGACTAGGTCAGAGAGGGCTCGATAGCTCGTTCTCTAGATCAGAAAGGCTTTAGGGTTTAAGGCTGGGAAATTGGATCGGTCTGCAGACCGATCCAGTGATACATTGGGTCATCTGATCGATCTGGTGACCGATCAGTAACCAAACAGATTGGGAGAAGGAATGGCCTGATCGGTCCACAGACCGATCAAGGCTCTGGCAACCAACTCTCTGTGAGAGTTCTGGGGACCGATCAGCCTAGGGCCTGATCGGTCCCCTGACCGATCAGAGCCATCCTGGACCGATCAGGGTGGAGCCTGATCGGTCCAGGTCTAGCCGTTGAGACACAACGGCTAGATTTCTTCTTTCTTCTTCTTCGCAGGTTCATATAAATCAAGGGCCTCTACAGTAGAGTAGACTTCTAGTTCTTACTCTTCCTCCTTACTGCGATTTGAGCTTTGCTGAGCTCCTCTTTGCTGAAGCTTCGTGTGAGCTTCCCTCGACTGGTTGATCAGCTGCTGTTGGCATCATCCGTGAAGTTGCTGCTTCATCAACGGACTCTAGTCGACGAGAAGAAGGCAAGCAAACTTGGTAGAGTGTATTTACATTCATATTATCCATTGTTTCTTGCTTTATTTCTTGTACTCCTTTATTGCTGTTGCAAAAGAGATTGTGGCGAGGTTTCTCCACCCAGAAGGAGTATTTATTAGCCGATTTTCCGGGGTCTCATCCACCGACGGATTGATAGGATTCGTCCACCTTACGGACACGCCGAGGAGTAGGAGTATCATCTCCGAACCTCGTTATATCATCGCGTTTGAGGTTTGATCTTCTCCACTTTCGTTTCTACATTGTATTTCCGCTGCGCTAACCTAAATTGTAGGAAGAAACGATAATTTGAGGTCGGCTATTCACACCCCCCCCCTCTCTAGCGACTATCCGAAGGTCCTAACAAGTGGTATCAGAGCGAGGTCGCTCTTCGTCGGATTAACACCCGAGGGAGCACGAGCTAGAGAATGGATCAACTTGGAGAAGACATCACGATTCCACCCTTCTACGATCGCGACGACTTCGCGTATTGGAAGGTAAGAATGAAGTATTTTCTTATGACTAACCTAGAAAATTGGAATTGTGTACAAGTAGGTTTTATTCCTCCGATGGATAAAGGAGGAGAACCTCTCGAGAAGAAGAAGTGGACGAAGGAACAAATCCACCAATCCACAATCAACGATGAGGTAACAAAAATCCTTGAATTTTCATTACCTAATGATACCTTGTGTAAGATAGGTGGATACAACGATGCCAAGGAGTTGTGGAACAACTTGGCTAAGTTCCATGAGGAGAGCTCCAATTCAAGTCATGAAGAGGAGTCAAGTGAGCCAAGTAGCTCACATCATGGAGGTATGGAATTAGAAGTTGAGGGCTACTCAACATCTAAGGAAGAAGAGGAGAAGAGTTCTTCATCAAGATTGGTGCAAGAAGAAGCCTCTACCTCCGGAAGGGATGAAGAAGAGAGCGTATATCCATCCTCAACCCTAGGTAACTCAAGCAACTTAATTTCAAATAAATTACATATAATGTGCTTTGAGTGTAGGGAATATGGGCATTACAAGAGTAAATGTCCAAAGAGGATTAGGAAGACTCCACCGGCACCAAAAGTCAAGGAAGCCGGAGTCCCGATACGCAAGGGCAAGGAGCACGTGGTGTGCTTCCAATGCAAGCAAAGGGGACATTATAGGAGCCAATGTCCGAGGGGGAGGCAACCTCACAAGGACAAGAGACCAAGCACATCTATGCGGGGAGCTAAGGCACACCCTAAGGTATCTTTTAAGGCACATTATTACAATTCTAATAAGAAACATGCTAGTAGCTTTATTGCAATTGCCAATGATGATAAGCATGATAACCATAGAAACCGATACATGTGCTTAGGTGTCAAACATGTTAGTCTAGGTAAGGATGATACTAGAAATGCCAACCCTAGAATTAACTCATCTAAGGTTAAGGAAAACCTAGATAGGAATCCCAAAATAACTAGACATATGCCTAGGAATACCTCAAAGAAAAATGGAAAATTAAAGCTTGAGGTATTAGAGAAGGAAAATCAAGTCTTGAGGTCAAGACTTGACACTTTAGAAAAGGCTCTTAAGAATTTGGAAAAGCCAACTCTAGGGTCTAAGGGTCAAAAATCAAAGCCCAAGGACATGAGAGGTTTGGGTCACAAACCTAAGTCTCAAGTGGTCAAGCCCACTTATCATAATGTTCCATTCGATTATGGAACAAGATCTAGGGCTAGGAAGACCATCACCAAGGTCACAAGGGGAGTCACCCCTAGAGTTGATCTTGATGAGTCCCAAATGACCAAGGTTTTAAAGCCTAGGAGGGTCATTAGGAGGGTTGCTAGGGAAGTCATCCCTAGTGAATATTTAGTGAACCCAATGAGCTCAAATAGGTATTGGGTTCCTAGGAGCGTGATTCCTTCACGCTAGATGGTTTAGGGTGTGCCAACCTTAATTGGATAGGTAGTTAACCTACTAATGGCAAAAGATGGCATTTTAGGAATTTTCAAGGTGTAATCAAGCCTTGAAAATGAAATTTAAAATTTTACTCATTCCTAAGGTGATTAGGATGTGCCAACCACACTTGAGGAATTTTCTAGGGTCAATCTAATTGGCACATAGTGATCTAAAAATCTTTAGTATATGATTTTAGATCTATTACACTTAGGAATATAGAATTTATAGCAAAATGATCAAAATTATCTAAAATGGCAACTAAAGCTAGAATTAGGTATTTTCTATACCTTTATATGTTATTTGTCATATATTTTTTGTCATATGCCATGTCATGACATCATATCTAATTTACTATCATTTGAAATGTCATGATAATGCTTAGGTTAGTTATATGTCATGCCTTATTTAAGTTTCATACTTTATGACATGACATCATGACATTGGCACATGTTTTCACTTATGATATTATTTTATGCCATGTCATCATCTCTTGCATTTATGATCAATTAAATTGATTTAAGGATAAAAACTCAATTTGATATGGAAATCAAATTATTGTCTAGAAAATGCATGAGAACTTAGCTTAAGATGACCTAAACTCATATCTCACATCAAAATTGACTTGGATGTGTTTGATACACCTTAGATGTGTGTGAGATATTAGGATTATGAGTTAGGATCAAGGTGCATAACTCTTGTACCTAGATGAGCCTAATTCTAAATTAAGGATCATAGGGAAAGCTTGTGTACAAGTCATGTACATTTAGCCCTAAGATTGTGGTCCTAAATTGAATGGTTTAAAATCATTTCAAAATTGATTTGAAAAACCTTGATGAAGCTTTTCTAGTGATAGCATTCATCATTGAGCAAGTTGATACAAAGATGGATTAACCTTGAGCTATTTCAAAGTTTTTCGAACTTTGTATCAAGATTTGAAAATGGAAGTTATTTTCATAGAAAACTATTTTTCCATGATAATATATGTTATGAGGAATGTATCCTCAAAATTTTACAATTTTTTGAATTTTCTGTGAATTTTTAGGGGTTTCTGAATTTCGGGAGAAAAATCAGAAATTCCTATCAGAGCTTTGTGGACTGATCAGAGGGGATGCTGATCGGTCCAGGGAGGTCTGGATCGGTCACTGGACCGATCCAGGGAAGTGTGGATCGGTCTGGTGACCGATCCAGTAAAGGGCTGAGCGTGCCAAAATGCTGATTTTCGACTGATTGTCTGAAATTTCAGCCGGAAGTTGGTATTTTAGATTTCTAAAGGATTGAAACTCTCCAAGACATTGTTAGTGCAATGGTCAAGGGGGAGTTGACCTTTAGGGGAGTTTTACCTATTGGTCAAGCAGGAGTTGACTTTTAGGGGGAGTTTTTACTCGTCAAGATGAGTGATATGGGATGGTCACTATGTTGGTTGTTGTATTTAGTATCAAGGGGGAAATTAAGGGTTTCAATGAAAGGTATGAGACTTTCATTAGGAAAAAACTCTTGACCTTGATTCACTCTTTTTGATGTGTGTCAAAAAGGGGGAGATATGTCTAGAGAATGTTCAAGGAAAAACATTGGAGTTTGGGGAGAATGTTCAAGGAAGAACATTGATTGGAGAACTATTGGAAAACCTAAGTTAGGTTATCGGGTTAACTTAACTTGATTATGGTTTTTGTCAAACATCAAAAAGGGGGAGATTGTTGGTGCAACCTTAGGTCAAGGTTGACCTAGTTGACCCGACTCGAGTTGACCTGACTCGAGTTGTATTTTGATGTTTGACGAGAATAGAAAAGTTGTATCTTGATGTTTGACAAGAATACAAACTTGGGAGATTGTGGGTGCAACCTTCAGTCAAGGTTGACCTGGTTGACCCGACTTGAGTTGACTTTATTCGGTAAAGTCCAAGTATGGAGACTTGGCACGGGAAAAGTCCAAGTATGGAGACTTGGCACGGAAAAGTCCAAGCAGGGAGCTTGGCACAGGGAAAAGTCCAAGTATGGAGACTTGGCACGGAAAAGTCCAAGCAGGGAGCTTGGCACGGGAAAAGTCCAAGAATGGAGACTTGGCACGGAAAAGTCCAAGCAGGGAGCTTGGCACGGGAGAAGTCCAAGTATGGAAGCTTGGCACGGGAAGTCGGAGAGGGCTCGGCAGCTCGTTCTCCGGACTAGGTCAGAGAGAGCTCGGGAGCTCGTTCTCTGGACCAGACGAAGTCGGAGAGGGTTCGGTAGCTCGTTCTCCGGACTAGGTCAGAGAGGGCTCGGTAGCTCGTTCTCTGGACCGGATGAAGTCGGAGAGGGCTCGGTAGCTCGTTCTCAAGACTAGGTCAGAGAGGGCTCGGTAGCTCGTTCTCTGGACCGGACGTGGAAGTCGAAGATGGCTCGGTAGCTCGTTCTCCAGACTAGGTCAGAGAGGGCTCGGTAGCTCGTTCTCTGGACTGGATGAAGTTGGAGAGGGCACGGTAGCTCGTTCTCTGGACTAGGTCAGAGAGGGCTCGGTAGCTCGTTCTTTGGACCGGACGTGGAAGTCAGAGAGGGCTCGGTAGCTCGTTCTCCGGACTAGGTCAGAGAGGGCTCGGTAGCTCATTCTCTAGATGAGAAAGGCTTTAGGGTTTAAGGCTGAGAAATTGGATCGGTCTGCAGACCGATCCAGTGATACATTGGGTCATCTGATCGATCTGGTGACCGATCAGTAACCAAACAGATTGGGAGAAGGAATGGCCTGATCGGTCCACAGACCGATCAGAGATCGCGGCAACAACTCTCTGTGAGAGTAGGGATCGGTCCCCTGACCGATCAGAGCCATCCTGGACCGATCAGGGTGGAGCCTGATCGGTCCAGGTCTAGCCGTTGAGACACAACGACTAGATTTCTTCTTTTTTCTTCTTCGCAGGTTCATATAAATCAAGGGCATCTATAGTAGAGTAGACTTCTAGTTCTTGCTCTTCCTCCTTACTGCGATTTGAGCTTTGCTGAGCTCTTCTTTGCTGAAGCTTCGTGTGAGCTTCCCTCGACTGGTTGATCAGCTGCTGTTGGCATCATCCGTGAAGTTGCTGCTTCATCAACGGACTCTAGTCGACGAGAAGAAGGCAAGCAAACTTGGTAGAGTGTATTTACATTCATATTATCCATTGTTTCTTGCTTTATTTCTTGTACTCCTTTATTGCTGTTGCAAAAGAGATTGTGGTGAGGTTTCTCCACCCAGAAGGAGTATTTATTAGCCGGTTTTCCGGGGTCTCATCCACCGACGGATTGATAGGATTCGTCCACCTTACGGACACGCCGAGGAGTAGGAGTATCATCTCCGAACCTCGTTATATCGTCGTGTTTGAGGTTTGATCTTCTCCACTTTCGTTTCTACATTGTATTTCCGCTGCGCTAACCTAAATTGTAGGAAGAAACGATAATTTGAGGTCGGCTATTCACACCCCCCCTCTCTAGCCGCTATCCGAAGGTCCTAACAATGACGACTAAGAGTGGCCATAGCAAGGCCAAGGGGATGAAGGTTGTTTCTTGGTTGCAAAAGGCCGACCTCCAATTCCCGATGGGGTGCATCACTCACTACCTTGGGGTCGATCAATACTCTTAGCGCGTTGGTTCCGGTGCACCGGTCTCTCTCTATAGTCCTCGAGTACATAGATGCTGACGTAAGCTTCGTTGTTTTGTTCTTTCACTAGGGATCCCCTTCTCTAACTAAATTTATATTTCTTTATTGTTTAAGGTGTTAGAGTTGGCCAAAAATGATGCGTCATCCCAAAACACATTCAATTGCTCATGAAAAACAATGAGAAGTTTGGCAGGCTCCTAGCGTGTGCGACGATTTCCAATGATGGGTCGTGCCCAATATCCATCGGGCTTTACCGCCCAAGAAGCAAGGCGGAGGGAAGAGTAAACCAGAGATCAGATCACCCTCACAAGAATTCTAGGTTTTTTTTTGTTCATCTTCATGTTTTGATTGTAAAAGAATCTTTAGAGTTGTAATTAAAAACATCTTTTAATTGTAGTATTCACAAGTATCTAATCTCAAATCATATTGATTTATTCATCATCAGGAACATGATAATTTTGATTTACATAATTGATCAGGTAGCTTACTCCGTAAAATTATTTAGATCACTTTTAATCAATCAATAGGTTGTACTTTTAAGCATAGTTTAAAACAAATCTAAAATTTCTAACATCAATTTTGAAATTACTCTTATTTTCATGACATGTAAGAGCACGGGTTCAAGAGTGGTTTGTAGTGCTCTTAAAGCATTTAATAATGCTCCTTTATCCATGACATTTAGAAGTGGTTTGAAATCACTCATATATTGTGAAAATTGTTATTAAACCTTATGAGTTCTAGAGCAATTTGAACCGCTCCTATATTTCTAGCTTTAATAACGTTTTGAAGTGCTCCTATACCCATGACATTTAGAAGTGGTTTGAACCGCTTCTAAATTTCTAGTATCAATAGTGTTTGGAAATCGCTCTTATATTCATGGCGTGTAGGAGCGGTTTAAAATTGTTCTTACACCTAAAGGGTTGTAGAACGGTTTAAACCGCTCCTGGATTTATACCTATAGAAGCGGTTTGAAACCGTTGTTATATGCACAACGTGTAAGATTGGTTTCAAACCGTACCTACATAGAATAATAGGAGCGGTTTTTCACCTTGTACCAACGGTTACAAAAACCGCTACTATAGGATATAGGGACGGCAACAAGAGGAGCAGTTTTACAACCGTTGGTAAAAGTGTAGGAGCGCTTGAAAACCGCTTTTAAAAGTAAAAAAAATCGCTCTTATATGGGTGTTTTTTTTGTAGTGTGTGGTTCAATCGATCAGTCGATCGATTGAAGGTGTGCTACGAAGAAGGCTGGTCCAATCGATCGATCGATCGATTGGGAAGTGAAATCACGAGCATAGAATGCTTCCCAATCGATCAGTCGATCGATTGGGCTCCCCAATTGATTGGGGTAAGTGTTCTCACACAGAAACGAGAGCACAGAAGAAGGCTGAATCGATCAGCCGATTGATTCAGCCTCCCCAATCGATCAGATCGATTGGGAGACGACCGTTGCGTAAGATAAAGCCGTCGGTGAGTGTCTTCCTCCGCATCTCTCCCTCTCCACTTCTTGTGATAATTTCTCACAGGTTCACGCTAGATCTTGAAGCTTCTTGGAGTAAAGTTTTGTTGCACTTCCAAGGTCAAGAGGCGTTCCACACAAGGAGAAGCAAGCTAGGATTTTGTAAATCTTGTAAAATTTGTATTGTTTGAGCTTGTTTTTCTTTTTTCTTATATTGAGAGGTTGTTCAAGGCTTCTCCGCCTTCGGTAGTTATCGAGAAGGAGTGTTTTATTAGTGGATGAATGAGTGAATGTCGGATCCTTAGATTAGTCACCTCTTCTTGAGGTGGATACCAAGTAAATCCTAGCGTTAGCATTGTGAGTGTGCTTTATGTGTATTTCCACTGCATATCATCATCATTAAAGCAAGACAATGAACCACGATGAGCTATTCACCACCACCCCCCCCCCTTTAGCACCAACCAACCCTAACAAGTGGTATCAGAGAGAGGTCACTCTTCACCGAAATCATCGCCAGAAGGGGCAACAAGCTAAAGGGAGAAGAAGTTGAAGCAAATTTTAACAAGTCGAAGACTTCATCAAAGGCTCAACTTCCAATGGAATTCCAAGATGGACTTGGATTCGACACAAGGGTGCCTCCACCATTCATATCAATGAGCTTCGATTCTTGGAAATCAAGGATCAAAAATTTCCTCATAATAGAGATAGAGCAATAGTTTGCTCTAATGAAAGGCTTTGAAGCTCCAAAAGATTCAAAGGGAAAAATTCTCAAGAGGAGCAAGTGGAGCCAAGAGAAAAATCCAAAGATGTGAGGCCAATGATAAAGTGACCAAGCTATTGGTCAATATATTGCCTAGCAACATCTTGAAGCAAGTGGGAGAATTTAAAGATGTCAAGGAGCTTTGGAGCAAGTTGGCAAAGATCCATGAGATCCCCTCTACTGCACCAAATCAAGAAGGATCCAAAGAGGGTGACTCATTGGATCAAGATCAAGAAGAAGAGGACTCCAAAGTTGAGAGATCCTCAACTTCCGAAGAAGAAGTCCAAGAAGCTTCATCCTCAAAGGAGTGCAACCAAAAGAGCAAAGAGGGAGCATACTCTTTGTTTCATGTGAAAGAGGATGAAGATGATGAAGTCTCCGCCTCTAGGATTGAGGGGGAGTGTAGATCATTGACGCCAGAGCGAGAAGAAGCCTCTACCTCCGGATCAAGTGAAGAAGAAGAAGAAGATGGTGTCACCTCCACAAGTCAAGAAAAATTAAATGGAAGATCATGTGCCACCCCTAAAAGTAAAAGTATAACAATTTCAATTGTTAATAATAAAAATCATATGTGCTTTGAGTGTAGGGAAAAATGGCACTACAAGAGTAAGTGTCTAAAATTGGTCAAGAAGAAAGGTCAAGTAGCACCAAGGGCAAGGAGAAGCCCAAGGAGACTGCCCCTACAACAAAGAAGAGCAATGTAACGACCCGGCCCTTTGGCCTCTTGGGCGGCCCTTGCGGCGGCCCACTGGCTGCCCCTTATGTTGTCGGCCCATTTGGCGACCTCTCATGTCGTTGACCGACGACCCTTGGCCGTGTCGTTACTCACTAGGACTTTCCACCCCTGGTAGTGGATTTTTGCCTTCCCCAGGATTCGAACTCTAGACCTCCAGGCTAAGTAGTAGAGTTTATGAATCTTGGTAGCCAAGTGAGATCTCACTTGGTTACCAGGATTCATAAACTCTAGTACTTAAGCTTGGAGGTCTAGAGTTCGAATCCCGAGGGAGGCAAAAATCCACTGGCTAGGGGTGGAAAGTCCTAGTGAGTAACGGCACGGCCGACGGTCGACGGTCGACGACCCGAGGGTCGCCAAATGGGTCGGGTCATTACAACGCCTTTTTATAGTAACAACCCGGCCCTTTGGCCTCTTGGGCGGCCCTTGCGGCGGCTCACTAGCGGCCCTTATGTCGTCGGCCTATTTGGCGACCTCTAATGTCATCGACCGACGACCCTTTGGCCGTGCCATTACTCACTAGGACTTTCCACCCCTGGCAGTGGATTTTTGCCTTCCCCAGGATTCGAACTCTAGACCTCCAGGCTTAAGTACTAGAGTTTATGAATCCTGGTAACTAAGTGACCGCCGCTCACTTGGCTACCAGGATTCATAAACTCTAGTACTGGAGGCAAAATCCACTGCCAGGGGTGGAAAGTCCTAGTGAGTAATGGCACGGCCAAAGGGTCGTCGGTCGACGACATTAGAGGTCGCCAAATGGGCCGACGACATAAGGGCCGCCAGTGGGCCGCCACAAGGGTCGCCCAAGAGGCCAAAGGGCTGAGTCGTTACTAGCAAGGAGCACATTGTGTGCTTTTCTTGCAACCAAAAAGGACATTACCAGAGCCAATATCCAAAGGGGAAGAAATCGGTCAGGCCTAAAGGAGAAATCACAAGCCAAGGAGGAGCTTCTAAGGTAAAACCCAAAGTATCATTTATTGAGTCTATCCCCTTGAGTAATGATAAAAAGCATGCTAGGAATAGTTTATATCATTTTAATGCTATTTATCATAAAAATAGGAGGCATGATAGTGTTAAAGGAAAACATGTAGCTCTTCATGCCAAGACTACCTCACCTAAGGTTAGAAAGGTAGATAAAAACTTATGCAATAACTCTAAAGATTTTAGTTATAGAACTAAAAATAGAAATGCTCATAGGAATCAAGAAAAATCCAAAACTATGGATTTAGTGATGGAAAATCAAGTCTTGAGGTCAAGATTTGATAAAATGGAAAAGGTCCTAAAAAGGATATAAAATATCCTCAAGGGACAAAATGAGCACAACCTAGGGATAGGAACACAAAGGTCACCTAATGGTCATAGGGGTTTGGGATACAAACCTCAAGCCAAGAAGGATGTTCCTTCTTATCATAGAGTTCCATACAGTTATGGGACAAATCATAGGTTGAATGATCAAGTCAAAAATACAAGGAAAGTTATCCCTAAAAGTGTTTTTGCAAAGAGTAAAGTGACTAAGACTTCTAAGAAGTCTAACAAAGTCATCAAAGCTTCTAAGAAGCCTAGAAAGGTCATTAGGAAGGTAACTAGAGAAGTTATCCCTAGTGAGTACCTAGAGCATCCAAGAAGCACCAATAAGTTTTAGGTTCCGAGGAGCATATTCTCTACCCCTTAGATGGGTTAGAGAGTGTCAACTTCAAATGGGAAGGGTGGTTAACCCAACCTTGATAAAGTTAACACTTGGAGGAATTTTCAAGGTTTTTGTTAACCTTTGAAAATGAAAAGGATTAATTGTTTATTCTTTGGAAGAGTAAAATGTGCCAAAATTTAAGGAATTGAACTTAATTTAAATTGACACACTTGAGAAAAGCATAAGAAATGTCAAGTTGGGATTTTGACATTTTCTTAAGGAGTTAATGGTAAATTTAAATCTTAATTTAAGTGATTACTCTTTGGAAGAGTAAAATGTGTCAAACCTTGAGAAATTACACATAATTTAAATTGACACAACTAAGAAAGGCAAAAGAAATGTCAAGTTGGGTTTTGGCATTTTTCTTGAAGAAGATTGGGCAATCTTGGATCAATTTTAGGTTTAGCTAAGGATTTAGGATACTTAGATAGAATATCTAGGTATATTTTATTTATGCTAAAACTTGTCATGATTGATTGCTCATCATATGTCATGACATCATATTGTGCATTCATGCTTAGTACAAAAAATAAAAAATATCATATCATGTCATACATACATCATGTAGCAATAGCATATTTTCTTTTGAAAATCATTTATTTTGATGTATGTCATAAATCATCATACATTATTTTTAATTCTTTACAATTAAGGACAATGACATTTACTAACAAGTGACATCCTAAGTGGATGTTCATAATTCAACATGTCTAGATAGATATACATGATCCCTAGTTTAGGACAAAACCAAAATCTACATCTCACAAAGACTATAAGGTGACTTGTATGTGTTTTAGTACATATTAGATACAAGTGAGATGTTAGGGTGATGAACAAGACTCAAGATGTTGATTTAGTGCATCTAGTTGAGTTTTGATTTCATCAAAATACATAGTTATGTGTACTCCAATCATTAGGAAAGCTAATGTGCAAGTCATGTGCATTGAGCCCAAAGAATATGATTAGAAATTGGTTTTGAAAATCATTTTAAATATACTTTGGAAAATCTTGGTGAAGGTTATATTTTGATCGTACTCATCATTGAAAAGTTAGCCCCTGGGGCTATGGTGCAGCGATAGGGCATCCAGGTTATCGCCTAGGTACCCACGGTTCGAGCCCCAGCTATGGTGAATTTGTAAGAATTTTTCCTCCAAATGGGGCATACAACTAAAGGATGTTGGGCTCCTGCGCTGCCTACTGCGAGCGCTTCCCGATTTACCCTGGTGGCTGGTGGAAAACTTTCGTGGGGCCGATTCAATCACCCCAGGCTCGACGTTACCCAGCCTGGCTAATCATTTTTTTTCATCATTGAAAAGTTAGACACAAACTTGGAAGAAACATTGAAGTTTTTACAAGTTTCCAATTTTGTGTCAATATTTGAAAATAAGATGTATTTTCTTAGAAAACTATTTTTTTTCATGATAGTATATACCCTAAATAATGTTTATAACAATTTTTATGATTTTTAAAATTTTATAGATTTTTTGAGGAGTTTCTTAATTTCACTGAAATTAAATTTTAGGAAATCGGAGCTCCAATCGATCAGTTGATCTATTGGAGGGCCCCTATCGATCAATCAATATATTGGGATGCATTTCCCGTAAGCCGATCAATCCATTCACGCCTGGATTGATCGGGCAATCGATTCAGAGGCAGTTTCTATGAATAGAACTTCTCTGAATCGATCAGTGGATCGATTGAGCTAGTGTCAATCGATTGAGTCCCAACCCAATCCATTGAAAAGACTGATTTTAGCTGGGAAAGTCTGATTTTAGCACTTTGAGACATGTTTAGCCTCTTAACCACTCCTAAACCCTTGGAATACATTTGTATACATTTAGGGGTAGTTTTCATGATGAAAACAAGGAGAAATGGTTAAGGAACACTAGGTTGAAGTTTAGGATGAGGTTAGTTTCAACATTGAATCTTTTAATCCTCAAAACTTCAAAATTTTGGGTTTGCTAAAGATTTAGGAACTCCAAGTCATTGTTGGTGCAATGACAGAAGTTTGAAGTATGTTTTTAGGGGGGGCTACTATTTAAAAACATGGAAATATTTTTCAAAAACCATTGAAGGTAGTAAATCCTTCGTTTGGATAAATGCTCAAGTTTGAGCATTGGGGAACAATAGAAGATTGAATGTCTTCATTGTAGAAAAAGAGCATGCTCAAGGATGAGCATTGGATATAATGAAGGGCATGAAACCTTCATTGGTATTGTGAAGTGTTTAATGCTCAAGGGTGAGCATTGAAGACAATGAAGGGTATGAGACCTTCATTGTGGTGTTGTGAACAACATGTGAGGTTGTGAACAATGTTGAGTAACTCGTCAGGGGGAGAGTTTTTGATGTGTGCCAATAGGGGGAGAAATGTAGGGTTTAAGTTAGGCCTTTGTCCCTCAAGAAAAGTTTGCGGGAGAATGTAGAGTGAGTGAGGGTCGGACACCAAGTAACTTACATTCTCCCCCAAACGCTAACGCTAGGCCTTTGTTCCTCAACGCTAACGCTAGGATCAGTCACCTCTTCTTAAGGTAGATACCAAGTAAATCCTAGCGTTAGCGTTGTAAGTGTACTTTGTGCGTATTTCCGCTGCATATCATCATCATCAAAGCAAGACAACGAAGCGCGACGAGCTATTCACCCCCTCTAGCACCAACCAACCCTAACATGTTGTTGGGCTTTGTCGCTGATATTTTGAGCAACACGTTGTTCCTAATCCTCTCCTCTAAAGACTAGCAACATGTTGTTACTGGTCTTTTGAAGATTAGCGACACATTGTAGCAGCTATGAAATTATAGTTGCTACAACTACAAGTTATAACTTTGAGAGGTCATAATTTTTTATTCGGATTGAACTACGGGATATATAATATATCAAGTCAAATATCTCTAAAAAAATTTTGATTTGATATATTGTGTGTCTTGTAGTTCAACTTGAATCAAAAGTTATAGTATCTTAAATTTGAACTTGTAGTTATAGCAACTACAGTTTCGTAGCTGCTACAACGTGTATATTGGGTAAATTTTGAAAGACTAACTTTTAACTTAGGTTGAGACACAAACACATAATATATCAAATCAAAGATCTTTGAATGAGCTTTAATTTGATATATTGTGCATATTCAATGCAAATTAAAAGTTATGACTTCTCAAAGTTTATGGTTCAACACATTATTGGTAATCTTTGTTATTGATCTTCTGAAGACCAACAACATATTGTTATTGATCTTCTAAAGATCAGCAACATGTTGATCCTCTGAAGACCAACAACACATTGTTGCTTGTCTTCTAAACATTAACAACATGTAGCAGCTATGAAATCATAGCTGCTACACATTTAAGTTATAACTTTAAGAGATCATAACTTTTGATTTGGATTAAACTACGGAACACATAACATATCAAACTTAAGATATCTGAACAAGCTTAGGTTTGATATATTGTGTATCTCATAGTTCAAACTAAGTCAAAAGTTATTACCTCTTAAATTTGAACATATAGTTGCAATAGTTACAGTTTCATATATGCTACAACGTGTATGCTAAGTAAATTTTGAAGCGTTGTAACTTTTGACTCGGGTTGAGCCACGGGATACATAATATATCAAATTAAAGATATCTGAATTGGCTAGAAATGTCTAAATCACTCCAAACCTAGTTCTATGTGTTCGACTAAGTCGCAGTAATACACTCATACCCTCAAACACCACTACATTGAGACCAAATTTTTTTCCAACTCATTCTCGACATGAGAAATGATGTCAAAAGCTCATTATAAATGTTATGGTGATGATACTCACTATCCAACACAATAAATGAGTTCATAAGACTCCCCTATATTGGACAAAATTAAATTTTTGAAGTGGCTGATGGATCTAGAGAACTTGAAATGACATAAAACCAGGACCTATGGGCTCATCGAATTATTTCGACTATATCCAAACCCTTTATCATCAATGTGATACATCATATTGAAAGCAATATTTTTTTTTCAAAACAAATAACACAAATTCATTCCTTAATATGTCAAATTTAATACCATTTTATAGAAAAACTTATGATTATATTGGCTAGGAAGAGCAGAGTTCTAGTCTTTTCAAGTATCCTAGATGATTCCTTGTAGTAAGATAGGTTAAGTGGTCATTCTTAGTATGTCGTTTGTTTCTCCTTTCATTATCCTTAGTCTTTTGCAAGAAGAGATAAATATTCTACAAATAACAATTAAAGAGGTTCCTATTAATTCAGAAGAAAAAAGGAATAGAACTGACTTAATATTATTATAATTATAAGAAAAAATAATCTCTTAGTATTATTTCAAATCTAGTACAAGATTATGACATTTCATTATATAATTTATTTCAAACCATGTAAGTCTCCACATAGTTTTTAAAAGGTAGAGCATTTGAATATCAATAATAAAATATAAGGATAAAAAAAAACTAGAGTTGAACAATCGACATATTGTTAATGAGTGTTTTGTATATGTTAAAAATTCTCAGTCCATCCCAAATAACTAGTTAGAAAGCTAAAGTTGCATCAAAATATCTAATTAAAGTGATAATAAAAAGTCCAACAAACCAATCGGTGTATGAAAAAAGTTATGTCAACTTAAAATTATACTCTTAGAACAAATCAATCAGACCATCTATAATTTTTAGTCAACTTGAGGAGAATCATAAAATAAATAATAGAAATATCTGCCCCTAAGAAATATTTGTAAATTCTAAATTGATTATATAAAAACTATAAGCACATGATCTCAGTTCAAAAAAGCAAATATTACATATCAAGAAATTGTCATATGCAATCTGACACAAAACAAGAGAAAAACAAACTAGTTGAAAATATGAATTGCAATAGTTAAAAGTAATTATCAATCAATATTATGTAATCATAACTATATATGATACCAAATAATACCCTTCATGTATTTTTTTTCAATATACAACAATTGGAAGGATATAATACTTAGTTATATATAGTGTATATATTTGAAAATTTAAGCACCTATCTTTCATCATCAAAAGATGTAAAATGAAAAAGAAGCACAACACATATTCGATCACTTAGTATCTATTTTTCAATAGGATGCATAGCAATACTAAAAATTATTAAGAGATAACCAACCATAGTCTATAATTTATCGAAGTTCATCTGTCTTGATTTTTGAATACTTTTTCTACCTTCATTAGAAGGAATGACAAAAAAAAAATACTAAAATAGGATAACCCTCCATAATCCTTATGAAATCCAAGATTCAATTAAACAAGAACATCGAAGTATTTTTAAATCATCAAATTTAATGTGATTACCTTAATATATCTAAGCATGAGATTAGACTACAACCATCTCATTCTTTTTATCACTTAGATGGAGCGACAGTGGTGCAAAGGGGTGTCAGGGTGGTAGGGTCACCAAGGAGGGTCGACTGCTGGATCTCCAACTCGTTCAAATGATGGTCACAATCCATCTCAATGATAAAGGAAATTACGAGGATGAGAAAGATGATATGGTGCTATGAAGAAGCTTCTTGGTCACGGTGGTAGCCTGGGCAACGGTCACCCTAATAGTTCTAGGTTCATTAATTAGTTTTGATCAAAACTGATTGATGGACATAGAGAACTCGAAATAATATGAAATCATATCTATATATTCATCTAGTTATTCTAATTATATCCATATTCTTAAATATCATTTCTATACGTCATATTAAGAACCACACTTTTTTAAAACAAATATGTCCGAATTGATTGCTACACTATATAGCAATTGATTAAAAAATCTGATTTGTGTTAAAAAAAAAATATTACTCTCAAGACGTATGAAAATAATATTTGAGAACATGAATATAATAGCATAATTAAACAAATAGATAGAACTTGGTTTTATGTCATTTCAAATTTTACATCTATCAGTCAGTTTTGACAAAATCGGACCTAAAGTTGGGAATGACATGAAACTAGATTTTATGTGTTCGTCTAGTTCTCTTGATTTATTCATGCCCTCAAATATTATTTCCATACGTAATATTAAGAATAGTAATTTTTTTTTAATACAAACAAATTTTTTAATCGATTATCACAATGTAATAATCAATTTTATACTGTTCATCAGCGCATTAGTGTCCCTAAGGAATTTAATCGATTGGGATAGTCATGAGTGAATATAAAAGGGAAAAAAAATAAAATTGGAAATGTGATATAGTAATTTTTAAATTTATCGATGTAATTTAGATATTCGATAATTTGACTACATCATTCACTAATTTGTCGAAAAAACTTAAAGCTGATAACTAGTTGTTCTCTGAATAAGGTTGATTAAGGTTTCAGTTTCAAGACATCTCTCATGCGCTGTCCAACGCTTTCTCGTGTATGTAATCCATCCACCATAATATTTTCTTTATTTATAATTTGAATGTATAAAATGAATAATACAGTGTATATAAACGTTGTGTGTCTAGTGGCGTAGCCAGGATGATTTTAAATTAGGAGGAGTAATTTTTAAAAATTTTAAAATTTAGTATAAGTCAATTTTCACAATCTAAAATCTAAATTTTGAATTTAAGGAGATAAGAATGAATTTGAATTTAAAATTTTTGACATTAGTACTAAGTTCTAGTTGAAACAACAATCTATCGATCCTAAGAGCTTATCGATAACTCAAAATTTAAAAATCATTTGTGATATTGCTTCTTTATAATATTTAGCATTCCTACATTGACGATAGGGTATGACACAATAGTGCTGTGTAGTGTGTGTAGGGAGAAAAGAAGAAAGAAAATTTTTTCTCAAAAATACCATAATTCATTTTAGACCGATTGAAAACCTTAAATTTGATTCGATCATAACTTGACCAAATCTATTCCAAATTAATCCCAGTTTAAACCAATGTAATCATTATCTCCGTGTCTACCCGTTGGATTTAGTTCGAATCCAATCCAATTTTAATTTAGCACCCACACTTCATATTCTACATTTAATTTATCAATTTATTATTATATATTTTATTTTTAAAATTCAATATTTAACATTCTAAGACAATATTTTCTGGTAAAAGTGGTACCAATGTATAGCTTAGGTTAAGGGTTTTCTAAATATATGATCAATTTTAATTTTTTGAAGATGAATGATGGTGAATCAATCAGTCAAAATAGCGTTGAAGATTTTCCAAATATATACTATTATTTTTTAAAAAAAATTCCAAAGGCGGCGTTCGCACCCCTCCTCACATTTAGACCTGACCACGGTTCGGAACCGACGGTTCGACGGTTCAGAACCGCCGGTTCGACGGTTCCAGGCAGGTCGACCCTTAACCGCCCAAGACGGTTACGGTTCACGGTTCAGAACCGCCGGTTCACGGTTCGGTTCACGGTTTATCACGGTTCGTCACGGTTCAAGATTAATATGCTAAAAAAAAATTAAAATTAAAAATTAAACATTAAACATTAAAAATTAGAAATTAAAATTTATTAAAAAAAGGGCTTGCATTTATTTAAGTTGCCTACGTATCCCTTTAGGGGAATCAAAGCCCACGTAGTTCTTTTACATTTTTATCCTTTTACATTTTCATTCACTTCCATTTTCTGTTCCTGTCGTATTTGTTCCTTCAGTATCAAAATCTTCAACTTCGTCATCTGAAAGTTACATTCCTTGGATTCTTTTCTCCGCTCTGGTCCAATCGTCCAGTAATGCTGGGGCTTCCAATGAGTCGGGAGACAAAGTTGATCGTTGTTCATCTAATATGTTGCCGCCGGCACTGAACGTCTGCTCCACAGCAACAGTTGACACTGGACAAGCTAAAATTTCTTTTGCGATCACGGAGAGAACGGGAAAGCTTTGAGCCTTCTGTGACCACTACTTTAAGATATCGAAGTTTTCGCAATCTGCTTCATTAAAATCAAAAGAAGTCGTAAAATAATTCTCAAGTTCCTGTGTGGGATTCGGAAGATGCTCGATCTCATCATCGGTGGATTGAATGTTGGGGTCCTCCTCCCGTGGATTCATTATTTGCTTTCCCTTCCGAGCTCGAGATGATGCACCTCCGCGGCCTCCTTCCATTGTAATTGAAAATTGAAAACGAAAGCGTGTAGAGATTAGAGAATACGAAAATGAGATTAAGAGTAGAGAAGATGTGTGTGAAAAATGATGAAATAAGCTCTTTATTTATAGAGTTTTGATAGTAACGGACACTAAATCATAGCCATTGATCAAAAAACGGTCAAATGATCCTAACCGTTGAAAAAAATACCTAAAAAACCCTCCCAACGGCTACGAACCGCCGGTTAACCGGCGGTTCCAACGGCTATGAACCGCCAGTTAACCGGCGGTTCAAGCCGTTCTAAAAAAAAAAAAAAAAAATTTACGGCTGAACCGCCGGTTCAACCCGCCGGTTAACCGGCGGTTCGCCGGTTTTTACACCCAATGAACCGGAACCGGCCCAGCAACTTGCCGGGCCGGTTCCGGTTCGACCCGGCGAACCGGGTCAACGGGCAACCGGTCCGTTGATCCGGTTACAGGCCGGGTCCAGGCCAGACCCGACCCGGGGTCGGGTCTACTCACATTGTGGCTACGCCCTTGTGTGTCGATATTGTGTTGCAAAAATATTTAGGCTGATTTTTAAAGATTATATATAATTTATATTTGTTTATAATATATTATTTAAAAATTTACTGTCTGTCGCTCTGTACTTCTCGATTTTGAAAATATATGTCGATGTTGTAATTACAACCATTCGAATTTAAAACATTCATATTTGATAATAAATTTGTTATGAGCACGCACAATATTTTAAAAAAAAAATCAGAGATTTCTCCAACAAATTATCAGAAAAAAAATTCGATGTTGATTTTTCTGATTATAGTCCTGTTCTCCTACTACGTGGTGCTGATATGTTTAACAACAAGTACCATAATAGTATTGAACCTCGAAATCAATATCACAGTGTTTTGATTTATCATGCTCATGAATACAGCCGTGCTGATCTATTGGCTATCAGCACAACCTCCAAAATCAACACCAAAGAATTGTAAAGAAGAAATAAATTACGGGGGATTTCGTCTAATAATAATAACACATACAAAGGATGAGAGAATCAGTAGGGCATTCCGTACCTACTAAAAATCCATCCCAAACTTATCTATGGCAATACCCCTATATAAACTATCTGCATCACTCCATGGGAATAAGAATTCAAATATCACGAACTTAATTACAGTGTAGGGCCGATATAATTGACAACCAACGACACAACAATGATGTTGAACCTCCAAAACTAGCATCAAAACTTCTGATTTCTTGAGCCCAATAATACAGTGGTTGTCACGCCCCAGAGGAGTCCCTGTCCGAAGAAATTTCGGCAGCATATTTCCTGTACAGCGGACAATCTGAAACTTTTCTACATCTCATATACCTCAGCCACAGGCGGCTGGAATAATAACAATCAATAAAAACACATTCCACACAACCATCCACGCAGTTATATATAATCAAACAAAGTAGTAATACTCTGACTCGAAAACCACCCTACTCAACTACACTCGTAAAGCTCAAAACCGACGAACTCACCTCTTCTGCCGTCCAGGCAAGCATGTAGTAGAGTAAATCCAAATCATACCAAAAGTCCATCCAACGGAAAGATTCCATACAATATCCATATGTAAAGTCCAAAACAAAACTAAAACAAAGTCTGATAGCGGAAAGCTAAAATAAAACAACAACTCAAAAACCAGCAGAGGAGTAGCACTACATGCTGTGGGGACCAGCGACTGGAACTCCCTCCTGACAGCATCAACTTGAAAATAACAACAATGGAGGCGGGGTGAGTCCAACACTCAGCAGGTACAATTGATATGCAAAGTAAAGAAACAACACCTAGCACTAATCATGCGTACAGTCTCCTGATAAGAAAGATAAAAATGCATCTGAAGTAAACAGGAGAATACTGTACTAACCAGTTCCTGAGTATAAGGTCAAACAGTCCGAGTGGTATAGGGATCCTGTATGCATGTCAAACATAGGTATCCAAACAATATGCAGCATATAAATGCAGCAACCACAAACACAAGCAATAAATGCATCATGCATATGATGCCAATGATGCGTCCTGGTCACCCCTGACGCCAGTCGATCATCTCACACCATAGTGAGGCCGAGTGGGTAGGGCTGTGACAACCGTGCACTCTGTCGTCACTACTCCTGATGAGTGACCGAGTGGACGGGATGCTGTCGGAGTACACCTATCCTCCTACCCCAAATCATAGATGGGGGAGCGCAATGCTCTCAACTCCCGGTACACGATGACGGGGAGGAATCCCTGCCGGATAACTCGTTGTGTCACACTACCCATGAGCGGACCAACGGTGCCTAACAGAGTCCCTGCTGCAACACACTCTGCCTGAATCGACCACTAACCCATGAGTGGTGGTGTGTGCAGATCCATGTAACTGGCGATGTGCTCAACAATAATGGAGCGGACTATCGCACAGCATGCAATCATGCAAATGATGCATGGCAATAACCATATAAACATCCTGACCTAATCCATATATATAGAAAAGTGCACCCTAGGTCAACGAATCATATCGAATCAAAGGTACACAGAAGGTATAAAAACCTAGGTCCTGAACATGGTGAAGCATGGTATATCACTACCCGTATAAGCATGTATAGACAGGTAAAGTATACATGGAATGCAAAACAAATCAATCAATCAAACATATATCAAGATTTGGGTAGTGATTAACCGAAACAGATAAGAAACACAATTGATGCAATATGTTAATTTCATTACTAAGCATATCAAAGACAAAAAGTCAAAAGTACCCGCCTCCGAAAATAAAAAGGTCCAATCTGACTCCGAGATACTCGTCTCGCGTCAAAGTCCTGTGTCACCAATATACGTACATTTATTTAGCTAGAACTCAACGAATAGCTAAATAAAATCTCAACGACCAATAGGATAAGATCCTAATCAACCTATACATGATCAACAACATAAATCCAATCCCTTATGATCTACAGCTAAGCAAATGCTTAAATCCATAGACCACATCATCTCAATACGTATCTGAATTCCTAATCACATTAAGAAATTCCAAATTATTACACCTTACCTCAAAATCACAGTCGTGATCACTGATCCAATGCCAAGATATAGTTGCTGCTGGATCAAGATTTGTGGTCGAGATTGTAGACCTGTAGTCTTCCAAATCAAACGCCCCAATCAATGGTTGCTGACCAAGAAACCAACAAGTTCTAGTGTTACTACTTGGATCTGTAATCCAAACGCATATCAAAAGGATACTACTGATAAGAAGAAATAGCAAGGGTACGTTGCTCACCTCACTTACCTGTGAGCGGGGAAAGAAGAATGACCGAACGGCAGTGGAAGCGAAGCCGCGGGAGGGAGGACCTCTGGTCCCAAGAGCCGATCACCACAAATCAGTGAGGAAGAGCCAAGACTCGGAACTAGGGCAGAGATCAAACTCGGCAGGCAAGGTGGCGTTGGCACTGGGGTTCGGCACAGAGGAAGGAAGGAAAAAATCGGGAAACAGAGGAGGGAAAACCAGCACTGCTCGTTGTCGGCTCTGTGAGTGGCGGCCGGTGACGGATCTAGGGCACGGAAGAGGCCGCAAAGCAGTGATAGGGCACAGTTGTTGGCGCAGGGGTGATCGAGAGTGAGGGGGTCTCGGAACAGATCTGGTGGCCGGCACTGCTCTGTGCGACGGCGGCTCTCGGCTCCCGGCGATCTAAGGCACGGCAGAGGACCTCAAACCAGGGAGCTAGGGCGCAGAGAAGGGGGAAAAACCGGCGGCGTCGGCAAGGCCCGGGCTCCGGGTGGTCGACGGCGCGTCGCTCAGCGAGGAGGAAGAGCACCGACGGTGCTGTCGGGTGGAGAAGGCCGGCGTCGCGAGAGATGAGGGAAGGAGGGTTCGGCAAAGGAGAAGAAGTTTAAGTGGAAGGGAAGAAGAAAACCACCGTGCGGTTAGGGCTTGGGTTCGCATGAGGAAGAAGAGCACGCGAGTTCGGCGTCGGGGAAAACCAGAGGAAAAGAAAAAAAAAAAAAAAAAAGGAAAAAAAAAAAATTAAAACTTTTCCTCATTAAAACAGGGTATCCTAAACAGGCTTTTCCGGGCCCCGTTTTTATCCCCGTTAACTCGTCCATACGAGCTCCGAAAAATTCCCGAAAAATATCCAAAAATTCCGGAAAATTCCCTTATTCATATTCGCCTATTTCCTGGTATTTTACATTCTCCCCCACTTATAAAAATTTGGTCCCCAAATTTAGTTATCTACCATCAGCAAGTACTAACAACAGATATAGAGTATAAATGCTGAACGGTAATTTAAATCACATCCTCAAGTGAAAAGATGGGGGTATCGAGCTCGGATGGTATCCTCGAGCTCCCAAGTAGCCTCCTCGTCTGAATGATGCTGCCATCCGACTTTAACCAGCCGGACAGTCTTGTTCCTCAACTGACGCTCTTTCCGGTCCCAAATCCGTACCGGAATCTCCTCATAAGTGGCGTCAGGCTGAACTGGAACTAAGACATCTGTCAGCACATGTGTCGGGTCAGGTACGTATCTACTCAGCATAGATACGTGGAATACATCGTGCACGCCTACCAAGGACGACGATAGTGCCAACCAGTAAGCTACTGCTCCAATCCTTTCCGAGATCTGGAAAGGTCCAATGTACCGCGGAGCTGGCTTACCTCTGAGGTCAAATCTCTTCACCCCTTTCGTGGGCGAAACTCGCAGAAATATATAGCCGCAAATGGAGAACTCAAGGTGTCTCCGACTCGGGTCCGCATAACTCTTCTGGCAGTCTTATGCCTCTGACATCCTGTATCTGATAATATGGACCACTTTGCCTCACGTTGAGCTCTATGAGGTCTCAACAACTGGGTCTCTCGGATTCTCGTCCTGATCGACGACTAAGCAACCATCGTAACAAGACTACCCTGCTCGGTCTGTCCCTGCTCCTCAAGGTCTAACTCGGAGAAACCCTGAATCAAGTCTGTGACCACAACTCAGTGGCAAGCTAAAGTCCCTCTGGACTTCTAGCTAAGTGCATTGGCAACCACATTAGCTTTTCCCAGGTGATAGCTAATGGTACAATCATAATCCTTCAGGAACTCCATCTATCTCCTCGGTCGAAGATTAAGTTCCTTCTGAGTGAACAGATATTTGAGACTCCGATGGTCAGTGAGAATCTCAATGTAATATCATACAGGTAATGCCGCCAAATCCTTAGGGAAAAAATAATAGCGGCCAACTTCAGATCATGAACTGGGTATTTCTTCTTATGCCCCATCAACTATCGATAAGCATATAAGAATACTCTACCGTGCTACATAAGAACAACACTCATACCCTGTAGAAACGCGTCGGTGTAGAGGACAAATCCGTCCTCTCCAGAAGGTAAAAACCAAAAAACGAAGCCGACACTAGTCTCCGCTTCAGCTCCTAGAAGCTGGTCTTGCAATCCTCAGTCCAAGTAAACTTCACGCCTTTCATGGTCACGCGTGAAAGTAACATAGCTATGCGGAAGAAACCCTCGACGAAAGGTCTATAATATCCTGCGAGTCACAAAAGACTGCGGATCTCCTACACTGATTTCGGCTGCTCCCAACGGTAACAACCTCTATCTCCTGTGGAACCACGGTACACTCCTACTGGTGATCGTGTGTCCCAAACATCATAACCAAAGACAATCCAAACCAGCAATACTGATAATCACATATAGATGTTCTCGTCGAATCATCTCTAGATCTATGCAAAGGTAGTGTACGTGACTCACCTCGGATCCGTAATAGATCACAACATCGTCCACAAAGATAATGGAAACCTATCCAAACATCCTCGACATACCAGGATCATTAAGTCCCTGAAAACATCCAAGGCACTATAAGCCTATATGGCAAAAACCAAGACACATAATGTCCATATCACAGACATTCCTATCCATAAGATCTCCGATAATAAATCGAAAAAAAATCTGATCATCAATAACATAAATCACCAAAGAATAAATCCTTCAGGGTGAGAGCAACGCTCCATCACAGGAAACACCACATATGTGGGAGCAACGCTCTACCACAGGAAATCCTCAATATGTGGGAGCAACACTCCACCACAAATAATCTGAAATATGTATCTGCAATAAATATAGGAGCAATGCTCCGCTACCAGCAATCCGTATTATGTGGGAGCAACGCTCCACCACAAAACAATACCTAAGTACCCTAAGGCACCTAACTATCCAGCTAGAGACTGTACAAGATCTCTCTACCATAATTCGCTGTGGTTAGCCTAGGATATAACGACCTAGTAACTAATCAAATCCATCATCAACTCTATCAGCATCCTAGTGGGTCATCCACTGATAGGAAAATTAGTTGGTGGGTTAATTCAACAAATGACATAATGCAGTCACTCCATATTCTGCATTCAGTATAAGTAGAATCATCATACTGCTACCAATGTATACACCTAGCACACATGCTCACACAACATATGTATGATCAACAAAATCCTCCAATTATTATACACCAAACATACTCACAACTCAGGTATAATCAGTATGATACCTCCAACAATGCATACCGAACACGTGTGCAAAATCAATGTAGGTAAAATCAACAATACACCTCAAACAACACTCACATGACATATCTTCACCTATGCCAAGAGTATAACCAACATATACTTCCAATAAAGCATACTAAACCCAGGTGCACTCACAAATCAAACATAATCAAAAAGTTACCTCAGATACCACACCAAACACATATGTACAAATCACAACTTAGATTAAATCGACAAAATGCCTCCATCAAAACACCACCGATGTACTTATACTACATCTCGGATTTAATCAATAAGATATCTTCAATAATACATCCAGATACATACACCGAACTACATAGCTATGATCCACAAGGAAACTTCAAACCATATCAGAACATGGATACATATACTACTTGCAAATGGGCAGTCTACCACATGACTCCTACAACACATAACACTCATAATATACATGTAACATAGACATGCAAAATCAGCACACCAGCTCAATCAAAGAGACCAACCTTATGCTACCAACACTCATGGGTTACCGGTATATCTAAACAAAATTCATGCATATGTATCAAGCATGAATACATCAATCAAAAGCAACCCAAAATAAAGCAGCCTAATCATCCAGTAACAACCCTGCTCTAGGTTCAAAAGAACTGGTATCGGACAAGAAAAATATACACACCGTGGTATAACATTGCCAGTCAATGTCATACACTACCAGGACTATATCTCATGGGAAAAATTTTATCATCATAAATCCAAATGTACTCTCCCAGTTTACACAAGTAACGATTGTATCCCATAAGTGTTAAGCAATTAGCTCTACACTTCCTTACACCAGCGGGGTCGCATATTCCAATGCACCCTCTAAGTTATCCCACCAGGTATATATACAGTTCACGATCAAAGTCTTCATGGAATAGGATACATCGATCCTTTATAAACTATCCAAGCTGAAAATGATTTCTGACTAAATCAGTCCTTTCCACGTCAGTACAAAACATGTACTCAAATGTGCTCTAGATACATAACTAAGCACAAATAACCTAAAGGTTCGAACCTCTAAAAATAGAGTATGGCAATCCTCTACTGATCAACCAACAAAACTAAATCATTCATCTACTAACTAATCAAGAATACCTTAATCCTCCACAAGCAACTAAGGTATATCCAATCACATAATATCATATGTATAAATGTGTACAACCCAAAAGAAAAAGTCAATATTTAGGAACATCAAGACACTCTCATCTTCATCCTCAAAAACATCAGCCCACACTATATCAGATGAATAAATCTCTACTCCCCATGAGAGCAAGTTAGCATTCAAAACATCAATCATTATTTATCCACACAGTCCAATATCAGAGGAAGCATATATCAATTTTTATCATCCTGTTAACTAACCACAACTAACCAGATTCATTAAAATTTCATGGGCACACTCAACCGTAAAACTCTCTAGCACCCGATTTATAATCTGATCACCAACCATAATCATCAAACCTGTGAATATTATAAATGACACTCACTATGTCACCATCAATGACAACCCAAATATAAATCATCAAAATAGTTATCCACTAATAGATCATCAAAACAAATATCTAATAATGGATCATCAAACAACCACATAACATTTACTCTCATAAATCATTAGAAATCAACATATCATAATATCTGATCTCCCAATATTCCTCAACCTCAAACCATTCTCAACAATGATCAAACATGATAACCCCTAATGATCAATTTCCATCGTACCTGGTACCCTAATATCCAAAAGATATGAGTATAAAACTCTCCTGGCTAAGTCAACAGGAATATGTAGGTATCATCCATTACCCAGCTAACAATAGCAGAGGCTGATATGTGCCTCCATCTCCTAGTAGTAGTAACAGAAGCTAAAACTACTGATGGTATGATATGAAAAATCACCAGAGACTATAATCCTTGATCTCTATGAGGGTCGACCCAGATCAGTGGCTAACCCATCACATGTAATATGGCTACAACAACCAGACAGGTACTAAAGATAAAGTGCTAATACATGTCATAACTATCATAAAATAAACATCATACCTATTTGTTGTCTGGAGATGTTCCGTCGCTGTCCTGTCCCCAACCTTTGACCTCAAACTCCAAACGAGAAACATCACCGGAAATCCAAATAAATCCGAAACATAACCCTATCGAAAATCCGAAAATGCCCAGTTTGACTCGCAAACCTGGCTACCCCAAATATCCAGAATACCAACAACAGGTATCCGATAAATCTCCAAAACACCAAAAGCAGGTATCATAACCCGCTCTGATACCAAATAAATTGGTATCAGACAAATCTCGGAAATCCAACAAACTGAAATAGATATCCAAAAATCCAAAACACCAAAAGCAGATATCAAAAATCCAAAATATAAAAATCCAACAAGTATCGCCCAACTTGGCGCTCTGATACCAAGTAAATAAATTGGTATCAGGTTATCCCAAACATCCAAAATATGAAAACAAAAGATCGTATAACTGTGCTCTGATACCACTAAATTGTCATGCCCCAGAGGAGTCCCTGTCCGAAGAAATTTCGGCAGCATCTCCCCTGTACAGCGGACAATCTGAAACTTTTCTACATCTCATATACCTCAGCCACAGGCGGCTGGAATAATAACAATCAATAAAAACACATTCCACACAACCATCCACGCAGTTATATATAATCAAACAAAGTAGTAATACTCTGACTCGAAAACCACCCTACTCAACTACACTCGTAAAGCTCAAAACCGACGAACTCACCTCTTCTGCCGTCTAGGCAGGCATGTAGTAGAGTAAATCCAAATCATACCAAAAGTCCATCCAACGGAAAGATTCCATACAATATCCATATGTAAAGTCCAAAACAAAATTAAAACAAAGTCTGATAGCGGAAAGCTAAAATAAAACAACAACTCAAAAACCAGCAGAGGAGTAGCACTACATGCTGTGGGGACCAGCGACTGGAACTCCCTCCTGACAGCATCAACTTGAAAATAACAACAATGGAGGCGGGGTGAGTCCAACACTCAGCAGGTACAATTGATATGCAAAGTAAAGAAACAACACCTAGCACTAATCATGCGTACAGTCTCCTGATAAGAAAGATAAAAATGCATCTGAAGTAAACAGGAGAATACTGTACTAATCAGGTCCTGAGTATAAGGTCAAACAGTCCGAGTGGTATAGGGATCCTGTATGCATGTCAAACATAGGTATCCAAACAATATGCAGCATATAAATGCAGCAACCACAGCAATAAATGCATCATGCATATGATGCCAATGATGCGTCCCGGTCACCCGACGCCAATCGATCATCTCACACCATAGTGAGGCCGAGTGGGTAGGGGTGACAAACGTGCACTCTGTCGTCACTACTCCCGATGAGTGACCGAGTGGACGAGGATGTCGGAGTACACCTATCCTCCTACCCCAAATCATAGATGGGGAGAGCAATGCTCTCAACTCCCGATGACGGGGAGGAATCCCTGCCGGATAACTCGTTGTGTCACACTACACATGAGCGGACCAACGGTGCCTAATAGAGTCCCTGCTGCAACACACTCTGCCTGAATCGACCACTAACCCATGAGTAGTGGTGTGTGCAGATCCATGTAACTGGCGATGTGCTCAACAATAATGGAGCGGACTATCGCACAGCATGCAATCATGCAAATGATGCATGGCAATAACCATATAAACATCCTGACCTAATCCATATATATAGAAAAGTGCACCCTAGGTCAACGAATCATATCGAATCAAAGGTACACAGAAGGTATAAAAACCTAGGTCCTGAACATGGTGAAGCATGGTATATCACTACCCGTATAAGCATGTATAGACAGGTAAAGTATACATGGAATGCAAAACAAATCAATCAATCAAACATATATCAAGATTTGGGTAGTGATTAACCGAAACAGATAAGAAACACAATTGATGCAATATGTTAATTTCATTACTAAGCATATCAAAGACAAAAAGTCAAAAGTACCCGCCTCCGAAAATAAAAAGGTCCAATCTGACTCTGAGATACTCGTCTCGCGTCAAAGTCCTGTGTCACCAATATACGTACATTTATTTAGCTAGAACTCAACGAATAGCTAAATAAAATCTCAACGACCAATAGGATAAAATCCTAATCAACCTATACATGATCAACAACATAAATCCAATCCCTTATGATCTACAACTAAGCAAATGCTTAAATCCATAGACCACATCATCTCAATACGTATCTGAATTCCTAATCACATTAAGAAATTCCAAATTATTACACCTTACCTCAAAATCACAGTCGTGATCACTGATCCAATGCCAAGATATAGTTGCTGCTGGATCAAGATTTGTGGTCGAGATTGTAGACCTGTAGTCTTCCAAATTAAACGCCCCAATCAATGGTTACTGACCAAGAAACCAACAAGTTCTAGTGTTACTACTTGGATCTGTAATCCAAACGCATATCAAAAGGATACTACTGATAAGAAGAAATAGCAAGGGTACGTTGCTCACCTCACTTACCTGTGAGCGGGGAAAGAAGAATGACCGAACGGCAGTGGAAGCTAAGCCGCGGGAGGGAGGACCTCTGGTCCCAAGAGCTGATCACCACAAATCAGTGAGGAAGAGCCAAGACTCGGAACTAGGGCAGAGATCAAACTCGGCAGGCAAGGTGGCGTTGGCACTGGGGTTCGGCACAGAGGAAGGAAGGAAAAAATCGGGAAACAGAGGAGGGAAAACCAGCACTGCTCGTTGTCGGCTCTGTGAGTGGCGGCCGGTGACGGATCTAGGGCACGGAAGAGGCCGCAAAGCAGTGATAGGGCACAGTTGTTGGCGCAGGGGTGATCGAGAGTGAGGGGGTCTCGGAACAGATCTGGTGGCCGGCACTGCTCTGTGCGACGGCGGCTCTCGGCTCCCGGCGATCTAAGGCACGGCAGAGGACCTCAAACCAGGGAGCTAGGGCGCAGAGAAGGGGGAAAAACCGGCGGCGTCGGCAAGGCCCGGGCTCCGGGTGGTCGACGGCGCGTCGCTCAGCGAGGAGGAAGAGCACCGACGGTGCTGTCGGGTGGAGAAGGCCGGCGTCGCGAGAGATGAGGGAAGGAGGGTTCAGCAAAGGAGAAGAAGTATAAGTGGAAGGGAAGAAGAAAACCACCGTGCGGTTAGGGCTTGGGTTCGCACGAGGAAGAAGAGCACGAGAGTTCGGCGTCGGGGAAAACCAGAGGAAAAGAAAAAAAAAAAAAGGAAAAGAAAAAAAATTAAAACTTTTCCTCATTAAAACAGTGTATCCTAAACAGACTTTTCCGGGCTCCGTTTTTATCCCCGTTAACTCGTCCATACGAGCTTCGAAAAATTCCCGAAAAATGTCCAAAAATTCCGGAAAATTTCCTTATTCTTATTCGCCTATTTCCTGGTATTTTACAGTGGTGCTAATATAATTGACAACCTACAAGACAATGGTGTAGAACCTCCAAAATCAACACTAAAATTTTTTGATATCTCGAACCTAGTTATAGTGTGGTGCTGCTATAATTGACAACCAGCACCATAATGGTACTGAATCTCCAAAATCAACACCAATGACTTCTGATTTTTCGAGCCCGGTGATATTGTGGTGCCCAACACCACAATGGTTTCTCATACCCAATTACAGTGATGCTGAAATTTTAAAAATGACCTTGTGTGTCAATTGTCACAAAGTCATAACTTCAGGAAGAAGACTTAGCACTAACTTGTTGTCAATCATTGTAACCTAGCACTGACTTATTGCTGATCAATTTAATCCAACACCACGTTGATGTTGATTTTAAAATCTAGCACCATCATTGTTGTTCTTATTTATTCAACCCAATACTGCCCTGATTCTAATCATTCTAAGCCAACACCACAACATGTCGAAGTTTTAGTTTTTCAAATTTTCTAGGTCCATGAGTTTAGATCAAAACCCGCATTCACTCCATGCCCAAGTTTCAAATTTCTAAATCCTCTAAGTCTGTCAATGAGTTTAGACAAAAATCCATTGATGACATTGGCCAACTCCGACAGGACCCAATCCAAATCCAAATAGTTTCTACAATGCACTTGAGTGTCACTGTCCCCTAAAGCCTCTTTTTCGTGGTCTTTTTATGTGTGTAGAACCTGTTTTAAAATTGAAGTCTATTTGTGTGTCAATTGACATAATGTCATAACTTCATGTAAGTTTCATAGTTGTTCACCATCTCTCGATCATCTGCACTCTTTTCTTTCAATACATGCCCGAGTTTCAATTTTTTAAATTTTTTAGGTCCATCAATGAGTTTAGTTTAAAATTCATTGATGACCTTGGCCTAGCTCTTACATGACCCAATCAAACTCCAGATGGTTTCTACAATGCACCTAAGTGCCACCGTGCATTAAACCCTCATCTTCATGACCTTCTTGTCTGTGTAGAGCAATTTGAAAAGCAAAAAAAAAAAAAAAAAATCAACCTTGTGTGCCACCATAACTTTACGTAGAAGGATCAAAATTAGGATTCCCCTTTATCTCTAGATTCTTTGTAGTCCCCTTTTCAATCTATTTCCGAGTTTTATTTTCTAAATTCTGTAGATTCATATTTAGATCAAAACTCATTTAAAGCCTTAGTCATCTTTGACATGATCCAATCCAACTCCAGATGATTTCTTTAATGCACACGATTGCCACCATGCCCTAAAACCTTATCTTTGTGGCCTTTTTGTGTATGCAAAGCTAGTTCAACAAAATTCAACTGTGTTAACTGTTATGATGTTATGATTAAAAAAATTCATATATATATCTTGATAATAATATAATATTATCTACTTTAGATCTAATCTTTCATGGATTTATTTTTACACTTTACTATAAATGTATCATATCAATGGAGATATCTTTCATTTTTTAAATTTATGATTTTTCCATGTATTTCCAATGTAGGCTTCCAACAAATATATGGTCATTCTTGACCTACTCCAAGTACTCCGGACCAGCCTTGGTCCCCTGCTCATTCATTGACTAGATGAACTGGTGGGATCCAATTCATCCAACTAATAAATGGGCAGGGCCTCTTTTGGTCCAGAAAATTCTGGACCAGAGGATCTGGCCTCCCGAGCCTCTTCATAAACATCCAATCACTCTTGACGTACTTCGAGCCTATCCTCAAGTATTCGATCATTTTTTGACCTGCTCCGGGTCTTCCTGCAAGTATCTGGTCATTCTTGACCAGCTCCAGACTTTCCCATAAGTATCTGGTCACTCTTGACCTGTTTCAAGTCTCTCCCAACATAACATCCGATTTGGACCATCACTCTGATATTACTTGTTAGGACTAAAAGAATTTACATATCTTCATAATGACATAATATTATTCACTTTAGGTCTAATCTCTCGTGAATTTATTTTTGAATTTTACTCAAAAAGTCTCATACTAATATAGATATCTTTTATCTTTTAAACTAATGATCTTTTTCATATATTTTTAATATGAAATTTAAATTATATTCTCAATATTATTGACACAAGACCATAACTTCATGTAGAAAATTCAGAATTAGAGTTTCACACCATCTCTAGATTCTATGCACTCTCCTCTTTCATTCCATGTCCATTTTAAAATTTTCAAATCATTTAGATTTTTCAATAAGTTTTGATAAAAATTTATTAATGGCCTTAGCCAGCGTTAGACGGGTCCAAGGTAGGCCTTGTTAGAGCTATTGGTTAAAATTAGAATCAATTGAATTGAACATATTAAAATTTAATTAATCAAACTTTTGGGTATCAATATTAGATATTCGAGTCCGGATGATCAAGTAACTTGAGTAAAAAATTTTAGTTTTTTTTTTTAAAATTGATTTAGGTGTAATAGTCGATTATTAATAACTTAGCAGTGGGTTGTGATACCTCAATTAGTTAAATCGATTAAATCAAACTCCAGATTTTAAATCAAGCGGTTGAGGTCCTATTCCGCTTCATTCATCTCATGCTCGTCAACCCCAATTTTGATGGCTTCCATGACGAGCGATTTCTGTATTTTCTTCCGCAAGCCGAAGGCTGCAAAGAACATCCGCAAGAGAAAAAAAGTCGACTCCGACGAAGAAGTCTCCGGCGATGATATTCCGTATTCCAGTCCCGCGACGAAGAAGTCCGCCGGGCTTTCCTTCTCTTCGTCTTCGTCTGGGGTTGGCTCCCTGTTCCAGTTCGATTCGTCCAAGGAGATCCAGGTCAAGCACGACAGCCGCGCCACGGCTACGCTCGAGACGGAGACCGAGTTCTCCAAGTACGCCCGCGCCATCCGCGAGCGGGTGCTGAAGAGGGCGGAGGAGGCTCTCAAGGGCAAATCCAAGCCTTGCGGAGGGGGCAATGATAAGATATACAAGGGGATCCACGGGTACACCGATTACAAAGCAGGGTTCAGGAGAGAACAGACAGTAGCAGGTGAGAAGGCGAGCGGTGCCCATGGACCACTGAGGGCATCCGCACACATCCGGTTGTCGGCTAGGTTTGATTACCAGCCTGACATCTGTAAGGACTATAAGGAGACTGGGTATTGTGGTTATGGTGATTCCTGTAAGTTTATGCACGATCGAGGGGATTATAAATCAGGATGGCAACTGGAGAAGGACTGGGAGGAGGCTGAGAAGGCAAGAAAAAAGAGACTCGCAGCAAGAAGTAGAGGAGACAACGATGAGGCTGATCATGAGGATGGCAATGATGATGACGACGAAGCCGACGATTCTCTTCCTTTTGCCTGTTTTATATGCAGACAACCTTTTGAGGATCCGGTAGTGACCAAGTGCAAACACTACTTCTGTGAACATTGTGCTCTAAAGGTATGTGATGTTTATGTTGCCATATGATTTTCCTTGAGCTTGTATACTACTCACATGCATTGCTCAATTTAATTTTTCTAGGCATTATACTAAGGGTTCGAGCATTTAATCTGCATAATGTGTTTGTTAGCTGGGCTTCCTGTGTGAAGATTGCAGTATGGAATTTCTAATGTATTCTAACCAGTTATGTGTCAGCATCTTTTCTTATGCTACTAAGTAAAACACTTACATAATTAGAAAGGATATTTGCTATACAAAATTCATGCGTTCCAATTTATCATAAATAGCCATATTGTTCTTGTAAGGTGATTCTAATGTTTCTGGTAGCTGGATTTATTAAAAGCAAACTTAAAGATCATGCTATAAAGTTAAATTGTTGAAATACTGCTTTACTTTGTATTTAACATCCAAGCTTAGTAGTGATGGCATTATGCATATTTGTTTCATATCTCAATAACAATCTCTTTATTGCTTTGTATTTGACCCTTCAAAGTTGACCAGTTTATATATCATCAAAAGCTAGTATGTTAGATCCCAAGGTATTTGAAACCTTTCATTATAAGATTGGTCCCATATCTTTGGTTCAATAAGTTATCTTTGTTCTTACACTAACACAAGACTCTATGTTCTAGAGATTTAGCACATTCAAATGACTTGGAATTTGTTTTTCCCATATCAAACTGAAGCTATGAATGCAAATGAACCTTTTACTACTATAGAATCATTAACAGTGTCAATATGTACTATATGTACTGGAATCTGACTAACTTGGTTAAGATGTGTAATTTTACTAGCTATTGGTGTTAAGTTAGGATGTCCTTTCAATTAGTTTTATTCTTTTCAACTTCATTCTGACACCTTAATTTGTTTTCATTATATTTACAATTTTTTTATGGACAGCATCATGCAAAGAACAAGAAATGTTTTGTCTGCAACAAACCAACTCTTGGCATCTTCAATACAGCACATGAGATACGGGAAAAGATGGCAGAAGGTAAATAAGAGGAACTGACAATGATGCGTGTCAAACCAGAAGTTACATAGAAAACACTCTTATTGGTCCTGTTGCTCATCTGTTAGTTTGATATGTTGGATTATGGAAAATAACTGAAAGTTTAACTTCGTGTGGAAACGTGGTCGGAGATATCAGCATTTGTTAGACGCTCTTATTGGTCCTGTTGCTCATCTGTTAGTTTGATATGCTGGATTATGGAAAATAACTGAAAGCTTAACTTCATGTGGAAACGTGGTCGGAGATATCATCATACGCATCTAAGTGAGTATGCTAACTACTTGGCAAAAAATAAATACCTGGATTTTTCATGCTCATGTAGTGTCTTTTTTCCTGGCCTAATGTATGTGTACAACTATATTGATGTATCAATGAAGCATAGTCCTTTTTGTACCAAATTTTTTAAAAAAATTGAATTTTCTTTGAGAGCTGTGTCATTTTACTTATGTTCTTTTAGACACTTCATCTCGGTGTGGATATCTGGGTTTTTAGTGCTGCTGAAGAAAGAATGACCTGCTACATCTGTGGTGCTGTTACTTTTCGTTATGAGCTTCACTAAGTTGTCTGACAATGGTGAGAGTTTGCTGTTCTATCATAATGCAGCTCCTCTTAAGACATTTATTTCAGAACATTCTATTTTCTTGAATAAAACGATATGAGATATTCTCATGGTATCTGATAACTATATGCATTTCTTTTAATTTTATGCTAATTGTAGTTCTTGTTCTATTCTTAGAACATTTTTTGCTCTTTGCTCAATTTGTACGATCGATGTGGTGAAAAAAAAAATGATTTTCAATGAGAAGTTGTAGGAAGGCAAATGTTTCAAAAATTTAGTATTGTCGTTGTTTGCAATTTGTTGCGTTATTTCATAGCCTCTGTTGTCTGCAGCTTCGACACCTCTGACCCAGGCTCATCCACATCACTGGAGGAAGTTTCTACATCAACATCTAAGGAGGGCTTTGGATGCATCAAGCTATACGTCAACAGTATCCCAAGAAGAGATAGCACATTCATCCAAATGGAATATTATTGCTCCTATTAATATTGCAAGTTCACTCTGTTACTTTAGATTCTTTGAAGCATTTTTCTCTTACCTTTTGTCGACCTAACTCCCAACCTCCACAAGATTCTTTCAAGCTCTAGCGGAGTTTGATCGATGTGCAAAGCCTATAAGAGAACCAACTTGATTTGAGTTAGTGTAAAGTATTTTGAATGTGACATTGATTTGAGTTGAATTCTCGAATCTATCCACGCTTTGTGTTCCTTTTTTTGCCTTTGTAGCCCTATTCTAAATTAATTTTTGTAGTAAATTTAAACTGATCAACTTTTACAAACAAGCATTGCATTATATTCTTTTATGCCTTTGTAGTCATTAGATGCTCATTTGCTTTTTTATTAATATTCTAAAGGGTCATCTAGCAATGATCAAAACTTCTATATACATAAAATGCCTTGAAATCTTTGAAATTATTTTATACTATTATTTTTATTTTTTCAATCTTTGAAGGTTATCTAGCAGTTTTGGCTCAAAAGTATTAGATGGTTATAAAGCACATAAGACCAAAACTCGAGAGCCAGTCGAAAAGTAACAAACTTTGAAGAGTGAACTATAACTTTTCTTAAACTATGCCCATGTGTGAGGCTTGCAAAAACATTGTCTTCTTCAATTGGCGTCCTCCACCTCCATGAACCAAAGGCCAAAACTAAGGGCCACTCTTTGCGCATGGAGTCAAAATCTCATCATAAATGATCGACTCTTTTTGCTCTTTTTCATCACATCAATTTTTAAAGAGCACCTTTAAATTCTTTTATTATTAGTGGATGCTTTATACTTTTTAAGTATCCAAAATTTTTCTTATATCTAAAAATAATAATTCAAATATTTTTCTCTACATTCGCACAAATCTTGAGCTCAAAAAGGTTCGAGTAAGGACCAATCAGAATATGGCATCCAATTGGACTTGAATGTGACCTATCTATTCGAAGATGCATGGACTTGATCCATTGTTGCATCCATTGGAGTGTGCCCGCCACCATCCACCCGTATGCTCTCCGGCTCGTGAACAAGGACAACAATGGAGGGAGAGGGAGAGGAGATACAACATGAGGCTATGAATCTTCTCTTCTCTCCAAGTCCCACAATGATAGCAAGTATATGTTGTGTCTAGAATAGTGTCTAAGGCAATGGTGATCCATCTTGGTCGAGCAGAGTGATTCCATTTGAAATCGGTGAAAGCTACACCACCGGTAAGATGATTTTGATATTGACTGTTAGAAGATCTTGAAAGAGAAAAACCTCGAAGGGAGGATCACTGGCGAGATGACTTTGAAGTTGACTGAAAGAGGATCACGAAGGAGAAAACCTCGAAGGGGGGATCACCTACAAGATCACAAGGTGGAGGAAGAGGAAGGAACGTTAGCAAGCAGGCTAGGGGTTCCTGACGTAGCCACTCCGATGCTCAAGTTAATGAGGTGGAGAAAAAAAATATAGAAGATGGACAATAGAGAAGAATGTAAGATGTGTGCAAAGCAAAAAATATACTTGCGCCCGCGAGGGCGGAACACTTTTATAACACCTTTGTAATCCCCACATTAATTAAATGTCATATTAGTGTGTAAGATATGTCAAATATGTGTATCTCTGTTGTAGTGTGTAGTCTCATCACCTATACGTTACTGATATCCTATATTCTGTACAAAGATATGGTCTCAAGTGCTTATGACAACTCTATACATATCATTAATTGTGGAATGAGCTCTTGAGTTGAAAGACCCATTGAGCTTTCTAGGTCTGACCCAAATAGTGGGATAATGAGTTAATAAAAAAGGGAGCCTAATCTTCTAATCATGGACTGACGAGTTTGATTATATGTTTCTCCATCATATAAAGAGTTGAGGGGAGTAGGGCCTCGGGAGTCAGAGATCCAATCGAGAATCGAGAGAGCGGATATAAGGGAGCAGAGTCTTGTGATCCTGTGTGCTAATCGAGAAGGTGAAGGGAGCAAAGCCCCGTGATCCTATGTGTTGATCGAGAGGATGTAGGTGAACAAAGCCCCGTGAGGTGGAGATCCGATCGAGAATCCAGTAGGAGGAGATAGGGGAGCAAATCCTCGTGATCTTGTGCGTCGATTGGGAGGGTGCAGGGGAGCAGAGCCCTGTGATCTTGTGCGCCAATCGAGAGAATGTAGGAGAGTAGAGCCACTTGAGGCGGAGATCCGATCAGATGGTGGTCTCTGATGTCCAGATCGGCCATTCACTCGGGTTGACCTACCTTAAACATTGACTACCATGTTAACTCGAGGATTGACTTTCTGATTATACATGAGAGCCTCATATATATCAATCACATCATAAGTCTCTCCTTCAAGTCTAGTCAAAAGAGGTCTAAGCTTGACTGATTAGACATTAGTAATGTTTTGTCTGTCGATTGACATACTTGCTTTAGGGCTTTAGGGTTTATGTTGTCGTGATAATTTGATGGATGTATGGTCAACGCCTCAAAAATATGCGAGCAAGGCATATTAATGTGGGAGTAAGTCATATTTAATGTTGGTAATACGTGTGATGCATATCTGTGTGATGTCGGGCTTTATCAAATCGCCATAAATGCGGAATAACGGGAAATCGCCATGTGGAGCTACCTTCCTGAGGTTGTCTTTTAGAGGCTACTGTTGAGATTTTGTCGATTTGATTCATGATCAAATGGTTGCATTGAGGATCCCACTTTTTTTATCTTCCGGATCAGACAACTATGATTTGAGAGGCTTAGGGTTTATAAAGGCAAATGTTGGAGGCAAACAGATGCGTTTGTATTCATCTTCCAGTGTTCGACACCAGTGTTTTTAGTAGCAGTGATTTCAACAATCTCCCTCAAGGTTTCCCTTAGCTTATTCTTTTTCCATAGTCTCTCCTTCTCTTCGTGTGCTTTCGGTTCTTCTCCTTTACCATGACTCTTAACATTCCCTTGCACAACCCCACACTATGGTATTCACTACTTCATACCTCAATGACGAGGACATGGTCCAAATTAGACTGACTTTTGAAGTCCCTAAGAACCATCACATCATCATTCTGAATGCCTTGGATTGACCTCACATTCCTCCTCAGGAGTTCATTGCCTTTTTCAAGGACTAATTTCTTAGAGATTTTCAGTTTCCACTTCCTAGCTTTTCTCAGAAATCTCCCAATATTTCTATATTCCCCTTCATCAGTTATAGAACCTAATTCCATCCGACTACTCTGTGGAATAATTATCATTTTTCGTTTGTACAAAATTCCTCTCACCCTAAGTCTTCTATTATTTCTACTATTATAAGACAATGGAACTGGGGGTTTCTTTTTTTAGACCCAATCAAAATTGTTTTTGACGAGATATCATCCTCCAATAAGGGGTGTAAATCTCACTATATTACATCCACCCTGTTCCCCTGGTATCATGGACAACTGGCTAGCTGATGGATTTACCCAAGCTCCTGATTTGCACAACTATCAGTCAGAGCCCACGTTTCGTTTGTGTTAGTTGTTGAAACATTGGCTAGTTTGAAGTTCAACATTACTAAGTTATTTTAGGAGGGCATTCTTTATATTTTTGGGCTAAGTCTGATCGACGCTAGGCTGCAATTCAATTTTAGTAAGGAATTCTATCTTAAACTTATGTAATAGCTAACTGAGATTCTCTTTCTCCTCTTTATAGCTCAAACAATGTGAAAGGCTTCTATAAGCTAGATCCTGAAGTTGGATAAGGCCGAGCTAAACAAACATAGAGAGGTTGTGCTAGAAAAAGTGATATGCAGCTGATCAACTCCTCAAGCAATGCGGTTACAAGCGAAGATGCTACCAGGGAGATAGCTGATAGCAAGGCGATAGTGAGTACTAGAGAAATGTTGCTACCCCAACCTTCCATGAGGTCGGTGTTCTTCAGAGTCTCGGGAGTCTGAAGAATCATTAAGGATCTCCTAGAAGATGTTGGATCAGGTGAACCGGCTAGGGGGGGGGGGGTTGAATAGCTTGTAAATTAAAATTTAACAATTTCTTACTTAGCAAGGACACACTTAATTAATAAAAAATAATAACATAAAAAGTAAAGGAGATAGAATTTTACTTGGTTACAACCTGAGTAGTTGTTAACCCAAGACAATTGACAACACTAAAAGAAACTTCTTCTTCAACAAAAGTCAGAGGAGAAGAAGCCCCTTGCAACAGTTAGAAGCTCAAAAATGAAGTACAAAAAATGAATACTGAATGTGTTAATGAACTCCTAGCTCTAGGGCGCTATTTATAATATTTTTGGTTAAAGTGACCATTTGCTGATGTGGCATCAGAGGCGTCTCCAATGACATCTAGGGCGCCTCCAATGAGATAGAATCTCACCCTCGTTACAACTACTCTGCAACGGTTCTGCGGCATTGGAGGCACTTCTAGTTGACCTAATGCACCTCAGTTGATATTCATCCGAGGTGCCTCCAGTCAACTGAGGTGCCTCCATTCCCTTTTGTGGTAGCTTATCTGCTAGATACCTGAGGTGCCTCCAATCACCCGAGACGCCTCAGGTCTTCAAGTCTTCATGGTTAACTTCTGAGTTGACCACTTTCGACTCTATGGCTTGGGTGATAATTCGGTCATCCAGAGTTGAGCTCATTCAAACCCAACTCCGACATTCTCCTAGAGTAGGCTTCCTTCTGGCTTCTCATCTCTTGGATGTGCCACACATATCCTTCTCACTCCACTGGTGCACTTTTCCACAGCTCCTCGTCCCTCAAATACACCAAATCTATCAACTCCATTCCCATGTCATCCTTCTTGCTCGCTACGCCTTTCGTTCTACTTCTTGTGTTACTAATGTTGGTTGCTACTCGCAATACCATCCTAGTTCCCTTGTACAAAAATTTGTACAAGCATAGAACTATCCTAGCTACCCATGTGTTCTACTAAAGTTAATTTGGATTGCAAACGATGCTTTACATTATTAATCCAAATTTTCCTTTAGAAGTTAAACTTGGATTGGGAATGAAACTTAACATTCTTACTCCAAGTTCAATCGATGTGATCTTCCTAAGTTAAACCATATTACAAAAGTTATCAAATATCTATTTCTAAGATCGACTTCCAAGTTAAACATGACGAGGCACTAGGCCTTCTTGGGTATGGAATCATCCATCACTTCCTAGATAAAGCCTCACAGAGAAATTGAATATTTAACTTCTTACAGTAAACTAGGTTTAACTATAGAGACCTCAATAGAAACACATTATTGAAACATGAAATCGAAAAATAAAATCGATAACAAAAATGATAACTTAAATCGATAACCTCTTGTGTTTGGTTTTACAAGATCTATACAAAAGGATGAACTAGTTATGATGCGGAAACTAATAACTAGTTATACCTTTCGTAGCTTATAGACCTCTTGATCTTCTATTGTATTCCTCTCCTTCTCTTGAACGTCGTGTGGGCGACGATCTTCCAAGAGGTAGTCCACCCAAGCTTCTTCCAAAGCTTCCAAGATCTGGCCACCAACTTTCCTCCAAGGGATGCTAGACAAGAGAGCTTCCTTCTCTTCTTCTTCTCCTTCAAGCAACCGGCCACCAAGAGATCTCCACACCAAGATGCCGCCGACCACCAAGAGGGAAAACAAAGGAGAAGAGAGAAAGTGCAAGGGCCGACCACCAAGGAAGAATAGAGAGGAATAGAAGAAGTTTTTTTTTTGGTGAGACACCCCCTCCTTATCTTTTATATTCCTTGGTGATTGCAAAAAAGGAAAGTTTTGTAACAAAAATAAAACTTCCTTTTTCTCCTATGACATGGCTGACCATATGCTTATTCTCCAAATAAGGAAAGATTTTAAACAAAATTAAAATCTCTCTTTTAAAATCCCTTTTGTGTTATAAAAGGAATGTTTTATAAATTAAAATCTCTCTCTTTTAAATCTTTTTATGGACATTTATAAAAGATAAGATTTAAAATAAAACATGGTTACAAAAGGAAAGTTTTATCAAAAATTAAAATCTTTCTTTTACATTATAGATAACTACAAATAAGGAAAGATTTCAAATATCTCTTTTATTCCTTTGTAGAAATTTATAAAAGGAAAGATTTTAAAATTTAAAACTCTCTTTTAAAACCAACATAAAAGGAAAATTTTTAACAAAATAAAAACTCCCTTTTATTTCCTTTTATGATCGATCTAAAAAAGGAAAGTTTTATATTAAAATCATCCTTTTAAATCCTTTTTATGGATCTCTATAAAAATAAAGATTTTACAAAATAAAACTTCCTTCTCTTCATGATGTGGTCGACCACTTGCTTAGGCACCAAGCAAGGCTTGGCCGGCCCCTTGCTTGGTCTCCAAACAAGGCTTGGCCGACCCTAACTTGGGCCTTAAGAAGCTAGGCTTTGGGTGGATATAAGGCTTTATATAAGAGGCTACAATAGGGACCTAGAGAAGGAATTAGTTTTGGTCTCCTGATGAGCTTGAGCTTCCCATGTTCGCCCCGAACACTCAACTCAAGTTCATCAATAATAACTCATAACACTAAAGAGTTATTATTGCACTACCGCACCAATCCCATATTACAATATGAGCTCCTTCTTATGAGTGTGTTAGTCTCCCTGTGTTTAAAATATTGAATGCCCACTAATTAAATCAGTTACTAACAACTCACTTACTTAATATCTAGTTCCAAGAGTAGTACCACTCAACCTTATCATCATGTCGGACTAAGTCCACCTGCAGGGTTTACATGACAATCCTTATGAGCTCCTTAAGGGGACATCATCAATCTAGATTACTAGGACATAGTTTCATTTTATAATCAACAACACACCATATAAATAATATCATTTCCCAACTTATCGGCCTATTGATTTAACGAGCTAAATCACACTCTTTGATAAATTAAAGAAATAAATATTAAATATACGTGCTTGTTATTATATCATGATTAAGAGTACACACCTTCATAATAACAGAGGTTTTGTTCTTTTATATAGTCAGTATAAAAAGAAACTACCTCAAATGGTCCTGCTCAATACACTCATAGTGTACTAGTGTAATTTATTAGTCAAGATAAACTAATACCTAATTATACTACAACCACTCTAATGGTTTGTCCCATTCCATCTTAGTTGTGAGTAACTATTTATAATTTATAAGGAACTGGTAACATGAATTTCTGTGTGTCTCCTCACACCATGTTATCTACAATATAAATTAAACGGACAACTACACTTAGCATAAATGTAGATATTTGACCAATGTGATTCTTATAAATGTTTATACAAAAGCCAGACTTTTAGTATACATCCTAACAATCTACCACTTATACTAAAAGACTATGCTGCCATACATCTGATTCTCATCCCCTCATCATACCCATCAAAAGATCTTGCCTTAAGGGCCTTAGTGAAAAGATCTAGGTTATCTGCTGATTCAATCTAGGTGTCAACAACTTCTCCTCATTTTACGATGTCTCGTATTAGGTGGTACTTGCGCTCTATGTGTTTACTTGTCTTATGGGCTCGTAGTTCCTTCGAGTTTTCTACTGCACCACTTATTATCACAATACACTGTAATAATTTTGGAAAAATCAGGAATCACATCTAAGTCCATCATGAAGTTTCTGAGTCATACAACTTCTATGACTGCCTCAGAGGTTGCCACATACTCAGCTTCCATGATGGAGTCTGAAATACATTTCTGCTTAACACTCTTCCATTGTTATGACTCCACTTCCTAAAGTAAACACAAAACTCCGATGTTGACTTACTATTGTCCTTATCTGATTGAAAATCCGAATTCGTGTAACCCACAGTGAGCAAGTCATCTGTCTGGTAAACCAGCATATAATCTCTAGTCCTTCTTATTAGGACCAAAAGTAGCTAGAGGGGGGGGGGGGGGGTGAATAGCTCGTCGCTTGCTCAGTGTGCTTCGTTGCTTGTTTCTTCAAAGATATGCAGCGGAAATACAAAGAAACAATCACACAACGCTAACACGGTTGGTTTACTTGGTATCCACCTCACAAGAGGTGACTAATCCAAGGATCCACACCAACACACACACCCTCCACTAATAAAACTCTCCTTTATGGTAACTACCAAAGGCGGAGAAGCCCTACAAGACTCAGTACAAGAAGAGAGGGAAAGGATACAAGAAATACAAGCTTACAAGCTTACAATGAGTACAAAACCCTAACCCTAGCTTCTCTTCTTGGCTTTGATCCGCCTCTTGACTTGGAGAACTTCAAAGATCCTTCAAGAACTGGCGATCTGAGCTTTGTGAGTGCTGTGGAGGAGCTGGCGAAAAATATGAGATGAATCTGAGAAGATCTACCGAAGACAACGCTCGCCTGCGGCTCAAATACGACGCAACTGTCGGATCCCAATCGATTCGATTATTCCCAATCGATCGGGGAGGCTTTAGATCGATCCACGGATCGATCCAGAGCGCCTCTATGCTCTGGAAAAACGCCTTGATCGATCCACAGATCGATCCAGCGCTTATCGCGCGAAGCAGCAGCGTCCCAATCGATCCACTGATCGATTGAGACCTCTGGATCGATCCACTGATCGATCCAGAGACTCTCTGTTCGCTGGGAAAGGTCTGGATCGATCCACTGATCGATCCAGCACCTGGATCGATCCACTGATCGATCCAGCTCTTGGTTTTTGCCCAAAACCAAGTCCCAAACCTTTCAAACCAACATCCGGTCAACCTTGACCTGTTGGTACATCATGCCTAGCATCTGGTCACTCCTTTGACCTGCTAGGACTTCCCACACCAAGTGTCCGGTCAATCCCTTTGACCCACTTGGACTTTTCTCTTCGTGCCAAGTATCCGGTCACTCTCTTGACCTACTTGGACTTTCACCTAGCTTCACTCACTAGGTCTTTCACACTGCCTAGCTTCACTCACTAGGTCCTTCACCTGGCTTCACTCACCAGGATTTTCCTTCTGTCTGGCTTCACTCACTAGGACTTCCATACTGCCTAGCTTCACTCACTAGGACTTTCACCTGGAGCCTAGCTTCACTCACTAGGACTTTCACCTGACTTCACTCACCAGGATTTTCCTTCTGCCTAACATCCTAGTTAGGACTTCTTAGTCAAGTATCCGGTCACTTTTGACCTGCTTGACTCTTCTTCAATCACACTGATCAGTCCCTGATCAGAATCTCCCCACATGAACAACTGCACCTGCATTGTCCATGTATCTACATGTATTGTCAAACATCGAAACTATGACCAAGACTCAAACTTGGTCAAACCAGTCAACCTTGACCTAAAGGATATTGCACCAACAATCTCCCCCTTTTTGATGTTTGACAATACCTTTAAGTTTGGACCATTCTGAGTTAAGCTAATCCCATAGCCTTAACTCCATTCATGCCAAAGTATGAATGTTGGTTCCCTTCATTCTCCCCCTATGTCCTCCCGCATAGGTAATGAAGGCCTAACTTAAACCACACATTCTCCCCCTATTGGCACACATCAACCCATCTTTGAGCACACATCAACCCATGCCTCAATTTTGGGCACACTTCAACAAATCCATTGTTGAAAATTCTCCCCCTGAAGAGTTGCGCCTCAATGTTCACAACTTCACTTGTTGTGAGCAATACGATAATGAAGGTCTCATACCCTTCATTCTTCCCGCTAAATTCTTCCTCAATGTAGACAAATGCCCAACCTTGAGCATTTTTCAACTACCTGAGACCACTTGAAATACTGAGGATATCCACTCCCCATTTCAAGTTCAAACACTCATCCATGAGCATTTTCTTAACGGAAGGTTAACCACCTTCCAAGGTTCATGAAAAATAATTTTCATGTCTTTAAAGAGTCCCTCCCCCTAAAGACATGGTGGTAACTTCTGTCATTGCACCAACAATGACTTGAAATCCCTAAACCTTTAGGAAACCCAAAATGAGAAGTTTTGAGGTTCAAAAATTCAATATTGAAATCAACCTCAACCTAAACTTCAATTTAGTCTTCCTTAACCATTCCATTCTTGTTTTCAACACTAAAACACCCTTTTTATGTATACAAATGTATTTTGAGGGGTTTGAAATGGTTACATGGACTAAACATGGTTCAAAGATGCTGAAATCAGGCCTTCCCAGCCAAAATCAGCAACTTGAATCGATTGGAGTTGGGTTCCAATCGATTGAACCTCTCTGAATCGATCCACTGATCGATTCAAACTTCCTGGATCGATCGGCTGATCGATCCAGCGAGCTTCTGCTCGCAGGAATTGCCTTCTGAATCGATCCACTGATCGATTCAGTCTTCTTGGATCGATCGGCTGATCGATCCAGCGAGCTTCTGCTCGCGAGAAATTCCTTCTCAATCGATCGGCTGATCGATTGAGGCACTCCAATCGATCCACTGATCGATTGGAGGTCTGAAATTTCTGAAATTCGATTTCAGCCAATTTCAGAAACCCCTAGTAAATTCTACAAAATTCTAAAAATCGTAAAAATTTGTGTAGACATTATTTAGGGTATAATTTATCATGGAAAATAGTTTTCTATGAAAATACATCATATTTTCAAAGATTGACACAAACTTGAGAACTTGCAAAAACTTTAGTGTTTTCTTCAAGTTTGTGTCTAACTATTCAATGGTGATTACTATCAAAAGATAGCCTTCACCAAGGTTTTCCAAAATTATTTTAAAAACATTTTCAAAACCAATATCCCATCATGTTCCTTGGGCTGAATGCACATGACTTGTACATTAGCTTTCCCAATGATGGGAAAACACATAACTATGTGTTTTGATGAATTTAAAACTCAAAAGAATGCACTAAATCAACATCTTGAGTTCTATTCATCATCCTAACATCTCACTTGTATCCAATGTGCACTAACACACATACAAGTCATCTTATAGGTCTTTGTGAGATGTAAAATTTGGTTTTGCCCTAATCTAGGGATCATGCATATCTATCTAGGCATTTGGAGTGGTAAACATCCACCAAGGATATTACTTGTTGATTCACTTGTTAAACAAATGCCACTTGTTGAACTAATGCCATTTGTCCTTAAATTTAGGAAATAAAACTAATGCATGATAATGTTATGGCATACATCAAAATAAAATAGCTTTCAAAAGAAAGATTCCTATAACTACATGATGTATGTATGACATGACATGATATTTTTATATTTTTCATGATAAGTCATGAATGCCAAAATACAAATTAACATAAAATATGATGTCATGGCATATTATGGGCAAACAATCATGGCAAGGTTTAGCATAAATAAAATATACCTAGATTACCTATCTAAGTATCCTTGACCACTTAGCTAAATCAAAGAGCATAAACCCTAGATCGTCCAATTTCCTTAAGAAAATGCCAAAACCCAACTTGACATTTCTTTAATCTCTTGATTTGTTTATGCCACTTAAAAATTAAGCATATCCTCAAATGTTGGCATATTCCATTTTTCCTCAAGAGTAAACACATAAATCAAGGCCCGGATTGCCTTAAAATTTCTAAGAGAATACCAAAATCCCAACTTGGTATTTCTCTAGGTTTTCCCAATTTATGCCTTTTTAAGATAAAATTAATTTTCCACCATTAGGCACATTTTACTCTTTCAAGGAGTAAATAATAATTCCATTTCATTTTCAAAGGTTAACAAAAATCTTGAAAATGCTCATTGAGTGTCAATTTCCTCAAAGTTGGGTTAACTACCCTTCTAATCGGAGTTGACACTCTCTAACCCATCTATGGGGTAGAGAAGATGCTCCTAGGAACCCAACACCTATTGGTGCTCCTTGGATGCTCTAGGTACTCACTAGGGATAACTTCCCTAGATACCTTCCTAGTGACCTTGTTGGGCTTCTTAGAAGCCTTGGTCACATTTTCTAGGTCAACTCTAGGGATAGCCTCCCTTGTGACCTTGTTTGTGACTTTCTTAGACTTCTTAGAAGCCTTAGTCACATTTATTGCAAAAATACTCTTAGGGATGACTTCCCTAGTATTCTTGACTTAACCACTAGACCTAGGGTTAGTTCCATAACTATATGGAACCCTATGGTACGAAATTTCATCCTTCTTAGCCTTAGGTTTGTATCCCAAACCTCTATGACCATTGGATGACTTTGATACTCCTAGACCTAGATTTTTACCCTTAGACCCTTGTGCCATATTTGTGATTTTTCTAAGGGTCTTTTCTAATTTATCAAGTCTTGACCTCAAGACTTGATTTTCCTTCCATAATCCCTCAACCATAGATTTTTCACTAAAATCATGATTTTTCTTCTTCTTAGGTACATACCTAGAATCCTTAGGGTTCTTACCTAAGTTTCTATCTACTTTTCTAACCCTAGATTGAGAGGTTTTGGCATGATAAGCTACATGATTTTCCTTAATGCTATCATGCTTCCTATTTTCATGGTAAATAGCATTAAAATTATAAAGATTTGAACTATCATGCTTTTTACCATAATGTAAAGGGTTAGGCTCAAGAAAAGATACCTTCTTCTTTACCTTGGAGGCTCCCTCTTAACTTGAGCTTCCTCCTTGAGCCTTGACCATCTTCTTCCCCTTGGGGCATTGACTTTGGTAATGCCCCTTTTGATTGCAAGAGAAGCATATAATATGCTCCTTGCTCTTCTTTGTGTTGGGGATGGTCTCCTTGGGCTTCACCTTGCCCTTTTGTGTCACTTGGCCCTTCTTCTTGGCCAATTTAGGACACTTGCTCTTGTAGTGCCCATGTTCCCTACATTCAAAGCATATAATATGATTTTTATTATTAATTGAAACATTTATACCTTTGCTTGTAGGGGTGACATCTTTTCCTTTGGATCCGGAGGTAGAAGCTTCCTCTTGATCGGACCTTGATTCTCCTCCATTTGATTTTGCTTGACTTGTGGAGGTAGAATCTTCTGCCTCCTCTTCGTCTCTTGACCCGGATGTCGAGGCTTCTCCTTCTTCTTGATCCGGTGTCACCAAGGATTGCTCCCCCTCAATCCTAGAGGTGGAGGCTTCATCATCTTGAATATGAAACAAGGAGTATGCTCCCTCCTTGTTCCCTTCGATGCATTCCCTTGAGGACGAAGCTTCTTCTTGGACTTCTTCTTCGGAGGTTGAGCATCTCTCAACCTCGGATTCCTCCTCTTGGTCTTGCTCCAAAGAGTCACCCTCTCTGGATTCTTCTTGCTCTTGTACAGTGGAGGGGATCTCTTCATGAAGCTTGGCCAATTTGCTCCATAATTCCTTTGCATCTTCAAATTCTCCAATTTTGCAAAGGATGGTGCTTGGCAATAAATTGACCGAAAGCTTGGTCACTTTGTCATTGGCCTCGCACCTTTGGACTTGCTCTTGGCTCCACTTGCTCCTCTTGAGAACTTTGCCCTTTGAGTTTGTTGGAGTCTTGAAGCCTTCCATAAGAGCAAACCATTGCTCTATTTCCATCATAAGGAAATTTTCGATTCTTGATTTCCAAGAATCGAAACTCGTAGAAGTGTATGGTGGAGCCACCCTCGTGTCGAATCCGAGCCCATCTCGGAATTCCATTGTAGAAGTTGAGCTTTTGTATTTCTTCGACTTTGATAATTTTGCTTCAACTTCTTCACCCTCTAGCTTTGCTTGTTATGTTTGACCCTTCCGACGATGATTCCGGTGAAGAGCGGCCTCGCTCTGATACCACTTGTTAGGACTAAAAGTAGCTAGAGGGGGGGGGGGTGAATAGCTCGTCGCTTGCTCGGTGTGCTTCGTTGCTTGTTTCTTCAAAGATATGCAGCGGAAATACAAAGAAACAATCACACAACGCTAACACGGTTGGTTTACTTGGTATCCACCTCACAAGAGGTGACTAATCCAAGGATCCACACCAACACACACACCCTCCACTAATAAAACTCTCCTTTATGGTAACTACCAAAGGCGGAGAAGCCCTACAAGACTCAGTACAAGAAGAGAGGGAAAGGATACAAAAAATACAAGCTTACAAGCTTACAATGAGTACAAAACCCTAACCCTAGCTTCTCTTCTTGGCTTTGATCCGCCTCTTGACTTGGAGAACTTCCAAGATCCTTCAAGAACTGGCGATCTGAGCTTTGTGAGTGCTGTGGAGGAGCTGGTGAAAAATCTGAGATGAATCTGAGAAGATCTACCGAAGATAACGCTCGCCTGCGGCTCAAATACGACGCAACGGTCGGATCCCAATCGATTCGATTATTCCCAATCGATCGGGGAGGCTTTGGATCGATCCACAGATCGATCCAGAGCGCCTCTGTGCTCTGGAAAAACGCCTGGATCGATCCACGGATCGATCCAGCGCTTATCGGGCGAAGCAGCAGCGTCCCAATCGATCCACTGATCGATTGAGACCTCTGGATCGATCCACTGATCGATCCAGAGACTCTCTATTCGCTGGGAAAGGTATGGATCGATCCACTGATCGATCCAGCTCTTGGTTTTTGCCCAAAACCAAGTCCCAAACCTTTCAAACCAACATCCGGTCAACCTTGACCTGTTGGTACATCATGCCTAGCATCTGGTCACTCCTTTGACCTGCTAGGACTTCCCACACCAAGTGTCCGGTCAATCCCTTTGACCCACTTGGACTTTTCTCTTCGTGCCAAGTATCCGGTCACTCTCTTGACCTACTTGGACTTTCACCTAGCTTCACTCACTAGGTCTTTCACACTGCCTAGCTTCACTCACTAGGTCTTTCACCTGGCTTCACTCACCAGGATTTTCCTTCTGCCTGGCTTCACTCACCAGGACTTCCATACTGCCTAGCTTCACTCACTAAGACTTTCACCTGGCTTCACTCACCAGGATTTCCATCTTCCTAGCTTCACTCACTAGGACTTTCACCTGGCTTCACTCATCAGGATTTTCCTTCTGCCTAACATCCTAGTTAGGACTTCTCAGTCAAGTATCCGGTCACTTTTGACCTGCTTGACTCTTCTTCAATCACACTGATCAGTCCTTGATCAGAATCTCCCCACATGAACAACTGCACCTGCATTGTCCATGTATCTACATGTATTGTCAAACATCGAAACTATGACCAAGACTCAAACTTGGTCAAACCAGTCAACCTTGACCTAAAGGATATTGCACCAACACTTCTCAGGTACTTTAATATATGCTTTATGACAGTCCAATATCCTTGTTTTGGGTTACTTTGATATCTGCTAACCATGCCCACGGTAAAACAAATATCCGGTCTTATACATAGCATCACATACATTAGACTTCCTACAACATAAGGAACTGCCTTCATTTCCTCTATTTCTTTTGATGTTTTAGGAGACATCTCTTTAGATAAGGGTACTCCATGCCGAAAAGGTAGAAAAACTTTTTTGGAGTTTTGCATGCTAAAACGAGGTAGGATAGTATCGATATATGAAACTTGGGATAAGCACAATATTCTTTTCTTACGATCCCTTATTACTTTGATCCCAAGAATATGTCCTCATTCTCCCAAGTCCTTCATATCGAATTGCTTAGACAACCATATCCTTATTTCTGACAGCACTTTGATATTGTTGCCAACTATCAAAATGTCATCTACGTATAGTACAAGAAATACCACCACGTTTTCGTCACACTTCTTGTGTACACAAGACTCATCCGGTCACTGAATAAATCTAAAAGACTGGATTACTTCATTAAACTGGATATTCCAAGATATTGAAGCTTGCTTCAGTCCACAAATAGACCAATTGAGCTTACATACTAGATGCTCTTTGTCCTTTGCAATAAACCCCTCTGGTTGCTTTATATGGATGTTTTCTTCAAGACTTCCGTTAAGGAAAGCTGTCTTAACATCCATTTGCCAAACCTTATAATCCATATGAGCGACAATAGATAAGAGTATCTGGATAGACTTAAGCATAGCTACCGGTGAAAAAGTTTCCTCATAATCGATTCCATCTTTTTGAGTATATCCTTTTGCAACAAGCCTTGCTTTGAAAGTTTTCACCTTCTCGTCTGCCCCTCTTTTTCTTTTGTAGACTTATTTACACCCAATGACTTTTACACCATTTGGTGATTCTACATGCTCCCAGACCTTATTAGAATACATAGATTCTATTTCAGAGTTTATTGAACTTTGCCAAGATGCTGCATCTTTATCTTGGAGTGCTTGATCATATGTGCAAGAATCAGGTTCATGTTCACCAGGGATCAAGTCCAAGACTCTCCCAAAAATATGAATCTTCCAGGTTGCTGAACAACCCTCCCACTATGATATGGCACTGTTTGTCATTGTGCATCATTTGTGACGTGTGTTGCAGTTTCTTATGGTATCTCATCTTGTACAGTTGATACTAGTTTAGACATGTCTTCTCTAATTTTCTTAAGAACAACTTTTCTCATGGGCTTGTGGTTCATTACATGGTCCTCTTCTAAAAATTGGGCATTGGTACTAACAATGACCTTCTGATTTTTAGGACTATAAACCCCCTTTCGTTTCTCTAGGATAACCCATAAACAAGTGAACTCATGTCCAACTTATCAGTGTCTCCTTTCAGCACATGTGCTGGACTACCCCAAATCCGAATATGCTTCAGACTAGGCTTACGCCCATTCTATAATTCTATGGGAGTAGAGGGTTCTGACTTTAGAAAGTACTATGTTCATTTCCATTTTCAGAGTATATCTCCAAAACAAATTTGGTAATTCTGAATAACTAATCATCGATCTAACCATTTCCATAAGAGTCCTATACCTTTGTTCTGCCACACCATTCTGTTGGGGTGTACTAGGTGCAGACAGTTGGGATTGAATCCTGACTTCTGATAAGTAACTCCTAAACTCTCCTAAGAGGTACTCGCCACTACGATCACACCGTAGTGTCTTGACACTTTTACCATGACGTTTCTCTACATCAGCCTTGTACTTTTTGAACTTATCAAAGCACTCAGACTTACGGTGCATCAAGTAAATGTACTCGTATCTCGAATAGTCATCTATAAAAGAGATGAAATATTCGAAACTACCTCTTGCCTGGATAGTCATAGGTCCACACAAATCAGAATAAACCAATTCCGACACATCTTTGGCTCTATACCCCTTAGCCTTAAAAGGTCTCTTGGTCATTTTACCTTCCAAGCAAGACTCGTAGGTTGGAAAGTTTTCCACCACCAATGAACCAAAAAGTCCATCAGCTTTTAACCTTTGAGTCCTACTCAAGTTAATATGACCTAGCATTAGATGCCAAAGATATGTTTGGTTCATTTTCGAAGGTTGCTTTCTCTTATTAGAATTAGAAAATGTGTTATTAATTTCCATTTGTTGTATCATGGGAGTTATTAGATTTAGAGTATACAAATTGCCAACCAACATACCAGAATAGATAACTGTTAGAGTGTATACTAAAAGCCTAACTTTTTGTAAATATTTATTTTGAAATAAAGAATCACATTTGTCAAATGTCTATATTTATATGCTAAGTGTAATTATTTAATTAATTTATATTGTAGATAACATGGTGTGTGGTGTCACACACAGAAGATCATGTTATCAGTTCCTTATAAGTTATAAATAGTAGCTCAATACTAAAATTGAAAGGAATAAACCATTGGAATAGTCGTAGTGTAATTTGGTATTAGTTTATTTTGACTATAAAATTACACTAGTATACTCTGAGTGTATTGAGCAGGACCATTTGAGGTAGTATCTTTTTATACTGACTATATAAAAGAACAATACTTCTGTTATTATGGAAGTGTGTACTCTTAATCATGATATAATAACAAGCACATATACTTAATATATATTTCTTTAATTTATCAAAGGGTGCGATTTAGCTTGTTAAATCAATAGGCCTGATAAGTTGAGAAATGATATTATTTATATGGTGTGTTGTTGATTATAGAATGAAACTGTGTCCTAGTAATCTAGGTTGATGATGTCCCCTTAAGGAGCTCATAAGGATTGTCATGTAAACCCTACAGGTGGACTTAGTCCGACATGACAATAAGGTTGAGTGATATTACTCGTGGAGTTAGATATTAATTAAGTGAGTTGTCAGTAACTCATTTAATTAGTGGACATTCGATATCTTAAACATAGGGAGATTAACACACTCATGATAAGAAGGAGCCCATATAGTAATATGGAATTGGTGCGGTAGTTCAATAATAATTCTTTAGTGGTATGAGTTATTATTGATGAACTCGAGTTGGGTGTTCGGGGCGAACACGGGAAGCTCAAGTTCATCAGGAGACCAAAACCAATTCCTCCTCTCGGTCCCTGTCGTAGTCTCTTATTTATAAAGTCTTATACCCACCTATACCCATCTTCTTACCCATCCTTAGGTGGCCGGCCAAGCCAATCTTGGAGCCCAAGCAAGGGTCGACCAAGATAAGGCTTGGATGGGTTGGCGTGTGGCCGACCTAGCTTGAACCCAAGCTTAGGTGGCCGGCCACAATAAAACTAAAAGGATTTTATTTTTTAAAATCTTTCCTAATGTGGAAGACATGATTTTAAAAGAGAGTTTTAAAATTAAATTCTACATTTTATAGTTTCTACAAAAGATTAAGAGAAAGGTTTGATATCTTTCCTTATTTGTAGATTGAAAGGAAGATTTTAATTTTGGAGAAAACTTTTCTTATTGTAATCATCCACGTATTTTAATAGAGAGATTTTAATTTATAAAAGTTTCCTTTTATAACCAACCATGAAGGAAATTTTTAAAGAGAAATTTTATTTTAAAAATTTCCGGAAACAAATTAAGAAGTTTTAATTTTGTGTTTAAAACTTTCCTTGTTTGGAGGAGTTGTAGGGGCCGACCACATTAATAGAAGAAAAGGGAATTTTTTTTTTATCAATTAAATTTTCCTTTCAATGGCAAAGAAAATAAGGAAGTTTTTATTAAAATTTTCCTTATTTGTCAAAACCAAGGAATATAAAAGAGAGGGTAGAGGTGCATCACCTCACAACAACAATAGATCTTCTATTATTCCTCTCTTCCTTGGTGGTGGTCGGCCCCTCTCTTCCTCTTCCTCTCCTATTCTTCTTCCTTGTGTGGCCGGTGACATCTTCATCTCAAGGAGCTTGGTGGTGGCTGGATCTTGTTAGAGGAAGAAGGAGAGATAGGAGGCTTTGTTTCTTAGCATCCCTTGGAGCTTAGTTAGTGGTCAAAAGTTCTTCATCTCTTGAATATTGGTGGTGGCCAAAACTTGCTTGGAGAAGAAGGAAGCTTGGGTGGATTCTCGTCTCGGTAGATCGTCGCCCACACGACGTCCGAGATAAGAAGAGGAATACGATAGAAGATCGTGAGGTCTATAAGCTACAAAAGGTATAACTAGTTATTAGTTTCTGCATCATAACTAGTTCATCTTTTTGTTTAGATCTTGAAATACCAAACACAAGAGGCTAACATTTCTAGGTTTTAGATTTATGATTCGAATTTGTGTTTCTTTTGTTTTTTCGATCTTATGATTCGATTGTTCTTATTGGTTAAACCTAGGGTTACTATAAGGAGATTAAATATTGAATTTCATTGAACGACTTTGTTTAAGAAGTGGTGGATGCTCCCATAACCAAGAAGGTCTAGTGCCTCGCCATGTTTAACCTGGAAGCCGATATCTGAAATAAATATTTAATCAAATTTGTAACATAAGTGGATTTGGATTAAGAATGTTAAGCATCATTTACGATCCAAGTCTAAACCTTTTAAGAACAGATAAATTGAATTTAGAATCAATAATGTTAAGTTCTGTTTGCAATTCCTAATTTAATTTCTAAAGAATACAATAGGTTGTTAGGAATGGTTCAGGACTTGTACAAAATTTTTATACGGGGGAACCAATACGATATTCTGAGTAGCAACCAATAATTGGTATCAGAGCTAGGGTTTGCCTCTATGTATTTGATTTTCAGTTTAATTATGCACATATCATACATATTTTAGGCAGGATAATAGTAGGATGTGCAAATAGATTTAACTCTGTGGTTGCAGGCATCTTAGATCCAACTATTATGGCCCTAATGTGATTGTGTGTGATTGGACCCTTAGACATGTCGAGGGCATTTTATGTGTGTACATGATTGTATGTATTAAATACAGCAGGAGCTGTATTAGTTTTAGGATTTTACATTTTTGTTTCGATCTAGATTACATGTACATTCCCTTATGGAATATAGGATCGATAAATATAAAATTTTATTTTTATCGCGGATCATATCCTTACGAGGCGTGGTGCTATTTGAGGACCAGAGGCGCAGCGGAATAAGGAAGCAAGATGGATGCGATGACTAGACCCGATTGCGGTGGCTAAAGATGACAACAGCTAGGGTTGGCAGCACACGGAAGACAGTGATGGAAAAGGCCATAATAGTTGGAAAACTATTTTTCTATATTTATTGCTTTATTTGCTGTGATGTGTGTGTGCATGTTAAAATTCCTCACCTTAAATAACTAAGTGAGAGAGGGATTAGTAAATAAATTCCATGGTCTCCATTACTGGTTTGTAAGTGATGCAACAAACTTGCGTGTTGGCTCTGAGTGCCTCACTCCACAATGGATGAGTTTGTTTGCAGATCACTAGATCAAACTTCCTTTATGGATGGTTATAGGAAATTATTTAGGAGTGTGTGATCTTCTCCAACTGAAGGGGCACAATCCTATTTAATGGACTAAGTATCAAGTAATGGTATACACTTAGGCATATTTAATAGTATCCTCCCCAACGGAGTCATTGATATTATTTGTGTGACTAAAGGAATACCAACTATTAATTTTATTTGTCATAAAGTTAGGATGACAAGATAATAAAATTAATAGGTAAGACCCTTCTCTTATAAATGTTTGATTTTGTATACGTTCACACTAATGTGACATGCAAAATTCACGGTGTTTTGAGATGTTGGTAAATTTAAATAGTATTGTTTGAGGAATCAATATTATTCTAAATTTAGAGTCTTGACCAAAAATTTTTTTTATGATTCTTAGGATGACTTTCAACCCACTAGCTATTATACTGAAAGAGAACAAACTTACTGGTCCCAACTACATAGATTGGAAAAGAAACCTGGACATTGTCCTAACTGTTGAAGGCTATAAATTTGTATTGTTAGAGGTCTGCCCTAATGTGCCTAACAACGATTCTAGTGAAGAGGAGATTGAGCATCATAGGAAATGGGTCAAGGCAGATGAGATAGCGCGGTGTTACATTTTAGCTTCAATGTCAAATGTACTGCAACATCAACATCAGGACTTGCCAACTGCCTATGACATGATAAATAATCTCAAGGAACTCTTCGGACACTAAAATCGGGCTACTAGGAAAGAAGCAATGAGAAAATTAATGACAACCACCATGTCAAAGGGGACACCCGTAAGGGATCATATCCTAAAGATGATAGCTTATTTAAACAAAATACAAATCTTGGAGCTGAAGTCGATAGGGAAACCCAGATCGATATTATTCTCCAAATGCTACCCAGAAGTTTTGAGCAGCTCCACCTGAACTATAACATGAACAAAAGGGCTTATACGTTGACGAAACTTCTGACAGAGTTTCAGGTAGCAGAAGGTATATTTCGTCATAGTTCTCAGATTCACTTTGCTGAAAATGTTTCTACTTCTAAGTTGAAAGGCAAGAAGAAGAAGAAACAGGCTGGCTCAGCAAAGAAGGTGAAAAGATCTCTAGGTACTGGACCTAAAGCTGGAGTGAAGAAGCCAAAGGCAAAGTACTTTATCTGCAAGCAGACTGGACATTGGAAGGCGGACTGTCCTCGTAGGAATCAGAACAATAGAGGTATATCTTATTCTCTAGTAGTTGAAACATGTTTAGCGATGTTATCTACCAGCACCTGGTGTGTAGATACAGGAGCCATTGATCATGTCTGCAATACATTGCAGGGGTTCCAGGAAACTCGACTACTATATGAGGGAGAGATAACCGTCTACATGGGCAATGCTACAAAAGTGGCGGCTATTGCAGTGAGAGACGTCTACTTATCATTTGATAGGAATAGAAGTTTGATTTTAAGAAATTGTCTTTATGTACCAACTTTTAGAAAGAATTTAATTTCAGTTTCTAATCTGTTTGTGGATGGATATTCTGTTTCTTTTGATGACAAAGTAGTTATCAAGAAGAATAGGGTTATTATCTGTTCTGGTACATTAGTAGGCAATTTGTATACTCTAAATTCAATTTCTTCCACAAAGCAACAAATGGAAATTAATAACACATCTTCTAATTCTAATAAAAGAAAGAAACCTTCAAATATGAACCAAACATATCTTTGGCATCTAAGGCTTGGTCATATTAACTTGAGTAGGATTCAAAGGCTAATAACCGATGGACTCTTGGGTTCATTAGTGTTAGTATACTCTTGGGTTAATTTGGATGACATGTTTTCAACAATTGGGATATTGTTGGAGCTCTTTTTGATGTATGGCAAAGGGGGAGAAGTTTAGGTTTAAGTGGAAAACCTATACACCTTTACAAGAAATCCTAGCTCGAGGGGGAGCTTAGGTGAAGGGGGAGCGATTGTTTAGGCAAAGGAGGAGAAGTTTACCTTTGCGGGAAATCCTAGCTCAAGGGAGAGCTTAGGTGAAGGGGGAGCCTAGGGATTTAGATTCCATTATTTATGCATGAGTTGATTTGCATATTTATTTGCATATGTATTGCATTTATGTTTCCCTAACTTAAACAGGTTGTCAAATATCAAAAAAAGGGAGATTGTTGGAGCAATCTAGGTGCCCTAGGTTTTGATGTTTGGGCAAAGGTTTAAGTTAGGTTTATTGTTGTATTTGATATGCATTGTGAGTGTGCAGGATACAGGTACAACAAGGAAAGTCCAAGTGTGATCTTGGAAAATGAGGAAAGTCCAAGAATGAGTCTTGGCGATGTAAGTCCAAGCATGTAGTCTTGGCAACGTAAGTCCAAGTGTGACTTGGCAATGGATGAAGTCCCGGAGGTGAGGAGCCTCTTGGCAAGGGAAGACCCGACAATATGGACAAGGCCGAAGGAAGCTCCAGAAGGCAAGACGTGAAGGATGAGGAGACATCCGAGGGACGTGAGGCTGATGGAGGAGGCTAGAAGGCTAGTCTAGGTTGGTCGGGCGAGGACGAGTGTTGAGTGATTGTACTCAGGGCAAAATTCTATGTGTTTTAGGATTTATTGTAGCAGTACTGTAGCGACACTGTAGCAGTCGACTGGTACACTGTAGCAGTCGACTGGTACACTGTAGTAGTCGACTGGTAGCCGAACGTTGGGTAACGGTCGGCTTCACTTAAAGGACCAGTCGACTGGTGCATACACCAGTCGACTGGTAGCGGGAAAACAACTTAGTATTTTCCTCTCGAGCTCTATTTAATAGAGCTCAAGGTGCTTGGGCATAGTTGACGAAATAGACTTGGTTAAAGCCTATTAGAGTCTCCCAAGCCTTCGTGTGATCGGTGTGCTTGTATTCAAGTGTTTGTGGCGAGGTTTCTCCACCGACAAGGAGCTTGAGCTAGCCGGAGGTTTTCCGGGGAATCATCCACCAACGGATCGGGATCGTCCACCTTACGGACAGCCGTAGAGTAGGAGCTTTATCTCCGAACCACGTTAAATCAACGTGTTAGGTTTGCTTTCTCTTGTTAGTATTTGTTTTTGTATTTCCGCTGTGAACTAACATTATAGGAAGCGATCGATTTGGGTGAGACGCTATTCACCCCCCCTAGCGGACATCAAGGTCCCAATAGGACATTCCAGAGAAAGGTGGTCCAGGCACCCAGAGTTGTTCCGAGCGCCCGGAATTGGTCCGGGTGCCCGAAAGGCAAAGTTTATCCCGGCGTAGTCGTCACAAGTGGAGCTCACTAGTTGGCTAGGCTACGTCACGGTCCAAGTGCCCGGAAGGGATCCGGGAGCCCGGGACCTTTTATATAAGGAGGGTGAGTCCTGAAGCAAAAAACAACAATGACTTCTGCTCTACTACGTTGTGCCCCTGTGACGCTACAAAGCTTCTCCGACAACGTGCTCTTTCTCCTTTTCTCTATTGTTGTTGGTATTTCTTATTTAAAGTTCTTGTACTCAAATTTGTAAATCTTTTACGAACTATTAGTGATTTTCCAACAAAAGCACTCGATGAGTGCGGGCCTTGGAGTAGGAGTCGACCAAGGCTCCGAACCAAGTAAATTGGTTCTTGTTAGTATTACTCTATTTATTTTTCGCTGCGTACTCTCTACGAACATTTTCTATCGATATTCACCCTCCTATTGACTCTCACGATCCAACATTAACAACCTTTGAAAGGAAGTACTATCCGAGGCACACAAATCCAAATTCTCAATTCATCTTAGAAGCACAAAAATGTATAGGGACTTGAAGAAAAACTTCTAGTGGAGTGGAATGAAGAAAGATGTAGCAAACTTCATAGTTAAGTGTTTGGTGTGTCAATAAGTGAAGGTCAAACACCAGGGACCTGGAGAACTCTTACAACCATTAGAAATTCTAGAATGGAAATGGGAACATATTTCCATGGACTTCATTGTAGGGGTGCCAAGATCGCACCAGAGTCATGATGCTATATGAGTAATTGTGGATAGGCTTACCAAGTTTGTTCACTTCATACCAGTCCTCATGAATTATAATCTCGACAAGCTAGTAAATCTTTATATGGATAACATAGTGTGATTGCATGGAGTGCCCATGAGTATCTTGTCAAACTAAGATCCAAGATTCGTGTCTAGATTTTGGAAAGACTTTCAACAGGCAATGGGTTCTAAAGTTACTCTTAGCACGATTTATGGAAAATAACCATGGGATTTTCTGTAAAACTTCACCCGTATAAATAACCATGGGAAAGTTACAAAACATCTTGATCGGAAGAGAAGACAATCCCTGGTAGAATCATTTTGGCAAGGAATGAGAAATGTACTTCAAGAATCCTACCTTTCCCACGTCGTATCAACTTCCAAGGATTTCGATAAGTGGGCTTATTATGCAAATAATGAGTTCTGAAAGTGATAGCTCTATTTTTTAAAAATTATTTTGTTACACTACTATAAATTACTGAAGATTACTAATTACTGTCATTATTGTATTTTGGGTCACTGAATTAATTATGAAGTAAATGATAAAGATACGTATTCTAAACACTTTGATTTTTGAACTACTTCCTATTTCTGACCTCTCCTCTAAGAGAGATAATTCTATACGGCTGATATTAGCTTAAGTAATAAGGAACATGATTTAATTTCAATGTCTATGTATATTTTTGTTTTGATTTAACTACTATTTTTACTACTGAAAAACTGCTGCTTCTCAAGAATCATTGTATTTATATTTTATTCTCCACTTACTGGGTGGTATCAAGTCACTCACCCCTTATAACCCATTTCAGTTGATAAGAAATTGGAACTGAAAATGAAATCGGGGATCGGGAGCAAGTTAAGTTTTGGGGATGGTGAATTCACTTTAATTTCTGACGAAAAGACTAGAATTCCGTTGCAATATGAGATTTTCAAATTTAAGTGGATGTAATCTAATTAGTTCAAATAGTATGAATAGTTTATCATTTATTTTGGAATGAAAAACTGGTCTATTTTGAAATTACTATACTACCGAGTTGGTTATTTTCAAAATTTTCATTTGAAAGTAACTCCGATGTCTGTCGCCAGTCACGGGGTGTGACACCTTGTATCCAAAAAACCTTGGTCACATTGTAGTTGATGATAACAACTTTAATGATTAGGGCATCATCATGTGATACTTCTATCCCTTTAAAATCTTAAGGTCGAAAATTGATCTAGGGACCTCCACCTGCGTTTGACTGGAGCCAACTTCATAGATCTCTAGTTAGTGACCATAAGACTTCCATGCCTGATAGGAATCTTTATCAATAGGGCCTCCAGAGATTATGTTGACATTTCCCCGGATGACATTCCTCTTTTTTTTTTTCTTATCGAATCTGCGAGCATTTTGTGCCCTTATTCGGGGAGTGGACTCTACTACCTTGTTGTTGTAGAGCATCAGGTTGTCGATTGGCTGTGTTGGGACCAGCTAGAGGTCTGCTAGACCGATGAACAGTTTAAGGGGTTGTTGACATTGAAGGCTCTGATCAGCCACCCGACAAAGTTCTCGGGCATACTAGTAACAATCGTTGGCATTGTGAGTTTTGATTTGTGATAAGTATAAAATGTGGGTATCCACTGACAAGCCTTAGTGAATGAGGTCTGAGCGTCTTCCACATGTTGGACTAATCTTAGTTCATGAGCTAGTGGATGACTTAGTCGGTGCTCGTTGTTTCCTAGAAGGGGTAGAGGGCCCTTGTGCTTTGCTTGAAAGTGTTGGAACCCCGTGGTTGTTTTGATGTGATCAACCAGGTTAAGTTAGGTCCTATTGTGTTTGATCCTTATGTATAAGTGTACATGAGATTAGGAATACAAGAAGTCAAGCGGAAGACGCAGCTAGCGGGAAGGATTGCACGGGAAGGGAGCCTACGGGCTTAGTGCATCTGAAGGACGAGGTGTTGCAGAAGAGTACACCGGTGGATGAGAAGGGCATGCGCGAAGTTTTGAGGGACGAGAATCCGGAGCGGAAGCCTTCTCGAGGAGAAGGGCAGAAAATGGGTTCGAGTGAGCCCTATCCCGGATGACCGTGATCACCCAGGTGACCGGAATAGTAGAAGAGCAAAATGAAGGCTGGAAATACTGCTGGAGGCGCCTTCAAAGGGAGTTGAAGGTGCGTCCTGTGCCTCTGCACCTTTACTGTGGAAGACATCTTCCATGGCTGTTAGGCGCCTTCGATGAACAGTACGAAGGCGCCTTCCATCCCTATAGAAGGGCACCTTCGACCAAGCAAATTCTGCCGTTGGAAGAGGATAAGGTTTTATCCGTACTTACCTTGATGGAGGCACCTTCCAGCTTGTTGAAGGCACCTTCTAGCCCCGAATAAGATTTTCCAGGGGCTATAAAAAAGACCCCTGGACGTAGGAAATCAATAACAACTTCTGTATTCATTTCCTAAATACTTTCTGAGCTTCCAACGAGTGTAAGAGGTTTCTTCGCCTTCAAAGAAGGAGACTTTTAGTTCGTTTACTTGCCTTGTATTAACAACTACCTAGGTTGTAATCAAGTAAATCTGTTGGCCTCTTTTATTTTATTAGTTGTTCATTTCTGTTTATTATAATTATGAAATTGCTATTATTTGAAGTTCAAAGATCGGGAAAGGTCCTTTTTTCTTAATAGGAAATTCACCCCCTCTTGTCGACCCCGCTGCGCTAACAAGTGATATCAGAGCCCAACTGCCTCAGAAGGACTAATCGTCGACTGAAGCACCGAAATGATGGCCAAACCGATAATATACCCACCAAAATTTTAGGAAGAATTTATGTCATGGAAGAAACACATGGAGATATTTTTTTAAAATCGATTTTGATTTATTGGTAATATTAAAATATGGATTTGTAGCATCGAAAGACAAAGAGGAGTATTAATGGACCAAAAAGGAGCAAGCAGATTTTGTGGCAGATGGACGAGCCGAATTTCATCTACTGAGCGTGCTACCTCCGCAATACTGAGCGTGCTACCTCCGCAAGAAGTCAACAGAATCGGCGCCTACAAATCAGTAAAGGAACTTTGGGAGAAGTTCCTAGAACTACATGAAGGTACGTTTGAAGCCAAACTTGCAAAACGAGATCTACTTTGGAACCAAATCAGCAATCTCCGAATAGAAGAAAGCGAATCGGTTTCTCAACTACACGAAAGAATCAAGGAGCTAATCATCAGCCTAATAAACCTCGGAGAAATGATAACCAATCGGGACACACTAAGATATGTTTTAAATGCGTTCCCGAGAACATCGGAATTGACATCTATAGTAGACTCCTACTATATCTCCAAAGATCTTGAGGTGAGTATCTTAGAAAATCTTTTCTCCACTTTCGAATTACACGAATCTCAGTGTGAAGGACAAAGAAAAGGACCGAGTCAGAACATTGCTCTAAAGGCAAGAACAAACGATCCAGACTCCGAAGAGTCAATTGATGGAGATGAAGCGGCTCTAATGGTAAGAAAATTTAGTAAATACATTAAATCTAATAAATTTAATAACTCACGGGCAAAGAAACACTTTCGGAGTAAAAGAAAGGTCCAATGTTACAACTATCAAGGGAAAGGGCACATCAAAGATAAATACCCTAAACTAAAGAAGAAGGAGAAAGACAAGGGTAATAGAACAAAGCACAACAACTTGAAGGCCACATGGGATGAATCATCAAAAGAAAGTTGTGATGAAGGGGGAGCATTAAAACATGAGGTAAGTGAGGTACGTGCATTATCTCTCAAGCAGTCGTTTAATTGCATTAAGATTTTTTCCAAGGATTTGGTAAAATTAGAAAAAGAGAACATTGGTTTAAAAAGACAATTAGATAGTTTAAAACTAGAAAATTATAAATTGAAAATATAAATAAAAAATTTGGAAAAAGGACCTGCATGTTTGAAACTAAATAATTTTCAAAACTCATAAATTAGAAATTATGGTAGACTAAAATGGTACATTAGAAAACACCAGTGACAACTTAGAAAAATCCCTAGAAGGTATGTATCCTCCAAATTTTTAATTAACCCAGTAGATATGAACCTATATTGGGTTCCAAAATCATGTTTATTCTAAAATTCTTTTAATTTTTAAAAGGGTTAAAATGTTAGAAAGGAGATGAAATATTAATTTCTTTAAAAGGTTTTGTCTAAGAAAGTGGTTGTTGCTTTAATATCCAAGAAGGCCTAGTGCCTCGTCATAGCCTGGAAGCCGATTATTGAAATAAATGTTTAATTGACTAACTATTAAATGATTTACTGTTATAATCTTTTAACAAGTTAAAAATTAATCAAATTTTTAAAATTGATAAAATGTTCTTAACTCTTTTTTTTCTTCTTGTCCAATACAAAGTATGACTTTATGGAAATGCTTTTAAGTACCCGAAAAATTAATATCACAACTTTCCAACTTCGTATGTTATTTTTCTATTTTTTTGATGTGATCAAAGGGAAAGGATTAGGTACAAGTTTAGGAGGAGTTAGGATTTTTTATTTATCAATAATTTTAAAATTTTAAATATTGCTAACTCATTTGTTATACTTAATGTACTCCATGTTTCTATAATATTATTTTTGAAATTTCTTTACAACACTTATTGCAATATGTTTGATTTTATCCCTAACTTGAACTTGGTTTGATGCACATCAAAAAGGAGGAGATTATTGGAACCCCGTGGTTGTTTTGAAGTGATCAACCAGGATAAGTTAGGTCCTGTTGTATTTGATCCTTGTGTCTAAGTGTGCAGGAACTTAGGAACACAAAAAGTCGAGCGGAAGACGCAGCTAGTGAGAAGGATGACACGGGAAGGGAGCCGATGGGATTGGTGCATCCGAGGGTCGAGATGCTGCGGAAGAGTACACCGGTGGATGAGAAGGGCGTGCGCGACATTCCAAGGGACGAGAAGCTGGAGCGGAAGCTTGCTCAAGGAAAAGGCTGAAAAATAGGTTCGGGTGAGCCCTATCCTAGATGGGCGCAATCACTCAGGCGACCAGAGCGGCATAAGAGCAAAAAGAAGGTTGGAAATACTACTGGAGGCGCCTTCAATTAAAGGCGTCTCCGCGCGCCTCTGCACCTTCACTATGGAAGGCGCCTTCCATGGCTGGAAGGCGCCTTCGATGAATAGTACAAATGCACCTTCTATCCCTACAGAAGGCACCTTTGACCAAGTAAATTCTACCGTTAGAAGAGGATAAGGTTTTATCCGTACTTACCTTGCTGGAGGCGCCTTCCAGCTTGTTGGAGGTGCCTTCTAACCTTGGATAAGATTTTTTAGGGGCTATAAAAAGACTCTTGGACCTACGAAATCAACAACAACTTCTGTATTCATTTCCTAAATACTTTCTAAGCTTCCGGCAGGTGTAAGAGGGTTCTCCATCTTCGAAGAAGGAGACTTTTAGGGCGCGTTTGGTTCGGAGTTATCTTTGATAACCTTGGTTATCTATCCAAGGTTATCAACAAAACCTTTGATTGGTTTAAGTAATCAACAATTCCAAAGTTATAATGCATGCCTGACACATAAGCAATTTGGGCATCCAACCCGGAATCAGAAAACCTCAGGAAAGCGAGGTTTTTCTTGATTCCGGGGTTAATAATTTTTTTAAGACAAAATTAACCTCCAATTTTTATCGATTGTGACAAAAATAACCCTACAAGTTTATCAAATAACAATTTGCCACCGACGCTAGAAAACCCAAACTAAAACCCATCCATGTTCGCGTGTTCCCTGCCTCACAGAAATCCTAGCGCGACGGCGATCCTCCTTGCGGCCGAATCCAGGAATTTGGATTTAGCGAATAAGGAGACGAGGATACCTTGGCGCCGCCATCAAAGGGATTCGGCCGGCACAATCGCGCATAGATCTCCTTCTTGCAAAGACGTGCCCTGGCCGTCTCATCCATCGCCTTCCCCATCAAGTACGCGTAGTTCTTCGGCAGCTTCGTCTCCCACACGACGCCCACCGAAGCCACCCCTTGGAAAGCCCGGCTGAGCCGCGCTGCGCAGCAGACCTCCGGCGGATCAAGGTGCAGCAGCACCTCTGCGATGCAGCTCTCGGGCAAGTCCCCGAGGCCTGCGCCAGTCCGCCGCCGCTGCCGGCGTGTTCCGCCCTAACGATGCTCGAAATCCACGACCCCATCCCCCGCAGCCAACGACACCACAGCGCACCGGAGCAAGGAAGAAAGAGGCATCCACACCGGAATCGATTCCAGGTCGCTCGCTCGATCAGGCAGCCGTCGCACTCCGCGGATCGATTCGATGCTTTGCTTGAAGACGAGGGCAAGGAATCCAAAAAAGGATTATATATATATATATATAAACAGATCGATTCGAAACAGATTTTTGTGGTCCAACTAATAAATCCTGTTTAACGCCGACGTGGATCCTGGTCAGCAACGCTTATCTAAAGGATAATAATAAAATGGGGTAATAATAAACCTTCCAAAACTCTCCTTTCCTTTTATTAAATCAAGGAAGCCTAGCCTGATATGATAAAATATTATATCAAGGGTAACAATAAAAACGAGATTTTATATGGTAAAATATTAAATCAAGGGTAATAATAAAAACGTTTCATTCCAGGGTATGGTAAAATCACTATTAATAATATAATATTATCATTATTAAATCAAGGGTAATATGGTAAAATATTACATTATGTTATGTACTATAAAACCTTCAAACAAACGAGATTTTACTAGATTACCAAAATTGAACCAAACAACCAATGGTTATGTTTCATTCCCTATAACCTTGGTTATGTGATTACTTGGTAATCACATAACTAAGGTAATATACCATAACTTGAACCAAACGCGCCCTTAGTGTGTTTACTTGTCTTAGATTAACAACCATCTAGGTTGTAACTAAGTAAATCTGTTGGCCTCTTTTATTTTATTAGTTATTCATTTCTATTTATTATAATTGTGAAATTATTGTTAATTGAAGTTCAAAGTTTGGGAAAGGTTCTTTTTTCTTAATCAGAAATTCACCCCCTCTTGTCAGCCCCGTTGCGCCAATAGAAAGAAGGGGCAGGAGCAACAACTTCATTTTTTGGGCGACTTGGGCTTCTTCTACACTAACATAGTTAACAGTCCGCTCCAATAAATTGTCGAAATCCTTGGGAGGTTTCCTCACTAGGGAATGAAAGAAATCCCCATCGATGAGTCTTTGAGAGAAGGCACTTACCAGTATTTCAGAGGTGATTGAGGGGGTAGCCATAGCAACTTGATTGAATCACTTGATGTATGCTTTCAACGTCTCTTTTGTCCTCTATTTGAGGGCGAAAAAAATTTAATGTAGTCTTGTGGTATCTTCAGCTGCTAGCAAAGTAATGGAGAAAGATAGCCTTGAAATCTTTGAAACATTAGATGGAGCCCAATGAGAGTCAATTGAACCACCTTTGTGCCAAGCCCGAGAGTGTTGTTAAAGACACTTGACACTTGACATCATTGGTGTACTGATGCAGTAAAACAACATTTTCAAACTTACAGAGATGATATTTAGGATCGGTCGCACCACTATATTATATGATATGTGCATATTAGAAACTTTTGGGTAGCTTATCTTCTAGGATCCCCTAAGAAAAGGGAATACTTGGCCGCTCGGGTGAGCTACTAGCAGCAAGTGTGCCTTACTTTAGATCTCAAAGAGGTGCATTTCCAATGGAGGATCCTTGAGACCACTCGGATCCGACAGAATCTTCTACAGGAGTTCAAATTAGAGCTCTAGGGAACTTAGTTAGCTTCACTGGCTTGGATCTTTGGTCAGTAGTTTGTGGTTGTTCGGCTAATGCTACAAGTGCTTTTGAAGGAGCAAAATTCATTGTTTGCTTCTTTTGTGCAAGCGCTTGCACTTTAGCCATCATTAGCAAATCAAAGTCTTATTGTGGTAAGGTAATAATTGTGAACTTTCTAGCATCATTCATTTTCACATTTCAGATCAAGCATATATATTGACACAGACAGCGCCAAATTTGATCCCTTCGGAAAGATAACTTTGATGTTGACCTCAAGAATACCTCGAAGGAGAAACACCTCGAAGGGGGATCACTGGAGAGATAGCTTTGATGTTAACTGCAATAGGACCATGAAGAGAAAAACCTCCCTGGTGTAGCCACTTTAACACTCGAGTTAGTGAGGTGGGAAAAAAATATGGAAGATGGACAGTAGTAGAAAAAATATAAGATAAGTGTGAAGCAAAAGACATACATGCGCTTGTGAGGATGGGATCCTTTTATAACATCTTTGTAATCCTCACATTAATTAAATATCATATCAACATATGAGATATTGTAGTGTGCAGTCTCATTGCTCATACGTTACTCGTATCCTATATTTTGTACAAAGATATGGTCCCACGTGCTTCTAACAACTTCATACTCAGCATTAATTGTGGAATGGACTCCTGAATTGAAAGGTCCATTAGGCTTTCGGGCCTAGCCTAAATAGTGGGATAATAGGTTAGTAAAAAGGGGGCTCAATCTTCTGATGTTGACGGGTTTGATTATATGTATATCTATCTTATAAGGAGTTGAGGGGAGCAGAGTCTTAGGAGTCGAAGATCCAATCGAAAATTGAGCAGAAAGATATACAGGAGCAAAGACCCATGATCTTGTGGGCAGATCGGGAGGGTGCAGGGGAGCAGAGCCCCATAATTCTATGCTCTGATCGGGAGGATGCAGGGGAGCAGAATCCCAAGAGCCAGAGATACAATCAAGAACCAAGTAGAAGGATATAGGAGAACAAAGCCTAGTGATCCTGCGTCAATCAGGAGGGTGCAAGGGAATAGAGTCTCATGATCCTGTGCATCGATTGGTGGCCTCTGATGTCCCAATCAACCATTCACTCAGGTTGACCTATCTTAAATTTTGGTTGTCACGTTAATTAGAAAATTGACTTTTTGATCCTACGTGAGAGCCCCCTTATATCTGCCACATCACAAAGGTTTAGGAAAAAAAGATGAAAAGGAGGCAAAAGAAAGGTGGGTATTTAGAATTTAAGATTTTAAATTTTAAGATTCAAGACAAGAGGGAGAGTCTAGAGAGGAGGGTATTTAGGGTACACAAAATATAAGGCATATGTTAAAAATAAAAGAAACTCAAAGGCTATTTTTAAAAATTGAACCTTTTGTCCTTATCAGACGGGGTCCTACAACCTTTGCCTGTGGTGTCTAGAGATGGAGAACAGGTCAAATGCCTGAAAAGTGCCAATCAGTTTTGCATCATTCATGTGATTCATCAACACCAATTATCCTCCCATGTGCTATTATTATTTAGCAAAGCCCCTGTAATTTACATACTTTTTTAGAAAGTATGGGATCGTCCAAAACAGACGGTTAAAGTGATGATTTCATCTTTTATCATAGATCAACATCAATTGTCCCTCCTAACAAATATAAATTGTCTCATTGGAAAGGACTATTATACTAAGACAAAATGTCCCTATGATTTACTTATATATATCTTGTCATGAGACAAATAATATTGGATCACTTAGGATGAACGATATCATCTTTTACTCCAATTAACACCAATTATCCCAATAAAATCCCACCAACTTAAGATGTTCAACAACTTCTAAATTGACTGCTTACACATGAGATGAGCAGGACTACATGGAAGATAGGAGATGTATCTTTTGTGGCTTGGAGAAGACACAAGAACATGTATTCTTCAGATGGGGACCAATCAATTAGCTGTAGGAGCGGATCAAATGGTGGTTAGATATGAGCACGTATCGAAGGATGTTGAGGATCTTCAGACTTCATTATCGAAGGACCAATGGTTTGGTGAAGGTCAGACACCTTATCGTGCCACTTATGATTCACTATGGTATAACAGGCAAGGATCCAGAGCATATTTAAGAGAGAGTACTTTGATGTAGAGGTGGTATTTAGGAAAACATTAAATCTAACACTTTATCAGACAAAAGTAGCTTTCCTAGAATAATATTGTACAGTTTTACTTCCTTTATATGCATATTTATCATTCATCAAAAAATAAAAAAGAACAACTCCTAAATTCAGGATATCTTAGAATTACTCTTAAACTCAAGAAGAACCCTCTTAGTTCCAAGACAAACTGAGCACTGAGTTGCCATTAGGAATTTTTCCTGAACATTTTGGTCTCACTTAGTAGCTGCCTTTCCTGCATAGTAAACAAGTGATTGAACATGAACAGTCATCTACCAGAATGAGACCCAACCTCATCCTTAACCTTACCAGTTGCCACCTTGATGACTCAAGACAGAATATAGATTTCAGACATTCACATGTTCCCTGCTACATTAAGGTTCCTACAAGGTGCACAATGATTGCATCTCAAAGTGGACCTGAAAGTTGAAGATCTGATTTCCTTTTGAGTGTCATTTCATCCAATCTGGTCATAGAAATTTGCTGCATGTTTGGTTTACAGATACAATAACAAAAGAAAGAATCATCACTGTATCAAAGATTTACCTTAGTTGCTCTTTCCCTTGGTTCATCACACTTTTGACTCCATTTTTGCAGCACAGGGAAGGCAGTCCAGAGTGAGCACAAATGGCATTCAAAGAATAGGAATGGAAGAAACATGATGCACAACTGATCATTGAAACAATGTCCATAAATTAAATCTTCCAGAAGAAGTTACTTTCCCTTTTTCACTATATTTTTTCTCTTTTTTTTTTTGTTTAGCTAGTTGTTTTTAGCCCCAAGGGCCAGATACAAGCTAAAAGAAATAAATGAAGATCAACTACAGCAGTATGAAGCATCACTTCAACTAGTTGCCTCGGTTCCAGATTCATGGTTTTGCTCTTCCAACGAACGACTGGTTGTGCATGTTTCAATCGCAAGGAACGAGTAGTTGGCTACCTAGCATTTCTTACTCGCTTTTTTCTTCAAAAGTTAAGGCAAAATTCTACATTGCAGTTTAGGGTTTATTATGAAATACTTTCCTCCTCTTGACAGCCGGGGAATCATGACAACATGATGCAAATGAACTGGCAGCTGTATCATCATTCTTGTAGCTCAAGCATGCAGCATCCAACACTCCAATTGGGCTTTGTGGTATGGTTGTAGCCGATGAGCTAGCAAGTTCATGTGGCATATTCCTCATTCCTATTGAGTCGTGTATCAATTTATAACATCTTATGACTCTTTCCTGGCAAAATAATCATAGCAAAATATCAGGCAAGAAGTTAAACATCTTTTGTAAGCGAACAAGGGTTCCCTTCCGAAATACTAATCACATACAGTCTGAAAATATTTACAAGAGAACATTCTAAAATACAAATTAAATTCAGGAAAAAAGAGATTTGATCTTCTCATGTAAAGATGAATTCGCTCAAAATTCTTCACCATTTTGGAAAAGAGAATTAGAAGATCAAAACGTATGTACCTTAACCACATGGAAACAACATGATAAAGCCTTTTCAAATTCCACAATCTTGAGTTCAACCGAAGCAAACAGTGCAACAGCTGCGGCAATTTCAGAAGGTCTGAATTCCAAGAAATCAATCCCTGAATGGTATTGACTCAGTCTAATCATGTAACTCAATCCACCTAGCAAATATAATATGACATTGGTACAATTTTATGCAGGGAGATGATGTACCTCTAATCGTGTTTATTGTTAATTGCACAGAATGAGACACCAAAAGTTTGCTTGGGGCACTACCACCATTGAACTTATGGAGAAAGAAATCGATGTAAGAGAAAGGTGTAATTGCTTGCATCTTCCATTTGAGGGTACTAAGCATCAGCAGCTCCATTCTCTGGATAGTCCTGGATTCAAATACATATTTTGCATCCCCTACCTTCACGAAACAATTCACAAATGATTCACAACAAATTCACGATCAGAGAAGACCTTATGGAGTTTTTTTCGTAAGACTGTTTCTCACTTGCAAGTCCTGAGATAGAGGGATTTCAGTTTCCTCCATCTTGGCAGCCAAAGACAAGCATGCCACAGATAATAGTTGTATCATCCAAGCCTTGTCCTTCTACAGATAGAAAAATGGAAAAGGAATTATATTAATAAGATTCTTTCATTCAACCAGAAAGGAATGATTTCACAGGTGAAACCACACATTAAAGAATGAATAGATGCAATGTATCTGCAAAGATCAGATTACAGACAATTGGGGAAGTTCTTACTGGCAGCTCATTGGCAGAGAGGAATCGATCTAAGTAATTGACAGCTAAATATGCACTAAGTGGCCCAAAGTTGTAATGGGCATGAACCTGTTCGACATACAATAACATCCAGTAATCAGACTTTGCAAATTTTGCCAAGTGAATAGTATGATATATATCAAAATGAAAGGTAAATTGAAAGGGGAATAAAAAGATATCGGTTTGTACTGAGATTGTTAAGAAATCTACAGAACAAATAACCAAAATCAGATATAAGAAAAAGGAGACAATCAGATTTCAGTCCCAAAATATACATTAAGAATCCCAAACGATGAGTAAAAAAGCAGTAAGATGAAGGATCAAAAGAACCACACTGATCATAGTGGCTAGAAACAGAAAATAAGAGCCGATCAAGAACTGTTTTTTTTTAATGAGAAAATTATGAAAAGAAAAGATCGTTATAAATCCAACCAAAGAAAAGGGCGACCTTGCAAATCCAATCAATGGCATCTCTCCTGATAGCCAAATCTAATGCCCCGGACCGCAGCCTCTCGGCATAGTCCTCCCTCGGCATATGCTCAGCTTCTCTCTCAACAAGCAAGCCCACGCACTCATCCGATTGAACAGGGAAGTCCACGAGGAAATCCCCATAAAAATCGCAACTTTTTACTTCTGAAAACCAACCACACCCAACCCCACCCCGTTCCTCATCATCGTCGTCAAAAGCCAGGATGCTACTGTTGTCCTCGGCGCAGAGGAGGATAGATGCTGCGCATTCATAATCTGAAGCCATAGATTCAAGAAAGATGTTATATTTGTAGTGATAAGGGAGCCCTTGTTCCTATTCCTCTCCTCTCCTCCTCAAAGATGACTCCTTTCCACGTAAAAACTCAAAAATGAGCTCAGTGGCAGCAGTATTCAGGAGGGCCACAGAGGAGGAGAGGAGGAGAGCAACTCACAGCTGTTGCACAGTGAGGAAAGGAGGGGTTTTGTAGGGCATTCGTGGGGGAAGGGAGAGAGGAGCATTTAGGGAAGGGAGTGCAAATGGCAGGCAAGAATATTAAAAAAGAGAATTGAATAGACAATGGGAAATAGAGGGAAGAAACACAGAAATAATATGTTTCCTTTATGTTTCTGATTTTTTGGCTGCGTGTTAGGGTTTGGCTTATGGTTCACAGTATTCCCAGAACCAGAGTACAAGCCAGTTCGACTCTTTGGTTGGGGAATCAATGAAGTGAAATCATCTTATTGAGTTAACAAAATATTTCACCAAACGTCTTACCGTTGCACCGTGTGCATATTCTCTTATATTTTGTCTTCTCAGATAGTGCAATAGTTAAAATATAAAATGTTATCATATGAAATTTTAGAATCGAAACTTGACATGTCCGAATATATTTTTCTCATGCCTTAGCTTCATACACTAATGACTAATAATTATTTATAATTTATTTTCTCTATGTTAATTTAGATCATAAATGAGATTTTGTTCGATGAGATCTTATGTAAGACTAAAGGAATTTTGGACTAAGCTAGTTAACCTTCCCGAGTAATCTTTGCAAGTACTAGAAACTCTTAGAGTTAAATTGATTGAGAAAAAAAATTCAAGACTTCAAGTTGAAGAGGACCAAGTTCTTGACTCTAAGGAGTTACAAGTTGAGGAAAACATGAAGTTCATCATGGCTCAATTGCGAATAGACGGTGATGTGGTGATAAAAGGGGCCTACTAAATATGGGTCAAAGGAGGACGTGAAGGTCAATGCCAGAGAACTAACGAACCCATCAAAGGATATCCGAGCAGAGCTCTACATCATGGGCCGATCGGGCATGTTTTGTTTGATCGGTAAAGGGATGGGCCAAGTGAAGCGCCCGTGCAGCCAAGATCATCAGAAGTTCGTTACAGAGTAGAGGAGCATTGAGATAATCGAAGCGTTATTCCGATTGGGCGGGAACATACTATCGAGACTTGCCGCCACATGGAAGAGTAGCCGAGTCCAGCCAAGCAGAGGAGTACTAGACCAAGCGGCTATCTCACTCGGCCGATCAGCGAGATCGCTGACCTATCTCGGGATATCCTTTTAGGAGATAGTGTCGCCGACATGAGACATGGTCAATAGATGGATCGTACTGCGATAAATCGGAGGATGTGCCCACGGCCAATTGGAGAACGTTTCCATGATCACGTGTCCAGGATCAATTGGAGAACGTATCCATAACCACGTGTCTAGGACCAATTGGGGAACGTGTCCGTGACCAATGGAAAAACGTGCCCATGCCTAAAAAATTACACATGTCGCCCACCAATGCATTATATAAAGGGGGTTCGTACACCGGCAAAGGCACGCATTATTCACTGTTTATGTTTGTGTTACTGTTGTTCCGTCTTCTTCTTCATGTCGGTGATTGACTTGAGCGTCGGAGAGCCAATATCGGAGACCCCTTCCCTGGCTCGGTACTAATGTTTCTTGTGCTTGCAGATGTTGGGACCGAAAAGTAGCTAGAGGGGGGGTGAATAGCTCGTCGCGTCCTAGGTGCTCGTCGTTGCTTGTTTCTTCAAGGATATGCAGCGGAAATACAAGAAACAAAAACATACAACGCTAACACTTAGGATTTTACTTGGTATCCACCTCACAAGAGGTGACTAGTCCAAGGATCCACGCACACACACACACACACCTCCACTAATAAACACCCCTTTTCGGTAACTACCGAAGGCGGAGAAGCCCTACAAGTTCACACTACAAGAAGAAAGGGAAAGGATACACAAATACAAGCAAAAGCTTACAATGAGTATAGAAACCCTAACCCTAGCTTTCTTCTTAGCTGTAGATCCACCTCTTGACTTGGAAAACCTCCAAGAACCTTCAAGAACTGGAGATCTGATCTTTGTGGAGAAGCTGTGGAAGCGCTGAAGTGATCTGAGATGAATCAGTGAAGTTCTGCTGAAGGAAACGCTCGCCTACAGCTAAATACGACCCCAACGGTCGGATCCCGATCGATTGGATTGCTCCCAATCGATCGGGGAGGCTTTGGATCGATCAACCGATCGATCCAGAGTGCCTCTGTGCTCTCTGGAATAACCTGGATCGATCGGCTGATCGATCGAGGGCTTATCGCGCATAAACAGCAGCTCCTAATCGATCCACTGATCGATTGGGACCTCTGGATCGATCCACGGATCGATCCAAAGAGGTTCTGTTCGCGGGGACTCACCCGATCGATCAACTGATCGATTGGGCATGATCCAATCGATCGGCTGATCGATCCAGATCTGCTGGATCGATTGGCTGATCGATCCAGATCTACTGGATCAATCCGCTGATCAATCCAGATCTGCTGGATCAATCCGCTGATCAATCCAGATCTTGGTTTTTGCCCAAAAGCAAGTCCAAAGCCCCCTAAACCAACATCCAGTCAACCATGACTTGTTGGTACATAAAACCTAGCATCCGGTCACCCTCGACCATCTAGGACTCTCTCACCAAGTGTCCGGTCAATCCCTTTGACCCACTTGGACTTTTCTCCTCTTGCCAAGCATTCGGTTAATCCCTTTGACCTACTTGGACTTTTCTTCCTCGTGCCAAGTATCCGGTCAATCCCTTTGATCTACTTGGACTTTCACCAGATGTCTGGTCAACCTTGACCCATCTGGATTTCCCCGTGCCTGTCTTCACTCACCAGGACTTCCCTTTTGCCTAGCTTCACTCACTAGGACTTCTCTTCTGCCTGGCTTCACTCACCAGGTCTTTCACCTAGCTTCACTCACTAGGATTTTCCTCTGCCTGGCTTCACTCACCAGGACTTTCCTTTTGCCTAGCTTCACTCACTAGGACTTCTCTTCTGCCTGGCTTCACTCACCAGGTCTTTCACCTAGCTTCACTCACTAGGATTTTCCTCTGCCTGGCTTCACTCACCAGGACTTTCCTTTTGCCTAGCTTCACTCACTAGGACTTCTCTTCTGCCTGGCTTCACTCACCAGGTCTTTCACCTAGCTTCACTCACTAGGATTTTCCTCTGCCTGGCTTCACTCACCAGGACTTTCACCTAGCTTCACTCACTAGGATTTCCTCACTGCCTAGCTTCACTCACTAGGTCTTTCACCTGGCTTCACTCACCAGGATTTTCCTTCTGCCTAACATCCCGGTTAGGACTTCTCAGTCAAGTATCTGGTCAACCTTGACCTACTTTACTCTTCTTCAATCAACCTGATCAGACCCTGATCAAAGGGGAATTGCACCAAACAATCTCCCAAAATGAACAACTGCATTGTCAAACATCGAAACCCAAACCAAGACTCAAGCTTGGTCAACCAGGTCAGCCTTGACCTGAGGGATATTACACTAACAATCTCCCCCTTTTTGATGTTTGATAATACCACATTTAAGTTAGGCTAATCCCATAGCCTCAACCTCCTTTATGCCACTAGGAAATGAAAGCATAAGTTAAACCCTTCATTCTCCTCCTAAGAGGGCAAACTCCCTCTAGGTAATGAAGTCCTAACTTAAACCCTTCATTCTCCCCCTATTGACACACATCAACCCCACCTTTGGGCACACATCAACAAGTTCACTTGTTGAAAACTCTCCCCCTGAAGAGTTGCTCATCGTTGTTCACAACTTCACTCATTGTGATCAACACGATAATGAAAGTCTCATACCCTTCATTATCCGTAACCCTACATTCTCCCATTAATGTAGTCAAATGCCCACCCTTGAGCATTTTTAACTTAAACCACTTGAACAATGAGGATATCCACTCCCCATTAAAGTTCAAACACTCAACCTTGAGCATGGTCTGAAAAGAAGGTTAACCACCTTCCAAGGTTCATGAAAAATAATTTTCATGTCTTTAAAGAGTCCCTCCCCCTAAAGACATGATGGTAATTTCTGTCATTGCACCAACAATGACTTGGAATCCCTAAACCTTTAGGAAATCCAAATTTAGAAATTTTGAGATTCAAAAATTCAATATTGAAACTAACCTCAACCTAAACTTCAATTTAGTCTTCCTTAACCAATCCATCCTTGTTTTCAATATGAAAACACCTTTTTTATGTATACACATGTATTTTGAGGGGTTAGGAATGATTATCTAGACTAAAATAGGTTCAAAATGCTGAAAATAAGCTTTCCCAGCCAAAATCAGCATCTTCGATCGATTGGAGTTGAGTTCCAATCGATTGAACCCTGCTGAATCGATCCACTGATCGATTCAGTCTTCTTGGATCGATCGGCTGATCGATCCAGCGAGCTTATGCTCGCAAGAAATGCCTTCTCAATCGATCGGCTGATTGATTGAGGCACTCCAATCGATCCACTGATCAATTGAAGGCCTGAAATTGCTGAAATTCAATTTCAGCCAATTTCAGAAACCCCTAGAAAATTCTACAAAATTCCAAAAATCGTAAAAATTTGTGTAAACATTATTTAGGGTATAATTTATCATGGAAAAATAGTTTTCTATAAAAATACATCATATTTTCAAAGATTTACACAAACTTGAGAACTTGCAAAAACTTTAGTGTTTTCTTCAAGTTTGTGTTTAACTATTCAATGGTGATTACTATCAAAAGATAGCCTTCACCAAGGTTTTCCAAAATTATTTTAAAAACATTTTCAAAACCAATATCCCACCATGTTCCTTGGGCTTAATGCACATGACTTGTACATTAGCTTTCCCAATGATAGGAAAACACATAACTATGTGTTTTGATGAACTCAAAACTCAAAAGAATGCACTAAATCAACATCTTGAGTTTTGTTCATCATCCTAACATCTCACTTGTATCTAAAGTGCACAAAACACATACAAGTCATCTTATAGGTCTTTGTGAGATGTAAAGTTTGGTTTTGCCCTAATCTAGGGATCATGCATAGTTATCTAGGCATTTTGTAGATATTGGACATCCACCTAGGATGTCACTTGTTGATACACTTGGTAAATGCCATTTGTCCTTAATTTTAAGGAATTAAAAATAATGCATGATAATGTTATGGTATACATCAAAATGAAATAGTTTTCAAAAGAAAGATTCCTATAACTACATGATGTATGTATGTCATGACATGATATTTTTGTGTTTTCATAATAAGGCATGAGTGCAAAATATAAAACTAAATATGATGTCATGGCATATAGTGAGCAAACAATCCTGGCAAGGTTTAGCATAAATAAAATACCTAGATTACCTATCTAAGTGTCCTTAAACCTTAGCTAAGTTAAAACTTAACCCTAGATTGCCCTCTAAATGCTCCAAGAAAATGTCAAAGCCTAAATTGACATTTCTAGTTCTCTTGATTAACTTATGCCAATTGAAATTAAGCTTATTCCTCAAATGTTGGCATATTTCGTTCTTCCACAAGAGTAGCATTTTAAATTAAGGCTTAGATTGACCTTAAATTTCCTAAGAACATACCAAAATCCCAACTTGGTAGTTCTTATGATTTTCCCAATTTGTGTCACTTAAAATATCATCCAATTTATCAAATTGCGACACATTTTACTCTTCCCAAGAGTAAACATAAATCCACTTCATTTTCAAAGGTTAATAATAACCTTGAAAATGCTCCTTGAGTGTCAATTTCTTCAAAGTTGGGTTAACTACCCTTCTTCTTAGAGTTGACACTCTCTAACCCATCTATGGGGTAGAGAAGATGCTCCTAGGAACCCAAAACCTATTGGTGCTCCTTGGATGCTCTAGGTATTCACTAGGGATAACTTCCCTAGATACCTTCCTAGTGACCTTGTTTAGCTTCTTAGAAGCCTTGGTCACTTTTTCTAGGTCAACTCTAGGGATAGCCTCCCTTGTGACCTTGTTAGTGACTTTCTTAGACTTCTTAGAAGTCTTAGTCACATTTGTTATTGCAAAGATACTTCTAGGGATAACTTCCCTTGTATCCTTGACTTGACTTCTAGACTTAGGGTTGGTTCCATAGCTATATGGAATCCTATGGTAAGTAGGTACATCCTTTTTGATTTTAGGTTTGTATCCCAAACCTCTATGGCCTTTGGATGACCCTTGTTGTCCTAAACCTAGATTTTGCTCATTTTGCCCTTTAAGGATATTTTCCATCCTTTTTAGAGTCTTTTCTAGTTTGTCAAGTCTTGACCTCAAGACTTGATTTTCCATCACTAAGTCCTTAGTTTTTGATTTTCCATTAAATCCATGAGCATTTTTGTTTCTAGGCTTGTAGCTAAAATCCTTAGAGTTCTTGCCTAGACTTTTACCTACACTCCTAGCCCTAGGTGTAGTGGTTTTAGCATGAAAAGCTATATGTTTTTCCTTAACGCTATCATGCTTCCTCTTTTCATGGTAAATAACATTAAAATGATATAAGTTAGAACTATCATGCTTTTTACCATAATTTAAAGGGGTAGACTCAATGAAAGTTACTTTTCTTTTTACCTTGGAGGCTCCCCCTTGACTTGAGCTTCCTCCATGAGCCTTGACCACCTTCTTCCCTTTAGGGCATTGACTTCGGTAATGCCCCTTTTGATTGCACAAGAAGCACACAATGTGCTCCTTGCTCTTCTTTGTTCCGGGGATGGTCTCCTTGGGCTTCTCCTTGCTCTTTTGTGCCACTTGGCCCTTCTTCTTGGCCAATTTAGGGCATTTACTTTTGTAATGCCCTTTTTCCCTACATTCAAAGCATATAATATGATTTTTATTATTAATTGAAATTGTTATACCTTTGCTTGTAGGGGTGGCATCTTCTCCTTTTGATCCGGAGGTAGAAGCTTCCTCTTGATCCGAAGATGATACTCCTCCATTTGATTTTGCTTGACTTGTGGAGGTGGAAGCTTCATCATCCTCTTCTTCTTTTGACCCGGATGTAGAAGCTTCTCCTTCTTCTTGATCCGGTTTTACCAAAGATTGCTCCCCCTCAATCCTAGAGGTGGAGGCTTCATCATCTTGTACATGGAACAAGGAGTATGCTCCCTTATTGTTCCCTTCATTGCATTCCCTCGAAGATGAAGCTTCTTCTTGAACTTCTTCTTCGGAAGTTGAGCATCTCTCAACTTCAGAGTCCTCCTCTTGATCTTGCTCCAATGAGTCGCCCTCTTTGGATTCCTCTTGATTCGGTACAGTGGAGGGGATCTCATGAATTGATGCCAACTTGCTCCAAAGCTCCTTGGCATCCTTGAATTCTCCAACTTGAGCCAAAATATTGCTTGGCAATAAGTTGATCAAAAGCTTGGTCACTTTATCGTTTGCCTTGCTCCTTTGAACTTGCTCTTGACTCCATTTGCTTTTCTTGAGAGGCTTGCCCTTGGAGTTTGTTGGAGCTTCAAATCCTTCCATGAGAGCAAACCATTGCTCTATCTCCATCATCAAGAAATTTTTGATTCTTGATCTCCAAGAATCGAAGCTTGTGGATGTGTACGGTGGAGCCACCCTTGTGTCAAATCCAAGTCCATCTTGGAATTGCATCTTGAAGTTGAGCCTTTTGATGAAGTCTTCGACTTGTAGAATTTCTTCAACTTCTTCACCCTCTAGCTTTGCTTGTTTTGTTTGCCCCTTCCGGTGATGATTCCGGTGAAGAGCGGCCTCGCTCTGATACCACTTGTTGGGATCGAAAAGTAGCTAGAGGGGGGGGTGAATAGCTCGTCGCGTGCTAGGTGCTCGTCGTTGCTTGTTTCTTCAAGGATATGCAGCGAAAATACAAGAAACAAAAACATACAACGCTAACACTTAGGATTTTACTTGGTATCCACCTCACAAGAGGTGACTAGTCCAAGGATCCACGCACACACACACACACACACCTCCACTAATAAACACTCCTTTTCGGTAACTACCGAAGGCGGAGAAGCCCTACAAGTTCACACTACAAGAAGAAAGGGAAAGGATACACAAATACAAGCAAAAGCTTACAATGAGTATAGAAACCCTAACCCTAGCTTTCTTCTTAGCTCTAGATCCGCCTCTTGACTTGGAAAATCTCTAAGAACCTTCAAGAACTGGCGATCTGATCTTTGTGGAGAAGCTGTGGAAGTGCTAAAGTAATCTGAGATGAATCGGTGAAGTTCCGCTGAAGGAAACGCTCGCCTACAGCTAAATACGACGCCAACGGTCGGATCCCGATCGATTGGATTGCTCCCAATCGATCGGGGAGGCTTTGGATCGATCAACCGATCGATCCAGAGTGCCTCTGTGCTCTCTGGAATAGCCTGGATCGATCGGCTGATCGATCCAGGGCTTATCGCGCATAAACAGCAGCTCCCAATCGATCCACTGATCGATTGGGACCTCTGGATTGATCCACGGATCGATCCAAAGAGGTTTTTTTCATGGGGACTCACCCGATCGATCAACTGATCGATTGGGCATGATCCAATCGATCGGCTGATCGATCCAGATCTGTTGGATCGATCGGCTGATCGATCCAGATCTGTTGGATCAATCCGCTGATCAATCCAGATCTGCTGGATCAATCCGCTGATCAATCCAGATCTTGGTTTTTGCCCAAAAGCAAGTCCAAAGCCCCCTAAACCAACATCCAGTCAACCATGACTTGTTGGTACATAAAACCTAGCATCCGGTCACCCTTGACCATCTAGGACTCTCTCACCAAGTGTCCGGTCAATCCCTTTGACCCACTTGGACTTTTCTCCTCTTGCCAAGCATTCGGTCAATTCCTTTGACCTACTTGGACTTTTCTTTCTCGTGCCAAGTATCCGGTCAATTCTTTTGATCTACTTGGACTTTCACCAGATGTCTGGTCAACCTTGACCCATCTGGATTTCCCCGTGCCTGGCTTCACTCACCAGGAATTCCCTTCTGCCTAGCTTCACTCACTAGGACTTCTCTTCTGCCTGGCTTCACTCACTAGGTCTTTCACCTAGCTTCACTCACTAGGATTTTCCTCTGCCTGGCTTCACTCACCAGGTCTTTCACCTAGCTTCACTCACTAGGATTTTCCTCTGCCTGGCTTCACTCACCAGGACTTTCCTTTTGCCTAGCTTCACTCACTAGGACTTCTCTTCTGCCTGGCTTCACTCACCAGGTCTTTCACCTAGCTTCACTCACTAGGATTTTCCTCTGCCTGGCTTCACTCACCAGAGCTTTCCTTTTGCCTAGCTTCACTCACTAGGACTTCTCTTCTGCCTGGCTTCACTTACCAGGTCTTTCACCTAGCTTCACTCACTAGAATTTTCCTCTGCCTGGCTTCACTCACCAGGACTTTCACCTAGCTTCACTCACTAGGATTTCCTCACTGCCTAGCTTCACTCACTAGGTCTTTCACCTGGCTTCACTCACCAGGATTTTCCTTCTGCCTAACATCCCAGTTAGGACTTCTCAGTCAAGTATCTGGTCAACCTTGACCTACTTTACTCTTCTTCAATCAACCTGATCAGACCCTGATCAGAGGGGAATTGCACCAAACAATCTCCCAAAATGAACAACTGCATTGTCAAATATCGAAACCCAAACCAAGACTCAAGCTTGGTCAACCAGGTCAGCCTTGACCTGAAGGATATTGCACCAACAGCAGATAGGAGCATGGTCTACATCCAGTCAATGTAGCAGTCACATCCCTAGCTTTTCATCTCCACGATTTTTAGATAGGATCATATTGGCGTCATCTGTGGGAACGTAGCCTAAATTTGAAATGCAAAGATGGAAGACGCTGGACGACTCGCCATAGTTACTTTCACAAAGGAGGAGCTGGATATGCTGATACAAGCACGAGCGACAAAAATAGTGGAGCAACAACAACAGGCGCTGGCTGATCGTTATGTACAGGAGCCCGAGACCTCTGCAGCAGGTCATCCAACCGGATATGGAGACCGAGCGGATCATGTATCCATTTTAGGACAGAGTAAGAAGCCAGTCGGCATATACGGAGATGCACCCCACATGTCGATCCCCTTCCATCGAGCACTATTCCACACTCCAGTAGAGGAGCTAAGCCAAATGGATAAGGAACGAGGATCCTCCTCGGACGACGCGCTCATTCGGGATGAACGTAAAGGGAAAACACCAAGGAATGATGATTCCCTCGAGAGGATCAATCAATAGTTTTCTCAAGGAATCTTGGACAACCCTCTGCCAATGCACTACACCCCATTGACCATCAGTGAGTATAACAGAACAGTCGATCAGAATGACCACCTCACCCAATTTGATAACACGACCACACTTCATCAGTACACTGACGGGGTGAAGTGTTGGGTCTTCATCACTATACTTTCTGGGTCAGCGCAGCAATGGTTCAGACGAATGTCGATCGGCTCGATTCATAGTTTCAAAGACTTCCTAGCGGCATTCTTACACCACTTCTCTAACAATCGTCATTACCATAAGACAAGCATTAACCTGTTTTCCTTGAAACAAGGGCCCAAGGAGGCACTGAGGGCCTACATTAAGCGCTTCAACTAGGTGGCCATATTCCATTGATCTCCTCAGAAATATTGGTAAACATCTTTGCCCAGGGGCTCACTGAAGGAGAGTTCTTCCGCTCACTCATCTGAAGGCCGTCGAAGGACTTCAACCACCTACTCAGGAGGGCCATGGAGTACATAAATGTGGAAGAGGCCCAAGCAGCAAGAAGAAAGGAGGCGCCGACCGAGTCCGCAGGAGCGCCTGAGCAATGACCACCAAGCAGCCATCAACCACCCAAGGGACCCCGAGCAGGAGGAGCACAGTAACACCAAGAGCACAGAACGCAGACCGTACAGTATGTGGCAGTCAATCACCTAAAGGAGGCGAAGGGAAAGGTATGGACAACATGCGCGATTGCTACAATCTGACGCCAATTACGAGCCAACCAGCTCCTGGAGGATATTGTCATTGATCACCATCATCGGATTGACATAAGAGTGGGGCGGCGAGATGATGATCGAGTGGCATCTGAGCGGCGTCATCATCAGCCTCAAAGGAAAAACAACACAAGTCCCACCCGAGCTTCTACTGAGTAGACTAGGACCTTGGCTCCGGAGGAGGAGAACCAAAACAACACTGCTTAGGGAGAGATTGGAATGATCAATGGTAGGCTGACCGGTGGTGACTCAAACCAAGCGAGGAAGTTACATGCCCAACGTCTAGAAATACATGCTGTCGGATGCAGCAAGGAAAAAGTCGAGGGGCTTGAGATCAGTTTCAGCCCTCGAGACCTAGAGGGAGTGGAGAACCCTCACGATAACATCCTGATCATCCGAGTGGTAATATCTAATTATGTTATTCACTGAACCTTTGTTAATACAGGAAGTTCGGTGAATATTATATTCAAGAAGGTGTTCGACCAACTACAAATTGACCGAAGCGATTTGCATCTAATGATGACCCCACTCTATGGGTTTATAGGCAATGAAGTATTGCCGATCGGCTAGATTCGGCTGACCATTTCTCTCGTAGAGGAGCCACTCAAGAGGACAAGGACCACAAACTTCATTGTGGTGGGTGCGTCATCTGCCTACAATGTTATATTGGGCCAACCTACCCTTAACAAGTTCCTAGCGGTGGTGTTCTCTTTTTGCTAGAAGATCAAGTTTCCTGTGGACAACAAGGTGGGCGAAGCAAAAGGCGATCAGTTGGCTACTTGACGATGCTACGTCGAGATTGTCAAGTTCGAAGCAAGAGCCGCACGGAAGTCCCCTCACTTGGAAGTGAACGTCATCAGGGAAAAACCTCCCATGCTGGTCTACGAGGAAAAGGAGGAAGTCCAGATTCATCTCATCTGATCGGAGGCCACCACCTTCATCGCTACCGACCTGACAAAGGATAAGAAGGCAGAGCTGGTCACCTGCCTTAGGCGAAAATCATAATGTGTTCACCTGGTTGACCCACAAGATTTCGGGCATCTCACCAAGTATAGCTCAACACGAGCTTAACGTCTGACCGGATGCTCGACCTGTGAAATAAAAGAAGAGGGACTTCAGTGCAAAGCAGAACCAGATCATTCGGGTGGAGATAGAAAAACTGCTTGAAGCTGGTCACATCCGTGAGTTTCAGTTTCCAAGCTAGCTCGCCAACCTCGTGTTGGTGTCCAAGATGGGCAACAAATGATGAGTCTGCATCGACTTTCATGATTTGAACAAGGCTTAACCGAAGTACTTCTATCCCCTGCCCAGGATAAACCAGATGGTTGACTCCACAGTAGGTTGCAAGCTGATCTTCATGCTCGACGCATATCAAGGTTACCACCAAGTGTCGCTCACCCGAGAGGATCAAGAAAAGGTCAGCTTCTTCACTGCTGATGGAACTTATTGTTAAAATGTCATGTCGTTCGGATTGAAGAATGTCAGCACCACCTACCAGAGGCTGATGAACAAGGTGTTCTGGTGGTAGATCGGCTACAACATGAAGGTATATGTCGATGACATATTAATAAAATCCCTCCGACCTGCTGACCTTTGTGCATACATTGAAGAAACTTGCCGAACCTTAAGAGCATATGAAATAAAGATGAACCCAAATAAGTGTCTGTTCAAAGTGAAAAGTGACCGCTTCCTCAGATACATCATCACCGAACGGGGGATTGAGGCAAATCTAAGCAAGATGAAAGCGCTGTAGGACATGCCCCCGCCTTGTAACTTGAAGGAGACCCAACAGTTGACCGGACGGATCACCGCGCTATCAAGGTTCATCTCTAAGTCATTCAACCAGAGTCACCCGTTCTTCAAGATACTGCGCCAAGCGACTAAGTTCTAGTGGGACACGGAATGCGATAAGGTGTTAGAAGAGCTCAAGGAGTACCTTACCTCCTTGCCTGTATTGGCCAAGCCCATCGCTAGCGAACCACTAATGATTTACTTGTCATCCACCGAGTATGCAATTATCTCAACATTAGTGCGCCAGAACAGCTCTGAGCAACAACCTATATATTTTCTGATTCATATATTAAAAGATGTAGAGTCTCACTACACATATCTCAAAAAATTAGCCTCGGAGACTTCGTCCGTACTTCCTATCACATCCGATCATCGTATTGACCAACAATACCTTGTGAAGAGTCCTTCTTAATCTAGAGGCATCTGGATAGCTGATCAAATGGACAACTGAGCTGAGTGAGTTCGACATACAATATCAGCCCAGGATGACGATCAAGGCCCTGGCCTTAGCTGATTTTGTCACTGAGGTCCAAAAAGCCGAGCCAAACGTGACTTGGAAAATATATATAGACGGATATGAAGGGTGCTGAAATTCCATTCTGTTTTAATTTCCCAGTACAAAAAAATTGTACAAGAACAGAACTCTTCCTAGCAACCCTCATGTTCGATCAAAGATGTGTTCGATCAATCAAGCAAGTTCTTAAATGATCAAAGTGCACCTTCATCGAAATACAAGATCGCTGACCTCTTGTGATGGTATTCAAAATTGATATGCAAAATCGATACAAAGAAAAATGAAACTAGATACGCAGCGGAATTAAAGAACTAGTTGTACCTTTTCTTTGTAGCTAAAGACCTCTTGATCTTCTGCCGTATTTCTCTCCTCTTCTTGGACGTCATGTGGGCGACGATCTACCAAGAACAAAACCACCCTCCTTCTCTTCTCTTCCAAAACCGGTGGCCACAAAAAGGAATCTCTAGGATGGGGTACCTTCTAATCTTCTTCTTCGTCTTCCTCTCCTTACTCTTCTTCCTTGCGTTCCTCTTCTTCCTTTTCTTCAAGCCGCCGACCACCAAGAAGAAGAAGTGTCGCCGACCCTAGCTAGGAGAGGAAAGGGGGAGACCCTTGTAAGGTAAGAAAGGGGCGGCCCATGGTGGAGGTGGCGCCGACCTTAGGTGGGGTTGAAGGTGGCGCCAACCACAAGGAGAAGAAGAGGTGGATGTGGCGCCGACCCAAGGTGGAAGAGGGGGCGTCAGCCACAAGGAGAGAAGAAGATTGTGGAGAATTAGAAAGTTAGGTTTTAGGGGCCACATCCTACTCCTTTTTATAGACTTGCCGTCGATTACAAGGAAAGAAAATTTAACAAAATTTTGTTTAGAAAAAATCTAAACAAACTATGTTAAACCAAACCAAGTTAAGTTAAACTAAACCAAGTTAAGTTAAACCAAACCAAGTTAAGTTAAACCAAACCAAGTTAAGTTAAACCAAACCAAGTTAAGTTAAACCAAACCAAGTTAAGTTAAACCAAACCAAGTTAAACTAAACCCGGTTATGGATGAGTGGATGTGAGGCTTTATATATAGAGGCTATAATAGGGACCTAGAGGAGGAATTAGTTTAGGTCTCCCGATGCGCTTGGGTTTCCCGTATTCGCCCCGAACACCTAACTCAAGTCCATCAATAATAACTCATACCACCAAAGAGTTATTATTGAACTACCGCACCAATCCTATATTACAATATGGGCTCCTTCTTATTATGAGTGCGTTAAACTCCCTGTGTTTAAGATATCGTATGTCCGTTAATTAAATGAGTTACTGACAACACAATTAATTAACATCTAATTCCAAGAGTAGTACCACTCAACTTTATTATCATGCCGAACTAAGTCCACTTGCAGGGTTTACATGATAATCCTTATGAGCTCCTCAAGGGGACATCATCAACCTAAATAATTAGGACACAGATTCCTTCTATAATCAACAACACACCATATAAATAGTACTATCTTCCAACTTATCGGGCCTATTGATTTAACGAATAAATCTCACCCATTGATAAGTTAAAGAAATAAATACTAATTATACGTGTTTGTTATTATATAGGGATTAAGAGAACGCACACCTATAATAACAGATGTTTTGTTCTTTAATATAGTCAGTACAAATCGAGCAACCTCAAACGGTCATGCTCAATACACACATAGTGTACTAGTGTAATTTTATAGTCAAGATAAACTAATACCAAATTACACTACAACCGTTCCAATGGTTTGTCCATATCCATCTTGGTTGTGAGCTACTATTTATAATTTATAAGGAAACAGTAACATGATCTTCTGTGTGGCACCACACACCATGTTATCTATAATATAAATTAAATGGATAACTGCATTGACACATATATAAATATAAAATGTAAACATTTGACCAAAGTGATTCCCATTTTAAAATATTTAAAATAGATGTTCATACAAAAGCTAGACTTATAATATACATTCCAACAATCTCCCACTTATACTAAAAGACTATGATGTCATACATTTGATTCTCATCCCCTCAACATGTCTATCAAAAGCTCTCATCAGAAGGGTCTTAGTGAAAGGATCTACAAGGTTATCTGCTGATGTAATCTTGGCGACAACAACCTCTCATCGTTTTATGATATCTCGTATCAGGTGGTACTTGCGCTCAATGTGTTTACTTGCTTATGGGCTCGTGGTTCCTTCAAGTTTGCTACTGCACCACTATTGTCACAATAAATTGTGATAACTTTGGACAAACTAGGAATCACATCTAACTCTATCAAGAAGTTTCTGAGTCATACAGCTTCTTTGGCTGCCTCAGAGGCTGCCACATACTCAGCTTCCATGGTGTAGTCTGAAACATATTTCTACTTAACACTCCTCCATGCTATGGCTCCACCTCCCAAAGTAAACACATACTCCTAGGTTGACTTACTACTACCCCTATCTGATTGGAAGTCTGAATCCGTGTCACTCACATGGAACAAATCATCTGCATGGTAAACCAGCATATAATCTCTAGTCCTTTTCAGGTACTTTAATATATGTTTTACGGCAGTCCAATGTCCCGGTCCTGGGTTACTTTGATATCTACTAATCATGCCTACGACAAAATAGATATCCGGTCTCGTACATAGCATCGCATATATTAGGCTTCCTACAGCTGAAACATAAGGAACTGCCTTCATCTCCTCTATCTCATTTGATGTCTTAGGACACATCTCTTTAGATAAAGGTACTCCATGCCGAAAATGTAGAAAACCTTTCTTGGAGTGTTGCATGCTAAAACGAGCTAGGATAGTGTCAATGTATGAACCTTGGGAGAAGCACAACATCCTTTTCTTGTGATCCCTTATTACTTTGATCCCAAGGATATGTCCACATTCTCCCAAGTCCTTCATATCAAACTGCTTGGACAACTATACCCTTACGACTGACAATACTTTGACATTGTTGCCAATGAGCAAAATGTCATCTACGTATAGTACAAGAAATACCACCACGTTTTCATCACTTTTCTTATATACACAAGACTCATCCGGACACTGAATGAATCCATAAGACTGGATCACTTCATCAAACTAGATGTTCCAAGATTTTGAAGCTTGCTTCAGTCCATAAATGGACTGATTGAGTTTACATACAAGATGCTCTTTGCCCTTCGTAATGAATCCCTTTGGTTGCTTCATATAGATGCTTTCTTCAAGAATTCCGTTAAGGAAAGTTGTCTTGACATCCATTTGCCAAACCTCATAATCCATAAGAGCAGCAATAGATAAAAGAATTTGGATAGACTTAAGCATAACTATCGGTGAAAAAGTTTCCTCATTATCGATTCCCTCTTTCTGAGTATACCCCTTCGCAACAAGCCTCGCTTTAAAGGTTTCCATCTTTCCATCTGTTCCTCTTTTCCTTTTGTAGACCCATTCCAATGACTTTTACACCATTTGATGGTTCTACAAGCTCCCAGACCTGAATAGAATACATAGATTCTATTTCAGAGTTCATTACATTTTGCTAAGATGCTGCATCTTTATCTTAGAGTGCTTCATCATATATCTAGGGATCAACTTCATGTTCACTAGGGATCAAGTCCGAAGACTCTCCCAAAAATAAGAATCTATTAGGTTGCCTAACAACCCTCCCACTATGACGAGGCACTACCTATAATTGTGCATCATTCGTGACACGTGTTGTAGTTACTTGTGGTATCTCATCTTGTACCGTTGGTACTAAAGTAGAAGCGTCCTTTCTTATTTCCTCAAGAATAATTTTACTCATGGGCTTGTGGTTCATTACATAGTCCTCTTCTAAAAATCGGGCATTGGTGTCAATAATGACCTTCTGATCTTTAGGACTATAAAGCAAACCACCTTTCGTTTCTCTAGGATATCCCACGAACAAGTGAACTTCTGTACGTGATTCCAACTTATCAGCGTCTTCCTTCAGCACATATGCTGGACTACCTCAAATCCGAATGTGTTTCAAACTAGGCTTACGCCCATTCCACAATTCTGTGGGAGTAGAGGGTATTGACTTAGAAGGTACCAAGTTCAGAATGTATGCCGCCATTTCTAGAGCATATCCCCAAAACGAATTTGGTAATTCTGAATAACTCATCATTGATCTTACCATTTCCATAACAGTCATATTCCTTGGTTCTGCCACACCATTCTGTTGGGGTGTACCAAGTACAGACAATTGAGATTGAATCTCGATCTCTGATAAGTAACTCCTAAACTCTCCTAAGAGGTACTCTCCACCACGATCAGACCGTAGTGTCTTGATACTTTTACCATGACGTTTCCCCACATCAGCCTTGTACTCTTGGAACTTATCAAAGCACTCAGACTTACGGCGCATCAAGTAAATGTACCCATATCTCAAATAGTTATCTATAAAAGAGACAAAATATTCGAAACCACCTCTTGCCTGGATAGCATAGGCTCACACAAATCAGAATGAACTAATTCCAACACTTCTTTGGTTCTATACCCCTTTGCCTTAAAAGACCTCTTGGTCATTTTTCCTTCCAAGCAAGACTCACAGGTTGGAAAGTTTTCCATTACCAATGAGCCCAAAGGTCCATCGGCTATTAACCTTTGAATCCTACTCAAGTTTATATGACCCAACCTTAGATGCCAAAGATATGTTTGGTTTATTTCCGAAGGTTGCTTTCTCTTATTAGAATTAGAAGATGTGTTATTAATTTCTATTTGTTGCATCGTGAGAGTTATTGGATTAAGAGTATACAAATTACCAACCAACGCACCAGAACAGATAATCACCCTATTTTTCTTGACAACCACTTTGTTATCAAAAGAAACAAAATATCCATCCATAAATAATTTAAAAACTGAAATCAAATTCTTTTTAAAACATGGTACGTAAAGATAATTTCTCAAAAATAAAGTTTTATTCTTATCAAAAGATAAATAAACATCTCCCACTGCAACAGCCGCCACTCTCGTAGCATTGCCCATGTAGATGGTGATTTTCCCTTCATGTAGTCATCGAGTTTTCTGGAACCCCTACAATGAATTGTAGACATGATCAGTGGCTCCCGTATCTACACACTAGGTACCGGTAGATAACATCGCTAAACATGTTTCAACAACTAATGAATAAGATACACCTTTATTGTTCTCCTGCCTGGCAGTTCGATTCTGGTGTCCGAAGAGTTCCTTGAGATTGAGCATCATGTCATAGGTAGTGGGTAGGGCCTGATGCTGATATTGCGACACATTTGACATAGAAGCCAAAATGTAACACTGTGTCATCTCATCTGCCTTGACCCATTTCCTATGTCTCTCTATCTCCTCTTCACTTGAATCCTTATCAGGCACGCTAGGATAGACCTCAAGAAGCACGAACTTGTATTCTTTAGCAGTTAAGACAATGTCCAAGTTTCGTTTCCAATCAATATAATTTGGCTCAGTAAGTTTGTTTTCTTTTAAAATAACAACAAGAGGATTGAAAGCCATTTTAAAATCCTGAGAATCACAAAATAAAATACTTGGTCAAAACTTTAGAATTTAAAATAATATTGATTCCTCAAACAATATAATTTAAATTCACCAACACCTCAAAACACCGTGAATTTCGTATGCCACGATAGTGTGGACGTATACTAATTCAAACATTTGTAAGAGGAGGTTTTACCCATTAATTTTATTATCTTGTCAACCTAACTTTATGACAAATAAAATTAATAGTTGGTTTATCTTCGGTCACACAAATAATAGCAGTGACTCCGATGGGGAGGATACTATTAAATGTGCCTAAGTATATACCATTACTTGATACTTAGTCCATTAATTAGGATTGTGCCCCTTCAGATGGAGAAGATCACACATACCTAATTAATTTCCTATAATCATCCATAGAGGAAGTTTGATCTAGTGATCCGCAAACAAACTCATCCGATATGGAGGAAGGCACTTAAAGCCAACGTGCAAGTTTGAATGCATCACATACAAATCAACAATGGTGACTGTGGAATTTATTTAAATAATCTCTCTCCTACTTAGTTATTTAAATTGAGGAATTTTAATCATACACGCACATCACAGTACACACATCACAGCACATAAAAACAACATATAAGGCAATAAACATTAAAATAAAATTTCCAACTATTATGGTCTCATCCAACATTGTCCTCCAATATACCGCCAATGGATCGCTGTCCTCCAATGTGTCACCGATGGATCAAGTCGTCGTGTCTATCTCGCTTCCTTCTCGACCGCACCTCTAGTCCTCAAAATAGCACCACGCATAGCAAAGATACAAGCCGTAACAAAAATAAAATTTTACATTTATCGATCCTATATTCCACAAAAGAATTTATATATAATCTAGATCGAACAGAATGTAAAACAACGATAATAATAATACGGTAATCGGCTGTATTTAATTATTACAATCATGCACACACAACCACCTCGACATGCCCGAGGGTTTAAATCACATACAAACACACAAAAAGACATAATAGTTGGATTTAGGATGCCTGCAACCACAGAGTTAATCTATTTAGTACATCCTACTATTATCCGGCCTAAACTTATATATAATCAGTGCATAATTTAACTGAAAACCAATCACACAGAATTAGAAAACATGCTCTGATACCACTTGAAGGGTGCTGGAATTCCGTTCTGTTTTAATTTCCCTCTACAAAAAAAATTGTACAAGAACAAAACTCTTCCTAGCAACCCGCACGTTCGATCAAAGATGTGTTCGATCAATCAAGCAAGTTCTTAAATGATGAAAGCGCACCTTCATCGAAATACAAGATCGCTGGCCTCTTGTGATGGTATTCAAAATCGATATGCAAAATAGATACAAAGAAAAATGAAACTAGATACGTAGTGGAATTAAAGAACTAGTTGTACATTTTCTTTGTAGCTAAAGACCTCTTGATCTTCTGTCGTATTCCTCTTCTCTTCTTGGACGTCATGTGGGCGATGATCTACCAAGAACAAAACCACCCTCCTTCTCTTCTCTTCCAAAACCGCCGGCCACAAAAAGGAGTCTCTAGGATAGGGTACCTTCTAATATTCTTCTTCTTCTTCTTCTTCTTCTTCCTCTTCTTCCTCTCCTTCCTCTTCTTCCTTGTGTTCCTCTTCTTCCTTTTCTTCAAGCCGCCGACCACCAAGAAGAAGAAGTGTTGCCGGCCCTAGCTAGGAGAGGAAAGGGGGCGGCCCTTGCAAGGTAAGAAAGGGGCGGCCCTTGGTGGAGGTGGCACCGGCCCTAGGTGGGGTTGAAGGTGGCGCCGGCCACAAGGAGAAGAAGAGGTGGATGTGGCGCTGACCCTAGGTGGAAGAGGGGGCGCCGACCACAAGGAGAGAAGAAGATTGTGGAGAATTAGAAAGATAGGTTTTAGAGGTCACATCCTACTCCTTTTTATAGACTTACCGTCGGTTACAAGAAAAGATAAATTAACAAAATTTTGTTTAGAAAAAATCCAAACAAAATATATTAAACCAAACCAAGTTAAGTTAAACCAAACCAAGTTAAACCAAACCCGGTTATGGATGGGTAGATGCGAGGCTTAATATATAGAGGCTACAACAGGGACCTAGATGAGGAATTGGTTTAGGTCTCCCGATGGGCTTAGGTTTCCCGTGTTCACCCCGAACACCTAACTCAAGTCCATCAATAATAACTCATACCACTAAAGGGTTATTATTGAACTGCTGCACTAATCCCATATTACAATATGGGCTCCTTTTTATTATTAGTGCGTTAAACTCCCTGTGTTTAAGATATCGTATGTCCGTTAATTAAATGAGTTACTGACAACTCAATTAATTAACACCTAATTCCAAGAGTAGTACCACTCAACTTTATTATCATGCCGGACTAAGTCCACCTGCAGGGTTTACATAATAATCCTTATGAGCTACTCAAGGGGACATCATCAACCTAAATAATTAGGACACAGATTCCGTCTATAATCAACAACACACCATATAAATAGTACTATCTCCCAACTTATCGGGCCTATTGATTTAACGAATAAATTTCACCCATTGATAAGTTAAAGAAATAAATACTAAGTATACGTGCTTGTTATTATATAGGGATTAAGAGGACGCACATGCATAATAACAGAGGTTTTATTCTTTTATATAGTCAGTACAAATCGAACAACCTAAAATGGTCTTGCTCAATGCACACATAGTGTACTAGTGTAATTTTATAGTCAAGACAAACTAATACTACAACCGTTCCAATGGTCTGTCCCTATCCATCTTGGTTGTGAGCTACTATTTATAATTTATAAGGAACCGGTAACATGATCTTCTGTGTGGTACCACACACCATGTTATCTACAATATAAATTAAATGGACAACTACATTGATATATATATAAATATAAAATACAAATATTTGACCAAAGTGATTCTCAGTTCAAAATATTTCAAAACAGATGTTCATACAAAAGCTAGGCTTATAGTATACATCCTAACAAGATCATCCACTCAGCAAGGTAGCGGGATTGACATTCTCTTGATTTCACCTCAGGAGGACAGGATGCAGCTGTTCATGTGGCTAGACTATCGAGCTACAAATAATAAAGATGAGTACGAGGCTTTAATAGCTGGCTTGTAGGTGGCTTGACATGTCAGAGCTGTAAAAGTTATCATCCACTCGGATTCTCAGCTGGTCGATCAACAACTATTGGAGACGTTCGAAATAAGCAGCTCCCGACTCAGGCTATATGCTGAAGCTTTTGAGAAGTTGAAGGTAAACTTCCAAGAAGTTGTTATACAGAAGATCACCCGCTCGGACAACCGGATTGCAGATGAGTTGGCTAAGTTAGCCAGTTCATTGTCCCCAATCGTGATAGAGCAGCCGACCAAGCAAGTCTCAGTGGTGGCGCACATCAATAGGATGGATGGAATAAACTTCCCGAGTGACTAGAGGAGCCCATTGATAGAGTTCCTCCAATTGGATAGCATTCCAGCCGATTAGGAAGAAGCTCGCCTGTTGAAAAAGAGGGTCAGATGGTTCACTCTGATAAGAGACAAGCTGTATAAAAGAGCTTTCTCAAGGTCGTTGCTTAAGTGTGTCGGACCAGAGGATGTCGAGTACATCCTTCAAGAAGTGCATCAGGGCTTCTGCAGAAGTCACCCGAGCGGCAAATTACTGGCTCGAAAGATCCTGTTAGTGAGATATGTTTAGCCCACACTACATGATGATGTCACTCAGACAGTGGCCACCTGCTTATCGTGTCAAAAATATCACAACATCCAACACCGACTGACCGAGGAGATGAAGCCATCCATGGTGTCTTGTCTGTTCAACCAATGGGGCATGGATATCATTGGACCATTTCCAATGGCAACTGATCAACGTAGATTTTTACTTGTCACAGTAGATTATTTCTCAAAATGGGTGGAGGTCGAGCTGCTAGCAAAGATAACTGAGCACATGATCATCAAGTTCATATGGCAGAATATCCTATGTGGGTTTAGTATCCCTCCCCGACTTGTCTAGGATGACAGGAGGCAGTTCACCAAACGAAGACTCAAGGAATGGTGCGAGGGCTACAACATAGCGCGTGTATTCACCTCAGTGGCCTATCCTCATAGCAACGGCTAGGCGGAAGTCACCAATTGGGAAATCCTTAGGAGTTTACGGGCTCAGATCGACCATGCTGGAGGTAGCTGGTACGATGAGCTCCCAAGCATCCTGTGGGCTCATCATACCACACCAAGAGAGGCGACCGACATCACACCATTCGACTTGGTGTACGGCGGTGAGGTGATGGTTCCAATAGAAGTCAAAATAGAGTCCGACCTGCTCTACAATGATGGAAATGCTGAGTGGAGGCTTATAGAGCTTGACCTGGTGGATGAAGTGCATGATAAAGCTACCGTCCGGCTAATGGTGTACAAATAACACATGAAATAGAGCTACAACCGAAGGATGATCCCAAGGTCATTTCAGGTCAGCAATCTTGTTTGAAAAAGAGTGAAGTCGGTCAGCGATGTCACCAAATTGGAGGCTCCATGGAGAGGACCTTTTAAAGCCATTCAGAAGCTCCACTTGGGAGCCTACTACCTACAAGACGAGGATGGGAGAAAGCTCAAGCGACCTTAGAGCGCGAACCATCTCCAGCCATATAGGGTCGGGTGAGAGGTGTGTGATTAAATCCGAATATACTTGTGTAAGTGTATGTCTTGTGGAAGCAGGAAGATAATAAATAAAAATCCTAAGTGTTCTAGACTCTTGTGTCGTTTGGCCAATTTAAAAGTCGAGCGGCGACTATAAATCTTAGTCTTCACCAACAGTCGAGCGGCAACTATAAACCCTAGTCTTCATCAACAGTCGTGCGATGACTATAAACCCCTGTCTACATTAACAGTCGAGCCACTACAAGAAAATCCTCATTCAACAATACTCAAACGACAACGATTTAATGCTAAATCATTGTCTTTTTACCTTTTTAACAACGGTTTTAACAAAAACTGTTATCTTTTAGCAGTTTTTTTGACTTACGACAATGGTTTTTAAAAACCATTGTCTATTTATGCTTTTTTGGGGCTACAACAACGGTTTTTAAAGGCTACGATAATAATTTTGAAAACAGTTGTCTATGTGCACTTTTTTTGGGATTACGACAATTATTTTTGAAAACCATTGTCTATTAAGTGTTGTTGAATACCGTTATTATTTTTCCTTCGCCATTTTTTCCCTTCGTCATTTTTTGTCGCCATGTTTTTTCTTTCCCTCTCCTCGAAATTTTTTGCCGCCGCATTCCCCCCTTTACGTTCTTGATCCCTAAGTATTTTCATCCAACCTATGATCTCTTCACCTACTTCACGTTTTTCTTTCTCCTTTCCTCTCCAAGCCTTAAACCCGCCACCCCTTCTCCTTTCATCTCCAAGCCCTAAACCCATCTCCCCTTCACAACTCATAGCGAACCAGTCGCGGGGAGGGAGAGAGATGGGCAACAGAGGCCACAAGCGCAGGAGCAACCAGGGGGATCAACAACGGAGGCCGCATGATCTAGAGGACGACTCCAGGAATAAGTGGTGTGTCCAAGCAACATGGCCATGGAGACGCGGTCACGGTAGCAATAACGGCGGTGGCGTGAGGTGGGAGGGCTGCGTGGAGTTCGAGGAAGGGTCAGATGGGGGATCTGATGGAGGAGAGAGCCTTGCGAGGACGAGAAGCCTCATGGACGGTGACCTGGAGGAGCTCAAATGGTGCTTGGACTTAGGGTTCGACTTCAGCTACGATGAGATCCTAGGGCTCTAAGAGGGTATCAAGCTAGAACATAAGGTAAGCAGCCAAATGGTCCTATATTATGGATCCAAAAGTATTGCCTACCAAGTTGATAAACATTTAGCACCAGCTCAATTCCAAGGTATCATCAATATCTAGAGTCGGTACATACAAAGTAAGTGTTTCTAACATGTCTCATTTCCTCATACCTTGACAGCATTAGTAAATTTGCCAAGGATAATAGGGATGGTTTCTTTAACTTGCTAAGTTGTCAAGTTGTTGACATAGCCTGAAGTGAGGTCATTTTGGCCAATATCGAAGGTGTACAAAGCCTGTGAGAAGTATTTTTCTAGAGGTAACAAATCTTTAAAGATGGCTCCTGCATGAAAACCAAGCTACAATTACCTAGAAGTTCTAAAACAAGGTTCAGTATAAATTTTTTTTGAGCTCTTATATCAAAATAAAAGTATATAGATGTGTAGTACTTACCTTTGGTGTGAGCTAGCAGGGATCTAATTTTGAATTGCTCAAACTGGTGGAACTGCACATCCAAAGAGAAGGGGTTGTAACCAGTTTGGAAGAAAGTTGTGTTCTGTCTTAGGATGGTTGATCCGGCCGTAGCAAAATTAGCACCATGGGAGAAATTTGTCCCCATTGAATCAAGGTATGCGCTGATAAAAGGAAGTCCAAGTGCTTGAGCTGTAGGTTCAAAATTGTCATGAGAAGGTACATCCAGATGAAGTATTTTGTTTCCTATAAATTCTTCTATTATGAATTGGACTCTCCTAGTCAAAAACACCCCTTTGTATGCACTTATAAGTGTCACATTTCAAAGACACAATATTTTCGATCATGCAAAGGCTCTGCATTATTCAAACAATGATATAGGCACATGTTACATTGCTATAAGTGTATAGGACAATTATTTTTGGTGATTTATTCAGTCTAATGTTACAATTCCACAAGTGCACAGATTCAGATTATTGATCCCACGAGGACTGGTTATAAGCACTAGTGATGGCATACTTAGGATTAGCTACACTATCGATGGTTGTAAGTAATCTAAGAAAAGATATTGAGAAGCGGAAACGAGAACTAGCAACGAGAAGTAATCAACTTGGTTTATGAAGAGTTCTAGGAGTTCGGTTTCATTGTGGTGGTATTGATGTATCACATACTATCCTATACTCATTGTCCATCAACATGCATTCACCGAAAGCTAAAACAACTATCTTTAAGCACCAAACAAAGACGATCCCTATGAAATTCTGTTACAGTTAACCCCTGTCATAGGGCGCTTTGGTAAATCACAAGGACACAACTCTAATTGATGTTATCAAGGATATAATTAAGGAGCATAGTTTGGTCTCTTACTTCCTTGTGGAGGAGTCGCCTCTCCTTTCAAGGAAGTACCCTAGATGTCCGTGAACAGGTTACCCCTGTCACTAGGGCCCCTCGGGTGTACAATCTAAGATATTCCCTCTATAAGGTTGGCAATTCCTACACAATCAATCAACACGATATAGAGATTGAGTAGTCGAAACAAAGCAAGCGAAATCATCCAATGAATATAAGCATAATACGAGTCTTACATCAAAACCAATTCACAATTACTCCTTTAACATAGAACAAGGACTCTACTCCATAGACGTCGGAGAAAAACCCGAAGACATGATGTATTTAAACATACAATCCTCAAACGCAAAGAGAGAAAGAAGAAGTATGCTTATCCAACGACGACGAGTGATCTTCGGATCTAATCCTTTGCTTCTGGAGTTGATGTGGTGATGAAAGATTGCTGGACCGATGTCCTGTATGGCGTGGAACAACACCAAAGTGATTCTTCTATTGGCGGCTCGCTTCCCTACTCTCCCCCCTTGAGGAAAAGGGTTAAAACCCTTTTATAGGCTAGGGCGTGGCTGCAGCAGCACGGCTATGTAAGTATGGCACGGTCGTGCCCTTCTTTGTCTCTGGCTGTGCTGCATGGCCATGCCAATTGGCATGGTCGTGTGAACTCCGGGCTTGGCTCCTGGGACACGGCTGTGCAGGGTTGCACAGTCATGTGCTGCATGGTTGCAGTCATGGGAGGGCACGACCGTTCCTTGCTTGGTTGCTGGTTGTGAGGCACGGTCGTGCAGGGTTGCACGACCGTGCTCCGATCCCTCTTTGGATTGGCCACACGGTCGTGCAAGGTTGCACGGTCGTGCTCTCTGCTTTATTCCGGTGCGTTGACAATCATCATTTTCGCTCCAAAATTTGTCCCTGTCAGCACAAAACCAAACAAAGAGCAGATATCCAAACAAAAGAGTATATATGATGAATACATGATAAAATAGGCGATCATGCAAGGAATATATATGTATAAAGCAAGTGAATATATGTTAAAACATGCATAAACGATCATAATATTTATGCACATCACACCCCCAGACTTGAACCTTTGCTTGTCCTCAAGAAAAATGCTACAAACTATGTTCATGAGCGCTTGGCAGTGTTTCATAATCCCCAGTGTATTCGCATAACTCTATCAACTAGTTTCATTTATAAGCAAGATTGTGGAGTTACCTAAGTATGACCTAAGCATAAGTTCTTTGTGCTCGATGCAATAAGTAGCTCAAACTCTTGAAGTTTCAATTTTCTATCCTAGTTAAGTCATCATACAATTGAGTTCCTAATGTTTCCAATGATAGACACTTACCTGCCACACACTTGGTTCATTTTTCTTAAATTACACAAGGTCTCAAAGGATATTTCTCGGAATCAAGAGAAACATAACATTGATTTCTCTAATAACCTAACTCGGTCTCAAAGGGGTGAATTGTTAGTTTCCACTCACGACAACTATTTTTTATCCCTTATTCATTATATATATATATATATATATATATTGGTGCTATAATGTAGCACTATTCACACATGCGGGATGCATATGTTGGGATTTAGATTTTTCCAAATGAGCTTCCATGATCCGAGGTCATCCAGTAATCAAAATGTAAATAAGAAATCACCATGGGAACAAAAGTACTAAATAATTTGGATGAATCATAACTATTCCAAAATATTTCTACTATTCAAGCTTAAATACTTAAGTGTAGTGTAAATAAGATCCTTAAGGTTAGGCCAAAACTTATACCAAACTCCGTATAATACTTAGCTTATTTCATTTTACTAGAGATAGAGAAAGGAGATACACTAAACATACTAACACTATCTTGACAACACATAAACTAAGAAAATGCTAGTTATTTTGCTATCGGACAAGTAGCAGAAAAAGTAGAAGGTTTGATGTTCTCAGATATACCTCAAAACTAGAAATATGAATCTCATAAAATGCGAATAAACAAAGCAAAGTGCAAATGAGATGCAAATACAAATATGAAACTAGTAAAATGTGAATAAACAAAATAGACTAATAAAATATGCAAAACAAAATAAAATGCAAAAAGAAAAGAAAACTCGACTCGACTAAGGTTGTGCAGACAGACACAACACTTGACTTAGACTTTTCATCGTCTCGATGAAATCAATATGGTGGCGGGGGTGAGGGAGAAGGGGGTCCTCGATGTGTGCCACGGGGAAATCTTGGCATACCAGGAAGATGGGCAAGGTGTTGATGATATTGATAAAGGGCATTTACTTGTTGTCTAGTAATATTCATATCATCCATAAAATTTCTTATTCTTTCTTGGTCAACCTCATAATCCTGAACGAACCCTGTCACCTGACTATGGAAGTCCCTAGTAAACTAAAAATGATCCTGTACCTCCCTAAACTGGTCATCAGATAACTTAAAGCGACCCTCCAACAATAATTGTTGGGTATTTTGCTTCTCATGAAGGGAGTCTAAAGAGGCCTAGAAGTCAGAAAAATCAAACCTAGAGGGTCTCGTGCCATATGCAAAAGAGTGCCTAGGAGGTTCTGGATGTCCAAAAGGCTGCGGGAATCCTGATGACGAGGACTCTTGGTGGTACTTGGTTTCTTCTATAATGGAGGGTACAGTCTCAGGCTGTAAATCAGTAATCACCCAGTTCGCGGGGTCGCGAACTGAAGTGCGCTTTAGGCAAGGAAGGGGTAATGGAAAATCGTTGTTTCTAGGGAAGGCAAACCCATTCTCATCCCAACAAATCATTTTCATAGCAAGACAAGAATCGATATCGATCTTGTCATTACTATGAATCACCTCTAATCCATCAAGCTCACAACCCAGATTGAATGCTATTTGGGTGATCAATCCACCAAACACTATCATCCCCGAAGATGCCTTAGCTACCCTCAACAAAGTTTACAAGAAATGAAATCCGGAATCAAAATCGACTTTATTCAACATCACCCAAAGAGAATAGAGTTCTATCTTTCTAACCACCCCATCACTCTCTCCTCGACCAAAGATCGTTTTGCTCATCACTCGGTGAAGGTATATAAAGGTTGGGTTTTGCATGCGGGATGCCTTGGCTCTAGATGGTTCATAAAGGTCTTTTGATCCGGTTATTGACGTCCAAAATTCATTCCATCTTATTTCATCATCAAATTCACGGGCACACCAATGGGTAAACCAAAATAATTATTGAAATCACTAAAAGTCCACCAAACTTCTTTATTCATCATCCTAAAAGTTATGATCCCTACGTAGTCATCCTCAGAAGAAAATTTAACATCAATCGAGCTCAAAAATTCAAGGACTATGTTGGATCGAGACGCGCTAGAGGGGGGGTGAATAGCGCTCGTGGCTATTTTGTTCGACTATCGGAATCGTAAAACGTTCGTAGAGTAATTAAAGCAGCGGAATAAAGGAAACAAACACAAGAACACAGTCGTTTACTTCATTCGGAGCCTAGGTCGACTCCTACTCGAAGGCCCGCGATCCTTGATCGCTTTCCGTGGGCAACAACTATAATTTCGTATGAATATTACAGATTAATTACAAAATGTAACTGCAATTAAAATTATACCGACAACAGTAGTAGAAAAGAAAGTTCGGAGCTCCGGGTCGTCGGTGTCTCGTAGCAGCACTTCGGAATCGTCTCGTGAGCAGCTTGTAACAGAAAGATTGCTTGTAAAATCTTGTCCAGAGCTGCTGGTCGAGACCCCTTATAAAGAGGGTTCAAGGCGCCTTACACTGTTCATCAAGGCGCCTTGAACGAGCCGAGTCACCCGCGTGGATCAGCACTGACCTGGTCGAACTCTATCTGGTTCAAGGCGCCTTCAGCCTATCCAAAGCGCCTCCAACCTCCGGTCCAAGGCGCCTTGAACTCCATTCAAGGCGCCTCCAGTCTGCTGCGCTGGCCTTTTCCTGGCTCGCACCCGAGGCGCCTCCAAGCTTCATGGAGGCGCCTCGGACACTGTTCATCCGAGTCGTAACTTGCTCCTTTGTTCCTGCAAAATGTGTTAGTCCCAAAACACATACCCTGCAAAACAAAGTTAGCACAGTAAAAATAAAGTATAGACAGTCTCCGGACTGTCCGAGTCTGACTTCGGGTTTCCAACCGGAAACCCTAGGTCGACCCGACGCCTACTGTTCCCTCTACGGGGAACGCGTCCTCACCTACTCCACTCAGGAGATTTACCTGTTGCCAGTACGATCCTCCAGATCGACTGGACTTTTGCTCAGCACTCGATGCTTCCGGACTTTCTGCTGAACATCCGCTTCACCGGCCAGTTCAGACTTTCACCTGGTTCGCGACACCAGGACTTTCCACCTAGGGTTACCACCCCCTAGGACTTTTGCCTGAAGCCATCGACCTGCCAAGACTTTCCGCATAGGGTTACCACCCCCTATGACCTAGGGTTACCACCCCCTAGGGTTTTCACCTGCCTAACCGCAGCTAGGACTTTTGCCTAAGTATCACTTAGGACTTTCCTGCAAGCTCCATGAACTTTGTTAGATAACACCACCACTTAACTTTGAGCCCTTTTCCATAATCAAAACTCAGGTTCGATCATCTGGTGCTCACTGCACCAACAGACTAGGCGGGGGTAAGTCGGCGCATGAGCATACATAATATCATTCCAATCTAAAGAACTAATCATCCAATCTACATCATCCCTAATTCCTAGCATATCCATAGTAATGGGATCTATATACTTAGTGCATATAATTTTTCTAGCGACAAGGAAATCATATCTAGCTTTTTGTTCATGATTTCTAAAAATAATATTGAACTCATTTTCATTACCTTCATCGTGTGTCGCCCTTTTTCCTTTTCCAAAAATGAGCTCTAGAGGTGGGAATTAGGGTTTGATGAGGTGTAGTGGGGAGGAGAAGGCTTTTTGGGAGAGAAGAAGATGGAAATTAGGGCTTTTGGAGGAGTAGGTGGCACACACGGGTAGGGGCACGACCGTGTCTTATAGACACGGTCGGGTTAGGTGGGATTCTGCACGGTCGTGCAGATTGGCACGACCTCCTCTTTTCTCCCCTCGGCCAAGGTCGCACGGTCGTGTCAATCGGCACGACCCATTCCTCCTTCTTCTCTGCATATGTCGCATGGCTGTGCCAATTGGCACGGCCTGAATCTTCTCCTTCTCTAGCGGTCTCGCACGACCGTGCCGATTGGCACAGGCTGTGTTCTTCTTTTCTCTGCAGAGGCCACACGACCATGCAAGGTTGCATGACCCATGGCCTTCATCCCTCTGTTGGCTTTGCACGACCATGTGGGGTCACACGGCCGACTCCTTTAAGCTCACGGTGACTCGTCTTTCGCCATTTTGGTTCCTCTGACGTCCCCACACCTATGAAATACTCACGGCCAGCTCATGGGGGCTCTACACATCCTAAAAATGAATACCCAATAAATAAATAAATAATAAAAGTACTCTACTCGAACTTACTAAAGAAATAAAATGATAAATGGAATGATAAACTAAAACGAAAACCCTTGGATTACCTCCCAAGAAGCGCTTGTTTTAAGTCTTTAGCTCGACCCCGATTCAGCTAATGTGGACTAAACCCGTGGAAGCATGGCTCTTCTCCTAAGGTTAATACTCTAGTCTACGCCTTTAGTTTCGCTCGTGCAAGACAAATGTATTTCTTATTGCTCATTGGAGGGGAACTCTCATGGAAACTGCACTCCTTGACTTTTTGTAAGTTGATCTTGCTAGAATTTCCCTGAGAAGAGGGGTCGCAGATGGAGGAATCAGATAAATCAAATTCAATCTTTTCTTTGCCGATCTCCAAGGATAACTTGTGACTTTTCACATCAATGATGGCTCCAGCTATGGCAAGGAATGGTCTTCCAAGGATGATCGGTATCTTGGGATTCTCCTCCATATCTAAGATAATGAAATCTGTGGGAACGATACATCCATCCACTTCTACTGGAACATCTTCCACTATTTCCATTGGGTATCTACATGAATGGTCAGCTAATTACAGTGCTATAGTAGTCAGTTTAATATTCTGGAATCCCAGCTTCTTACATAAAGAGTATGAAAGTAGGCTAACGCTGGCCCCCAAGTCGCAGAAAGCTCTTTGTATGAGTTCAGAACCAATTTTACACGGTATGAAAAAACTTCCTAGATCCTGAAGTTTTGGTGAAATATTTGCCATAAGTAGAATGCTGCAATCCTTTGTTAATGCTACGGTCTCGAAGTCGTCCTTCTACCTCCTGTTAGATAAAATACCCTTTAAGAACTTTATGAACTTCGACATTTGGTGCAGTGTATCTATCAGTGGTACTTCTACGCAAATTTCCTTAATCTTCTTCAGGAATCGGTTGAACTCTTCATCCTTCTGGGATATTATCAGTTTCTGAGGGAAAGGAATCATCTGACTTTGTGGGGGGAATTTGAAGAGTTCCTTCAACTTTCTTAGTAACCTCCTCTCCATCCTTGTTCTGGGTCTGATTGGGCATTAGGGAAGAGGGCTCTTCCTCTGAGTCAGGTCCTTTCTGAGTAATGATTTGGGGGTCTCCCACAGTTTGTCCGCTCCTCAGCTCGATGTGGTTGCAGTGTTCCACTGGGTTTATATCTAGCTTCCCAGGAAATGTTCCCTGTGCTCTTGAGATGGACTAGGCTATCTGGGCTATCTGGCTGTCTTGCAATTTTTTTTTTCCAGAATTTTCCATTCTTTGAGTTAACAGCTTGATCTCATTCTTCATCTCATTTTTCTCTGAGAGAGCTTCTTCAAGCATCTTTTCAATTCTGGACAATTGTGAAGGTTTCTGTTGAAAAGTCTATTATCCATACGAGTAGCCCTACTGCCTAGGTGAGTAGCTCTGTTGTCCAGGTTGATAGCTTTGTTTTGCTGGCCCTTGGTCCTGATTGTTCCGGTATGAGAAGTTTGGGTGATTCCTCAAACCTAGATTGTATGTGTTGGATTACGGATTGTTTTGCCTTTGGTTATAGCTGACTATCGCATCACACTGCTCAAGTTGGTTTATCTGTGCTTGTATTGGCCCTAGGGGGCAAGTATCTTGAGCATGATCCGTACTTCTGCAAGTTTCGCAAACACAAACTATCACATTGGTCGTGTTGTTGTTGTTTCCCATGGCCTCAAACTTCTTGGTCAGAGCGTCTAGCTTTGCATACATGAGAGTGATTGCATCTACGTCGAATTTTCCTGACACTTTTATTGGATTCCTTGAGAAAGAACCACTAGATCTTTCTGATGCCCACTGATGATGATTCTGTGCCACATTCTCTATGATCTCTTCAGCTTCATCAAGGCTCTTGTTCATCAGTGCTCCTCCTGCTACAGAATTGAGGGATACCTTCGTGTGATAGTCGATTCCATTGTAAAAGGTGTGTAGAACCAACCATTTCTCAAGGCCATGATGGGGGCACTGTCTCAGCATCCTTTTGAACCTGTCTCAGGCTTCAAATAATGATTCTGAGTCTATCTGTTTCAAGATTGCAATCAAATTCCTCATATGAGCAGTTTTGCTTGGTGGATAGAATTTGTCCAAGAATTTCTGCTCACACTGCTCCCAGGATGTAATGCTATTTGCTGGAAGGGAACTTAGCCACTACTTGACTCTATCTTTTAGGGAGAATCCGAAGAGCAATAACCTTACTGATTCTGGAGGGACTCCGTTCACTTTCATGGTACCACAGATATCGTAGAAAAGCTCTAAGTGGTGTTTTGGATCATCGTGCGGTCCTCCTCTAAATTGATTCTGCTGAACCATGTGAATTACTGCAGGCTTGATTTCCAAATTATTAGCTTCGATTAGTGGTCAAGTGATGCTAGACCGAACCCCTCGTGCATAAGGTGCTGCGTAATCCTTCAATAATTTATCAGTCATCTCTGAAGATTCTTGTACTGCTTGAAATGCTTTTTGAAGGTTTCTTCTTCTCAAGAAGGCCCTATCGATCTCTGGATCGAACGGTAGAAGTTGTCCTGAAAGATTAACTCTTCGCATGCAAAAATAAAATATGAAATATAGTAAAGAAGAAGAGATGAAATAATATTATTTTTGACGTTTTAATAAAAATGCAGAAGGTAAAGAAAAGAAAGAATAAAATTATTTATCTCTAAATGCAAAATATTAGAAAAAGGAAAGATAAAGGAAAAGAAAACAAAGTCTAGTATAATCTAATATGATTATCACTAATGTTATAGACGCAATCCCTGGCAACGGCGTTAAAAACTTGTTACAATTCCGCAAGTGCACGGATTCATCATCAGTAATAAAGATTATCGATCGTACGAGGACTGGTTATAAACACTAGTGATGACACACTTACGATTAGCTACACTATCTATGGTTGTAAGTAATCTAAGAAAAGAGATTGAGAAGCGGAAACGAGAACTAGCAACGAGAAGTAATCAACTTGGTTTATGAAGAGTTATAGCAGTTCGGTTTCATTGTGGTTGTATTGATGTATCACATACTATCCTATACTCATTTTCCATCAGCATGCATTCACCAGAAGGTAAAGCAACTATCCTTAAGCACCAAACAAAGACGATCCCTATGAAATCTTGTTACGGTTAACCCCTGTCACTAGGACGCCTCGGTAGATCACAAGGACACAACTCTAATTGATGTTATCAAGGATAGAATTAAGGAGCTTAGTTTGGTCTCTTACTTCGTTGTGGAGGAGTCGCCTCTCCTTTCAAGGAAGAACACTAGATGTCCGTGAACGGGTTACCCCTGTCACTATGGCCCCTCGGGTGTACAATCTAAGATATTTCCTCTACGAGGTTGACAATTCCTACACAATCAATCAACATGATATAGAGATCGAGTAGTTGAAACAAAGCAAGCGAAATCATCCAATGAATATAAGCATAATACGAGTCTTACATCAAAACCAATCCACAATTACTCCCTCATCCTAGAACAAGGACTCTACTCCATAGACACCGAAGAAAAACCTGAAGACATGGTGTATTTAAACATACAATCCTCAAACACGAAGAGAGAAAGAAGAAGTATGCTTATCCAACGATGACGAGTGATCTTCAGATCCAATCCTTTGCTTCTGGAGTTGATGTGGTGATGAAAGATCACTGGACCGATGTCCTGGATGGCGTGGAACAGTACCAAAGTGATTCTCCTATTGACGTCTCACTTCCCCGCTCTCCCCCTTGAGGAAAAGGGTTAAAACCCTTTTATAGGCTAGGGCGCGGCTGCGGCGGCACGACCGTGTAAGTATGGCACGACCATGCCCTTCTTTATCTCTGGCTACGCTGCACAGCTGTGCCAATTGGCACGGTCGTGTGAACTCAGGGCTTGGCTCCTGGGACACGGCCGTGCAGGGTTGCACGACCGTGTGCTGCATGGTTGCGGTCATGGGAGGGCATGATCGTGCATGGTTGCATGGTCATTCCTTGCTTGGTTGCTGGTTGTGAGGCACGACCGTGTAGGGTTGCACGGTCGTGCTCTGATCCCTCTCTGGATTGGCCACACGACCGTGCAAGGTTACACGTTCGTGCTCTCTACTTTGTTCCGGTGCGTCGACAATCACCGTTTTCACTCCAAAAGTTGTCCCTGTCAACACAAAACCAAACAAAGAGCAGATATCTGAACAAAAGAGTATATATGATGAATACATGATAAAAGAGGCGATCATGCAAGGAATATATACGTATAAGGCAAGTGAATGTGCGTTAAAACATGCATAAATGATCATAATATTTACGCGCATCATCTAACCATAGGAGGAAATGAAGATAGAATACAAAAAATATGACCATTTCATTTTAGAGGACTTGTCCAATGAATTCAGAAGGATTTCATATCTTATGAACTTCAGCTTCTATATTCAACCATTTGAGTCATTACTTGTTGATTAAGGTGGTAAGATGCCACCATTTCAAGCTAATGCAAGGTGTTGGACGTCCAACTAACCGAGTTGGAAGAGCAGAAAGACATCCATAAAGCATGGGTTGGGGACAAAGTTGAATCAGCCGATTAAGTTACCACAATCCTTGTAAAATAAATGTAATGGTTGACGAGACCATAATCTATCGGTGTGCAGGCCAATCCACATGATGCCAATAAATGCAACTTTTATCATCTACCTCAAAGGTAATTCATTTATCTTTTGGTAATAATTACCATCTAGTGTATTTTATATTCTCTGCCAGCAAATTCTTGTGTGATTTCTTTTTTACCTGTACTGAAACTTTTTCCCATTCTTACTTAATTGCCTTATATAGATGTCCACATGCTTTACTCTCTATGCACTGATAGAGACATATTTCCAATTGCTTTATTATATACGATAAAGGATTATCCCAAAAACTAGAGTCGCTAGATAATTGCATTATTATACAGATCCATGATTACTTTTTACCTCTCTACATATCTTGTAAAGACAAACCTCCCTAAGAACTTCATGTTTTTTTGTTTTATTGCAGCGAGTTCAGGATCATTAGTCATTAAGAAAGGTGAAACTTTAGCCAATGTCAAGATATGCATTCAGAAGAAACTGCAAGTTCCAGATGACGAATTTTCAAAGGTACTTTTCTTGTTACTTTAGTGATTTAGTGCTCATTTATATTGTATCTTCCTTTATTATAAAGATCAGGATTTCATACTTAGCTATGTCCCTTATCATGTCTGGCATAAAATTGAATTATTGTCAAATATACTAGTTTACTTTGTTATTACTGTCTATGTTGTATTCATTGAATCTTGAAAAAAAAATATCATTAGTTTATATTGCATCTTCCTTTATTATAAAGATCAGGATTTCGTACTTACCTATTTATATGCTATCATTGTCGCCTTGGGCAATTAAAGCTGCCTCAAATGCAGAGTCTGTTGAAAGTCATTTACGTGGCATGTCAGCAATTGCATTGGAGGGTAATGTATAGTGCATGTTTTATATAGACTTGCTCCAAATCAAAACATGTGGTCTTCTGAATTTTCTCTATAACATGCATGCCTATTTTCTTTGGTTATCTTTTCTCAGGAGATAGTACTAATGCAACTGATTATATATCTTTTCTCAGGAGATGGTACTAATGCAACTAATGCAATCTTGAAATTTGGCCCGATTAAACATCAATTACGTTTCATTTCTTCTAAGTTCGAAGTTTTTTATATTACATGTCTCATGTTCAAATAAAATTTATCCCAATACAAAGAAATTTAACTCAATGGCAAGGTCAATGAAACTCATTGATTTAATAGACAGCCACTGGCAAAGTAAACTTATTCTGCGAATTTAAAGCTACGTGCATAAGTTTTCCAATGGAAGTTACCAAGATAACTCTAAGTTGGTTAATTGCTTGTATTGCATAAGTTTTATTTCTTAGACTATAAGTTGGTTATATTGCTTGTATTTTATGTATATTTATATGAATAAATCTAAATCTAGAATTCTGGAATTGAGTGTTGTCCTGGAATTGCTTTATATTTTATGTAGATTTTATATAGATTTTTCACTTCCGTTTTGTAGACATTGAGTGTTGTCCTGGAATTTTGGAAATCCTTCTCTCATGTTCAGATATTAGAGCTATGTGAAATATTTATTCTTTGGTTACAGTTCATACAGTACTTACTACAATTCTCTTTTTTTCTTATATTTTATATTTTTCTTTGATAAGTTTTGTTTAATTTTCTCTTGCAGGTACGTAACTCGGGCAATTCGTGAGGCTTAAGATTTTGGATGCAAGGAGTGAGCTTTGTTAGGTTGTAGATTGCCTTGCTAATGTGTAAAAGCCATATGGAGAACAGTAAAGGAAAACATGTGATTTATGGTTTGATACTACTAAGTTTGATGAGTACAACTCATTTTGTATATTTTGTATATATATGACTACAAGATGATTTATGGACGTTTATTTTGGATTTAATATAGTAAATATTTAGTTTTGTATTGGTGGTTTGGTTATATTAAAAACATATTTGTTGTTTGGTATTATCATGTTACAACATGAACATTAAAGACAATAGTTAGAAACGTTGTAAAAAATATGTAACTACAATGGAATGTTTTTGTGAAAAGCGATAAAAGACAACAGTTTTATCCGTTGTAAAACATATTAGAATTATATATTACAACAGTTTATAACTGCTGTAAAATTCAAAACGAGTAAATATTACCTACCATAATGATTTATATATGTTGTAAAAAGGGTTTACCATAATGGTTTATATCTGTTGTTGAAATTATCTACCATAACGGTTTTAAAATGTTGTCATAAAAGAGAAATTTTTTTTAAGCATATAAATAACAACGGATAAAAATCGTTGTCAAATGTCTACAAAGACAACAGATTCAAAACCGTTGTCGTAGGGCAATGCCTTTTACAACGCTGTCAGTTACAACGATTTTTTGACCCTACGACAACAGATAATATTCGTTGTTATAGGCCATTTTTATTATAGTGAGCGGTGACTATAAACCCTAGTCTGTTGGAGAAATCTCAATGGTCCGTGGGACCATGTATTTTGGTGTTTGGGCAAAGAGTTTAAGTTAAGTTCACCCATGTATTTGATATGTGTACTTGAGTTGTGCAGGACTGCAGGATACACATGTGACTCAGGTTGATGGCTTCGGGTCCGGTGAAGGATGGAGCATCCGAGGGACCGTGGATAAGGCAGCAAGGACAAGGGTTGAGGGAAGCGACTTCGAGGCATACGTGAAGGATGGCATTGGGGACGAGCCATGGGCTTGGATGCATCCGAGAGATGAGAGCCAAAGGAAGTAGGCTTGAAGGCAAGAGGTCAAAGCTGCGAAGAAGAGTCAAGTGAGTCTTGAGGGTCCGAGTGCGAGAGAAATGTCTCGGGATGGGAAACCCTAGGTTTAGGGCTGTACCAGTCGACTGGTACTGGGACCAGTCGACTAGTGGTGACCACAGAAAGCTTCTGTGCCCGAACGGCTAGGCACCAGTCGACTGGTGCAAGGACCAATCAACTAATAGATAATCGTTGGCATGCCGTTGGGCTAGCACCAGTTGACTGGTGCAAGGACCAGTCGACTGGTAACGGGCAAATCAGCTTGCTGATTTCTTCCAAGCTCTATAAGAAGGAGCTTGGGATGGCCGGCCAAGGTGACGAAATTAGACTTGGTTAAAGCCTAATTAGTAGTCACCAAAGTGCTCAAGGATCTCTTGTGTCCAAGTGTTCTTGGTTGAAGTTGTGGTGAGGTTTCTCCACCCACAAGGAGGTTGAGCTAGCCGAAGTTTATCGGGGACTAATCCTCCGACGGATTGAGGGATCGTCTACCTTACGAACAGCCGTGGAGTAGGAGTAAGTTATCTCCGAACCACGTAAACGAATGTGTTAGCGGTTTGCGTTTCCTTTCTTAGTCTTAGTCTTTAGCTTTCGTATTTGTATTTGTATTGTTTGTATTCCGCTGTGCTAACAAATACGTAGGAAGCGAGTATTTGGGGGTGCCGTCTATCCAACCACCCTTCAAGTCGGCCACCGATCCTCCTACAGTTGGTATCAGAGCGAGGTTTGCACTTCACCGGACTAACTGCTGAGAAGAGCAACTACAAGAAGATGACCGGCTTGATTGAACCTCCAAAGTGTAACGCCCGGCCTCCCACTGCTCAAGGAGGGGCGGGGTTACATACTTATATACGTGCATAAATATAAGTTCATGGCAGCGGAAACAGCTGTTAATTTTTTTTTTCTTTATTATTTCTACACTAACTGCAGTAAACATCAGGCTTATCATACTGAACATGTAAACATATTAGTATTCATGCATACTACATAATTTAATGCCAACAACTGGAAACATAATTCATGATATCATAAGCATACTAGTATGAAACCTAAAGGATATAAGTGCAGAACTATCCATACTAGTTAAGGTACTATCAAGGCATAAAAACATCACATGGTTCATATGCAAAACTTAGAACATAAAACATATAGCAGTTTTGTTTTCTTCCACCATGCCACTGCCACACACACACTTGCCCTTCCTGCTGCTCCTCTTAATTCAGCCATTCCTTTCCTTTTTTTGCAGCACAAGAAAACATAAAGAAAACTATAAGCCCATAGGCTTAGTAAGTTCCTTTCCAACTCACAAAAACCATAATTCATGCATGAACATAAAGTAATAGCATGTTCATTTGGTAAATCCTAACATAACATGTGAGAGCATAACAATAAGTCATATCATATCATGTGAGACATACACATAAAATCATATCATATCATGTGAACATAAACATAAGATCATATCATATCATGTGAACATAAACATAAGATCATATCATGGACATATCTCAAGAGCATCTTAAAGAAGCATAAGGGAAAACATATATTGTGAGCTCGTAGATGCAAGATGTTCTTTTTGAAAACATGAATCATGAATGAGTATGTGCAAGATGTCCTTTTATAAACATATATCGTATACATACTTTAACATAATCTCAACATGAGGGCCCGGCTTGTACCACATACATACATGAATGCGCGTAATCCCTAGGACAGGGTAGCTAGCCCCGAACCTACTAGGGAACTAGGTCCGTACTACGACCGTCGACCTAGGGTCGTACTAAGGAGTCCATCCCTTTTTACTAGACCCGTTCATAGTCCGTCGGTCTAGGGGCGCTTATGGAGCCCACCCTTGGTACAAGCCATACAAAGTAAAATAGCATGTCATATCATAGCATATCATAGCATTTCATGTTCTTGTTATTTCATGAAGAGAGCTCTTGATCCCAACTTAAGGGAAGCATCTCTTTGTCATATCATGAAGAGTGCTCTTGATCCCATCTCAAGGGAAGCATCTCTTAGGCTTTTCATTTTACATAAGCCTTTCATAAACATATCATAATAGCATGAGGTGCACATATCATAAATCATATCATAAGGAATCATAACATGAGTGCACATAACATTAAGCATATCATAAGGAATCATATCATGATGTCATAAGTGCACATAACATAAAGCATATCCTAAAGAAACATAACATGATATCATCAGTGCACATAACATAAAGCATATAACATACAACATGGAGACTTAAATATCATAGCACATCATAGGAGTCATTATCATGCATGGTTGGGGGTTTTGATCTTCCTACCAACCCTAATTCATTGTTGGCTGAAACCTAAAGGTGAGGTTCCAACTTTCAATACCACATGTAGCATGAAGCTAACAACATATAAGACATCATATTTCATAGGGAAGCATAATTAGGCATAGTTAGGTTTCAAAACTTTGCCCTAAGTTACAATTTCAACCTTGGCCGAAACCTAAATGTGATGCATTTAACTTTTAAATACAACATGAAGCATGAAACTTAAACCAACCATATAATAATGATTATACATCATAAGGAAGCATATACAAGTATGAATAGATTTCAAAACCTTGCCCTAGCCCTTATTTCCAACTCGGCCGAAACATCAAGGTAAGGGTTCTAAATCTTTAACACCACATGGAGCATAAAACTCTTAACTAATAGCATACAAAAGATCATGTAACATGAAAGGCATAAACAACATGTTTTCATTTCAAAACTTTGCCCTAAACCTTGTTTCTTAACTTGGCCGAAACCTTAAGATAGGGTTTCTAGGTTTTCATGTAACATAAGCCATGGACATTTAACCTAACATAGCATAAGAAAGCATACGTCATGAGGAAGCATCAAACAATATAGTTAGGTCAACAACTTTTCTTTAAACCTTTAATTCAACCTTGGCCGAAACCTAAGGGTAGGGTTTCTAGGGTTTTCATGCAACATAAGACATGGAATTTCAATCTAACATTTCATAGAAAATCATATATCATGAGGAAGCATAAACAAATATAATTAGGTCTCAAAATCTTGTCCTAGACCTCATGTTCATCTTTGGCCGAAACCTAAGGAAAGGTTCTAGGTTTTGTTTATACATCATGTGGCATGAGAACTCATCTAGCAACATATAATAGATCATGTATCATGAAGGAGCATAATTAAGCATGTTTAGGCTTCAAATTTTATTCTAATCCTTCTTGGCCGAAACCTAAGTAAGGATCTAGGTTTCATTTATCTAATATGTAGCATAAAACTTAACTAACAACATATGTCATGAAGGAGCATAACAATCATATTTAGGTCTCAAAGTTTTACTCTAAGCCTTGTATCCTATCTTGGCCGAAACCTAAGTAAAGATTTAGGTTTCATTTATACAACATGTAGCATGAAAAGATTTAACTAACAACATGTAATATATCATATGTCATGAAGGAGCATAAACAATCATGTTTAGGTCTCAAAGTTTTTACTCTAAGCCTTGTATCCTATCTTGGCCGAAACCTAAGTAAAGATCTAGGTTTCATTTATACAACATGTAGCATGAAAAGATTTAACTAACAGAATGTAATATATCATATGTCATGAAGGAGCATAAACAATCATGTTTAGGTCTCAAAGTTTTACTCTAAGCCTTGTCTCCTATCTTGGCCGAAACCTAAGTAAAGATCTAGGTTTCATTTATACAACATGTAGCATAATTTGTAACTTGACAACCCTAAGTGACCACAACTTCTTGTTTTAGCCAAAACTTGCAAGGAGATCCCTAAGTCCCTTTTTACTTTTTTTTTTTTAAACGGAAAGAGTACGATAACTATTGTACTGCAGGTGAGAGGATACTTACATCCCTTGCTTCACTCTCTAAGAGAAGAAATCCTTGGTTGTGAAGCCTTTCCTAGAGGGCAACCCTTCTTGCTTGGTTCGTCAATGGTGAGGGAGAGGAGGTGGTTTCGGTGGAGAGAAGGAGGAAGGAGAAAGAGAGCAACAAAAATGACAATTTTCATTCTTTCCTCCTTTTATTCCAATAGAATGGAAGAAGGAAACATGAGTTTTTCCTTCCCTTTTCCTTTACTCATCCTTAATGAAGGGAGAAAGTAAAAACTTTCTTTTCATTGTGAGAAGAGGAAGGAAGCTTGGAGTTCTCCTCCTTAGTAAAGAGGGTCTCCACTTCCTTACCTTTAACAACAATTCCCCTCTTTTCATATCAGCACACCCCTGCTGGGGCTACTGGTTATGACATGAAATCATGTACCAAGAGGTCCAAGGTTCAATCCTTGATCATGCCTCTTTTTGGTTCTTTTTATTTTATTTTCTAAAGAAGAATCCACATAAGGCCCATATTATATCATGTATAAATCTATTTGAATTATTAAGGCTTATTTTAATCATGCATTAATCTATACTAATCATGCATAAATCTACATGAATTATTAGAGACCCTATGGGTGTTACACAAAGTTTGAAGGAGGAAGCCTTGGGGACATCACATTTTGAATGATGAAGATGGAAGCCTTCTTCAACACGGATTGGGACACCATGATGGTGGTCAAAAAGCCGTTCGAAGTCCCGAAGGACAAGAAAGGGAAGAAACTTCGACCACGACATTAGACGGAGGAGCAAACCTGACGGTTAAAGGCAAACGACAATGTAATATCTATATTAATTGATATTTTGCCTAATGACGTGATGAGCCGCGTAGGTAAATATGAGAACGCCCATGATTTATGGAGCAAAATAAAGAAGGTTCAATGGGAAGAACTCATGCCTACACACGAAGAGGAAAAATTCGAAGAAAAGGATGAAGTGGTCCAAGAGGAGAAGAAGGACCAATCAGATGTGGAGACCAATTCAACATCAAAAGAAGAAGAGGAAGTGAATTCGGTCATGACCGAGGAGAAGGAGGATGAAGAGAGGTCATCCACTAGTATGGATGAGGAGACATCCTCAAAGGTCGAAGAAGAGTCCAAGACAAGTAAAGAAGAGGTCTTGGAGGTCAACTTAGTGAGCATCTCCACCAAAGTGAAGTCAAAGGATCATATCACTTACTTTGGGTGCAATGAGAAGGGACACTACAAGAGTCGGTGTCCAATGGGTAAGAAAGAGGTATCTCCTAAACTCAATTCAATTTATTTAGAATCTAATTTGAGTTGTAGGAAGAAGAAGGAGAAGAAGCACATTAGGTGCTTCACGTGTGGAGAAATGGGACACTACCACACAAAATGCCCAAGGAAGGGAGAGATCAAGAAGCTAGCGCAATTGAAGAAATGGAAGAAAGAGAAGAAAAAGAAGAAGAGCTCAAGTCAAGGAGGAGCTTCAAGGGTAAGGGAGGTATACCCTAGTTTGAAGTGTAATTCAAATTCAAATTCTTATGTTCCCATGCATGCTAGGAAAAATAATGATTATCATTATGTAGCAATGAAAATTTTTGGATTTAGATATCATGATAGGAGTAGGGTAAATGTGGATCATAACCCTAGGAAATCTATGCATGATAAATTTAGAAATGGTAGACCTAAGGAGACCCAAGGCATTAATCCCAAGAAGGGGAGACACATGCCTAGAAAGGGTAGGTCTAGGAATGTCCAATATGGACATATTGACTCTAGGTTTAGGAACCTAAAAAGGGAAAATCAAGCTTTGAAGGCAAAGCTTGATAAGTTGGAGAAAACCCTAGAAAGATTCAATGTTGGATCTAAGGGTTTAGGTAGGGTGTTGGGTAGCCAAAGACCCAACAACAATAGATCAGGTTTGGGATACCGATCTAGTATCTCCAATGCTAAGGGAAAGTCTTATGCTAGGGTTGCATATGACTATAGCAAGGAGAAGTCAATAAATGGCAAGGGGAAGTCATTTAAAGGTAAGGAAAAATTAACCAAGGACAAGGTGTCTAAGGTTAAGAAGGTTAGGTTTGTGGGCCAAGTGTCACCGGAGGTGCACCGATGTGGCCTAGCGATTGTGGATGAGTCACCTAGGGAGGTGGCTAAGGCTAAGGGCTCTAGGGGGAGCTCAAAGAGTCAATTTGGGACCCATGGAAAATGGATCTCAGGTGGGTACTACTTGGGAGTCTAGAGGAGCCATGGAGTGTACAAAAGGTTTGGAGATGGATTTGAGTCTCAACCTCAGGGAATTGGCACAATTGGGTTGTGTTTCATGCAAGGAAATATGACATTGAAGTCATATAGCATGATAATTGGTTTTGGATGTATAGATGTCATATAAACCAATGCTAGGGATGCATTGTGGGTTGGTATGGGCAAATACATCAAGAGGAAGTCAAAACTAGGACTTTAGGTCAAGGTTTGATTGAACCATTTAGCTAGTTTTGGATTTTATGTCAATCTTGGGATTGCTGATAGATACATTTTGTAATTTATTTTTATCAGGTAGACAAGGGTACAATAGACCTCTCCATAAAATTTATAAATTTTTGGAGGTCTACAGAATTTCTAGTGCATTTCTGAAGTTGGCCTGAAAAGGCTGATTGTTTCATAAATAGGGTATCAGTCGACTGGTGCAGATACCAGTCGACTGGTAATAGTATTTTTTGACCAAAGTATGCTTCTGTAGGGTTGTGTCGAAGGGGGCAGTCGACTGGTACTTGGGGCAGTCGACTGATACCAGCCTGATACTGTTTTTTAATGTTGTTCTTGACCATGTCAACTCGTTTAGATGTATGGGATCCATGGGGGATAAATGCATGAGTTTAGGGTCAGGTTGGATGATAAGTTTTCAACAATTGGGATATTATTGGATAACTTTTTGGATGTTAGGCAAAGGGGGAGAAGTAAGGTTTAGTTGGGAAAACCTTAAGTGCCTTTGCGTAGGGGGAGCCTTGTGATAGGTTCTTAAATATCCTTGTGGTAAAATCCTAGCTCATTGGGGATCTTAGGTGTAGGGGAGCCTTGGGATAGGTTCCAATGCATGTTTACATTTTGATTCGGCGGTGTAAGTCCGAGTGTGTAGCCTTGGCAACGTAAGTCCATTCGGTAGAGTAAGTCCAAGTGTGTAGCCTTGGCATCGTAAGTCCATTGTTTTTAGCATATTGCTTTGCTATTTATTTTCCCTAACTTAAACGTATTGTAAAACACCAAAAAGGGAGAGATTATTGGAGCAATCCCAATGGTCCGTGGGACCATGTGTTTTGGTATTTGGGCAAATGGTTTAAGTTAGGTTCACCCTTGTATTTGATATGTGTACTTGAGTTGTGCAGGACTGCAGGATACACATGTGACTCAGGTTGATGGCTTCGGGTCCGGTGAAGGATGGAGTATCCGAGGGACCGTGGACAAGGCAACAAGGACAAATGTCGAGGGAAGCGACTTCGAGAAATACGCGAAGGATGGCATTGGGGACGAGCCGCGGGCTTGGATGCATCCGAGGGACGAGAGCCAAAGGAAGTAGGCTTGAAGGCAAGAGGTCAAAGCTGTGAAGAAGAGTTAAGTGAGTTGTGAGGGTCTGAGTGCGATAGAAATGTACTCGGGATGGGAAACCCTAGGTTTAGGGTTGTACCAGTCGACTGGTACTAGGACCAGTCGACTAGTTGTGAGCACAGAAAGCTTCTGTGCCCGAACGGCTAGGCACCAGTCAACTGGTGCAAGGACCAGTCGACTGATAGATAGTTATTGGCATGCCGTTGGGCTGGCACCAGTCGACTGGTGCAAGGACCAGTTGTCACGCCCCAGAGGAGTCCCTGTCCGAGAAAATTTCGGCAGCATCTCCCCTGTACGGTGGACAATCTGAAACTTTTCTACATCTCACAAATACCTCAGCCACAAGCGGCTGGAATAACAACAGTAAATAAAAATCAATCACCACGCAGTTTATATATGTATTAAGCCTCTGGCTGTCACAACCACGCAGTTAATAAAAATAAACAACATAGTAATACTCTGATTCGAAATCAACCCTACTCAACTACACTCGTAAAGCCCAAATCCGATTTTTTTCTTACCTCTTCTGCCGTCCAGGCAGGTATGTAGTAGAGTAAATCCAAAACATACTAAAAGTCCATCCAACAGAAAGATTCCATATAATATCCATATGTAAGTCCAAAACAAAACTAAAACAAAGTCTGATAGCGAAAAGCTAGAATGAAACAGCAACTCAAAAACCAGCAGAGGAGTAGCACTACGTGCTATGGGGACCAGCGACTGGAACTTCCTCCTGACAGCATCAACCTGAAAATAACAACAATGGAGGCGGGGTGAGTCCAACACTCAGCAGGTACAATTGATATGCAAAGTAAAGAAACAACACCTAGCACTAATCATGCGTACAGTCTCCTGATAAGAAAGATAAAAATGCATCTGAAGTAAACAGGAGAATGCTGTACTAACCAGGTCCTGAGTATAAGGTCAAACAGTCCGAGTGGTATAGGAATCCTGTATGCATGTCAACCATAGGTATCCAAACAATATGCAACATATAAATTCAGCAACCACAAACACAAGCAATAAATGCATCATGCATATGATGCCAATGATGCGTCCTGACGCCAGTCGATCATCTCATACAAAAGTGAGGCCGAGTGGGTAGGGCTGTGACAACCGTGCACTCTGACGTCACTACTCCTGATGAGTGACCGAGTGGACGGGATGCTGTCGGAGTACACCTATCCTCCTACCCCAAATCATAGATGGGGGAGCACAATGCTCTCAACTCCCGGTACACGATGACGGGGAGGAATCCCTGCCGGATAACACGTTGTGTCACACTACCCATGAGTGGACCAACGGTGCCTAACAGAGTCCCTGCTGCAACACACTATGCCTGAATCGACCACTAACCCATGAGTGGTGGTGTGTGCAGATCCATGTAACTGGCGATGTGCTCAGCAATAATGGAGCGGACTATCGCACAGCATGCAATCATGCAAATGATGCATGGCAATAACCATATAAACATCCTGACCTAATCCATATATATAGAAAAGTGCATCGTAGGTCAACGAATCCAAAACAATCCAAAGGTATACAGAAGGTATAAAACCTAGGTCCTGAACATGGTCAAGCATGGCATATCACTACCCCCTATAAGCATGTATAGACAGGTAAAGTATACATGGGATGTAAACAAATCAATCAATCAAACATGTACCAAGATTTGGGTAGTGATTAACCGAAATAGATAAGAAACATAATTAATGAAACATGTTAATTCCATTACTAAGCATATCAAAGACAACAAAAGTCAAAAGTACCCGCCTCCGATAAAATAGAAAGGTCGTATCCAAAATAGATCCCTCGTCGAGACACCGTCTCGAGTCAAAGTCCTGTGATATCAAACAGATAAGATATTTAGCTATATAGCTAAATAAAAATCTCCAAACCTATTTAATAATCTTATCCATTCCTTAGAAATGGATTATTCCCATGTAACAAAACAAGCAATGGATTAAATTCAATACCAAATCCAATTCTATACCTAAACCTAATTCATCATGTATCAAAATTTACACGATACCTCAATTCACAGCCCCTCTTGATGCTGGAACAAAAGGAACTACTCACTGGAGAGCTGCTAGAACCAAACGAAGTCCCCACAGAACTGAATCCCCCTGCTGAAATCCTTCCCACTGAGATCATGTTGAGTTCAATAAATGGAACCACAAATCAAACCACAATCCACCTGACCACCTAATCTTTTACCTTACTGTAAACAATCGGACCAAGCAGGAAGAACAAAACTTGACCCTTCTTGCTCCTGGTCGGAAACCACCCGAGCAGAGGTGTGTCGGTGAAAGACCTAGGGCACGGCTGAACCTGGTGGCCAGTGAAGGTGGGTCGGCGTCGGCACTGTGCAAATGGAGAATGCAAGGATCACGACGTTAGGGCAGAGAGGGACAGCAGCCGATGCTAGGCTGAGGAGGAAGATGAAGAGAGGCTTCGATCGGCGGCAGTGTTGCTCAACTAGGGCAGAGGCGTCAGCGTCGGCAGTGGTGACACAGAGGAAAGAAGAGAGAACGGCAACGATGTCTCGTGAGGCAGCGGTGCTGCTCTCGTCGCCGGCGGCAGAGGATCGAAGAAGAAGAGGAGGAGGAAGAGGAAACCGCCGAGTGGCCGGCGGTTAGGGCTCGGAGGAGTCGGCTGAGAGGGAAATCGGCGTCGGGAGGGGAAAGACTCGGGTTCGGCGACAAAAGCAAAGGAAAAGAAAATAAAGAAATAAAAATAAAAGGATATATTTATATAATCTTTTCCTCGCTTAAATCGGGTAGCCTAAACAGGCTTTTCCGGACCCCGTTTTTATCCCCGTGAACTTGTCCATACGAGCTCCGAAAAATTCCCGAAAAATTTCTAAAAATTCCGGAAAATTCCCTTACGATTATTCGCCTATTTTCGTTATTTTACATTCTCCCCCACTAATAAAAATTTGGTCCCCAAATTTCGTTATCTACCATCAGCAAGTACTAACAACAGATAAAGAGTATAAATGCTGAACGGTAAATAAATCACATACCTCAAGTGAAAAGATGGGGATATCGAGCTCGGATCGTATCCTCAAGCTCCCAAGTAGCCTCCTCGTCTGAATGATGCTGCCATCCGACTTTAACCAGCCGGATAGTCTTGTTCCGCAACTGACGCTCTTTCCGGTCGAGAATCCGTACCGGAACCTCCTCATATGTAATGTCAGGCTGAACTGGAACTGGAATATCTGCCAGCACATGTGTCGGATCAGGCACGTATCTCCTCAGCATCGATACGTGAAATACATCGTGAACACCTGACAGGGACGGTGGTAGTGCCAATCGGTAAGCTACCGCTCCGATCCTCTCCAAGATCTCGAAAGGACCAATGTACCGCGGAGCTAGCTTACCTCTGAGGCCAAATCTCTTCACCCCTTTCGTGGGTGAAACTCATAGAAATACATGGTCGCCAACAGAGAATTCTAGTGGTCTGTGTCTCCGATCAGCATAACTCTTCTGACGATCCTGCACCTCTGACATCCTCCGTCTGATAGTACGGACCAACTCTGCATCCTGCTGAACTCTATGAGGTCCCAACAACTGGGCCTCTCCAACTTCATCCCAAAGGATGGGTGTCCGACAAGGTCTACCATACAACGCCTCAAACGGTGCCATCTGGATAGCCGAATGGAAGCAGTTGTTGTAAGCAAACTCTACTAACGGCAGATGGTCCTCCCAACTGCCTCCAAAATCCATAACACATGACCTCAGCAGGTCCTCTAAAGTCTGAATAGTCCGCTCTGACTGTCCATCTGTCTGTGGATGGAAGGCTGTACTGAAACGGAGCTGTGTACCCAAGGCCTGCTGCAGACTCTGCCAGAAACGAGACGTGAACCGTGGATCTCTATCCGAAATAATACTCAACGGAACACCATGTAGTCTGATAATCTCTCGACAATACAGATCTGCCAATCGATCCAGGGGATCAGTCCTTCGAATCGCTAAAAAGTGCGCGGATTTGGTTAATCGATCAACGATTACCCAAATCGCGTCATGGCCTCGTCGTGTCCTCGGCAACCCTACCACAAAGTCCATAGTAATGTGATCCCACTTCCACTCAGGAATAGGAATCCGCTGAAGTAACCCTGCAGGTCTCTGGTGCTCAGCCTTCACCTGTTGACAAACAAGACACCTAGCTACGAAATCCGTGATGTCTTTCTTCATGCCGTTCCACCAATAGGAATGCCTCAAGTCTCGATACATACGGGTTCCGCCTGGATGGATCGCAAATCGAGAACGGTGTGCCTCCTGAAGTAGCTCCTGTAAGACCGGATGATACTGAGGTACGCATAATCTGCCTCGGAAGTATATGATACCCTCCTCGTCTCGTGTAAATTCGGTCTGCTGCCCGGAAGCTATCTGACTGCTAATAAACTGCAAATGTTGATCACTAGCCTGTGCCTCTCGGATCCTCGTCCTGATCGACGATTGAGCAACCATGGTAACAAGAATACCCTACTCTGTCGGTCCCTGCTCCTCAAGATCTAACTCCGAGAAACTCTGAATCAAGTCCGTGACTGAAGTCCGGTGGCAAGCCAAAGTCCCTCTGGACTTCCTGCTGAGTGCATCCGCAACCACATTAGCTTTCCCCGGGTGGTAGCTAATGGTACAATCGTAGTCCTTCAGGAACTCCATCCATCTCCTCTGTCGAAGATTAAGCTCCTTCTGAGTAAAAATATATTTGAGACTCTTATGATCAGTGAGAATCTCAAATGTGATACCGTATAAATGATGTCGCCATAGCTTCAGAGCAAAGATGATGGCAGCTAACTCCAGGTCATGAACTGGGTAGTTCTTCTCATGCTCCTTCAGCTGACGAGAAGCATAAGAGACTACTCTGCCGTGCTGCATCAGAACCCTGTAGAGACGCATCGGTGTAAAGTACAAATCCATCCTCTCCAGAAGGTAAAACCAAAACTGGAGCCGACACTAATCTCCGCTTCAGCTCCTGAAAGCTGATCTCGCAATCCTTGGACCATATGAACTTCACGCCTTTCCTGGTAAGACGTGTCAGCGGCATAGCAATACGCGAGAAGCCCTCGACAAAACGTCGATAATATCCGACCAATCCCAGAAAACTGCGGATCTCCTGAACTGACTTCGGCTGCTCCCAACCGGTGACAGCCTCGATCTTCTGAGGATCAACTGAAATACCTCTGCTAGAAACCACGTGTCCCAGAAAACCGACTGAGGATAGCCAGAATGCACACTTGCTGAACTTCGCGTACAGCTGATGTCGTCGAAGAATCTCCAAGACTGTGCGAAGATGCTGTGCATGCTCCTCCTCGGAACGAGAGTAGACCAATATGTCATCAATGAAAACGATAACAAACTGATCCAGATACTCCAGAAATATGCGGTTCATCAAGTCCATAAACACCGCTGGAGCATTGGTAAGCCCAAATGGCATTACCAAAAACTCATAATGACCGTATCTGGTACGGAAAGCTGTCTTCTGAATATCTGAGTCTCTGACCCTCAGCTGATGATATCCGGATCGCAGATCAATCTTAGAATACACTGATGTACCTCTGAGCTGATCAAACAAATCCTCAATCCGTGGTAATGGATATTTATTTCTGACGGTCACTGAATTCAGCTGCCTGTAGTCAATACATAACCTCATGGTGCCGTCTTTCTTCTTGACAAATAGAACTGGAGAACCCCCATGGTGAAACACTAGGGCGAATGAATCCTCTGTCTAAAAGCTCCTGGAGTTGAACCTTCAACTCGTTCAACTCTTTTGGTGCCATACAATACGGAGCTTTCGATGTCGGCGCGGTTCCCGAAATCAGCTCAATAGCCACTGGCCTTCGGGAGGCAAACCGGCAACTCCTCCGGAAATACATCCGGGTACTCCCGGACTACGGGAACATCGGAGAGCTTGAACTACTCATCCTCGATCGATCAACGATAATAAAACCATGACAACCGTGAGACAAGAGCTTCTGCGCTGAATCGCCAAAATAATCGAGATGCCGTCGTCTCGATGCGGTGAAACTCCACGAGGGTTGGTTCGAGGCCGGAAGGTGACCACCCTCGTCGGCAATCAACGGTAGCATGATACAGACAACCAATCCATGCCAAGAATGACATCAAACTCGCTCATCCCCAATACTAGAAGATCTACCGTAAGTAGCATGCTGCCTAAGTCTAACGGGCCCACTCCGATCTCCTGGGTGACGTCTAAAGTATCACCGGACGGTAGGGAGACAATCAATCGCCGCAACCTAACAGTAGGTAATCTACCAATCTCCCGCATAAAGGTACGGGATATAAAAGAATGCGAACTACAATATCAATCAAAATATCGCGAAGAATGCATAAATAGAAATCATCGCGGAAAACGGATCCGTCGGCCCACCGAGCATCCTCTCTGTAATCGCATGAACACGACCGGTCTCTGGCGGAGGAGGAGGTGGCAACTGCGGTGGGTAGAATCCGCCCGAGGCGTGGACTATGTGCCGATAAGGCGAGAGGATGGTGGATCGTGGGGGGACCGAGTCGACACGCCTGAGTCGGATGATATGGTCCTGGAGCAAAACTCTGGGGCACTGGAGTACTCTGCCCAAGCATGCCAAATGCGGAGGGGCTGCTCCCTGTGTTGTGAAGATTGGGCCGCCTCGATATGCCCTCGATCGACTAGACTGCCCCTCGACTGACCCTCGAAGTCGTGTGCTAAGCCGACAATCTTGGCTCAGGTGCCCGGGCAGTTTACTCCCAGCGAGCAAGCTGGGGTGAGGTGATCTCTGGATCCACATCTGAAACAATGAGTATCACCGGAAGGTGGTTGCCGGTTCTGCTGAGAAAATCGGGAACCCAGAAGAACTCTGACCTGACTGTCTGTGACTACTCTGAGGCTGTCCTGTCGCCTGAGTCTGCTGAACCTGCCCTGATGTCTGACCCGTATGCTTTCTTTTCCTGTCAGGATATGCTGTCTGCCGAGCTAACTCTATCATCAAAGCTCGATTCAATGCATCAGAGTAAGATGTAATCCCTAATCCGGCAAGCTGTACATGCAGATAACCATCCAATCCCTGTATAAACTGCATCATGCGAGTTCTGTCCTCCGCAACTAACTCTGGACAAAACTGAGCTAACCGGAGGAATTCAGTATTATACTCAGTCACTGAGCGATTATTCTGCCTCAGACTCATAAAATCCTGTCGGCGAGCCATCTGATAGGATAGTGGAAAGAAACGGCTCTCAAAAGCCTCTCTGAACCTGATCCATGTGACGTTGCGTTCACCAATAATAGAACGCTGAGTAATCCACCAGGCATTTGCTTCATCCCGTAAATGATAGGCAGCCAGCTCTGCTTTCTCCCACTCGGAGCAAGCCATATAGAAAAAAGTCTGCTCCATAGTCTCTATCCATGACAGAGTCATACTCGGATCGAGATCTCCGCGGAAAAGAGTGAAACGAGTCTTCATCGACTCGGCCAGTGCTGGAATCCTAGCTCGTGTAGCGACAATATCAGTGAGCTGTGTCGGGACGGCTGCAGGAACTGGCGAAAACACTGGAGCTGATACTACAGGTGGTACCGCGGAATAAACCGGAGGAGGAACTCCCGATGCTACTGTATATACCGGAGCATAAGCCGTCGGTGGTACTGCCTGGGGAACAAAAGTGGTGGCAACTGGAGGTACGGTAGGAAAAGGTACCGGATGTGGAGCAGCTGCTGCTACTGTAGGCACTGGGGGTACAGGTGCCACTGGTGTCGGGTACACTGTAGGTCCAGGTGGCGGTGGTGCCGAGTACGTCGTAGGCTGCTCTGGAGCAAATGTCGGGTACGCCAATGGTACACCTGATGGTACGGTAAACAGGGTAGGCGTGGATACCGTCGGTGTGGCCAAAGTAGGTATCTCCACAGGAGCTATCGGGATTTGAGAGCCCGATGCTCCCGCTGCATCCTGAATCTGTCCCTGACTGACAGGCTCACTAACAGTGGGCATCTCTGGCATATCCAGAGATCCCGTGGTCCTCCCACGTGGTCGTCCAGCACCACGTCTCGCAGCAATACGTGTGGATCGTCTCATATCTGTTAAATTAAATTACAGATATTACTTCCAATATAACAATCATAAAATAACAACATACCTATTTGCTGTCTGGAGTTGTTCCGTCGCTGTCCAGTCCCCAATTTGACCTCAAAATTCCAAACGTACATATCGCCGGAAATCCAAATAAATCCGACACGGAAATCCGAAACATAACCATATCGAAAATCCGATAATGCCCAGTTTGCCTCGCAAACCTGGCTAACCCAAATATCCAGAATACCAACAACCGGTATCCGATAAATCTCCAGAACACCAAAAGCAGGTATCATAACCCGCTCTAATACCAAATATATTGGTATCAGATAAATCTCAAAAATCCAAAATAAGAAACAAAAGATCGTAAAACTGTGCTCTGATACCACTAAATTGTCACGCCCCAGAGGAGTCCCTGTCCGAGAAAATTTCGGCAGCATCTCCCCTGTACGGTGGACAATCTGAAACTTTTCTACATCTCACAAATACCTCAGCCACAGGCGGCTGGAATAACAACAGTAAATAAAATCAATCACCACGCAGTTTATATATGTATTCAGCCTCTGGCTGTCACAACCACGCAGTTAATAAAAATAAACAACATAGTAATACTCTGACTCGAAATCAACCCTACTCAACTACACTCGTAAAGCCCAAATCCGATTTTTTTCTTACCTCTTCTGCCGTCCAGGCAGGCATGTAGTAGAGTAAATCCAAAACATACTAAAAGTCCATCCAACAGAAAGATTCCATATAATATCCATATGTAAGTCCAAAACAAAACTAAAACAAAGTCTGATAGCGAAAAGCTAGAATGAAACAACAACTCAAAAACCAGCAGAGGAGTAGCACTACGTGCTGTGGGGACCAGCGACTGGAACTCCCTCCTGACAGCATCAACCTGAAAATAACAACAATGGAGGCGGGGTGAGTCCAACACTCAGCAGGTACAATTGATATGCAAAGTAAAGAAACAACACCTAGCACTAATCATGCGTACAGTCTCCTGATAAGAATAAAAGTAAATGCAGAATGTACTAACCAGGTCCTGAGTATAAGGTCAAACAGTCCGAGTGGTATAGGAATCCTGTATGCATGTCAACCATAGGTATCCAAACAATATGCAGCAAATAAATGCAGCAACCACAAACACAAGCAATAAATGCATCATGCATATGATGCCAATGATGCGTCCTGGTCACCCCTGACGCGAGTCGAACATCTCATACAAAAGTGAGGCCGAGTGGGTAGGGCTGTGACAACCGTGCACTCTGTCGTCACTACTCCTGATGAGTGACCGAGTGGACGGGATGCTGTCGGAGTACACCTATCCTCCTACCCCAAATCATAGATGGGGGAGCACAATGCTCTCAACTCCCGGTACACGATGACGGGAGGAATCCCTGATAACACGTTGTGTCACACTACCCATGAGTGGACCAACGGTGCCTAACAAGTCCCTACTGCAACACACACTGCTGAATCGACCACTAACCCATGAGTGGTGGTGTGTGCAGATCCATGTAACTGGCGATGTGCTCAGCAATAATGGAGCGGACTATCGCACAGCATGCAATCATGCAAATGATGCATGGCAATAACCATATAAACATCCTGACCTAATCCATATATATAGAAAAGTGCATCATAGGTCAACGAATCCAAAACAATCCAAAGGTATACAGAAGGTATAAAACCTAGGTCCTGAACAGGGTCAAGCATGGCATATCACTACCCCCTATAAGCATGTATAGACAGGTAAAGTATACATGGGATATAAACAAATCAATCAATCAAATATGTACCAAGATTTGGGTAGTGATTAACCGAAATAGATAAGAAACATAATTAATGAAACATGTTAATTCCATTACTAAGCATATCAAAGACAACAAAAGTCAAAAGTACCCGCCTCCGATAAAATAGAAAGGTCGTATCCAAAATAGATCCCTCGTCGAGACACCGTCTCGAGTCAAAGTCCTGTGATATCAAACAGATAAGGTATTTAGCTATATAGCTAAATAAAAATCTCCAAACCTATTTAATAATCTTATCCATTCCTTAGAAATGGATTATTCCCATGTAACAAAACAAGCAATGGATTAAATTCAATACCAAATCCAATTCTATACCTAAACCTAATTCATCATGTATCAAAATTTACACGATACCTCAATTCACAGCCCCTCTTGATGCTGGAACAAAAGGAACTGCTCACTGGAGAGCTGCTAGAACCAAACGAAGTCCCCACAGAACTGAATCCCCCTGCTGAAATCCTTCCCATTGAGATCATGTTGAGTTCAATAAATGGAACCACAAATCAAACCACAATCCACCTGACCACCTAATCTTTTACCTTACTGTAAACAATCGGACCAAGCAGGAAGAACAAAACTTGACCCTTCTTGCTCCTGGCCGGAAACCACCCGAGCAGAGGTGTGTCGGTGAAAGACCTAGGGCACGGCTGAACCTGGTGGCCAGTGAAGGTGGGTCGGCGTCGGCACTGTGCAAACGGAGAATGCAAGGATCACGACGTTAGGGCAGAGAGGGACAGCAGCCGATGCTAGGCTGAGGAGGAAGATGAAGAGAGGCTTCGATCGGCGGCAGTGTTGCTCAACTAGGGCAGAGGCGTCGGCGTCGGCAGTGGTGACACAGAGGAAAGAAGAGAGAACGGCAGCGATGTCTCGTGAGGCGGCGGTGCTGCTCTCGTCGCCGGCGGCAGAGGATCGAAGAAGAAGAGGAGGAGGAAGAGGAAACCGCCGAGTGGCCGGCGGTTAGGGCTCGGAGGAGTCGGCTGAGAGGGAAATCGGCGTCGGGAGGGGAAAGACTCGGGTTCGGCTACAAAAGCAAAGGAAAAGAAAATAAAGAAATAAAAAGAAAAGGATATATTTATATAATCTTTTCCTCGCTTAAATCGGGTAGCCTAAACAGGCTTTTCCGGACCCCGTTTTTATCCCCGTGAACTTGTCCATACGAGCTCCGAAAAATTCCCGAAAAATTTCTAAAAATTCCGGAAAATTCCCTTACGATTATTCGCCTATTTTCGGTATTTTACACCAGTCGACTGGTAACGGGCAAATCAGCTTGCTGATTTCTTCCAAGCTCTATAAGAAGGAGATTGGGATGGCCGGCCAAGGTGACGAAATTAGATTTGGTTAAAGCCTAATTAGTAGTCACCAAAGTGCTCAAGGATCTCTTGTGTCCAAGTATTCTTGGTTGAAGTTGTGGTGAGGTTTCTCCACCTACAAGGAGGTTGAGCTAGCCGAAGTTTATCGGGGACTAATCCTCCGACGGATTGAGGGATCGTCCACCTTACGAACAGTCGTGGAGTAAGAGTAAGTTATCTCCGAACCACGTAAACGAATGTGTTAGCGGTTTACGTTTCCTTTCTTAGTCTTAGTCTTTAGCTTTCGTATTTGTATTTGTATTGTTTGTATTCTGTTGTGCTAGCAAATACGTAGGAAGCGAGTATTTGGGGATGCTGTCTATCCAACCCCCCTTCAAGCCGGCCACCGATCCTCCTACATAGTCTTCACCAACAGTCAAGCAGTGACTATAAACCCTTATCTACATCAATAGTCGAGTGACGACTATAAACCCTAGTGTTCATCAATAGTCAAGCAACAACTATAAATCCTCATCTACGCCTTCAACAGTCGAGCAACGACTTTAAATCCTAGTGTATATTAACAGTCGAGCGGCGACTATAAACCCTCGTCTATGCCTTCAACAGCCGAGCGGTGGCTATAAATCAGAGTCTACGATGAATATAGGCCAAGAAGTTGCTCTAAACCCAAGTCCATGACAAATAAAGCTGATCGAGGAGTATATAAGCCGAGAATAAGGCTGACAAGGAAATATGCTACTCCTAGAAGCAACAGTTCTCTGCTAAAATGAGGTCGTTTGGCTAGACTAGAGTGATTACTCTAACAACATAGTGGCCAGTTATATCGACAACCAGGAGCGCAGGGAACCATACTTAGAAATTTTTCAAAAAATGATAAATGGTTCATGGCCCTACTTGAGCCGAGCGGCAATGCATTCATTAACAAATGCAAACCCCAACAAAGGGAAGAAACGCCAAACGACAATGCATGAGGGAACACTGTAGAAAGCAACTAAACAAATATTCGTCGAATGGGTGATCATGTATTAACACTTAGAAAATATTCTACAAGGTAGCAAGAGACGATACAAAAGTAGGTGAGCTTCGCAGTGGGCGGGGATCACTCAAGCTAATCCAGCATGTCATCAGGCAGTGACTCGGTCAGCTTGTCTCGACTGATGACCTTATTGGTCATTGAGGTTGGAATATAGCCACTGCCCTTTAGCTGGTCGAGTGTCCCATCAATGGCAAGGTTGAAGAGGCGGAGCACCCGGTCAGTAAGCTGGTCATTGAAGGGCCCGATTGGAGGTAATCCCGCTTCAGAATCTCAAACCGACTAGACTCTGCGCCTTGATAAACTTCCAAGGTTGTTCAGGAGGCCTCCAGCTCGGCCTTCATAGAAGCTAGCTCGCCATCTTTAGTGGCCAGCTGCTTGCTCAGTCGATCGGGTATCCTACTCGACATTCAAAGCTGCCTCCGCCTCCTTCAGGATCTGAGTCAGGATCCAAGCCTCTTTGTTCTTGATCTTCAAGTCCTCAATGGCTCGGAGCTTCCTGGCATTGGTCGGATTGACCTTCGCCTCAAAGGAGCTGGCCTGCTTATTAAGCCTCGCTAGTTAAGAATCCTGCTCGGCGCTCTTGCTCCTCTCTGCCTCAGCAACTCAGAGTTCTTCTATAGATCGGCCCTCAATTGGATCCCCTCGGCAATCAACTACTCTAAACGCGCCTGAGAAGCCATCGACTTGCCACTCGAGGCACTCATTTGTTGGACTTCATGCTCCAGAAATGCTAGCCTCTAGCATATGGCCAAGTTCTCAACCTAGTACTACAGCGACAAGGAGATTGTAAGGGTTGAGCGGGCAACAACAAGTAAATATAAAGGCAGTATATATACCCCCAGTGGTCATTTGGGTATGGTTGTTCGCTAATTCCCCTAGAGAGATAATCTCCACACGGACCCTGGCATCGGACCATATTTATGCTAGCGGCCCTTGGATCCAAATCTGGTGCTCGAGGGTGCAAGACGCAATGTTGCTTGGACTGCACCATTCATCGGTAGGCAAATAGATGATGGTCGTTATTTGTCTCTGGCCACTCAGGCCAGAGGGCTCCAAAGTCACCTTGCCCGTGGACTTGGCCATTGGGGACGATCGGATGATAAACACTTATGTTGCTACCGAGGATAGAGGTGGCATGTAGGCGATCAATAGCACACAGATTGTCCTCGGTGGTAGCCCAGATAGCGACGACGTCCGGTTGGATAATAGGGAAGTATGGAGCACTGCAGCTCCTTGCTCGAGAAGAGCGAGCGTTGATGTCTCATCTCACTCAAAGGCAGGGTGTGAGTCGGCTCAGGCGAGTGTTTGCAGGGCTGATGTGGCAGAGCTGGAGGAAGCTTCCCCACGATGCCTCTTGCGCCATTCCAGGAGTTCACCAAAAGTGGCCGACTCCGAAGCCACCACGATCGGTAACATCGAAGGCCGTTCTGAAGGAAGGTCAGCTGTAGCGGCCGCTGCCCCACTAGCCATCGTCTGACTCGCTCCACCCTCGCTGATCGATGCAAGAGCCTCGCTTATCTAGCTGAGAGGATCTTCATGGTTGTCGACCAGCTATAGGCCGTGACACTCCTGTTCAGCCACCCCTGTGGCATTGATCTTGACATCCACAAGTCTGCTCTTGCCAGCGAGACGTGCCCTCAACAGAATGTGGGCTACAAAAAAGAAAGAAAAATCAGTTAGATTCAAAGATAAAGAGAAGAAAGAGCATACCTAGGCTGGACAGAAGCCGTGTTCGGATCGAGCTTAAGCCGAACATGTAAAGGACGCCCTCCAATAGCAGCCGGTGAATGTGATACTTCTAACTTGCTAAGATGGAGGCTGCTTGGAGATAATTCGATCAGCTTCAGTATCTCCTGAGCGACGGTTGCTTCATCACTTCCATTTGCCATCCAATCGGGAAGTCGGGACACTCGAGAAAGTGAACAAAAAAGTAATGTTCCCTCCAATGCTTATTGGAGGATGACATTTTATCAAAGAAAACTAAGCTCACTCGGACTTAGAACAAGAAGGTCCCCGACTCAGACAATTTAGGGTAATAGAAATAATGGAAGACTTGAGATGTCAAGGGAAGGTCATGCAGGCGGAAGAGAACTACTACCCACATAGCAACCTAAAGGGGTTCAGCATGAATTGATACGAAAATATTTATAGATGACAGAAAAGAAGGGATGAATGGGAAATCGAAGGCTTGCACTAAACTGGTCCTTGAAGAAGGTCAAAAAGCCGACTGACGATTCATGTGGTCGGTCGTAAGCGGAGGGAATAACAACTTGATAGAAGAGGGAAATGGTAAGTGGATTTCATCTTTTCTATGTCATCCCCGTCAAACTTGGACTCGATGGAAGTATACCAAAGTCCAGGGACAGGCATAGGAGGTTGTGGAGAATCAGCCATCGAAAACCAGAAAGGCGAGAAGAAGCAAGGCAAAGATTCGATAAAGAAAAGAAAGAGGAACCTTATTGGAAGAGGACGTCGGCGAAGATGAGGAGAGGAGGCGTCGCAGAGATTGCTCGGGGACGAAAGTGCAAGGCACGGTGAAGACAACGACGAGCAAAAGGTAGGTTTATGAACTTCGCGGTCGATCACCCATAGCCGTCCGATCAAGGGTTGCGTAAAATTAGGACAAAATCTGGCCGTAGAATTTGAAAAGGCATCTATCACATTATCAGCGGATATCCGCCTATCACGTCAAATGTGCAGCGGCAGAAAGTGGGGCGTGTGGTAGTTGGCTACGGGAAAGCATTAATGGGACTTAATTAAAAGGCATGGCCACGTGCTCGGCCATAATTATTGAGGATTTGCACAGTTTTCCAGAAATTTAGATGACGTTAGCTATTATCACTAGGTGCTCGTCCGAGAGAGCACAGGGAAAGGAAAAAATTCGCTAAGTGTTGGTGTCAACCATCCCGATCGACACAGATATCCGACTAGGGTACAACCAAGCTGCCGATCCAACACCAAACTTATGAGGTATGACCCGAGCGGAAGCTACACGCCCAGGCCAACATATGAAGCAGTGCGATGATGTAATGTGAGCCAATCACAAGTTTGAGACAAAAAGGAATGGCCGATCGGCGAGTCAAATCGCCGAGTCAGTGCCCAAACTTCGTTGCTCATTACATCTGAATGAAGATTAGTATATATTAGCCGACCAGTATCCAGAGCACAGAGAGTGTTCGATTGGTGGAGGTTATCAAATGCACTACTTGTCCAGTCAGTCAGACTTGCAGCCTCATTTGACTAGACTTGAGGGGAAGGCTTGTGATGCGGTGATAAAGGAGGCCCACTAAGTGTGGGCCAAAGGAGGATATGGAGGTCAAAGTCAAGGAGGTCAACACTAGAGGGCTAATAGGCCCATCAAAGGGTATCCGAGTGGAGCTCTACATCATGGGCCAATCGAGCATGTTTTGCCCGACCAGTAAAGGGATGGGTCAAGTGAAGCGCTCATGCAACCAAGATCATCAGAAGTTCATCATGGAGCAGAGGAGCGTTGAGATGACCAGAGCGTTATTCTAGTCGGGAGAGAACATACTATCAAGACTCGTCGTCGGATGGAAGAGTAGCCGAGTCCAGCCGAGCGGAGGAGTACTGGGTCGAGCGACTATCTCGCTTGACCGATTAGCGGGATCGCTGACTTATCTCAGGATATCCTTTTGGGAGATAGCATCGCCAACACAGGTTATGGTCAACAGGTGGATCGTATGGCGACAAATTAGAGGGCGTGCCCACAGTCAATTGGAGAACATGTCCAGGACCAATTGAAGAACATGTCCATGACCACGTGTCCAGGACCAATTGGGGAACGTAACCCCGATCAATGGGAGAACGTGTCCATGCCTCGAAAAACGCACACGTCACCCACCAGGGCATTATATAAATGGGGGTTCGTACACCAACGAAGGTACGCATTATTCACTGTTTGCGTGTGTACTACTATTGTTCTGTCTTCTTCTTCGTGTCGGTAACTGACTTGAGCATCGGAGGGCCAAAATCGGGGACCCCTTCCCTGGTTCGGCACTGACGTTTCTTGTGCTTGCAGATCAAAGCGTGTTCTACATCCAGTCAACAGAGCAGCCACATCTCTAGCTTTCCGTCTCTACGATTTCGGACAGGATCAAATGGGTTAATAATGAAGATGAGAGACTATCATCGTCATCCAATTCTAAGATCTTGCAACAAAAACTTAGGAAAGTTAGTCTAAGGCTAACTCAACAAACAAGCTGGTGGGCATAAAACCCCTAGGATTAAGAATAATAAGTTAGAAAGGAAAAGTTTTGATATCAAAGTTTAATGATATAAAAACGACCTTAGAGAGATTCACAAATGGGTCTAAAAATTTATATATGATATTGCAGAGGCAAAGACCTTATTTTGAGAAGACTAGTTTAGGTTTATGGTACCAAGACTTCGAATTCCAATTTTTAAGAGTAGTTTGTCGTTTGGCTTTAATTGCTTTCCATGGAATGGATACTCCTAAGATAGTAGTTACTCTTTTATTTATTTCCATTGTTGCATTAGTTGTAGTTGTCCTTTATCCGAAGGGAATGACTAATTGCCTATCTTTCTCGTAGTATGCACATACGCACTCACATGAAAGCAGAGTATTGAACTCTAGCAAACAACAACTTCTAAGCTTTTATAGATTCAATGATTTTGTGAGTGCACGAAGTATATTGAAATAGACTTTCACTTTTATATAACATCATTTATGATAGCAAAACCCTTTTAACCGCAATCTATTTCTTTAACCAAACTTAAAATTCACTTTGACTAAGTCACCTTGAGTTTACTAGAATGTTGAAATATCATCTTTGTTCTACCTCAACTTGATCTCTTAGTTATACGAGTTAATTGTATATATCTCTCTGTACTAAAAATTACATAAAATTAACATATTATTATAATATATATAGGCTTCTTGTTAGCCTTCACCAAAAAACATGCTAGAAAATTTATTTTCCATTTCTTTAAAAATTTTGAACTGTTAAATTATTAAGAAATACCTTAGGTTCATAAAAACAATCTTAATAATCTATCTCAATATATATAGGTTGGTCAAAAATTTGAACACTGACAAGGCAAATGATGACCGCTGCTCAGAATTTAATTAGCATTTATTTTTATTTCATCTTTTTGACTAATCATATAGATAAATTTTTGAAATTATCAAATTATGTATTTAGTTTTAAAATTACCAAATAATATATTTATTTTTCATTTTATCCGTCATATAAAAATCAGTTAACTAATAAAAATAAATTAGTTAAATCAATTTCTGTTTAGAAATCAATCGACTGACTTTTAACATTAGTCGAATCGATTTCTTTATATGCTGAAGCTTCGAGAAAATCAGTTAATTAATAATGAAAATTAGTCAAATCGATTTACTTTAGTATCAAAATCGATTTTGGACAAAACTGGCTGATGGATCAAATGACCTCAGATTGACATGAAACTAATTTTTATGTGTTTGTCTAGTTCTCTTGATTATATCCATGTCCTTAAACATCAATTTAAGCCAATATATCTAGAGCAGTGATATCTTGAACACGAATTAGACGAACACATAGAAACTAGTTTTATCTCAATCCGAGGACGTTTAGTCCATCAGTCAATTTTATCCAAAATCAACTAATAGACCTAAATAACTCAGAATGACATGAAAATAGTTCTTATGTGTTTGTCTAATTCTCCTAATTATATTCATACTCTCAAATATAAATTTGACCAATATATTAAGAGCAATGATTTTTTGAATACGAATGTGTTTAAAAAATCTAATTCATTTTTAAAAAATCACTACTCTCGATATATTGAGTCGAATTTATATTTGAAGGTATGAATATAATTAGAAGAACTAGATGAATACATAGAAACTAGTTTTATGTCAATCTGAGGACATTTAGTCCATTAGTTGAACTCAGACTGACATGAAACTAGTTCCTATATGTTTATCTAGTTCTCTTAATTATATTCATGCCTTTAAACGTCAATTTGACCTAATATATTCAGAACAATGATTTTTTAAATATGAATATGTTTAAAAAAATCTAATTTGTATTCAAAATATAAATGCTCTCAATATATTATGTCAAATTGACATTTGAAAGCATGTATATATAATTAGGAGAACTAGACGAACACATATGAATAGTTTTCTATCATTTTAAGTTGTCTAGATCCATTAGCCAATTTTGGACAAAATGGTTGATCGACTAAATGTCCTTGGATTGACATGAAACTAGTTCCTATGTGCTTGTCTAGTTCTCCTGATTATATCCATACACTCAAATATCAATTTGACTTAATATATCAAGAGCAGTGTTTTTTTTAATATGACTTAGATATTTTGAACACATTCGTGTTCAAAAAATCACTACTCTCAATATATTGGGTCAAATTGATGTTTGATAGATCTAGATAACTCAGAATGATATGAAACTAGTTCATATATGTTCGTCTAGTTCTTCTGATTATATTCACGCCCTCAATTTTAATTTAACTTAATATATTAAGAGTAGTGATTTTTTGAATATGAATATATTAGAAAAATCTAATTTAGTGTTAAAAAAATCACTATTATCAATGCATTGAGCTAAATTGATATTTGAGAACATGGAGATAATAAGAAGAACTAAATAAATATATAAGAACTAGTTACATGTCATTTTGAGTTGTCTAGGTTCATTGGCCGCTTTTGGGAAGATCAAACGTCCTCAGATTGACATGAAACTGGTTCTTATATGTTGATCTAGTTCTCTTGATTATATTCATACCCTCAAACATAAATTTAACTCAATATAATTAGAGTGGTGATTTTTTGAAAATTGATTCGACTATTTTCATTTGTGTTCAAAAAATCATTACTCTAAATATATTTGGTCAAATTAATATTTGAGAGCATACATATAATCAGGAGAATTAATTAGACAAATACATATAAACTAGTTTTATGCCAATTTGAGATTCCTTGGTCCATCAATCGATTTTGCCCAGAACCAACTTTGATACTAAAGCAAATCGATTCGACTGATTTTCATTATCAGTCGACTGATTTACTAGAAAATTTGGCACAGAAAGAAATCGATTCGACTGGTGTTAAAAACCAATCAATTGATTTCCAAGTAGAAATCGATTCGACTAATTTATTTTTATCAGTCGGTTGATTTTTACACTAGGGATAAAACAAAAAGTGAATACGTAATTTGATAATTTTGAAATTAACCTACGTGATTTGATAATTTTGAAAACTTACCTATCTAGTTAGGTAAATTATTGTTTTTATTTAGTTGGTACAAGGTATTTAATTCTTATTAATTTTAGCGATGATCGGATTGACCCCACTGAAAGTTTTGATTAGCCACCCAGATAAATTATGAAGCGCTGGATGGCTATTCACTGGAGGAACATTTCTCAGATGGCCTGCGTTCTCAGGAGGTCTATTTAGACGACCCGTGTTCTCAAGATGGCTACTCACTGGAGGAAAATTTCTCTACCGTGCACCACAACTGAGTCTCAACTTCAAGATGCTTGGGAACATCACCGGAGGTCCAAGGGCTTAATTGGCATTTATTACATATGATTATTGTCTATCAGTTAATTTGCCTGCAGTATGCAAGTAGAACGATTTGTTCACGCGAATTCAATCATCTTTTAATTGATCATTCCACAAATGATCTGTTAATCGTCTTAGGAGGCTGAGTTCCCAAATGATTCGAGAAGCTGAGTAGGGAGGTAAGGAGGTGGAATTGCTAAGACACTCGGGTAGCCGAGTTGGTAAGTCGGGAGGCTGAGTCACGAAACAACTTGAGAGGCTGAGTTGCAAAATGACTTGAGAGGTTGAGTCAGAAGATCAAACTATCAAGTGACTTGGGTGGTGAGTCGAGAGGTTGGGAGGTCAAGTTGGGTTGTTGGGAGGGCAAACTACAAGATGACTCGGAAGCCAAGTAGGAGCTCTACTGAGCACAACCAAGTCCTGTGATAAATATAATTTTTTGAAACTAGATTCATCCTATCTCTAACCGTGTTTAGAGATTCGAATGGATCTTTATTTCTTAAGAAACAACGACTCATTCAATTTATTAATCAAGTATTGGTTATTGCAAATGGAACACTGTAATTGAACATTATGACAAGAAAGACAAAGAAAGAACAGAGAAACAAACAGCGGTGAATAGGAACAACAAGAGAATGAGGGAAAAGTTGAAGGATGATTCGATGATCTGTTACCTAGGGATCAATTAATGGTTGCTTGTTCCAATCAACAATCATTAATGTGTTTGTTTTGACCTTTGATGGATTGATATAGTTGATATCTGTATTTTAATAGATTTTACGGTTAAATCTCAATGAATATAAAATACTAGTTTGATGTCTGACCTCTCACATATAAAGGGTCGTTATACTATGATAAAATACACTCCATAATTTATCTATCTATATATATTTTATTGTGGGATTGATGATATTAGACTCTGTGAATGAATGATATCATATTTTACTCAAATAACTTGTTCATTCCAAGTTTGATGTCTTGGATTTTCACCCTCGGTGTGTTAATTTCATATAATTTTATTCATTTTCATTTTCTTTTCCAACAATCATGATAGTTTATCATGTCATACACATGATCCATGGTATTAATACCCTTCGTTGAAGATGGTTTGCATTTGACCGACACGGAGCACGACTATGCTGGCATGCACAGTCAGACCCATGTTAGCTACTAAGACATGGGGGCATGATCGTGATGGGAGGCATGACACGGCCAAGCCAGGCTATGTCATCCGCTAAGGTACGAGGCACAACATAAAGTCGTGTTGGGAGGCACAACCGAGCCATGCCAAGTTCTATAAGTTTTTGATGAGTTTCAGAGAAGTCTTTCCCACAGTCATTCTGGAGGGCACGACTAAGTTGTGCTATCGAACACAGTTGACCGTGTTTGGGTATGAGGAAACAGACACGCTCGTGCCACGAGCATGCCTAGGGGTACTTTTTGGTCATGCCTTATACTAGAGGCAACGGGAGTTACAAGATTTTAGGTTTACTTGTATTTTTAGTCCAAAATATCATACATGGCTTGGGTTGTATAAATAAGATCATTATAACTCTAAATCTAATTCTAATAGAGAGTTATTGACCATTTTGTGAAGTAGACACATCGCCGAACTACGGTAATTTTTCGTTTTCTCTCCTCTCTCGATTCCTTTTCTTATTTGGCTTTCTTCTTTGTAGTTTTCTTCACTATATATTGTTATGACATAATATCAACAACCAGTATCGGAGCACAAGTCATTATGTCTCGGATCTCTTCTGCAAAATTTGATATAGTGAAGTTCAATAGAACTAAAAATTCGGATTGTGATAGAGAAGGGTTAAAGATTTGCTGGTGCAATAAGGCATGACAAAGACACTAGATGAAAAGAAATCAGATAGTATAGAGAAGACAGATTAGGAGAACTTCAAGCGAAGGTGATGGTAATGATCAAACTTTGTCTAACAAACGACATGATATATCTATTAGAGTGTATACTAAAAGTCTAGTTTTTTATATAAATATTTATTTTGAAATAAGAATCACATTGGTCAAATGTCTACATTTACATGCTAAGTGTAGTTGTTCATTTAATTTATACTGAAGATAACATGGTGTGTGGTGTCACACAGAAGATTATGTTATCAGTACCTTATACATTATAAATAGTTGCTCACAACCAAGATGGAATGGGGCAAACCATTGGAATGGTTGTAGTCTAATTTGGTATTAATTTATCTTGACTATAAAATTACACTAGTATACTCTGAGTGTATTGAGCATGATCATTTGAGGTTGTTCTTTTGATACTGACTGTTAAAAAGAACAAGACCTCTGTTATTATGGAAGTGTGTACTCTTAATCATGATATAATAACAAGCACGTATACTTAATATTTATTTCTTTAATTTATCAAAGGGTGTGATTTAGTTCGTTAAATCAATAGGCCTGATAAGTTGGGAAATGATATTATTTATATGGTGTATTGTTGATTATAGAATGAAACTGTATCTTAGTAATCTAGGTTGATAATGTCCCCTTGAGGAGCTCATAAGGATTGTCATGTAAACCCTGCAGGTGGACTTAGTCCGACATGACAATAAAGTTGAGTGGTACTACTCTTGGAGCTAGATATTAATTAAGTGAGTTGTTAGTAACTTATTTAATTAGTGGACATTCGATATCTTAAACACAGGGATACTAACACACTCATAATAAGAAGGAGCCCATATTATAATATGGTATTGGTGCGGTAGTGCAATAATAACTCTTTAGTGGAATGAGATATTATTGATGAACTTGAGTTGGGTGTTCGGGGCGAACACGGGAAGCTCAAGTTCATCGGGAGACCAAAACCAATTCCTCCTCTCGGTCCCTGTTGTAACCTCTTATTTATAAAGCCTTATATCCACTTAGAGTCAAGCTTCTTACCTATCTCTTTGTGGCCAGCCAAGCCAAGCTTGGAGCCCAACCTAGGGCCGGCCAAGCCAAAGGATGGAGCCAAGATTAATGGTCGGCCAAGCTTGGAGCCCAAGCAAGGTGGCCACATTAAATTAAAAGGGTGTTTTAATTTTTAAAATCTTTCCTTTTGTGGAAGCCATGGTTTTAAAAGAGAGTTTTTAAATTTTAAATCTTTCCTTTTATAGCTTTTAAGAGAAAAGTTTGATATCTTTCCTTATTTGTAGTTAAAAGGAAGATTTTAATTTTTGATAAAACTTTCCTTTTTGGTAACCATCCACATGTTTTAAAAGAGAGATTTTAATTTATAAAATTTTCCTTTTATAACCTACAAGGGATTTAAAAGAGAATTTTTTTAATTAAAATTTATTACCGGAAACAAACAAGGAAGTTTTAATTTTGTGTTTAAAACTTTCCTTGTTTGGAGCACAAGGAGATGGCCGACCATGACTAGTATAAAAGGAAGTTTTATTTTTTTTGTTTTAAAACTTTCCTTTTTAGTCATTAGCAAGGAATATTAGGAAGTTTTAATTATGTTTAAAACTTTCCTTTTTTGCCAAGACCAAGGATTATAAAAGAGAAGGAGGGGGTGCCTCACCCAAGAACACATCTTCTATTCCTCTCTTCTAATCCTTGGTGGCCGACCCTATTCCTTTTCTCTTCTCCTTTTGTTTTCTTCCTTGGAGGCCGGCGGCATCAATTATGGGAGTCTCTTGGTGGCCGGTTACTTGAAGGAGAAGAAGAAGAGAATGAAGCCCTCTTGTCTAGCATCCTTTGGAGGATAGTTGGTGGCCGGATCTTGGAAGCCTTGGAAGAAACTTGAGTGGATTTCATCTTGGAAGATCGTCTCCCACACGACGTCCAAGAGAAGGAGGGGAATACAACAGAAGATCAAGAGATCTATAAGCTACAAGAGGTATAACTAGTTATTAGTTTCTACATCATAACTAGTTCATCTTTTGTATAGATCTAGAAAAACCAAACACAAGAGGTTATCGGTTTTAAGTTATCGTTTTTGTTATCGATTTTATTTTTCGATTTCATGTTTCGATAATGTGTTTCTATTGAGGTCTCTAAAGTTAAACCTAGTTTACTGTAAGAAGTTAAATATCCAAATTCTTTGTGAGGCTTTGTCTAGAAAGTGGTGGATGATCTCATACCCAAGATGGCCTAGTGCCTCGCCATGTTTAACCTGGAAGTCGATCTTTGAAATAGATATTTGATAACTTTTGTAATAAATATGGTTTAACTTAGGAAGATTACATTGGTTAAACTTGGAGTAAGAATGTTAAGTTTCGTTCCCAATCCAAGTTTAACTTCTAAAGGACAATTTGGATTAATAATGTTAAGCATCGTTTGTAATCCAAATTTAACTTCAGTAGAGCACATGAGTATCTAGGATAGTTCTATGCTTGTACAAATTTTTGTACAGACGAACTAGGACGGTATTCCAAGTAGCAATCAGCGATATCACGTTATGAACAAGGAATCACCGGTGGTAGTTTAACAGAAATTGCTGTCCAAATCTCTGACAAACAAGATTTATCTTAAACATAAGTTGTTTGGACTTAGGATGTTAGAGGGCATAGATCTACGCTAGGGCATAGATTTGGGCTTAGGATGTTAGAGGGCATAGATTTGGGCTTATGATTTTCAATCAAATCGTGAGTGATCTGAAACGGATTGATATGAAGATCAAAGATGAAGACAAGGCTTCTATGTTGTTGAATTCTCTACTATCATCTCCTATGTACAAGAATTTAGTTACAACTCTTATGTGGGAGAAGAAAACTCTCAAGGTAGAGGAAGTCACAAGTGTTCTATTCGGATTTCATCAATGGAAGAAATCTAGTGATGAGACATCACAAGGTGAATGGATCATGGTGAGAGGTAACCAGGAACTTGGTAGAAGCAAGACTCGATATGGGTCCATAATGATAATAAGGCCTAATCTAAATCGAGGAAAAAAAAGAAGATCACATGCTATAAGTGCAGAGTAAAGGGTCATATCAAGAGAGATCATCCAAAGAGAAATAAAACTAATGCAGAGAGTAAAGATGGTTCATCAAAGTCTACAAACATAGCGGAGGAAGAAAATTTAGAGAGTGACGATGGTGATATGTTTTCTGTTCTATCTAGTTCAAAGCAATTAATAGATTCTTGGATCATGAATTTATCGTTCTTATCACATGATACTTAACAAAGAATTAGTTTGACACTTATAGATTAGTTAATTCTGGTTCTGATATGATGAAAAATGATGCATCTTGTAGAGTCATTGGAATAGAGAATGTTAGACATGTACCAGATCTAAAAAAGAACTTGATTTTATTGGACATGTTGGATGGTAGCAGTGTTAGTTGGTCCTAGGAAGATCGTACCGGTTCCACTGTACAAAAATTTTGTACAAGTGTCGAACCTATCCTAACAACCTATTATGTTCTAAAGAAATTAAATTCGGAATCGCAAACGGAACTTAACATTATTGATTCTAAATTTAACTTATCTGTTCTTAATGGTTTAGACTTGGATCGCAAACGATGCTTAACATTATTGATCCAAATCCACCTATGTTATAAATTCAATTAAATATTAATTTCAGAAATCGACTTCCAGGTTAAACATGTCAAGGCACTAGGCTTTCTTGGATATGGGAGCAACCACCACTTTCTAGACAAAGCCTTTCAATGAAATCTAATATTTAATTTCCTTATATAACCCTAGGTTTAACCAAAAAGAATAATCAAATCACAAATTCTAAAAACAAAAAAACACAAACTCAAATAACAAATAACAAATTTGAAACCTTGAATTATATGCCTCTTGTGTTTGGAATTCATACAAAGAAGAGCTAGTATGATGCGGAAAATAATTACTAGTTATACCTTTCTTTGTATGCAACGACCTCTTGATCTTCTACCGTATTCCTCTTCTTATCTCGGACGTTGTGTGGGCAACGATCTACCGAGATGAGAACCACCCAAACCCTTCTTCTTCCTTTCTTGCAAGTTTCGGCCAAAGCACTCCTCCTTGAGATGAAGAGTTTCGGCCACCACCACCAAGCTCCAAGGGATGCTAGAAACAAAGCCTCCTTTCTCTCCTTCTTCTCCTAGCCAGAACCAGCCACCAACAAGAGCTCCAAGAGAGGGATGAAACCGACCACTAAAGAAGAAGAGAAGAGGAGAAGAGCAAGGTCTAGGGTTGGCCACCACCAATGAAGAGAGGGAGGAAAATATAATAGAGTTGTGTAAATTGTGAGGCACCTCTACCCCCTCTTTTATAATCCTTGGTCTTGGCAAATAAGAAAAATTTAAATAATAACTTTCTTATTTTCTTTGTCATGAAAAGGAAATTTTAATTAATTAAAAATAATTTCCTTTTCTTAAATCAACATGGCAAGCCACCTCATAGCTCCAAGCAAGGAAAGTTTTAACACAAGAATTAAAACTTCCTAATTTGTTTCTGGAAATTTTTAATAAAAAATTTCTATAATAATTTTTCCCTTCATGGTTGGTTATAAAATAAAATTTTATAAATTAAAATTTTTCTATTAAAACATGTGGATGATTTCCAAAAAGGAAAGTTTTCTCTAAAATTAAAATCTTCCTTTTAATCTACAAATAAGGAAAGATATCAAATCTTTTCTTAATCTTTTGTAGAAGCTTATAAAAGGAAAAAATTTATAATTTTAAAACTCTCTTTTAAATCATGAACATGGTTACAAAAAAGGAAAATTTTCTCAAAATTAAAATCTTCATTTTAATCTACAAATAAGGAAAGATATCAAATCTTTCCTTAATATTTTGTAGAAAGCTATAAAAGGAAAGATTTAAATTTTAAACTCTCTTTTAAAATCATGGAATCCACATAAGAAAAATTTTAAAATAAAAATCCTTTTAATTTAACTAGGGCCAGCCACAATAAGCTTGGGCTCCAAGCTATGGCCGGGCCCCCAACTTGGTTCAACCCTTGGCTTGGCCAGCCCAAGCTTGGGCTCCAAGCTTGCTTGGCCGGCCACCTAAGGGTGGGTAAGAAGTGGGTATGTGGTGGGTATAATTCTCTATATACAAGAGGCTATGATAGGGACCGAGAGGAGGAATTGATTTTGGTCTCCCAATGAAACTAAGCTTCCCGTGTTCGCCCCGAACACCCAACTTAATTTCATCAATAATAATTCATACCACTAAAGAATTATTATTGAACTACCGCACCAATCCCAAATTATATTTTGGGCTCCTTCTTATTATGAGTGTGTTTGTCTCCCTGTGTTTAAGATGTCGAATGTCCACTAATTAAATGAGTTACTGACAACTCTTTTTAATTAATATCTTAGTCCAAGAGTAGTACCACTCAACCTTATCGTCATGTCAGATTAAGTCCACCTGCAGGGTTTAACATGACAATCCTTATGAGCTCCTCTTAGGGACATTATCAACCTAGATTACTAGGACACAGTTTCCTTCTATAATCAACAACGCACACTATAAGTAATATCATTTCCCAACTTATCGGGCATATTGATTTATCAAGCTAAATCTCACCCTTTGATAAGTCAAAGAAATAAATACTAAATATATGTGCTTGTTATTATATTAGGATTAAGAGCACACACTTCCATAATAACTAAGGTCTTGTTCTTTTAATAAATTAGTATAAAAAGAACTTACCTTAAATAGTCCTACTCAATACACTCAAAGTGTACTAGTGTAATTTTATAGTTAAGATAAACTAATACTAAATTACACTATGACTATTCCAATGGTTTGTTTCTATCCATCTTAGTCGTGAGCTACTGTTTATAATTTATAAAGAACCAATAACATGATCTTCTGTGTATGACAACACACACTATGTTATCTACAATATAAATTAATTGAACAACTACACTTAGCATGTAGACATTTTTGACCAATGTGATTCTTTATTTCAAAATAAATGTTTACAAAAGCTAGGCTTTTAGTATACACTCTAACAAGCAACTGTTGTTATAAATCTATGAGCAAAGTAATAAGAGTTAGTAAGGAGTTCTGACGGTGATAAAAGGGCATAAATTAGTAGGGAACATCTACAGATTGCTAGGTACTATAGTTGTAAGTGGAGCTGTCACTATAGAATCTGAATCAGATAATATAATCTTATGGTATATGCAATTGTGTGTCATATGAGTGATCATGCGATGTTGGCACTTTATAAAAGAGATTTATTGAAGGGTGTCAAAGTATACAAACTCAACTTTTGCAAGTATTGTGTTCTTGAAAAACAAACTAGAGTGTAGTTCAAAATAGTTCCACACAAGAAAAAGGGAATTCTAGACTATGTGTATATAGATCTCTGGGGGCCGACCAATATAGCATCACATGGTGGACACTTATATTTTGTGAGCTTCATCGATGATTACTCACAGAAAGTCTGGGTGTACTTCATGCATAACAAGTTAGAAACTTTCTCAAAGTCCAAGATGTGAAAAACTTAAGTAAAGAATTAGACCAAAAGGAAACTCAAATATATGAGATTAGATAATGATATTAAGTACACAAATTTGAAGTTTTAGGAATTTATGAGTAACATGGTATTAAGAAACACTTCACAATTCGAAAGACACCGAAACAAAAAGATGTAGCTGCGAGGATGAACAGAACGATAATTGAGAGAGTTTGATGTCTCAAGTTCAATGCAGGGCTTGCGAAAAACTTTTGGACAAAAGTAGTAAATATGACATATTTCTTGATTAATCAATTACCAAGGGTAGAACTAGATGACGAAGTGTCAGAGGAGGTATAGATAGGAAATCTGGTTGATTACTCTAGTCTGAGAGTGTTTGGATGTCCGACCTACATACATGTATCTAGTGAAGATAGATCAAAGCTGGATGTGAAGTTAAAATATTGTATTTTTCTAGGTTATCAAAAAGGGGTGAAAGACTTCAAGATTTGATATTCAAAGTCAAATAAGGTGGTGATTAGTAAAGATATAATATTTGATGAAAGAGTCATGTTACTGCATACTCAGGAAGAAGAAAAATAAATACTAGAAAACTACAACAAATAAAAGGATATTGTGCAGGTAGAGCTAGAAACTCATGATCTTGATGAAGTTAGTTCAAAGCACATGGAGCATTAGACTATAGTCACAGAGAGGATTAGACGTACAATCAAACCATCTACTAGGTATAGTTTTGAGGACTTGGTTTCTTATATACTTAGTTCTAAAAGCAGAGATATACTATTTTTTAGGAGACAATACGCAGCTCAAAGAAGGACAAGTGGATGAGTATTATGGCAGACAAGATAGAGTCATTGTAAAAGCACCAAACATTGGATATGGAAGATCTTCGTAAAGGTAAAAGGGTTATAAGATGCAAGTGGGCATATAAGAAGAAAGAAGTCATCTCAAAAAAGGATGAGGAGTTCAAGGCTCAATTAGTAGCAAAAGGTTAGCTTTGGTAGGATATTAACTATGATGAGATATTTTCTTCAGTGGTCTGAGATACATCTATCAGAGTGATGTTAGCTTTGGTAGTACATCATGATTTATAGTTAAAGCAAATGGATGAGAAGATAATGTTTCTTCATGGTGATTTGGAGGAGCAGATTTATATGTCACAACCACAAGATTTTAGTCAGCCCGAACATGAGCATTTTGTCTATAAATTAATCAAGCCACTTTATGGGCTAAAGCAATCTTAAAAATAGTGGTACAAATGTTTTGACTCTTACATGGTAAAAACGGATACACAAGATGTGAGTATGACTGCTATATTTACGTGAGGAGCCTTGACAATGATTCACTCATCTTTTTGTTACTATATGCGGATGATATGCTGATTACTATAAAGAACATGAAGGAGATCATCAAGTTAAAGTATCTACTAAGCAAGGAATTTGACATGAAGAATTTGAGTGTGGCCAAAAAGATTTTTGGGATGGAGATACACAAAGACAAAGCCTTTGGGAGATTATGGTTATCTCAGTGAATTTATGTTGAGAAGGTGTTAAACAGATTTAACATGAAAAATGCAAATTCTGTAAATATACCTTTGGCACATGATTTCAAATTATCTCTTGTACAATGCCCAAAGATAGATGAGGAGATCCAAGACATATCGAAGGTTCCCTATACTAGTACAGTTGGTTGTCTGGTGCATGTTATAGTTTGTACAAGACCTAATTTGGTGCAAGATGTTAGTATGGTGAGCAAGTTTCTTGCAAATCTTGTCGACAATATTGGGATGTAGTTAAGTAGATTTTTAGATACTTGAAGAATACTATAGATTATGACATCATGTTTAATAGACAATAGAGAGATCCTTCAGTTTCAGTATATGTGGATGCAGACTATGTAGGGAATATAGATGGCAAAAGGTTTCTATATGGTATGTGCTTACTGTGGTAAAAGGACCTATCTATTAGAAGTTCATGATTCAACCTATAGTTGCATTATCTACTACTGAATCAATGTACATGACAGTAGTTAAATCAGCCAATAAAGTGTTGTGGTTACAAATTAGTTAGAGAACTAGGTGTTCAACATGGTGGAGTCAAGGTGTATTGTGATAGCTAGAGTGCTATCTATTTGGTGAAGAATTAGGTGTATCATACGAGGACAAAATATATTGATATAAGATTTCATAAGATCAGAGAGTTGATATCTTCTAGAGAAATACTAGTTGAGAAGATTCACACTTCTGAAAATATTACAGATATGTTGACAAAACTAGTTACTGCAGAAAGTTCAAACATTGTTTGAACTTGATCCATTTCTCTAGCTGCTAGAGGGAGGCAACCTAAACTTGGCGTTCCAAGAGGAGTTATTCTCATATGCTCATGGTTCTCCTAAAGCGTGGATACTTGTCAAGGTGGAGATTGTTGAACATGACTTGTATTTGGCCAACACTAGGCATGGTTGTGTTAGCGGCTGAGACATGGGGCATGTGTAACGCCTCGTCCCGGGCAGGCCCCACCCGGACCGAACCAGGAACGCCACCACAATTGCCCATCGGGTTGACGACTAGCTCCACAGACCACCGGAGGTCCTTTCAGCATGCTTTGTCCTCACTCGCACGCACCCTAGAAAACTTCCCAGGAGGTCACCATCCTCAGATTTCTCCAAGCCAAGCACGCTTAAATTTGGAGTTCTTAAGTTTGGGCTTCCGAAAAGGAAGGTGCACCTTGATGATATGGATAGTACCATCTAACCTTTTAAGTCATACTTAACCAGAATCTCAGAACCGGGATATTACATGTTGGGAGATCGGCGGCCGGCTTGAAGGGGGGTTAGATAGACGGCACCCCCAAATCCTCGCTTCTTTCTACAATGTTAGTGCGCAAGCGGAAATACAAACAAACAAGTAGAAAGACTAAAACTAAGAAAGGAAATGCAAACCGCTAACACATTCGTTTACGTGGTTCGGAGATAACTTGCTCCTACTCCGCGACGTGTCCGTAAGGTGGACGATCCCTCAATCTGTCGGTGGATTAGTCCCTAGCAAACTTCGGCTAACTCAACCTCCTTGTGGGTGGAGAAACCTCACCACAACTCGCACCAAGGACTCCTTTAACGCTAGGGCACAGGTAGACTACTAATAGAGATTAACCACCTCTATTTCGTCAACCTCAACCAAGCTCCCAAGGCTTGGTTATATAGGTCGCGGATTAGAAACCTCCGCCTACTAGCCGACTGCTAAAACATGCAGTCGACTGCCCTCTGTGGAAATTCGACCGTTACATCCCAACGGCTTGATACCAGTCGACTGCTAAAACTAGCAGTCGACTGCTCCACACTAACCGAACGAACAGAACCATTCTGTTCGCACCCAGTTGACTGCGCAGTCGACTGTACCAGTCGACTGCTAAAACATGCAGTCGACTGCTACAGTAACGCTACAGTACTGCTACAGTAACCCTAAAACTAGGATTTTACTCCGAGTACACTCTCTCAGCACTCGGGCCCTCACCCTTACGACTCATTTAACGCTTCCTTTGCAGCTTTGACCTCTGCCTTCAAGCCTATTTCCTTTGGCTCTCGTCCCTCGGATGCATTCAAGCCCGCGGCTCATCCCTAATGTCATCCTTCGCGTATGCCTTGAAGTCGCTTTCCTCGGCCCTTGTTCTCGCTGCCTTGTCCACAGTCCCTCGGATGCTCCATCCTTCACCGGACCCGAAGCCATCAACCTGAGTCACATGTGTATCTTGCAAACCTGCACAGCTCAAATACGCATATCAAATACAAGGGTGAACCTAACTTAAACTCTTTGCCCAAACACCAAAACATATGGTCGCACGAATCATTGGGATTGCTCCAAGAAATCTTGGAAGAAGTCAACCTAGTGAGCATCTCCGCCGAAGTGAAATCAAAAGATCACATTGTGTGCTTTAGGTGCAATGAAAAAGGACATTATAAGAGTAGATGTCCTATGGGTAAGAAAGAGGTATCTCCTAAACTCAATTCAATTCATTTAGAATCTAATTTGAGTTGTAGGAAAAAGGAGGAGGAGAAACACATTAGATGCTTCACGTGTGGAGACATGGGACACTACCACACCAAATGCCCAAAGAAGAAAGAGCTCAAGAAGTTGGTGCATTTGAAGATGTGGGAAAAGAAGTGGAGGAAGAATGGAGACTCATGTCAAGGGGGAGCTCCAAAGGTAAAGGGTAAGGTAAACCCTAATTTAAATTTAAAGTCAAATTTAAACACAGAAAGATTAACGCACTCATGATAAGAAGGAGCCCATATTGTAATATGGGATTGGTGCGGTAGTTCAATAATAATCCTTTAGTGATATGGGTCATTATTGATGGACTTGAGTTGGGTGTTCGGGGCGAACACGGGAAACCCAAGCCCATCGGGAGACCTAAACCAATTCCTCCTCTAGGTCCTTGTTGTAGCCTCTATATATAAAGCCTCGCATCCACCCATCCATAACCGGGTTTGGTTTAACTTGGTTTGGTTTAACTTAACTTGGTTTAGTCTAACTTAACTTGGTTTGGTTTAATTTAACTTGGTTTGGTTTAATTTAACTTGGTTTGGTTTAACATAGTTTGTTTAGATTTTTTCTAAACAAAATTTTGTTAACTTTTCTTTCCTTGTAACCGACAGCAAGTCTATAAAAGTGAGTAGGATGTGGCCCCTAAAACCTAACTTTCTAATTCTCCACAATCTTCTTCTCTCTTTGTGGCCGGCGCCCCTCTTCAGTCTAATGTCGGCACCACATCCACCTCTTCTTCTCCTTGTGGCCGACGCCACCTTCAACCCCACCTAGGGTCGGCGCCACCTCTCACCTTGCAAGGGTCGCCCCCTTTCCTCTCCTAGCTAGGGCCGGCGGCACTTATTCATCTTGGTGGCCGACGGCTTGAAGAAAAGGAAGAAGAGGAACGCAAGGAAGAAGAGGGAGGAGAGGAAGAAGAAGAAGAAGATTAGAAGGTGCCCCATCCTAGAGACTCCTTTTTGTGGCCGGTGGTTTTGGAAGAGAAGAGGAGGGTGGTTTTGTTCTTGGTAGATCGTCGTCCACACGACGTCCAAGAAGAGGAGAGGAATATGGCAGAAGATCAAGAGGTCTTTAGCTACAAAGAAAAGGTACAACTAGTTCTTTAATTCCTCTGCATATCTAGTTTCGTTTTTCTTTGTATTGATTTTGCGTATCGATTTTGAATACCAACACAAGAGGCCAGCGATCTTGTAATTCGATCAAGGTGTGATTTGATCATTCAAGAAAGTTCTTGAATGATCAAACACATGTTTGATCGAATATGCGGGTTGCTAGGAAAAGTTATGTTCTTGTACAAATTTTTTTTTTTACAGGGAAATTTAAACAGAACGAAATTCCAGCGCCCTTCAAGTGGTATCAGAGCGAGTTTTCTAGTTCTGTGTGATTGATTTTCGGTTAAATTATACACTGCTCATATACAAGTTTAGGCAGGATAATAGTAGGATGTGCAAGATAGATTAATTCTGTGGTTACAGACATCCTAGATCCAACTATTATGCCTTTTTGTGTGCTTGTGTGTGATTTGAACCCTCATGCATGTCGAGGTTGTTGTGTGTGCATGATTGTAATAATTAAATATGGTCGGTTGCCGTATTATTATTGTTGTTGTTTTACATTCTGTTCGATCTAGATTACATGTTAATTCCTTTGTGGAATATAGGATCGATAAATGTAAAATTTTATTTTTGTTGCGGCTTATATCCTTACTATGTGTGATGCAATTTTGAGGGCCAAAGGCGCGGCGGAGAAGGAAGTGAGATAGATGCGACGACTTGATCCATTGGCGGCACATTGGAGGACATCGATCCATTGGCAACATATTGGAGGATAGCGTTGGATGAGGCCATAATAGTTGAAAATTTTATTTTCATGTTTATTGCCTTATATGCTATTTTTATGTATTGTGATGTGTGTGTTGTGATGTGCGTGCTGTGATGTGCGTGCTGTGATGTGCGTGCATGATTAAAATTCTTCAATTTAAATAACTAAGTAGGAGAGGGATTATTTAAATAAATTTCACAGTCTCCATTACTGGTTTGTATGTGATGCATTCAAACTTGCGCGTTGGCTTTAAGTGTCTTCCTTCATATCAGATGAGTTTATTTGCGGATTACTATATCAAACCTCCTCTATGGGTGATTATAGGAAATTAATTAAGTATGTGTGGTCTTCTCCATCTGAAGGGGCACAATCCTAATTAATGGACTAAGTATCAAGTAATGGTATATACTTAGGCGCATTTAATAGTATCCTCCCTATCGAAGTCACTGCTATTATTTATGTGACTGAAGATAAACTAACTATTAATTTTATTTGTCATAAAGTTAGGTTGACAAGATAATAAAATTAATAAGTAGAACCCCCTCTTACAAATGTTTAAATTAGTATATGTCCACACTATCGTGGTATACGAAATTCACGATGTTTTGAGGTATTGATGAATTTAAATTATATTGTTTGAGGAATCAATATTATTTTAAATTCTAAAGTTTTGATCAAGTATTTTATTTTATGATTCTCAAAATTTTAAAATGGCTTTCAATCCTCTTGCTGTTATTTTAAAAGAAAACAAACTTACTGGTCCAAATTATATTGATTGGAAATGAAACTTGGGCATTATTTTAACTGCTGAAGAATACAAGTTCGTACTTCTTGAGGTCTGTTCTAGCATGCCTAATAAAGATTCTAGTGAAAAGGAGATAGAGAGACATAGGAAATGGGTCAAGGTAGATGAGATGACACGGTGTTATATTTTGACTTCTATGTCAAATGTGTTGCAATATCAGCATCAGGCCTTACCCACTACCTGTGACATGATGCTCAATCTTAAGGAACTCTTCAAACACCAGAATTGGGCTCCCAGGCAGGAGGCCATGAGAAAGGAGAACAGTAAAGGTATATCATATTCATTAGTTGTTGAAACATATTTAGTGGTGTTATCTACCGGTACCTGGTGTGTAGATACGGGAGCCACTGATCATGTTTGCAATTCATTACAGGAGTTCCAGGAAACCAAACGACTATATGAAGGGGAGATCACCGTCTACATGGGCAATGCTATGAGAGTGGCGGTTGTTGTAGTGGGAGATATTTATTTATCTTTTGATAGGAATAAAACCTTGATTTTGAGAAATTGTCTTTACGTACCATGTTTTAGAAAGAATTTGATTTCAGTTTCTAAATTATTTATGAATGGATATTCTATTTCTTTTGATAATAAAGTGGTTGTCAAGAAAAATAGGATGGTTATCTGTTCTAGTGCGTTGATTGGCAATTTGTATACTCTTAATCCAAAAACTCCCACGATGCAACAAATGAAAATCAATAACACATCCTCTAATTCTAATAAGAGAAAGAAACATTCGAAAATAAACCAAACATATCTTTGGCATCTAAGGTTGGGTCATATTAACTTGAGTATGATTCAAAGGTTAATAGCTGATGGACCTTTGGGTTCATTGGTAGTGGAAAACTTTCCGACCTGTGAGTGTTGCTTGGAAGGAAAAATAACCAAGAGGCATTTTAAGGCAAAGGGGTATAGAGCCAAAGAAGTGTTGGAATTGGTTCATTCTGATTTATGTGGGCCTATGACTATCCAGGCGAGAGGTGGTTTCAAATATTTTATCTCTTTTATAAACGATTATTCGAGATATGGGTACATTTACTTGATGCATCGCAAGTCTGAGTGCTTTGATAAGTTCAAAGAGTACAAGGCTGATGTGGAGAAATGTCATGGTAAAAGTATCAAGACACTACAGTCTGATCATGGTGGAGAGTACCTCTTAGGAGATTTTAGGAATTACTTATCAGAGGTCGGAATTCAATCCCAATTGTCTGCACCTAGTACACCCCAACAGAATGGTGTGGCGGAATGAAGGAATAGGACTCTTATGGAAATGGTTAGATCAATGATGAGTTATTTAGAATTACCAAATTCATTTTGGGAATATGCTCTGGAAACAGCAGCATACATTCTGAACTTGGTATCTTCTAAGTCAGTACCCTCTACTCCCACAGAATTATGGAATGGGCGTAAGCCTAGTTTGAAACACATTCAGATTTGGGGTAGTCCTGCACATGTGCTGAAGGGAGACGCTGATAAGTTGGAATCACATACAGAAGTTCGCTTCTTCATGGGATATCCTAGAAGAATGAAAGGTGGTTTGTTTTATAGTCCTAAAGATCAGAAGGTCATTGTTAGCGCCAATGTCCAATTTTTAGAAGAAGATTATATAATGAACCACAAGCTCATGAGTAAAATTGTTCTTGAGGAAATAAGAGAAGACAAATTTACTTTAGTACCAATGGTACAAGATGAGATACCACAAGTAACTGCAACACGTGTCACAAATGATGCACAATTATAGGTAGTGCCTCGTCATAGTGGGAGGGTTGTTAAGCAACCTAATATATTCATATTTTTGGGAGAGTCTTCAGACTTGATCCCTGGTGAATATGAAGCTGATCCCTGGACATATGATGAAGCACTCCAAGATAAAGATGAAGCATCTTGGCAAAGTGCAATGAACTCTGAAATAGAATCTATGCATTCTAATCAGGTCTGGGAGCTTGTAGAACCACCAAATGGTGTAAAGGCCATTGGATGTAAATGGGTATACAAAAGGAAAAGAGGAACAGACGGGAAGGTGGAAACCTTTAAAGTGAGACTTGTTGCGAAGGGGTATAATCAGAAAAAGGGAATCAATTATGAGGAAACTTTTGTTGGATCGAAAGCGCTAGAGGGGGGTGAATAGCACTCGTGGCTATTTCGCATTTCGGAATCGTAAAACTTTCGTAAATCGTTCGAGTAATTAAGCAGCGGAAATGAAATAAAGACAAACACACAAAAACACACCAAGATTTACTTAGTTCAGATACTTGAGCGACTCCTACTCCAAGGCCTGCGGTCGTTGACCACTTTTGGTGGGTAACAACTATAGAATCGATAAGAGTACAATAAGTGTTACAATTAAATGTACTAAAACGTATACCGACAATAAGAGATGAAGAAAAAAGGAAGCTCCGAGTCGTCGGGAGGTTGTCGCAGCACTTCGAGATCGTGTCGTTAGCTGTTTGTCGCAGAAGGATTGCTTGGATTGAGTTGTTCTGAGTGCTGCCTCGAACCCCTCTTTTATACTGTGCTGGAGGCACCTCCAAGCCTGTCCAAGGCGCCTCCAGCCCGCCGAGTCGCATGGGTGGATCAACAAAGACCAGGTCGAACCTTATCTCGTTCAAGGTGCCTTCAAGCCTCCTCAAGGCACCTTCCAGCCTTGGTCCGAGGCGCCTCCAGCTTCATCCGAGGCGCCTCCAGCTCCTTTGGACAGCTGGCTTCGGCTTGCACCCGAGGCGCCTCCAAGCCCCATGGAGGCGCCTCGGATCTCGGACACTGTTCATCCGAGGCTAAACTCTAGTTTTTGGCCCTGCAAAACATGTTAGTCTCTAACTACAAACACATCCTACAAAACCAAGTTAGCATAGATATTAAGCATGTTAATAAAATGTTTTGACAGTTTTCGGACTGTCCGGGTCTGACTTCGAATTTTCGATCGGTAATCCTAGGTCGACCCGACGCCTACTGTTCCCTCTATGGGGAACGCGTTCTCACCTACTCCACTCAGGAGATTTACCTGTTGCCAGTACGATCCTCCAGATCGACTGGACTTTTGCTCGGCGCTCGATGCTTCCAGACTTTCTGCTGGACTTTCGCTTCCCGACTCGTCCAGTCTTCCACCTGGTTCGCGACACCAGGACTTTCCACCTAGGGTTACCACCCCCTAGGACTTTTGCCTAAAGCTCTCGACCCGCCAAGACTTTCCGCATAGGGTTACCGCCCCCTATGACCTAGGATTACCACCCCCTAGGGTTTTCCACCTGCCTAACCACAGCTAGGACTTTTGCCTAAGTACCACTTAGGACTTTCCTGCAAGCTCCATGAACCTGGTTAGATAACAACATAACCTTAACTTTGAATTCATTTGTCATTATCAAAACAACGGTTCTATCGTCGGATGCTTCCCGCACCAACAATCTCCCTCTTTTTGATTATGGCAACTGAAATTCAAAGTTAAGTAAAATAGATGCATAAATATTTTTCAAAGTTTAAGCAAGTTAAAAATATTTAAATGCAAGCATAGTTAAGCTAAAACTAACTTAAACTTTGTAAGGCTCCCCCTTAATAAAGGCTCTCTTTATAAAGTTGAATTTTCCTACTTTGAATTTCCCTACTCTCCCCCTTTGCCATTTATCAAAAATAAGCAAGTTGAAATAATTCTAACTTTTCAAACAGAATTTATAGTTGGAAAAATAGAGAAATTAAATCATTAGGTTTTAAAGAGGGATAAAGATACTTTGATAACACTTAGCTTTTTATAATTAATTGTAAAATTCTTAGCTAAGTGAAATAAGGGTATAAAGAGATGTTTTTCTTTCAACTAAATAAAACTTGGATTTTGAAAGATAATGTTAGCTAATTTTTGTACCTTAGTTGAATTCTTTGTAAAATTTGAAACCCATATTGAAGCATCCTTCAGGTAAGTTGACATACTTTGAAAGTCTTAGCTAAATTTTAAAAATCTATTAAAAAAATAAATATTTAGCTAAATTTTCAAACACTATTAAAAGATACTTAGTAGATTTTGAACAGATTTGAAAGACTTAAATAAATTTGAAAAGCTTTGTTAGCAAATGTTTTCTTAATTTCGAAAAAGTTTTTTGAATAATAATTTGGAAAGTTAAGAAAGGCTAACAAAATATTTAACCGAAAAAGAAGTCCAAAATATTTAAAGGCAAAGGAGGATTAATCAGCTTAAAGCCTTAATGTCCAAGCATGAGTTAAAGAGATTGGAGATTAATTAATTTCTTTTAGTAAGGTATCAAAGCCCTAATGTCTAAGCATGAGTAAAAAAAATTTAAAATCAAGTACTTAAGTTCTTAGCCACATGTCTAACCATCTAGCTACTAGCTGATTTCCTAGAGGACAACAACTTTCACTTGGTCAGTCAAGTTAAGTCAATGAATCCAGTTAGATTTGACTAGTGCTGGATGACTTAAATTGATTAATGTATATAACATATTTTAATGCCCGGACTCACTATGATGCACAGAAATAAGCATTCTGGAGTCCAGACTGAACCCTATGCATCTCACACCGTTCTAAGTTTAGCAAACACAAACAAGTTATGCCTAGTGTGCTTATGAGATGCTCTGGCTAAAACTAGGGGAACAGGATATCTAGGGGGAAGATCCTAAGCTAAGTCCACATTTAAAAGAGCTAAGAAAACTGGGATTTTGAAAATATTATTTTTCCTAGAATTTTAAAATATAATTTTAAACTTAAGCAGATTTGAAGATCAATAGAAATTTTAAAGTTAGATTGTAGGAAATTTGAAAATAAGATCTATTCTACCTAACACATTCCTATTTGTGTAGAGTTAAACAAATAAAACTATTAAGCATAAATAAGTAGAGTTCTCTAACACTAGTACAACCAGAGTAGAAAATGGAGATGTTTGTGTAATATCCAAGATACATGATAGTGTCAAAAAGCAGGATCATCAGCTGGAGGATCGTCAGCTGGAGGTGGTGCAAAGGGCTGCTCGAGTGAAGGCTCAGGCTTTCCCTGGCGACGTATCTCACCCCGGAGAGAAGCGAATCCTGCAGCTATCTCAGATCGTAGAGATCGGAGGAAACAATGGCTATCTAACACAGCCCGTCGTGTCTGAATGGACTGGATCTCGAGCTGAGTGAGTCTGTCCTTGATGGAAAGTGGTGCCGAAGTCGAAGGTCCGGCTGATGTGGAAGGCCCGCTAGAGGTGGAAGGTAACGGATCTGTGAAAAACTCCTCGGCTAGGAAGTCGGACCACTCCTCTCCCTCGCCCGGTGCATCCTTGGCCTCTGGAGCAATAGGAGCAACGGCTGGCTGTGGCCGACCCTTCCAGGCCAGAATCCCCTCAGCGGTGACCTCTATACCGGCTAATCAAAGACTACGCTGCCCTAACTCGTCGTATAGTGTAAGTGGGATGAGTGTCCCTATGGCCGTGTATATCCTAGAGGTGGAGAAAATCTGAGTCAAGATATGACAGTAGGGCATGTGGACTACTTCAGACGTGACTGTACTAGATGCATGCATAATATTATGGAACATATGCAGTGCAATGTCTATATCTAAACACTGACTTAGGCGTACAAAAAGAATGAGTGAGAGGATCGCATCTTCGTGACGTCACGAGATGTGATCGGCAAAATGCATGCTATCAGGACTCTGTACATAACGTAGTCCTGAACCCTAAGAAGAGTTGACCTGAACTCAGTCAGGCCAAATGGTCTCTCCTCCCCGAAAAAGTGCAAATAGATGGTGTTTAATGTGATATGAGAGTAGGGATCATCAAATGGTAGATCTCTACCTGGGTAGAATAGGAATGTACATGTAGACTCCCTAAGCTCTAAACTCGTACAAATCAGGTAGGGGGTAAACTGGATGTCTGTTCCATCGACTCTGGTGGAATACGTACTATCATCAACCTTCTCGAGGTTGTGATAGAACTATGCACACAGATCCTGGTTTACTATATTGTTGCAGTAAACCAGTTTCCCTAATTGATAGTAATCTATCATTTGGATTGCGGGGTGACATAACTGGGTAAAAAATGTCCTACCTACATACCTAGGTTTAATAGACTCGAATGTAAACCTAGCAAAATCTACCTTATGCTGCTCTGAGGGGAACCTAGGATCCGTAGACGGGGTCCTGGCCGGTGTAGGATCAACAATGCGACGTTTCCTATTTTTAACAATATACAAGAAAATAGCAAAAACTAGTACTAAAATCATGTAGGAGATGAGTAAGGGTGGTTTAGAGTATACCTAGGAGGCATTGCTAGAAGTAGAGGAGGAAGAGTTGGGAAGGTGCCTTAGTTTGGGGAGAAATCGCACGGGAAACTCGTGTGAAACTTCGGCAGAAAATGAACAAAAGGCTTTCTGTTCGTGGTAATATCGCGAGTTGAAGGCGCCTTAAATGTTGTTTAAGGCGCCTTATAAGTGTTGTTGGAGGCGCCTCGAAGATTATCCGAGGCGCCTTAGGTTAAGTCGGCGGGACTTTTCTCACCGCTGTTTAGGGCGCCTCCCTTGTGTGGGAGGCGCCTCTAAGAGGCGCCATGTGTATTAATTTTTTTTAAAAAATTATTATGTTAATTAAATTTTGAAAAGTTAATTAAATTTTACATGATGTTAAGTTAATTAGATAAGAAAGGTTAGGTTAAAAAAAGTTAATTAATTTTGGAAATTATTAGTTAAAAGTTAATTAAATTTTGAATTAATTTAAAAAATAATTAAAAAATGATTAAGTTAATTAAAATTTTGAAAATATTATGTTAATTTAATTTTAAAAAATTATTAAGTAAATTTAATTAAAAAAATTAAGTTAATTTAATTTTGGAAAAATATTTAAGTCAATTTAATTTTGAAAAAATATTAAGTTAATTTAAAGTTGTGAAAAGTGTTTAAGTTAATTAAATTTTGAAAGAATATTAATTAATTGAATTTTGAAAAAGTATTAAGTTAATTAAAGTTTTGAGAAGTGTTTAAGTTAATTAAATTTTGAAAGAATATTAATTAATTGAATTTTGAAAAAGTATTAAGTTAATTAAATTTAACAAAATGTTAATTCAATTTAGTTTAGTTTTAATTTAATTCTAGTTTAATTTTAATTTAATTTAATTTTTAATTTTGAGTTATCCTTAGTCATCTCACCCAATCTAAATTTTTTAATCAGGGAATCTTATAATATTGTGAGATGAATTAGGTTTAATTTTAGGGTTTTGTTTTAACTTTGTGTTAGATTCAGGTTTAGCTTTGGGTTCAACAAATAGGCATTCTTTGGATAAACTTCTGGGCTATGGTGAGTCACCTGGACATCATTAAAGTAACCATGCCTTCGAGGTTTTCCAAATAGTCATACCCATTGAACTTAGTACAAAACCTTGGTCTAACTAGTTAGGATACGTAAAGGGTAGCTTCGGTCAGTTCCACTTAGCCAAACGCACCAGGTCGAAGTCATATCTTCCTAGACATGTGATGACTAAGCTTCCCCAACGTACTATCATCCAATAATTCACTAGTACCGTGAGTCAAGTTAAAATTAACCCTTTTTATTCTAACCTTAATTACTCTGCCAGGCAGTCTACTCTTGGTTACCCTTGTCGGGTAGATTAAGTTTTGGAGGTGCCAGCTATTCTGGAGCCTGCCTTGGATTTTTTTTTTTTGTAAGAATTTAATTTATCAAGTTGATTTAAATTTTGAATTAATCTAAATTTTCAATTTAAATTTTATTTAATTGAATTTTTAAATTTAATTTTAATTTGATTTAATTTGAATTTTAATTTAAGTTTTAAATTTAATTTTAAATTTAATTTGATTTAATTTAATTAAATTCTTTTTATTAATATAGTTTTTCTACTAGCTCCCCCTGAATCATAGCCTCGATATGGTTTATCGAGATAATGTATTTGATCCTTGGGGATCCAATATTGACCAAGTCCAGCATGATTGATCAGGTTGGACTTGGGTACCCATGCTTGGACTGATTTACTATTTAGTCGGTTTACTAAGGATAGATAAAATCTATATTTCTTTTTGGTTTTATATCCTAGCCCAGTTTTGTTGTAAATGACTCTTTGTGTCCCAAGAATTAGGTCAAGGTTCTTGGAGCCCAAAGAAAATCGTTCTAAAGTTTTCTCCAAATCCTTGACCTGAGTTTTCAGACTAGAATTTTCTTCCTCAAGTTTTTGGACTTGAGTCGAATTTTCAGTCTGAGCTGGGTCAGGCAAGGTCTTGGAATTAGTCACTTCTTTAAGGACTGCTACTTCCTTTAGAAGTGACTTGACCCTAATATTCGATTTTACTAATTTACGTAATAAATAATTAACTAAATTATTTAGTCGAGGAATACTTATAGCGGGGTCTGGCCCTTCTGAAACGGATACGGATCCGTGGCTTCTTTCCGATTCTGCTTCCGACTCGATTTCTCTCTCGGACACATCGATCTAGTCCCGGGCCATCAGTGCGAGGAGACTCGTCTGATCAAGTTCGTCGTCGGTGTCTTCTGAAGATGATTCGTCCCATATCACCTTCAGGGCCTTCTTCCTTCACTTCTTTGCGTCCTTCTGATTAGGGCAGTTGGCCTTGATGTGCCCCTTCTGGTTGCACCCGTAGCAGATCACCTCAGATTTCACTTTTGAATTGGGTTGAACCTCCTTGGATTGTACTACCTTCTTTAGGTCTCTTTTGTTGAAGCCCTTCTTCTTCTTGTAGAGCTTCTTCACGAGGTTTACGAGCTCAGTTGTCAGTTCATCGTCTTCATTGTCTGAGTCGGGTTCTTTTTCCGACTCGGGTTCAGTTCTTCGTCGTGATCTTGGTTCGCGAGTTTTGCTGGTACCTGCAAGCAAAGCTACACCTTTCTCGATTGGCTGTGCATTAGTCTGCTCGTGTAGTTCAAACTCAGAAAATAGTTCGTCTAATTTTATACAAGATAAATCTTTGGAGACTTTGTAGGCATCTACCATTGATGCCCACAATGTACTCCTTGGAAAAGCATTAAGAGCATACCTGATGATATCCCTATTTTCGACTTTTTGCCCGATTCCGTGGAGATAGTTGAGGTTGTCTTGAATACGTGCGTGGAGTGAACTCGCCGTCTCACCTTCCTGCATCTTTAGATTATATAGTTTATTAAACAACAAATCACGTTTACTTACTTTCGTGTCTGAGGTGCCCTCGTGCAGTTCTATCAGTTTCTCCCACAGCTCCTTTGCGGTTGAAAACGGACCAACTCTATTGAGCTCCTCTTTGGTCAGGCCACATTGGAGGGTGCAGGTTACTCTGACATCGGCTTCCACCTTCTTGATTAGGGTGGGTTCCCATTTTTTGTAGGGTGTAGGCTTGCCGTCTTCGTCGGTTGGTAGTTGCAATCCAGTCTTGACGAGATCATCCACGTCTCGAACTGGATTTTGAGGAAAGTTTTCATTCGTCCTTTCCAGTACCCGAAATCTTCTCCGGTGAAGAGTGGGGGACGAACGGTGCTGAAACCCTCTTGTTGGGCCATTGATAGTATGCAAAACAAAAAAATAGAAGAGATGTCCCAAGACTAGGTCTTGGATTAGCAGTGCGGGAAATAAAGTTAAGATTACGAGCTAAAGTGGTGTTGCACCAACTTCGAGCAAAAATCGATTCGTAAAAAGAATTAGAATGTAGCTATTAAGATAGATTCTAATTGACTCTGTAAAATCGAAAACACCATGACAAAATTACGTGATTGGTGGTTTCACCAAATCAACGCGACCCCGCTCTGACACCAATTGTTGGATCAAAAGCGCTAGAGGGTGGGGTGAATAGCGCTCGTGGCTATTTCGCATTTCGGAATCATAAAACTTTTGTAAATTGTTCGAGTAATTAAGCAGCGGAAATGAAATAAAGACAAGCACACAAAACACACCAAGATTTACTTGGTTCGGAGCCTTGAGCGACTCATACTCCAAGGCCCGCGGTCGTTGACTGCTTTTGGTGGGCAACAACTATAGAATCGATAAGAGTACAATAAGTGTTACAATTAAATGTACTAAAACATATACCGACAATAAGAGATGAAGAAAAAAGGAAGCTCCGAGTCGTCGGGAGGTTGTCGCAGCACTTCGGGATCGTGTCGTTAGCAGTTTGTCGTAGAAGGATTGCTTGGATTGAGTTGTTCTGAGTGCTGCCTCGAACCCCTCTTTTATACTGTGTTGGCGGCGCCTCCAAGCCTGTCCAAGGCGCTTCCAGCCCGCCGAGTCGTACGGGTGGATCAGAACAGACTAGGTCGAATCTTATCTAGTTCAAGGCACCTTCAAGCCTCCTCAAGGCGCCTTCCATCCTTGGTCCGAGGCGCCTCCAGCTTCATCCGAGGCGCCTCCAGCTCCTCTGGACAGCTGGCTTCAGCTTGCACCCGAGGTGCCTCCAAGCCCCATGGAGGCGCCTCAGACACTGTTCATCCAAGGCTAAACTCTAGTTTTTGGCCCTGCAAAACATGTTAGTCTCTAACTACAAACACATCCTGCAAAACCAAGTTAGCATAGATATTAAGCATGTTAATAAAATGTTCTGACAGTTTTCGGACTGTCCGAGTCTGACTTCAAATTTCCGACCGGTAATCCTAGGTCGACCTACTGTTCCCTCTATGGGGAGCGCGTCCTCACCTACTCCACTCAGGAGATTTACCTGTTGTCAGTACGATCCTCCAGATCGACTGGACTTTTACTCAGCGCTCGATGCTTCTGGACTTTCTGCTGGACTTCCGCTTCCCGGCTCGTCCAGTCTTCCACTTGGTTCGCGACACCAGGACTTTCCATCTAGGGTTACCACTCCTTAGGACTTTTGCCTGAAGCCCTCGACCCGCCAAGACTTTCCGCATAGGGTTACCGCCCCCTATGACTTAGGGTTACCACCCCCTAGGGTTTTCCACCTACCTAACCGCAACTAGGACTTTTGCCTAAGTACCACTTAGGACTTTCCTGCAAGCTCCATGAACCTTGTTAGATAACAACATAACATTAACTTTGAATTCCTTTGCCATTATAAAAATAACGGTTCGATCGTCGGATGCTTCCCGCACCAACAATTTTTTCACCGGTAGTCATGCTTAAGTCTATCCGGATTCTTTTATCTATTGCTGCTCATAGGGATTATAAGGTTTGGCAAATGGATGTCAAGATAGCTTTCCTTAACGGAAGTCTTAAAGAAAACATATATCTGAAGCAACCAGAGGGATTTATTACGAAGGGCAAAGAGCATCTTGTATGTAAGCTCAATCGGTCCATTTATGGACTGAAGCAAGGTTCGAGATCTTAGAACATCCAGTTTAATGAAGTGATCCAGTCTTATGGATTCATTCAGTGTCCAAATGAGTCTTGTGTATACAAGAAAAGTGACAGAAACGTGGTGGTATTTCTTGTACTATATGTAGACGACATTTTGCTCATTAGCAACAATATCAAAGTGTTGTCAGACGTAAGGGTATGGTTGTCCAAACAGTTCGATATGAAGGACTTGGGAGAATGTGGACATATTCTTGGGATCAAATTAATAAGAGATCGCAAGAAAAGGATATTGTGCTTATCCCAAGCTTCGTATATCGATACTATCCTAGCTCGTTTTAGCATGTAAAACTCCAAGAAAGGTTTTCTACCTTTTCGGCATGGAGTACCTTTATCTAAAGAGATGTATCCTAAGACATCAAAGGAGATAGAGGAGATGAAGGTAGTTCCTTATGCTTCGGTTGTAGGAAGTCTAATGTATGCGATGCTATGTACGAGACCTGATATCTGTTTTGTCATGACCATGGTTAGCAGATATCAAAGTAACCCAGGATAGAGACATTAGACTGCCGTAAAGCATATATTAAAGTACCTGAAAATAACTAGAGATTATATGCTGGTTTACCAGGCAGATGATTTTCTCTCTGTGGGTTACACGGATTCATATTTCCAATCAGATAGGGGCAGTCGTAAGTCAACCTCAGGGTATGTGTTTACTTTGGGAGGTGGAGCCATAGCATGGAGGAGTGTTAAGCAGAAATACGTTTCAGACTCCACCATGGAAGTTGAGTATGTGGTAGCCTCTGAGGCAGCAAAAGAAGTTGTATGACTCAGAAACTTCTTGATGGACTTAGATGTGATTCTTGGTTTGCCCAAAGTTATCATAATTTATTGTGATAACAGTGATGTAGTAGCAAATTCGAAGGAACCACGAGCCCATAAGGCAAGTAAACACATTGAGTGCAAGTACCACCTGATAGGAGACATTGTAAAACGAGGAGAGGTTGTTGTCGCCAAGATTACATCAGCGGATAACCTGGCAGATCCTTTCACTGAGGCCCTTTCGGTGAGAGCTTTTGATAGACATGTTGAGGGGATGAGAATCAGTTGTATGGCAGCATTTATGGCAGCATAGTTTTAGTATAAGTAGGAGATTGTTGGGATGTATACTATAAGCCTAGCTTTTGTATAAACATCTGTTTTGAAATATTTTGAAATGAGAATTACTTTGATCAAATGTCTGCATTTTATATATCTATGCAGTTGTCCATTTAATTTATATTGTAGATAACATGGTGTGTGGTGACACATAGAAGATCATGTTGGAGCAATCACAATGGTCCGTGGGACCATGTGTTTTGGTGTTTGGGCAAAGTGTTTAAGTTAGGTTTACCCTCGCTATTTGATATGTGTACTTGAGTTGTGCAGGACTGCAGGTGACACATGTGACTCAGGTTGACGGCTTCGGGTCCGATGAAGGATGGCATTGAGGACAAGCCGCAGGCTTGAATGCATCTGAGGGACCGTGGACAAGGCAGCAAGGACAAGGGCCGAGGGAAGCGACTTCGAGGCATACGCGAAGGATGACATTGGGACGAGCCGCGGGCTTGGATGCATCCGAGGGACGAGAGCCAAAGGAAGTAGGCTTGAAGGCAAGAGGTCAAGGCTGCAAAGAAGAGTCAAGTGAGTCGTGAGGGTCCGAGTGTGAGAGAAATGTACTCGGGATGGGAAACCCTAAGTTTAGGGTTGTACCAGTCGACTGGTACTGGAACCAGTCGACTAGGGGTGAGCACAGAGAGGTTCTGTGCCCGAAATGGTTGGGATCAGTCGGCTGGTCCTGGGATCAGTCGGCTGGTCCTGGGACCAGTCGACTGGTAGATAGCCGTTGGAGAGCCGTTGGGCTGGTACCAGTCGACTGGTGCAAGGACTAGTCGACTGGTAATGGGCAAATCAGGTTCTGATTTGTTCCAAGCTCTATAAGAAGGAGCTTGGTATGGTCGGCCAAGGCGACGAAATTAGACTTGGTTAAAGCCTAATTAGTAGTCACAAGAGTTCTCAAGTGCTTTTGTAATCCAAGAGGTCTTGGTGAGTTTGTGGTGAGGTTTCTCTACCCACAAGGAGCAACTTGAGATAGCCGGAGTTTGTCGGGGGCTAATCCACCGACGGATAGGGATCGTCCACCTCAAGGACAAGCTGTGGAGTAGGAGCCATAATCTCCGAACCACGTTAAATGAACGTGTTAGCGGTTTGCTTGCTCTTTCTTATAGTGTTTAGCTTTCTACTTGTTTGTATTAGTTTGTATTCCGCTGCGCAAGCTAACAAAGTGTAGGGTGAAAGCGAGTATTTGGGGGTGCCGTCTATCCAACCCCCCTTCAAGCCGGCCACCGATCCTCCAACAAGTGGTATCAGAGCGAGGCCGCTCTCCGTTGGACTAACCGCCAAGGAAGCACAAGATGACCGGCTTGATAGAACCGCCAAAGTTCGAAGGAGGAAGCCTTGGGGACATCACCTATTGGATGATGAAGATGGAGATCTTCTTCAACAAGGATTGGGACATAATGATGGTGGTCAAAGAGCCATTCAAAGTCCCAAAGGACAAGAAAGGAAAGAAGCTCCGAACACGACATTGGACGGAGGAGCAAACCTCACGATCGGAGGCAAACTCAAAGGTAATAGCAATTTTAATTGATTTGTTGCCTAATGATATTGTGAGTCGTGTAGGTAAATATGAGAATGCCCATGAATTATGGAGCAAAGTGAAGAAATTTCCATGGGAGGAATTTTTGCCTACACAAGAAGAAGAAGAAAAATCCGAAGAAAGTGACGAAGTGGTCCAAAAGGAGAAGAAGGACCAATCGGATGTGGAGCCCAAGGAGATGGGCTTAGTAGCTCAAGAAGAGGAGATGGAGCAAACGGAAGTTGAGTCACGCTCAACATCTGAGGAGGAGAAGGAAGATGAGGCATCATCTACATCCTCAAAGGTTGAAGATGAATCCAAGACAAGTGAAGAGGATGAAGAAGAAATCTTGGAGGAGGTCAACCTAGTGAGCACCTCCGCCGAAGCAATGTCAAAAGATCACATAGTATGCTTCGGTTGCAATGAGAAGGGACACTACAAGAGTAGGTGTTCATTGGGTAAGAAGAAGGTAACTCCTAAACCCAATCAAGTTATTTTGAATACTGACATGGGTTGTAGGAATAAAGAAGCCCAAAAGAAGGAGAAGAAATGGCACATAGTGTGCTTCACGTGTGGTAAGCGGGGTCATTACCACACCAAATGCCCAAAGAAGAAAGAAATCAAGAAGTTGGCGCATTTGAAGAAATGGGAGAAGAAGAGAAGCAAGAGTCAAGGGAGAGCTTCAAGGGTAAGGGAGGTATACCCTAACTTGAAGGTTAATTCAAATTTAAACTCCTCCATGCATGCTAGGAAAAATAATGTTAATCATTATATGCCCATGCAAAATTTTGGTTTCAAATATCATGATCGGAATAGGGTAAATGTGGATCATAACCCTAGGAAATCTATGCATGAAAAACCTAGAAATGGTAGACCTAAGGAGGCCCAAGGTATTAATCCCAAGAAGGGGAGACACATGCCTAGAAATGGTAGGTCTAAGAATGTCCAAGGTGGACATGTTGACTCTAGGGTTAGGAACCTAGAAAGGGAGAATCAAGCTTTGAAGGCAAAGCTTGATGGTTTAGATAAATTCCTTAAGAGATTCACTATTGGATCTAAGGGATTAAGTATGATGTTGGGTAGCCAAAAACCCAACAATGATAGATCAGGCTTGGGATACCGATCTAGTCCCTCCAAGGTCAAAAGGAGACTATGTGCTAGGGTGGCACATGATAAGGGCAAGGGAGAGTCATCCAAGGCCAATAAAAAGAAATATGCTAGGGTTGCATATGATTATGGCAAGGATGATGTGTCCAAGGTCAAGAAGATAAGGAGATCTTCTAAGGGACATCATTGTGGTTTGGTCACAATAGATGAGTCACCTAGGGAGGTGACTAAGGTAAAGAGCTCTAGGGAGAGCTCCAAGTGTCAATTTGGGACCCATGGCCAATGGATCTCAGGTGGGTTCTACTTGGGAGTCTAGAGGAGCCATGGAGTGTGCCAAATGGTTTAGAGACGGACTTGAGTCTCAAACCTAGGGATTTGGCACACATGGATTATGTTTCATGCAAGGAAATATGACATTTGGGGTCATATTGCATGATAATTGGTTATGGATGTATAGATTCCATATAAACCAATGCTAGGGATGCATTGTGGGTTGGTATGGGCAAATACATCAAGAGGAAGCCAAAACTAGGACTTTAGGTCAAGGTTCAATTGAACCATTTAGCTAGTTTTGGATTTTATTTCAATCTTGGGATTGGTGATAGATATATTTTTTAATATATTTTTTCCAAGTAGACAAGGGTACAATAGACCTCTCCACAAAATTTGAGAATTTTTGGAGGTCTAGGGAATTTCTGGTGCATTTCTGAAGTTGGCCTAAAAAGATTGATTTTTGCAGAAATAGGGTGCCAGTCGACTGGTAACAGTGTTTTTCGACCACAGAATGGTTCTGTAAGGTTGTGTCGAAGGGGGCAGTCGACTGACACTTAGGGCAGTCGACTGATACCAGTCTGAAATTATTTTCAGCATTGGTTTGTGACCATGTCAACTCGCTTAGATGTATGAGATCCAAGGGGGATTAATACATGAGTTTAGGGTCAGTTTGGATGATAAGTTTTCAACAATTGGGATATTGTTGGAGAACTTTTTGGATGTTAGGCAAAGGGGGAGAAGTAAGGTTTAGTTGGGAAAACCTTTGGTGCCTTTGCGTAGGGGGAGCCTTGTGATAGGTTCTTAAAAAGCCTTGTGGTAAAATCCTAGCTCAACGGGGAGCTTAGGTGTAGGGGGAGCCTTGTGATAGGTTCCAATGCATGTTTGCATTTTGTTTCGGCGGTTGCCAAGTGTGTAGCCTTGGCAATGTAAGTCCATTCGCCGGTGTAAGTCCAAGTGTGTAGCCTTGGCATCGTAAGTCCATTGTTTTAGCATGTTTGTTTGCTATTTGTTTTCCCTAACTTAAACGTATTGCCAAACACCAAAAAGGGGGAGATTGTTGGAGCAATCCCAATGGTCCGTGGGGCCATGTGTTTTGGTGTTTGGGCAAAGTGTTTAAGTTAGGTTTACCCTCGTTATTTGATATGTGTACTTGAGTTGTGCAGGACTGCAGGTGACACATGTGACTCAGGTTGACGGCTTCGGGTCCGATGAAGGATGGCATTGAGGACAAGCCGCGGGCTTGAATGCATCTGAGGGACCGTAAACAAGGCAGCAAGGACAAGGGCCGAGGGAAGCGACTTCGAGGCATACGCGAAGGATGGCATTGGGACGAGCCGCGGGCTTGGATGCATCCGAGGGACGAGAGCCAAAGGAAGTAGGCTTGAAGGCAAGAGGTCAAGGCTGCAAAGAAGAGTCAAGTGAGTCGTGAGAGTCCGAGTGCGAGAGAAATGTACTCGGGATGGGAAACCCTAAGTTTAGGGTTGTACCAGTCGACTGGTACTGGAACCAGTCGACTGGGGGTGAGCACAGAGAGGTTCTGTGCCCGAAATGGTTGGGATCAGTCGACTAGTCCTGGGACCAGTCGACTGGTAGATAGCCGTTGGAGAGCCGTTGGGCTGGCACCAGTCGACTGCTGCAAGGACCAGTCAACTGGTAACCGGCAAATCAGGTTCTGATTTGTTCTAAGCTCTATAAGAAGGAGCTTGGTATGGCCGGCCAAGGCGACGAAATTAGACTTGGTTAAAGCCTAATTAGTAGTCACAAGAGTTCTCAAGTGCTTGTGTAATCCAAGAGGTCTTGGTGAGTTTGTGGTGAGGTTTCTCCACCCACAAGGAGCAACTTGAGATAGCCGGAGTTTGCTGGGAGCTAATCCACCGACAGATAGGGATCGTCCACCTCAAGGACAAGCCGTGGAGTAGTAGCCCTAATCTCCGAACCACGTTAAACGAACGTGTTAGCGGTTTGCTTGCTCTTTCTTATAGTGTTTAGCTTTCTACTTGTTTGTATTAGTTTGTATTCCGCTGCGCAAGCTAACAAAGTGTAGGGTGAAAGCGAGTATTTGGGGGTGCCGTCTATCCAACCCCCCTTCAAGCCGGCCACCGATCCTCCAACAGATCATGTTATCAATTCCTTATAAATTATAAATAGTAGCTCACAACCAAGATGGATAGAGACAAACCATTGGAACGGTTGTAGTGTAATTTGGTATTAGTTTGTCTTGACTATAAAATTATACTAGTACACTATGTGTGTATTGAGCAGGATCATTTGAAGTTGTTCGATTTATACTGACTATATAAAAGAACAGAACCTCTGTTATTATGGATGTGCGTCCTCTTAATCCCTATATAATAACAAGCACGTATACTTAGTATTTATTTCTTTAACTTATCAATGGGTGAGATTTATTCGTTAAATCAATAGGCCCGATGAGTTGAGAAATAGTACTCCTTATATGGTGTGTTGTTGATTATAGAAGAAAATTGTGTCCTAATTATTTAGATTGATGATGTCCCCTTGAGAGGCTCATAAGGATTATCATGTAAACCCTGCAGGTGGACTTAGTCCGGCATGATAATAAAGTTGAGTGGTACTACTCTTGGACTCAAATGTTAATTAACTGAGTTGTCAGTAACTCATTTAATTAACGGACATACGATATCTTAAACACGGGGAGATTAACGCACTCATAATAAGAAGTAGCCCATATTATAATATGGGATTGGTGCGGTAGTTCAATAATAACCCTTTAATAGTATGGATCATTATTCATGGACTTGAGTTGGGTGTTCGAGGTGAACACGGGAAACCCAAGCCCATTGGGAGACCTAAATCAATTCCTCCTCTAGGTCCTTGTTATAGCCTCTATATATAAAGCCTCACATCCACCCATCCATAACCGGGTTTGGTTTAACTTGGTTTGGTTTAACTTAACTTGGTTTAGTCTAACTTAACTTGGTTTGGTTTAACTTAACTTGATTTAGTTTAACTTAACTTGGTTTGGTTTAACATAGTTTGTTTAGATTTTTTCTAAACAAAATTTTGTTAATTTTTCTTTCCTTATAACCGACGGCAAATCTATAAAAGGGAGTAGGATGTGGCCCCTAAAACCTAACTTTCTAATTCTCCACAATCTTCTTCTCTCTTTGTGGTCGGCGCCCCTCTTCAGTCTAATGTCGACGCCACATCCACCTCTTCTTCTCCTTGTGGCCGACGCCACCCCACCTAGGGTCCGCGCCACCTCCACCAAGGGCAGCCCCTTTCTCACCTTGCAAGTGCCGCCCCTTTCCTCTCCTAGCTAGGGTCGGCGGCACTTCTTCATCTTGGTGGCCGGCGGCTTGAAGAAAAGGAAGAAGAGGAACACAAGGAAGAAGAGGGAGGAGAGGAAGAAGAAGAAGAAGATTAGAAGGTGCCCCATCCTAGAGACTCCTTTTTGTAACCGACGGTTTTGGAAGAGAAGAGAAGGAGGGTGGTTTTGTTCTTGGTAGATCGTCGCTCGCACGACGTCCAAGAAGAGGAGAGGAATACGGAAGAAGATCAAGAGGTCTTTAGCTACAAAGAAAAGGTACAACTAGTTCTTTAATTCTGCCGCGTATTTAGTTTCGTTTTTCTTTGTATCGATTTTGTGTATCGATTTTGAATACCAACACAAGAGGCCAGCGATCTTATAATTCGATCAAGGTGTGATTTGATCATTCAAAAACTTACTTGATTGATCAAACACATATTTGACTGAATATGCAGGTTGCTAGGAAAAGTTCTGTTCTTGTATAATTATTTTTGTACAGGGAAATTTAAACAGAACGGAATTTCAGTGCCCTTCAAAACTATCATAACCTAATGATTCATTTATGACATGACATGTATAAAATATCATGACAAGATGTAATATTTGTGTATGCCATGTTGTCATGGCATGTGATATAGCACACAAAATATGACATTTATGGCACAAAATATACTTAGATTTTCCATCTAAGTGTTATTAACTAATTACTATGCCCAATACATAATTTGACATAGGTGACCTATCTTTCTCAAATGTTTCAAAAGTCTCAAACTTGACACACTTTTGAATTCTATCCTATTCATACCAATTAATCAATCTCAAGATCTCAAATTCATATTATTAGCACACTAGAAACTCTTCCAAAATATAATTGAACCTTCATTCTCAAGATTTAAATTAGAAATCTCATTCTCAAGATATCACAATACCTTGACAATGCCCTAAAGTGCCAACTTCATCATGGTTAGGTTAACTACCCTTCGAATTAGGGTTGACACACCTTATATCCATATACTGTGAAGATATCATACTCTTAAGAACCCAATACCTATTGAATCTCCTTGGGTGTACTAGGTATTCACTAGGGATAACCTCTCTATATACTTTCCTAATGACTCTCTTAGACTTCTTAGAAGTATTATTATGCTAGTCTCCTTAGGATCAATACTAGAGATAACCTCCCTTGTAATCTTGACTTGACTCCTAGACTTAAGATTAGTTTTATAACTATATAGAATTCTATGGTATGAAGCTATGCTTTCCTTGGACTTAGATTTGTATCACAAATCTTTCTTACAATTAGATGACTCTTGACTATTTAAGCCTAGATCTTATTTCTTTGACCCTTTAAATATATTTTTCATCTTGCTAACGATTTTCTCTAGCTTATTAAGCTTTGACCTCAAGACTTGCCTCAAATCCTTAAATTTTGATTTTTCATTATTACCTTGGATATTTCTTTTTCTAGACATGTGTCTAATTTTCTTATAGTTCTTGCCTAAATTATTTTCTACCTTTCTATGCTTAGATAAAGATATTCTAATATGATATGATAAATAGTTATATTTAGAAGTATCATACTTCCTATTTTCATAATAATATGCTCTAAAATCATAATACTTATTACTAGCATGTATTTTATCATGATGTGAAGGAATAACATTATTAAATGATATCTTTAAAACTCCCCCTAAGTTTGAGCTTCCTCACTTGCTTTTGATACTTCCCCTTTGGATATTGATTCTAGTAATGTCTTCTTTGGTTGTATGTGAAACACATAATGTACTTTTTGCTTTTACGTATCAAGAGTTCCACCTACTTTACCCTCTCCCTTGCTTTGGGTGTCAACTTAGTCTTTTTTTTTTTTGTTAATTTAGCATGCTTACTCTTGTAGTATCATTTTCCCTTATACTTGAAACAAATGATATGTTCTTTATTTTTAACAATTGAAATTATTATACTTTTGTGAAGTGAACTATCTCCACTAATAGAGGTGGCAAACTCTTGTTTCTTATTAGCTTCGTATGTGGAGGCTTCTTCTTATTTTGGTGTCAATGGTCCCCTCAATCTCTGAAGGTAGAGGTTTCCTCAATTTCATCATCGGATGTTGAGCATCTTTTAAACTCCAAATTTTTAAGTTCTTTATCCAATGAGTTTCTTTCTTTGGCTTCGTTTCCACTTGACATTGAGGTTGGATTTTCATAAAGCTTCATTAGCTTGTCTACAATTCCTTGACATTTTGATATTCATCTATCTTACACAAAATGTCATTAAGTAAAATATTAACTAGTAATTTAATTACTTTTTCATTTGTTACAGACTTTTGAACTTGTTCTTTACTCCATTTGTTTTTTCGAAAATTTTTTTTTTTTAAAATAATAATAATAATCTTGAACCATTGTAAACCATGAACTAAATCATAATTAATGATTTTAAATCGTGAATCATAATTGACCAACAAGTTAGAGTGGCGAAGAGGAGAACAGTCAGAGGGGAGTCGAGAAAGGAGATAAGGAAGTCAGCAGTCGAGAGCCATGAGTGATAAGATTACAGAAGTAGAAAATTATGGATTTTAAATTGTTCAATTCGATTTATTTGGTTTAATAGAATAATGAATTTTAAAATTAAGATAGAACTAAATTATTTGAAATAATCATTTTTTAAAAAATTAAAATTCTAAAACAATCGAATTAAAATTTTAAATTCGATCCATTTGATTTAACCAAACTTTTCTCATTCTTAAGCGGTCATACACTTTTTGGTCTCAATTGTTAAAAAACAGACATATGTTGGTATTAGAAAATAAATATATTTAACTATTAATTTATTAAATGATTAAATTAATAAAGTAGTATTTTTTATAATTTTATTAATTAATTTAAATAATTAAATTTATACAGAATCTGAGTTTTAAATTAATAATTTAATTTAATGATCAATTAAATAGGTGATAATCTGCATTTAAAGTTTAAAATTAAATAATTATTGTTTTTATTTAATTAATATACATAACTTGATTAGTATTTTTGACATCAATTATTAAATAATAATTATTAAATAATAATTATTAAATGATTAATTCATTTTTAATTACGGCTTCTACCTTGGTTGTTTTTAACCGGTGTTATAAATGAATTTTGGTGTTAAAACCAATGCAGTTGGCGTTAATGTCAATGGGGCATTGAACTCATTCAAGCAATGAACGCACCTTCTTTAAAAAAATAATAATAATAATAAAATGCTTGAATGTGTTGAATTGCTTTCTTTATAAAAAAATAAAAAAAAATAAGATGTTTATAAAAAATATATATATCTCACCTGGTGCGTGCATGAGGTGAGTTTATTTAAAAATTTAAAATTTTAAAATTTAAAATCAATAAATAAAAGTAAATTGGTAGTATATTTTAGATGAGGTTAAAATAAAATAAAAAGTTAACGACTAGTTAACAACTAGTAACGACTAGTAAATCCACACAATAACTAGTTAACGCATATCTTAATAAAAATAAATAAATTTTCATCTATAAATACTCGTCATCTTACACAACTTATTTCAATCGTACAAATACGTAAACCCCTCTAAAAATCTTCTCTCTACTATTTTCCTCTGAAATAGATGCAAATAACCGAGAATTTTTTAGAAATGTTTCTTCCCAAAATTTCCAAATTGCACCAAATTATTCATATTTTCCATATCCATCAAATTATTCACATAATCCATACCCACAATATAAGATACGACAAATTTAATGATAAGTATTAGTAGAGTAATAACCTTATTGAATTTTTAAAAAAAATTTAGAAATTTTTTAGGGAATTAAATGAAGACCATATGATACGTTTAAATGGATGGATCAATTAAGATTGGAGGAAGCATGTTTGAATTACCTAATTAAGTAGAAGTTGATTGAGAAATTAACATAGGGTTTAATTAATTAACCCAATGCATATAAAAGGAACTTAGGTTTTTAATTCCCAAATTTTCCTCATCCGATCCTTTCCCATTCCTCACCTTTGCTCCCGATCCTCTTCTGCTCCTCTTCACATTGCCGCCCCAATCCACCGTCGCCAGTGCCCGAGAGCCACCCGAGCACCACCCTAGTGCTGCCTCTTTGGTACTCATTTCCCCAGTCCAGCCGTCGATGATATGAGAGGTCAACGCCACCTCCCCGTGTGAGGGCAGGACAACGACACTGTTAGCCATAGGAGAGTCATTGTCGCCTCTCCCTTCATCAGATCCCTTGTCGCACCAGCACCCAACGCCTCCGATCGCTAGCCTTGGTTGCTACTAGCATAGGGCGTTGCCGGTCCTCATCCAACCTTGACTGGTCATGCTTATACCGCAGCTGGTTGTGTTTCCTGCGTGGCTTGCTCCACGGTGTCGCATCCCCACCCCTCCTCTACCGTAGCTAGGCACCACAGTAGTCACCTTCGTTCCTTCCTCTTCTCCGAACTTCCTCCGAGTTGGTGCCCTAATGTCGTAGCCGCTCCTCTGCCACGACTCGTCACCATAACAACAATTAGATTTTGTTTAAGAGGAATCTGTATATTTGGATTGAGGTAAGGTATGCTTAGAATTGGATTAACAGAGATCGATGTTCCATTCTTTGTATTGGGATGAAGAGATTTGATACTTGGATGGTCTTTGTAGCTTCGGTCATCACTGTTCGTCGGAGAACCATAGTTCCAGCCATCATGTTCCAGCAATGAACCTCTCCGGCCATGAGTCGACGAAGGAGCAATCCAATTTGGGTAAGTTGTGCTATGGATTGGTTACATTATGTATTGGATTTGATTAACAAATCAATTGAGATGTGGATTTATTTGGAGTTGTATCAGATTTGGAATTTTAATAATCTGTTGATGATAGAAATGTAATTTGATTAATAGATGATCTAAATCGATATAATCAATTAGATGGATTAAACTAGGGTTGATATTGGGTTAGATTTGATATGATCAATAAAGTAGATAATCGAGGTTAATTATTTCGATTAGGATTTTTTTTCCTAATTAGTTTGGATTTTTGGGTTTAGCTAGTTGTTACAGATGTGATTAGCTAAACTGTACATCATGTGATTTGCAGGATTTTGATGCGAAACTAGTGTCTCGACATGGGATTGTTTAACACGATCGATAGATTAAGACGGATATTTCTTCCTTAGCCTCTTTAGTTCTTTGAAATTAGTGCATGGTTGTTTTGATTGATAGATTAGGTTGCTTTACCTTAAATCTATTTGTTTATTATCCTGTTTGATACTTTTCTGCTTGACCTTAAAGACGATCTAATTATTTCTTATACAGTCATGTCTTTTGATATTTATACTCAATTATGTATATACATGTAGAGTAAGTGCAGTAGGGGATATCTTATTGACCGTGTTAACATGCTGATTATGGATATAATTTTGGGTATACATATGATTGGTATGCATGGAAGGACTTTACCATGTTTACTGTCCATTGCATATTGTGTGTGCACACATGTCAATGTTTACTATTTGAGGACTCATGTTGATTGTACCTATGTTGTATGTGTATATGTGTCTGATGAGTAGTATTGGAGGAATCACGTCGATTATGCCAATGTTGGTGATCATATGTGATTGGTGTGACATTAGAGGTATCATGCTGATTATACCTACGTTGTAGAGTGCGTACGTGTATGGTATGTAAGGGTCAAGTGTGGCTATTTACTGTATTTATTATTTAGTATATGCCTGTTGGATTTACCCAGACCTATAGATATAGATGCTAGATAGATCATTGTACTGGAGGTTTTTATGATGATTGAAATGTTGCATTGATGATGATTGTGTCGATATCATGATTATATATCATGTTCATCATTGCACTGCATGCTGATGACCATTGTCTCTCTTGTGGTGTGAGAGAGTCATCAGTCATTTTTAGCGCAACACACTCGGTCACTATGGATAGTGGTAGTTGGAGTAGTTGCCGCTTGTCCTGTCATGCCACCCGACCACTTAGCGGGGAAGTGATATCCGGTATTGTGAGCAGTTAGGGACCCTGATGCTATGTAGTTAGATAACTATTTAGCAAACTGTCCTCCTTGACCGCTCTATAGTAACTGGAGGATAGTATAGTTGTCACAGACCCAAGCCTTTCGGTCATACTAGGGTTGTGGTGTCTTGAGAGGTGTCGGGGATGACCATGTGGCATGCATGCACATTTACATACGATGTGAGGTGCATCTATAGAGATATATCTGCATACATATCTTGTAGTTACTAGTTATATGTGATTGTGATATATTGCACTTGTTTGAGATATGATTGTTGCATATATTTGTCATGCTTCATACATGTTCAATATTATACATGTATATGTTGTAGTCTATATTGATTAGGTGTTATGAGTAGATCTGTTGTTGATCCGTAGTGAGTTTATTAATCATTATACCGTATGTGTCAGTTCTAGATTGGGTATGTGCATTTCTTATGTCGGTAATGATTGTGTAGTCATTATGTCAATTATATTTAGGTGTATTGATTATGTCAGTATGATCATGTTCTTATTTTCCTATTGAGACTGTATACTTTGATCTCTATATTTTATACAGACCATGCACTATCTTATCTATTACCCGTTGAGTGACTTGCACTCACCATTACATTTGTGTATTACCTTTTCCTTAGGTAGGAGGTAGTGATTATGGAGTCGCTTGGAGTATCCTATCTACCGGTCTGACATCACATTTGAGGACAATTTCTGGTTTTGTTTCCTATTTTACTTGCATTACGTTTTGTAGACTTGACATTGTATAACTTGATTTGTTTTGGAGTTTTGCTATGTAATGTCTTGTATTTATTTTGTTGTGGTTGTATAAAGCCTAGACGACTAGCAGTCTCACATTTTTAGTTATGGGTTTTCCTTTTGTCTTCCATTGTATTTTTAGTATAGTTGTGTGGGTTGTTTACTATACAACTACGTGATTATGTTCTTTTTGTTCCAACCGTATAAGCTGTATATATAACTGCGTGGTTGTGTATGTTCTAGCTGTGTGAGCTGTTGATAGCTTGTGAGTAACCCTGTGGCATTGTATACATGTTTTATTTGTCACTGTTACAAAGGAGATGTTGTCCATTTATCGGGCAGGGACTCCTCTGGGGTGTGACAATTTGTCAGTATCAAAGCCACAAGTTTATGAGGCATATTTACTATGTTTTGGATTTCATGATTTATTTTCTTTATGTCATTTTTTGAGTTTTGGAACCAGGCAGCGGCAGAACATCTCCAAGCTATAGGAGGTATGTTTGTATACTGTTATCATACACTTCTGTTAGTACTTGTTCAATTATTTGTAGCATGTATGACATGTGTTGGTTCAGCCACTGTTTAGGTCTATCAGTTCCTGTTGGAGATCAGGGATTACAGTCTCAAGGGATTCTTCGACCACACCACCAATATTATTAGTTTCTATTACTACTAGGTGGGCGAGAGTTAGAGTCACATACCAAGCCCTGTTATTATTAGTTGGGTAATGGATAATACTTGCATACTCATGTTAGCTCGATCAGTAGAGTATTGATTTACTCGTATTAGGTCAGTAGAGTACCGATTCCTTCTTGATCGATTTACTCTTGTGGGTTCGACTAGTAGATGACCGATTTACCTTATTGATTTGGTCAGTAGAGGATTGATTTACTCTTGTTGGCTTAGTTAGTAGATGATCAATTTACTTTTGTTGGTTCAATTAGTAGGGGACTGACTTATTGAGATTCTGACCTTGGGATTACTTGTACTTGGTTGGATATCTTGGAAGGTACGTTTAAAGTACATGACTTGTTTAAACGTAGAAAGGACTAAATTGGATGTATACCATTGTTGACTTGACTAGTCTATAGAGGATCGATGTATCATATTCCATAGGGACTTGACCATGGACTATATGTACATGATTTGATAACTTAGAATGTACATTTGGATAGATGACCCCCACTAATGTGGAAAAGTATAGAGCTAGCTGCTTAACACTTATGAGATACAACTGTTATAGGGTGTATAACTTGGAGAGTACATTCAGTTATATGACTTGTATCGATATGAAAAAGATAAAGTTAGTTGCTTATCCTTTACATGATCTGGCACCACGTGAAAGGGGATGCAGAAGACAATTTTGAGAACAAAGAATCACTTAGTGATTATGTTGAGGTGTTTTGAGAGCGAGTACTTCTTTGTCTCTTTTGGGGGCATAATGATTTATAAGGCGATGGTCAGTCGACTCGCCTAACATTGTTTCATGGGAGATCCTAACTCATGGACCGATCGGATATTGTTAGATATCCTCGATGGTACCTAGAGATATATGACTCATAATCATGCAGAGAAAGTGGTGTTAATTGGTTATCACCTATGAAATCCAGTTGTTATTGGGTGGAAATTGAAGAAGATAATCTTCAAGGAGTAGAGCGTCGATTGACAGTTATTTCGATAAGCTATTTGGTGATAGTGCTTTTCTATCCTTGTGTGCATTGCTCGTCACTAGAGGTTATTGAACCTCAGGTGGGAAATCGTAGTAAGATGGGTTTCAAGGCATTGGTTAGTTGACTCAACCAGCATTGTCTCCATCAAGTAGTTTAAGACATTGACCACAGAATCTTATACCTAAGGTCTTGTAGTCTATATGTCGGATCAGAGTGTTCAACATATTGTCGACATTTGTTGGGGGACATTTAAAGGCATAATTATGAGAGTTATGAAAATACCCTCTTGATGGGTAGACTCTTAGTCAAGAGGTTGAGTGACCTTTAGGACTTTGGATCATCATTCCTTTACTATAGATATTTGAATATCTGAAAGAATGAGATTTGACATACTCTTTGGATATTTTTGGATAAGATTAGTAGAGTTTTATACTCATATCTCATGAATTGACTGTATCTATACCATTTGGAGAGTTGTTGATTATCGATCATGAAGTCAAGAGATATCTCTTGGACTTTAGTAGTCATACACCTTTGGTTGGATGGTGATATATTTCTACATCTTGATAGTATCCCATGAAATGAGCGGGGTCAATAGAAGTTAGATTTGTTAGGACATGACTAGTCTGTCTTACTAAATATATACGATAATAAACTTCCCCACTAGATATAATCCCTATAGTGGTACAACATAGACGTGCAATGTTGAACCATGGTGGATTTACTTAAGTTTATTAGTAGTGGGTGTTGAATGTTGGATGACTTTTTTGTTCAGGAGACTATCAAGGTTGATTGATGCTGAGGATTATTTAGGAATGGTGGATATTGTGAGAACAATTGTGTGAGATGTTGTCTTTTAATGATTTATGGTTGGATATTTGACTTGATAGTCTATTATTTGGTATTTATTGTTAATGATAGTGACATGAGGAGTAACATATCTGTGATATTTATGGATTTAGTGAATTGTAGTTGATGATCAGATTATAGACCTATTGCTAGTGACCTTACGGTTGACTATGCCTGTTGTATGGACATTATGAGTCCTTGTTATTGCCATTTTGGTTTACCAGTATCCTAGATGTTTTCATGGACTCGATGAATATAGTATTCTTAGAGAATTTGAATCAAATTGGTATTATCTTCATTGACGATATTGTGATTTATTCTTGATCCAAGGTGGATCATGAACAATAACTACACATAGTTCTGGAGATGTTTCGACGAGAACATTACTATGCAAAGTTTAGTAAATGCGCATGTTGGGCTATCTTCTGTGGGATTTCTAGGGACACATTATCTCCAGTAGAGGCATATCGGTGGATTCATAGAAGATAGAGGTTGTTACCAGCTGGGAGTAGCTAAAGTCTAGGAAAGGAATGAAATTTTCCTGGACAGAGGCTTGTGAGACCAATTTCAGAAGTTGAAATGCAAAGATGATAATTGCACTCGTATTAGTTTTACCTTCTAGTGTAGACAGATTTGTACTCTACATAGAGGTATCGTACTAGGGGTTGGTATAGTTCTGATGTAGCATAAACAAAGTAGTCTCATGCCAGTAGACAGAATTCTCGTATGATGAGAATGAAATTCTTTATTTCCATGAGAGATATGTGTTCTTGAGTCACTTCCTGCCCGAGAGGAGTTACTGCAAAAAGCACATCGTTTGGGATTTGTGATACTTTTGGGTGGTATATGAAGTATAGAGATTTGAAGTGTTCTTATTGGTGGGACGACATGAAGAAAGACATCATGAATTTTGTATCTTGATGTCTAATATGTCAGCAAGTGGAGGTTGTACATCATAGACTAGCATGATTGTATTAGTAGATTCAAATACTGGAATGGAAATGGGTGCATGATACGATGGACTTTATTATGGAATTACTAGGACACGGAGAAGATATGATGTTATTTGGGTAATCATTGATTAGTTGACTAATTTATTCCCTTTCTATCAATTCGTAGGACAGATTCTTAGGATCAATAAGCAAGGTTATACTGTAGAGAAATTACCAAACTTCATGGTATATCTCTAAGTATTGTACCACATTATGATCCATGATTCACATTATGATTCTAGCAGATTTTATAGAAGACCATGAGTTTAGAGCTATGTTTTCGTACAATTTTCTACCCTCAGGCAGATGGACAGTCTGAGCTCACTATACAAATGATAAGGGATCTGTTGATTGTGTGCGATATGGATTTCAGAGGTAATTGTGAAGACCATATATGTTTAGTAGATTTTACCCATAGTTGGTTAGGTAACAGTATGGAAGTAGCAAAAGCAGGATGAACTCATAACTCACAGAGTCATCCCTTACGGTTGGAGATTTGTTCATGATAGTTGGATGGAGTGGTGTATGAATATGTTGCTTAGTTGTTATTCTTAGATGAGGATCCCTGAGTTTGAACAGTAAATTTAGTGATCAAATTTTTATTAGTGGGGAGAATGTAAATATAGCAAATTTAATAATAAGTGTTATTGGAGTAATAACCTTATTGAATTTTTTTCAGAATTTTTAGAAATTTTTGAGAATTAAATGAAGATCGTATGACATGTTTAAGGGGATGAATCAATTAGGCTTGGAGGAAGCATGTTTGGATTACTTAATTAAGTGGGAGTTGATTGAGAAATTAACATAGGGTTTAATTAATTAACCCAATGCATATAAAAGGACTTTAGGTTTTTAATTCCCAAAGTTTCCTCATCCGATCCTTTCCCATTCTTCTCCTTTGCTCCCGATCCTCTTTTTCTCCTCTTCACATCGCCGCCCCGATCCACCGTCACCCCGATCCACTGTCACCCCGATCCATCATTGCCAACACTTGAGAGCCACCCGAGCACTACCCTAGTGCTGCCTCTCCGGTACTCATTTCCCCAGTCCAGCCGTCGATGATATGAGAAGGCAACGCTACCTCTCCGTGTAAGGGCAGGACAGCGATGTCGTCAACCATGGGAGAGTCGCTGTCACCTCTCCCTTCGTCGGATCCCTTGTCGCACCACCACCCGACGCCTTCAATCGCTAGCCTTGGTTGCTACTAGCATAAGACATTGCCGGTCCTCATCCGACCTCGGCCGCTCGTGCTTCCACCGTAGTCGGCTGTGTTTCTCGCGTGGCCTGCTCCACGGTGTTACATCACCGACCCTCCTCTACCTCAGCTCGGCACCATAGTAGCCACCGTCAATCCTTCCTCTTCTCCTGACTTCCTCCGAGTTGGTGCCTTAGTGTCGTTGTCGTTCCTCTGCCACGGCTCGTCACCACAGCAACAATTAGATTTCGTCCAAGAGGAATCTGTAGATTCAGATTGAGGTAAGGTATGCTTAGAATTGGATTAACAGAGATCAGTGTTCCATTCTTTGTATTGGGATGAGGAGATTTGATATTTGGCAGGTCTTTGTAGCTTTGGCCAGCACTGTTCGCCAAAGAACCATAGTTCCAGCCATCCTGTTCCGATAGTGAACCTCTCTAACCGTGATTCGACGAAGGAGCAATCCAATTTGGGTAAGTTGTGCTATGGATTGGTTACATTATGTATTTGATTAGATTAATGAACAATTGAGATGTGGATTTATTTGGAGTTGTATTAGAATTGGAATTTTGATAATCTGTTGATGATAGAGATGTAATTTGATTAATAGATTATCTAAATCGATTTAATCAATTGGATGGATTAAACTAGGGTTGATATTGAGTTAGATCTGATATGATCAATAAAGGAGATAATTGAGGTTAATTATTTTGATTAGGATTTTTTTCCCTAATTAGTTTAGGATTTTGGGTTTAACTAGTTATTATATATGCGATTAGCTAAACTGTACATCATGTGATTTGTAGGACTTTGATGCGAGACTAGCGTCTCGACATGGGATTGTTTAACACGATCGATAGATTAAGGCGGGTATTTCTTTCTTAGCCTCTTTAGTTCTTTGAACTTAGTGCATGGTTATTTTGGTTGATGGATTATGTTGTTTTACCTTAAATCTGTTTGTTTGTTATCCTGTTTGATACTTTTCTGCTTGACCTTAGAGATGATCTAATTATTTCTTATACAGTCATGACTTTTGATATTTATACTCGATTATGTATATACATGTAGAGTAAGTGTAGTAGAGGATATCTTATTGACCGTGTTAACATGCTGATTATGTATATAATTTTGGGTATACATATGATTGGTATGCATGGAAAGACTTTACCATGTTTACTGTCCATTGCATGTTGTGTGTGCACACATGTCGGTGTTTACTATTTGAGGACTCATGTTGATTGTACCTATGTTGTATGTGCATACGTGTCTGATAAGTATTATTGGAGGAATCTCATCGATTATGCCAATGTTGGTGATCATATGTGATTGGTGTGACATTGGAGGTATCATGTTGATTATATCTACGTTGTAGAGTGCGTATGTGTATAGTGTGTAAGGGTCGAGTGTGGCTATTTACTGTATTTGTTATTTAGTAGATACCTGTTGGATCTATCCATACCTATAGATATAGATGCTAGATAAATCATTATACTGGAGGTTTTTATGATGATTGAGATGTTGCATTGATGATGATTGTATCAATATCATGATTTTATATTATGTTCATCATTGCACTGCATGCTGATGATCATTGCCTCCCTTGTAGTGTGAGAGAGTCGTCAGTCATTTTTAGCACCACACACTCAGTCACTTATGGGTAGTGGTAGCTAAAGCAGTTGTCACTTGTCTTGTTGTGCCACCCCGCCACTCAGCGGGGGAGTGATACCCGACGTTGTGAGCAGTTAGGGACCCTGATGCTATCTAGTTAGATAACTACTTAGCAAAATGTCCTCCTCGGGCGCTTTATAATGACTGGAGGATAGTACAATTGTCACGGACTCAAGTCTCTCGATCATATTAGGGTTGTGGTGTCTTGAGAGGTGCTGGGGGTGACCATGTGGCATGCATGCGCATTTACATACGATGCGAGGTGCATCTATGGAGATATATCTGCATACATATCTTGTAGTTACTAGCTACATGTGATTGTGCTATATTACACTTGTTTGAGATATGATTGTTGCATATGTTTGTCATGCTTCATTCATGTTCAATATTATACATGTATATATTGTAGTATATATTATTCAGGTATTATGAGCAGATCTGTTGTTGATCCCTAGTGAGTTTACTAATCATTATACCATATGTGTCGGGTCCAGATTAGGTATGTACATTTCTTATGTCAGTAATGATTACGTACAGTCATTATATCAGTTATGTTTAGGTGTATTGATTATGTTAGTATGATCATATTCTTATTTTCCTATTGAGACTACATACTTTGATCTATATGTTTTATATAGACCATGCACTATCTTGTCTATTACCTATTGAGTGACTCACACTCACCATCGTATTTGTGTATTATCTTTTCCTCAAGTAGCCAGTAGTGATTTTGGAGTCGCATAGAGTATCCTGTCTGCCAGTCCCACGTCACATCCGATAACAATTTCTGGTTTTATTTCCTGTTTTACTTGCATTAGTTTTGTAGACTTGACATTGTATAACTTGATTTGTTTTGGAGTTTTGGTATGTAGTGTCTTGTATTTATTTTGTTATGGTTGTATAAAGCCTAGCCGGTTAGCAGTCTGACGTTTTTGGTTATGGGTTTTCCTTTTGTCTTCCGCTGTGTTTTTAGTATAGCCGTGTGGATTGTTTACTATACAACTGCGTAGTTATATTTTTTTATTTCAACCGTGTGGGCTGTGTATATAACTGTATAATTATGTATGTTCTAGCTGTGTGAGTTGTTGATAGCTTGTGAGTAGCCTTGTGACATTGTATACATGTTTTATTTGTCACTGTTACATGGGAGATGCTGCCCGTTTATCGGGCATAGACTCTTCTGGGGCGTGACACACCAAATAATCCATATGGTCCATATCCACCAAATTATCCATATTCATTAAATTATCCATCTGATCTGTATGCAATAAGTATGCCTTTTACATCTCTGATAGAAAATGAACGGTAGAAAATTTTTATTTTTTGCGAGTGTGATTTTTTTATATATATTGTACTCTTTTATTTCAAATTTATAATAATATTTAAATTTTAAATAAATGACACCCATAAAATAAAAAATATATTTTATGTAATAAATATATTTAAAAATAATATTATTATTTATTTTAAATAATAATCATTTAAATTGTGTAAGTAAAATTAAAATTATATTTATTTAATGTAAAATAAGAATAAAGATGAATGAGTGGACAGCGGGACCCATAAATAATGAGTGTTAATGTTAAAATAAATGTAAGAAAATAAGAAAAATCCGGGCAGGGATCCTCTGGTCTCAGATCCCTGTATCAGTCCTAGTCCCTTGCTCATTTATTGATTGGATGGGTTGGATCTCACTTGTTTAACAGGTGGGGTCCAGTCCACCCACCCAATGAATGAATAGGGCATCTTCTGGTCCAGAAATTTCTGGCCCAGAGGATCTGGCCTCGAAAAATTCACAATCATAACTTCAACTTTGCATGCAGTCTCATATCCAAAAAATTTTATTTCCACTCCCTGTATGTAAAGTTTTGTTTGTTTCAATTATCTCATGCAAACATTGTTACCTAATTATCTCTCATATTTTTAGGTACAAAAAGTCTAAAAATAGGTATAATTTTTCTTAAATTTAACACTTTAAACTAGAATCAAGTATATTTTCTATCAAAATTTCTCCACATATTTTTTAGGTATAAAAAGTCTAAAAATGAGTATAATTCCTATTAAATTCAACACTTTAAACTAGAATCAGATATATTTTCTAACAAATTGAGCACGACTTTTTCCTACTTAATATAATTTCTCCTAAATTCATCACCATTTAAAGAGAATCTAGTATATTTTCCATCCAATTGAGGTGGGAAAAAAGTCGTGCTCAATTTGATAAAAAAATATGATTCTAGTTTAATGTGCTGAACTTAAGAGAAATTATACTCATTTTTAGAATTTTTGTACCTAAAAAAATATAAAGGATAATTAAGTAAATTGGTGCCCATTATGTTTGGTTAAGGAGTGAAATAAAGTTTTTAGGATACGGGGATTGCATATAAAGTTGAAGTTATGATTGGGGAGTGCATGTAAATTTTCCTTTAATATAATGTGTATGTGACATGTGAATCACATAATAATGAGTGTTAATATTAAAATGAATGTGAGAGAATTAATGAGTTAATATAATATGTATGTGACATATGACCCTATGTTTTTTTTTGATAAAGTGGTGATATTATAACACCCATCAATATGAATTCTCTAAGGAGTCTATTGAAAATATTTTGATGAAGTGGTGATATTATAACATCCATCATGAATTCTCTAAGTAGTCTATTGAAAATATTTTAAAGAACTTTAATTTCGTATCATAGTTTTTTTTCTAGATTTTGAAAATGGATAGAGCTCGATGACAATTTAATTTATTTTTCTTAAATTTAAATTTTATTTTAGTAAAAAATGATTATGTTCATCGGAAACTACTTTTATAATCCTATTTTTAGATTATATGAAAGAAGATAAATCATGAAACAACTTATAAAAAATCGTCAAATGACTAAGGGATAGAAAATTTTTTCTAAGGATATCTATCTATCGAGTATTAATTCTATCCTATTATAATAAATTTATTATCCTCTAATAAATTAGACATTCCGTGAAGGCTAAATTCGAATCTTATTAGATCATCCAACACTCTTCGCTAAAATATTTAATTGATCGAATCATACCTTGTTATACTTATTTTTGTCAAGATCTGCTTTAATCTTATGTAGTTATGATCGAATTTGCTCGTGGAACATAGAAACATATACGAGTATTTTAGATATTAAATTATAGGTAGGATTGTTTTAATATTTTTTTAAAAAAAATGTTCTTTTATGATATAAATAGTTAAGGAAATAATTTATAATATAAAAAGTGCAAGCAAATTATTAATTCAAATTTATCTCCTCTAGCACTTATGCATGTTCCTCGATGCTTTTCTAAGATAACTTTGGCTTTTCCATCACGAATCTTTTTCCTTTTTTATATATTTAATTATTTCTTTTTTGCAACTTTTTTTTAACTTTTATCCATCTTTTAGCTTTATATATTTTATCGTTACGGAGGAACATTTGAGTCGAATCCAAATTTGAGTTGAGTTCACATTGGATTATATGTAGGACTATAAATGAGACAAGTTAAATTTGATTTATTTAAATATTATAAGTTGTCAATTTAAATTTATTTATTTTTAAAGTTTAAAATTTGTTTGGTTACATAGACTGATCTGGGAAAAGAGAAGTGGGCTTTGGATGTGAAAGGATGAGATAGTATTTTTTTTAATAAAAAATAATCAATGTGTAATAAATTAAATAGTGATTATTTTAATAAAAATATTTTTGCAATATGTAATAAAAAAATTCTTTGATGGACTAGAGCCTTAGACAACAATTAAGAAGATTCAACCCAATTGAGTTTGAAAATTACAAGCTTATTATTTATTTATTTATTTATTTATTTTAAAAGTTCTTAAACATTAACAAATTTAAAAAAATCTATATACATTTTATTTATTTAATTTAATAACTTATTCAAACTTAATTAATTGACCTTAACAAACGTAAATAAACTTCAAAACTTAATAAGAAGAGCATTAAGTTCATTTAAAGCCAGACGAATTTTTAGGTAATTTGACATAACAATCCAATTATTTACTAATTACAAAGCTTGTCCATTTTCCTGTGATAAGAGTAAACAATTACCCAAATGCATGTTCATCTACTAATTTCGAGGTGATTAAGTTAATTAATTCAAAGTCAATGAATTAGCTTAACCACGAAGCACTTCATTTTTAAAACATTCCGTTGTCTCAAAATTAAGTAATTTTAAATTTATTAAGAGCATCCGCTTTGCCATTACCATGTTCATACCTATTAACATATGTTACTTTTTTTAAAAAAAAATTAATCTGTACTTGTTAACGTGTTCAAAGAATTAACACGTTAATGTTCGTGTTCCGGTTCCTGTTTAAATCCTGTCACACCCCATATAGTCCAGAAGAAATTTTGAGAGTATCTCTTCTATACAGTTGACAATATGAAACTTCTTACAATATCCTCAGGGTCACATATATCTCGATCAATATAGCCGGAACAATAATAATATATATTAAGCAAGCACCCACGCAGTTTAACAGTAAAAACCAAACATAAGCAACGATAAGGAAAACATATCAAATATCTTACTCAACTACACCCATAAAACTTAAATCACCAGCATACATCCAAACGAAACACTATCGATAATAAGGGATCATACAAGATCCAAGTGCCAAAAGGTACAAGTCTAGAAACATAGACGATAACATAATAAGAAAACCAAAAAGAAGATCCAAAATGGAAATCCTCGCAATCTAAAGGGGGAAACTAGCAACTGGAACTCCTCCGGACAGCCTTAACCTGAAATGGTAATAACGGGGGTGAGTCCAACACTCAGCGGATACCTAGTTGACATGCATAGTAAATAATAACCAGCAGTAATAAATATATGTATAGTCTCCAGAAGTAATGAAGCAATGCAAAACTGAAGATAAGGGAGAAGTTGTACTCACCAGAACCTCCTATCAGGATAATAAGGTCGTTAGACTGAAAATACATGTCCCTGTATGCATGTCAATCATATGCATCCATCCAATATACAGCAAACAAAGTTCAGCAAACACATGCAATAAATGCAAATATGCATATGATGCCAATGACATGTCCTGATCACCCCTAACGCCAGTCAACCATCTCACACACGATGGTGAGACCGAGTGGGTAGGGCTATGACAACCGTGCACTCTGTCATCACTGCTCCTGAGCGACCGAGTGGACGGGATGCTGTTGGACGACACCTATCCTCCTACCCCAAATCATAAGTGGGGGAGCGCAATGCTCTCATCTCCCTGAGACAATCCAGAGGAGGGATCCCTGCCGGCTACCACGCTGCATCACACTACCCATGAGCGGACCAACGAAGCCAAACAAAGCAACCTACTACAACACACCCTGCCTGAATAAAAATCACTAACTCATGAGTAGTTGTGTGTGCAGATCCATGTAACGGGCGATGTGCTCAACAATAATGGAGTCGACTATCGCACAGCATGCAATCATGCGAGATGGTGCATGACACTAAGCATACAAATCCTGACCATATCTATCTCCATAAAACATGTAACAAAAATAAATGGATCAAATAAATAGATCTATGTACACAAGTCAGATATGGTAAATGACTAGTCCGGTATATCACATGGCATGGTATGTCACTAGCTCTATAACATAAATAATAAACAGGGGCATGAATGCTAAACAGGTAACAAACAAAACATGCTTGAAAATAAATAGTGGCATACCGATGCAGATATAAACATAATTATTACTACTTGTTAAAATCTACTAAGAATATCAACATGACATTATCTAAAAGATAAGTTAAGGTACCCGCCTCCAATGTAGATCGAGCTAATCAACCTCTATGTCAAAGTGTTCATCTCGAATTCAAATCCTGTAATAAATCGTACAGTTTAGCTATCCGTCTCAACCCAAAAACCTGTATCAAAATGTCTAATTTAGCTAATTCTATCATGCATCAATTAGCTAAAGTAAATCATAATCCAATTAATAAATCTCAAATTGGATCCACCTAATTCATCCAACGTAGACATGAAACCCACGCTATGTAAATCTGATATCCAAGGCCAACTTACCTTAATTTGCCAGAGATCTTGCTGTTGGAAAATCTGTGGTTGGAGCTATGGATTGCCCACGCATAGTGTCGACCAAAGCAAGGTAACAAGGTGCTACCCTCCACATCAATTGTTCCCTAACTCAACACATTACATTTAAATTTCAATTTCCTCATGATAATCATAACCAGTTAATGATTGCATTCAAAATCATCAACAAACTACAAACTGATCTCTAACTTACCTTAATTTAGTTACTCCTTGTTATCCCACAGCCGAAGACCTGGCTGCCTAAAAGGGTGAGCGACGCTAGGAAGATTTATTGTCATCTGAACCAAATACCCTAAATCAGTACCAGATATAAATTGAAATTAGGTCTCAACTTTTACCCAGATCTGTCGGAAACAGGAGAAGGCGCACAGAGTCGTAGAAGACCAAAAGAAGAAGGTTGGGTCGATGCTAGCTTAACCTCGGAGCCTTGGATCTTTGCCTCTGGTTGAAGCCCAACTCATGCAGAGGTGGCGCCTCGGATCGGGAAGACCAGCACTCGTCGGTGATGGATCGAGAGCTAGGGCAGGGGGAAAGTGGTCGTGATCGGTCGGTGCCGAGGTATTGCTTCGGGTGGTGGCGCGAAGAAGCGAAGAGGAAACTGGCGGCTGGATCAAGAGGAGCTTGACGCTAGTGAGATCAGAGGAGGAGAAATCGGGAAGAGGAAGAATAACAAGGGAGAAGGCGATCAGGCGAGGGGAGAAAATGGCGGAGAGGACTTAGGGGTGCGGGTGAGAAAACGGAGGAAAAAGAAAAAGAAAAGGAAAAGAAAAAAAAACTTTTCCTCGTTCAATGGAGTTGCCTAAACAGGCTTTCTGGGGGACCAATATTTATCCCCATAACCTATGTCATACGGTCTCCGAAAAATTCTCAGAAAATTTCTAAAATTATATGAAAATTTCTTATGGTTATTCGCCCTTTTTTGGTATTTTACAAATCTGACATGATGAAGCGTTGGTGTCCTAGTGGATGAAGATGATGAAGAAGATGAGTCCCGAGGATCTAAAGAAGCTCCAGTGCGGTGGATCTCCGGCGAAACTTTGAGGGGTGACTAGGAAGGATGATGAAGAAAATCCCGGTGCTGTGGATCTGAAGAATAAAACCTCCAATGAAGTAGATTCAAAGAAGATGTAGTCCGGCGAAGTGGATCCGGTGGAGAAGAAATCCAGCGAAGTAGATCTGTTAGAGAGAACCTAGCCTGCGCACCATGAGATCCGCCAATAAAGCGTTAGTGACCTAAGACCGGGGTGGGAATCCCTGGCTAGCTAGGCCCTCTGACGCTCAAGTTAGTTCTCTCGTTGGAAGATGAAGGAAAAGAAGAAGAACCGTATGAGTGAAATGGAATTAGGGTTTGAGTAATGATATTCACCTTATCTGGCCAGCGGAGAGGATTCCCCTTTTTATACCATCTCATATAACCTCCGCAGTCATGAGGTGGACCCCGATCCGTTAGAGTTTGTTAAGAGATGATGTCATCTGCAATAATAGTGTTGGTGCGGGAAACATCCGATGATCGAACCTTAGTTTTGATAATGGCAAAGGGATTCAAAGTTAAGTTTAATTATTATCTAATGTGTATGACTGAGTATTTCAGGAAAGTCCTAACTGTGGTTAGGCAGGTGAAAACCCTAGGAGGTGGTAACCCTAGGTCCTAGGGGGTGGTAACCCTAGGTAGAGAAAAGTCCTAGCTGCGGTTAGGCAAGGAAAAACCCTAGGGAGTGGTAACCCTAGGTCATAGGGGGTGGTAACCCTATGCGGGAAGTCATGGCGGGTCGGCGCTTCGGGCAAAAATTCTAGGGGGGTGGTAACCCTAGGTTAAAATCCTGGTGTCGCGAACCAGGTAGAAGTCTGGATGGGTCGAGGACCGGACATCCAGCATGAAGACCGGAAGCATCGGACGCTGAGAAAAAGTCCAGTCGATCTGGAGGATTGTACTGGCAACAGGTAAATCTCCTGAGTGGAGTAGGTGAGAACGCATTCCCCGTAGAGGGAACAGTAGGCGTCGGGTCAACCTAGGGTTTTCGGACGGAAACTCGAAGTCAGACCCGGACAATCTGGTGACTGTCAATTTTATTTATATATATTATCTTTTGTGTTCTAACTCTGTTTTGCAGGAAACTAATATTTTTGTGCAGGGTTAGAACTGACCGGGATCGGTCGACCGAACCTTGGGATCGGTCGACCGAACCTCCAAGCTAACAGATCAGGTCTCCAGAAGTTGGACCGGGCTCGACCAGGAATCGGTCGACCAGACATCGGGATCGGTCGACCGAACCTGGGATATGTGTCGACTGGATCAAGCCGAGGTGTGCAGGTCAGAGGAGACTGATCTGCCGACCGGACCTTGGGATCGGTCGACCGAACCCAGGGATAGAGTTTGACCAAATCGAAGCGGAGCGACAAATCGACGGATCAGATGCGGTGGAGATCATCTGATCAGTCGACCGAACATGAGGATCGGTCGACCGATCCGCTTCGGGTCAAAGCTGATCCCGAGACTTAGGGATCTAGATCAGATCTTGCAGAGCTATAAGAGGAGGCCTCGAGGTGCAGCTCAGACATCGAATTCGAACAGAAGAATTTGTGCTTTCCAACGCTGCTCCGAACGCTTTCAACAACACTCTACAACTCCGACAACCAGCGTCTACATCTTCATTTCTGATAGTGTCGGTATAATTCTATTATTGCTATTAAACTGTAATAAATCTTGTAAGCTTTGCGATATTATAGTTGTTGCCCACCGAAAGTGGTCAACGACCACGGGCCTTCGAGTAGGAGTCGAGATAGGCTCCGAACGAAGTAACTTCTTGGAGTCTTCTGTGTGTTTGTTAGTTTATCTTTTCCGCTGCGTTTACTTTTACGATTCTGAAATCGATTGTGAAAGCCATGAGCGCTATTCACCCCCCCCCCCCTTCTAGTGCTTCTTGATCCAACAAATAGTTCAAGGAATCTTTTTCAAACCTCAGATGTACCTTCTTCGTCGTTTAGTTCACCTGCAGAAGTCTCTATAAAATATTTCTCGTCAAATGAAATAAGTTGTCATATGATCACATATTGTTCACATATCATTAATATAACATATGTATTTGTATATTAGGAATATTTTCTGTTAAGTTAATTATGGTCAAGTATATGTAAAGAATGTAACAAGGTTGTTTATGCCCGGCCGGATTTTGCCAGGTCGATCTTATACTATAGCCTTAGAAAAGTGCATGTCTATATGCCCGCCTGGGCTTCTATTATCGAGCATATTATGCATATGCTCGACCGAGCTTTGCCTACCGAATCATGTTGAGCCTTATGATACGCAATCGATCTTCGCTTGGCCAATTATATGATAGAGATTGCTTAGGAATGCATACCTTTAAGCTCGATCGGGCTTTGCCTGCTGAGCGTTCCTAGGTTCATTGGCACTCTGTTGCTTTAGTTTAACCAGTAGTTTATGCTCGGTCAAATCTCGACTATCAAGCATATCTAAACGCATTATTCCTTTATCTGTTTTAGTTCAGTCGGGCTTGCATTCTCAATCGAGCTTATATTCTCGGTCGGGCTTGCATGCTCGACCGAGGCTCGCCTGCCAGGCGTCCGTGCGCGTGCTAATATTTCACCTATTTCGATACGTTCAATACTCCATGCTCGGTCAAGCTTTGCCTGCCGAGCATATCTACATGTGTCGTGCCCTTAGTCGATTTTAGCCCGGCCAGTCCTACATTCTCGATCGGGATTTGCTTACCAAGCGTATCTATCTCACCCGAGCCTCCCTACTTCTTCTTTCTTCTCCTTATATCTCTTTTCACATTATTGTATGGGATTCGCTCCTTATAATCCGTATCACTAGCCTCCCCCTCAAGTATAGTCGAAGGAGGTGTATCCAACTAACTAGACCTAAGTCTACTTTTATCTTTTTGTTAAATATTAATTTTTCCTGAACCTTTCATATATATGACAGCGATCCCGTGACCTCTGCTACAATGATCCCGTGATACCTGCTACAATGATCCTGTGATATCTCCGGCAAGTTAAATAAGTGTGTGATCCTACCTTCTACAACATCAAGCTTTGCTCCTTCTTGTTTTACTTCCTCTCTAAAGATTTTATTGGAAGTTATGGCTTCAGATCTCCCCCCCCCCCCCTAGGATCAACTGTTACCTGAGAAGGAGAAGTCCTTAGCTGAGTCCATGCAGGCTCTAAATCTGCATTATTCACACCAAAGAGAACTAGAGGTACATTTATTAGCAGCTCGATCTCAAGTTCAATCAGAAAGGGCTTTATGGGACAAAGCTTACCTAGATTTGAAGCAAAAGACTGAGGAGTTGGATGATCTAAAAGTCTAGCGCACTTCAGAGATAACCGTTCTAACCAGAAAAGTTCATGTAGATGGTTTACTAATATCTCGACAATAAGTATTGGACTAGCAAAAGGCTAAGGTGGATCTTCTACAAGCTGAGTTGGATCAGATCAGGATAGAGATGACCTCTCAGTCACATGTTTTAGAGGGTGAACAATACAAGCACCAGAGGACAGGGCGAGCCTCCCCCTTTTGTCCGGGTTGTCACTCTATTACCCACCCACACTTAGGATGGGAAGAACAATCGGGTGGTTCCAAATAAAAATTAAATTTCGTTGGATGACAGATTTTCCTATCAGTAATAATATCGAGTAAAATTTGTTTTTATCCCACAGAACGTGAAAATGAGTCGGCTTGTTCATTCCCTTTGTTCCAAAATTTGTTTAGGTTGTTATTCTACCATATGCCCCTACTGGGTAGAATGTTTCACTAACTCTGAGCAACGAAATTGGTAGGAGTTTACTGTATTTGTTTATGGAAGTTTAAGAGTTATGATTGTGACATTACTAATGTTAATGTGAAGTGGCGTGTATTGTTTATAAGAATTCAAGAGTTGCGCTTGTGAAATGACCAGTGACATTTTGGTTCTTAATCAATATAAGCTTGGTCAACCTTACAATCTAGATCGGTCTTATATTAAAAGACTGAATGCTTTTATGCCCAGTCTGTCTTTGCCTGCCGAGCATATTTTTGTCCTTCAAATCTAATCAAAGGAGGCCTGACTGACCAAGCCATAGTTTTGATTTATTATTACTTTATATCATTTCCCTATTCTTTTCTTTACTACACCTAGGAAATCGAACATCTTTTTTCGTCTCTCCTTCCTTGGTGATTTTGTTCCTCAACGGAAAGAGGATGTTGAAGTTGTACGATTGATGCTGCGCCAGCTTGGGCATGATTTGATTTGTTATGTCCATCATAAATGTCAATTTATGGGTGATAGACACGTGTCCTTCCCTTTTGCTTAGTGACATCATGGCCCGCACGCTTTGTAAATGGCGTTTTCTTATATGTTCTATCCTAATAGATCAACAATTACCTTGCTAAGCTCTATTTTCATCTAATGACGATCGTTATTAGTCTCCTTTATTAGGGAAAAAAACCCTAAACCCCTTCATATCCTCGCCTCCTTCGTTCTTCTCCTCACGTTGTCTAGCAATTCTTTAGTGTTTCATGCTCTGTTACGAACCGCAAGTGTACGGAAATGTTGTAAGTAATAATAAAAGATATTGTACTCACAGGGACTGTTGATTAAGCACTAGTTAACTTCGCACGGTGAATTATCTAGACAAACATAAGAAAGTAAGAGAAAAGAAAGTAGAGAAAGGAAAGAGGAAAGAGAGAGAATGATCTCGAGAGGGGTTGAGCTAGAGGATGGAAGGCGATAGATTCTAGGATTTCGGTTTCCTTGTAATGCTAGGTGATGTTACATAGATTGCTTAATTCCTATTCTCTATGTTCATACTCTTGCAGGAAGTTAGATTCATTACCGACTCTCCCCTGTAGTGGATAAGCCGGCATGATCTCCTACTCCATGTCCTATGCTACTAAATGGGAATGATTCCTATGTTGTCCTTACACGGGCTTGCCTGTCACGTGCATCCCTCGGATAATCAACATAGAAACACACTAACACCCAATAACATAGAAATAGAAATAGTGATTATGCCCGATCCCCTACTTCCTTGTGGAGATTTGCTTCTCCTTTCAAGGTTATACCCTAAATCGTCCTTACACGGGCATGTATGTCACATACGTCCCTCGGATAATCAATCTAGGGTATCCCTCCTACGGGATTAACAATTCTACAGAACCATTTGATAAAACATGCAAAAGATATAAACAAGATTCACACACACATTACATCAAACATGAACAAGGCATCAACAAGTCATTGAATAGAAAACATGGCAAATCTACATAGTTTTGTTGATAATTTTGAGAGCATGAAAACTAAAGCAAAATAATGCGGTAACCACTCACATTGATCTCCCGAAAAAATCACCGAAGAACCACCGGAGACGTCACTGCTGCTGTCGCCGAGAAGATCACCTCACAGAACCTCCTCGAACTCTTTCACGAACCAAATCCCGGCCTCTGGACGTTCTCCTTTGCTCGAACAAATCTCCTCACAACTTGGCAGTGTTCTCTCGTTGATCACCTCCGCTTCACCGTTGTTTCTTTTCTGATTGCCTTGGACGCCTCTTATAAGAAGGCTAAGGAAGACGAAGGGGAAAGGACACCCCTTCGTATCCTTGCCGTTTGCAGCAAAAGGAGAGTAACGAAGGGGAACCCTTCGTCTCTAGTAACGCCTCACATCTCCCACTCGTCCAAGCCAATCCATATGGTCACATAGACCATGTCAGTCACATAGACTACAAGGTGATCATGTCACAAAGACCAGAGCAAAATTTAGTCACAAAGAACAAATAAGTCACGAAGACTTTATGAGGATCTAGTCACAAAGACCAGAGCAAAATTTAGTCACAAAGACCAAATAAGTCACGAAGACTTTATGAGGATCAAGTCATGAAGGCCGGAGCAAAATTTAGTCACAAAGACCAAATAAGAACATACATTCCATACATTAGGGAAAATGGTTCGTGCGACAACAAGCACAGTGAGCATTCAATTGCTAAGAAGATTGTCACACCTTACTTAGCTGCTCCATAGAACGAATCAGAGACATAAATGTCCATAGAATGAATCAAAGACATAAATGGCTTACCTTTACCCCAGATTAAATTATTTACATCATCATGAACATCTCTAATCTCTCATATTGACCATATGTCAAGAGCATGTTCAACATCTCCAATCAAACAAATTATTCATAATTACATTTTATGTACTGAACTAAAAATGTAACCGGTACTAGTGAATAAATGTCACAGATGTAAATCAATCTTAATCTTCCTTTTTAGCTAGAATCTATTCATTCTAATCAATCGCTTTCCTAGTTATGCTCCATAGACCGAATCATCCATAGCCAATAGGAAACATGCTAAAGTAGCAGACACTGATCAGAATTTCAAGTAGACAGTTAAATAGTCACTTAGGGTAAAATCGAGATTAACTTATAATCTCAAGGGTCTCACATAGTAGAGAAGCAGGGATCCATTCTCCTACTACCCTTCTTGTTGCCATAGCACATGTGGTATGAATCACATGCTACGATGTTATTCTCTTTACCAAAAAGAGCGCATGCTTTTTCCCAAAATTTAACATCGTACAAATTTTGATCTAGACATTCCTAATGTCTAATCCTGAATTCAACATATGAATTCTAATCTGGCCTCAAGCAGATTCAGTAAATGGTGGGTGCATTTACTCCAATCATTACACAAATGATCTCATCTTGACACAAATATCAAGGCGACCTTAACTTATGGGTATGTCTCTATTCACAGCTACATAAGCTGTCCCATAAGTAACGGTCTTACCTCTATTTGTACTTAACAAATAGAGATAATTGTCCATGTGAGTAGATCAATCCCAATCTGTTAACATGCTTATCAAGACTTTTATTCGAATGTAACAAAGACATATACACTGAATAGATCATGACATTTTTCATTTATCAAAATGTCTTTACAATTATTACATTCTTCGAAGTCCCAAAGACTTCATATGCCCATGAAATGACTCTTTAGTCAATGGCTTAGTAAAAGTATCAGCAAGCATATTTCGTGTAGGGATGTACTCAAGAATCACCTTTTTCTTGTCAACAATATCCCTTACAAAATTATATTTAATTTCTATATGCTTACCTTTGTTGTGATATTTGGGATCCTTGGAAAAAGCTATCGCAGCTTGACTGTCACAGTACACAATAACAGGACTCCCACTATCCTCAGCAATCTTCAGATGCTTTAGGAACCTTCTTAGCCAGATAACCTCTTGCACAGCCGTTGCACAAGCCACATACTCAGCTTCCATTGTCGACAAGGCTACACAAGTCTGCTTCTTGCTATTCCATGAGATGGCACCATCATTCAGCAAGAAGGCATAGCCAGATGTGAATTTTCTGTCATCAAGGTTCCCTGCCCAATCTGCATCTGAGTAGCCACTTAGGCTCATATCTGATCCTTAGAAATAGAGGCAATAATCAGCTGCTCCTTTAAGATATCTGAATATTCTCTTCACCGCTTTCCAGTGTCTCGATCCTGGGTTTGACTGGAAATGACTAACTAAGCCAACAACATAGCTTATATCGGGACGAGTACATAACATAGTGTACATCAAATTACCAATAACACTGCATATGGTTTCTTCTTCATTTCGGTTATTTCCTCAGGAGTCTTGGGATACATACTTTTGCTCAAGACAGTACCTTTCGCTATAGGCATCTGTTCAACGTTGCAATCTGACATATTGAAGTGTTGCAGCATCTTAGTGATATAAGCTTCTTGAGACAAACCCAAAAGCCTCTTTGATCTGTCTCTAACGATCTTCACTCCGAAGATGTACTCTGCTTCTCCCATATCTATTATGTCAAATTATGATGAAAGCCAACTTTTGACTTCTATTACACACTTTATGTCACTTCCAGTTATTAGCATATCATCAACATATAATGATAAAATGACAAACTTTCCTTTTTCCTTTCTTAGGTAAACACAATGATCCTCATTGATCATTTCGAAACCATAAGATAATATTACTTCATTAAATTTTATGTTCCATTGTCTTGACGCTTGTTTTAGCCCATATATAGACTTCCGAAGTCTACATACTCTTTTCTCTTAGCTTTCAGCAACATAACCTTCTGGTTGTATCATATAGGTTTCTTCGTCAAGATTACCATTAAGGAAAGTCATTTTTACATTCATCTGATGTAATTCCATGTCATATTGTGCTACTATAACTAGGATGACACGTATTGACACAAACTTCACAACTGGGGAGAATGTCTCTTCAAAGTCAATACCCTCCATTTGGGTATATCCTTTTGCAACTAATCGAGTTTTGTATCGATTAATCGATCCATCTGCTTCCATTCTTTTCTAACTGAGCTGCTCAAAGCTTCCTCAACTGTTCGAGGTTCCTCATCGTCAACTGGGAGAACCATCAATACCTCATTCTCAATATCAAACTTTCTCCGAGGAATAATCTGACGACTACTTCTTCGAAGATTAGACTGTTGAGAAATTGACTCATTCAGTGGTAAATTACTCTCACTCGGTTGACTAGATTCAGGCATCTCCTGATCTGTTGATAAAGGAACATCATCCTCCTCCTCTATCTCATATAGAGGAATTGTTTTATCAACTTCACCTCATGTTGGGAACTCAGTTTCAAGAAAAGTAGCATCTCTTGACTCTATTTCAGAGATGGTTCCATCTTGTCGCTCACCAATAAAAACATAACCCTTAGAAGTCTCAGAGTACCTTATAAAGATACACTTCTTACCTCTGGGTCCTAATTTTTCATATTCGTGAGTCTTATTATGAACGTAGGCAGCTGACCCCCAAGGTCTCAGATTACTTAAATCCAGCTTTCTTCCTGTCCAACGTTCATGTGGGGTAGATGGAACTGATTTTGAAGACACTTTGTTAAGTATATAGGTTGCAACTAATAATGCATCTCTCTAATAGGAGATTGGCAAATTAGCCTGCGCCATCATAGACCTAACCATTTCAAGAAGAGACATATTTCTTCTTTCAACAACCCCATTTTGCTGTGGAGTTCCAAGGATAGTTAGTTGTCTAATAATCCCTTTCTCATTACACATTGTCTTGAACTGATCAGACAAATATTCTCCTCCACGGTCAGTGCGCAAGGTTTTAACCTTACGTTCCAATTGATTCTCAACTTCGTTCAAGTAACGAATAAAGCAATCCAATGCCTCTGATTTGTGAGAAATCAAATACACATGACCAAAACGTGTGAAGTCATCGATAAATGTAATGAAATAAGAACTCCCATTTCTAGCCTTCATATTCATTGGACCACAAATATCCGAATGAATTAATTGCAATGGTGATTCAGCCCTAATAGCCTTACCAAATGGTTTTCTAGTCGTCTTTCCCGCAAAACAATGCTCACATATAGACAAGTTAATCTTAGCATAAGTGCCTAATAGGCCCTCCTTAGCTAATCTATTCATTCGTTCTTGTCCTATATGTCCCAATCTAGCATGCCAAATTTCATCATTAACATCAGCATTACTAGTAAGAGTAATGTTTAAAAAACAACCATCATTATTATTTGGTTCTACATCAAGAACCATAAAACCATTTGTTACAAAATCATGCCCAATTAACACAGAGTTAATTCGAAATTCCACACAACAGCTATAAAAATTTACATTGTAACCTAAATCAAGAAGACAAATAACGGAAACCAGATTTCGTCGAATCTCAGGAGCGTACAGGACATCATGTAGAAACAAGGTGCCTCCACCACGTAGGTTGAGCTTGCAAGTGTCAATTCCTTTGACTTCAATTCTTGCATTGTTTCCTACATATATCCATTTGTTGCCAGCTGGTACTTGACGGTACTCCACATATGTAGCTCGATCACGAGCTACATGGTTCGTTGCTCCTGAATCTACAATCCACAAAGGATATGAATCAGCTAATAACACTGTACTTGCAACATATTTCTCGTGGAAAGAAGACGAAAATGGATCTACCTTTTTAGGCTCAGTACAATCCCAAGCAAAATGGCCCTTCTTGCCATAGTTGAAGCAAGTCAACCTGCTCTTAGGTTTTTGTCCATATTTCTTTCCTTTCTTCTTGATTTGGTTTTTCACAGCAACAGCATTAGCCTCCTTTCCTTTGCCCTTTCCTTTCTTAAACCACTTGTTCTTATTCTTAGAACCAGAACCTTCAGCTACAAAATCTTAACCCGAAATCCTTGCGAATTCAATCCTCTCCGCCTCAAGTTCCACATGATGTGAGACATCAGTGAAAGTCTTGATACTCTCACTATGGGTCAGATTCTGTTTCATCGTTTCCTAAGAATCAGGAAGGGAACGGATAACTACCTGAACCTGTTGTTCATCAGTCAACGTATAACCAGCAGTCTTAAGCTCTCGAATCATGTTACCCATCTCCCTGAGATGTTGGGCCATGGTAACATTTGAGCACTTTTTACAGCTATCAAACTTAATAGTTAGTTGACGGAGCTTACTCAGACTGACTCCACTGTACTTCTCTCTAAGGGCTACCTAGACAGCATGAGCCAATGGTAATGGCTCATACTCAAATACCAAGTCATCCACCATTGAACTAATCAATATACCCTTAGCAATGGAGTCCTTCCTTTTCCATGTCTTATAGGCATCAAGGTCACGTTTGTGCTGTGTTGTAGAACCATTAATCAGTTCCTCCATGATTTGATTTACAACCTCTAGAACTTCTTGTTCCTCAAGAATGTATTGTATCTTGAGGTGCCAGATTTTGTAGTTATCCCCATATAATTTCTCACCCTTATTGAGTTCAGCTATGATGTTTTTAGTTGTCATGATCTACATAAATAAACAAATTATTTAGTATTTCAGTGTAATTCATATATGTGCAATTATTTATTGACTCAGTGTAAATTAGAGTTAGTTTACAAAATCAAGTGATAACATTGTTTCCACTCATCATTTGTATGTTCTAATCTCATCAACATTGATCAATTATATTGCACACATCCCATCTAATGAACGAATTATTTTTCATATGAACTAATCATATGGATATATGAACTAATCATATCATGAAATGAACTAATCATTTCCAAGTTAGTTAACATATAACATAACTTTTCATTATTTAATTTTGTTCGTACAAAATGACAAAAATTATTACATGACTCAGAAACCAGATGGCTAACACTGTTCGTACATAACGACAGTAAACAGAACACTAGTAAACTAGATAAGCTAGCACTACTCCCACTAGGATAAATGCTAGAGCAGTGGGTAATTTCATCCCATTCATCCCGGATTCTATGATGGGTGGATCAGCCTCAGATGTATCCATCAGATCCATTTCTGGATCTTCTACACATTCTTGAGGATCCTCCTCTGATTCTTCTGGATCCATTTCTAGATCCTTCTCGGGATCCATCTCTGGATCCTCCTTAAAATCTTTAGGATCCATTTCTGGATCCTCTTCAAATTCTTCGAGATTCATTTCCGGATCATCTTCAGATTCTTCGGGATTTGGATCCTTCTCTAAATCTTCAGAATCCATTTCTAGATCCTCCTTAGATTCTTCGAGGTCCATATTTTCGGGATCTAGATTCTCTTCAGATTCATCAGGACCCCATTCCAAATGAAGTAACTGTCTATACATCTCTGAATATGAGATGTGCCCATCAGACTCATCCCAAAGTTGGAATGTTATCTGCCTTAGATGTTCCGATAATGAATAAACTAGATACCATCTTCTTTTTGTTTCTTGGACTGGATACCCTTCTTGCTCGAGATTCCAGAACAACCAATTGAGCCGACCAATAAGCCTACCGACTCCTTGATACGGGTCATTTTCCAGCTTCTTGATCTCCTCCCATAGCTCATGTTGTCGTTCATAGTGACCAGTCATCGTGTATATCGTTCTTTGTATCTGGAATTGAAAATCATGATGTCAGTACAAAACCGACAGACCAGTAACAAAAACCGATCTAATTCAATTCCCACATATAGAACAAAATATACAGAATACACAAGCAATTAAGAAAAACAAATTTTCTTATTTTGGGGAGTCTCATGTGACTGACAGATAGGATCGGTCGATCAGGAATCCAAATCTTAAGCTTAGTCTATTGTCTTCATTAGAACTAATCTAATTGGACCTATGTTCTGTTATTGTTTAAGCACATTTGAGTCAATCTCAGACTTATTGATCAAGTCCGTTTGATTCATCCAATGCCCATTGGATTAAGTCTAACTCATTAGAACAAATCTAATTTTTTATGATCAAATCTGACACAACAGAACTAATCCAGTCATATTTGATCAACCCAACTTCTGTAAACAAGATCACCCTAATTGATTCAATAATAAACCGAACTGGTTAAACCAGCAAATAATTTGAACCAGATTTAGGTATCATTGAATTAAATTAGTCTGCTTAAATCAATTAATAATTTAAACCAGACCTGAGATTGATCGAACAAGTTGGTCTAGTTCCATTTTTAGTAAATTGAACCATAAATTAATTAAATATATTTATTAATTAATTAAATACATAAGAAAATGTATTATTAATTAATAAATAAATATTTAATTAAAATTTAAACATATACAGTTTATATATGTGAAGGAAGAAAAAAAAACTTTCATGCACATGCATGCACTGTGCTCGAAAACACTACTGTTCATGTCTTTTTCCTTCGATCTTTAATTGATTCTAGTTTGAATTGAATCGATTCATATATATAAACTGTACATTTTAATCGATTCATGAATCGATTCAGTACTAAAAAAAAATAAAAATACTATGCGCTACGATTTTGAATCGATTCATGCACAGTGTTGAATCGATTCAACACTATGCTTCGTCAAAGTGGCACTGCTCACGATTTTGAATCGATTGAATGAAATTTCAATCGATTCAATTCACTTGAATCGATTGGTTAATCGATTCAATTGATGAACAGTGTTACTGTTCATCTTCTTCTTCACGACAGAAGAAGAAAAACGTGAGCTTTTTCGCGTTGATTTCCATGCTTTCAAAACCATGCATGCTCTGATACCATTGTTGGTAATTTTGAGAGCATGAAAACTAAAGAAAAATAATGCGGTAACCACTCACATTGATCTCCCAAAGAAATCGCCGAAGAACCGCCGGAGACATCGCTGCTGCTGTCACCGAGAAGATCACCTCACGGAACCTCCTCGAACTCTTTCACGAACCAAATCCCGGCCTCTGGACATTCTCCTTTGCTCGAGCAAATCTCTTCACAACTTGGCAATGTTCTCTCGTTAATCACCTCCGCTTCACCATTGTTTCTTTTCTGATTGCCTTGGATGCCTCTTATAAGAAGGCTAAGGAAGACGAAGGGGAAAGGACGCCCCTTCGTCTCCTTGGCATTTGCAGCAAAAGGAGAGTAACGAAAGGGAACCCTTCGTCTACAGTAATGCCTCACAAGTTTTACATCACCATCACATCACAAATACTTCCTATATCCTAGATCTAGAGATCTACTCTATTGCTAAGGAAGAACAACCCCAAAACATAAAGAAAAGCATATTTACAACCCTAGATTTGAGAAGAAGGGGAAGAAGAGATGTTTGCCGATGATTCCGATGTCTTGGGGATGCCTCCTTGCTCCCGAGATGGATGGATCACCAAGGGATGGACGAGAATGAAGCTATAGGGTTTTCCCCTAAGGGGAGAACTCTTCCCCAAAGAGAGGGACAAAGTCCCAACCCCAAGATGAGTCAAAGAATGGAGATATTGACTCTTATATACCTCCTCCAAACTACCCAGGAAAATCAAGAAAACAGGGGTCCGGTAAACCAGGATTTTCACTAATTAAACTAGGTTTTCTCGTGATTCACCCTGAACTAAAGTTGTAGCTCTTGAAATTATCTTCAATCTGATACTTGGATTGATCCCTGGCTCCAACTGAGCTGAAAGTTATGGCGGTTCAAAGTTTGGTCTGCAGTATGGGCGGAGGTCCAGTTGAACCCACGGTTGGGAGGCACGGTCGTGCCATTTAGCATAGGCAGACAAGTCTCTCTCTCTATTGGACCTGAAGTAAAGTTATAGATCTTGAAGTCTACTACATTTCGGTATAAATATCATCCAAAAAATCCAACCAAGCGCAAAGTTATAGTCGTTTTACGAACGGTCTGCAATCTGCCCATAATTTAGCATAGCTCTATTTTGGCATGGCACGACCCATGTTCTTTGTCACACGACCGTGTGGGATCCACACGGCCTCACACGGCTCCCTCCCAGGTTGAGTCACACGGCCGTGTGGGTCACACGGCCGTGGCCTTCCTCTTCTCTGCCAAAGTCACACGGTCGTGTGGATTCACACGGTCGTGGCCTTCCTTGCCTCTGGAAAGTTGGCACGGGCGTGCCATTTGGCACAACCGTGTGCTGCTTGGCCACGAGGATAATGGCATGGCCGTGTAGGTCACACGGTCGTGGCGTTTCTTCACATCTGGTGCTGGCACGCATGTAATGGCCACACGGTCGTGTGGCATACACGGCCCATGCTGGATTTCTTCCAGAGTTGTTCCCGATGCGTTTTAGCTCCATTTTCGCTCCAAATCGCGTCCTATCAATAAAAACAAGCAAAGGGCAGATCTCCGAACAAAATATAATGGAAGTATGACATTACAATGAAATTGGGTACAATAAACAAAGATTATGCTAATGAAATACAAGTAGATGTGCGTCAAGACATGCATAAAAGTGTATATAATCTACGCACATCACACCCCCAGACTTAAACATTTGCTTGTCTTCAAGCAAAACCCGCAATCTAGATTCATGTGGCTAAAAAGTGCATCATAATCTCTAGAAAGTCAATCTAATCCTATCAAATGATTTCATTAATGAGCAAGATACAAAAGTAGTTTGAGTATGACCTAAATAGTAGTCCTCCGTGCTCAGTGCGAAAGTGTCCTAAATTTATCAAGTTTCAATCCCTAAGTCTAGTCAAGTCGTCATAAAATTATGTTCCTTATGCTTCCGGCGATAGACACTTACCTACCACACACAAGGTTCGTTCCCCATAAAAATTCTATGCATCGTCTACATAAGATCTCAAAGAAATACTCAGTATCAAGAGAAACATAGCATTCATTTCCCCAGTAACCTAACTCGGTCTCAAAGGGGTGAATTACTAGTTTCCACTCACGATAATTATTTTTTATCCCTTATTTTTTTCTTTTTTTTTTATGTTTGTAAAGTATCAAACTTTCATTTTTTGGGGATTGATTTTTCCAAATGAGCTTACATGATCTGAGTTTATCTAGTAACCAAAATGTAGTTGAGAGGTCACCATAGAAGCACAAGTACTAGTCCAATTCTATGAATCATGACTATTTTAAAGTTATAAATCATAAAAAATGGGCATAGTGTATAGAGGTCCTAAAATAAGGCCAATACTTAAACTCTTATAGTAAAGACATTGTTCACTTCATGCTATCATAGATAGAAAAAGAAAGATTACTAAACATACTAGCACCATAAGTAACCCATAAACCACATGAAACATAGAATAAACGTGCTAGTATTTTGCAATAAGGAACAAACAATCATGATATGATGAATGATGCAACTAGCAAAAATAAAAAATTTATTATACAAAAACTAAACTAAACCAAATGCATCTAATGCATTCCCCCAGACTTAAACTTTTCATTGTCCCAATGAAAACTAGAAATGATATATGGAGGAGGTTTTATGGAATTTAGAGAAGTTACCAAGTGATGAGCTCCAAATGGTTTACATTCATGTTCTTGAAAATACTCCTCTAGCCAATGCTTACATTCCTCCACAATTTTGAAATCTACAAAAAAATAATAGACAAGAAAAATTAAGTAGAGGGTATGAGTTATTATGAAGAAAGAAACAAAACTAGAAAGGAACTTGAAGGAAACCAAAACTGTAAAGAAAACAAGATTGAACTTGGGTTGCCTCCCAAGAAGCGCTTATTTAAGGTCATTAGCTCGACCACCTCATAAGATTCATCTAAATCTCGCTCTTGGAGGGGTAAGATATTTTAGAACCTTCTTACCAAGGGTCCTTATTATGGAGGGAGCTTTCAATATTGGAGTTAAAAAGTGAAGTATCGCCCTCTCCATTTGTTAGTTAGAGCCCTAGAGCCAATCATTTGATGATTGTATAGACTCATGTATATCATATTCTTGTATATTAATAAAGGCTTTTGTTTGGTTATTATACTTATTTATATTAGTGCCAAATAGACTAAGTATAATAGCGTCCTTGAGTAGAAGGTTCATACCTATATCAATCGATTAGTTGAATCGATAGTGAGATGATATAGGGAACACTACTCTAAATCATTCCTAGTCGAGTATTAGCATTCAGGGACAATGTTAATACAATAAGACTAGCATGTAGGTCAGCTCGATGACTTGATCTCACAAGTCATGGATATAGAGATATCAAGCTGACACATGAGTATGCATTAGAGAATGTATATTGAATGACCCGCCATGAGAAAGTATCATGGATCGTTATATGAGTGTCATATACTTTCTCATGTGGCTATTAGTATGACTATTAGTCCTTAGACCTGAAGTCACCATGGATCCCTACATAAGGAGTTATGTACTTTAGTTTCATCAAACGTCACCCGTAACTGGGTGGACTATAAAGGCGATTATTGGGTATATAACGAATTATGTAGAGGGATGTGAGTGATGTAGATGGGATCTATCCCTCCCATATGACGGGAGCGACATCGGTATTCTTGATAGAGTGAGACCACTAAGTGCATGGCCATGCCCAAATGAGTCAACATTAGATGTTGAGCTCATTTGATCGAGTGAGTCTACTTGGAGTTCAAGATTTAGATTGATTAGAGGATGACACGGTCTATGCCTCACATTGATCAATCTAGATGTCTAGGATAGAAGGACACTTGTCATTATTTTGTGAGTAGTCACAATTGGTAGTCACAAGGTGATGTCGGATCTCGACATTCTTGTAACTTGGGTAGTAATGATGTGTTTCTAGATACCGCTCATTACTTATGCTCCTAAATGGGTTTAGGGCATTGCCAACGTTACAAGAACCTATAGGGTCACACACTTAGGATAATTAGGTGGAGATTAGGTTCATATGATGAACCAAGAGGATTAGATTCATTTGATGAATCAAATTGGATTAAGAGTAATCCTAATTGTGCTAACTTGAGTTCGACTCAAGTTGATTCATGTGTTAAATGAGTCTAATTTAGATTTTGACTCATTGAATCAATTCAATTTAATGAATTAGATTCATTATATTAAGTTGGCTCGAATCAAATGGTTGGATTAGATCCACCATGGTAGAGATTGAGTCAAGTTTGACTTGACTTGAGAAGGAAGACCAAAGGTTAATTTTGACTTGACCTTTTGCCACCTCATTGGTGAGTTGGCATTAGGTGGACCAATAATGAAGTTCCACATCATCATGGGTGCCACCTCATGGAAGTTACAAAGCCACTCCCTTAATGGTTTCATATTAATTGCAATTAATGCAATTAATTGCAATTAATGCAATTAATTGGTGAGTTTTTGAAAGTGGCCGGCCACTTGGTTTTTGGGTGTGAATTTCATTTTTCCCATTCAAGTGGTGTAACTCCTTCTTCTTCCTTGTGTTCTTCCTCTCAAGCTCTCCCTCTCCCTCTCCTCCTCCCTTGGCCGAACCACATAGGTGCTAGCACACCTTGGTTTTTGGTCATCTCCATCTAGTGTGTCCGTGTGGATACTTCTAGAGGACCGGCGCTTGACGGTCTTGAGATCCGGCATCATTTGGACGAGCGGGAACGCGAAGGGCATCGCTACAAGGGTAAACATTTTTCTCGTAGATCTAAGTAGTAGATCAGTTTTTGAACTCGTACAAGAAATAGTTTTTCGAATTTTGTATACGAATCTTTGCACGGATCTACGGCTTTGGGTCCTTCGGGGTTTCCGCGACGCGAAAAAGCAGTTTTCGTGGCCCGAAGAACCCAACACCATTTTCATCTTCTTTAAAGTTCTTTCAGGTGGTCGAAGACGATTCAATATGAGCTTCCAATTATTGGCCTCTTGAAAACCTACACACCAAAAAGAAAAACAAACCTCCCACAAGCATGTTATATAGTATAGAACTAGAACCATATCAAGATAAGATGAATAAGTAATAAAAATTGAATCACATTCAACAAAGTCAATTATAGGTACCTCTATAAAATTTTCTAAAAGATCACTAAGAATACTAATCTTGTAGTGCTGAGAAGTATCTAAAAGTTCTAAACAAGTGGATGTGACCTCTTCGGAATTTTGTAGTAGTTCTAGCTCTGGTTTGAGTGGTGGTGCCTCTAAAAGTAGTGATTCTTGGGACTTTGCTTCTATTGCACAAGTCCCTACACAATTATCATCAACCAATTCCATATTTGCAAATTCCATAGTATCAATTGGTTGTGCGACCAAGAGAGGTGATCCTTGGAACATTTCCTCCATAGTACATGTCCCTACACTTTTATCCACCACATCATCATCATAAGTAGGGAAAAGTCCACTAACACTAATGTTATCAATAGAGGGATCAACAACATTATTAGATATTTGAAGTAATATTCGTAAAGCTAAAATCCCCCATTGCACCATTAGCTCTTCAAAAACTTGTGTTGTGGTCTCCATCTGACTTGGAGCAAGAATATTTGTGTCTTGGGAGTCCTCCAAGTCAATCGGCTCATCTAGTTGTGAATGATGTGGTCTATACAATGAAAAATCATCCTGAAACTCTGAGAGACTCTGAGATGCTTGAAAAGAATGATCAACACCTTGCACACTTCTATAATCAAAATTTTGATAATCCATCCAATCATGATTGTAGTGTTGAGGTGGGTCAGAATTCTACTGCTGGGAAAATGACTGCTCACTCTACTCTAGAATTAACTGAGATTGAAGGTTCTGAATTTGATAATCTCCCCAATCATAGCCATAAGTATCAGGAACTTGCTCATATGTATCTTGATATTGAGGTTGAACCAAAAATTGAAGTTCCAGAGTATTAGCAAATTTTTGGAAGAAGTGACAAATAGCAGCTGGATGAGATGTGCTACCACACACTCCATAAAGGAACTCAAATTCATCATCATTTGAATCATAATATTCATCAATGGAAGATCTTGCGCTCATGGGTGTGAAAAATTCTCTTGAAGCCCTGCTTGACATGTTAGTGCTCAAGATATCTAAAAAAAATTATAAGAAAAACTAAAAATGTAGAATTAAAGACAAGAAATAAAATGCATAATGAAAAGCAAGAAGGAAAATGAAAAAAGAAAAAGAAAAATGTCTAGAGTAACTCATATGCTAATCAACTAATGTTAATCGAAAACAGTCCTCGGCAACGGTGCCAAAAACTTGTTATGAACCGTAAGTGTACGGAAATGTCGTAAGTAATAATAAAAGATATCGTATCCACAGGGACTGTTGATTAAGCACTAGTTAACTTCGCACGGCGAATTATCTAAACAAACGTAAGAATGTAAGAGAAAAGAAAGTAGATAAAGAAAAGAGGAAAGAGAGAGAATGATCTCGAGAGGGGTTGAGCTAGAGGATGGAAGGCGATAGATTTTAGGATTTCAGTTTCCTTGTAATGCTAGGTGATGTTACATAGATTGCTTAGTTCCTATTCTCTATGTTCATGCTCTTGTAGGAGGTTAGATTCATTACCGGCTCTCCCCTGCAGTGGATAAGCCGGCATGATCTCCTACTCCATGTCCTATGCTACTAAATGGGAATGATTCCTATGTTGTCTTTACACAGGCTTGCCTGTCACGTGCGTCCTTTGGATAATCAACATAGAAACACACTAACACCCAATAACATAGAAATAGAAATAGTGATTATGCCTGATCCCCTACTTCCTTGTAGAGATTTGCTTTTCCTTTCAAGGTGATACCCTAAATCGTCCTTACACGGGCATGTCTGTCATGTACGTCCCTCAGATAATCAATCTAGGGTATCCCCCCTACGAGATTAACAATTTTACACAACTATTTGATAAAACATGCAAAAGATATAAACAAGATTCACACACACATTACATCAAACATTAACAAGGCATCAACAAGTCATTGAATAGAAAACATGACAAATCTACATAGTTTTACATCACCATCACATCACAAATACTTCCTATATCCTAGATCTAGAGATCTACTCCATTGATAAGGAAGAACATCCCCAAAATATAAAGAAAAGCATACTTACAACCCTAGATTTGAGAAGAAGGGGAAGAAGAGATGCTTGCCGATGATTCCGATGTCTTGGGGATACCTCCTTGCTTCAGAGATGGATGGATCACTAAGGGATGGAGGAGAATGAAGCTCTAGGGTTTTCCTCTAAGGGAAGAACCCTTCCCCAAGGAGAGGGACGAAGTCCCAAACCCAAGATGAGTCAAAGAATGGAGATCTTGACTCTTATATACCTCCTCCAAACTGCCCGGGAAAACTAGGAAAATAGGGGTCTGGTAAACTAGGATTTTCACCCATTAAACCAGGTTTTCTCATGATTCACCCTGAACTAAAGTTGTAGCTCTTGAAATTATCTTCAATCTGATACTTGGATCAAGCCCTGGCTCTAACAAAGACGAAAGTTATGGTGGTTTAAATTTTGGTCTGCAGTCTGGGCGGAGGTACAGTTGAACCCGTGGTTGGGAGGCACGGCTGTGCCATTTAGCATGGGGAGACAAGTCTCTCTCCCTGTTGGACCTGAAGTAAAGTTATAGATCTTGAAGTCTGCTACGTTTCGATATAAAGATCATCCAAAAAATCCAACCGAGTACAAAGTTATGGTCGTTTTACGAATGGTCTACAATCTGCCCAGAATTCAGCACAGCTCTATTTTGGCATGGCACGACCCGTGTTCTTCGTCACACAGCCGTGTGGGATCCACACGGCCTCACACAACTCCCTCCCAAGTTGAGTGACGTCGCCATGTGGGTCACACGGTCGTGGCCTTCCTCTTCTCTGCCAAAGTCACATGGTCGTATGGATTCACACGGTTGTGGCCTTCCTTGCCTCTGGAAAGTTGGCACGGTCGTGTGCTACTTGGCAACGGGGATAATGGTAACGCCGTGTAGGTCACACGACCGTGGCCTTTCTTCACATCTGGTGCTGGCACAGTTGTGCCATTGGCACGGCCAAAGCATGTAATGGCCACACGACCGTCTGGCATACACGGCTCAAGCTAGATTTCTTGCAGAGTTGTTCCTGTGTACATTTTAGCTCCATTTTCGCTCCAAATAGGATCCTGTCAATCAAAACAAGCAAAGAGTAGATCCTCGAATAAAATATAATAGAAGTATGACATTATAATGAAATAGGGTGCAATAAACATAGATTATGCTAATGAAATACTAGTAGATGTGCGTCAAGACATGCATAAAAGTGTATATAATCTATGCACATCATGCTCCTTTCTACCTCTTGATCCTCTTCTTTCTAGATCCTCAGTAAGTAGTTTCCCTTTGTTTTTGTGTTTTAGTAATGGCTGAAGAATCTATTGTCCCTTGGTATATTCAAGTTTCTTCTATCTTCCGCAAGGGTGATCGAGCTGCTATTTGTTCACAATATGAAATTCCTAAGGAATATCGTATTATAATTCCTCCTCTAGATTCTCATCCTCACCTTCCCCCCGAGAACTACGTTGCCTTCTTTAAAGATCAACTGATAGCTGATCTGTGTTTCCCCATTCCCCCTTTCTTGATCGAAATAAGCATCTATTTTGATATTCCTTTACAACAATTTGCTCCTAACGCTTTTTGTTACCTGTGTGGATTATATATGCTATTTCGTCTTTTGGACATTCCTCCTACGTCTCAAAATTTCTTCATGTTTTCTTACCCTAAAAAATCAGAGCCCAGCATCTTCCTCTTTCAATCCCGCCCTAAGATGGTTATTTTTAAAGAGATGCCTTCCTCGCTCAAGGGATGGAAATCTCGTTATTTCGTCATAAAATTTCCCGGGCACATCCCTTGGTCTTCTGCATGGCAATCCTCTCTTCCTTCTCTCCCTGATATTAAAGAGCTTCACCTACACCCTTCTTGTTGGTTGCTACTCGGAATATCATATTGGTTTCCCTATACAAAAATTTTGTACAAGTCCTAAACCATTCCTAACAACCTATTGTGTTCTTTAGAAATTAAATTTAGAATCGCAAATAGAACTTAACATTATTGATTTCAAATTCAACTTATCTGTTCTTAGAGGTTTAGACTTGGATTGCAAACGATGCTTAACATTATTAATCCAAATCCACCTATGTTACAAATTTGATTAAATATTTATTTCAGAGATCGGCTTCCAGGTTAAACATGGTGAGGCACTAGGCCTTCTTGGTTATGGGAACATCCACCACTTCCTAGATAAAGTCTTTCAACAAAATTCAATATTTAATCTTCTTATAGTAACCCTAGGTTTAACCATTAAGAACAATCGAATCACAAGATCGAAAAAACAAAAGAAACATAAACTCGAATCATAAATTTGAAACCTAGAAACGTTAGTCTCTTGTGTTTGGTATTTCAAGATCTAAACAAAAAGATAGACTAGTTATGATGTGGAAACTAATAACTAGTTATACCTTTTGTAGCTTATAGAACTCACGATCTTCTATCGTATTTCTCTTCTTATCTCGGATGTCGTGTGGGTGACGATCTACCAAGACGAGAATCCACCCAAGCCTCCTTCTTCTCCTTGCAAGTTTCGGCCACCAACAATCTCTTAGAGATGAAGAACTTCGGCCACCAACCAAGCTCCAAGGGATGCTAGGAAATAATGCCTCCTATCTCTTCTTCTTCTCCAAGTAAAATCCGGCCACCAAGATCTCTCCAAGAAGGTGATGCCGCCGGCCACTTAAGAAGAAGAATAGGGGAAGAGGAAGAAGAGAGGGTCGGCCACCACCAAGGAAGAGAGGAATAATAGAGGATATCTTGTTGTCAGGTGAGCCACCTCTACCCTCTCTTTTATATTCCTTGGTCTTGGCAAATAAAGAATGTTTTAATAAAAACTTCCTTATTTTCCTTACCATGAAAAGGAAAATTTAATTAAAAATTCCTTTTATTTATTAATGTGGTCGGCCCCTACAACTCTTCCAAAAAAGGAAAGTTTTAAACACAAAATTAAAACTTCCTAATTTGTTTCCGGAAATTTTTAAAATAAAAATTTCTCTTTAAAAAATTTCCTTCATGGTTGGTTATAAAAAGAAACTTTTATAAATTAAAATCTCTCTATTAAAACATGTGGATGATTACAATAAGGAAAGTTTTCTCCAAAATTAAAATCTTCCTTTCTATCTATAAATAAGGAAAGATATCAAACCTTTCTCTTAATCTTTTGTAGAAACTATAAAAGGAAAGATTTAATTTTAAAACTCTCTTTTAAAATCATGAGGATAGTTACAGAAAAGGAAAGTTTTATCAAAAATTAAAATCTTCCTTTTAACTACAAATAAGGAAAGATATCAAACCTTTCTCTTAATCTTTTGTAGAAAGCTATAAATGGAAAGATTTAAATTTTAAACTTTCTTTTAAAATCATGATTTCCACATAAGGAAATATTTTAAAAATTAAAATCTCTTTTAATTTAATTATGGCCGGTCATCTAAGCTTGGGTTCAAGCTAGGGCCGGCCACCTACTTGACCCATCTAACCTTGGTTTGGCCGACCCTAGCTTGGGCTCCAAGCTAAGCTTGGCCGACCACCTTAAGGTGGGTAAGAAGCTGGGTATGAGTGGGTATAATACTTTATAATTAAGAGGCTACGACAGGGACCGAGAGGAGGAATTGGTTTTGGTCTCCCGATGAACTTGAGCTTCCCGTGTTCGCCCCGAACACCCAACTCGAGTTCATCAATAATATCTCATTCCACTAAAGAGTTATTATTGAACTATCGCACTAATCCCATATTACTATATGGGCTCCTTCTTATCATGAGTGTGTTATTCTCCCTGTGTTTAAGATATTGAATGTCCATTAATTAAATGAGTTACTAACAACTCACTTAATTAATATCTAGCTCCAAGAGTAGTACCACTCAACTTCATTATCATGTCGGAATAAGTCCACCTTCAGGGTTTACATGAAAATCCTTATGAGCTCCTCAAGGGGACATCATCAACCTAGATTACTAAGACACAGTTTCATTATATAATCATCAACACACTATATAAATAATATAATTTTCCAACTTATCGGGCATATTGATTTAACGAGCTAAATCGCACCCTTTGATAAATTAAAGAAATAAGTATTAAGTATATGTACTTGTTATTATATCATGATTAAAAGTACACACTTCCTTAATAACAAAGGTATTGTTCTTTTATATAGTCAGTATAAAAAGATATTACCTCAAATGGTCCTACTCAATACACTCAGAGTGTACTAGTGTAATTTTATAGTCAAGATAAACTATTACCAAATTACACTATGACTATTCCAATGATTTGTTCCTATCCATCTTAGTCGTGAGCTACTGTTTATAATTTATAAGGAACTGATAATATGATCTTCTGTGTGTAACACCATGTTATCTATAATATAAATTAATTGAACAACTATACTTAGTATATAAATGTAGACATTTGACCAATGTGATTCTTATTTCTAAATAAATGTTTATACAAAAGCTAGGTTTTTAGTATACATTCCTACATTTCTTTCCCCATTTATTCGGAGAAATTGTTGAGTTGCCGCTTCTTTATCCATAAATGGATACGTGGTGATCTTTTTATACCTTTTTGGTCTGAGCCCCGTCAAGCTTGAGTTGTGTGGTTCCTTGGGTAAGCCCTAATTCATTTTTTGTTACTTCTTTACTAACTAAAATGTTCTTCTATTTTGTGCAGTGGATGCCATTTTTGAAGCTTTAGTCGATAAGTGGCTAGGTCTAGAGGAGGAAGAAATCTGTGCTAAGGAGCAGGAATTTCTTGCTAAGTTGAATCTGTTGGTGCGGTTAGCACTAACGATTTAACCCAGGTTTTGATGAATGAAAAATAGGTTAAGTTAGGTTTATTGTTGATCTAACACTCTGATCGAGTGTGCAGGATAAGTCCAGACAGGTCGACGGGCTGACCGGATGTCTGGCACGAAGCCCAGCTAGGTCGACGAGCTGACTGGATAGCTGGCACGAAGTCCAAGCGGGTCGACGGGCTGACCGGACGCTTAGGCACGAAGCCCAGCTAAGTCAACGAGCTGACCGGATAGCTGGCACGAAGTCCAGACGGGTCGACGGGCTGACCGGACGTCTGGCAGGTAAGTAAGGTAAGTCACTGGAGGGGAGTGACTGCGAGGACGCATTCCCAGGAAGGGAACATTAGGCGTCGATCCGGCTTAGATCCATTTCGGATATCTAAGTCAAGATCGTGACTAGATTCCGATCTCGAAAAGACGGAATCTAAGTCATACTTTTTCTGTTAATTCATACTTTATAAATTGTGCCAACAATCTGTGTTGCAGGATATATTTTGCCTCGGACTAACCTTGTTTTGCAGGAGAAGGAATCTCTGGAAAAAGGTGGTCCGGGCGCCCGGAGGGGATCCGGGCGCCCGGAGGCAACTTTTATCCTCTGCGTCGCCTCGCCACGTGGAGCATCCTGACTGGACTTGCCACGTCGCACCAGGGTGCCCGGAAGGGATCCAGGCGCCCGGAGCAGCATATAAAAGAAGCCCCAGGGGTGGAGCTTCAATATAATCTCAGAATTCCCAAATTGCTTTGCTGCTCTGTGCTCCAGCGACGCTAACAAAGCTCCGACAACGCGCCCTTGCTCTTTAAGCTTTCTTTTCTGTCGGTATAGCTTTGTGTTTTGTTTCATTAGCATTTCTTGCACTCTTTTTGTAATCACATTCGAATTGCTAGTGATTGCCCAATGAAAGTGGTCAAGGACCACGGGCCTTCGAGTAGGAGTCGTCACAGGCTCCGAACGAAGTAAAATCAATTGTGTTCATTTACTTTTCCGCTGCGTACTTTTACACTCGAGTTTTCGAATCGATATTCACCCCCCCTCTATCGAACGATCACGGTCCTACAAGTGATATCAGAGCAGGTACCGCTCTGATTTGGTGCAACCACCAATCAGGCAAAGGGGGGACTTTTTGAAAGAAAAATTAGATATCGTTTGTCTTTAAAATAAAACCTTACGCCTTTCGTTTTTCCCTCCAAAACTATTTTTGAAAATTACATCGCCATCTCTTCACCATTGCTTAGCATTGACAAGATATTACATTTTCAAAAATTTGAAATAATATTTTTTATTAATATTTTAATAATATTTTATTAGTTTTTTCTAAAAATAGTGAAATATTATTTTTTCAGCACTACTAATCCAAGACCAAGTCTTGGGATCTTTTGTTTGTTTCTCTGTGTGCAAGAAATTATGACTCTTCTAGAAGGACGGAACCCCTGCGAACCACCACCCTACGATCATGAAGACTTCAACTACTGGAAGCGATTAATGGAATGCTTCTTAGGAAGCGTAGACATCGATTATATGCTAATTTTGAGGAAACCTTCTCAAAACTCGGAACTGAACAAAAAGGTAAGTAACATTATTTGTAATATTTTACCTAACAATATTTTATACAGATTAGAAAAGTACAAGAATGCATATGAGCTGTGGACCCAGTTGATCAAGCTTCACGAGACGCCGATGGAGCTAGAAGATCAAGTTAAAGTCAAATATGGACTCGAGTCAAATCCAATGGAGAAGCCTACTGAATTAGGGGTCGCGCTCAAGGTTAGTAATATTTACCAAAATACCCCTGCTAATAGTAGTTTAAATAATCAGCATGATGATAAGTATGAAATTAGTCTAAGTATGGTGCATGATAATCTAGATTTAAATGATTTAAATTCAAAATCACAAAATAATCTAGACTCTGATCAAGTCAATCAAGACTCTGATCAATTTGGCATCAACCTTGACTTGGTCAAACAGAACAATGACCAAATCAATTCAAATAATTTAATTAATTCAGAAAATTTAAAATTAGGTGAGCATTTAGACATAAATAAGTCAAACATTAATTTAAATGCTAAAAATGAGAAAATAGATAAAATCAATAAATACCTTGATAAAATATTTAATAATCAAGATAAAATCAGTCTAGAAAATACTATCCAAAACCAAGATAATTTAATTAATAAAAAATTAAACTTTAAAGATAAAACTAATCTAATAAATTCAATTAACCATATCAATTTAAAAGGCAAAGAAAATATAAGGATAAAATCAAACACTTTGATAAATTCAAAACTGAATTTAACAAACTTAAAATTAAATGTTAAAGATTACATATTAAACAAAAATAATCTAGAAATTTCAAAATCAACAATTAATAAAAAGCTAAAAGATAAACCGTTAAGAAAATATAATTCAAACAGTTTAGATTTAAAAATAAATAAAAACTTAAACTTTAAAAATAAACTATTAAAGAAAGATAATTCAATTAACCTAATAAAATTGAAATTGAAAGAAAATTCAAATATTAAATACACTCTCTTAAAGAAAGATAATTTGACCAATTTAATTAATTCAAAATTAAAAACTTAAATTTAAATTACAAATAAAATATTAAAACTTAACTAAAATCAACTCTAATTATACAAAAATCTTAAATTAAAAGCCAATAATTCAGGGGAGGCTCCAGAATAGCTGGCACCTCCAAAATTAATCTACCCGACAAGGGTAAAATAAGAGTAGACTACCTGGCAGGGTAGTTAGGAATAGAATAAATAGGGACAAAAAGTTTAACTTGACAAGTAGTACTGGTGAAGTTTTGGATGATAGTACGTTGGGGAAGCTTGGACATCGCATGTCTAGAAAGATATGGCTTCGATCTGGTGCATTTGGCCAAGTGGAACTGACCGAAGCTACCCCTTACGAATCCTAACTAGGTAGACCAAGGTTTAGTACTAAGCTCCGTGGATAGGACTATTCGGAAAACCTCGAAGGGTTGGTTACTTTTAATGATGTCCAGGTGACTCACCAAGCTTAGAAGTTTATCCGAAAAATGCCTATTTGTTGAGACCAAAGCTAAACCTGAATCTAACACAAGTTAAACCAAACTCTGTAATTAAATCTAATTCATCTCACAAAATTATAGGATTCCCTGATTGATAATCTAGATCGGGTGAGATGAATAAGGATTAAATTAATTAATTTTTAAATTAAATTAAAATTAATTAAAATTAAATATTGAATTTCAAATTAAAATTAAATTTCAAATTTCAAATTAAAATTAAATTTCGAATTTCAAATTAAATTAAAATTAATTAAAATTAAATTTTGAATTTCAAATTAAAATTAAATTTCGAATTTCGAATTAAATTAAAATTAAATTTCGAATTAATTAAAAATTAAATTTCGAATTAAAACTAAATTATTTTTTAAAAAAAAAAATTATTTTAAAATTTTAAAAATTATTTTAATTAACCTTTAAAATTTATTTTAAAATTAAATTAACTTTTAAAAAAAATTATTTTAAAAATTAAACTAACTTTAAAAAAACTTATTTTAAAACAAAAATTAACTTTAAAAATTATTTTAAAATTTAACTTTAAAAATTTTATTCTAAACTTAAAAATTATTTTAAAATTATTTTCAAATTTTTAAAAAAATCATTTTAAAAACTTTAAAAATTCTTTTAAAAATTATTTTAAAAACTCTTTTAAAAAGTATTTTAAAAATTCTTTTAAAACCTTTTAAAAAATTATTTTAAAAACTCTTTTAAAAATCATTTTAAAAAAAAGTCACTGGAGGGGAGTGACTGCGAGGACGCGTTCCCAGGAAGGGAACATTAGGCGTCGATCCGGCTTAGATCCATTTCGGATATCTAAGTCGAGATCGTGACTAGATTCCGGTCTCGGAAAGACGGAATCTAAGTCATATTTTTTCTGTTAATTCATACTTTATAAATTGTGCTAACAATCTGTGTTGCAGGATATATTTTGCCTCGGACTAACCTTGTTTTGCAGGAGAAGGAATCTCTGGAAAAATGTGGTCCGGGCGCCCGGAGGCAACTTTTATCCTCTGCGTCGCCTCACCATGTGGATCATCCTGACTGGACTTGTCACGTCGCACCAGGGCGCCCGGAAGGGATCCAGGCGCCCGGAGCAACATATAAAAGAAGCCCCAGGGGTGGAGCTTTAATATAATCTCAGAATTCCCAAATTGCTTTGCTGCTCTGTGCTCCAGCGACGCTAACAAAGCTCCGACAACGCGCCCTTGCTCTTTAAGCTTTCTTTTCTGTCGGTATAGCTTTGTGTTTTGTTTCATTAGCATTTCTTGCACTCTTTTTGTAATCACATTCGAATTGCTAGTGATTGCCCAACGAAAGTGGTCAAGGATCACGGGCCTTCGAGTAGGAGTCGTCACAGGCTCCGAACGAAGTAAAATCAATTGTGTTCATTTACTTTTCCGCTGCGTACTTTTACACTCGAGTTTTCGAATCGATATTCACCCCCCCTCTATCGAACGATCACGGTCCTACAGAATCAACCCCCTTCGATAGAGGTCCCTATTCCACCAATTATGACCTTTAGTTCTCAAGCAGCTCCTGAAATAACCTCCCCTATTCCTTCTTCAATCATAGAGCTTACCTCTCCTGTAAGCTTGGAGAAGTCTCCCATGGCCGCCCCTACCTATGCTCCTACCAAAAAATGCCCAGGGGCAAACTGACCCTGGCTCCTTCTCTTAAAAGAAGAGTCATTTCTTCCTCTGACGACCTTGTGAATATTCCTTCTTCCTCTTCCGAACCTACGTTATCCACTCTTTAACCTACTCTAACTTTTTCTCCAACTTCACTTCCTTTGGACCAATCTACTCAGGGTGACACCTCTGCTTCTACTTTTGTTATGTCATTCCCTGAACAATTCTCTCTGCCTTCCCAAGAAGCTCCTTATTTGATTTTTGCTCCCCCTTCCATTCAAACTTCCTTGTCCTCCGCCTCTTCTTCCTCTTGTGTCCTCCCTATATTATTGGGAGGATCTTTTACTACTGCTTGGGAGGAGACTCGCCCACTAATTGAAGGACTTACTCCCTCTGAATTAGCTGATAGATTTTCTCTCGATGAGACTAAGGTATAATTATTTTTTGCTTGTTATAATTTCCTTTTTTAATATTTCTCTAATTGTCACCATTTTTGTAGTGCTGGGTTGCCAACATGAGCATTGCTTGGCTGATATATGATCTAAGCCAGGAGAATGAGAGGCTGAAGAAACAAGTCTCTGAGGCATCTGCTGCCCGGGTCACTGAGAAAATAAACAGTCTCTCTGCCCAGTTACAAGAGGCTACAAAGAAATTAAGCCAACGTGAGGCCAAAATCGAGATCCTTCAATCTCAAATTCAATCAGCTGCTAGCCTCAGTGATGAATTATCCTCTAAGCTGGAAAAGCATATTGCAAAAACTAACCAGCTATCTTCCCAGTTAACATCACTGAAAATTATCCATGAGGCTGACTTAGCTGATAAGCTTTCTGCATTGAGCCATAAAGATAAAGAAATAGCTTCTTTGAACGTATCCCTGACTACAACCAAGACAGATGCTTCTACTAAAGAGGATGAGCTAAAGGCCTCTCAAGAGGAATTAGTTACTTATCAGGCTGGTGAGGGTGATTGTTTCAAAGAAAAAATTAAGGCACTCATTGAATCTGCTGACTTCAACAAGCTCATTGTAGATTCCATCCTCAGGGCTTTCAACTATAGGGGTGATGGGGCCATAGAACAGCTCAAAGAAAAGGACTTTCTTTCTACTGATCCCCCCCCCCCCCCCCCCCCCAAATTTTCTAGATAGTAGGAGATTAATTAAGAATCGACCTGCTGACTTGTTTCCTAAGCTATTGACAAATTGGTGACTTATTTTTGATGCGTTGATAATTGTAATCTGACTTTGTGGGTGGCCATCCCATTTCTGAAATTTTATGTGACTCGTTTTGCTACTTTTACTCTATTTTGTCTTACTTTATATGTTAGTTTGTGATATCTGCCTAAGCTCGTATTATACCTCTGTTTTTTATATTAGAATTTATCATATTTTTATTTATGAACCCATGTTTATGTGTACATATATTTTCTTCTTTAAACTATAAAATATCGAGAAAAAAAGGGCGAATAACCTTAAGAGAATTTTCAGAAATTTTTAAGAATTTTCTGGGAATTTTTCGGAGCTCGTATGACTAGTTTAAGGGGATGCATTTATAGGCTTGGGAAAAGTCTGTTTGGAATACCCAAAGATGGGAGTTGATTGAGGAATCAACCTAGGCTTTAATTAATTAAATCTAAGTTTAAATTATATATATATATACCTCCCTCACCCGTGTTGCTCCTCTTTCTCTTCCCCCAATCGATGCGCCGTCGCTACCGCCAACCCGACGCCACGCGACGCCTCTTCTCCCTCCCGAACCCACTTCGCCGATTCCCTTCTCCCTTCACCTCTCCGCGGTGCCGCCAACGCCCGATGGTCGCCTCCCTGATGTCAGCGTTCAAGAGCCCTCCCCACCTGACGGCACCACTCGATGCCCTGCCACCCACTGCCGTCATCGGTGTAGCCCAACGTCGCAACTACCCGAGGGCAAGCGTACCACGATCTCCCCCTTCCGATTGCCGCTTGTGCCCTAGATCTGAACTCTCATCGCCGCACCTCTACACATCGTCGTTCCGACCACCAGATCGTGCTACTCCAGCCGATTTGTGCCCTAGCGTTGGTTGACGTCGCGAGCCCTAACTCCTCGGTCTCCTCCCGATTTATCACCGTTGATCTCTTTGTCCACGAGCAAGGAGTTGTTGTTGTAGGACCGTTGTGGCCAACTAGAAGGGGGGTTGGATAGCCCTGTAAATACAAAAACAAAAACCAATCCTTCTCGAACTCTTAAGCTAACACTTGCATAAATAGATAAATAGAAAATAACTCAGAAAAGTAAATGGCACACCGAGATTTACTTGGTTACAGCCGGGGAGGTTGTTAATCCAAGGAAAGCGTAGCACTAGTATCTCCTTCAAGCGGAGAAGCCTTTTACAGCAATGAAGCGCACAACAGAAGCTAAACAACAGAAAAAGCTCACAAGTGTAGAAAGAATGCTTGAGTTCTGAATTGTTGAAAAGCTTCTAGACCAAGGCTATATTTATAGCCTTGATCGGGGTGCCCTGAGGGTTCCGAGCGCCCTGGGGGAATAAAACTTTATCCCCCAATGTTCAGATCGCGTCAACCGCGATCTGGTCATCTTTTCAGGTCCGGGCGCCTAGAAGTGTTCCGGGCGCCCCGGGCAGGTCCGGGCGCCCCGGGTAGGTCCGGGCGCCCCGGGTAGGTCCGGGCGCCCCGGGCAGGTCTGGGCGCCTCGGACTGTTCCGGGCATCCTGGACCCTGAAGTCAACTCTGGTTGACTTTTTCAGTCCGGGTCCTCTGCTCCAGCTCTGCTCGCCTCGGTCCGGGTCTTCTACTCTGGATCTGCTCGCTTGGGTGATCTCTGCCATCCGGAAAAGGGCTCACCCAAACCCGGCTTCCGGTCTTCTCGAGCAGGCTTCCGCTCTGGCTTCTCGTCCCTCGGAATCGCCGCGTGGTTCCTTCTCATCCGCCAGCGTACTCATCCGTAGTTTTCGTCCCTCGATCGCACCCCGTGTCGACCTTCTCGCTAGCTGCGTCTCTTGCTCCTCGAGCAATCTTCCGCTCCGGCTTCTCGTCCCTCAGAACCACCATATGCTTCCTTCTCGTCCGTCGATGTACTCTTCCGCAGCGCCTCATCCCTCGGATGCACCGCGTGCCGTCCTTCTCGCTAGCTGCGTCTTCCGCTCGACTACCTGTGCTCCTAAGCTCCTATACACTTAGACACAAGGTTAGAAAAACACAAGACCTAACTTAACTTGTTGATCACACCAAAATAACCTTGGGGTTCCAACAATCTCTCTCTTTTTGATGTGAGCAACCCAAGTTAAGCGAAGGTAAAATAGACATAGAATAAGACATAGAAGAGGATTTCGCTACCTGTAAAAAACTGATGCAGGTATTTTTCACAACAGATTTTGAATTAATTTTTGTCTACCTCCCCCTAGACTTGTACTTTTTCTTCTCCCCCTTAGATCACATAAAAAATGGAGTTTCGAAAATCTAAGGGTAAAAAAAATTTCTAAATAAATTCTAAGTTTAGAGAATTTGCAAAAAAAAAAAAAAATCTAACTTAAATTTTGAAATTTTCAAAAAAAATTTAGAAAATTTTTTCTAAGTATAAAGATATTTTTTGAAACAAACATTTTCTAACTTAAAAAAAAATTAAAGTAAGAAAGTTTTCTAAAAGAAGTTCTAAGTAAAAAATTTGAAAGAAAAATGTTTAAAAGACTTTTAAAGCATTATTAAATTTCCACCTTAATGCTTTTATCAGAAAGTTAATTAAACATTTTTATTTTAATATTTTGACTTCCAGGCCATGACGAGACACTAGCCCTTCTTGGTTATTGGAGAAATAACCACTTCCTTAGATAAAGCCTCATAAAGAATTTCAATGTTTAATTTTCTCACTAAAAAGCTCTAAGTCTAATCAATAGTTTAATTTAGATCAAAATCTCTACTTTTTACATTGTGATATTTAAATTTCCACTTTAGTTTATCATAATTTCTCAAATAATAATTTTTCAAATTTGAAGCAGGAAATATTAAGCATACAAAAAATTATATAATCTGCATTTGTTCCTCTAATATGTCATTTTCTATTTTTAACTTATCTAAATCCTTTAATCGACAAGCTGTTGTTGGAGTTTCTTTTATTTCAATTTTCTTTGTTTTATTTTGAATTTCTAATTCACAAGAATATTTTGACAACATAAATTTTGATTTGCAGAAATTTTTGACAATAAATTTTTTAATTTGAAAAAATCTTTTGATAATATAACTTCTATTTCAAAAAAATCTTTCGATAATGTCTTGATTGGATTAATCAACTGGTCAAGAGATGGAGGTCATACCTGACTTACCTTTTTGGATGTTGATTCTCCCCCTGTTGATTTGTTTTCTTCTGAAGGCACTCCCCCTTTATTGATGCTCATCTCGGATGAGGTTTCTTCGTCTTTAGGTGGATCTTCAGCTATGATTGCTGTTTCGACAATTTCCTTGATCTCGGACTCTTCTGTCGGCGGCTCGGTGTCCATCGAGAAGTTGGATTCGACTTCAAGTGGTTCTTCATAAAGCCTTAAGAACTTTTCCCAAAGTTCTTTTGCGCTTTTGTACATTCCGACTCTGTCGAGATCCTTGGCAGGTAATACGCTCAAAAGACTGGACTCAGCCTTACCATTTGCCATGAATTCGTTGCGCTGCTCGTCAGTCCATTGATGCTTCTCAGGTTCTTCTCCTTTTGCGTCCATTGGAGCTTTATAACCAAATTCCATTATTAATAACATATTAAAATCAGTTTTAAAGTAAACCTGTATTCGTCGCTTCTAAAAAGCGAACTCCCCCTCAAACGTTGGTGGGTAGATGTTCATTCCAGCCATCTTGTTGCTTCAGTCGACGGTTAGTCCTTCTGAGGTGCCTTGGCTCTGATACCACTTGTAGGACCGTTGTGGCCGGCTAGAAGGGGGGTTGGATAGCCCTGTAAATACAAAAACAAAAACCAACCCTTCTCGAACTCTTAAAGCTAACACTTGCATAAATAGATAAACAAAAAATAACTCAGAAAAGTAAAGACACACTGAGATTTACTTGGTTACAACCGGGGAGGTTGTTAATCCAAGGAAAGTGTAGCACTAGTATCTCCTTCAGGCGGAGAAGCCTTTTACAGCAATGAAGCGCACAACAAAAGCTAAACAACAAAAAAAACTCACAAGTGTAGAAAGAATGCTTGAGTTCTGAATTGTTGAAAAGCTTCTTGACCAAGGCTATATTTATAGCCTTGGTCAGGGCACCTCCCCCAACGTTTAGATCGTGTCAACTGTGATTTGGTCAACTTTTCAGGTCCGGGCGCCCGGAAGGGTTCCGAGCGCCCCGGACCCGGAAGTCAACTCTGGCTGACTTTTTCAGTCCGGGTCTTCTGCTCTGGCTCTGCTCACCTCGGTCTGGGTCTTCTACTCTGGATCCACTCGCTTGGGTGATCTCTGCCATCCGGAAAAGAGCTTGCTCGAACCCGGCTTCTGGTCTTCTCGAGCAGGCTTCTGCTCCGGCTTCTCGTCCCTCGGAATCGCCACGTGGTTCCTTCTCGTCCACCAGCGTACTCATTCGCAGTCTTCATCCCTCGGTCACACCCTGTGCTGACCTTCTCTCTAGCTACGTCTCTTGCTCCTCGAGCAGTCTTCCGCTTCGGCTTCTCGTCCATTGAAACCATCGTACGCTTCCTTCTCGTCCGCCGGTATACTCTTCAGCAACACCTCGTCCCTCGGGTGCACCGTGTTTTGTCCTTCTCGCTAGCTGCGTCTTCCGCTCGACTACCTATGCTCCTAAGCTCCTGCACACTTAGACACAAGGTTAGAAAAATACAGGACCTAACTTAACTTATTGATCACACCAAAACAACCTTGGGGTTCCAACAGTTGTTCATAGACACTGCCACCATATCCTTTGCTCCGGCTGGTTCCCTAGCTCTAGTGTCTGTGCTGGACTTCTCTTTTGGTTCGACATGAAGCCTTGGCCAAATTCCCAAACTGCATTGTTTGGCCAACATCCTTGCCAGCAGCAGCAATTCCAAACAGAGATCAATGGTAACGTGAAGGTAAGATCTCTAGATTAAGAGGTTAATCATCAATGATTAAGCCTAATGCAGATATGGATGTGTTGAATTTAATTTTAGAGTGTTTGGGTTGGGGATCAGCGACTCCACTTAGCTTCCACCACGATTTTGACAGCAAGGTCTTCAACTGAGTCAACAGTGGAGTCTTCAGATTTGGGTAAGCTGTGGAGGTAATTTCATATACAAACTTGATTTGATTCTAGTCATGGAATGATTAGAGTGTCCTAATTCTATTTAGTTGTGAATTGTTACTTGAGCGGATTTAAGTTTGTGATTGATTATCATGTGGATCGATTGTTATAAATATGAATGTTTTTAGTTGAATGGAGGATTGATTCATTCTGAAAATGGAGGAGCAATCCAATTAGTGTAAGTTGGCTTTGGGTACTAGATTTGGTGGATTTGATGACTATACTGGATTGATTGATAGATATAAGTTATGGAATTTGTGATCGATGGTGGTTTGTTATAGATGATTACATGATTGTAATTCAAGTTCATTGGATTGATATTGTGATGTGTTGGGATGGATTTGGATTTATGATGGGTAAACTTGGTGGTAATGGATTGTTACATGTATCCATTAAGGAGTTAGTAATAATGAGTTAAATCTAATTCAACTAAAGGAAGTGGATGAATCAAGGTTGATCTTTCGATTAGGGTTTTCCTAAGGGTCTTTGTGTTGGATCGAGAAGCGCTAGAGGGGGGGTGAATAGCGCTCGTGGCTATTTTGTGTTTCAGAATCATAAATCATTTGAGCAATAAAGCAGCGGAATAAATAGAAAGAATCACACAAACACAGAAGGCACAGGTCGTTTACTTGGTTCGGAGCCTATGGCAACTCCTACTCCAAGGCCCGCGATCGTTGATCGCTTACTGTGGGCAACAACTATATCGCGCAAAGAGTTTGTACAAAAGTAAGTTACAATAAGTGCAGTAATTAAAGAAAACTTATACCGACGACATAATCAAACAATATCGGAGCTCCGGGTCGTCAGGAACTTGAAATAGCACTTCAAGGTCGTCACGTAGGCAGTAGGTTGATGAAAGATTGATTTATAATTCTTGTTTTGAGCCTCTGCCACGACCCCCCTTTTAAACAGTGTTGGAGGCGCCTCTAAGCCTGTCCGAGGCGCCTCTAGGCCGCCGAGTCTCAAGCGTGGATCAACTCTGATCTGGTCACACCTTATCCCATTGAAGGCGCCTCCAAGCTACTCTAAGGCGCCTCCAACGTCTGGTCCAAAGCGCCTTCAGCTTCCTCCAAGGCGCCTCCAGCGCCTCTGGACAGCTGGCTTCGGCTAGCACCCGAGGCGCCTCCAAGCCCCATCGAGGCACCTTGGACACTGTTCATCCGAGTTTAAATGTGCTCCTTTATCCTGCAAAATGTGTTAGTCTCAAACACAAACCCTGCAAAACAAAGTTAGCACAGAAATATGATAAATGATATCGACAGTCAACGGACTGTCCGGGTCTAACTTCGGATTTCCAATCGGAAATCCTAGGTCGACCCGACGCCTACTGTTCCCTCTACGGGGAACGCGTCCTCACCTACTCCACTCAGGAGATTTACCTGTTGCTAGTGCGATCCTCCAGATCGACTGGACTTTTGCTCAGCGTTCGAAGCTTCAGGACTTTCTGTTGGACTTCCGCTTCCCTGCCCGTCCAGTCTTTCACCTGGTTCGCGACACCAGGACTTTCCACCTAGGGTTACCCCCCTAGGACTTTTGCCTGAAGTTGTCGACCCGCCAAGACTTTCCACATAGGGTTACCACCCCCTATGACCTAGGGTTACCACCCCTAGGATTTTCCACCTGCCTAACCACAGCTAGGACTTTTGCCTATGTATCACTTAGGACTTTCCTGCAAGCTCCATGAACTTGTTAGATCACAACACTACTTAACTTTGAACCCTTTGCCATTATCAAAACTTGGGTTTGATTGTCTGATGCTTCCCGCACCAACACTTTGGGTTTAGCTAGTTGTTGCTTATATGATTAGCTAAACTGAACATTATATGATTTGCAGGACGTTGATTCGAGACGAGCGTCTTGACATGGGATTAGATTAGCACTATCTTCTTTTTGAGGCGGGTACCTTGACTTATCTTTTGATACTGTCATCTGATATGCTTAGTAGGTTATAACTTACAGTAATAGTTATGTTTGTTTCTGTTTGGTATGTCACTACTTGATACCTGTAGCATGCCTTATTTGTTGTTTGCTATATTTCCATGCTTATACCCTCTTTATTATTGCCATGTGTATTATGTTCATAGAGGTAGTGATGTACCATGTTTTATCGTGTACAGGACTAGTTATTTGCCATACCTATCAGGTGTGCCTAGATCATTTTATTGGATCCATTTACTTTTTGGTACATACTTTATGGACATGGACATGGTCAGGATTTTCATGCTTAGTGTCATGCACCATTTTGCATGATTGCATGTTGAGCGATTGTCGACTCCATTATTATTGAGCACATCACTTCTGTTACATGGATCTGCACACACAATCACTCATGGTCAGGTTAGTGGTATATCAGGTAGGATGTGTTGCAGCAGGTTGCTTTGTCAAGGGCTTCGCTGGCCCACTCATGGTTAGTGGTGACGCAGCATGGTAACAGGACAAGGATCCCTCCTCTGGACCGTCTCAGGGAGATGAGAGCATTGAGCTCCCCTACTTATGATTTGGGGTAGGAGGATAGGTGTACTCTGATAGCATCCTGTCCACTCGGTCACTCAGGAGTAGTGATGGCAGAGTGCACAGTTATCATAGCCCTACCCACTCGGTCTCACTATCGTGTGTGAGATGGCTGACTGGAGTTAGAGGTGACCATGTCATTTTTGCATCATATGCATGGATTACATTTATTGCTTGTGATTGCTGCATTTTGGATGCTGCATTTGTTTGTGTTACATATAATTGACATGCATACAGGAGACATGAGGTATCTGGTATGACGACCCTTATGTCAGGATAGGAGGCCCTAGTGAGTATAGTTATTCTTTGCTTTTTCAGTTTTTGCATTTCCTATTATTGATCAGGAGACTGTACTTCATGATTATTACTGGTAGATATATCTTACTACGTATGTCAGTTCGATACCTGCTGAGTTCTTAAACTCACTCCGTTGCTTTGTTCCTATTACAGGTAGATAATTGAGTTGTTGCTTGGAGGTTCCTAGGTGCCAATCTCACGTCACATCTGAGAACAGTTTTCATTCCATTTTTTTTATATTATGCTTCCGGTACTTCGTAATTGGTCTTAATATTATGTTATGTTATCTTGTTTGTGGTTTTGAGTCTTGTGGCCATGTTTATTCGTATTGGGTTTTGTATTGTGGTATAAGTCATGCCGGTATGCAGTCAGTGTATTATCTTGTGTGATTTATGTTTGTACTGTTGGAACCCCAAGGTGTTTTGATGTGATCAAACAAGCTAAGTTAGGTCCTGCGTTGTCTAACCCTTGTGTCTAAGTGTGCAGGAGCTTAGGAACACAGGAAGTCGAGCGGAAGACGTGGCTAGCGAGAAGGACGGCATGGGAGAGAGTCGACGGGCTCGGTGCGTCCGAGGGACGAGGTGACCGCGGAAGAGTACACCGATGGACGAGAAGAACGTACACGGCGTTCGAGGGACGAGAAACCGGGAAGGAAGGCTGCTCGAGGAGAAGGCCGGAACTTGGGTTCGGGTGAGCCCTATTCCGGATAGCCGAGATCACCCAAACGAGCGGATCCGGAGGAGAAGAACCGGACCGAGGCGGGACTGAACCAGAGAAGAGGTCCCGGACAAAAAAGTCAACATCTGTTGACTTTGGGCTCTGGGGCGTCCGGAGCCCTCCGGGGCGCCCGGAACCATTCCGAGCGCCCAGACCCGGATTTTGATCAGGATCGCGTCAAACCCGATCTGATCGTTGGGGGATAAAATTTTATCCCCCCAGGGCGCCCCAACTAGTGCTATAAATATAGCACTGATCTGCACAGTTAAATGATCTCACTTGTAATCAGTTTTCTGTGTGCTTTCATTTCTGTTTCTTTTATTTGTGCTGTCAATGCTGTAAAGAGGCTACTCCGCCCGAAGGAGATAATCAGATAGTGCGCTTACTTTCCTTGGATTAGCAATCCCTTGATTGCAAACCAAGTAAATCTCTTGTGTCTGCTCTTTTCTTTCAGTCTCTTAGTTTTATTATTACAAGTGTCTTTTAAATTAGTTGAATATCCGAGAAGGGTTTTTGGTTTAATTTTTGTAGGGTAATTCACCCCTCCCCTCTTGCCGACCTCCAAAGGGACCAACATGTACCAGTCGTGTAGGCTAAGTATTATATTTTTGTTGTCTTCCATTGTGATTTTAGTCAGCCGTGTGAGCTGTTTTATATATTTAATCGCATGGTTGTATATATATTCCAGCCATGTGGGCTGATATATTCTTATGGATGTAGATATGATTCAGATTGTCACCGGTACAGGGGAGATACTGTTGGATTTTCCTCTGGCAGGGGACTCCCCTAGGGCGTGACATAAACACTTACTTCACTAGTATTGATTAATTACATTTATCTATATTCTTTTATGTTTTAATTTAATTACCTGATTAATCCATAATAACTACCTAATTTTACTTATATTTCTATTTATCTCAAATATTCGAGTTTATTGTGTACTTAAGTGTCCATTCTACTTGGAATGATTGGCTGAGTTTGTTTGTACCTATATTCTTACTTGTATGTCCGCCCGACGTCAAAGGACCTAGTGAACTCATTATAGGTATTTGTATAGTTTAGGCACTCGGTCGATCCATAAGGGCCGACCAAATTTATATCCGCATATATCTTATTTTTAGGCGCTTACCCGACTTGTATAGACCTAGTGACTCCCTTATATCCCCTGTTATAGTGTTAATGCTCGCCCGAGCCACAAGGGTTGACCGAGTTTATTTGTACTCATGTGTTTATTTTTAGGCACTCGCCCAATTCATAAGAACGGGGTAACCTCATTGTTCATTTTGGTGTAATTTAAGGTGCTTGCTCGATTTATGTTGGCCGACCGAATTGACTTATGTTCTTACTCGACCTAGATATTCGTTCGGTATATGTTGACTGTTTGAGTGTCTTGACCCTGTCCTTTTTTGCCCTGTTGTACATGTCGATCGGTCTACAAGGGCTGAGAGAGTTGTTTGAAGAAAGGAGTGTGTGGCGCTTTAAGAGAATGACCACCAAACTTACCTACCTCTCCTGGGGATCCTGACATTTTTTGAATTTAGTCCCGTTCCTTGGGTACATCACCTTTTACTCTGATTGACTGTGTCAGTTATGGTTATGTGTGGACTTTCTTACTGTTAAAATACTTATTTCACCAAACTCAAATTCCTACCCTCACATCCGACAACCTATTATTAACCCCACTTTTTCTTTTATCCATATGATTTTGTGTCTTCCTCCCTTACGTTATTTTTTCAATATTCGTTTAAGGATTTTTCTTAAAAGGGCGAAAGAAGAGAAGGGTTTAACCCATCATCTTCCACTTCTAAGTTTTTCCTTCTTCTTCTTGTTCCAATAGCGACTATTCCTCTCCCTACAGCCATCTCTTAGCCATGACGACTTCCTCCAGCGAGTGGTTTACTCGTTGCACTTCCAACTTTGGCAACTCAGAGGCTTACGAACTTCAAGTGAACTATGACTTTCCTTCCTATTTAGCTCGCCCTTCTCCTACCGATGGCCCTCACCTTCCTCCCCGAGGGAGTGTAGTCATCTTTTGGGACCAAGTTTTACTAGGTTTCCAATTCCCTCTACATCCCTTCTTTGTTGATGTCAGTGTATATTTCAATATACCTCTCAATTAACTTATCCCCCAATCCTTTTCCATCCTTGGTTTTGTTATTGTATCCCGCCTACTCGATTTTCCCTTATCTCCTGGCTTATTCCATCATTTTTTTGTTCCTCTCCAAGTGGAGGATAGTCTTTTCAAGTTCCAATCTCGCTCTAAAGCCATTTTATTTAATAGAATTCTCGCACAAGAAGAATGACGATATAACTTTTTCTATCTACGGCTTCCTTCTCCTCCTCCATATCCCATAACCTGGATACACAATCTTTCTCCTCCGCCCAATTCAAAAGATATTCTTGCAGATCCTACCATTCACTCTTCCTTATTAAAACGGAAGGGTACTAAATTCTATCTCCCAGCGTTAATTGCAGAGGGTCTGTTGTTTCCCTTTGGATTAAGCCCAATTTACACTGAATTAGAGATTTAATTTGGTAAGTTGAATACCTCTTAAGTGTGCTTGTTTGCTATTTCCTAATCATTTTCTCTATTGATGTATGGTTTCCATTTTTCTCAGTCGATGCCCTTCTCCTAGCTCTTATGTATAAAAACTCAACACTGAACAAATCATCCTTGAATAAGCTAGGAGAGGAATTATTACAGGCTCGTCATTCCAACCCTACCATTTCGACTCTTGGTCTACTTTCACCTAATGAACTAATTGAAGGGCTTTCTGTTTCTTCAGAGGAAAAAAGCTAGTTTGTCGTCAAGAGTAAGAGGCCAAAGATCACTAGGGACACTGTTAGAGTGTATACTAAAAGCCTAGCTTTTGGTATAAACATTTATCTAGAAATAAGAATCACATTGGTCAAATGTCTACATTTATGATAAATGTAGTTGTTCAATTAATTTATATTGTAGATAACATGGTGTGTGGTGTCACACACAGAGGATCATGTTATCAGTACCTTATAAATTATAAACAGTAACTCACGACCATAATGGAAAGGAACAAACCATTGGAAGGTCGTAGTGTAATTAGGTATTAGTTTATCTTAACTATATAATTACACTAGTACACTTAGAGTGTATTGAGTAGGACCATTAGAGGTCGTTTCTTTTATACTGACTTTATAAAGAAACAAAGACCTCAGTTATTATGGAAGTGTGTGCTCTTAATCCTAATATAATAACAAGCACATATATTTGATATTTATTTCTTTAATTTATCAATGGGTGAGATTTAGTTCGATGAATCAATAAGCCCGATAAGTTGGTAAATGATATCACTTATAGTGTGTATTGTTGATTATAGAAGGAAACTGTGTCCTAGTGATCTAGGTTGAGAATATCCTCAAGAGGAGCTCATAAGGATTTTCATGTTAAACCCTGCAGGTGGACTTAGTCTGACATGACGATAAGGTTGAGTGGTACTACTCTTGGACTAAGATATTAATTAAATGAGTTGTCAATAACTCGCTTAATTAGTGGACATTTGACATCTTAAACACAGGGAGACTAACACACTCATAATAAGAAGGAGCCCAAAATGTAATTTGGGATTGGTGCGGTAGTTCAATAATAGTTCTTTAGTGGAATGAATTATTATTGATGGAATTAAGTTGTGTGTTCGGGGCGAACATGGGAAGCTTAATTTCATCGGGAGACCAAAACCAATTCCTCCTCTCGGTCCCTATCGTAGCCTCTTGTATATAGAGATTTATACCCACCACATACCCACCTTCTTACCCAACCAATAGGGGCCGGCCAAGCTAAGCTTGAAGCTCAAGCTTAGGGCCGGCCAAGCCTAAAGGTGGCCGGCCAATAGCTTGGAGCCCAAGTTTAGGTGGCCGGCCACATCATATTAAAAAGGATTTTTTATTAAAATTATTTCTTATGTGGATATCATAGTTTTAAAAGAGAGTTTAAAAATTAAATCTTTCCTTTTAAAGCTTTCTACAAAAGATTAAGAAAAGATTTGAAATCTTTCCTTATTTGTAGATTGAAAGGAGATTTTATTTTTAAGAAAAACTTTCCTTTTTGACCATGATAATAATTTAAAAGAGAAGTTTAAAAATTAAATATTCTCTTTTATTAGTTTCTACAAAAGATTAAGAAAAGATTTGATATCTTTCCTTATTTGTAGATTGAAAAGAGATTTTAATTTTAGAGATAACTTTCCTTTTGAAATTATCCACATGTTTAGAAGAAGAATTTTAATTTATAAAATTTCCTTTTATTAACCAATCATGAAGGATAAAATTATTGGAGAAATTTTTATAAATTTCTAGAAACAAATTAGGAAGTTTTAATTCTTGTGTGAATTAAATTTTCCTTGTTTTGGAGAATTAGAAGTGGCGCCATTATTATTAAAAGAAGAAAATTGTTTTTAATTAAAATAATTTTTCTTTTTATGACAAAAGAATTAAGGAATTTTTATTAAAATATCCTTATTTGTCAAGACCAAGGATTATAAAAGAGGGGTAGAGGTGCCTTCACGGGTGATCAACTCTATTATTCTTCTCCTATCTTTTCCTCCTTGGTGGCCGGCCCTAGCTTCTTCCTCTTCTCTTCTTATGGCCGGCGGCAACCTCTCTTGGAGCTCTTGATGGTGGCGGTTCTAGCTAGGAGAAGAAGGAGAGAAAGGTGGTTTTGTTTCTTGCATCCCTTGGAGCTTGGTGGTGGTGGTGGGACCTCTACTTCTCTTGGAGAATTGTGTGGCGAAACTTGCAAGGAAGAAGAAGGTGTTTGGTGGTTCTCATCTCGGAAGATCGTTGCCCACACAACGTCCGAGGTTAGAAGAGGAATACGGTAGAAGATCAAGAGGTCTTTTTAGAAGGTATAACTAGTAATTTTTCCTTTCCGCATCATGCTAGTTATTTATGGAAATAATACCAAATACAAGAGGCTTACGATTCTAGTATTTCAATATGTTTTCGAGTTGTGTTCTTTTATTTGTCTTTTCCTTGTGATTTGATTGTTCTTTTGGTTGACCTAAAGTTATTTTAGGAAATTAAATATTAGCTTTCCATAAAAGGTTTTGTCTAGTCTGTGGTGGTTGTTCCCATATCCAAGAAGGTCATGTGCCTCGCCACGTCAGTACTGGGAACCAATTATGAAAATTAATATTTAATGGAATTAATAACTTAGGTGATTTGGATCAAACGTGTTAAGTTCCGCAGGAGATCCAAGTCTAAACCTTAAAGAACAAATAGATTAAGTTTTGGATCAAACGTGTTAAGTTCCGCAGGCGATCCAAAATTTAATTTAAAAGAACACATGGTAGCTAGGAAAAGGTTCAGACCTTTGTACAAAATTTTTGTACAGTGGAACCTCTAGGTTTTCCGAGTAGCAACCAACAATTGGTATCAGAGCTAGGGTATTGCCTCTGTGTATTTGGTATTAGTTTAATTATGCACATGCCATACATAATTTAGGCAGATTAATAGTAGGATGTGCTAACTTTGTGGATGCAGGATCCAACTATTATGGCTTATAGTTATTATGTGTGTGATTGGACCCTTGGACATGTCAAGGGCATTTTATTGTGTGTGCATGATTGTATTATAAAATACAGCAGGAGCTGTATTTAGTTTTATTAGGATTTTATTTTTTGATCTAGATACATGTACATTCCTTCGAGGAATATAGGATCGAAAAATGTAAAATTCTATTTATGTCGCGGATCGAGTCTTGCAAGGTGTGGAACCTTTTAAGGACCAGAGGCGCAGCGGAACAAGGAGCAAGATGGATGCGACAACTAGATCCGGTGGCAGTGGCCAAAGATGGCAGCAGCTAGGGTTGGTGACACACGGAGGATAGCAATAGATAAAAGCCATAATAGTTGAAAATTAGTTTTTCTATTTATTGCTTTTTATGCTGTGTTGTGTGTGCTTGTTAGTATGCATATTTAGTAGGCTAGCATAGTTAAAATTCCTCATTTATAAATAACTAAGTGGGAGAGGGATTTTTAAGTAAATCTCATGGTCTCCATTACTGGTTTGTAAGTGATGCAAACAAGCTTGCGCGTTGGCTCTAAGTGCCTTCCTCCATAATGGATGAGCTTGTTTGTGGATCACTAGAACAGACTTCCATTTTTGGATGACTATAGGAAGTTAATTAAGAGCGTGTGATCTTCCCCAACGGAAGGGGCATAATCTTATTAATGGACTTAGTGTCAAGTAATGGTATACACTTAGACACATTTAATAGTATCCTCCCCAACGGAGTCACTACTATCACTTGTGTGACCAAAAGGAAATCAACTATTGATTTGTCATAAAACTAGATTGGCAATATAATAAAATTAATAAACCCCTCTTACAAATGTTTGAATTTGTATACGTCCACACTAACGTGGCATACAAGATTCATGGTGTTTGAGGTAATTTTATTTGTCAAAAAGTTATATTGACAAGATAGTCAATGGGTAAAACCCTCCTCTTACAAATGATGAATTTGTATACGTCCACACTAATGTGGCATGCAAAATTCACGGTGTTTGAGGTGTTGGTAAATTTAAATAATATTGTTTGAGGAATCAATGTTATTTTAAATTCAAAGAGTTTTGACCAAATATTTGATCAAAGACAGATCAACTATTAATTTTATTCGTTATAAAGTAAAGTTGACGAGATAATAAAATTAATGAATAAAATCTCCTCTTCGATTTTGTATACACAAAATTCATGGAGATTTTAAGGAGTTGATCTTGACCAAATATTTTTGAGATTCTTAGGATGTTTGTCAATCCCTAGTAGTCATACTATAGAAAATACTTAGTAGTCCCAATTGTAATGATTGGAAATAGGACTTGGACATTAAGGTAGACTGTCTTCTTAGAACTAAGAACAATTTAGGTGTATTAGTTGAAACATGCCTAGTGGTGTTATCTACCAGAACCTGGAGTGTAGATACAAGATGTCATTAATCATGTCTGCAATTCATTGCAGGGTTCCAGGAAACCCGACAACTAAATGAAAGGTAAATCACCGTCCACATGGGCACTACTGTAAAAGTGGTAGTTGTTGCAGTAGGAGATGTTTATCCTTTGATAAGAATAAAATATGGATTTTAAGTAATTGTCTTTACGTACCAAGTTTAGAAAGAACCTGATTTCAGTTTCTAAACTATTATAGATATTGTGTCTATTTTGATAACAAAGTTGTTATCAAGAAAAATAGGGAAGTTATCTATTCTGGTATGATGGTTGGCAATTTATAATCCAATAACTCCCACGATGCAAAAAATGGAAATTAGTAACACATCTTCTAATTTTAAGAGAAAGCAACCTTCGGAAATGAACCAATTATATCTTTGGCACCTAAAGCTAGGTTATACTTAAGTAGGATTCATTGGTAGCTGATGAACTTTTGGGTTCATTGGTAGTGGAAATCTTTCCAACCTGCGAGTCTTACTTGGAAGGAAAATAACCAAGAAGCTTTTAAGTCCAAGGGGTATGGAGTCAAAGATATGTTGAAATCGGTTCATTCTGATTTGTGTGATCCTATGACTATCCAGACAAGAGGTAGTATTGAATATTTCGTCTATTTTATAGACAACTATTCAAGATACAAATAAATTTACTTAATGTACCGCAAGACTAAGTACTTTGATTAGTTCAAAGAGTACAAGGCTGATGCGGAGAAATGTTAAAGTAAATGTCACTATGGTAAGATCGTAGTGGCAAGTACCTCTTGGGAGAATTTAGGAGTCACTTATCAAAAGTAGGGATTCAATCCCAACTAACTGCACCTGGTACACCCCAACAGAATGGTGTAGTAGAAAGAAGGTAAAGAACTCTTATGAAATAATTAGATAGATGATGAGTTATTCAGAAAACTACCAAATTTGTTTTAAGGATAAACTCTGAAAACGAAAGTGAACATAGTACCTTCCAAGTTAGAACTCTCTACTCATATAGAATTGCTGAATAGGTGAAAACCTATTTTGAAGCATATTCAGATTCGGGTAATCCAGCACATATGTTAAAGAGAGACAATGATAAGTTGGATAGGAGTTCACTTGTTTGTAAGTTATCCTAGATAAACAAAAGTAGGTTTATAGTCTTAAAAATCAGAAGGTCATTGTTAGCATCAATGACTGATTTTTAGAAAAGGACTATATAATGAACCACGTGCTCATAAGTAAATTTGTTCTTAAGGAAATAATAAAGGACATGTCTAACCTAGTACCAACTGTACAAGATGAGATACCACAAGAAAACTGCAACACGTATCACAAATTGATTACAGAAAGTGTCTTGTTGTAGTGGGAGGGTTGTTATGCAACCTAAATAGGTTCATGTTTTGGGAGAGTTTTTGGACTCGATCCCTGGAGGACATGAACCTGATCTCCGGTCATATGATGAAGCACTCCAAGATAAAGATGCAGCATCTTGGCAAAGAGTAATGAATAAAAGAATTAGAATATATGTATTCTAATAAAATCTGGAAGCTTGTAGAATCACCAAATGGTGTAAAAGCCGTTGGGTGTAAAAAGGTCTATAATAGGAAAAGAGGGATAGACAGGAAGGTAGTAACTTTCAAAGCAAGGCTTGATGAAAAAGGAAACTTTTTCACTGGTAGTCATGCTTAAGTCTATCCGAATTCTTTTATCTATTTGGCAAGAGGATGTCAAGACAGCATTCCTTAATGGAAGTCTTGAAGAAAGCATCCATATAAAGCAACCAGAAGGGTTCATTGCAAAGGGCTAAGAGCATCTTGTGTGCAAGCTCAATCATTCTATGGACTGAGGCAAAGCTTCAAGGTCTTGGAACATCCGGTTTATCAAAGTAATCCAGATCTATGGATTTGGTAACCGGATAAGTCTTGTGTATACAAAAGGTGTGATGGAAGCGTGGTGGTATTTCTTGTACTATACGTAGATAACATTTTTGGTAGTTGGAAACAATATCAAAATGTTGTCAGAAGTAAGGATATGGTTGTCCAAACAATTCGATATAAAGGACTTGGAAGAATGTATATATTCTTGAGATCAAAGTAATAAGGGATCGCAAGAAAAAAATATATTTTACTTATCCCAAGCTTGATACATCGAAAAAATCCTTGCTCATTTTAAGCATGCAAAACTCCTAGAAAGGTTTCTTACCTTTTAAGCATGGAGTGTCTTTATCTAAAGAGATGTCTCCGATGACATCAAAGGAGATTGAGGACATGTAGGCAGTTCTTTATGCTTCGGCAGTTAGACAACCTAATGTATGCTATGCACGAGATCAGAAATCTGTTTTGCCAAGGGCATAGTTAGCAGATATCAAAGTAACCCTAGACAAGGACATTGGACTGCAGTAAAGCATATATTAAAGTACCTTAGAGGAACTAGAGATTATATGCTAGCCTATAAGGCAGTTAATTTGGTCCCTGTGGGTTGCATGGATTTTGACTTCCAATCGGATAGGGACAATAATAAGTCAACCTCGGGGTTTTGTGTTTACTTTAGGAGGTAAAGTCATAACTATGGAAGAGTGATAAGCATAGGTGTTTTTCTGGACTCCACCATAGAAGCTTAGTATATGGCAAGCCTCTGAGGAAACCATAAAAGCTGAATGACTTAATTACCTCAAGATAGACTTAGATATGATTTCTAGTTTGTCCAAAGATTATTACAGTTTATTGTAATAATAATGGTGCAGTAACAAACTCGAAGAAACCATGAGTCTATAAGGCAAGTAAACACAATAGAGCGCAAGTACTACCTAATACGAGAAATCATATAAACGAGGAGAAGTTGTTGCCGCCTAGAATGCATCAGATAATGACCTATAGATCTTTTCACTAAGGTCCTTAAGGCGAGAGCTTTTGATGGACATGTTGAAGGGTTGGGAATCAGATGTATGGCAGCAGATATGGCAGCTTAGTCTTTTAGTATAAGTGGGAGATTGTTAGAGTGTATACTAAAAGCCTAGCTTTTGATATAAACATTTATCTAGAAATAAGAATCACATTGGTCAAATGTCTACATTTATGATAAATGTAGTTGTTCAATTAATTTATATTGTAGATAACATGGTGTGTGGTGTCACACACAGAGGATCATGTTATCAGTACCTTATAAATTATAAACAGTAACTCACGACCATAATGGAAAGGAACAAACCATTGGAAGGTCGTAGTGTAATTAGGTATTAGTTTATCTTAACTATATAATTACACTAGTACACTTAGAGTGTATTGAGTAGGACCATTAGAGGTCGTTTCTTTTATACTGACTTTATAAAGAAACAAAGACCTCAGTTATTATGGAAGTGTGTGCTCTTAATCCTAATATAATAACAAGCACATATATTTGATATTTATTTCTTTAATTTATCAATGGGTGAGATTTAGTTCGATGAATCAATAAGCCCGATAAGTTGGGAAATGATATCACTTATAGTGTGTATTGTTGATTATAGATGGAAACTGTGTCCTAGTGATCTAGGTTGAGAATGTCCTCAAGAGGAGCTCATAAGGATTTTCATGTTAAACCCTGCAGGTGGACTTAGTCCGACATGACGATAAGGTTGAGTGGTACTACTCTTGGACTAAGATATTAATTAAATGAGTTGTCAGTAACTCGCTTAATTAGTGGACATTTGACATCTTAAACACAGGGAGACTAACACACTCATAATAAGAAGGAGCCCAAAATGTAATTTGGGATTGGTGCGGTAGTTCAATAATAGTTCTTTAGTGGAATGAATTATTATTGATGGAATTAAGTTGTGTGTTCGGGGCGAACACGGGAAGCTTAATTTCATCGGGAGACCAAAACCAATTCCTCCTCTCGGTCCCTATCGTAGCCTCTTGTATATAGAGATTTATACCCACCACATACCCACCTTCTTACCCAACCAATAGGGGCCGGCCAAGCTAAGCTTGAAGCTCAAGCTTAGGGTCGGCCAAGCCTAAAGGTTGGCCTTAAGGTGGCCGGCCAATAGCTTGGAGCCCAAGTTTAGGTGGCCGGCCACATCATATTAAAAAGGATTTTTTATTAAAATTATTTCTTATGTGGATATCATAGTTTTAAAAGAGAGTTTAAAAATTAAATCTTTCCTTTTAAAGCTTTCTACAAAAGATTAAGAAAAGATTTGAAATCTTTCCTTATTTGTACATTGAAAGGAGATTTTATTTTTAAGAAAAACTTTCCTTTTTGACCATGATAATAATTTAAAAGAGAAGTTTAAAAATTAAATATTCTTTTTTATTAGTTTCTACAAAAGATTAAGAAAAGATTTGATATCTTTCCTTATTTGTAGATTGAAAAGAGATTTTAATTTTTAGAGATAACTTTTCTTTTGGAAATTATCCACATGTTTAGAAGAAGAATTTTAATTTATAAAATTTCCTTTTTATTAACCAATCATGAAGGGATAAAAATTATTGGAGAAATTTTTATAAATTTCTAGAAACAAATTAGGAAGTTTTAATTCTTGTGTGAATTAAATTTTCCTTGTTTTGGAGAATTAGAAGTGGCCGGCCATTATTATTAAAAGAAGAAAATTGTTTTTTAATTAAAATAATTTTTCTTTTTTATGACAAAAGAATTAAGGAATTTTTTATTAAAATATCCTTATTTGTCAAGACCAAGGATTATAAAAGAGGGGGTAGAGGTGCCTTCACGGGTGATCAACTCTATTATTCTTCTCCTCTCTTTTCCTCCTTGGTGGTCGGCCCTAGCTTCTTCCTCTTCTCTTCTTCTTATGGCCGGCGACAACCTCTCTTGGAGCTCTTGATGGTGGCCGGTTCTAGCTAGGAGAAGAAGGAGAGAAAGGTGGTTTTGTTTCTTGCATCCCTTGGAGCTTGGTGGTGGTGGCCGGACCTCTACTTCTCTTGGAGAATTGTGGTGGCCGAAACTTGCAAGGAAGAAGAAGGTGCTTGGTGGTTCTCATCTCGGAAGATCGTTGCCCACACAACGTCCGAGGTTAGAAGAGGAATCGGTAGAAGATCAAGAGGTCTTTTAGAAGGTATAACTAGTAATTTTTCCTTTCCGCATCATGCTAGTTATTTATGGAAATAATACCAAATACAAGAGGCTTACGATTCTAGTATTTCGAATATGTTTTTCGAAGTTGTGTTCTTTTATTTTTCTTTTCCTTGTGATTTGATTGTTGTTTTTGGTTGACCTAAAGTTATTTTAGGAAATTAAATATTAGCTTTCCATAAAAGGTTTTGTCTAGTCGGTGGTGGTTGTTCCCATATCCAAGAAGGTCATGTGCCTCGCCACGTCAGTACTGGGAACCAATTATGGAAATTAATATTTAATGGAATTAATAACTTAGGTGATTTGGATCAAACGTGTTAAGTTCCGCAGGAGATCCAAGTTTAAACCTTAAAGAACAAATAGATTAAGTTTTGGATCAAACGTGTTAAGTTCCGCAGGCGATCCAAAATTTAATTTAAAAGAACACATGGTAGCTAGGAAAAGGTTCAGACCTTTGTACAAAATTTTTGTACAGTGGAACCTCTAGGTTTTCCGAGTAGCAACCAACAGACACTCCCCTCAAGGGATACTTTTGCTACTCTTGAGCAGGTACCCATAGTTCCCTGCGAGATTTCTTGTGAGAGAGATAAGGAACCAATGCCTTATATGCATATCCGTTCCAATTTATCTCTTAACATGATGAGGTCAGGTCTACTCATTCCTATGTCTCATGATATTCTTCCAGTTACCTTTGCTCCTGAAACGGTTCCTGATGTGCCTACGTCTCTTCCGCTTCTTCCTCTAGTTTTTGCTTCTTCTTCTTCTATAGCAAGAGCCAAGAGGACACCCTACGGAAGATCCTCTGTCTCTTCTCCTTTAAGTGCTCCCACTGGATCAAGTCTGAACCCTGCGACTTCTGTCTTATCCACTTTAACTCCATCTCCTTCACTAGATGCTCTTCCTAGTCCCACTCCTCTTCCTTCCTCCTCTGTAGGGCCTTCACCGTCTACTCCTCCTTCTTCGCTATTTAAGCAAGCTCAAGGATTACTCTCTCAATTGGGGCAGGCCTCTATCCCTGCTACTTATGACCTCCTTCAATTACAAGGCCTCCTAGATGATTCCTAGCTACAAAGCCAGGCATTCATAAAGGGGATGAGTATTTCTAATTGCGCTGACCATCACAATTGTCAGGCTACTGTTGTAAGTATTTTACTCATGTTTTATTAATTTGTAATCACCCCATATAATTGAGTTGTTACTTTGTTCAGTTTTTTGCTTTGAGTTTACATATGGGCCACCTAGCTACGACCTTAGAAAGAGAGAATAATACTTTGAAGAACCAAATAAGGCAGTTGAGAACCGCTCCTCCTCCTCCTAGCAATGAACTCACTCAGTTGCAGGAGAAAGTAAATTCCCAAGCTTAGCAGGTGTCTATTCTAGAAAAAGATTTGCAACATCACCGCCAATTATTGCAGACCAAAGAAGACAAGAAAAAGACCTTGGAGTTACAAATGGATGGATTAAATTCTCAACTTCGAATGGAAACAACTTTAAAAGAAAAAGCCCTCTTGGATGTTTCCCATAAAGCCATTATCCTAGAAAAGGTGGAAAAAATTTCACAATACCTATTCTTCTGAACAGGCACAAGACTCCGCCTCAAAGGACTTTGCCTTGCTACAAGGACAGGAACAGATGAAGGCCCAGGAAGCAGAGATAGCTTCTCTTTCAAAGGAGCTAGAACAGGTTAAGAAAGAAAGGGGCTCTTTCAAAGACAAGGTGTCTAGTCTATAGGTTGAGCTACAAAGGTATAAGGAAGGTGAAGAAGGGCATTAGAAGAATAAATGCTTATCTGATTCTCCAGGTTTTAAGGGTGAATATGTGCGACACATCATAGGGACCCTAAACCATTCTGCAGACGGTGTTATTCAGCAGCTAAGGGAGGGAGATTATTTATCTCAGGAGCCTCCTCCCCATTTTATAAACCGTCGTAAAATTAATAAGGATCTACCTAAGGACCTCGTTAGCATCTTCAAATGAGGATGTAATAGAGAGCATGTAATAAATTGGTAATTGAGTATTTGTATTTTGCATTATTTGAATTGAAAAGGCACTTATGAAACTTGGTACTTACTTGCTTCTTGCTTTTGTTGTTAATTATAAAACTTCAAGATTCTCCCTTGCCTGCTTGTGATTTGAGAGAGCAGAGTTTCACAAATTCCACCTTCTTGAAAAAATAGAAGGGTAAGATGTAGATGCTTCCATATTCACGAATCTTCAGATATCCTCATGTGCTAGTTAAGTTTTATATCCCAATTTGAGACGAATAACCATAGATACATTCCAAGTTACTAAGGTATCAGGCCATTGTAATTCTGAACGAGTAGATATGTTGAAGTCCATTGTGTCATAATATTTCAGATGGGCATGTAATCCCGAATAAGTTGATATGATGAATTCCTGCACGCCATGATATTTCGATCCGGCGTGTAATCCCGAGCGAGCTGATGTGATGAATTCTTACGCGCCATGATATTTTGGTCGGGCGTGTGATCCCGAGCGAACTGATATGATGAATTCCTGAGCGCCATGATATTTCGGTCAGGCACGTAATCCCGAGCAAACTGATATGATGAATTCCTACACGCCCTGATATTTCAGTTGGGCGTGTAATCCCGAGTGAACTGATATGATGAATTCCTGTGTGCCCTAATATTTCGATCGGGCGTGTAATCCCGAGTAAGCTGATGTGATGGATTCTTGTGTGCCATGATATTTCGATCGGGAGTGTAATCCCAAGCGAACTGATATGATGAATTCCTACGCGCCTTGATATTTCGGTCGGGCGTGTAATCCTGAGCGAGCTGATGTGATGAATTCTTGCGCGCCATGATATTTTGGTCGGGTGTGTAATCTCGAGCGAACTGATATGATGAATTCCTACGCGCCCTGATATTTCTGTCGGGCGTGTAATCCTGAACGAACTGATATGATGAATTCTTGTTCAAGGTTTAAAGTCTCCGGTTCCTCCTAAGGAAGCCCGACCGAGTCACTCCCTAAGATCCCCGATCGACTGTGTATGATGGTTTAAAGTCTCCGGTTCCTCCTAAGGAAGCCTAAACGTGTTACTCCTTAAGATCTTCGATCGACTGTAGAGGTTTAAAGTCTCCGGTTCCTCCTAAGGAAGCCCAAACGGGTCACTCCTTAAGATCCCCGATCGACTGTAGAGCTTTAAAGTCTCTGCTTCCTCCTAAGGAAGCCCGACCGAGTCACTCCTTAAGATCCCCGATCGATTGTAGAGGTTTAAAGTCTCTGGTTCCCCCTAAGGAAGCCTGAGTGGGTCACTCTTTAAGGTCCCCGATTGACTGTGTATGATGGTTTAAAGTCTTCGGTTCCTCCTAAGGAAGCCCGAACGGGTCACTCTCTAAGATCCGCGATCGACTGTGTGTGATGGTTTAAAGTCTCCGGTTCCTCCTAAGGAAGCCCAAATGGGTCACTCCCTAAAATCCTCGATCGACTATGGAGGTTAAAGTCTCCGATTCCTCCTAAGGAAGCCCGAACGGGTCACTCCCTAAGATCCCTGATCGACTATAGAAATTTAAAGTCTCTGGTTCCTCCTAAGGAAGTCTGACCGGGTCACTCCTTAAGATCCCTGATCGACTATTGAAGTTTAAAGTCTCCGGTTCCTCCTAAGGAAGCCTGAGCGGGTCACTCGCTAAGATCCCTGATCGACTCTGGAGGTTTAAAGTTTCCGGTTCCTCCTAAGGAAGCCCGATCAGGTCACTCCTTAAGATCCTCGATCGACTGTGGAGGTTTAAAGTCTCCGGTTCCTCGTTAGGAAGCCTGAACGGGTCACTCCCTAAGATCCTTGATTGATTGTTGAGGTTTAAAATCTCCAGTTCCTCCTAAGGAAGCCTGAGCGGGTCACTCCTTAAGATCTTTAATCGATTGTGGAGATTTAAAGTCTCCGGTTCCTCCTAAGGAAGCCTGAGCGAGTCACTCTCTAAGATCCCCGATCAACTGTGGAGGTTTAAAGTCTTCGGTTCCTCCCAAGTAAGCTTGAGCGGGTCACTCTCTAAGATCCCCGATCAACTGTGGAGGTTTAAAGTCTTCGGTTCCTCCCAAGTAAGCTTGAGCGGGTCACTCTCTAAGATCCCCGATCGACTGTTGAGGTTTAAAGTCCCCGGTTCCTCCTAAGGAAGCCTGAGTGGGTCACTCCCTAAGATCCCCGATCGACTGTGGAGGTTTATGTTGGTGTGGGAAGCATCCGACGATTGAACTTGTGTTTTGATTATATCAAATGGTTCAAAATTAAGTTTTTTTGTTATTTGATATGTTGATTGAGCTTTGCAGGAAAGTCCTAATTGTGGTTAGGCAGGTGGAAAACCCTAGGGGTTGGTAACCCTAGGTCCTAGGGGGTGGTAACCCTAGGTCCTAGGGGGTGGTAACCCTAGGTGGTGAAAAATCCTAAGGGGCGGTAACCTTAGGTCCTAGGGGGTGGTAACCCTAGGTGGAGGGAAATCCTAAGGGGTGGTAACCTTAGGTCCTAGGGGTGGTAACCCTAGGTGAAGGAAAATCCTAGGGGGGTAACCTTAGGTCCTAGGGGGAGATAACCTTAGGTGGGGAAAAACCCTAGGGGGTAGTAACCCTAGGTCCTAGGGGGTGGTAACCCTAGGCGAAAAGTCCAGTAGGTCTGTAGGACCGGACTGCATCAGGTATGCTCTCCTGAGTGGAGTAGGTGAGGGTGCGTTCCTCAGAAGAAGGAATAGTAGGCATCGGTTCAACCTAGTGTTTCCGGTCAGAAATCTGAAGTTAGAACCGGATAGTCTGATGACTGTCGATTACTTAATTTATTATGTTTATATGGTGCTAACTTTTATATTGCAGGGTATGTTGTTGTGTTATGGACTAACATATTTTGTAGAGACTAAAGTGCACACCTTACCTTGGATGAACAGTACCCGAGGCACCCTCTATGGAGCTTGGAGGTGCCTCAGGTGCAAGGAAAGGTTGGCTGTGAAGAGGAGCTGGAGGCACCTCCATGGGACTTGGAGGCACCCTGGATGCTTGCTTGAAGGCGCCTTGGAGTGTTAATGGAGGCGCCTCCAGGCGGATAAGAGGCAGGCAGCGAAGACTCATCGCAGTGCAGGAAGCGAGATAAACCTTAGCCTTTGAGGCGCCTCCATGAGGCATTGGAGGTGCCCTCAATGGTCAATAAAAGGCTGTCTCGACCAGCACTTGAGTAGATCAACAAAAAGGCTATCTTTCATCAACAAGCTGCTAACGAGACGTTCCAACAAAGCTACAACTTGACGCCGATAACCCGGAGCTTTCAAATTACTGTTTTCTCTGTCGTTGGTATAATTACTGCTTTTTCATTGTACTTAAAATTGTAATCATTTTACGAGATTATAGTTGTTGCCCAAAGTAAACATTCAACGAATGTGAGCCTTGGAGTAGGAGTCGCCACAAGCTCCGAACCAAGTAAATCTTGGTGTTCTTCTGTGTGATTGTTCTTTTATTATTTCCGCAGTGTTACTCCGTTAGTTTTAAATCGAACGAATTATCCACGAGCGCTATTCACCCCCCCATCTAGCGCATCTCGATCCTACAGTTTAAAGTCTCCGGTTCCTCTTAAGGAAGCCCGTGCGGGTCACTCCCTAAGATCCCCGATCGACTGTGGAGGTTTAAAATCTTTGATTCCTCCTAAGGAAGCCCGTTCGGGTCACTCCCTAAGATCCCCGATCGATTGTGGAGGTTTAAAGTCTCCGATTCCTCCTAAGGAAGCTCGACCGGGTCACTCCCTAAGATCCCTGATCGATTGTTGAAGGAGGATCGATTTGTTTCCCTGAGGAGAATTTATGTGTTTATTAGGGGATGTTCATCTGCACTTCTTCATTATATTCAAAAATTAAATGAAATACATGAATGAGTTACAGACATACTTGTTTAAGTTCTATAAGGCTACAAGTGGTTCACGCTCCAAAGTCGTTCGAGACTCCTCCCATCCTCGTCCTAGAGATAGTAGGAACCCGAAGCGAGTTTTTGTATTACCTTATATGGTCCTCCCCATTATGGTGTTAGCTTACTAACATCTCCGACAGGTTTGATGCGCTCCCATACTGGATCACTAACTTGGAAGAACCTTGGGATTATCCTCCTGTTGTAGTTTTGTCTCATCCATTGCCGATATGATGTGAGGCAGACTACTGCTCTATCATGAATTTCTTCTATAAGATCCAACTCCATAAGACACCGACCTGAATTACCATCATCATATAACCGCCTCCGATTAGATTCCACCTTGACCTCTATGGGGACTACTGCTTCTCAACCATACAACAACTAAAAAGGAGTTATGCCTATAGCTTCTCTGGGAGTAGTACGATATGCCCACAATACACTAGGCAACTCATCTACCCAGCTACCACTAACATGATCCAATTTAGTTTTAAGACCTCTGATAATTTCCCTGTTGGTTACCTCTGCTTGTCCATTACTCTGTGGGTAAGCCACAGAGGTGAATGCTTGTGTAATACCATATCTCGCAAACCATTCCTTAATCCTTTCTCCTTGTAATTGCCTTCCATTATCAGAAACTAGCTTGTGTGGAATACTAAATCTACAAATGATATGTTGTCATAAGAATTTGATAACCGCGTGTTCAATAATCCTGGCCAGTGGTTTAACCTCCACCCATTTTGAGAAATAGTCTACAGCCACCAATAGGAATTTCCTTTACACTATCGCCAAAGGAAACGAGCCAACTATATCCATACTCCATTGATCAAAAGGACAGGATACTATAGAAGTTTTCAATAGACTAGTGGGGTGATGTGAAATGTTCTGATGCTTCTGACAAGACATACATGTTCTTACTAGTCGAGCTGCATCTTCTTGTAAAGTAGGCCAAAAATACCCAACTAATAATATTTTGTGAGCTAAGAATCTCTCTCCATATGACTACCACAAGAATCCTGATGAACCTCTTGAAGAATATATTGTATATCCTCCGGCCCTATACACTTGAGTAGAGGACTAGAGAAAGCCCTTTTATAAAACTGATCGCCTACCATAGTATACCGGACGACCCTCTTCTTGAATATCCATGCTTGTTCTCCATCTTCTTATAGAACACCTTGCTGAAGGAATAAAATGATTGATGCTCTATAATCACCTTGTATTTCTACATCGGTCTTTCGTTCAATACAGGATACCAACATAGTTTGCTCTACAGGTCTATCCAAGTTCCAAGGTATTATAGTTGAGGCCAATTTAGCCAACTCATCTGCCACTTGATTTTTTGATCGAGGGATCTTCTGTATAGTTACTTCTTGGAACTCTGATTTCAACTTATCAAATGCTTCTGCATATAATTTAAGTCTCTCATTATTGATTTCAAAATTACTTGTTAACTGTTGTGCTGCTAGTTGGGAATTAGAATACATCAAAACTCGAGCGACCCCTACATGTCGAGCGACCTGTAACCTTGCAATTAGTGTTTCATACTCTGCCTCATTGTTAGTGACTCTATAATTTAGTTGGACAGAAAGTTGCATCCAATCATCCCTTGGTGATATAAGAAGAATCCTAATACTACTATCTTGTCGAGTAGAGGATCCATCCACATATATTTTCCAAGTTCCATCTTCCTTTGAGCCTTGTATCTTTGTTATAAAGTCAGTCACAGCTTGTGCCTTAATTGTCGATCGAGGTTGATATTGTATATCATATTCACTAAGTTTCATCATCCATTTAATTAACCACCTGGATGCCTCAAGATTGAGAAGAACTCGACCGAGAGTGTTGTTAGTTAATACTATAATTGCATGCGATAAGAAATAAGGACGTAATCTTCTGGCTGCTAACACCAATCCATAAGCCAACTTCTCGAGTGCAGTATAGCGACTCAGCTCCTTTTAGTAAATGACTCAAAAAGTATACAAGTTGTTGTTCCTTCCCTTCTTGCCTTACTAGAACTAAGACTACAACATGCTCATTTGCTGACAAGTAAACCAATAACGTTTCTCCTATTACAGGCTTGACTAATACAGGTAAAGTTGACAAATAATTTTTTAATTCTTGGAATATCCGGTCATATTCCTTATCCCATTGGAATTTAGTAGCCTTCCTTAGTATCTTGAAAAAGGGGAAGCTTCGGTCGACCAATCTAGAAATGAAGCGAGATAACGCCGTAATCCGACCGGTCAGCCTTTCTGCCATGTCTTGGAGCACTCGAACCTTACTGGGGTTAGCCTCTATCCCCCACTCAGTTACCATGTATCCCAGGAACTTGCCACTTTTAGCTTCGAATAGACATTTACAGGGATTGAGCTTGAGCTTGTATTGCCGCAAGGTTCTACAAGTTTCCTCCACATCCTTGCATAAGTCAGAAGCTTGAAGGGATTTGATAAGTATATCATCCACATAAATCTCCATATTTCTCCCAATCTGTTTCTTGAAAACCTTGTTCATGAGCTTTTGATAAGTAGCTTCTGCATTCTTTAATCCAAAAGGCATAACATTATAGCAATAAGTACCTTCAACTATTATGAAACTAACCTTCTCTTGATCCTCCTTTGCAAGTGGGACTTGATGATATCCCTGATAGGCGTTTAACATGCAGATGAATTTACACCCAACTGTAGAATCCACCAATTGATTAATCCGAAGAAGAGGATAATAGTCTTTCAGATAAGCTTTGTTAAGATCCCGAAAATCAATGCACACTCGCCACTTATTCCCTGGTTTAGAGACCAGGACAACATTGGCCAACCAACTAGAGAATTGAACTTCCCAAATATAACCGGCTTCTAGTAATTTATCTACCTCCTTCTTGATGATTATGTTCTGATCAGCTCCGAAATCCCTCTTCCTTTGCTTAACCGGCCGAGCATTCGGATACACGTGAAGTGAATGTTCCATCACAAGAGGAGATACACCCGTCACCTCCTTGGGTGTCTATGCAAATACATCATTGTTGCGAACCAAGCATTGCACCAACTTGGTTTTGAGTTGTAGATCTAGGTTAGACGCTATATAAGTAACAGCTTCTGGCCGGTCGACCTGAATTTGTATCTCCTATTTCTCCTCATAAACCAGGACGGACGATTTTTCTTGAATAGTGTTGACCTCCATCCTTTGAATTTTTCTGGCTACATTAGCTTCTGTTTTAATGATCTCCATATAACATTTTCGTGTAGTTAATTGATCTCCTCTAACTTCCCCCACTTGATCATCTATGGAAAATTTAATCTTCTGACAGAAAGTAGAAACGACTTCCCTGAACTCATTCAGGGCAGGCCGAGCCAATATAACATTGTAAGTGGAAGACGCATCCACCACCATAAAGTATGATCACCTCATCCTCATCAAAGGAAACTCCCCTAAAGATATGACTAGCTTGATCTAACCTAGCGGCTACACCTCATCGCTGGTGAAACCATATAAAGGGTTACCATAGGTTGCAGCTCGCTTGGGTCAATCTGTAGTTGATCAAAAGTCTTCTTAAGATAATATTAACAGAACTTCCTGTATCAATAAAAGTACGCGAAATATTATAGTTAGCTATAACAACTTTAATGATCAGTGCATCATCATGGGATATTTCCACCCCTTCTAGATCTCTGGGCCTAAAGCTGATTTCAGGCTCTTCCACCATCTCTCGGCTGCACCCGACTGCATGAATCTCTAATCGTGGGGCGTGTGATTTTCTCGCCTGGTTTGAGTCACCATCGGTGGGCACTCCTACTATCATGTTAATATTGTCCCGGGCTGCATTACTTCTATTTTCTTCCTGTCAAGCGGAGGATGGTTCTTATTGCATCAGCTCGGGTGTTTGCACCTATGTTTGCCCAGCCGGGAGTTGTAACACCGTAGATTGTGGTTCAGTTGTTCTATATTCCAGCTTGAGGGGACTATTCTGTCATGGATAAGATGGCTGATTAGGGAATGGAGCACGTCGGTGATATTGAGCATTATTCATTTGTTGATTCTTCAAAGCAAAACAGTTCTATGTGTTGTGGGTGTTCGTCATATGATACGTACACCATCTTTGTGGAACTGAGTGTGGCATCTCCACATGTCGAACTGCTTGTGGTCGTGCCTCTAGTGGACAATGTGGAGGACCTGCTCGCGGTCCTCTAGGGGGTTGAACAGGAGCCATAAGACGTTCATTAACTGGAGTAGAATTAGGTTGAATGCTTTCCTTCTTACGAGCAACTTGAGCTTCCTCAACATAAATGAATTCAGTAGCTCTTTCAATTAATAAATCAAAGTTGGTAGGAGGATTTCTCACCAAATCCTTGAAGAAGTCACTATCATTGAGGCATTGAGAAAAGACACTCACCAGAATTTCAGTAGTGGCAGAAGGAACATCAATAGTCACTTGATTAAATATTTTAATATAAGCCTTAATACTTTCTTTGGTCCCCTGTTTAATAGAGAAAATACTCCACAGAGTCTTTTGATATCTCCTGTTACTAGAGAAATGGTGGAGAAATACCTTCCTGAAATCCTTGAAACGCCTAATAGAGTTCTCTGGCAACCTTTTGAACCACCTCTGAGCAGCACCTCCGAAGGTGGTTAGGAACATTCGACACTTGATTCCGTCAGTGAATTGTTGTAATAGAGCCACGTTCTGGAACTTGAGTAGATGATCCTCTGGATCTGTTGTTCCAAAGTATTCTCCAATGTTTAGGTTCTGATAATGTTTAGGTAAGGGATCATCTAGCACCCTTTGAGAGAAAGGAGTGACTATTCTCTCAGGGGAATTATCGTTGGTCACCATTTCCCCCTTACGCTTGACCCTTACTGGTGCTTCACTAGAGGATTCCTGAAGCACTGGTCGATGCCCTCCTTCTTTGATAGGAGTACGGAAAAAGGCCCGAGGACGACGAGTGGGAGAAACAATAGCAGGAGGTACGTAAATATTATCTTCCTCATTCATACCACTTTCCCTTTGAGGATTGGTTGCAGAGATGGCCAGATTTATCGCCATGGGCAGTGTTCCATTAATATTAGCTTGTTGTTGTTATTGCAAAGTTTTTTGTACCCTTGCAGCGATGAGTAATTCCATATCTTCTTGTGTTAAAGTGACGGTGTGGGTTTTTCCAATGCTCTCCATCACGAAGATTTAAATTCAGGTGAAAGTTTCCACAGATAGCGCCAAATTTGATCCTGTTTAAGTCTGACGTGATGAAGCGCTAGTGTTCTGGTGGATGAAGATGATGAAGAAGATGAGTCCCGAGGATCTAAAGAAGCTCCAGTGCGGTGGATCTCCGGCGAAACTCCGAGGAGTGACTAGGAAGGATGATGAAGAAAATCTCACTGCTGTGGATCTGAAGAATGAAATCTCCAATGAAGTAGATTTGAAGAAGATGTAGTCCGGCGAAGTGGATCCGGTGGAGAAGAAATCAGGCGAAGCAGATCTATTAGAGAGAACCTCGCTTGCGCACCATGAGATCCGCTAATAAAGTGTTAGTGACCTAAGACCGGGGTGGGAATCCCTGGCTAGGTCCTTCGACACTCAAGTCAGTTCTCTCGTTGGAAGATGAAGGAAAAGGAAGAAGAACCGTATGAGTGAAATGGAATTAGGGTTTGAGTGATGATGTTCACCTTACTTGGCCAGCGGAGAGGATTCCCCTTTTTATACCAACTTATATAACCTCTGCAGTCATGAGATGGACCCCGGTCCGTTAGAGTTGGTTAAGAGATGACATCATCTGCAATAATAGTTCAAGGAATCTTTTTTGTACCCCAGATGTACCTTCTTTGTCGTTTAGTTCACCTGCAGAAGTCTCTAGAAAATATTTCCCGCCAAATGAAACAAACTGTCATATGATCACATATTGTTCACATATCATTAATATAACAGATGTATTTTGTATATTGGGAATATTTTCTGTTAAGCTAATTTTGGTCAAGTATATGTAAAGGATGTAACAAGGTTGTTTATGCCCGACCGGATTTTGCCAGGTCAATCTTATACTAATAGCCTTAGAAAAGTGCATATCTATATGTCCGCCTGAGCTTCTATTATCGAGCGTATTATGCATATGCTCGACCGGGTTTTGCCTATCGAATCATGTTAAGCCTTATGATACGTAATCGGTCTTCGCTTGGTCGGTTATATGATAGAAATTGCTTAGGAATGCATACCTTTAAGCTTGGGCGAGCTTTGCCTGCTGAGCGTTCTTAGGTTCATTGACACTTTGTTGCTTTAGTTTAACCAGTACTTTATTCTCGGTCGAACCTCGACTATCAAGCGTATCTGAACGCACTATTCCTTTGTCTGTTTTAGTTCAGTCGGGCTTGCATTCTCAATCGAGCTTATATTCTCGGTCGGGCTTCCATGCTTGACTGAGGCTCGCCTGCCAGGCGTTCGTGCGCGTGCTAATATTTCACCTATTTCGGTACGTCCTATACTCCATGCTCGGCCGAGCTTTGTATGTCGAGTATATCTACATGCGTCGTGCCCTTAGTCGATTTTAGTCCGGCCAATCCTACATTCTCGATCGAGATTTGCTTACCAAACATATTTATCTCACCCAAACCTCCCTACTTCTTTCTTTTCCTTATATCTTTTTTCCCATTATTATATGAGATCCATTCTTTATAACCCGTATAAGTTACAATAGCAACAAAGCATACACCAAATTCGGATATGAACGGCATTGTGGATGACATTTTACTAGTTGAAAATAAATAATTTTAAATCTATTTCCGAAATTTTCTTTATAATCTAGGTGAATTATGAATTTATGGTAATAAGCCCGTTAATTCCAATCTCGTGATTATGGTAAAAGGTATGGGCAATTTCGTCATTCAAGAGAGAAATTCGAAATCTGGGAAGGAAAGTGGAGGACGTGGGCGGTGAGCAACGCCGAACTAACCGACAACGTGAGCGGCGGATTCGCTCCACTCTCCCTTCCGCAGACAGTTGTTGCAATCCCTGTCACCCGCTCCCACTCGTCCGAGGAAATAGTGGATCAACGGTTCGATTTCAAAATCTTCCCCTGCGGCCTCCGAAAGCATGAGAAATCCATTTTCCGACGCTACCCCATTCTAAACCTACTGTCAACAGCGAGCAGACTAAGATGGGACCCACGCAGTTACCAACCACAACGAAGGTATAGACAACCATCTATAAATTTGTTCCCACTGGATTACTGGCAAAAACATTTGGGGCCCACTGAATGTTTTATTTTTTTTTTCAAAAATCGAATTGGTTAAAAAAAAAAATAATACACTGCACTCGATTCCTCCTCTTCGTCTTCTTCGTTCGGACTGCCCTATTTCTCCGTCGCTCCGCATTCCGAATCCTCGCTTGCTTTTTTGTCATCGATCTCTCTACTTTCCACATTCTCATCGCATTCGACGAGGTTTCATCTTTATGTGGTTGGCGATCTCAAGCTTTGCCGCTTCGCTTACCCGGTGCCGTTTCTCTCCCGTGCATTCTGCTGTTTTCTTGGTTTTTTTGGGTTGTTCTTGGTAAAAGACCGTGTTATCTTCCTAAATTCTTGATTTTTATGGAGAAATGTTTGTAATTTTCGTGGGCGTCCTCGGTACCGACTGATTTGGTTCTTTGCACGCTTTGTTCTATGAAGATTTGTTTGTTTGTTTGTTTCTTTGCTTTTTTTTTGTTTGTTGAGTTGTGAGGAGTTCATCTTGTTTGTGCAGGTGAGGCGAGCTTTCCAGTTAGTAATCGGCGGCCGGGGTGTCCATGTTTACAAAGGAGATTGACCCCCACGCTTACCGGTGGTCTCGCGAGGTTTTCATTCCCAATGATCTTTCTTTCCCTGTTACTCTTCTCACCATTCGTAGATTTTTTTCTCACTCAGATGGTTCTTGCAGGGCCAACCTTCGGCGACAAGCGTGCATCCCCGGATGGAACCCCTCGTCAACCTCCGAGACAGTGGAAGAGGGCTCGGGATACCCCCGCCGGAGAAATTCCGAAGTGGCCACCTTCCGCCCGGAAGCATTTCTATGTCTCATGCCATCCCGACTGGGGAAGATAGCCAGTCTGGTTCTGACATGGATGAAACCTCCGATACTGAAGCGGAGATCTATGAGATACGCCATTCTTTTGATTCATCCTCAGTGGATGAGGTCGCTGGTAGGAGAGTCCCCAATGGAACATTCCGGCCACCTGCCTTTCGCAACAGGCATACAGGTCCTGGCTCTACACAGAATTACTATTCTAGTGATGGGTACTCAGACGTCAGCTCTTCAGTCGACACGACAAGGAAGCAGCCACATCAGATTAGGAAGATGACTCAGTCAGAGTACATGATAGAGGTGGATGAGGAGGACGGACTTTCAGACTCTGGTCAGAGCTTAGAATTTTCCAGTCAGGTAAAAAGGCGCAATGATGGTTGTACTGTGCCGTTGAGAGGTGGCTATGCTTCTGAAAACTATTCACGCAATGTGCCCCAGAGATCAAATGCAAATGAAAATGCTGCAAAAGGTGGTGTTCATTCAAAATTTAGCTTCACTCTCAATGTTCCCTATATGGAAGGGGTTAGTGCGCCTTCTGATAAGCTTGATCCAGCCCCACAGACTGTGTATCATTCAAATGGCTATTCACAACATATTCCATTTGTGGAGGATCCTGCAGAAAAGGTTTCAGTTTGGTTCTCAGTGCTACTAGCATTATTTTTTCTTTCAGTTTTGATATTAGAACCAGTGGCATTGTCCTTAATCAACTTCGTTGATTTCTTGATAAAGGCATAGTAAAATGGATTATCTAATTTTCCATTATGCTATATCATACTTAGTAAAATATATCCAAGATGTTATTACATTGCAAAGAAAATCCAACCTAACCAAACATTAAATAAATACATTATGCAAAATGATCACCAAAATTTTGCTACAAGTTTCAAAATCTGGTATGATATTAGAAGTTCGTATATCTTTATAAAACTAAATGATCTTGGTAAAATTTGAACTCTTGAACCTTAATTTCATTTCCACTTAACATCATCTGTGATCTTTATTCCACAGATGACCAAGTGACATGTTATTTTATGGCAAGTCACTCTAATCTCTGGAAATCAGACTTCTCTAAGATGTACAAAGTTAAAAATGCCTCTATTCTGACATTTGTCTCTTCTTTGCTATTTTGTCCAATTAAAGTTCTTTGATTTTGGTGCTTAATTTTAATCTGATACTATTGTTTCTTTTCTTGATGATAAGAATAATCTGGAAACTCACAAATAAATGTGCAATACATAAGTTCTCTAGACTTCATTTCTAGTGTCTACACTCCTTGAACTGCATGTCCTTCTATGCCTTTTTTGTTGATTGTCACCCTTTCTTTATCAATTGATTGGTTTGAAATGGCTCTGTATGGATCTTTCAAAAGCTTTCCTCTTTCTTCCTGTGAATCATCAGAGATATTGAATGTTATTCTATTAAAAAATGTCTATATTGAACTTTCCTTTCTCAAAGTTGCATCTCTGGCATGCCATTCTTGTTTGAGATAATTAGTACCAATTTATATGCCATTATTGGTTATGTTTAAGGTAATAAATACCATTTTATATGCCGTTATTGATCTCTACTCTTCTAGTTGTTTATATCATATTTGGTTCTCATTCTTGCCTAATGGGACAATTTAGGTTCAAAGCCCTACACATTATGAAGTTGTTTGTTTTTTTTTTCCTTTGTCATCTATTGCATGCATTGTTCATGACAGCTGACTCAGATTGATTCTTTTGTCAATGTAATGCATGCAGGGTGGTCTTTCTGACTATCCAAGTGCTCCTCCTATTCATGGCTATGACAAGAATATAGCCGATGATGCTTCAGAACAAATTGCTGGTGTCAGATCTCCTGCTACATCAAATGGCTCGATTTTAATGAAAGACTCAATGTTCCATGCCAATTCTAGAACCAATCAGTCTGAAACAACTACCAGGTTAAATTATCTTTACTGTTGAAATGATTTTTCATATGCAAGCATGTCTAATTTGCTAATGTATCCCAATAACCAGCTTACCACAAAGAAGCTGTCAAAATACTGAAGCTGCTAGATCCTCTAGTTTATTGCCAGCTCGTCTTCCAACTTTTCATGCAAGGTATATCTGTTTCAATACTATTGCTATTGATATTTTCAGTGTTTCAGATTTAATGCTTTTTTTTTTCTGTCTGACAATTTATTTAAATTGATAATTCATAAAAATTGAATTCTCGGATGATTGTTTGACCACCTCAAAAATGATGCTAGTGCTCAAGGTCCCTGGTTTTCTGTAATTGCTTATGATGCTTGTGTGCGGCTATGCCTTCATTCATGGGCTAGAGGTTGCATGGAAGCTCCCATTTTCTTGGACAATGAATGTGCTCTTCTACGAGATGCATTTTGGTGAGTTCTACAATATTTGGTTATCTGAAGCTAGTCTTTTCTTATTATGCAAAAGGTTCTTAAAGGAAATTCTGGTTTCCTGGACAATTTGATGTTTGATGTAGTATACTAAATCAGTTAATATGCGTTGAGTTTTTTTTTTATTTCAGTATGTGAGCTTGATAATTTTGAATGATAATGAGTTATTTCAGATTTTCTTTGTTAAGAAATCTTATTTTCCCCACCCCCTTCAGAATATTTAATTGGATATTGTAGTGATGTACAAATTATGGATTGAACATTTTTAACCATGTGTATCTTGATGGATTGTGAAGGATATTGGCTTGTATCAGATTTAATTCTTTGAGAAATCATATCTTTAATCATGCTTACATTGTTAGTGGAACTTGTTATAAGAAGGGTAAGGCAATTGTACAACAAGGTGGCTTTTATGGAAGATGCTAGTTTATGATTGGACAAGAGAGGGCATTTACTTGTTAGAAGTAATTTGCATTTTGTAGAACAAGCCAACATGAAACAGGAAAATGAGAGAGAAGAGAGAGCAACCAAGCTCATCATCAAACTCAAAGCAATATTCTAATTAAGGACTAGGCATCTCATCCATTGCATGTCTATTTTCAACAGTTATAGTCAGAATCATTGTTGCCTGATGGGACCTAAACCACTTCTTAACTTAGGCACTGACAAAACTAAGAATATTCATTAAAGAAAAGCATTTTTCTTCAAAACTCATGAGAATCACTTCTGGAAACCTTAACGAGAATTCCTCTGATATGACTCTTGTTATAATTTTGATGGATGCAATTCTTTAAACAATATAAAATGTTTTTTTTTGAATTGTATAATGACATTTGATGGAAAAAGCCTAAGGTAGGAAGACACATTTTGAAATGGCTTCCATAGGTTTGACAGATTCTAGGACAAATCTTAATCCTTTCGCAATAAGCAACTTGAATTTGTTTCCATTGAATCAACCAGTTGTATGGTCTAGCTAGAGGGGGTTGAATAGATGACACACAAAATTGTTCGATTCTTGTACAAAGCACAAACAATATCATTAATTAGTAGTGCTTGTGTGCTTGTGTTTGATTGGTTGGTTGTGTTTGGTGTATATGTGGCGGAAATGAAGGAAAATGAACACAATGCTAAACAAAGATATTATATGGCTCAAAGATGCACTCATACTCCATGATCTATGACATATACAATGTGTCACTTTAAAGAGTTCCACTATTATCACCCCTTGACAAGAGGCAATATGGTAATCGTCTACAATATAAAGCTCAAGCCTTGACCTAACCAATGAGGTTTTACTAACTATTACAATCTTGATGTTTAAGGATTTCACTTACAAATAATAAATCTCACTTCTGCCTAAAGATGACAATGAATGCAAGAGATAGCCAATTGCCAAGAGCTTGAGATGTTTAAGCATTTAATCTTTATCCAAGCTCTTGGATCCTTTTGAGCACTTGATTTGCTTAAGCACATAAAATTTTGAGGGGAAACAATAAGTTCTTAGTGCTAAGTCTTTCTAAAATTTATATAGAAAGCTCTCTAGCGGATACATTTTGATCGCCTCAAATGTAATAGTTGGAAGACAACAACTATACATCTAGTCAACTGAAAATCATCTCTAATCGATTGATTTGAAATTGCCTATGAAACAACTCTACCATATGAGTACCAACTTGGCTACACCGTGGGGGCATTGGAAATTACTTAGAACCTCTATCCAATGTCCAATTGATCAGTCGATTGCCAAATTGCTAAATTGATTGACATAGGTAGTCAATTGGAAATCATCTCTTGTTAATTAACAACCAGTCTCTTTGGGACTCGAACTAATTGCCTCCCACCTTCTAGTCACTTGGCATTAACTATCAACTGACCCATGATTTACCTCCCTTCATATAACCTGGGGATGGGTGTGAGGCGCGCTTAAGGTGAGCGTAATTACCTTTTGCTACAATGGGACTCGAATTGATCGATAGAATAAGGCTTAGGAGTCTTTCCTACAATGCTTCACAATCAAGCCTAGGTAACTTACCTACTACCTAGACAATTGCCACATCATTGCAATGATGCTAAATATTACAACACCTAAATAAACTTGTTTTGCACAAAGAACAAAATTTATACTCCTTTCTACACATTTGTGTAGTGTGCGCCAAGTTTTGTTACAATCTGAGGAGGAACTTCTAGCAAAAAGGTCATCGGAGCTTGTTTGTGAAGGTGCTGGTCCAAAGCCAAAAAAGATCATAGGCAAGATGAAGGTCCAAGGTGTGGTTGTTATGCTTCATATACTATTTTAAGTTTGTATCAATTTATTTTTATCTTCCTTGTGAAAATGCTTCTTATGGTGTTTGTTCCTTTTTTGTAGTCCGCAAGGTCAGAATGGCACTAGATATGCCCTCTGGATGCAGTTTTTCATCATTTAGACAACCAATTGTAAAACTGGAGTCTCTTCGGTTCCGCATGTCCAGTCTGCAAGCAACTCTTTCATCAGGATGGGAATCACTTCGCAAAGTTCGAGTTATGCCAAATCTACCAGCAAATAGTTCTTTCTCAAGGCACAGCTTGGCTTACATGCATGCTAGTTCACAGTATATCAAACAGGTGTCTGGGCTGCTTAAAATTGGTGTTAGTACTTTGCGTAGTAGTAATTCATCATATGAAGTAATGGAAGGTTTGTGTTTTAAATTGAACTATAAGTTGATTGGTGAAATATGTGATATTATCTCATCAATTGTTCATTTTCTCAGAGACATACTCTTGTCAGTTAAAGCTAAAAAGTTCACCTGAGGATGATTGTGTCAAGATGCAACCTGGATCTGGTGACACACACGTCTTGTATGTACTCTTTTCTGTTTGAAATATATTTGGTGAAATATCACTGATCAGAACATACATCAAATTACTCCCGCATCTTAAAAGATTAAATAGGGGTTCTAATGTATTTTCCTGCAATGTGCAGCTTTCCTGATAGCTTAGGCGATGATTTGATCATTGATATCTATGATTCCAAAGGCAAATCTTGTGGTCGAGTAGTAGCACAAGTGGCCTGTATTGCAGATGATCCTGTACACATAACTATGCCCATGTTCATTTTATCAGCTTCTGCATGATTGTCAGACTGACCCTTCTATTTCATGCAGAGTGATAAACTTCGATGGTGGCCTATCTATCATGAACCAGAGCATGAACTTGTTGGGCGTGTACAATTATACATAAATTACACAACTAGTCCTGATGAAAACAATGGCTTGAAGGTATAAAGGCTTGATTATTCTTTTGTTAGTTCTGAACAATACAAAAGATCTATGATAATCGTCCTTTTAACTGTCCTGATGGATTACCAACCATGTTTTAGGTGCCTTCTTGAATGCTATGTAGTCATGAATCATGATTACTTCTGCAATTATTATAATTTGGTGTTTTTTGGATTGCTGAACCATTCTAATATGAGCAAAATGCACTAGAAAGCTGGAAATATATTGCTCAGCAAGGTTGCCCAACATTGATATTGGGTCCCTTCTTGATTCTTTTTGAGCTTTGATTTTTTTTATATTAATTATTCATCAGATAATTTCATTGTTATCGTCGGGTCTCTTCCTAGGTAAAACATTTATTTTTCATACATTTGTAGGCAAAACAAGCCGGACTAGATTCTCAAATTTTTTCTGACATCAAGTATTTTTATTTTTTAGTTGGCACCAGATATTCAACTTATTCCGACTTTTCCTGGGGGTGACCGGCTTGCCCCATGGAAGTTTCTCACCAAACATATCAAACATAAGTACTTCAGGGGTTAAATCAGTCACATGCTTGTTAACACAATTTTTTTTTTTCCTGTGCTACACCAATATCTTAATAGGGTGATATTATGGCCTACAATTCTATGTCAAAATCTAATACAGCTCTTCCCTGTCTTATTTACGAATAGAGTTATGGCTGTCTGGTCTTGATGCCCTTTTCTGCATTAAGAATGATATTCCTTATGTTGCTCCAGTTATCTGTTCAATTGAACATTGGAACTTCAAGAGATTGTGGTTCTTTGTTTGCATTCTCACTTTGAACCTAACTTCGGACCAACTTTCTTTCATATTAAGATCATAGTGTACACCCTAACTGAGACTGAGAGTACCTACTTTTTTATTTGTGCTGCTTGTCATGGTTCAATCTATCGGTCTTACTGAGTTACTTGCTGTCAAGATTGCATACAGTTGCTAGCAATGTGAGGAAAGAACAAAGATAACTGTATTAAGATATTTGGATTGACAAACAAGTGATGTGGGTTTCTTGCTAAATGATTTTACCAGTCTGCAAACAAGGGCAGTTGGGAGCTTGAAATAGAGATGTAAGAGGAACTCATATAGGAGCATAAGAAACAGTAGATGCATTTGTGAAGGTGTTTGAGCGAGGCCTTTGACAAGCTTAAAGGAGAATGTAGAAGTACTCCTACATTTTGGTTGAGGGAAAAGGTAGGAAAAGAAAGTGAGGAAAATCAAAGAAAGGCAAAGAGAGGGAAGGAAATAAATTCCTTCTACTGTTTACCTATATTGTGTTCTGTCATCACTCCGGCCTCATCCTTGTCCCCAATGCTTGGCCATATGATTTTGGATGTGATGACTGGGCGCACCAGTTCTACTTGCATCAATGAGCACTGCACACACTGCATTGGCATGCATATGGTTAACTTTGCTGTTGTGCTGATGTGGGAGAGCATGAAGACGAACTCAGCGGTGTGGACAGGGGTGAAGGAGTTGACTCAGCAAGCATTGATGATGTCAAGGATGCAGAGCACTAAGGAGTTGACATGGCTGACACTGAGGAGCTCGAGGATGTAGGTCACTAAGGAATCAACATGGTGGTGTGGGGTGTGGACGAAGGAGTCAACATGGAGGGTGACCTTAGCCAATAAGGGATTGAAGGTACCGTCGGTCTTGAGGGAGAGGAGGCTTCATATACATTAGATCTAGATTCCACTCATCATCTACGCTGGGTAAACAAGGGAAGGGTAGTACAGTGGCTTGGAAATAATGTTCTATAGATTTTAACTCCTTTTGTCAAAACACACAATTAAAGTACTACATGTTGTACATCAGTACTATGGTTAAATATCCTAGAGTGCTTCATAGTTGTGAAAACTGCGTGTCTGGCTGCACCTAGGCGCAACATGTAGGCAAGCGCGCCATTTGCGCATGGGTCCAGGCGCACTACTTCAAAGAAGTGCGCTTAAGCGCACACCTTTGAGAGGCGACAATCATGCGTAAAGCGTGATTTTACTCACTCAATGGAAGCCCAACCCTTGCGACGGCCGTGGAGGCTTTGTGCTAGCCTCACAACCACAACTGTCGCGTTGCACGAGACCCACAACCGCGGCGGATGTGTCGCGTGAGCCTCGCAGCCGTGTTGGATGTGTTGCGTGAACCCTGCGGGCACATCATGCGAGCCCTGCGGCTGTGATGGAGTCTTAACGTGAGCCCGCGGCCGCGGAGGACTCGTTGCACGAGCTCGGCGATGACGAAGGCTTCACACAAGCACCGCGGTCACAACGGAGTCTTCATGTGAGTCCCACAGCCACGGAGGAAGCATTGCGCGAACCTAGCCGCGGCGGTGGAGGCTTCACACTAGCATCACGGTCGACCCGTAACAAGCTTTTAATTATATAAAACATAAGTAAATAATTTCAATCAACTTCTAGCTATAATAGGGATAATTTAAATGGGTTTAATTAAACTCTAATAAAATTGTCCCATTAATTTATATATAAAAATTATCCCATGTTTTTAATTAACATATTTCTTTGTATGATTTTATTAGTGAAATATTTTAATAGAAATTTTCTATATATATTTGAATTGTTAAAATTTATACCCAAAACGTCTTGCTTCGATAAGGCATGCGCCTTACTTTGTGCTTAGTGCCACAGACCCACAACACTTATGCCCTTTTAGGCACCTCGCGCCTTCAATAACTATGGAGTGATGACACAAACTATTTGTACACAAAGGAAGAGATGTGTTTTTGAGGAAAATAATCTCGCACATTTGTGATGGATATATGTGAATGATGTGAAACAGAACCATTTGAAGATTTTAAAATGGAAATATTGACGTTGATTGTCAGCATCATTGACAATTGCAGCTAGTTTGGTTACACTTAAATATCAGCAAATTACTTCTAAACTACCTTCTAAATGATAAATACAGTTAATAGACTGATTCCATTTTTCCCTCATTGAAGTGATTCCTGGAATCTCGTCCAGGAAAGCTAATGTACACAAGTAGCATCTTTAAGCCAAATAAAAAACAAATTGAAAGACATGCTTCCTGATCCTTCTTATTTAACAAAGAGGAAGAATAACAAAGTGGTTCAATCTGAAGTCTTTGGGTGCAAATGGTCCTTTCTTATGTTTTTGGTATTCACTTTTATAACAAAAATGAACATGTACTGACATGAAGATGATTGAGAGGTGGTAGTAATACATAAATGATAATAGATGAAGATGATCTTTCTCATACCTCATGTTTAACTGTTTTGCTTGATTTAGAAGGGCACAAAAATAAACACTTTCAATAACAGAACTGTTGTTTGATGATTTAAAATTGAGGGAGATACTTGGAAGGTAGTTATTAGATAATAAGATGCAGAGTGATAATTTGCTTGTATAGTTTGTGGAACTAGATGTTTAAATATCATCCAACTGCTTAAGTCTGCTTTGCTGAAAGGTTGCAGAGTGCTAAATAATTAGTTTTTGATGCCCCATATCTGCATACTGGTTATTCAATTAAATTCTTATTTGCATAGGTTTGTTTCCTTCAGTTACCAACTGTGAGGATGCTACATGTATTTTGCAGTGTGGTTCTGTCGCAGAAACAGTTGCATATGATGTTGTCCTGGAAGTTGCAATGAAAGCCCAACACTTCCAGCAAAGGAGGTTACTGTTGCATGGATCATGGAAATGGTTACTGACAGAATTTTCCTCCTACTATGGGGTTTCAGATTCTTACACAAAATTAAGGTACTGAATAGAAAGTTCTTGTAGAAAAATCATGCATCTCGAATTCATATTATTTGTGAATTGTTTCATGTTGGATTATTGCCATGAATTTTGTAATGGCTGAAGGCATTATTATGATTTAGAATTCCATGTCTGGGTTCTTTTACAGCAAACCATGCTTTACCTGGGTTGTATTTTGCCAGGTACCTTTCTTACGTAATGGATGTTGCAACCCCGACAGCTGACTGTCTCACTTTGGTTCATGATCTGCTGCTACCTGTAATTTTGAAGAGCCGCAATAAGAACTCACTAAGTCATCAAGAGGTCCTTTATTTTGTAAAGTGTTTTTTTGGTCTGAAGATTGCATTTTTTTCTTATTACAGCATTTCTAATTCCATTGTGGGAACTTTTCCTTCAGAAAAGGGGAAATACCAAATGCAGAATGATTTATGTTCTATCTTGTTAAAGAAAGACTCCAACCTGATACAGATATAGGAAACACTTTTTGTATTTTGTGTTCAGCAAACACACATGTTCTAAGAATGTTTTGGTAAATTCTCTTCGGCATGAAAGTTTGAACACGGAATCTTATTCTATTTCTCCAAAATAATAAGAGTGTTATGCTATGTCTTTCACATCACTTTTATTAATGGAAGCAGAATTAATTCATATGCAATTTTGTTTTCAACCCAAAGTTTCTGAGCTAAAAAGGCGCAGGTTGTAGTTCCCAGATATTATGCATTCTTGAATGTGATATTAGTTTACTTAAAAGTAGGGTCTTGTGGCAGTGTTTGCTGTATAGGATAGGCATGTTTTTCTTTTCCTTCTTTTTCTGATCAGTAGTTTCTGAGCTATTGACCATTGCCATTTATGTTACCTGACTTGATTATCTTTGGACGGTCAGAATCGTATTCTAGGTGAAATTGAGGACCAGATTGAGCAAATTCTTGCCATTGTATTTGAGAATTACAAGTCCCTTGATGAATCCTTAACATCTGGAATGTCAGAAGTTTTTCGACATGCCACTGGATATCCTGCACCTGCATTGATACCTGCAATGAAGCTATTCACTCTTCTTCATGATATCCTGACTCCAGAGGCTCAGCTTAAGCTATGCGGTTATTTTCAGGTTTGCAATATAGATTTTCAGTTGATACTACAGTTATATTACTTATAATGATATCGTATTGTTATTTCTAGACTGCTGCTAAGAAGCGCTCAAGAAGACACTTGCTCGAAACTGATGAATATTTAGCAAACAACAGTGAAACAAATAGGATGGATGTTGTTGGTTTTGCTAATGCTTACCAGAAAATGAGGACACTATGCTTCAACATACAGAGTGAAATTTTTACTGATATTGAAATCCATAAACAGCATGTGCTTCCAAGGTGGCTATCTTTCCCTTGTACTCATATTTGGCAAAATTTTACATCTCACTATAAATCATGTAAGACACTTGTAACAGAAATTTGCCTATGCCATTTGGCAAAATTTTAGATGATCTTGTAGTTTAACATACAACACCCACTATAGATCATGTAAGACACTTGTAACAGAAATTCACTCATGTCTTTTTTTTTGGTCAAAAGAAAGGCCCTCAGACCTATATTTATTAAATATCAAATGATTACATGTCTCTTCTCACTTCTCCTTCCTACTAAAAATTGTCTCCACTCTGGTTTCAGCTCCTGAACTTTTGTATTCCTGCTTTTTGCACTCTTTGCTTCCTAGCCAACCAGTGTGCATTTTGCCTTCTATTCTATCAGTCTCAGCCCTCACTTTGATTGCTCTCATTTCCTCACCTTCTCCGATCCTATAAATGTGGATCTCTGCTGTGAAGGTTGACTTGAGGAAATTCCAATTCAGCCCCCCTGCAGTTCCATAGAGTGGATCAGGTACTGCATCAACTTTCAGTTTCCAGGTATGCTCATGTTTAGTATTTCACTCATTGTTCACCATTTCTACCTTTGTATCATAATCATGTACCCCTCTACTTGCCAATATCGAATGCCATTCTGCTTATGTGATTGCATGGATGGTTCAGATCTTCAAAGTTATTCTCTAGAACTCTCTTGTTTCTCTGTACCAAAAATTCCAGCTTGTTGTTACAAACAGAGTACTTCATTCCACCAGCAGAATTCTTTCTACTTTCCTGGATACGTTTTTCTCTATCCACTCCTTTTAATGCTCTCCTCAAATAATTCTTCCTGCTGTCTCCCAAATCCCAATTAGTTCGATCCATATTGTCCTTGCAACTTAACAGTTAACTTTTTCCATGCGTTATGATTTCCTTCAGCTCAGGGCACCTTGGATAGCTGGCCTGGATGCTCATGTATTTCCTACATCTTTCAGAGTTGGCAAGTAAACCTTTGTTTTGTCACTTTCCCTAGAAAGTCATATTCCTTTTGGCCCTTCCTATCTCCATATGTTCTTCTGGATCTGTTCTTCCCCTCTTGAATGTTCCTTTCAACAAGCAAAATTTTATGCTTCTCGTGTGCTACATTCTTTTTGATGAGTAGATTCATAACTCATATCCTCCTGGTCAGGGCCATTCCTAATTTTGTTTGCAGCAATCTCTGTAAGAACCTTGGTAGCACAGCCTGAAACTCCTCCCATTACTATGTCCATCATTATTCACTAAATCCCCTACATTTTATTCATCTTGCCCGTCAAGTATTCTGCAATATCCTCCAGTGTCCGTTCTGTATTTAGACAGAAGTCCTTCCAAAATCTCACTTCATTCAATTCCCATACTCCATACATATCCACTTCCTAAGCTTCCCCAGATTTGGATTTTTGCCTCATTCATCAAACTGAGTTTTATACTCGTGTTTGTTTTGTCAATATCTGTTTTACATACAAACTCAACTGCTATTGAGGTTTCTTCTCCAGTATAAATACTTAAAATTATCAAGTTCAACCAGACTACTAGTAATAAAGAGATAACTGGTTTCTTTTTATTGATTTTTGAACACAAATGAGGAGCTCTTGACAAATTCCTTTTGGTTTTATGAAAAAAGTACCAAGAAAATGGAATTTGAGAAAGTTTCATGAAGTTCTAGTATGTATCAAACTAACAGTAAAAAAGTTGTTTACTTGCAGGAAATGTTAACATTTCAGGCAATCAAACATGATATTAGTGTAAGTTTCGGTGTTACCAAATGAGTTATAGTGTTCTTTCTTTCAGCTATGATTAGACTGGGCTATCAGAACCCCCAAAGCTCAACTTGTTTGGGCATAACTCTATTTATATAAATTCAAGAGGGAGAGTCAAGTAAATGAATAATTAGAAAATAAAATAAGAGTCAGGATTTTTCTTTTAAAATTTTACTGTTGTACAATGATTTCAAAGACTATGCTATTAAGAACTTATCCTATTGGTATATTTGTGATCTCACAAGACATCTGAATAGTTTAACAGTTCAAAAGTTTTAATATCTAATTGCAATTAATAGCATTCAGAAGATTTTCTAACTCACATTCCTGTAATGAATGCCTCTTGATATTATGTTTGTGGGACCTTTCCTCTTCTGTTACTTTTCTTTACATTGATGTTGATACTTTACCTCCTTATTGCAGCTTTCTAGATCTACCAAATCTATCTGCATCGATTTATAATGTCGAGCTCTCTAGTAGATTACGGTCATTCCTTGTTGCATGCCCACCTAGCGGCCCTTCACAACCTGTGGCAGATCTTGTAATTGCTACTGCAGATTTCCAGAAAAATTTAACAAGCTGGAATATCTGGTAAACAGTATTGAGTTGTTCTTTACTTTCTTCCTTTCTGTATACCTTTTAATTATTTCTTGTTTTGTTCTACTTAGTCCTGTCAAAGGAGGTGTTGATGCAAAGGAGTTATTCCACTTGTATATTATCTTGTGGATTCAAGATAAGCGCCTAGCATTACTTGAGTCCTGCAAATTAGATAAGGTGCCAAGTACATTTGATGCTTCTGTCACATTTTCTATCTTTACTTCTTTCTTGCTCTTAAAGCATTAATTTCTTTCTTGTTAAAGAAATTATGAGATGCCCATCTTAAATTTCATTTGCCTTATGCATTGTGTTATTTGTGCTTTTGATGATTGAATCATTCACATCCAGCATATCTTCTACTAGTTTCTTTTTTCCCACAGAATCCTTGTTGCGTCAATGTTGATTTTTGGTACGCATCAAAGTTGGTTGGGTGACTGATAGTGTAAAGTTTCCTTACATGTAAAGCTAACCCAGACTTGCTCATGGAAACCAAAGGAAGACACTGTAAACTGAAATTGGTAGAATTTTCACCAACCCTATCAAAGTAGTGCACTGGGTATAGTGATGATTATTCCAACTTGACTTTGTGACTTCGTACTCCATAGGATGTCATTACCTGCAACATATCCTGTGCTTTACTGATGTCCTGGAATGAAACTTAACCAATCATGTTTTTTATGGGTGTCAACTGAAAACTGTTTGCTGTGGCTCACAAATTAATGTCTATAGATACTTTCAAATATAAATGAGGAAGTGTTGTCATTTAGTTGACTCAGAATTATATTGATCCTGCAGATTCCCACAATTGTGTAGCTCGTTCTTTTTAAAAATTTGTTGACTTGTTCATTACCAGGTGAAATGGTCTGGTGTTCGCACACAGCATATGACCACTCCTTTTGTGGATGACATGTATGACCGATTGAAAGACACACTGATTGAGTATGATGTTATTATTTGCCGCTGGCCAGAGTATACTTTTGTTCTTGAAAATGTAGGTTTCAACGAAGTTTCAATTTTTAACATTACCTCAATCTGAATTACTACGAATTTTTTGAAAATTGTGTTGAACTCTTACTTCCTTTTCTCTACAATTACAAAGGCTATTGCAGATATTGAGAAGGCAGTAATTGAAGCGCTGGAAAAGCAGTATGCAGTTGTCTTGGCTCCATTGAAGGACAGTTTGACACCAAAGAAATTTGGCCTGAAATATGTTCAAAAATTTGCTAAAAGAAATTCTGGCCTCCCATACGCTGTCCCTGATGATGTAAGTTCTCCTGAGATGCTTCAAAATTTCCTTAAAAGTTTCTGATTTATAGAATGATTGCTTATACATTACACTACAGTTAGGGATTCTGTTAAATACCATGAAAAGACTACTTGAAGTCTTGCAACCCAAGATAGAAATGCAGTTGAAATCTTGGGGTTCTTGTATACCTGATGGTGGGAATGCAGTGCCTGGTGAACAGCTTAGTGAAGTAACTGTGACATTGAGAGCCAAATTTAGAAATTTTCTGCAGGCAGTAGTAGAAAAACTTGTGGAGAATGTAAGTTCTATCACCTTTTTTCCTTTTTTTTTTAATCTATATCCCATTTTTCATGAACTATTGCAAGTTGTTGGTAATTGTAAATTTGCATGATATCATGTTAGCACATTATTTAAAATTTGACATTGTTGAAAAATTCATGCTTGGAAGCACTTGGTAAAGTTTTGGGACTGGAGAGTTTATCAACTATAAGGCAGAACATCTGTGAAAGTGTTTCCAAACACCCATAACACTTATCTCCGACACAGAGATCCATTTCTTTGACTCTGGTAATTTTAGTTTGTGATTAATGGAATCAATAGTTTCCCCTCTTGGTGAAATCTAGGAATTCTATTCCTTCATAAAAAGTTTTGGTAAGGCAGAACATCTTGGTGGAATCTAGGAATTCTATTTCTTTATAAAAAAATTTGGTAATGTCTTTCTGACCATTATCATTGCCTTTGTTCTCGTATTCTGAAACAAAGAACCTTCTCTGTTTATGTTTCTTATTTGGTATGTTCAGACTCGAGTGCAAAGCACCACAAAACTCAAGAAGATCATTCAAGACTCCAAAGATGCTGCAATGGAATCAGATATCCGTAGTAGAATGCAACCATTGAGGGATCTTCTAATTCAAACTATTAATGAGCTCCATAAAGTACTTGAGGTGCAAGTTTTTGTAGCAGTGTGCCGAGGCTTTTGGGATAGGATGGGCCAGGTAAGACTTCATGAAACCCATTCGTTTGAATTTATGCCTATTGATCGGTAATTGTAAATATTCTGTCTCTGGCACACAGGATGCTCTCAAATTCCTGGAGAACCGAAAGGAAAATAGGCCATTGTATAAAGGTGCACGAGTAACGATTGCAGTAAGTAACATGGTTCTAAATTTCAACTTCATAATTAGCATTGAATTTTCTTCAATTTTTAGCATAATGGTTTGGTTGTGCAGGTACTGGGTGATACATTTGCATCCCAGATGCAACAATTACTTGGCAATGTTCTTCAAGAGAAGGATTTGGAGCCTCCCAGATCCATTTTGGAGGTGCGATCAGTGCTTTGTAAGGATGCAGCGCTTCACAAGGATTCAAGTTTTTACTATTAGGCTTAGGCTGTATATATCTGGCAAGCATTGATTAAAAAAGAGAGCAACTTCTCGAAGTATTCTCAACACAATGTCAGTAGAAGAGCACTGAGTTACAAGTAATTGCTTCAAGATCTTTCAGTTTTGAATACTTTTGTACATGCACAAGCACATCAAGAAAGTTTGAAGAAATCTAAACCGTGAACTGCTTCAAATCCGGCACCAAGTTCCTTAGAGAGACAAAAAGAAAGGAAGAGATTTTGTATATTGTATCAGTATTCAGTTAGGTCACTTGCTTAGGATTTGCTTGAGTATTCCATCATATGCATAACAGTAATTAAAGTACATATTGTCTCTTCACTCTGTATCCAATTGGCTAAAAGTAGAAAGTAGTCTCCATATTTTGTTGTGTTCGGAACTCTTGTTTTTTCAAGATTCCAATTGTTGAAACTAAGCCAGTGAAGAAAATATGGTTCAACCTATGAACATTTTCTACTTGTAATGAATGCATTATTTTGCATACGAAAATGTTCCTCTTCTAAGTCTTATTGATGTATTATTTTGAAGGTTGGTTTGCCTTGAGGTCAGTTTTGGGGGACTAAAAGATGGAATAGGAAGGGAAAGCAATTCAAGATGGGGAAAAAATTCTCTAGGGAAAGGATGGAGAAAAGAAAAAAATATGAAGGAAAGAAAAGAGGGGGAAAAAAAAATGAAGAGATGGAAAAAGATGAAGGGTAAAAACATCCTCATGCTCGGGTAAGGTACTTGTGCGGGGTGCTACTCATGCCCGGTAAAGCGACCTTGTGCATGGCCATCACTTGCATACATGCGAGGTCTGTTGCATGAGGTCGGCGCTTGTGCAGGGATGTTGTCGATGGTTTCATGAGGTGACATCGCGCGCTCAGGGAGGGTGTCCACGATTGCGTGTGAGGCATGTTTGTGATTGCGAGCTGTATCACAAGAAGATTGAGAGAAAATATAATTAGACCGTGACTCGTACGAGAATAGATGAAAGAAAGTTATTTTTTGTCTGATTTGGATGGATGAAAAAATATTAAAAAAAAATTATCGGAAGGATTGTTAAATCTGTTTGCCTATTAAGTAGAAAAGAATATAATTCATCCTTTTTCATAAAGGAAGAGGACGTCGTGTGGGGTCGCCGATCACGGTCACACAAATTCAGTCGTGACTGTGAGAAATAGTTGTACATGTTTGATCCTGTCTAAAAGTCGATGAGATAGAATGCTGGGGATGTGGTGCTCCCGCTGATTGCCTGTAGACTCTGCTCGGACCTGCAACACAAATTACGTCAGTGTCGAGTCAAAGAAGGGTCCCCAGCGTTGGCCCTCCGACGCTCAAGTCAGTCACCGACGACAAAGTAGAAGGCGGAGCAACAAGAAGACTTCGCGCAAACAATGAATATTGCATACCTCCGTCGATACTTAGACCCCCCCCTTTATATAGAGCTCTAGTAGCACGCGTGCATGCTCCCCAAGGCAGGCACGCTTCCCCTAGTTTTTCCTGAAAAGGCTTGTCAGTAAAGTGTCACTGACACAGTACCGCAACGGGCCGAGCATATCTTTGAAATGACAGTGGAAACTTCCGCTGTACAATCTTTTGGCTATCCATGCCCGGTGTCGGTGGCACCAACTCTCGAAAGGATGTCGATGGATATCAGAGAGAGTGCACTGCTAGGCCGAGTGGGTTGACCGCTCGGCCGGAATTCCGCCTCTTTGGTGCCCCGTCCGGTCGGCTAGAACCTCGCTACTCCTGTGCGTGTGTCCACTCGACCGCAATTCCACTGTGCTTGTGTCACGTCCGCTCGGCCGAATTCTGCTCTGTCAATGTCGAGTCTTACTGCCCGGTCGAGTGGGGTAGCCGCTTGGTCAAAGTTTGAACTCTGCCAATGCTAGCCCTGCTGCCTCGCTGAGCGGGGAAGCCACTCGATTCGACTTCTACACATCGTCTACTCCATTAAGTGTTGGTATTTGACTCCTCCCCCGTGTCGAACGTGAGATCGGATCGGAACCTTCTTCCTTTGGTCGGGGCATGGTCGCCCGATCATTCGAGGATATCTGAGCGTTAGCCGCCTTGAATTTGACCTCCACCGTGGTAGCTATCTTCCGCGGGGTGGGACCCTTCCTCATCACCGCATCACATGCCTCCCCCTCAAGTCTAGTTGAAGGAGGTTGTAAGTCCGCCTGACTGGACAATTGTCTGAGTAGTTCTCCACCCGATCAGCCTTCAGCACTACCTGGTTTCTAATCGGGATGCGACCGTTCACTGTCGGTCGGCCTGTTGAAACTTTTCGTTCGACCGTAGGTATGCTCCTTCAATCTGATTGGCACAACGAACATCCATACTTGTGAAATCTTTTCTTGGGCTGTCTCGGGCGAGCGCGATCCTGGCTTACGTCACCCAAATTTATGGAAAATCATGTAAATCTCTTCGCATTAAGGCTAAGTGTGTCCCCATGCCCTCATTAAATGCTGACCTATGGCGAGGCACCATGTGTCACACCCACTGCTGCCGCACGCTTGACGTAACAAACAGATATCCGCTGGTGATATGACATTTGGTAGTTCAAATTCAATGGTCAAATCTCGGCCTGAGTTTCTGCGCCCTATATTGGACGGCGGGCCCAGGGCTTATAAGCCCTTGTGCGTCGCCGCCTTTACACACTTTCTCTTCGAGTTCTTCGATGACGCTCCTTCTGTGCCCCGATGACGTTCCTCTTTCCTGCTCCTTCGGTGACCTCTTTCCAGTAAGCTTCCTTCCTATCGTCCCTTGCTTTCTCATCTTCTGGCCTCTGTATTTCCTCGCCTTTCGAGTTTTTTGGCGTTTATGTGTTCCGGGGATACTTTGATAGTAATCTTCTCCTTCGCATCCTTTCATTGTGTTTTTTGCGATGGTGAGTTCCTCACAGCCTCCCGTCGGCATCCCTGGGCTCTGGTACACCTCTACCGAGTCCCGATTTGACGCTGGTGATGCTGAGAGCTTGACTGCAGCTAATGAATTTCCTCCTGATTATCAAGCCTTTCTTCCCTCTCCTTCCGATCGGCCAAATTCTCCGCCCCCCGGCTGCATTTGTTTCTTTAGGGATCAGTTTACCGTCGGTATGCGATTCCCCATTCATCCCTTTTTTCCCATCGTTTGTAAATATTTTCACATCTCCTTTCACCAATTAGTGCCGAACTCCTTTTGGCTACTGTGCGGGGTCGTCTTTCTTTTCCGCCTGCATGATATTCCTCTCACCCCCGGATCTTTCATTACTTTTATTATCCAAAATTGTCCGAGCCGGGGACTTTCCTTTTCCATGTCTGAGTGAGCTTGGTTTTCTTTGACAAGATGTCGACCTCCAACAAGCACTAGAGGGAATATTCTTTTTTGTACGCCTTCCCGAGCAGCCAGATTTCCCGACCCACTGGAAACTCGAAGTGGCGAATCAGTCTCCCCTGAAACAGTACAAGAGTCGGTTGGACTATCTCAACACCGCTTCCATGCTGGCTGGTCAGAAGTATGACATCCATAAACTACTATTGGAGGGTGTCCTCTACATCTTCGACCTGAGTCTGATCCATACCCGACTTCTGTTCAGCCTAGGTATGCAACTTCTTCAATCCTTCTTTTGATTCTAACTGATTTTTCTTCCTCTTTTACAGCCAAAGTCATGTTACGTGCACATCTGACCGGCAAGATGAAGCTTGGGATGCCATGATCAATATGGCTATCGTGGAAAAATTGGAGAGCCGCGGCCTGCAGCCGGTCGACTCACAAGAAGAGCCGCAAGATGAGAGCGAAGCGGCTCCCGTCTTGGCAAGTGGTGGAGCGACCGCTGGCTCACAACCTCCTTCTGAACGGCTTCCGATCGTTCAAGTTGAGGGGACTTCGGGTTCACCCTCCTTCCGAGCCACTGATCAGGCGCAAGAGGCGTCGAGCGGAGCCTTCATTACGCTCCACCACTTCAGGGGTGCGTTCTGCCAAATAGGTCGAGACGTTAACCCCCGCTCCCGTCCAAGAGTCCGCTGCTCTTGAGTCATCAGATCGGACTCCCTCCTTGTCCGATTTGCCACAAGGAACCATCTGCGCGTCGCCAGTGGCATTCATGCCACCAAAATAGAAGGCCAAGAAGTTGGGCAACTGTCTGGCGTCTTCATCCCAGCCGTCCGAATGAGCGACTTCTGTATAATCAGCCCCGAGCGGCCAACACCATATTACGACGGTTCTTCACCTACCGACTGTGGAGAGGCGCGAATCTAGTACTAAGTCCCGAGCTCCCGAGCACCAAATAATCATCCAAGGGCCGCTTGCCCATATGGGTTGATGCCCGAGCTCGTGTAGCGATAATGCCTCCAAGGGCGCTCGCGGTCAGCCACACTAGATGTCTACTAGGGTAAGTGTTGCACTTTCATAGTTTATTTCCGATAGGTGCTTATATTCGCTTTGTTTGTAGTACTAGGTGGAGAGTCTGGCCATGTGCCAAAGGCTCGCATTTTTTATGGAGGAAGTGAAGAATATGAAGGCGTCGAGGGACCAATCCTCCGCCGCTCAAGAGCAGACGAACGTCGAAGTGGCCAAACTATGAGCCGATCTAGCGAAGAGCACCAAACTGCTTGAGGTTGAATGGGAAAAGAGTGTAGGGTAGGCCATTCTACTGGATCGGCTCAATAAGCAGGTCACCACCTTCGACGTCAAGATCGAATCGGTCAATGCGAGGAAACTCCAGGCCATTAAAGACCTTGATATGAAGAATAAGGAGGCTCGGGCTCTCGCTAAGAAACTTAAGGAAGCTGAGGATTTCCTGGTCGTCGAGCGGAACAACCGATCGGCCGAAGAAGTTGCCCTTCGTGGCCAACTTATCGCCAAAGATAATGCACTGGCCACCATGAAGGACGAGTTGGAGGCCTCTCGAGCGGCTTTGAAGACTTATCAAGATGCTGAGGCTGGCCGATTCGAGTCTATGAAGAAGAACTACATCCGCTCGGATGCTTTCAATGACAAAGTTGCTGACCGGGCACTTCGCCTGTTCGACCTGGCTATCGACGGGGCGATCGACCAGCTCAGAGAGGGTGGCTACCTGTTGGCAGCTTTGACCAGCAATATCATCAGCTGGGACAAGCTTACCGCGTCGCTGCTTGATGACGTCCTGGACTACCTTGAGTGAGGTCGAGAGCTCTTGTAAAATGTTTGAAGTTTTAATGAATGCTTGTCCATTCGAACAAGCTTGATATCATTGTATTCGTGTTTCCAACTCATCTTTTGAGTATTGCAAGAACTCATGGTCTCGTTACTCATCTGACCGTCCACGATTAGTATATCTAGCCGATCAATCCTTTTTTTCTTTAGAGTTCCATTATGAGTATGCGACCTTCCGATCGGCACTGGGAGTATTTTGAAGAATAGTCCCGAGCGGTCACTATATGTTGAAGACTTCGAGCTTTTGAGTATCTGAGGTTCACGGTCGGCTATTCATCGACTCTTGCCCACTCACTGAGCCAAGGGTGTAACGTCACCGCTCAACCGTTGAGGAAGATTAGGCAAACATTGGGTTTAAGGTCACCGCTCGATCATTGAGGTGGTCCCGGGTTTAAGGTCGTCGCTCGAACGTTGATGACGACTAGAGTTTAAGGTCGCCGCTGGACCATTGACGGTGACTAGAGTTTAAGGTCTTCACTTGACCTTTGGTGGAGACAAGAGTTTAAGATCGCCTCTCGACCGTTGGTGGAGGCAAGAGTTTAAGGTCGCCACTCGACCGTTGACGTAAACCCGGGTTTAAGATCACCACGCGACCATTGATGGAGACTAGAGTTTAAGGTCATCGCTCGATCGTTGGTGGAGGAAAGAGTTTAAGGTCGTCACTCGACCATTGACGGAGACTAGAGTTTAAGGTCGCCACTCGACCATTGACGGAGACTAGAGTTTAAGGTTATCGCTGAACCGTTGGTGGAGACAAGAGTTTAAGGTCGCCGCTCGACCGTTGGTGGAGACAAGAGTTTAAGGTTATTGCTCGACCGTTGACATAGACCCGGGTTTAAGGTCGTTGCTCAATCGTTGATGGAGACTAGAGTTTAAGGTCACGCTCGATCGTTGAAGGAGACGTATCTCAAGAGGCCTTCGCTTTTTATTCATATTTTGCCATGCGTTCGAGAAATATACAAAAATACATGTATTCACTCGTGCACCTCTCATCCGACCCTGTAGGGTTAGAGATGATTCGCGCTCCATGGCCTCTCGAGCTGCCTTTCCTCTTCATCCTCCAGGTAGTAGGAACCCCAACAAAGCTTCTGCACGATCTTGAAAGGTCTCGCTAATGGGGCTTCGAGCTTGGTGACGTCGCCGACCGGCTTCACTTTCTTCCAGATGAGATCGCCGACCTAGAAGGACCTCGTGATCATCCTTCGGCTGTAGTTCTGTTTCATCTGCTGCCAGTACACCATGAGTCGAACAACTTCTCTCGCTCGTGTTTTGTCCATCAAGTCAAGCTCCATGAGCCTCCGTTCGGCGTTTCCCTCGTCGTAGTACTACACTCGATCGGATTCTATTCCGACCTCCACGGGGACGACTGTCTCACCGTCGTATACCAAGTGGAAGGGGGTTATGCCGGTCGCCTCCTTCAGGGTCGTGTGGAGGGCCTATAAGACACTAGGGAGCTCGTCGACCCAGCTGCCTCCAACATGGTCGAGCCGAGTACATAAGACTCTAAGGATCTCCCGAGACTTTGGCTTGTCAGTTTCCCTGGGGGTAGGCCACCGATGTGAAGGTCTGTTGGATGTCATAGCCCTCGCACCACTCTCTAAGCCCCTAACCAGTGAACTGCCTTCCATTGTCTGATACAAGTCAGCGTGGGATGCCGAACCGGCATATGATGTTCTGCCAAATAAACTTAATGACCATTTGCTCGATTATTCTTGCAAGTGGCTCGACTTCCACCCACTTCGAGAAGTAGTCCACCGTGATGAGCAAAAATTTCCACTGACCGATCGCCATAGGCAATGACCCAATGATATCCATGCCTCATTGGTCGAATGGGTAAGATACTGTGGACACCTTCATTTCTTCGGTCGGTCGGTGCGGAAGGTTGTGATGCTTTTGGCAGGACAAGCAGGTGGCCATCCTCCGAGCAGTATCTTCTTGGAGGGACAGCCAAGAGTCGGCATGGGATGCCGAACTGACATATGATGTTCTTTCAAATAAAATTAATGACCATTTGCTAGGTTATTCTTGCAAGTGGCTTGACTTCCACCCACTTTGAGAAGTAGTCCACCGTGATGAGCAAAACTTTTCGCTAACCAATCGCCATGGGGAATGACCCAATGATATCCATGCTCCATTGGTCGAATGGGTAAGATACTGTGGACACCTTCATTTCTTCGGTCGGTCCGTGCCAAAGGTTGCGATGCTTTTGGCAGGACAAGCAGGTGGCCACCGTCTTAGCAGTATCTTCTTGGAGGGTCAGCCAAAAATATCCGGCCAGGAGTATCTTTAGAGCTAATGCACGGCCGCCCGGATGGCCTCCGCAGGAGCCTTAATGCACCTCCCACAGAATGTACTCAACATCTTCAGATTCGACGCAGTAGGGGTCAGGAGAAGGCTCTCTTATAAAACTGGTCCCCAATAAAGGTGAACTGTCCGACCATCTTTTTCAGCAAGAAAACTTCTTCCGGATCGGTAGGTGCGGCTCCTTACCGCAAGAACTCTATCAAGGTCGCTCTTCGGTCATTGGGGAAGGTTATTCCTTCCATTCGGTTGATATGCGCCATGAGTGAGACTTGTTCGATCGGCTACCCTATGACGATCGGTGATAACGAACTGGCTAATTTTGCCAACTCGTCCGACGCCTGGTTCTCCGATCGAGGGATTTTTTGTATAATGACATCTTGAAATTTGGTCTTCAACTTCTTGAAGGCCTCCGCATAGTGCCTGAATCGGGCATTACTTATCTCGAACATTCCAGATAGTTGATGGCTAGCCAACTGAGAGTCCGAGTGGATGAAGACTTTAATGGCTCCCACATGCCGAGCTGCCTATAGGCCGGCTATCAGTGCCTCATACTCTGCTTCATTACTAGTGGTTTGGTAGTCCAGCCAAACAGAGAGTTACATCCGGTCCTCCCGAGGTGAGATAAGTAATATGCTGATTCCGCTGCCTTGTCGAGTGGATGAACCATCAACATATATCTTCCATATTGCCTTCGACTCAACATTCTGAACCTCTATGATGAAATCCGCCAAGGCCTGAGCCTTGATTGCCGCTCGGGGTTGATATTAAATGTTGAATTCACTTAGCTCAGTCATCCATTTGATTAGCCTTCCTGATACTTTGGGGTTGAGAAGGACTCGTCCCAAGGCGCTGTTAGTTAGCACAATGATTGTGTTCGCAAGGAAGTACGGATGAAGTTTCCGAGCGGCGAGAATCAAAGCATAAGCTAATTTTTCAAGACCGGTGTAGCGAGACTCTACATCTTTCAATATATAGCTTAAAAAGTATACAAGCTGCTACTCTTGGCCGTTCTGCCTAACCAGAGCTGACCAGACCGCTTGCTATTTGGATGATAAATAGATCCAGAGTGGCTCACCAACAATTGGCTTGACTAATACAGGCAAGGAGTTAAGATATTTCTTTAGCTCTTCCAATGCTCGATCGCGCTAGGCGTCCCATTGGAATTTCGTAGCCCGGCGAAGCACTTTGAAGAATGGCAGGCTCTGATCGAATGACTTGGATATGAACCTAGACAGCGCCGTGATCCGACCGGTCAACCGTTGAGCTTCCTTCAAGTTCCAAGGCGGTGGCATGTCTTACAACGCTCTGACTTTGCTCGGACGATGTAACCCAGGAAGTGGCCACTCTTCACGTTGAACAGACATTTGTCGGGGTTCAACTTTATCCCATAAGCCCTCACCATTCGGCAGGTCTCCTCGATATCTACGCATAGGTCAACAACTCAAAGGGATTTTATTAATATGTCATCAACGTATACCTCCATATTACTGTCGATCTGTCGTCGAAATACCTTGTTCATCAGCCTCTGGTAAGTGGCTCCGATATTCTGGAGTTCGAATGACATAACGTTGTGTTGGACCCCGTGATGTTTTGATGTGATCAACCAAGTTGGTTAGGTCCTGCTTTATGTTTGATCCCTGTGCTTGTGTGTGTAGGAGCTTAGGAGCACAGGAAGTCGAGCGGAAGACGCATCTAGCGAGAAAGACGGCACGGGAAGGGAGCCGACAGGCTCGGTGCGTTCGAAGGACGAGAGAGCTACAGAAGAGTACTCCGGTGGGCGTGAAGAGTGTGCGGGCGTTTGAGGGATGTTAAGTCGGGACGAAAGGCTGCTTGAGGAGAAGGCCGAGAATTGGGTTCGGGTGAGCCCTATTCCGGTTGGCCGGAATCACCCAAAAGAATGGAGCATCGGAAGCCCATGCAAAGGAGCTGGAAAAGGAGCTGTGCTGGAAAATCCAGCTCAAGGCGCCTTCAACAGTCTTGAAGGCGCCTTCAAGGTTTGTTCAAGGCGCCTTGAACCCAATCAATTCGACCGTTTGCCTTCGGATAGAGTTCTATCTGATCACTTGCTTAGAGGCGCCTTGGACCCTCGTTGGAGGCGCCTTGGAGCTACGAGATCAGATTTCCAGAGGCTATTTAAAGGCCCCTGGAGCTAGGAATTCAACAACAACTCAAGCAATCATTGTGTAACCATTCCTAACAATAGTTCTAAGCTTCCCAAGTGTAAAAGGCTTCTCCGCCTTCAGCAAAGGAGAATTTTCTTAGTGTGCTTTCTTACTGCCCTGGATTAACAACCCTCTTGGTTGTAACCAGGTTAAATTCTGTTTCTGCTTTTATTTCTGCCTTTATTTTATTTACTATTGCATTAATTGAGTTGAAATCCGAGGAGGGTAGTTTTATTTTTGTTTACAGCAATTCACCCCCCTTCTTGCCGACCTCCGCTATACCTACAATTGGTATCAGAGCCTGATCACCTCAGAAGGACTAATCGCCAACTGAAGCACTACGATCAAGACGATAGCCGGAGCGAACATCCATCCCCCGAAGTTCGACGGAGACTTCGCCACATGGAAGCGCAAAATGGAGGTATTTTTTAAAACCGAATTTGACATTCTTTTAATAATGAAATATGACTATGCAGTTCCGAAAGATAAGGAGGAAAATACCTGGACAAAAAAGGAGCAAGCAAATTTCGTCGCCAACGGAAAGACTGAGTTCCACCTACTCAGCGTTCTGCCGCCTCAGGAGGTAAATCGGATCGGAAGCTACGACTCCGCGAAAGATCTCTGGGAAAAATTCCTGGAGCTTCACGAAGGTACCTCCGAAGCAAAGCTAGCGAGGCACGATATCCTCCGGAACCAGTTGACGAACCTTCGGATGAACCAAGGCGAGAAAGTAGCGCAGCTCCAAGCAAGGATCAAAGAGCTGATTACGCAACTAACCAATCTTGGAGAAGAGGTAACGAACCGGGACACTATCCAGTATGCACTCAACGCCTTCCCGAGAACTCCCGATTGGGTTTCCTTAGTAGATGTGTACTACATCTCTAAGGATTTCGAGGTAAGCACTTTAGAACAATTATTTTTGACCTTTGAACTTCACGAATCTCGAGTTGTAGAGCCCACTGGAGTAGAGAAAATCAGTTAGAACATTGCCCTAAAGGCAAAAGTAAATGGTTCTGACTTCGAAGCCTCATTCGACGAATCCGAAGCGGCACTACTAGTAAGATGCTTCAATAAGTTTTTCAGTACTAATAAATTTAAATCGCAGAGGCATCATTGAAAGAAGAGGACGGTTCGTTGCTACAACTGCAACGAAAAGAGGCACATCAAAGATGATTGCCCAAAGCTAAAGAGAAAGGAGAAAGAAAGGGAAAAGTCAAAATACAATAAACCAGAACCCTCCAAGCACAAGAACCTTAAGGCTACCTGGTCAGATTCGTCATCCTCTGAGTCAGACATTGAAGAATTCTCGGGGTTAGCGCTAATGGCGAACCATCAGCTGGAAGAAGACTCAAGCTCAAAGATGAGCATCGATGAAGGGGGAGGAACATCAGAAGAAAAAAGCAGCAATGAAGGGGGAGCGTCACCAGATCAGGTAAGTAAGGTACGCAATCTAACCCTGACTCAATCTTTTAAATTTATTAAAGCTCTTTCTAAAGAATTAGATAAATTAGAAAAAGAAAATGAAAATGAAAATTTGAAATCAGAAAATGAAAGTTTAAAATTAGAAATTGAAAAACTGAAATCTGTTGCATGCTTAAATCAATTTCCAAACTCAAAATTAAGAGTTTATGGAAAATTGAGCTGGTATATTAGAAATCATTAGGGTCAACTTAGAAAAGTGCCCAAAATTTATGTACCCCCTAAATATCTGATTAATCCAGTAGAAAGGAACCTTTATTGGGTTTCAAAATCTGTGTTAAATTAATTACTTTTAAGTTAAAAGCTTTACAGTGAGAAAATTAAACATTGAAATTCTTTATGGAAGCTTTGTCTAAGGAAGTGGTTGTTGCTCCAATAACCAAGAAGGCCTAGTGTCTCGCCACGACCTGGAAGCTAAAATATTGAAAGAAAATGTTTAATTAACTTTCTGAAAAAACATTAAAAACAAGAATCAAATAATGCTTTGAAAGTTCATCAAACATTTTTTCTCTTAGAATTTTTTTTTTAAAATTCTAACTTAGAAATTTTTTTGTTAGAAATTTTTTCCTGGAAAAATTCTAAATAACTTCATTTGACTTAGAATTTTTTTTGGAACATTCAAAAATTTAGTTTACTTAGGATTTTTTTTAATTAATTGACTTAGAAATTTATTCTTGGAAAATTCAGTTTAACTTAGTTTTTTTTTAAATTCTAAAAATTCATTTTTGCTAATAAATTTTTTCTGAAAATTCAATTTAACTTAGAATTTTTTTTGAAAATTCAATTTAACTTATTAATTTGCTTAATATTCTCTTATTGGCACCCCATTTTTTTGCTGTGATCAAAAGGGGAGAGAGAAGTACAAGTTTAAGGGGAGTTAGGAAAATTAAAATTTTACCTATTTTTTTTTGAAAATGTGTTGCAATTTTATTTATTAAAAAAGTTATGCTTAACTCGTTAGTTTAGTCATTTTTCTTTAAAATTACTTTTTATGTCTATTTTTTCCCTAACTTGAACTTGGGTTGATGCACATTAAAAAGGGGGAGATTGTTAGATCTCATGATGTTTTGATGTGATCAACCAAGTTGGTTAGGTCCTGCTTTGTGTTTGATCCCTGTGTCTGAGTGTACAGGAGCTTAGGAGCACAGGAAGTCAAGCGGAAGACGCAGCTAGCGAGAACGACGACACGGGAAGGGAGCCGATGGGCTCAGTGCGTTCGAAGGACGAGAGAGCTACGGAAGAGTACTCCGGTGGGCGTGAAGAGCGTGCGCGACGTTCGAGGGACGTTAAGCCGGGACGGAAGGCTGCTCGAGGAGAAGGCCAGGAATTGGGTTCGGGTGAGCCTTATTCTGGTTGGCCGGAATCACCCAAAAGAATGGAGCATCGGAAGCCCACGCAAAGGAGCTGGAAAAGGAGCTGTGCTGGAAAATCCAGCTCAAGGCGCCTTCAACAGTTTTGAAGGCGCCTTCAAGGCTTGTTCAAGGCGCCTTGAACCCAGTCAATTCAACTGTTTGCCTTCGGATAGAGTTATATCTGATCACTCGCTTAGAGGCGCCTTGGACCCTCGTTGGAGGCACCTTGGAGCTACGAGATCAGATTTCCAGAGGTTATTTAAAGGCCCCTGGAGCTAGGAATTCAACAACAACTCAAGCAATCATTGTGTAACCATTCCTAGCAATAGTTCTAAGCTTCCCAAGTGTAAAAGGCTTCTCCGCCTTCAGCAAAGGAGAATTTTCTTAGTGTGCTTTCTTATTGCCCTGGATTAACAACTCTCTTGGTTGTAATTAGGTTAAATTATGTTTCTGCTTTTATTTCTGCCTTTATTTTATTTACTATTGCATTAATTGAGTTAAAATCTGAGGAGGGTAGTTTTATTTTTGTTTACAGCAATTCACCCCCCTTCTTGCCGGCCTCCGCTATACCTACACGTTGTAGTAGTACGTTCAGTCGGCCGTAATGAAGTTGATCTTCTCCTGGTCCTTGTGGACGAGCGACACTTGGTGATACCTTTGGTATGAATCGAGCATGTAGATCAGCTCGTAACCCGCCGTTGAGTCAACCATCTGGTCTATCCTGGGCAACGGATAGAAGTCCTTCGGGCACGCCTTGTTCAAATCATGGAAGTCGATGCAGACCCGCCATTTATTGCCCAGCTTGGAGACCAACACGACATTGGCTAGCCAACCCAGAAAATTCACTTCCCTAATATGGCATGCCTCTAGCAACTTCTCTATCTCCGTCTGGATGATTAAATTCTGCTCCGCACTGAAGTCCCTCTTTCTTTGCTTCACCGGCCGAGCGTCCAGTCGGACATGAAGCTCATACTGAGCCACACTCGGAGAGATACCGGAAAGCTCGTGTGTCGACCATGCGAACACATCATGATTTTGTCTAAGGCAGGCAATCAACTCTACCTTCTTCTCCACCTCTAGGTCGGCGACAATAAAGGTGGTTGATTCAGTTTGGTTGGGGTGGATCTGAACCTCCTCATTTTCTTCGTACACCAGCGTAGGAGGCTTTTCAGTGATTGCATTCACCTCCAAGCATGAATTCTTCCGAGCGCTTCTCGCTTCGGACTTGACCATCTCGACGTAGCATCGCCGAGTGGCCAGCTGATCACCTTTCACCTCGCTCATCCGATCATCTATCGGGAACTTAATCTTTTGGTAGTTGGTAGACACCACCGCCCAAAATTCGTTGAGGGCCAATCGGCCCAAGATGACGTTGTAGGCCAATGGTGCATCCACCATGATGAAGTTCGTGGTTCTTGTTCTCCTCAATAGCTCTTCCCCGAGCGAGATGGCCAGTCAGACCTGTCCGAGCGGAAGTACTTCATTGCCCGTGAAACCATACAGTGGGGTCGTCATGGGCAACAACTCATTTCGATCAATTTGTAATTGATTAAACGCTTTCTTGAAAATGATATTCACTGAACTCCCTGTATTAACAAAAGTTCGGTGAATAGTATAATTAACGATTACCACACGGATGATTAGCGCATCGTCGTGAGGGATCTCTGTAGGATCAAAAAGAATTTAGATATCTCCACAATGGTATGATATTATCCACTTTGGGCCTAAGCCCTTATGGTTTTGCTCTTGGGCTTTACCCAAAAGGTCTCATACTAATGGAGATATCTTTTTCTCTTATAAATCCATGAACTTTCCCATGTATTTTCAATGTGGGACTATGTTTGCAACCTTGCAATCCCAACAATCCCCCCCCTCAAACAAAGGACCACAAGCTTCCCACATCCAATCCTCGACTCACCAAGTCTTCCTGCCCCTCGGTCCACCGGACCTACTAGGACTTCCTTGCCTAGTCACAACTAGGACTTCCTGCCTGGTGTTTGGTCCTCTTGATCCGAACATAGGTGTTGGACCCCGTGGTAGTTTTGATGTGATCAACCAAGTTAGTTAGGTCCTGCTGTGTTTGATCCCTGTGTCTGAGTGTGTAGGATCTTAAGAGCACAGGAAGTCGAGCAGAAGATGCAGCTAGCGAGAAGGACGGCACGGGAAGGGAGCCGACGGGCTCGGTGCGTCCGAAGGACGAGAGAGCTGCGGAAGAGTACTCCGATGGGCGTGAAGAGCGTGCGCGGCGTTCGAGGGACGTTAAGCCGGGACAGAAGGCTGCTCGAGGAAGGTCGAAAATTGGGTTCGGGTGAGCCCTATTTCGGTTGGCCATAATCACCCAAAAGATCGGAGCATCGGAAGTCGCAACAAGCTAGAAACGAAGTCAAAAGAGCTGAGCTGCCAGCTTGGAGGCGCCTCCAACCTGAATGGAGGCGCCTTCAACCAGGTTGGAGGCGCCTTCAACAGGTCAAAATGACCGTTTGCGTTCGGATAGAGTTCTATCCGCTGACCGAGCTGTGGAGGCGCCTTGAACCTTGTTGGAGGCGCCTTGGACCCTCGGGATAGAATTTCCAGAGGCTATTTAAAGGCCCCTAGAGCTAGGAATTGATGTACAACTCAAGCATTCAATCTGTAGTGTTTCCTAGCAATAGTTCTGAGCTTTTGAAAGTGTAAAAGGCTTCTCCGCCTTCAGCAAAGGAGAGTTTCTTTTAGTGCGCTTCTATTGCCCTGGATTAACAACCTCCTTGGTTGTAACCAGGTTAATTCTTCTGTGTCTTTCTTTTACTGTTTTATTATTTTGTTAACTATTGCACTAACTGAGTTGAAAGTACGAGGAGGGTATAGTTACTTTTTGTTTTCAGCAATTCACCCCCCTCTTGCCGGTCTCCGCTGCACCAACAAGTGGTATCAGAGCCTGATCGCCTCAGAAGGACTAACCGCCAACTGAAGCACTACGATCAAGACGATGGCCGGAGAGAACATCCATCCCCCGAAGTTCGACGGAGACTTCGCCACTTGGAAGCGCAAAATGGAGGTATTTTTTAAAACGGATTTTGATATTCTTATTACAATGAAATATGGTTTTGCAGCGCCGAAGGACAAAGAAGAAAACACATGGAGTAAGAAGGAGCAAGCCGATTTCATCGCCAACGGAAAGGCAGAGTTCCACCTGCTCAGTGTGCTGCCGCCGCAGGAGGTAAATCGGATCGGAAGCTACAACTCAGCGAAAGATCTCTGGGAGAAATTCCTGGAGCTTCACGAAGGTACTTCCGAAGCGAAGCGCGACATCCTCCGAAACCAGTTAACGAACCTCCGGATGAACCAAGGCGAGAAGGTAGCGCAACTCCAGGCGAGAATCAAGGAGCTAATAACGCAACTAACGAACCTTGGAGAAGAGGTAACCAACCGGGATTCTATCCGATATGCGCTCAATGCCTTCCCGAGAACTCCAGAGTGGGCCTCCTTAGTAGATGCGTACTACATCTCTAAGGACCTCGAGGTAAGTACGTTAGAACAATTATTTTCAACTTTTGAACTTCACGAATCTCGAGTTTCAGAACCCAACGGAGAAGAGAAGACAAGTCAGAACATTGCCTTAAAGGTAAAGATGAACAGTTCTGACTCCGAAGCCTCAGTCGACGAATCCGAAGCGGCACTACTGGTAAGATGCTTTAATAAGTTTTTTAGTACTAATAAATTTAAATCGCAGACGCATCATCGAAAGAAGAGGACGGTTCGCTGCTACAACTGCAACGAAGAGGGACACATCAAAGATGACTGCCCGAAGCTAAAGAGAAAGGAGAAAGAAAGGGCAAAGCCAAAATACAAGAAACCAGAACCCTCCAAGCACAAGAATCTGAAGGCTACTTGGTCAGATTCGTCAACCTCTGAGTCGGACATCGAAGAATTCTCAGGGTTAGCGCTATTGGCGAACCATCAACTGGAAGAAGACTCAGGCTCAGAGATGAGCATCGATGAAGGGGGAGGAACATCAGAAGAAGAAAGCAGCAGTGAAGGGGGAGCGTTACCAGACCAGGTAAGTAAGGTACGCAATCTAACCCCAACTCAATCTTTCAAATTTATCAAGTCTCTTTCTAAAGAGTTAGATCAATTAGAAAAGAGAATGCTGAACTAAAGTTGAACTTAGCAAGAGCATGCCCGTTAGAAATGTATGATCATCTAAAATCAGAAAATGAAAATTTAAAATTAGAAATTGAAAAATTGAAAAATGATGCATGCTTAAAGAAATTTCCAAAGTCAAAAATTAGAACTTATGGTAAATTAAATTGGTATATAAGGAAGCATCAAGGTCAACTTAGAAAAATACCAAGAAACTATGTACCCCCTAGATTTTTGAATAATCCTGTAGGAAGGAACCTCTATTGGGTTCCAAAATCTGTGCTTAATTAATTTTTCAAAAATTAAAAGCTTACAGTAAGAAAATTAAACATTGAAATTCTTTATGGAAGCTTTGTCTAAGGAAGTGGTTGTTGCTCCAATAACTAAGAAGGCCTAGTGCCTCGCCATGACCTGGAAGCTAAAATATTGAAAGGAAATGTTTAATTAAATTTCTGAAAAAGCATTATACAAGTATTAAATAATGCTTTGAGAGTTTATCAAATATTTATTAAAATAAATAAAAATTTCTTAGAAATTTTTTTTTTAAAAAAATTCTAACTTAATTTTTTTTTGGGTTAGAAATTTTTTGGAATATTCTCAAAAATCATTCACTTGACTTAGTATTTTTTTTGGAACATTTGAACATTTACTTAGGATTTTATTTACTTAGATTTTTTTTTTTAAAATTGATTTTAACTTAGCAATTTTTTTCAAAAATTCATTTTTAACTTAGAATATTTTCAAAATCTTTAATCTTACTTTAAAATATTTTACTTAAGACCCCATATTTGCTGTGATCAAAGGGGGAGAGAAAAGTGCAAGTTTAGGGGGAGTTAGAAAAATTTTATAAAAAGTGTTACAATTTTACTAATTGCAAAAATTATATTTAACTTGTTAGTTTAGTAATTTTTTTTCTTTAAAACTACTGTTAATGTCTATGTTAACCCTAACTTGAACTTGGGTTGATGCACATCAAAAAGGGGGAGATTGTTGGACCCCGTGGTAGTTTTGATGTGATCAACCAAGTTAGTTAGGTCCTGCTGTGTTTGATCTCTGTGTCTGAGTGTGTAGGAGCTTAGGAGCACAGGAAGTCGAGCGGAAGACACAACTAGCGAGAAGGACGGCACGGGAAGGGAGCCGACGGGCTCAGTGCGTCCGAAGGACGAGAGAGCTGCGGAAGAGTACTCCGGTGGGCGTGAAGAGCGTGCGCGGCGTTCGAGGGACGTTAAGCCGGGACGGAAGGCTACTCGAGGAAGGCTGGAAATTGGGTTCGGGTGAGCCCTATTTCGGTTGGCCACAATCACCCAAAAGATCGGAGCATCGGAAGTCGCAACAAGCTGAAAACGAAGTCAAAAGAGCTGAGCTGCCAGCTTGGAGGCGCCTCCAACCTGACTGGAGGCGCCTTCAGCCAGGTTGAAGGCGCCTTCAGCCAGGTTGGAGGCGCCTTCAGCCAGGTTGGAGGTGCCTTCAACAGGTCAAAATGACCGTTTTCGTTCGGATAGAGTTCTATCCGCTGACCTAGCTGTGGAGGCGCCTTGAACCTTGTTGGAGGCGCGGTTGGAGGCGCCTTGGACCCTCGGGATAGAATTTCCAGAGACTATTTAAAGGCCCCTGGAGCTAGGAATTGATGTACAACTCAAGCATTCAATCTGTAGTGTTTCCTAGCAATAGTTCTGAGCTTTTGAAAGTGTAAAAGGCTTCTCCGCCTTCAGCAAAGGAGAGTTTCTTTTAGTGCGCTTCTATTGCCCTGGATTAACAACTTCCTTAGTTGTAACCAGGTTAATTCTTCTGTGTCTTTCTTTTACTGTTTTATTATTTTGTTAACTATTGCACTAACTGAGTTGAAAGTACGAGGAGGGTATATTTACTTTTTGTTTTCAGCAATTCACCCCCCTCTTGTCGGTCTCCGCTGCACCAACAATAGGAACCCCTACTTTCTTTGTTCAAGGTCAATATTGTATTCACATGGCTCAATCAGACCATAGCTCTTGTGCACAGTCGGCGGTTAAATCTTCTGGAAGTCCAGGCTCTGAAACCAATTGTAGGATCAAAAAGAATTTAGATATCTCCACAATGGTATGATATTGTCTACTTTGGGCCTAAGTCCTCATGATTTTGCTTTTGGGCTCTACCCAAAAGGTCTCATGCCAATGGAGATATCTTTTTCTCTTATAAATTCATGATCTTTCCCATATGTTTTCAATGTGGGACTATGTTTGCAACCTTGCAATCCCAACAATCTCCACTCCCTCTAGGTCGCTAGGGCCGAAGCTGATCTCGGCCTCTTCGGCCTTCTCCCTGCTGCATCCCACCGTGTGGATCTCCAACCGCTGAGCGTACGACTTCTTGGCTCTATTAGAGTCACTACCGGTTGTCCCTTCGGCGATCATGCCTGTTTCTCCTTAGAATGTGTTGCTTCTGTTTTCTTCTTCTTGAGCGGAGGACCTATTCTGCTCGGCCGGGACTCGGGAGGGATCAATGTCATCCCTTTGTTGATGTTGATAGTGCCTCTTGGGCGCCCTTCTTTCGTCCTCTCGCCACCTAGTAGATTGATGCCTTTGTGGCCAATCGGGAGAAGGAGATCGGCGGTAGTATCCTCTTGGAGCCGGTAGACTGACAATTGGTGTTAGACCGCAACAATCATGTGTATTATGGGTCGCTGACTGGTGGAAAGAATAGAACATCGACATCCACACCTTGCTTTTTGCCGCCTTCTGCCGACCGGAAGCCACATGCTGCACGGCATGTGCCTTGGTCTCCTATTATGGCCGCGGTCCTTCAGCCCTCAACCCTTTGGGCGACTAATGGTTGCTTCATGGTCGGCACTCGGTCGGCGCCGAGGGTTCGGTCGATGCCTCTTTTCTTCTGGCCGCTTAAACTTCTTCCACATTTATATATTCGTTGGTCTTCTTGAGCATGTGGTAGAAGTCCCTAGGCGACTTCTTGATGAGCGATTGGAAGAAATCTCCCTCGATGAGTCCCTGAGTGAAGACGTTCATTATTGTCTCGGATGAGACCGAGGGGATGTCCATGGCTACTTGATTGAAACACTGTATGTATGCTTGGAGCGTTTCCTTGAGCCCTTGCTTTAGGGCAAAGAGGCTGACACTCGTCTTCTGATAGCGTCGGCTGCTGGCGAAATGGTGCTGGAACGTAGTTCGGAAGTCTTTGAAGCTTCGTATTGAGCCGTCCGGCAGTCTCCGGAACCAGCGCTGGCTGATCTAGAGAGGGTAATGAGGAAGACTCATCACTTTACCCCATCTGTATATTGGTGTAGCGTGGCTTTGTTATCAAACCTATCCAGATGATCATTTGGATCGGTCGATCCGTTGTATGTCCCGATCGCCAGCGGGGTATAGTGTTTAGGCAGAGGATCTTGTAAGATCTCCTTGGACAATTGTCAGTTGATCCGTTCGGGTGATGCATTGCTTCGGGACGCCTTGCCTTTTCGTGCATCCCAAACGGGAGCATCATCCGAAGATGATCCCCTCTCTTGATTCACATGAGCTATTTCAAAGTGGGTTTGGAATAAGGTGCGGTGAAAGGGGATCGACGTGGTCGACGCTTCCCCATATGTGTAGGTCGACCTTCTAATCTGCCCTTTTACGGAGATTTACTCTACTCAGTCTTCCTGCCCCGCTCGTCTACAGGCCGCCGATGTTGTAGGCTGCGGTGCTTGTCGATCGGCTAATGCTTGTTGTTGATGCTGCTCAATCATCTTTGCCGCTCGAGCTTGCACGAGCATGTCGAGCCCTTCTTGGGTGAGTGTCACTGTGGTGAGTCGTCCAGCGTCCTCCGTCTTCTCGGCTCGAATGCAGGTTAAGTTCTGTTACGTTCCGCAAGTGTACGGAAATGTCGCAAGTAATATAAAAGATTATCGTATCCACAGGGACTAGAATAAGCACTAGAAATGTCTCAATGTGAATTAGCTAAACAACTATCCAATCGTTTCAAATGCAAAGTGAAGGTAAACAAATCTAATATTAAAGATCAACAAACAAGAGTTTAGTGTTTTGGGTTATGATAAAGGGAGATTCTAGGAGTTTCGGTTTCTTTGTAAGATTTCTTGAATGTAAATGGTTCACCAATTCTTATCCCTCAATTGCCAAACACTAGTAGAAAGTTGCCGGTTCTCTCTTGCAATAGATAACCGGCTAAGGACTGAGAAATGTATCTAAATATGATCAATTAGACGTGAACCTACGTTGTCCTTACACAGAAGCGCACCTATTACTATGCCTTCCTCGGATATCAACATAGAAGCCCACAACTTATTAATCTATCAAGATACAAGAAACTAATCACAAGATCCATCCTACTCTCTTGAATATTCCTATTTCCTCTTCAAGATTATCTCTCAAACGTCCTTACACGGGCTTGCACCTGTCACGTGGATCCCTCGGATGATCGAGTGAGAGTTTATCTTTACAAAGTCCACAAGAAATCCAAACAATCAATCAAGAATGAGAATTAAGCACAAATCACCATTAATCATTCAAGATCTAATTGATACAAGCAAAACAATGTCATTGAAACAAGAAATTGGCAAATCCACAAGAGATTACATCAATCCATCATACAAATACTCCCTTAATCCTAGAATAAAAGATCTACTCCATAAATCGAGGAAGAATACCCGAAGAAATAAAGATTACAAGCATTTCTTAAATCCCCAATCCAAGAAACCAAGAAAAGAGGGAAAAGAGAAAACTTATCTACGAAGAAGCCTCGTCTTCGGATCCAATCCTCGCTCCGGAGTCGAAATCGTCAAGAACTCCCCTCGAATCGCCCAGAAATCCTCCCAAGAATGAGAGGAAACCACCAAATCTTGCCTTCTCCCAAAGGGGGAGAGATCCCCTTTCAATTCATGAAGGAGGGTTTAAATAGAGGAGGAAATCGGGCGCCACACGGCCCCGTGACACGGCCGTGTGAGATTCACACGGCCATGTCCTCTTCCTTCTCTGCCAAAGCTACACGGCCGTGTGACTCACACGGCCAGGACCCTTCTGTTCTCTAGAAATGCTACACGGCCGTGTGGTGCACACGACCACCACCTGCTTGGCCTCTGGAAACCTCACACGGCCGTGTAGATCTACACGGCCATGTAAGGCATCTGCTCTAATTTCTTCAAATCAAGACACGGCCGTGTGAGATTCACACGGCCATGTCCTCTTCCCTTCCTGTTAAAACTACACGGTCGTGTGTGGTACACGGCCTGATGCTCTCTCCCTTCAATTCCTTCCAAGCTTGTCCGAGGACGCATAATCTTCACCAATTTCGACTCCTGTGTACAGAAAATGCACAAAAAGCAGATCTCCGAACCAAAAGAGTAAATATGCTAAAAGGAAAACTGGAAGTATAAAAATGCATAGATCAAGCATGCTCAAAGTATGTAAATGTGCATAAAAACATGCATAAAAGAGTATATAATCTACGCACATCACACCCCCAGACTTAAACCTTTGCTTGTCCTCAAGGAAAATGCTGCAGTCTAAATTCATATGTTCTACAACACATTCATAAAACCTAGTGCACTTTCCTAACTCTATCAAAAAGTTTCATTAACAAACATGATCATGGAAACAAGTAAAGTATGGTTCAAGCATAAGAATCTTGTGCACAGTGTAAAAGTAACTCAACACCCTTCAAGTTTCAATCCATGTCCTAGTCAAGTCGTCATCAAATTTGAATTCCTAGTGTTTCCAGTGAAAGATAAGTAACCAGTGATAGGCACTTACTCACCATTCACTTGGTTCATATTTCTCAACTAACCCAAGGTCTCAAAGGTGTGCTCAATTTCAAGGGAAGCTAAGCAGTCATTTCCCCAGTAACCTAACTCGGTCTCAAAGGGGCGACTTGCTAGATTCCACTCATGACAACTATTTTTTATATCCCTTATTTTTTTTTATAAGTGTTTGCATTGTGCAAAACTTATTCACAAATGTACTTTTAGCACACATGTTGGGATATTTTGATTTTTCCAAATGAGCTTTAATGATTTGAGCCTCATCCAGTAACCAAAATGAAAGTTGAGAAATCACCATGGAAACCAAGTACTAAGCAAACAAGATGAATCATGACTATTTCAATGACATCAACTATTCAAGCATCAAGCACAAGTGTAGTGAAGATAAAATCCTTAAGGTTGAACCAAAACTAAAACTCATCACCATAAGATTCTTAACTTATTAATGCTTCCCAAGATAGAAAAAAGAACTACACAAAGTTTACTACTAGCATCATTCGAACATCATGAATCAAGACAATAATCGTGCTAACATTTCACTTGAATCCAAGAAAGCATATAAGTGAAGATTTGATGTTCTAAAAAAAATTTTTGCCATGATTATTTCAAAAACAAGCAAAATAAAGCAACAAGCAATGAAAATATGAACCAACATGAAAAACTAACAAAAACTAAAAACTGAAAACCAAACTAAACAGTACATGACACCCCCCCCCCCAGACTTAAACTTTTCATCGTCCCGATGAAATCAATATGGTGGAGGAGGTGGAGGTGGACGAGGGAAAGGAGGTCTACGACGTGGTTGGCCAATAGGAAAACTAGGAAAACCTGGAATCTCACCCAAGGATCTATGATACTCATATAAAGCATCTACTTGTTGGCTAGTAAGCATCATGCTCTGCATAAAATCTCTCATCCTAGCCTGATCAGTATCATAATCCTGCACAAACTCAGCCACTTGACCTTGAAAATTCCTCGTAAACTGAAAATGATTTTGTACCTCCCTAAACTGATCATCAGATAAAGAGAAGCGCCCCTCCAACATTTTTCGTTGGGAATCTTGCTTCTCATGAAGTGATTCTAGAGACGTACGAAAATCTGAAAAATCAAACCTAGAAGATCCCGTGCCATATGCAAAAGAATGCCTAGCGGACTCCATAAAACTAGAAGGCTGCGGGTGTCCATATGACGAGGGCTCATGATGTGGCTCAGTGTCTCCAGGTATAGAAGGGTTATCCTCAAAATCTAACTCAGAAATTACCCAATTAGCCGGGTTACGAATAGTAGTTCGTTCAGGAAAAGGAAGGGGTAAAGGAGAACCACTCCTCCTAGGAAACGCGAAATCATTCTCATCCCGAACGATCATTTTCATAGCAAGACATGCATCAATGTCAATCATGTCATTACCATGAATTATTTCCAACCCATCAACATCAAGATTTAAATTATAAGCTATTCGGGTAATCAAACCACCAAAAACAATTGATCCCGATGATGCCCTAGCAGATCTTAATAAGGTTTGAACAAAATGAAAACCAGAATCAAATTCAACCTTATAAAGCATAGCCCATAAAGCATAAAGCTCTATTTTTGTAACCACCCCATCACTCTCTCCCCTACCAAAAATAGTTTTACCCATGACTCTATGTAGATACCTAAAGATGGGGTTTTGCATATGGGAGGCCTTAGCTCTTGAAGGCTCATAAGGTTGATCTAACCCAGTTATTGCATTCCAAAAATGATTCCAATTAAACCTTGGATCAAACCTACGAGGGCTACCGGTGGTTAATCCAAAACAAGAATTAAAGTCACTAAATGCCCATAGAAATTCTTGATTCATTAGTCTAAATGAGATTTTTCCAAAATAATCATCTTCATTAGTAAAATGGACATCCAATGAACTTAAAAATTCCAAAACAAGACGAGGATATGTAGGCAAATGTGTGTACATAATATCACTCCAATCCAAAAACCCAATCATCAAATCTACATCTTCCCTAATTCCAAGCATATCAAGAACAGTTGGGTCCATATATCTAGTACACACTATCTTTCTATTGACAAGAATTGCAAATCTAGTTACTTGATCATCATTTCTAAACACAATATTGAATTCATTGTCATTACCTTCGTTGCGTGAAGTCCTTTTGCCTTTACCCTTCACCGGTTGTTTTCCTTTGTCCCTTGATGGCTCCTTCTCTTTGTCTCCACTGGATCCACCACCTCCTTTGCGAAGTTTCTTCAAAATATTGGACATCTTGATGAGTTTAGATAGGGGAAGAATTATTTAGGGTTGGAAAAATGGAACTCAAAGAACAAAACTTCAAAGAGCAAAGATCTTAGGTTAGGAGAATAAAAAGTCCAAGTCTTAGAGAGGAGGAGAATCCGGATCTAAGAAATCTTGAGAGATTAGAGAGGAGTTTTTAAGAGATTGGGAGAGAAAGATATGTTTTGGAGAGTTGGGGGTGTGCGGAACACGGCCAAGATCTGGCCGTGTAAGGTAGAAAGAAGACTTTAATAACTCTCCTACACGGGTCGTGCAGATCCACACGGCCTCCCCCTCTTCCTTCTTTGGATTCTTCGCACGGCCGTGTCTGGGACACGACCTCTCCATCTTTCTTCTCGGGATTCTTTACACGGCCGTGTTTGAGACACGGCCTCTCCATCTTTCTTCTCGGGATTCTTTACACGGCCGTGTTTGAGACACAGCCTAGACCTTTTTCTCCTCGGGAGATCCTACACGGCCGTGTCTGGATGACACGGCCCAAGCACTTCCCTTCTCTGCAACCTTTGCCTGGCCGTGTATAGCACACGGCCAGGCTCTGTTTTGCACCTAACCTGAAAACAAAATCAAAAGAATGCATCAAACTAAAAGAAATTAAAATACAAATCAAAACTAACTAAAAGAACCCTTGGGTTGCCTCCCAAGAAGCGCCTGTTTAAGGTCTTTAGCTCGACCAAACTTGATCATTCACTTCTTTTCCTTGCCCTTGGAGGACAGATATACTTTTCGTTTTTGTTGGGAGATCTTCTCCCAACATCTTCCACCACATTGTCTCCTTCGTTTGGTGGCCTTCCATGAGGATGGAAATTCCATTCCTCAAGTTTATAAATGCTTGTCCTGCTACAAGCATTTAAAAGAGACGAGACATGGTTAGAGATATTAGATAAATCATATTCCAACCTTTCCTTACCAATTACCAAAGAAAGCTTATGATTTTTGACATCAATTATAGCTCCAGCTGTAGCAAGGAAAGGTCTTCCTAATATGATAGGAATCCTGGGGTCCTCTTCCATGTCCAACACAACAAAATCTGTGGGAATAACATTCCCATCCACCTCTACTGGCACATCTTCTATAATACCCAAAGGGTACCTGCAGGAATGATCGGCAAGTTGAAGTGCCATAGTAGTAAGTTTAATATTTTTGAGACCTAATTTATTACAAATTGAATAGGGAATGAGGCTAACACTTGCCCCCAAATCACAAAAAACTTTTTCAAAAAATTCTTTTCCTATGTTGCAAGGAATATAAAAGCTCCCTGGGTCCTTTAGTTTTGGGGAAGTGTTCTTCTCCAAAATAGCACTACATTCCTCACTAAGCGCAATGGTCTCAACCTCTCCTCTTCTTCTCTTGTTTGACATGAGATCCTTCAGGAATTTGGCAAATCTAGGCATTTGAAGAATAGCATCAATAAGAGGTACCTCTACACAAATTTCCTTAACTTTTTCTGAAAACTTGCCAAATTCTTCATCTTTCTTGAGCATTGTAAGTCTCTGAGGAAAAGGGACAGCTTTGCTCTGATGGTTCAGTGGAAGAGTCTCTTCAACCTCAATGGTACTCTCCTCATTAGCTTGAATCTGATTTGGTATAAGAGGAGAGAGCTCTTCTTATTTTTGTATCCCTTTTGGAGCAGTCACTTAGGAATCTCCCAAGGTCCGTCCGCTCCTAAGCTCAATCCTATTCCAATGCTCCATAGGATTCACATCAGGTTTTCCTGGAAGTTGTCCTGGTGCTCTGGATGATGAGGAAGCTAGTTGGGCAATTTGACTATCCTGGATCTTTTGATGCTTTTCAGAATTATCCATTCTCTGAATGAGCTTTGCTAAATCTTGCTTCATTTCATTCTGACTTGAGATAATTTCTTCAAGCATCTTTTCAATATTTGACTTTGGTAAGCCTTGAGACGATAGATGTTGAAAATTTTGTTGCCCAGCTTGAAAATTTGGTCTTGCCCCCATAGATGGTCCTTGATCTTGATTATTTCTGTAAGAAAAATTTGGATGGCTCTTCCATCCAGGGTTATAAGTATTTGAGTATGGGTTGTTTTGCCTTTGATTGTAACTCATGATTGCATCACATTGTTCCAGTTGATTGATTTGTGCAGTGATAGCTCCCAATGGACATGAGTCATTTGAGTGCTCTGAACTCCCACATACTTCACAAGATGTACTAATAGCATTGACCATATTAGCACTAGTCCCCATATTCTCAAATTTCTTTGTAAGAGCGTCTAATTTTTGCAGACAAAAGAGTGACTGCATCTACATCAAACTTCCCTGATGCTTTAATTGCTGGGTTTACAGAAGAATAGCCACCACTTCTTTCATTTGCCCATTGATGATGATTTTGTGCCACACTGTCAATAATTTCTTCAGCTTCATCTAAACTTTTATTCATAAGTGCCCCTCCAGCAGCTGAATCAAGGGACACTTTGGTATGATAGTTGATACCATTATAAAAAGTGTGCAACACTAACCATCTTTCCAACCCATGATGTGGGCATTGTCTGAGCATACTATTATATCTATCCCATGCTTCAAAAAGTGATTCTGAGTCAGTTTGCTTGAAGCTTGCAATTAAATTCCTCATATGAGCTGTTTTGCTTGGTGGATAGAATTTATCAAGAAACTGTTGCTCACACTGCTCCCAAGTGGTGATGCTATTAGGGGCCAAAGAATTCAGCCATTGCTTTGCCCTATCTCTTAAAGAAAACCCAAATAATAATAATCTAACTGCTTCTGAAGGAACTCCATTCATTTTCATGGTACCACATATTTCATAAAAGACCTCTAAGTGTTGATTGGGGTCTTCATGAGGTCCTCCACCAAATTGGTTCTCTTGCATAATATAATCATGGTTTGATCTCAAAGTTATTAGCTTCCACTGAAGGTCTTGAAATACTAGATCGAAAACCTCTTGCATAAGGTGCTGCATAATCCTTGAGTGGTCTATTCGCCATGTTCAAATGTTCCTATTCTTCAATTTGCCTTTGCAGAATTCTTCTTTTATGGAAAGTTCTGTCAATCTCAGGGTCAAAAGGAAAGAATTCCCCTGCAAAGTTAGATCTTCGCATACACAAGAACAAGATAGCAAATGACAATTCAACAGAAAAAGAAAAATAAAAGAATCAAAAATGCAGAATTGAATTTGTACAAAAAGAATTAACAAGAAGTAAAAGTTATACAAGAAAGTAAAAACAGAAATCTAATGATTAGTTACAACTATGCAATATGAACGGTAAATAAATGTTATGCTTAGTCTAACTCAATTGATAATTCCTAATGTTATAGCGCAGTCCCCGGCAACGGCGCCAAAAACTTGTTACGTTCCGCAAGTGTACGGAAATGTCGCAAGTAATATAAAAGATTATCGTATCCACAGGGACTAGAATAAGCACTAGAAATGTCTCAATGTGAATTAGCTAAATAACTATTCAATTGTTTCAAATGCAAAGTGAAGGTAAACAAATCTAATATTAAAGATCAACAAACAAGAGTTTAGTGTTTTGGGTTATGATAAAGGGAGATTCTAGGAGTTTCGATTTCTTTGTAAGATTTCTTGAATGTAAATGATTCACCAATTCTTATCCCTCAATTGCCAAACACTACACTACAAGAATTTTTGCATTCAACAACACCCAATAGACAACGCTTTTTAATAAAAACGTTGTCGTTCTTTGTTTTACAACGCTTTTAGTGAAAAGCGTTGTCTATGGTATTTACTTTTTACTAAAGACAACGATTTTTAATGAAGTGTTGTCTTTAGTGTTGTTGTTTATGGTCAAAGACAACATTTTTTTAAAAAACGTTTTTTAAAGTGTTGTGTATGTTTCCCCTAAACTCACTTAAAATAAATTCGCAGCCCTCGCTTTGCTAAACTCTAAACCCTCAACGCGCGCGCGCCTTCTCCTCACCACTCCTCTCCACGAGTTCTCCTCTCCACTCCTCTCCACGAGTGCCTTCTCCTCTCCTTCTCCTCTCCACGAGTGCCTTCTCCTCTCCACTCCTCTCCACGAGCGCCTTCTCCTCTCCACGAGCGCCTTCTCCTCTCCTTGCCGCGTGATCTCCTCTGAACCCTAATCTCGACCCAAACTCCTCACGCAAAACTCCTCACGCCGGCCCAACTCCTCCAAGTCGAGATCCCTAATCTCGCATTTCCCCATCTCCTCAATCAAAGTCAGCTTATCCTTTCTCAAATCTCTCGAGCCCTCGACGCAGATCCAGCGGAGTGTAGACGCCGAGCGGAACAATCGCCAGGATGGTCTGTATTGCGTGCCTGTTGCCTTTGTTCTTGATCCCCGTCGTTAACGCCTTGCCTCTGCTCTTCGATCTCATCGTCGGTAAGATCTACAGGCTTTTCGGCTGGGAATACAGAAAGCCTGCAAGGGTGCCAGCTGCTTGTCCATACAAGCCTGCTTCAAAAAATGTTGATGGTTTAAATGCAGGTACAGAGTCTCTTGTGGAACCTCATAAAAATTCTGCTACACAATCTGATAAAAAAGAAGAATAGAATCAGAGTCAGCAGCTGTTTCCATGCCAAATGAACAGTTTGAAGTTTGTATAAGCATGTTAAAAAATCCTACTTAATGATCTTATGGCAGTGTGTTACATGTGGTCTAATTATATAAACGAGTGCAGTTTCTGGCTTCTTCCTGTGGTGTTATGGCACATGGATGAGATGAAATGTGCATTCGATGCTATTATTATTTCTTGAAATGTCGTCTGCTCAAAAAAAAATCAAAGTCAGCTTACCCTTCCTAATCTTCTCACGGCTCCTCAACTCCTCTGAACCCTTCGATCTTAGTTCCTTCCTCGCAGAGCAGATTCGAGAGTAGGAGGAACGGAAGAAAGAAAGGTAAAATTTCTTCCATCCCTCTAGAATAAGATTTTGTTTATTTTTGATTATTTTCCGAACTAGCCATTTTGCCGGATTCATACTGCATCAATTTTCCCCCTCCCCTGATTGTATTTTCTCATGATTTAGTCATTCCTCGATGGCACGGATCGATGAGTACATAATCTGATGAAGACTGATTAAAAATATGGTTTGCATAGATGAGTACATAATCTGATGAAGTTTGTGCTAGGCACTATATATTTAGAGTTGTTGAAGTCAAAGTGAGGCTCAATCTGACTAAAATACCAAAACACTTTAATTAGGATTCCTGGTTCTCAATCACGTGGGAATCAAAGAGGAAGTCCTACTCAAAAGAGGATGTCCAACTTAACTAAGGAGACTTCTTATATATCATTACATTATTTTTTTCATTGAAAATGAGGTTTTTTTCCATTTTTTATTATATGTTTAATAAGGAGGTCCTGTTTAGTAAATCTACAGGCATTTTGCATATTATTGGCAACTGATGATCCTATACAGAATTGATAAACCTCTATAGTTCTACTTGTCACACTACTTTTTATTGCTTTGTACTGCTTTTGATGTTTTGATTTAATTGAAATTTGGAAGCCAATGTTAATTCATATTTTTTTCCAGGTATCTTGTTCAGATAATCACATTCATCTGCTAAAAATGCCTACAATGGATATCTCAAAATCCATATCGGGAATCAAGGTTTGTCATACCATATGGTTTAGACATCAATGCTTTGTTGGCTTAGTTTTACTGAAAACCTTTCCTGGATAAACTTTCGTATGTTGATATATTCTAGTATATCTTCAGCCTCCTTTTTCGTTTCCTCTCAAACATGAAGGATCCTGCACACAAGTTGCATTTGAGCAGACAACTGGATTAGTTGCTGTTTCCACTGAAGATTATTGTGTACAATTCTATAGCTTGTTTGACAACCATGAGGTTTCAGAGGTGATGGCTCTATTTTTGCATTCTGATATTATCATCTAGAGCTTGACATCTCTTTTTTCCTTTTAAGAAAAAGCAAGTTCTCATGATATTTATTTTATTGCTTAGGTCCAAGTGTGCAAAAGAAATTTTCAGCCTGCAGATGACGTTATGGTACGCCATTAACTAATCAAGATATATTTGCGGTGCTGTATCTGTTATGACTATTACCTTAACTTTTGTTCTGTTGTATCCGTAGCTCTTTGAGTCAATCGTCCATGCATTAGTAGGTTGTTAGTTTAGAAGCAATTCTAATTTGTAGTTTGACATTTGGAAAGAATGCATTATTTGTACCAACCGCCAAATTTCGTAAACAACTTGATTGGAGTTGCATTTTTATGGATTCTTTGGGTCATTTTTTGCTAAGACATTATTGCTTCCAGGAATTAGCTCAGTAAATATCATTATTACTGTTGGGTTCCATTAACTAGAAACAAGTATATTTGATACAACTCAGTTATGGGGTACAAAAATATCCATTTTGATTCTGATTAGCCAGCCACATAGAAGGCAGGGATATAAGCTAGAAAGTACCACAATTGGTTCCTATTTGCTGGAAACTGGAAATGCACGTGTCATAACTCCCACAGGCTCTCTTTGTGGCAGTTGTGGGGTATTCAATTACATGTTTCTATTGCTGGAGTAATCAGTCATGGATTGTCTGGGACAAGATAGAGATTTAATTTAGTTTAAAGCTCAATAATTTCTGAGATTCATGCTAAACTACCATGCTAGGATTGGTGTGTAGTTTGTGTTTCAATAGAGCGAGATCACAAATTTGCACCTATTTAAATAATGTCTTGGGGATGCATTTTGAGAGAGTCAATCTTAAAATCTGCTTGGTTGCTGTCATAATTTGTTTTAAGCATGTAATTACTTTTGCATTACAACATAGATAGCTATCATAATTCTTGTAGATGATGAATTAGATCTTGTACTTCGATGGTTGCAGCTATATGTGGCTCTTGTAGCCATTTCTCTTGATGGCTCCTTAATGGCTACCATTGATGTGACAATTCCTGAAGAAAAATTAGGGGGTTTGGTTTGTCTAAAATACTGGACTCGTGGTTCCCTAGTGGCAGAGTACTTATTATCCACTGTCATATATGAGCCTCACAGGTAAGAAGACTACAAACAGAGCTTCATCTATTGTTCTTTATTTTTTTGTTTATTTATTCTATAAATCTTTCATAACTTTGCGAATAGGGACCATCAATCTTTTAATTTTCTATGATGTCAATTGGAGAAGTATTTAATTTGGCACACCAATGTGGTCTTTCATATCAGTGAGACAAACATATTTCCTTTTCAATTTTCTAGATACTTTAGTTTTATGTAACAGAAGTTTCATTGGTTTTTAATTTCTATATAGTTTTGGTGCTTATGATTTGGTTATTATATCCGCACATTCACGCATTTCTTTTGCAATATGAAAAGCATCCTTGAATGATCAGATCATATCTTATTCCAGCATATTGAACCTTTTGATTGTTGGAAAAGAGTGATAAGTTTGATTGTTACCATTACTCATTTTAGAGAAATTCTTCAAGTTGACAATCTTGAATTAGTTAAATGTTGATCAATTTTATATTGAAACTTCATTTCTGGTCTATATGGTTATGGGCTGACGTTGCTTATCCTTGAGTGATCCATATGGTTGTGGGCTGGCTTAGCTCTTCTTTGAGTGATTGGTTGCCAAGTTGTTCTCTGCTGCTTAATAATTCTTGGTTCTTTGTTACTGCTGCCGTTATCATTACTACCATCCCATGTTTGTCCCAACTGTTTGGAATCAGTTACATGAATCTTATCCTTCGGAGCTCCAGGACAAATTATAAGATTTTCACTACTTGACTAATGTTTTCTTTGCACTTCTTTAACCCTTTACACCTTCCACTCTAACAGATAAAATAAACCACCTTTTTATATTTTCTTTACTTTCTGATGTAGTGATGCTCAAGTTTCATCTCTTGCATTTCGCCCTGGACACAACATGGCTGTCACATCATCTTATGGTGGTGATTTTAAGGTAGTGTCTATTAGGCTCTTTTCTTTCTGTTGCCCCATTGTATATAATGATTAAATGAGTAATCTATTTTTCAGGTTTGGGTTCATGGTTCTCATGCCGACAGAAATAATGAATCAATCCAGAGAACTGGTTGGAGATGCCAATCTGTTGGTTCATACAAGTATTAAATTTTGCTGCCAATGAAATGTTTTTTCCTTTATTATATTAATATCATTGCTCATTTGATGCCTTTTAGTTTTTATGATTTATTTTAACATAAAAAATTATTTGTATCGAATGAAATTGAAATAATTTGTGGAAGCAGACAGCTTTCAAATCAAGCAGAGATATTTAAAGTAATACTTGTATTTGATGCTACTCAGAGCTGAACCAGTTGATTGGGCGTATGGAACTTGCAATTTTGTATATACATTAATTATGAAAAAAAGATACTGTTTCTTAATTTAAAGGATGCCTTGTTTTTTAATTGAATTATTGGTGAAATCTTTAAACTATTTTTTGAAATTATTTGCTTGCATATATTTCTTTTCCCATCATATAGTGTTGTTGCACAGTGGAACTCCCATGAAATTAATTTCTTTGAATTGATGACAGGGGAAAATCATTAACAGCTGCTGCTTTTTCTGCCGATGGATCAGTCCTTGCTATTGCAGCTGAGACTATAATTACATTATGGGATCCAGATTCCAATATTCTTGTGGCTATGATTGGAGATACACTTTCGGTAATCATCATTTTGCCTATATTGTTATCTGGCAAATCGAAATAGCAGTGAATGTCCTTACATCTGTTTTTTTTTCCTTTTTCTTGTACAGCCAATTACAAAGCCTTCATTTGTTGGGGAATCAGAATATCTGGTGTCCTATACACACGGTTTAAAGCCACAACTTTCAGTTTGGAGTACTTCAAATTTGGCATTGTACTGGTCTCACGGGATTGTTACAGAAGGTGTGCATTTTTTGGCTCTTAAATGATCGTAGTATAAATCCAAGACTAAAAGAACCAGAAAATTAAAATGAAATAAAAAGAACCAGTCCATTTTTGGCACTTTAGATGTTCATGTCAACAGTTCTATACAACAACAATCTTGAGTCCTAAAGCTTCTATTTTGCAAGTGTCTCTAGCATACATGCACTAATATTAATAAATTGCAAATGTCCAAAATAGGCAGCAAGAACCAGTCCATTGTTGGACCAGTATAAACTTACCGTGGCTTTGCGAATGGTGTATGATTACAAACAAAGCTCACATTTTGTGAAATATTTATAGAATTTTTTATATTTCTTTAACTTTATACTATTTTCTCTTTGAGTAGTTAGAAGATTGTAATCTTTTGTCTTGTTGATGGTTCCCATTTTTTTACAGCCGTAAGCTGTTCCCATGATGAATCTCAATTCGCCGTCTTAGCTCTTCTCAGTTCAGCAGGTGATGCTGATGCAAAAGGAAATGGGGTAATATTTTTCTTCGATGTGGAAGATCCTGTTCCTGTGGCAACCTAAGAGGAATAAGTCATTTCCTCGATGGCACGGATGAATACCTAAAATCCATCCTCTACTCCACCATTCTTTGCCACTCCTCAAGCCGAAACAACTGCAAAGGTAGAGTCAACATCAAGTATTACATTGTGCTCGGCTACAAGAAGACCGGGGCCGCAAAATCCAATAAAGACAGGTCAAACATCAAGTAGCATTTTGTAACTTATTCCTCTTAGGTTATATGCTTGGTTAATATATATGCTTAGAACTTGTAAAGACAGGTCAAACATTAATATGCTTGGTTAATATATCCATCTACAACACTCCCGCTTTTTCCTCTAAATATGATTTTCATTTAGCACGTAACTAATGCCAATTTTTTATTTTGATGCAGTGTTTAAAGAGCTTGAGTAGAAGTTGGCCCTAAAGAAAACTTGTCAGTTCTGATATAAACACACTTACGGTATGAATTACATGTATATATAACATTGACATATTATTTAGTACGAGAATTACATGTATGAAAGTTTTCATACAAAAATTCTTGATTGCCCACAACCCCAGGTGTGTTGATGACCAGTTGAAGAAGATGGCCCTAAGAGTGATAGGTGTAAGCCGTTCAGCAGAAGAGATTGCTGGAGTTAAAGAAGCAATTCCATGCGATGGACACCAACAACAAGTTAGTCAATGATGAGGTTTTGTAAAACTTGTGTGTTTGAAAAATTATTGTCATGAAGTTAAGGATAACTTGTATGATACAAATTTAATTTGTGGATCAATATGTATACATTTTGTTTGTATAATATAAAGTTTTATTTATTTGTTAAATAGTCTTATTATAAAAATGATTGTGGTTGTGGATATTCAATTATATGTAAATTTTGAGTATTTTTTATAATTTTTGCTATTTAATTAAGAAAAACACTATTTTTTATAAATTTAAAAAGACAACGTTTTTAAGTAATAAAAGACAACGCTTAAAAAACAATGTCTTTGAGACCAACCACAACGCTTTTAAAGCGTTGTCTTTGATATGTGCATTTTTACAACAGCATCTTTAACAACGCTTTTTAAGAACGAATAGACAACGCTTAAAAAGTGTTGTCTTTGTGACCAACCACAACGCTTTTAAAGTGTTGTCTTTGATATGTGCATTTTTACAACAACATCTATAACAACGCTTTTTAAGAACGAAAAGACAACGCTTAAAAAGCGTTGTCTTTGTGACCAACCACAACGCTTTTAAAGCGTTGTCTTTGATATGACTTTCTACAACACCATCTACAACATCACTTTTTAAGTACATACGACAACGCCAAAAAAGCGTTGTTGTTTAGCTTTTTTCTTGTAGTGCTAGTAGAAAGTTGCCGGTTCTCTCTTGCAATAGATAACCGGCTAAGGACTGAGAAATGTATCTAAATATGATCAATTAGACGTGAACCTACGTTGTCCTTACACAGAAGCGCACCTATTACTATGCCTTCCTCGGATATCAACATAGAAGCCCACAACTTATTAATCTATCAAGATACAAGAAACTAATTACAAGATCCATCCTACTCTCTTGAATATTCCTATTTCCTCTTCAAGATTATCTCTCAAACGTCCTTACACGGACTTGCACCTGTCACGTGGATCCCTCGGATGATCGAGTGAGAGTTTATCTTTACAAAGTCCACAAAAAATCCAAACAATCAATCAAGAATGAGAATTAAGCACAAATCACCATTAATCATTCAAGATCTAATTGATACAAGCAAGACAATGTCATTGAAACAAGAAATTGACAAATCCACAAGAGATTACATCAATCCATCATACAAATACTCCCTTAATCCTAAAATACAAGATCTACTCCATGAATCGAGGAAGAATACCCGAAGAAATAAAGATTACAAGCATTTCTTAAATTCCCAATCCAAGAAACCAAGAAAAAGGGGAAAAGAGAAAACTTATCTACGAAGAAGCCTCGTCTTCGGATCCAATCCTCGCTCCGGAGTCGAAATCGTCAAGAACTCCCCTCGAATCGCCCAGAAATCCTCCCAAGAATGGGAAGAAACCACCAAATCTTGCCTTCTCCCAAAGGGGGAGAGATCCCCTTTCAATTCATGAAGGAGGGTTTAAATAGAGGAGGAAATCGGGCGCCACACGGCCCCGTGACACGGCCGTGTGAGATTCACACGGCCATGTCCTCTTCCTTCTCTACCAAAGCTACACGACCGTGTGACTCACATGGCCAGGACCCTTCTGTTCTCTGGAAATGCTACACGGCCACCACCTGCTTGGCCTCTGGAAACCTCACACGGTCGTGTAGATCTACACGGCCATGTAAGGCATCTGCTCTAATTTCTTCAAATCAAGACACGGCCGTGTGAGATTCACACGGCCATGTCCTCTTCCCTTCCTGTTAAAACTACACGGCCGTGTGTGGTACACGGCCTGATGCTCTCTCCCTTCAATTCCTTCCAAGCTTGTCCGAGGACGCATAATCTTCACTAATTTCGACTCCTGTGTACAGAAAATGCACAAAAAGCAGATCTCCGAACTAAAAGAGTAAATATGCTAAAAGGAAAGCTGGAAGTATAAAAATGCATAGATCAAGCATGCTCAAAGTATGTAAATGTGCGTAAAAACATGCATAAAAGAGTATATAATCTACGCACATCAAGTTCCTACAGACGATGCTAAATATGATCCTGTCCAAAAGTCGATGAGATGGAATGCTAGGGATGTGGCGCTCCCGCCGACCGCCTGTAGATTCTGCTCGGATCTGCAACACAAATTACGTCAGTGCCAAGCTAGAGAAGGGGTCCCCGACATTGGCCCTCTGACGCTCAAGTCAGTCACCGGCGATGAAGTAGAAGGCGGAGCAACAAGAAGACTTAGCGCAAACAATGAATATTGCATACCTCCGCCGATGCTTGGACCCTCCTTTATATAGTGCTCTTGTAGCATGCGTGCACACTCCCCAAGGCAGGCACGCTTCCCCAAGTTTTTCCTGAAAAAGCTTGTCAGTAAAGTGTCACTGACACAGTTCCACAATGGGCCGAGCATATCGCTGAAGTGATAGTGGAAGTTTCTGCCGTACGATCTTCTGGCTGTCCATGCTTGGTGTCAGCGACACCGACTCCCAAAAGGATGTCGATGGATATCAGAGAGAGTGCATTGCTAGGCCGAGCTGGTTGACCGCTGGATCGAAATTCTGCCTCTCTGGTGTCCCATCCGGTCGGCCAGAACCTCGCTACTCTGTGTGTGTGTCCGCTCAACCACAATTCCACTATGCTTGTGTCATGTCCGCTCGGTTGAATTCTGCTATGTCAATGTCGAGTCTTGCTGTCCGGTCAAGCGGGGTAGTCGCTCGGCCGAAGTTTGAACTCTACCAATGCTAGCCTTGCTGCCTCGCCGAGCGGGGAAGCCGCTCGGATCGACTTCTGCACATCGTCGCTTCCATTGAGCGTCGGTCGTTTGACTCCTCCCCCGTGTCGAACGTGGGATCGGATCGGAACCTTCTTCCTCTGGTCGGGACATGGTCGCTGGATCGGCCAAGGATATCTGAGCGTTGATCGCTTTGACTTTTACTTTTACTGTGACAACTATCTTCCATGGGGTGGGACTCCTCCTCATCACCGTATCAATGTTGAAACGTTGAAGGTGAGAATTACTTTTTGCCCTATTTGAGGAAGTGTTGAAGTATAAATTGATGAAAAAAATTAAGGAAGTAAAATTGATGAAAAAATGATCCGCACCCGATTTATAAATCCTTCAATCCATTAGGTAAATAAAAGAAATAAAAATAACTCCTATTTTTTTCAAAGTAAATAAGGAAAAGGAATATAATTTTATGAAGTAAATCGATGAAAATTTTTGTATGATTTTTTTCTTTCTTTAAGTAAACAGAGCCTAAGTCTTTGGGGGAAGTGTTGAAGTATTGATTTAGCAAATCATTTTAATTTTAAAAGATTGATAAAAAAAACTCAAATATGCGGACATACGAATTGTTAAATCTGTCCGCCTATTAAGTAGAAAAGATTGTAATTCATCCTTTTTTGCAAACAAAGAGGATGTCGTGCGGTGTTGCCGATCACGATTGCGTGAGGTCAGTCATGCCTCTGAGAAATAGTTGTGCACATAAAAATGTTGAAAGTAGGGATTGCTTTCCACCCGATTTGAGCGGAAGCAAAATTGATGAAAAAAATAATCATGGATAACCTTCCTTTAGGCATCATTCCTTATTTCTTGAAAACTCTTCCTTTAGGCATCATTCCTTATTCTTTTTTTGAAAACTCTTCCTTTAGGCATCATTCCTTATTTCTTGGTTCATATATCAATTTATTCAACTATTATGAATCATGGATAACCTTTAATCCCATACAAATTCAATGATGCAATCGTCAATCAGTTGATCGTCCTACAGTTGATCCTGATCTCGCCATTGCTCCCAGTGAGAGGGCTTATGTTCCCCATATTCACCATCGCAGCCGCGAAGGCATTGAAGAATCCGGCCATGTCAGTGGAGTAGGTGCTGACAAGCGAGTCCGTGGATCCTCCGTTGAAGAGTTGCTGGTCGGAGTGCAGCAGCCCTGTCTGGTTCACCAGACCCTGGAAGTAGAAGTTGTCGAAGATGGTCGGGCTCTGAACGTCCAGAGGAGATAGTGTGTCGTCGCCGTTGCCGGCCACACTCGGGCAGTTGGCCTGCGTGGAGGTGGCAAATGATGGGTTGATGTTGTTCTCGTTGTAGATCCTGTTCCTGAAGGATACACACCTCGCTTGCCCTATGGTATGTCCTCCTATTTCCAACATATATATGTATATTTAAATTTTAATATCAAAATGAAGAAATAATTGATTCATGAGTCAAACAATCAGAAGGCAAGAATATATATATTTTTATTTATCGTCAAGAGTACGTTTTATTTTTTTATTTTCCAAAAATACGTTTATTTATGATATTGATAGTTAGTGACCAATCCAATAATTAGAGTTGGGCTGCTGGACTTTGGGTGTGGGAGGGATGAACTTTAGTGAGTTAAGTAAAAAAAACTTACATAAATAATAATTTTTTAATATATTAAAAAAAATTAAATGTAATTATAGTACTAATAGCTGTGAATTAAGTGTCTGATTAATTGATTTGATATATACCTGAGAGTGCTACCATGTCAGTGGTACTGAGACCCTTGTTGGAGAAGGCTGATATGAGACCACTGAGGCTTAAAAGAGGTGAAGGGAGATCGCTGCTCGCCGTGCTGAAGCTGGCCGTCGTCGCGTCCCTTCTTCCTAACTGCACCGTCCACGAAGGTCCACCCAACTGCAAACAAATATCAGAATTAATTCGATCACTGAAATGGATTAATTCCTCATCATCGTTCAGGTATATATATATTACAGCTACGACGGCGTCTCGAGCTGCGACGGCGAGGATGTCGGCGCAGGACACGACTTGAGGGCACAACGCTTCGACCTGCGACTTGATGGTGTCGACGACGTCGAAGCCTCGGATGGAGTTGTTGTTGGGCGGCGCAGTCTTCTCGCCGGTGAAGTTGGCGGTGTCGTCCAGCAGCACCGACCCGTCGCAGCCCTGCAATTAAACCACGTGTATGAATCAATGAATGCATGCATGCATGCAGACGTAATGTTATATATATATATATATATAGTTGACTTGCGTTGACAAAGCAGTCGTGGAAATGCAGGCGGAGAAGGGAGGCGCCCATGCGGGCCTCTTGGTTGACTGCATCCTGCACCGCCGTCTGGATGGTGGTGAGGACGTCGGGGCACGAGGAGTCGTAGAAGGTCGACGAAAGCTGAGCGGCCGCCATGGACGCCACCGCCGCCATGAAAACTCCTATCAATGAGAGAATACTGCAGCAAGGAGAATTAGGGTACAAAAGAGCCATTAATTAAGTTTAATTAATTAACCACTCTTAATTATCAGGGATCGACTGCTGGGCATGAAGAAAATGGTGTTCAAAAGCTTCGTATTTATAGGCAGAATTAGCAATTAATAATATAATTAATCAAAATAGAAGGAGAATGTTAAGCAGGAATTGTCTAAATGATAGAGAAAGTCAATGCCTAACAAGTCGGCATTATTTCAACTAACGGTCCACTCTCACTAACTAGTTAATTAATTTATAGAGCACAATGGTCCAAACACATTTTTTTTTTTATCAAAAGACGTCCTACCTATCGTGTCGTATAAAATTATACAGCTGCTCTCAAGTCTATTCGATATTATTAATTCCTTCCATACGGTGAAATCCTGAATCCGTTGAACAATTGTATGAATATATAATAAAGTGTTGCAATTGTTATGAAATTATAATTATTATAAACATTGTAGTAAATATAACTTCATAATTATTATAAATATTATAATAACTATAGTTTCATATATATTATAATATGGATTTGATAAAATTTATAGTTATTTTTCTAATATTCATATTGTAACAATTATAAAATCGTAACTACTGTAACTCAAACTTATCCTATTCAACAACATGATGGATATATGTGAATGGAGAAGACGTTCGGCTGCTCTACCTGATCTATCGCTCTGCTCACTCGGTCGATCTGCTTGCTCGATTGCTCTTCCAACTCTACTATTTGGCTGCTTTGCCTCACGACTCGCTTGGCCGATCTACTCGCTCGATCGATCTGCCCGCTCGACCGATCTGCCCGCTCGACCGATCTGCCCGCTCGACCGATCTGTCCGCTCGGTCGATCGGCCGAGCTGCCGATCTGCCTACTCAGCCGATCTGTCCACTCCATTATTGTGCAGTCTGCACTCAGCACTTAACGGAAACAAGCCCCCGCTGATAGTCTGAGGTTATCAGCTGAGGTCATCTCGACAGATAAATTAAATTTAATTTGGCATGGTGTAATTTAAATTCAATCAATTTTCCAAAATCTTCGACAGATTGTCAAACAATATTAAAACAGACTTCGATTGTATTGAGTTGATCATAAAACAAAATGTTGAAATGCAACAGACTCAACACATTAAAGTCATCTCCGCTCCGATTGGAACTGTGTCAATCAATCATGGGGAAAAGCCAGAGAAGTTCACTGGATTAAAGTTCATGAGGTGACAACAGAAGATACTCTTCTACTTGACCACGCTTAATCTAGGTCGGTTCTTGACCGAGGACCCTCCCAAGCGTGCTGAGGATACTGATGCGCAGACCATTAGTGTAGTGAAGGCATGGACTCACTTTGAGTTCCTTTGACGAATCTATATCCTCAACTGCTTTGTCGACTCGTTGTATGCTGTGTATAGCATAAAGAGAATGACTAATGAGCTATAGGAGTCCCTGGACAAGAAGTACAAGGCGAAGGATGCAAGAGTCAAGAAGTTCATCGTGACCCGATTCTTAGACTACAAGATGGTTGACTCCAAGATCGTGATCAACCAAGTCCAGGAGCTTCAGGTGATCTTACACGAGATCCACTCAGAAGGGATGATTCTGAGTGAAGCCTTTTAGGTAGTTTCTATCATTGAGAAACTGTCTCTCGATTGGAAGGACTTCAAGAACTACATGAAGAACAAGTGGAAGGAGATGAATGTGGAGGAATTCATTGTTAGACTTCGTATCGAAAAAGACAACAAGAGTTTAGAGAGAAAGTTGTTCTCTTATGCTACTATGAAAGCTAATGTGGTCGAGCACAGTCAAAAGTTGAAACGGAAAAATCCCAAGACTTCTAAGATGGGACCCAAAGGAGGCATAAGCAAAAAATTCATTGGGAAGTGCTTCAACAGTGGTCGAGTCGGTCACAAATCTTCAGAATGCAGAAAGTTGAAGAAGAAGTAGGAGGCCAACCTAAACGAGGGATGAGAAATGGATGACCTCTGCACAGTAGTCTCAGAATTGTACCTGATTGGTTCAAACTTGTGGCAATGGTGGATCGATATTGGAGCCACCAGACATATCTACTACAATAAGGAGTTGTTCCACATCTATGAATAAGTTAATGGAGACAAAATGTTCATAGGGAACTCAACAACCTCGGATATCATAGGCCAAGGAAAAGAGGTGCTGAAGATGACCTTGGGTAAAGACCTTAATTTAAATAATATGTTGTATGTTCTAGAGATTCGGAAGAATCTAGTGTCCGTATTACTATTAAGCAAGCATGATTTTCGTATTATTTTTGAGTCAGACATAATTGTATTGTCCAAAAATAGAATATTTGTAGGAAGGGGCTATGTATTTAATGAGCTATCCAAGCTCAATGTAATGACCATTAGACCTAAGATAAATAAAAATGAAAGCTCTTCCACTTATATGCTTGAGTTTTCATGTTTATAGCATGGTAGACTAGGACATATTAACTACGATGTGTTGCGTAGATTGATAAACATGCAAAGCATACCTACATTCTACCTTGACCTAAAACACAAGTATGAGATTTGTATTGAAGCAAAAATGACAAGGTTATCCTTTCAACATGTTATAAGAAGCAACGAACCACTTGGGCTCATTCACACCGATGTGTACGACTTCAAAGGTACACCAATATGTGGTGGGAGTAAATATTTCATCACTTTTGTAGATGATAATATAAAATACTATTATGTGTGTCTTCTCAAAAGTAAGGATGAAGCTATAGAGAAATTTACTCTCTATAAGAATGAGGTTGAAAACCAACTTAATAAAAAAGATTAAGGTGGTTTAAAATGACCGAGGCGGTGAATATGTATCATCGTTCACTGAGTTGTGTGCAAAACATTAGATCAGACATGAAATAACTGCTCCTTATACTCCTCAGCAAAATTAGTTGTTGAGCGAAATATCGAACTCTAAAGGAGATGATGAATGCTCTTCTATTAAGTTCTGGACTATTAGATTTCATATGGGGAAAAATTGTGTTAACAACTATTTACCTTTTAAATAAGATGCTCGAAAAGAAAATAGATAAGAGCGCTTATGAGTTATGGAATGCAAGACAATCATCCTATAAATATTTATATATGTGGGGGTGTCTTGCCAAACTTTTGGTGCCTGATCCGAAAAGGATTAAGATAGGAAAAAAAATTGTTGATTGCATATTTATTGAATATGCACATAATAGTAGTGTATATCGATTTTTTATGTATGAGTCACAAATAACGGATATACATAAGAACTCAATAATAGAATAGAGAAATGTCTCATTCTTCGAGCATATGTTTTCATATAAGACCCGAGAGGAAGCTAGTTCCTTAAAATAGGCATATGAAACCCAAGGTGAACATGATGAGGAGGAACCAGTCGAGGTTAAGCTTAGACGGAGTAAAAGAGATCGGATGGAAAAATCTTATGGAATGGATTTTATCACTTTCATGTTGGAAAGTGAACCTCGCAGTTACTTAGAAACAGTAAGCTCTTCTGATAGACCTCACTGGAGAGAGACAATTGCATCTGAGATAGAATATATCTTGCAAAATCACACTTGGAAACTTGTGGATCTTTCTCCGAGAAGTAAACCACTAAGTTGCAAGTGGATCTTCAAGAAGAAAATAAAGTTAGATGACATAATTGATAAGTATAAGGCTAGATTGGTAATCAAAGGATACCGACAGCGAGAAGACTTTGATTACTTTGATAAGTATCCTTTGGTAACAAGAATAAGTTCTATTAGAGTATTGTTGGCTATTGTAGTTTTATGGAATCTCAAAATACATTAGATGGATATAAAGACAGCCTTTCTAAACAGGGATTTAGAAGAGAAAATGTACATGGAGAAACCTAAAGGGTTTTCTATGTTAGAATAGAAAAATAAGGTTTGTAGATTGGTGAAGTCATTATATGACTTGAAATAAGTACTAAAGCAGTGACATGAGAAATTTGATAATGTCATGAAGGAATGTGGATTCAAGATTAATGATTGTGATAAATATGATAAATGTGTCTACATGAAAGCCACAGAGAATGACTACATCATCTTGTGTCTATATGTAGATGACATACTTATCATTGGGAATAATGATAAGATAATTAAATCCACTAAAGATATATTAAATTCAAGATTTGATATGAAAGACATGGGCGTAGCTGATGTGATTTTAGGAATCAAAATTCTTAGAATAACAGAAGGACTAATTCTTAGTCAGTCTCATTACGTGGACAAGATTCTCGAGAAATTCACCAAAGGTGATACTGCATTGGCAGGAACACCGATAGATACGAGTTAATATCTATGAAAAAATCAAGGTGAAAGTATCTCTCAAATAGAGTACTCTCAAGTGATTGGAAGTCTGATATACCTGATGAGTTGTACATGACCATACTTAATCTACGCAGTAAGTAAACTGAGTAGATACACGAGTAATCCCGGTGTTGTGCACCGGTAAAGGATAACAAGAGTACTGAGATACTTTAGGTATACTTGTGAATATGGACTGCACTATACGAGATATCCTACTGTGATCGAAGGATACAATGACGTAAGTTGGATATTTAACATAAAAGACTCTAAGTTTATGAGTGGATATGTGTTCACTTTGGGAGGTGCAGTCATTTCTTGAAAATCTTCTAAGCAAATGATAATAACTAGATCTATGATAAAATCTGAGTTTGTAGCTCTTGACAAATATGGTGAAAAGGTTGAATGGCTACGATAATTCTTAGAAGATATTCCGAGATAGGCAAAACCGGTGCTGATAATTTGCATACATTATGATAGTTTATCAGCAATTGGCCGGACATAAAGTCATCTATATAATGGTAAGTCTAGACATATATGTCGTAGATATTATCAGTAGATAACTACTTTTAACGGGAGTTATCACTGTTGACTATGTGAAGTCAAAGGATAATTTAGTAGATCCATTAACCAAAAGATTAAACAAAGAGTCAGTAGCAAGCTTATCGCGGGGGATGGGCTTGATATCGATGGGAAATGTTGGTACAAAAGAAACCCAACCTATTGCAGACTGAAATCCCAAGAACTAGGTTCAAAGGGATAACCTAATTATACTGACAAAATTTCTCACTGTGGGGAATGACCCAATGGATCAGTGAAGGATAGAGGTTGAGTACACGACTTTTAATGATCCAAGAAGAGTAATGTGAAATATTTTTAAGAGATCACTTATGTGAGAAAGAAGTGCGGCCGCTTCGAAGAGAATTGGAGGCACAATTCTTAGAACTTCTTACAGAACTAGGCGTGTTCATGGCCAAGAACGAACACACTCATGAGAACTGAGTTGTATCAGAGAGTGTCTTGGGTGCGATATATCAATGCTTACTCAGACGACAGAACAGTTCAAGGACATCGCGTCTATTGTTAGCCAGTAAGGAAATAGATCTTCACAAGTGAAGGTTCAAAGGGTAAAATTTACTTGTCTTATACTAGACTCAACTGCTGAATGTTATCACATGCCCTATCTCCATTCATGTGGGGGGATTATCAGATATATGTGAATGGAGAAGAGGTGGAAGAGAAAAGAAGCTATATTGTAAATGTGACTTTGGTTCCATATTGAGAGTTTCAAGACATATTAGTTGGTTTATATTGATTCACATGCATTAATGATGTGAACAAATGCATGGGGAGAGGCTCTCTCTCACGTGTGAGTGTACAGGGTTGCAAATCTAGGGCTTGAATTACACTAAACCAAGTTGACTTGTGTGCGAGTATGACCTGCACCCGTCGAATGTTGGACTAGTTGGGGCAAAATTTGCCCAAGTGGAACAACCAACATTTTACCACATAAATATTTTTGTTGCTTATTTAAGTGTGTAACAGATGTATTAAAGAAAAGATTAATGCTGAATGTAAATGACTGAGTGAAACATTGACATTTTACACCTCGATGAGTAATGATCATTAATCGATCATTAACGTTGTCTATTAGTCTGAGTTCCTATATAAGGAGACTGTGATTACAAGCAAAAGACACACAAGGAAACGCAAAAGATCTCCACCTATGTTTCTCTCCTCCTCTGTCGTTCATCTCTTGCTCGACGAAGTACTCTTTGTTGGTGCAACCTTAGGTCAAGGTTGACCTGGTTGACCAGACTCGAGTTGACTTGACTCGAGTTATATTTTGATGTTTGACGAGTTATGACGATGTTTGACGTGAACAGAAAAGTTGTATCTTGATGTTTGACAAGGATACAAACTTGGGAGATTGTGGGTGCAACTCGTGGTCAAGGTTGACCTGGTTGACCCGAGGTGAGGTGACCTGACTCGGAAAAGTCCAAGCAGGGAGCTTGGCACGGGAAAAGTCCAAGCAGGGAGCTTGGCATGAGAAAAGTCCAAGCAGGGAGCTTAGCACGGGAAAAGTCCTAGTATGGAGACTTGGCACGGAGAAGTCCAAGTATGGAAACTTGACATGGGAAGACGGAGAGGGCTCGGTAGCTCGTTCTCCGGACAGTGGTCAGAGAGGGCTAGGGAGCTCGTTCTCTGGACCGGATGGAAGTCGGAGAGGGCTCGGTAGCTCGTTCTTCGGACTGTGGTCAGAGAGGGCTCGGTAGCTCGTTCTCTGGACCGGATGTGGAAAGTCCTGGTGAGTGAAGCCAGGTAAAAATCCTAGTAAGTGAAGCTAGGTGAAAGTCCTGGTGAGTGAAGCCGGGCAAGGGAAAATCCAGATGGATCAAGGGTGATCGGACATCTGGTGTTGGGAAGTTCAAGTAGATCAAGGGAGTGATCGGATACTTGGCACGAAGAGGAAAGCCCAAGTGGGTCAAAGGGATTGACCGAACACTTGGTGGAGAATTCTAGCAGGTCAAGGGAGTGACCAGATGCTAGGAATGATGAACCAACAGGTCAAGGTTGACCGGATGTTGGTGTAGAAGCCTGAGGTTTAGGGCTGGGGAGTTTGGATCGGTCTGGGGACTGATCCAGTGATACACTGGCGGTGCTCGCCGTGTGAGCCGTGGCCGTCGTTATCTGATCGGCGAGACCGACGACCGGTGCGGGACCGGTCGTAAGACTAAGGACCTAACGCCGATGAGCTTGTTGTTGCAGAACTGCTTCGTCAACGACGCGTTCCCGAAGTCGCACCGACCCATCCACTTGGCGGGCGGCGGCGGAATGCCGTGGTCGTCAAACGAAGGATGGCCGGGGGTGACGCCGGTGTCTAGGAGGCCGATGATGACGCCTTCTTCCTTCTCCTTCTTCTTCTTCACGCTATGGGTGCCTTCTGTGCTCTGAGGTTCTGAGCTTTGAGCTCGCTTCCGAAGCTTCGCGTGAGCTTCCAGTCGTCGATCAGCTGCTGCGTTTGGGTTGTGAAGTTGCTGCTTCATCGCCTCCGATCGACAGAGAAGGCAAGCGAGTGTTGCATTCATATTGTTGTTTGTATTTGCTTCTTGCTTTCCTTGTACTCCTTTCTTGTTGTTACAAGTATTGTGGCGAGGTTTCTCCACCCACAAGGAGCATTTATTAGCCGGTTCTCCGGGGACTCATCCACCGACGGATTGATAGGCTTCGTCCACCTTACGGACACGCCGAGGAGTAGGAGTTTATCTCCGAACCTCGTTACATCAGTTTGTTTGAGGTTTGTCTTCTTTCCCTTTCGTTTCTGTGTTTATTTTCCGCTGCGCTAACACGTTTTGTAGAAAGAAACGATGATTTGGGGTCGGCTATTCACACCCCCCTCTCTAGCCTCCGTACGAAGGATCCTAACAAGTGGTATCAGAGCAAGGTTGCTCTTCGTCGGATTAACACCCGGAGGAGCACAAGCTAGAGAATGGATCGACTCGGAGAACACATCACGTTTCCACCCTTCTACGAGTGCTGCGACTTCGCGTATTGGAAGGTAAGAATGAGGTATTTTCTTATGACTAACCTTGAAAATTGGAGTTGTGTTCAATTAGGTTTCAAGCCTCCGATGGACAAGAAAGGAGAAACCCTAGAGAAGAAGGAGTGGACCAAGGAGCAAATCCACCAATCAACCATCAATGATGAGGTAACGAAAATCATTGAATTTTCTTTACCTAATGATATTTTGTGTAAGATAGGAGGATACAATAATGCCAAGGAGTTGTGGAACAACTTGGCCAAACTCCATGAGGAGAGCCCCACTTCAAGCCATGAAGAGGAGCCTAGTGAGCCAAGTAGCTCACATCGTGGAGGTGAGGAATTAGAAGTTGAGGGCTACTCAACATCTAAAGAAGAAGAGGAGGTGAGTTCTTCTTCAAGATCGGAGCACGAAGAAGAAGCTTCTACCTCCGGGAGGGATGAAGAAGAGAGCATCCATCCATCCTCAACCCTAGGTAACTCAAACCCTTTAAGTTCAAGTAAATTGCATATAATGTGTTTTGAGTGTAGGGAATTTGGACATTACAAGAGTAAATGTCCAAAGAAGACTAAGAAGACTCCACCGGCGCCAAAGATCAAGGAAGTCGGAGTCCCAAAACGCAAGGGCAAGGAGCACGTGGTGTGCTTCCAATGCAAGCAACGGGGACACTATAGGAGTCAATGTCCAAGGGGGAGGCAATCTCATAAGGACAAAAGACCAAGCACGTGTAAAGGGGGAGCGAAGGCAAACCCTAAGGTATCCTCTAAGGTTCATTCTTGCACTTCTAATAAGATACATGATAGTAGTCTTATTGCAATTGTCAAGAATGATAAGCATGATAATCATAGAAATCAACATGTGTGCTTAGGTGCTAAACATCTTAGCCTAGATAAGAACAATACTAGGAAGGCCAACCCTAGGATTAACTCATCTAAGGCTAAGGAGAACCTAGGTAGAAACCCCAAGACAACTAGACATATGCCTAGGAACACCTCAAGAAAGAATGATAAATTAAAACTTGAGGTTTTAGAGAAAGAAAATCAAGTCTTGAGGTCAAGACTTAACACTCTAGAAAAGGCCCTAAAGAATTTAGAGAAGTCAACTCTAGGGTCTAAGGGTCAAATCTCAAAGCCCAAGGACAAGAAAGGTTTGGGTCACAAACCTAAGTCCCAAATGGTCAAGCCCACCTATCATAATGTTCCATTCGATTATGGAACAAAACCTAGGGCTAGGAAGAACAACACCAAGGTCACAAGGGGAGTCACCCCTAGAGTTGATCTTGATGAGTCCCAAATGATCAAGGCTTTAAAGCCTAAGAGGGTCATTAGGAGGGTTGCTAGGAAAGTCATCCCTAGTAAATATTTAGTGAACCCAATGAGCTCAAATAGGTATTGGGTTCCTAGGAGCGTGATTTCATCACGCTAGATGAGTTAGGGTGTGCCAACCTTACTTGAATAGGTAGTTAACCTAATCATGGCAAAAGGTGGCACTTTAGGAAGTTTCAAGGTGCAATCAAGCCTTGAAAATGAAATTGAAAAATATTCCTAAGGTGATCAGGATGTGCCAATCATATTTGAGGAGTTGTCTAGAGTCAATTTAATTGGCACATAGTGATCTAAACATCCTTGATATATGATCTTAGATCTATTACACTTAGGAATATAGAACCTATGGCAAGATGATCAAAATTATCAAAAATGGCAACTACGGCTAGTTTTAGGTATTTTCTATACCTTTATGTGCTATTTGCCATATATTGTTTGCCATATACCATGTCATGACATCATATTTATTTTATGATCATTTAAAATGTCATGATAATGCTTAGGTTAGTTTAAATGTCATGCTTTATTTAAGTTTCACACTTTATGCCATGACATCATGACATTGGCACATGTTTTTACTTATGAAATCACTATATGCCATGTCATCATCTTGTGCATTAATGATCAATGAAATTGATTTAAGGACTAAGACACAATTTGATATGGAGATCAAATTGATGTTTAGAAAATGCATGAGAATCTAGCCTAAGATAACCTAAACCCATATCTCACATCAAAATTGACTTGGATGTGTTTGATACACCTTAGATGTGTGTGAGATATTAGGATCATGAGTTAGGATCAAGGTGCATAGTTCTTGTACCTAGATGAGACTAATTCAAGAAGGAGGATCATAGGGAAAGCTTATGTACAAGTCATGTACATTTAGCCCTAAGATTGTGGTCCTAAATTAAAGGGTTAAAAATCATTTCAAAATTGATTTGAAAAACCTTGATGAAGCCATTCTAGTGATAGAATTCATCATTGAACATTGTGATACAAAGTTTACTTAACTTTGAACTATTTCAAAGTCTTTTGAACTTTGTATCAAGATTGAAAAATGGAATCTATTTTCATAGAAAACTATTTTTCCTTGATAGTATATGTTATGAGGAATGCATCATCAAAATTTCACAAATTTTGGAATTTTATGGAATTTATTAGGGGTTTCTGAATTTCGGGAGAAGAAAAATCAGAAATCCCTGTGATCAGAGTCTGGATCGGTCACTGGACCGATCTAGGGAGGGCTGGATCGGCCACTGGACCGATCCAGAGTGCTGTGGATCGGTCTAGTGACCGATCCAGTGAGGTCTAATAGCGTGCCAATGTGCTGAAATTCGACTGGATGTCTGAAATTTCAGTTTTTGGGAGTTGAGTTTCGGATCTCTAAAGGATTGAAACTCTCCAAGACATTGTTGGTGCAATGGTCAAGGGGGAGTTGGCCTTTAGGGGGAGTTTTACCTATTAGTCAAGGGGGAGTTTTTACTCCTTAAGACTTTTGAGGATTAGTGATAAGGAATTGTCACTAAGTTGAGTGTTGAGTTTAGTATCAAGGGGGAAATTAAGGGTTTCAATAAAAGGTATGGGACTTTCATTGGGAAGAAACTCTTGACCTTGATTCCCTCTTTTTGATGTGTGTCAAAAAGGGGGAGAGATGTCCCAAGGGGGAGAATGTTTTGGAAAACCTAAGTTAGGTTATCGGGTTAACCTAACTTGTTTATGGGTTTTGTCAAACATCAAAAAGGGGGAGATTGTTGGTGCAACCTTAGGTCAAGGTTGACCTGGTTGACCAGACTCGAGTTGACTTGACTCGAGTTATGTTTTGATGTTTGACGAGTTATGACGATGTTTGACGTGAACAGAAAAGTTGTATCTTGATGTTTGACAAGGATACAAGCTTGGGAGATTGTGGGTGCAACTCGTGGTCAAGGTTGACCCGAGGTGAAGTGACATGACTCGGAAAAGTCCAAGTATGGAGACTTGGCACGGAGAAGTCCAAGTATGGAAACTTGACATGGGAAGACGGAGAGGGCTCAGTAGCTCGTTCTCCGGACAGTGGTCAGAGAGGGCTAGGGAGCTCGTTCTCTGGACCGGATGGAAGTCGGAGAGGGCTCGGTAGCTCGTTCTCCGGACTATGGTCAGAGAGGGCTCGGTAGCTCGTTCTCTGGACCGGATGTGGAAAGTCCTGGTAAGTGAAGCCAGGTAAAAACTCTAGTAAGTGAAGCTAGGTGAAAGTCCTGGTGAGTGAAGCCGGGCAAGGGAAAATCCAGATGGATCAAGGGTGATCGGACATCTGGTGTTGGGAAGTCCAAGTAGATCAAGGGAGTGATCGGATACTTGGCACGAAGAGGAAAGCCCAAGTGGGTCAAAGGGATTGACCGAACACTTGGTGGAGAATTCTAGCAGGTCAAGGGAGTGACCAGATGCTAGGAATGATGAACCAACAGGTCAAGGTTGACCGGATGTTGGTGTAGAAGCCTGAGGTTTAGGGCTGGGGAGTTCGGATCGGTCTGGGGACCGATCCGGATAAATCGATAGCCCGATCGGTCACCGCATCGATCAAGAACCATCCAAGAGTTTCATCAGGTTATCTGATCGGTCGAGACCGATCGCATAACCATCGAGGCGCAGAAGTTCGGGAGAGAGCCTGATCGGTCTCACGGACCGATCAGAGGTTCCTGATCGGTCCGTGGACCGATCAGAGGTTCTGATCGGTCCATGGACCGATCGTAGACGAACGAAGCGGTTAGGAATGGATCGTCCGTGGACCGATCCATGGAGCCCGATCGGTCCACGCATCGATTCAGCACTAGCTGCGACGCAACGCCAGATTTCTTCGTGTTTCTTCGCTTCGCAGTTATAAAAGGAGGCCGCCGCGAGCCTCCTTCCTTCTTCTTCCTTCTTCTTCTTCTTCCTTGGATTGAAGCTTCTGTGCTCGAGGTTCTAGCTTTGTTGAGCTCGCTTCCGAAGCTTCGCGTGAGCTTCCAGTCGTCGATCAGCTGCTGCGTTTGGGTTGTGAAGTTGCTGCTTCATCGCCTCCGATCGACAGAGAAGGCAAGCGAGTGTTGCATTCATATTGTTGTTTGTATTTGCTTCTTGCTTTCCTTGTACTCCTTTCTTGTTGTTACAAGTATTGTGACGAGGTTTCTCCACCCACAAGGAGCATTTATTAGCCGGTTCTCCGGGGACTCATCCACCGACGGATTGATAGGCTTCGTCCACCTTACGGACACGCCGCGGAGTAGGAGTTTATCTCCGAACCTCGTTACATCGGTTTGTTTGAGGTTTGTCTTCTTTCCCTTTCGTTTCTGTGTTTATTTTCCGCTGCGCTAACACGTTTTGTAGAAAGAAACGACGATTTGGGGTCGGCTATTCACACCCCCCCTCTCTAGCCTCCGTACGAAGGATCCTAACACTCTTGATAGTAGTCGAGTACCTCTCAGTTTGTCGTGACCACCAGTTCTTTATGGAAATCACGGTTAATCGTTATATCTTGAGAAACAAACGACCCAAGAAAATCTTGAAGCACAATCGGAGATGGGGCGAATCTGTTTCAAGGAAAATACATCCTTCGCAGGCCTCGGTCCTCTTCGCCAACTCGGCCGCTTCGCCTGCTTTGCCCGTTCGGGTCGCTCTGCCAGCTCGAGCAGCTTTGTCACTCGGGTTCCTCTGCCTTTAGGCTGCCTTGCTTTTCCCGCTTGACCACTAACTCGGTTGGCTACTCTGCCTGACCAACCACTCGACCTAGTTGCTGCTTGATTGCACTACCCGCTCAACTGCACTGCTCGGTCGGTCACTCGGTCTAATCTGTGACTCGATTGCCTTACCCACTTGGCTAATCTGCTACTTAGTTGCTTGGCCCTATCAGCCGCTTTGCTACTCGACCACTCGACCTGATCAGATGTTCGGTTGCTCTGCCTGATCTGTCGCTCTACGCGCTCAGCCGATCTGCCAGCTCGGTTGTACGACCTGCTCGGCCAATCTGCTTGCTCAATCGATCTGCCCACTTAGCCGAGCTACCTGCTCGGTCGCTGTGCCAACTCTACCACTTGGATGCTCTGTCTCACGGCCTACTCGACCAATCTGCTCACTCGATCATTTTGCTCGCTCAGCTACTGTATAGCCCACACCCAACACTTGGCAGAAATTAACTCCCATTGGTAGTCTGAGATTATCAGCTCAGGTTATCTCAACAGATAAGTTAAATTTAATTTGATGTAATTTAAATTCAGATAAATCCTTAAATCTCCGACAGATTGTTCAACATAACAATTACATAATTAAAATAGTTACAAAACTGTAACTATTACAAGATAAACTTATCATGATCATATAATTGACAAACCAGTTTAGGATTTAATGCACTTGAGAGAAGAAAATAACGTATGTTGAGCAGTATACTTGAGGGCAACTGAGCTATTTATATATGGTTGGTGGGGTGGGACGCCTTTTGGTCTTTTGATTTTTGATTTTTGGTCTTTCTAAATTAAGGATTTTGCATATAATTAATTAGATCATTTTACCTCTTAGAATCATATTAACAATGTAATCAACATTAAGTGATACGGCGCATGTTCGTGGGGTCGGTAAGATGATGTGGTTAGGAGTCAAGACCACAAGAGGGTCAAAAGTCAAGTCTCCATGGTCGGTCAGAAATCAAGAAGACGTGGAGAGAAGGGAGGTCAGAAGTCAAGCTTACATGGACAGGGTCGAAGTCTCAGCTGATGGGACGGTCAAAGGATGGGATTATAAGCCGGACAAGGACCAGCCCTGATAGCGGTAAAGGACCGGGCCCACGGGCCAGGTAGGGAAGTGCTAGTCATGGATAACAGCGGATAGAAGCAGGTCTGGACACAGACCTGGCGTGCAGGTCAGGACATACAAGCTAAGGATAATAAGTATGCAGAGGCAGGTCTAGACACAGACCTGGCGTGCAGGTCGGGAAGTGCTAGCCATGGATAACAGCGGATAGAAGCAGGTCTGGACACAGACCTGGCGTGCAGGTCGGGATATATAAGCCAAGGATAATAAGTATGTAGAGGCAGGTCTGGACACAGACCTGGCGTGCAGGTCGGGACATACAAGCCAAGGATAACAAGTATGCAGAGGCAGGTCTGAACACAGGCCTGGCATGCAGGTCGGGAAGTGCTAGCCATGGATAACAGCGGATAGAAGCAGGTCTGGACACAGACCTGGCGTGCAGGTCGGAACGTACAAACCAAGGATAACAGGTATACAGAGGCAGGTCGGGAAATAGGCCTGGCATGCAGGTCGGGAAGTGCCAACCATGGATAACAGCGGATAGAAGAAGGTCGGGACACAGACCTAGCGTGCAGGTCGGGAAGTGCCAGCCATGGATAATAGCGGGTAGAAGCAGGTCGGAACACAGACCTGGCGTATAGGTCGGAACGTACAAGCCAAGGATAACAGGTATACAGGCAGGTCTGGACACAGACCTGGCGTGCAGGTCAGGAAATGCCAGCCATGGATAACAGCGGATAGAAGCAGGTCGGGACACAGACTCGGCATGCAGGCGGGGACATGCAAGCCAGGGATAGGGGACAGAAGCAAGTCGAGATGCTGGGACAGAAGCAGGTTGGGATGCAAGCCTAGCGTACAGACCCAGCGTTCGGGCACTACAAGACAAATAAGCCAGGGAATCGTAACTGCTCGTCAGAAAATGTTAGAAAGCAATCAGCGTGTCAGGGAATATTCTTACAGTCGGGGCTCATTACCCCCTTTTGATTCCATCGCTAGCCTATGAAAAGGTGTCATGTGTCACTCACCACCAGACAAAGCCTGACAGCCGACATTCTTTGACACCCGTCAGACTCAAAAACTTCCATTGTAGTATAAAAAGGGATGCTTTGTCCCTTATGCAAGTATGCTCACTCGTCATATCTCACTAGTCTTTACTTTTCGTCTTTTCTCTGTGCTTTCTAGGGAAAAATTACTTGACTTGAGCGTCGGAGGGCTTGACCCGGGGACTTTTTCCCTGGTTTCTGGTCTCTAACGACTAATGGACTCGTCTAACTGTGCGCAGAGCCGCAGCGTCATTGTCCTGGACATCTTCCGTCGTCAGCCGCTTGTGTCAGCCTTTCCAAGGGGTGCTAGGTGGATCTGACTCTGCGGTGACTTTCCGTCAAATTCCAGTACATCAAGGCCCGCCTTCATTCGACTCAGCTTCCGGACGGGATCAAATTTGGCGTCGTCTGTGGGAACACAACAACCTGTTCCGGAACGTGAAGATGGAGGAGTCTGGCCGCATTAATGTTACTATGACTGCTGGTGAATACGAACTCTTCAAGGAGGCTAAGAGGTGAGCAGCCTCCGAGAAGCAAGCGACTGTCTCTAGACCGCATCAGGTTCCTGCTGAAGCTTCTAAGGAGCCCCTTCCTATTTTAGATCGGGGTTCTAAGAGAAACAACCTGAGGTATTTCCTCAGGTCCCTTATCGTGAGCCTGGCGTGGGGTATTACTAGCCAGAGCCCCAGGGCCATAGCCTCAAGAATGAGCAGCCTCAGGCCTCCATGGCTGAGAGTTCCTTGCCATGAGACTCGAAGAAAGGGAAGGCCCTTATCGTACCAGAGGTATTCTTGGAAGATCCGGATGAGAGAGTACCTTTCTCGGCCAGGTTCTTGAATGAAAGATTGCCTAAAGGCTACAGAGTTCCGTCAATCAGAGAGTATGACAGGAGCAAAGACCCGGAAGAGCACTTACGTAAGTTTAAAAATGCAACCCTGCTGCATCAATACAGTGATGCTGTTAAGTGTCGAGTTTTCTTGAACACCCTAGTTGGCTCGGCGTTAAAATGGTTTGATGGGCTACCTCAAGGATCCATCACTTGTTTCTTGGACTTCAAGACGGCCTTCCTGCGTCGATTTGCTAGTAGTAAGAAATATCAGAAGACAAATCATTGTCTCTTCACTCTGAAGCAAGGGTCGATCGAGCCCTTAAGAAGTTATATCAACCGTTTTAATCAAGTGGCTCAGGATGTCCCCACTGCCACTTCAGAGATTCTGATGAGTGTCTTTTCTCATGGATTGGGAGAAGGAGAATTCTTCAGAGATCTCATCAAAATTCTCGCTCGAAATTTTGATGAGATGGTGGAAAAAGCTGCCTGCTACATCAAAGTGGAAGAAGCACAAGCAGCTCAGAGGAAAGCCGAAAGACCACCTCCTTCCACCAATAAGCCGGAAAGAAGGGTGCCTCAGCCACCTCCTCAACTTCTGCCACGCGCCCGGGACACCAGACCTGCTTTTCATCCCGGGCTGGAGATCAGACCCGCTCCTCGAGTCGCAGCTGTGCATGCTCCCCGACTAGGACCATGGAACAATCGGTATTGCACTTATCATCGGTCTCGTACTCATGATACTGATCATTGTTTCCAGTTCACTCGAGATTCCAAGCAGGCTGCCGAGTTGGGTTTACCTCCGCCAGAGCTGGCCCCTCAGGTGATCAAGACGATGGAGGAGCAACGAGCTGCAGCCGGACAGGCCGGACAACCCTGCCCCGACCTAGCAGGACCCAGTACTCATCAACCTGGTCAGGGGAAAGAGCCAGAGGGATCGTGGGAAGCCGAGAATAGAGGCAATGCCGCCGTCAGAGAGATTGGCATGATCTATGGTGGGCTAACTGATGGAGATTCGGGAAGAGCGCGCAAGTCCCATGTGCGTCGCTTAGAGGTTCATGCCGTTAGATGCAGTCAAGAGCAGGCTGCTGGCCCTGTTATCAGCTTCGGGCCGGCAGACTTAGAAGGTCTAGAGCTACCTCATGATGATGCTCTTATCATCAAAGCTATCATCGCCAATAGCCGAGTAGCTCAGGTTTTCGTTGACACCGGGAGCTCGGTTAATATTCTATTCAGAACTGCATTTGAGGAGATGCAGATCGATGCCACTAAACTTCAGCCTGTGGCTACTTCTCTATATGGATTTACCGGCAACGAAGTGAAGCCGATGGGTCAGATTAAATTGGCCATATCCTTGGGCATCGAGCCGTTGGTGCGCACACGGAGGAGTACTTTCATAGTAGTGGATTCCCCCTCCTTGTATAACATCATCTTGGGAAGGCCCGCTCTGCATGAATTTAGGGCCGCTGTGTCGACCTTCCACCAGTAAATCAAGTTTCCTGTGGGCGAGCAGGTTGGTGAAGTTAAAGGCGAGCAAAGGGTCTCTCGCCGATGCTATATTGATATGGTCCGGGTGGAGGCTCAGAAAAATCAAAGAATGCAGGATGGGGGGAGTTCATGCTGTTCAGGAAGAGCCTTTGCCTGTGGCTGAAGAACCTATCCCCTGGGAGGAGGTGCAACTATACGCTGAGCGTCCTGAGAGTGTGACCCGCTTGGCCAGCAACCTTCCTTCTCCCCTCAAGGAATAGTTAGCTCAATGCTTGATTCGTAACCGAGACGTCTTCGCCTGGTCTACAGAAGAGTTACCCGGGGTCAAGCCGGAAATAGCCGAACATAAGTTGCATTTACTGCCGGACTCCCGACCTGTCAAGCAAAAGAAAAGAAACTTCTCAGCTGACCAGAACAAAATAATCAGAGCTGAGGTTGACCAGCTCAGGAAGACAGGCCACGCTAGAGAAGTACAGTTCCCATCCTGGCTCTCTAATGTAGTTCTAGTAAAGAAGCCCAACAATAAGTGGAGGGTGTGTATAGACTTCAGAGACCTCAACCGAGCTAGTTCCAAGGACTGCTATCCTCTGCCCCAGATCGATTAGATGGTGGATTCCACGGCCGGCTGCGAAAGGATCTGCATGCTGGACGCATACTAGGGGTATCATCAGATACCTTTAGCGAAGGAGGACCAAGAAAAGGTTAGCTTCATTACGGATGATGGTACTTTCTGTTATACTGTCATGCCCTTCGGTCTCAGGAACGCAGGAGCCACCTACCAAAGAATGATGGACAAAATCTTTCGGGAGCAGATTGGGCGCAATGTGGAGGTCTATTTGGATGATATACTCATCAAGTCCCCGCTAACCATGAACCTGATCAACGATGTAGAAGAAACATGCAGGACTCTCCGACAATATGGGCTGAAGCTGAACCCCTTGAAATGCCTGTTTGGAGCTAAGGGTGGAAAGTTCCTGGGTTATTTAGTGACAGAGCGGGGAATAGAAGCTAATCCAAAAAAAGTTTGGGCGCTAAGAGATATGCAGCCTCCTCAGAATTTGAAGGAAACTCAGAAGATGGTCGGCAGGATAACAACCCTGTCAAGATTCATTTCCAGATCTGCAGACCGGACTGCTCCTTTCTTCAAAGTGCTCAGGAAGGCCTCTAAATTCCAATGGGATGAAGACTGTACCCGAGCTTTTGAGGAGCTGAAGAAGTATTTGGAGACTTTACCATCTTTATTTAAGCCAGTTGTCAGGGAACCCTTATGGGTCTACCTATCTGCCACCCCCGAGGCCGTAGGGGCTGTGCTTGTTAAGGAACATGACAATGTACAATGGCCAATGTACTTCTTCAGCCATCTATTAAAAGGGGTCGAGTCTCGATACACGACCCTCGAGAAATTAGTTTATGGATTGGTCCTTATGGCTCGGCGGTTAAGACCCTATTTCCTATCGCATCCTATCATGGTTCTGACCAATAGCACCATGGGAAGAGCTCTAACTAATGTAGAAGTTGTAGGTCGGCTCATCAAGTGGGCAATGGAGCTGGGGGAGTACGATGTACAATATCAGCCGCGCACAGCCATTAAGGCGCAGGCCTTAGCAAATTTCTTAACAGAAATTTATCAGATCAACTCTGAAGAAACCTGGAAAGTTTATGTGGATGGATCTGCAAATCACTAAGGAAGTGTTGGTGCAGGAAGCATCCGACGATCGAACCCAAATTTTGATAATGGCAAAGGATTCAAAGTTAAGTCTTGTTGTTATCTAACATGTTGAATGAGTGTTTCAGGAAAGCCCTAACTGTGGTTAGGCAGGTGAAAACCCTAGGGGGTGGTAACCCTAGGTGGAGAAAAGTCCTAGCTGCGGTTAGGCAAAAGGAAAACCCTAGGGGGCGGTAACCCTAGGTCATAGGGGTAGTAACCCTATGCGGAAAGTCTTGGCAGGTTGATGGCTTCAGGCAAAAGTCCTAGGGGTGGTAACCCTAGGTGGAAAGTCCTGGTGTCGCGAACCAGGTGAAAGACTGGACTAGCCAGGAAGCGGATGTCCAACAGAAAGTTCGGAAGCGTCGAGTGCTGAGCAAAAGTCCAGTCGATATGCAGGATCGCACTGACAACAGGTAAATCTCCTGAGTGGAGTAGGTGAGGACGCGTTCCCCGTAGAGGGAACAGTAGGCGTCGGGTCGACCTAGGATTTCCGGTTGGAAACCCGAAGTCAGGCTCGGATAGTCTGGAGACTATCATTATCACTTCTATTATGCTTTATGTGCTAACTTTGTGATGCAGGGTATATTTGGGATTAATGTATCTTGCAGGGACCAAAGTGCAAAGATTAACCTCGGATGAATAGTGTCCGAGGCGCCTCCATGGAGCTTGGAGGCGCCTCGGGTGCAAAAGCTGACCTGACCGCGAAGCAAGGCTGAAGGCGCCTCGGTTGGCTATGGAGGCACCTTGGAAGACGCCTTGGAAGGCGCCTTGAAGACCTATGAAGGCGCCTTCAAGGTGATAAGGCGCAGAATGGTCAGCGCTCATCTGCACAGTGGACTCGGAGCTATGGAGGCGCCTTTGGAGGCTTTCAAGGCGCCTTGGATGCCCTTTATAAGGGGTCTTCGAGCAGCAGTGAAAAAAAATGAACTCCAAGCAATCCTTACGCTACAAGCTGCTCTAGAAACGCCCAGAAGTGCTGTTACAAGTCCCCGACAACCCGGAGCTTCAGATTCTGCTACTTTATTGTTGTCGGTATAATTTGTTTTAGTTCTTTCAATTGTAATATCTTATTGTACATTTTACGAGCTTATAGTTGTTGCCCACGGAAAGCGATCAAGGATCGCGGGCCTTCGAGTAGGAGTCGCCTTAGGCTCCGAACGAAGTAAAATCTCTCGTGTATCTCTGTGTGTGTTTGTTTACTTTTCGCTGCGTTACTTCTCCGATAGTTTTTTACGATTCCGATACGAACGAAATAGCCGCGAGCGCTATTCACCCCCCCCCCCCCCCCCCCGCTAGCGCGGTCTCGATCCAACAATTGGTATCAGAGCTCGGACTACCAGAAGGTTTAACCGCCGACTGTGCAAAAGAGCTATGGTCTGATTGAGTCATGTGGATACAATATTGACCTCGAACAAAGAAAGTGGGGGCTCCTATGTTCGGATCAAGAGGACCAGACACCAGGCAGGAAGTGCTAGTTGCGACTAGGCAAGGAAGTCCTAGTAGGTCGGGTGGACCGAGGGGCAGGAAGACCTGGTGGGTCGAGGATCGGACGTGGGAAGCCTATATATGGTCCTTTGTTTGAGGGGGGGGGGATTGTTGGGGTTGCAAGGTTGCAAACATAGTCCCATATTGGAAACACATGGGAAAGATCATGGGTTTATAAGAGAAAAGTTATCTCCATTGGCATGAGGCCTTTTGGGGAGAGCTCAAGAGCAAAACCATGAGGGCTTAGACCCAAAGTGGACAATATCATGTCATTGTGGAGATATCTAAATTCTTTTCGATCCTACAATTAGTATCAGAGCGGGTACGCCTTTCGTTTTTTCCCTCCAAAACTGTTTTTGAAAAATTAATTTTCATCTTTTCACCATTAGTTGGAATTAACGAAATATTGCGTTTTCAAAAATTTGTGGTAATATTTTTTTAATAATATTTTATTATTTTTTCTCGAAATTCCTGAATTACTATCTTTATTTCTCTCCCGCACTACTAATTCAAGATTAAGTCTTGGAACAAGTTTTATTGTGTTTATTTTTACGAGATTGTCTTTCTAAAATGGCCCATCATGAAGGCTACAACACTGCACGCCCACCGCTCTTCTCCGGAGATGATTTCAGAGATTGGAAGGGTCGGATGGAGGCGTATCTCTAGACTCACTTTGAAGTCTGGATGATCGTCAAAACCGGGGTTCAACTACCAACTGGCGGCGCCGGCAAGCCACTACCGTACAAGAACTGGGATGCGAACCTTATCAAAAAGGTAGAAGCAAACGCAAAAGCAACGTATACACTTCAGTGTGGCTTAACTAATAAGGAGTTAAATCGCGCCGGCCCATTCTCAAGCGCCAAGGAGCTGTGGGAGAATCTGATTGAGCTACACGAAGGTATTCTTGATACGAAAATAGGTAAGCATGTTTTAATAAACAAATTAGTTGAGCAGACTAATGCTATTCCGGCCGAGGAAGGTGTTGCGTTATTTACAGGAACAAGCAAGAAGAAGAAAGCACTGAAGGCAGCATGGTGCGAGTCATCAGATGAATCCGAATCGAACGAAGAAGAGCAAGCGAGCCTTCTCGCTCTACCAGTACTAGCACATGTTGTTAAAACCGAGTCCGAGTTCGAGCCCGATTCAGAAACTGAGAGCGAATCAGACACCGAGTCCGAGCGAAGCCACGGATCCGTATCCGTTTCTGAAGGACCCAAAACCACTGTAAGTGCTCTAATTTCTAGTATTAGCTTAGATGATTCAGAAAATTTAATTCCTTACTTATTAAAGAAGTTGGCTAAATCCAACGTCCGGGTTAAGTCGCTCCAAAAGGAGGTAACAACCCTTAAGGAAGCGACTGACTTGAGTGCTTTAACTGAGCCAGTTCAAATTGGAAGTTCGACTCAAGTCCAACAACTTGAGGAAGAAAATTTTAATTTGAAAACTCAGATTAAAGAACTCAAAGACACGTTGGAACGATTCACCTTGGGTTCCAAGAATTTGGATCTAATTCTTGGAAAACAGCGAGTCATTTACAACAAATCCGGACTTGGATTTAAGACCAAAACAAAATATAAATCATATCTGTCTCTAGTTAATAGAAACAATAGAAACATAATTCAAGCATGGGTCCCCAAGTCCAAATTGATTAATCAAGTTGGACTTGGTCAATACTGGGTCCCGAAGGATCAAATATACTACCTCGATAGGCCATATCGAGACTATGATCCAGGGGGAGTTAACAGAAAAACCATTAAAATTAAATGAAATTAAATTATAAATTCAAAATTCAAAATTCAAAATCAAATTAAATATTCGAAATTAAATTATAAATTCAAAATTCAAAATCAAATTAAAATTTCGAAATTAAATTACAAATTCAAAATAATTCGAATTCAAATATAGATGGAGGATCCAGAATAGCTGGCACCCCCAAACTGAACTACCCGACTGGGTAACTGAACTTAATGTACCAGAAATGGGTAAACAAGAGTAGACTACCCGGCAGGGTAATTAAGGTTAGATTAAAACAGGCTAGGTTTAACTTGATCCACAGTACTGGTGAAATTTTTTGGATGATAGCACGTTAGGGAAGCTTGGGCATCGCATGTCTAGGAAGATATAGCTTCGACCTGGTGCATTTGACCAAGTGGAATTAACCGAAGCTACCCTTAAATGAATCCTAACTAGTTAGACCAAGGTTTAGTATTAAGTTCAATGGGTAGGACTATTTGGAAAACCTCGAAGGCATGGTTACTTTAATGAGTTCCTTGTGACTCACCATAGCCCAGAAGTTTATCCAAAGAATGCTTACTTGTTGAACCCAAAGCTAAACCTGAATCTAACACAAAGTTAAACCAAACCCTTAAATTGAACCTCATTTCATCTCACTAAAATTATAGGATTCCCTGATTGAAAATTTAGATCGGGTGAGATGACTAAGTAATTAAAATCAAACTGATAATTAATTCAAATACAAATTTAAAAATCATTTCAAAATTATTTAAAATTCTTTTCAAAATCTTTTCAAAATTATTTAAAATTATTTTCAAAATTAATTTCAAAATTACATAAAAATCTTTTCAAAATTATTTAAAAAGCTTTTCCAAAACAATTTCAAAATTATTTAAAAATCTTTTCAAAATCAATTACAAAATTATTTAAAAATATTTTCAAAATTAATTTCAAAATTACTTAAAATTCTTTTCAAAATCTTTTCAAAATTATTTAAAATTCTTTTCAAAATCTTTTCAAAATTACTTAAAATTCTTTTCAAAATCTTTTCAAAATTATTTAAAAAACTTTTCCAAATTAATTTCAAAATTATTTAAAAATCTTTTCAAAATTATTTAAAAAACTTTTCAAAATCTTTTCAAAATTATTTAAAAATCTTTTCAAAATCTTTTCAAAATTATTTAAAAATCTTTTCCAAATCAATTTCAAAATTATTTAAAAATCTTTTAAAAATCATTTTAAAATTATTTAAAATTCTTTTCAAAATGTTTTAAAAATTATTTAAAATTCTTTTCAAAATCTTTTCAAAATCTTTTCAAAATTATTTAAAATTCTTTTCAAAATGTTTTCAAAATTATTTAAAAATCTTTTCAAAATTAATTTCAAAATTATTTAAAAATCTTTTCAAAATTACTTAAAAATCTTTTCAAAATATTTTCAAAATTATTTAAAAATATTTTCAAAATTAATTTCAAAATTACTTAAAAATCTTTTCAAAATTATTTAAAAACCTTTTCCAAATCAATTTCAAATTATTTAAAAATCTTTTCAAAATTACTTAAAAATCTTTTCAAAATTATTTTAAAATCTTTTCAAAATTATTTAAAAATCTTTTCAAAATTATTTTAAAATCTTTTCAAAATTAATTTCAAAATTATTTAAAATTCTTTTCAAAAGTACTTAAAAATCTTTTCAAAATCTTTTCAAAATTATTTAAAAATCTTTTCCCAATCAATTTCAAAATTATTTAAAAATATTTTCAAAATTAATTTTAAAATTATTTAAAAATCTTTTAAAAAATCATTTCAAAATTATTTAAATATTTTCAAAATTAATTTCAAAATTATTTAAAAATCTTTTAAAAAATCATTTCAAAATTATTTAAATATTTTCAAAATTAATTTCAAAATTATTTAAAAATCTTTTAAAAAATCATTTCAAAATTATTTAAAAATATTTTCAAAATTAATTTCAAAAATATTTAAAAAATATTTTAAAAAATCATTTCAAAATTATTTAAAAATATTTTCAAAATTAATTTCAAAATTATTTAAAAATATTTTAAAAAATGAATTTCAAAATTATTTAAAAATATTTTCAAAATTAATTTCAAAATTATTTAAAAATCAATTTCAAAATTATTTAAAAATATTTTAAAAAATCAATTTCAAAATTATTTAAAAATCAATTTCAAAATTATTTAAAAATCATTTCAAAATTATTTAAAAATCCTTTCAAAATCAATTTCAAAATTAGATTTTTAAAATCATTTCAAAATTATTTAAAAATCTTTTCAAAATCAATTTCAAAATTATTTAAAAATCTTTTCAAAATTATTTAAAATTCTTTTCAAAATCTTTTCAAAATTATTTTAAAAAATTTTCAAAATCATTTCAAAATTATTTAAAAATCTTTTAAAAATCAATTTCAAAATTATTTAAAAATCATTTCAAAATTATTTAAAAATCCTTTCAAAATCAATTTCAAAATTAGATTTTTAAAATCATTTCAAAATTATTTAAAAATCTTTTCAAAATCAATTTCAAAATTATTTAAAAATCATTTCAAAATTATTTAAAATTCTTTTAAAATCTTTTCAAAATTATTTAAAAATCTTTTCCAAATCAATTTCAAAATTATTTTAAAATCTTTTAAAAAATCATTTCAAAATTATTTAAAAATATTTTCACAATTAATTTCAAAATTATTTAAAAATATTTTCAAAATTAATTTCAAAATTATTTAAAAATCTTTTAAAAAATCAATTTCAAAATTATTTAAAAATCTTTTTAAAAATTAATTTCAAAATTATTTAAAAATATTATCAAAATTAATTTCAAAATTATTTAAAAATCAATTTCAAAATTATTTAAAAATATTATCAAAATTAATTTCAAAATTATTTAAAAATCAATTTCAAAATTATTTAAAAATCATTTCAAAATTATTTAAAAATCATTTCAAAATTATTTAAAAATCCTTTCAAAATCTATTTCAAAATTAGATTTTTAAAATCATTTCAAAATTATTTAAAAATATTTTCAAAATCAATTTCAAAATTATTTAAAAATCATTTCAAAATTATTTAAAAATCTTTTCAAAATCAATTTCAAAATTATTTAAAAATCTTTTCAAAATCATTTCAAAATTATTTAGAAATCTTTTGAAAAATCATTTCAAAATCATTTTAAATCTTTTCATAATTTAATGTCAAAATCATTTTAAAATCTTTTCAAAACTTAATTTCAAAAATATTTTAAAAATCTTTAAAAAAAATTTTGAAATTCAAAACTTATGTTTTATATCAACTGCAAAGTAAACTCCATCTCACACTCACTCATATGCTAAACATGCTTGTTAATCTAGAATGAGTGAGATGGAAAGATAGGAAAATAATTTATTTTGCTCTCATGCTTGGACTCCTGAACTCAAAGAATTTATTAAAAGACATTAATTAAGGGGGAGTGATTTTGAGTTGGTTTTAAAATTAGTTTTTCTTTAAAATAAAATTTTGACTTGACCTCAAAATTAAAAACTATTTTTACTTATCTTCAAAAATTCAGGTTTTTTTTAACTTAACTTTAAAATTAAAAATATTTATGACCTGACTTTTAAATTACAACTCTTCTAGAATGTTTTCAAAGCCTAGTACTTAATCAAGTCTTCTTTAACTAAGCTTAGTTAGACTATACTCTAAACTTAACTATTTGGCAAGAAGTTCTCTCAAGGCAATCATTTTTAAACTGAATATTTAACTAAGTATTTTCAAATCTAGCTAAGTACTTTTTAAAGTTTTCAAAAGTAAAAATCTTAGCTAAACTCCCTCTTTAAAAACTAAGAATCTAAAGAGTTGTGATATCACTTAGTTACTTGTTAAAGACAAAAATAACCTTATCTTAGCTAAAAGTATCTCTCAAACTAAAGGAAATGGAAATATTAAGATTAAGATTACTTGTACTTTAGGGCTCTGATACCTGATCAACACCAATTAGACATGCTTGGACTTAAGGACCAACTAAATAAATAACCTAAAATATTAGCTACTCTCTCTCTTCAACCTAAAAATTAACAAGTTCTTTTTCAAAAATAAGTATTCAAAATTAAGCTAAGTCCCTTTTCACTTAAGCTATATTTTCAAAATTCAATGTTTGCAAAAGTCTTAGCTAAGTGATTCAAAGAGCAACTTTCTCAAACTTAGCCACCTTTATAAATATTCCTTTTTAACTTAGGAGAAAAATATTCCTTGTTAAGCCCTCTTTCTCCCTTAACTAACAACTTTTCAGTAAAATTTTATTATAAGTGTTACACAAGCATTTTTTTTTCAGAGACTAAATCTGTTTTTTCTAAAAAACTTAAAACTTGTCTTCAACTGGCGTATTTTTTTGATATATGGCAAAGGGGGAGAGTAGAAAATTCAAAAAGTAAAAAATGTTGCTTTTGTTAAGGGGGAGAGTAGAAAATTCAAAAGTAAAAAATTCAAAAAGAAAGCCTTTTATTAAGGGGGAGCGTCACAAAGGTTAAGTGTTAGCTTAAGTTATGCGTTTATTTGAATTTATATACTTAAGCTTGATCACTTAAAATCTTTTAATATATCTTATACATTTGTTTTACTTAACTTTGAATTTGGGTTGGCATAATCAAAAAGGGGGAGATTGTTGGTGCAGGAAGCATCCGACGATCGAACCCAAGTTTTGATAATGGCAAAGGGTTCAAAGTTAAGTCTTGTTGTTATCTAACATGTTGAATGAGTGTTTCAGGAAAGCCCTAACTGCGGTTAGGCAGGTGAAAACCCTAGGGGGTGGTAACCCTAGGTGGAGAAAAGTCCTAGCTGCGGTTAGGCAAAAGGAAAACCCTAGGGGGTGGTAACCCTAGGTCATAGGGGGTGGTAACCCTATGCGGAAAGTCTTGGCAGGTCGATGGCTTCAGGCAAAAGTCCTAGGGGGTGGTAACCCTAGGTGGAAAGTCCTGGTGTCGCGAACCAGGTGAAAGACTGGACTAGCCGGGAAGCGGATGCCCAGCAGAAAGTCCGAAAGCGTCGAGTGCTAAGAAAAAGTCCAGTCGATTTGGAGGATCGCACTAGCAACAGGTAAATCTCCTGAGTGGAGTAGGTGAGGACGCGTTCCCCGTAGAGGGAACAGTAGGCGTCGGGTCGACCTAGGGTTTTCGGTTGGAAACCCGAAGTCAGGCTCGGATAGTCCGGAGACTATCATTATCACTTCTATTATGCTTTATGTGCTAACTTTGTGCTGCAGAGTATATTTGGGATTAATGTATCTTGCAGGGACCAAAGTGTAAAGATTAACCTCGGATGAACAGTGTCCGAGGCGCCTCCATGGAGCTTGGAGGCGCCTCTGGTGCAAAAGCTGACCTGGCCGCGAAGCAGGGCTGAAGGCACCTCGGTTGGCTATGGAGGCGCCTTGAAGACCTATGAAGGCACCTTCAAGGTGATAAGGCGCAGAATGGTCAGCGCTCATCTGCACGGTGGACTCGGAGCTATGGAGGCGCCTTCGGAGGCTTTCAAGGCGCCTTGGATGCCCTTTATAAGGGGTCTTCGAGCAGCAGTGAAAAAAAACGAACTCCAAGCAATCCTTACGCTACAAGCTGCTCTAGAAACGCCCAGAAGTGCTGTTACAAGTCCCCGACAACCCGGAGCTTCAGATTCTACTACTTTATTGTTGTCGGTATAATTTGTTTTAGTTCTTTCAATTGTAATATCTTATTGTACATTTTACGAGCTTATAGTTGTTGCCCACGGAAAGCGATTAAGGATCGCGGGCCTTCGAGTAGGAGTCGCCTTAGGCTCCGAACGAAGTAAAATCTCTCGTGTCTCTCTGTGTGTGTTTGTTTACTTTTCGCTGCGTTACTTCTCCGATATTTTTTTACGATTCCGATACGAACGAAATAGCCACGAGCGCTATTCACCCCCCCCCCCCCCCCCCCCCCCCCCCCCCCCCCCCCCCCCCCCCCCCCCCCCCCCCACCTCAATATCTCCCCAAGGGGATATACTCCAACTGCTGTTCGATTGAACTTCCGAGTCACTAACAATGAGGCAGAATATGAGGCTTTGTTGGCAGGATTGCAAGCAGCCCGACACGTAGGGGCAACTCGGGTGATCATTTATTCAGATTCCCAGCTGGTAACTCAGCAGGTAGCCGGCAACTTTACGATAAATTGTAATAAATTACAAGTATACCAGGAAGTTTATGAGAAGATGAAAGAGGAATTTGCAGAAGTTACATTAACCAAAATCTCCAGGGCGGAGAATGAGAAGGCAGACGAGCTAGCAAAGATGGCCAATTCCTTAACTACTTGGGTATTGAACCGGTCAACGGCACAAACTTTTATTATAGCTCAGATAGATCTGCAAAACAATAAAGAAGCAACTATTGATTGGCGGGCGCCCATGATCAACTATCTTAAGCAAGGTATCTTACCAACCGACCCAGAAGAATTACGGCTGGTTAGAAAGTAAGCCCATGCTTATGTCATGTTAGGGGATCAGCTCTATAAGAGGTCCTTCTCTAGACCCTTACTCAAATGCTTGGATATGGAGGAGGCCGACCAGGCCTTGCGAGAAATACATCTGGGCTGCTGTGGCAATCATGTAGGCGGTCGGACATTGTCTCGCAAGGTGCTCCTGGCCGGGTATTTCTGGCCTACTTTATAGAGGGATGCCCACAAGCTGGTAAATACTTGTTTGTCCTGCCAGAAACATCAAACTTTAACACATCGACCGACAGATCTATTAAAAACATCTATAGTCTCATGTCCTTTCGATCAGTGGGGCATGGACATTGTGGGACCATTTCCGATAGCGTCAGGTCAGAGACGTTTTTTATTGGTGGCAGTAGATTATTTTTCTAAGTGGGTGGAAGCAGAGGCCCTGGCCAGGATCATAGAAGATGCAGTCATTCAATTTCTATAGAAGAATATTCTCTGCAGGTTCGGTATTCCTCATAAACTGGTGTCGGACAATGGAAGGTAATTTCAAGGGCAGAGAATCCAGGTCTGGTACAAGGGGTTTGGCATAACGCAAGCCTTCACTTCAGTAGCATATCCACAAAGTAATGGTCAGACTGAGGTAGTCAACCGAGAAATAGTATGAGGTCTGAAGGTTAAGCTGGATCATGTGGGAGGTAACTGGGTGGAGGAATTGTCAAGCATCCTGTGAGCTTATTGTACAACACCTCGAGAAAGTACGGGTCTGACACCATTTCATCTGGTCTATGGAAATGAAGCAGTTGCACCCATAGAAATCGGAGTGCTATCAGTCAGAAGGACTTTATACGATGAAGGAAACGCAGAGCGGCGGTTGGCTGAATTGGATATCATTAGTGAAACCCATGACAGGACGGCAGCTCGGCTGGAGGCCTATCGACAAAGAATGAGGCAAAACTATAACAGAAGAGTGATTCCTTGATTCTTCGGGGAAGGAGACCTGGTTTGGAAGCAAGTTAAGCTTGTGAGGGATGTGGCCAAGTTAGCACCGCAATGGGATGGACCCTACAAAGTTGTCAAGAAGTTGGTATCCGGAGCTTACTACTTGCAGGATAATCAGGGCAAAAGGTTAGATAGGCCTTGGAGTGCTAATTACTTGCGGCCATATCGAGTTTAAAGAATCATATAAAAAAAAGAAAAAACTGAGCAGATAGATGTTCGACAGGTCAGGATATCAGGTTGGGACCAGACCAAATGTCATTAGTGGAAGCTGTATATCTTAATATTTCTTTCAATAGACTAAGAAATGTTAGCAAAGTAAACTTCAAAGGGCAAATGGATGTGCATTAAGAAAAGAAATGAAGTATTTCACAGAAAGTCTTTAAATTACAAGCAGTGAATAAGAATCATTGGAGAGGAGCAAAAATCTCATCCGGAATCTCCTTGAGGATCCGGTCATAGTCTAAAAATTCAGGAGGAGGGGCTGACTTCAAGTAACCTTGTTCATAAAGTTGGCGCAGAGCCCCGACCGCACCATAAATAACAGAAGTGGAGAAACGTTGCTCTGCTTGTGTGCAAAATTCTGGTGATCGCAGATATAAAGCGCGACTCTGTTGACAGCGGTCATTCTCTCCTTCTTTATAGATGACTAGGGCTGTAGATACTCCCTCAGTAGTGGTTCGGGCCTGAGCCAGTTCAGTCCGATCTGTCAATAGTTCTGCTGCTTGGGATGTTAATTGGGCTTCCTGGGATTTTAATTTCTTGCCCTTCTACTGTGCTAAAGTTTCAGCAGCTCTCAGCTTTTGGGTCAACTGATCAATAGCCCGCTGATGATCTAAAGCTTGTTGGTCTATGCGTTGTTGGTGCACAACATCGACTTGCCTTTTTTCTTCCTTAAGACTCTTAAGCTCTCGGTTAGATATCGACAAGGATACTTCGCTCTCAGGGTGTGACTAGCCTGCGCAGGGTTATTTAATTGTAACTCTAGCTCGGTAACCTTGTCCTGTAGCATCTTGTTTTGATGATGAACAACATGGAAAGATTGGTTAATTGTCAGGGACTCTGCACAGGCCTGGGACATAAAAGAAACATCTGATAAGAATGGAGATGATAATAACGGTAGTAATTGATCAGGGAGACTTACTTTGATATACAACTCTGAAAATCTCTCCATCTGGGCAAGGGGTGACAAGTGTTCCATCTGCTGTATACTTTCTTCCCACAAAGTGGCCAAACGACCTTTCATGGTGAAGGAGCTGGTGGGAACATCTCGTCGGGACCTTAACCCCGCTTCAGAAGGGGTAGTAGTACGATAATGATGATGAACCGGTGATGAAGGTTGTGAAGGCCCTGCAGTTGATCCAGAAGGTCCTGCAGCTGATCCAGAAGGCCCAGCTGCCGACCCAGAAGGAGCTGGGGGGTACCGGAGACTGCTCGGGCGGTGAGGTAGCCGGTGAAGGGCGATGCGAGGGGCCAGTCTCGACGTTCTGGTGTTGTTGTGAGGTAGGAGGTTGAGCTGGTGGAGAAGGTTGAGCTGGCGGAGGCTCAACTGGAATCGGGAAGGGATTAGGCGGAACATCGGACGGGCTCGGGATGGTAGTAGGAGTGGCAAAAAGAGGCGAAGAGGTGGTTGCAACAGGAGGTGAAGAAGAAGAGATAGTGGAAGGGCCCGAGTCTGGCACAAGACGAGGGGCTCGGCGTCGAAGTCTCTGAGCCAATGGCTGGCCATCCGAATCAGAATCATCGGAAGGCGGTCGAGCCCTGCGTCTAGAGGAAGAAGGGGCATCCTGGCTCAGGCGGTCATTTGCGGAGCGGGCCTGGCGAGCTGCTTTAAAAGCTTCTCTGAAAGTAGGGCTTGCATGGGGGACATTGGCGAATCTTCGACCGAGGCCGCGACCAGGGATATAAATCGGTCGGGGAGGATTAATAGATTGAAGAGGTGTCGGGGTGGCTGGCCGGGTTGTAGCGGCAGGTCGGGGATGAACAGTAGTCATAGCCCGGGGACTAACAGGGCCAGCAGGCCGAGGTGGACTCGCAGTCCTGGGACGAGTGGGACGAGCGAAGGAGGCCAGTCGGACAATGGAAGATCCTCTACAAGAAGGATGAGGTGAGATATTTGAAGGGGAAGTCCCACCTACAGAGGTCGAAGACGAATGGGGTAGTGATCTTCGTTGTAAAATGACTCGGCCACGCCTCATTATTTCCATGTCACTCAGAGGAAGAGGCTGAACCTCCGAAGTGCGGGTTAAGACTTCAGCTGTACAAGATAGAGTAGGAAGTTAGCTACATTAAGAAAAACAAAATGCTTATGAAGTGGTAATAGAACGGAAAGAAAAGCTTACCCAAGGAACGAGGCGTCTCAGGAGTAAAATAACTCAGGCGGAAATAGGATAACAATTCCTCATATAATAGACGCGTCAAGTTCAGCTGCCAGCCGGCTAAACGAGACGAAGCTTCTATGTAAGAGGTATCAAGATGAAATTCCCCTAGTTCTGGTGATGGGGGAAGCAACGATTGCCATCGCAAGGGCCACTCCACCTCATGAGGAAAGCTAATGAAGAAAAGTTTATTCCTCCAGTTCGGGTCAGAAGGCGGTAGGGATGAGAAAAAAGCAGTTCGAAGATGAGGCTGAAAGCGGAATGTGCCCTCTTCCTGGCACCGGAGGGTGAAGAAGCAGTGGAATAAATGGGCAGACTAGGACAACTCGCATACATCACAAAGCACTACAAATCCACAGAGGATCCTTATGGAATTCAGCATCAGTTGTCCCAGGGGAATTCTGAAGTGGCGACACACGTCAGAAAAGAAGGGGTGGAGGGGAAGACAAAGTCCAACCACAAATTGCTCTGAAAAGAAGGTGCAATATCCGTCAGGAGGATTGAAGAATTGGTGCACTCCAGTAGGGATGACCACGTGTACGTCATCCCCAACTCCATGGGTATATCGCAGGTCATCCCGATCCATTTCATTGAAAGTGGATGAACCAGGGTAGTACATAGCTGCCAGAGAAGAAAGAAAAGATGGGGATGCCATGAGGAAAGAAACACAGGAAGGAAAGATCTAGAGGGAAGCTATTAATGCAAAAGCAAAGACTCAGGAGCAATAAGGGATTCAAGCGGGAAGGAAGAAGAAGACGAGAAAAGTCTGGAGGCAAGGCTAGAGGAGATTATTTATAGCCGCTGGGCAGAGGGGCAATTTCGTCAGATATCATCCACCGGCTCATAATAATTGGTGGGAGCAAAAGAGAACCGAAGGATTTTCTTTGAAAATAACGCCCAAGGGTATATTTGGAAAAGTATCGGTGCGAAGTACGAGGAGACGAATCTCGAGAAAAGACACAATAGTTGTCATCGCTTTCCCAGTCGGGGTACCCTCACTTTCCCGGTCTGGGCTTAACTCTCAACTTCCCGGTCTGACCTGGTCTGAAGTTATCCTGACCTAGATTACAAGGGAAAGAACAGATCAGGGGGCAGGGCCGAGCCAGGGCGGTCAGCAGAGAAAGACAAGCTAAGCAGTTCGGGATATAAGCGCAGACCAAGGCGATTTATTAGGCTAAGTTGAGCGGTCAGCAGAAAAAGGTAAGGAAAGCAGGTCGGGATAAAAAAGGGATTCCAGACCGGGGTCAGATAAGACTTAAACTAGAAGGCCAAAGCCCGCGTTCGCAAGGTTATGGGTCGTATCAGTCAGAAAATATACGAGACAACTGATAAGAGGAGGAACATACTATAAGAAAGTTGATACACTATATAGAAAATCGAAAGCCAGCGGTCATGTCATATCACCATATCATAAGAAGGGTCAATGGACCAAAGCAGATTCAAGTATGAAATTACATAACAAACAGTGGGAGTGAAAGTTTGACAGCTTCATGTTTACATTAAAAGTTAACATATATAGAACCACATCAAGGATCATTGTCAGCAGGAGGCACAGGGGGCCAAGAGCAGCGTCAGCAGGAGGCTCAAGGAGGAGGAATAAGTCGTCATCATCTTTGAAGGTAGGGAGTGCCCCGTCCGGGAGCTCGTTCATTAGGCGGGAAGTATCTAAGAAATCTTCTGAGGGGGCAGCGCGAAGCAGATCTTACTCAAACATTTGTCGAGCCCCGCCGGCCGCACCACAGCATAGCATGAGATTCATTAAACCTCCGATTTTCCTCAAGAAGAAGGGGGAGGAGACATAAGCTTGCCTGTATGCTCGTAGACGACCCACTTCTCCCGCCTGGTAATCTGTCAACTCTGCCCGGGCCTTCTCCGTAGCAGCTATGGCCTTCTCCGTGTCAGCTCTGGCCAAAGTCAAATCTTGTTGACCCTGGAAACATTCTCTTGAGCTTTCAAAAGGTCGGCTTGCATTGATTTAAGGGTCTCTTGGCTGGCTTCCCACTGGCTGTGAAGGGCCTTCTCCTGGTCTGAACTGGAAGCCAGTTGACCCTGAACATCTGTTAAAGTCTTCTGAAGAGCCTCCCGGATTTCCTGCAGACTCGCCAACCAGGCGTCCTTTTCATCCAGCTCAACTACCAGCGAGCGGCGCCTTTCCGCTTCAGAAGCTAGTCTAGACTCGCTTGTCCTCAGAGCCGCTTCCAAAGTCTTAATTTTGTCAAAAGCTGCATGAGAAATGTTGCGGGCGGACTCTACGGACTCTCCAATCAATCGGAGATAACTCGCTAAGTCCCCGGGAGTCGGGTTAGGGGGATCGCGGGGAGTTAGCGGCAGTTCCAATTCCTGGAGATGAGCCTTTAACACTTCGTTCTCCTTCTGCAAGTGATAGGCGTATTGAATGGCACTTAAGTTGGCGAAGCAGGCCTGTGTCAGATATAGGAAGAAAGATTATAAGAGATTCCAGCAGAGGAGCCTTGATACAAGAAAACTTACGGAAACCATCTGGCGAGCAGCTTGATCCAGGCCCTCCATCGGAGGATTCTTCCAAAACTTCCGATTGCCTGATCGCCAGGACATCGCTGAATCGCCCTCTAGTTCAACCAGGGCAACCGGGGGAGGAGCCTTTTCTGTAGTTTCTTCGGCGGCGTGGGACTCTGCGGAAGAAGGCAAGCGCCAAGAGTCAGTAAAGATATACTTCTTGTGACTTTTCCTCCGATATCGAGGAGTAGAGTCCGGAGCAGCTAAGGGAAGGGAGGCAGATAGGGTTGCTGAACTCCCGGGCTGGTCCAGTAAGGGAAGGGGTAGCTGCCCGTGAGAGGAGGCCTGAGCGGGAAAAGAGGCCTGCTCGGGAGTTATAGCCCGATTGGGTGTTGGGATTGATGTTCGTGGCGACAGAATGGGAACCTCTGGCCCCAGGGTCGTCTCCCGGTCGGGAGCATCAGTCTTGGCCCCTGAAGATTGAGAGACGGTGGATGAGCGATGGCCAGAAGGAAGCGGTGGAGGTGATGCCTGAGTCGCTAGAATAACCTTCTTCCTCTAGCGCTGGAGTCGTAGACGTTTGGCTGGAGGGGGAGACACGGCTTGTTCTTCCTCGACCTGCTCTACAGTGGCCAGGTCTTCTACAGGAGCCACATTCGAGGGGAAAGCCGAGGAAGCTTTCTCCTGGGCTGGTGCTGGGGGAGCACATTGAGGCGGATGGGACGGATTGCGAGGCAAAAGGGGCAGACCGGGAAGAGGTCGCCAAGCCCTCCTTAAGCTCCGCACTTAAAACTCTCAAAACGGAGAAAGATTGACGTTTTACATCTGAAGAATATGCTTGGAGCATGGCAGCCTCTGCAAAGGGAAAGAAAGATACCTTAGTTAGCGAAGATTAGCAAAGGGGAAAACGGGGTCTTACCTAATGGAGCCCCTATCTCCGCCTGAACGGGGCCGAGCCCAAACAAATACAAAAAGCCTTCCAACAGTAATACAGAAAAGCAAATGCTCACGCCTTGAAGTTTTTCTGAAGCGGCATTGCAGGAAGGCTGATGCTGATGTACAGGGAGGTTGGAAGGGATGTCAGAGCACCACTGGGTTGGCTCGACCAAGGGGTCAGGTGATCTAATAAAGAAGAAACAAGACTTCCATCCCTTGTTGGAAGAAGGCATGTCAGAAAAAAATTTATAACCAGGCTTAGCCTGTACCATAAACACTCTCGATTTCGAGCGTTTGAAAGAGTAAAAATGATGAAATAGTTGGACGATCAGTGGAATTTGGTATATGCGACATAGAATGACAGTACTGTATACGACTCTAAAGAAGTTGGAAGCAAATTGAGAGATGCAGATGCCGAAGTATTGGCTCAGGGATGCAATGAAGGGATGGATGGGAAAACGAAGGCCTCCTAAAATTTGGTCTCTAAAAACGGTCATGAAGCCTTCCGGAGGGTTGGCGGGGTGTTCATGGGGTGTAGGAACTCTGAGTTCATAAGCATCACTAAGTTGCAGGTCAGACCGAATCACAGATAGGTCATGATCATCTATATCAGAAATGAAGCACGAATACCAAAGGGTGGTCTTACCGTCAGCCATTATCAAGGTAAGGGAGGTTGGAGAAGGAGTCAGTCGAGAAGAAGAAGAACATCAAGTGTGAAGAGTCTAGAAAGGGAAGAGCCGATACACCAGAGATAGCGAAGCAGCAAGAAGAAGAAGGCAGTCGAAACGCTCAAGGCAACGACTGCGGACTGCCTTTAGGGTTTATAAAGGGAGTTCTCCTAGGGAATATCGAAAAGAGGTGTCGAGTATCTTTTTGGGTGAAGCGCCTAAAGCCGTCCGATCGCAGAGGAACATGCTCTTATGGGAAATCGTGTACAAAAAGGAGTGGCGTCGGCAGCGTCATACTGCATAAGCAATAAAGGCATGGGACAGGTGTCGACCCCCTAGGAAGCGTATTAATGATGGACGTGATAAGGAAATCATGAGATGAAGCGGGAGTACGGAAACACTTACCACGTAATTTTCTCGGGAAGCGGCGAAGAAAAGTGGCGGGAAAGAAATTTGAATGCGGCGAGGCCATAAGATATCCTTTCCATCGGCTGAGTGAGATTTTAATGTTTCTATCTTCGCAATACATCTGATACTATGTATCTTTTGCCTGCAGACAAAGTAGAAGCGGTTCCTTTACATAGTCCCTGGTCGGGAAATCACCCCAGGTCGGCAACATCTATCCTGGTCGGGAAATCACCCCAGGTCGGCAACATCTATCCTGGTCGGGAGATCACCCCCAGGTCGGTAACATCTATCCTGGTCGGGGATTCACCCCCAGGTTAGCAATATCTATCTCCGAAAGGGTTTTCCATAAGAATTCCCGGTCAGCTGTCCCAGACTCTCGCCCCAGTGCGAGTTATAAGTGAGCAAGACTCGCACGCCCAACGACCTTTTAGGTCGGCTGTCCCAGACTCTTGCCCCAGTGCGAGTTATAAGTGAGCAAGGCTCTCACGCCCAACGACCTTCCCGGTCGGCTGTCCCAGACTCTCGCCCCAGTGCGAGTTATAAGTGAGCAAGGCTCTCACGCCCAACGACCTTTCAGGTTGGCTGTCCCAGACTCTCGCCCCAGTGCGAGTTATAAGTGAGCAAGGCTCTCACGCCCAACTGTTAGAGTGTATACTAAAAGCCTAGCTTTTGGTATAAACATTTATCTAGAAATAAGAATCACATTGGTCAAATATCTACATTTATGATAAATGTAGTTGTTCAATTAATTTATATTGTAGATAACATGGTGTGTGGTGTCACACACAGAGGATCATGTTATCAGTACCTTATAAATTATAAACAGTAGCTCACGACCATAATGGAAAGGAACAAACCATTGGAAGGTCGTAGTGTAATTAGGTATTAGTTTATCTTAACTATATAATTACACTAGTACACTTAGAGTGTATTGAGTAGGACCATTAGAGGTCGTTTCTTTTATACTGACTTTATAAAGAAACAAAGACCTCAGTTATTATGGAAGTGTGTGCTCTTAATCCTAATATAATAACGAGCAAATATATTTGATATTTATTTCTTTAATTTATCAATGGGTGAGATTTAGTTCGATGAATCAATAAGCCCGATAAGTTGGGAAATGATATCACTTATAGTGTGTGTTGTTGATTATAGAAGGAAACTGTGTCCTAGTGATCTAGGTTGAGAATGTCCCAAGAGGAGCTCATAAGGATTGTCATGTTAAACCCTGCAGGTGGACTTAGTCCGACATGACGATGAAGTTGAGTGGTACTACTCTTGGAGCTAGATATTAATTAAGTGAGTTGTCAGTAACTTACTTAATTAGTGGACATTTGTTATCTTAAACACAGGGAGACTAACACACTCATAATAAGAAGGAGCCCAAAATGTAATTTGGGATTGGTGCGGTAGTTCAATAATAGTTCTTTAGTGGAATGAATTATTATTGATGAAATTAAGTTGTGTGTTCGGGCGAACACGGATGCTTAATTTCATCGGGAGACCAAAACCAATTCCTCCTCTCAGTCCCTATCGTAGCCTCTAGTATATAGAGATTTATACCCACCATACCCACCTTCTTACCCATCCAATGGGGCGGCCAACCTAGCTTGGAACCCAAGCTAGGCCGCCAAGTCCAAGTGGATGAGCCATGTAGGTGGTCGCCAAAGCTTGGGTCCCAAGCTTAGGTGGTCGGCCACTAGAATATTAAAAAGGATTTTATTAAAATTATTTCTTATGTGGATATCATGATTTTAAAAGAGAGTTAAAAATTAAAATTTCCTTTATAACTTTCTACAAAAGATTAAGAGAAGAGATTAATCTCTTTCCTTATTTGTAGTTTAAAAGGATGTTTTAATTTTGGTAAAACTTTCCTTATTTGTAAATCATCTACATGATTAAAGAGAGTTTAAAATTTGAAATCTTTCCTTATTTGTTGATTAAAGGAGGATTTTAAATTTTAAGAAAACTTTCCTTTTTAAACATATTCATGATTTAAAAGAGAGTTTAAAAATTAAATATTCTCTTTTATAAGTTTCTACAAAAGATTAAGAAAAGATTTGATATCTTTCCTTATTTGTAGATTGAAAGAGATTTTAATTTTTAGAGATAACTTTCTTTTTATCCACATGTTTAAAAGAAAGATTTTAATTTATTAAATTTCCTTTTTATAAACCAATCATGAAGGGATAAAATTATTGGAGAAATTTTTATAAATTTCTGGAAACAAATTAGGAAGTTTTAATTCTTGTTTAATTAAAACTCTCCTTGATTTGAGGAAATAAGTGGCCGGCCATGTTTAAGTGAGAAGAAAAATTATTTTAATTAAAATAAAATTTTCCTTTTCATGACAAAAGAATTAAGGAAGTTTTTAATTAAATTTCTTTATTTGTCAAGACCAAGGATTATAAAAGAGGGGGTAGAGAAGGCTTCATGGTGAACAACCTCTATTATTTTCTCCCTCTTTTCTTCCTTGGTGTGGCCGGCCTCCTTCCTTTCTCTTCTCTCCATCTTGTGGCCGGACCTTTTCTTCCTCATTGAAGATCAAGTGGTGGCCGGATTTTAGCTTGGAGAAGAAGGAGAGAAAGCTTACATCCCTTGGAGCTTGATTGGTGGAAAAAGATCTTCATCTCTTGGAAGCATAGTGCTTGGCCGAAACTTGAAGAAAGAAGAAGAAGGTGCTTTGGTGGTTTCTCATCTCGGAAGATCGTTGCCCACACAACGTCCGAGGTTAGAAGAGGAATACGGTAGAAGATCAAGAGGTCTTTCTAAAAGGTATAACTAGTAATTTTTCTTTCCGCATCATACTAGTTATTTTTGGAAATAATACCAAATACAAGAGGCATGCGATTCTAGTATTTCGAATATGTTTTTCGATGTTGTGTTTTTTTGTTTTCTTTTTCCTTGTGATTTGATTGTTCTTTTCGGTTAACCTAAAGTTATTTTAGGAAATTAAATATTAGCATTCCATAAAAGGTTTTGTCTAGTCGGTGGTGGTTGCTCCCATATCCAAGAAGGCCATGTGCCTCGCCACGTCAGTACTGGGATCCAATTATGGAAATTAATATTTAATGGAATTAATAACTTAAGGTGATTTGGGTTGAACGTGTTAAGTTCCGCAGGAGACCCAAGTCAAAACCTAAAAGAACGAATAGATTAAGTTTTGGATCAAACGTGTTAAGTTCCGCAGGCGATCCAAAATTTAATTTAAAAGAACACATGGTAGCTAGGAAAAGGTTCAGACCTTTGTACAAAATTTTTGTACAGTGGAACCTCTAGGCTTTCCGAGTAGCAACCAACACCAACGACCTTTCAGGTCGGCTGTCCCAGACTATCGCCCAGAGCGAGTTATAAGTGAGCAAGGCTCTCACGCCCAACGACCTTCCTAGTCGGCTGTCCCAGACTCTTGCCCCAGTGCGAGTTATAAGTGAGCAAGGTTCTCACGCCCAACGACCTTCTCGGTCGGCTGTCCCAGACTCTTGCCCCAGTGCGAGTTATAAGTGAGCAAGGCTCTCACGCCCAACGACCTTCCCGGTCGGCTGTCCCAGACTCTCGCCCCAGTGCAAGTTATAAGTGAGCAAGGCTCTCACGCCCAACGACCTTCCCGGTCGGCTGTCCCAGAATCTCGCCCCAGTGCGAGTTATAAGTGAGCAAGGCTTTCGCGCCCAACGACCTTCCCGGTTGGCTGTCCCAGACTCTCGTCCCAGTGCGAGTTATAAGTGAGCAAGACTCTCATGCCCAACGACCTTCACGGTCGGTGCAATGATTTTCTCGGTCAGTACTTCTTATATCCTCCGACACAAAATGCAGCAGGCCAAGTTATCACGCCGGACTGATCAGTAAGCCATATTTCAAGGGTTCTGGCTAAACATGAAATTTCGCAGGCACATTCGCAAGTCACAAACACATCTCAAGAGTCTCATTTGCTACGGACAAAGGATCATATGTTATTAGGTGAGAGGAAAAGGGGGTAAGCAGATTATTTTTATTATTTTTGCTATGTTTTGCTAGAAATATTAGAGAAACCCAGGGGTTCTACAAAAACACAATTATACCTGAGCAATATAGTGGGGAGCTACAATAAGAGTGGAATACAGAAGACAAGTTTTGTTTCGTTAAAATCAAAGGTACATTTTTCAGAGGTTTCAATTGCTGCCAGATACAGAGGCTGGACCCTTTTCTCCCAAATGGGTCTGTGCTCGGATCAGTTCTTCTCGAACATTTTCAAGAGTGTGCCGCAATTAGTAGATGGTCTCGTCCTTTAGCCGGGTCTCTTCTTTCAGCAAAGCCAGTTCATCCTCATGCTTTATTTTCAAATACATGATATGATGGATTTGACTCTGGAAATCTGCTTGAGCTTTCATCTTGAGGGCTATCTCGGCCCGAGTTCTATATTTGGTCGCTTGCCAGAGCTCCTCCATTTCCTGACGGAGGGAGGTTTGCAGATCCCTGTTCAGGGTCATATCACGTAGAGCTTTTTCCTTAAGGGTGTTGGTTGCTACTCGGAAAGCCTAGAGGTTCCACTGTACAAAAATTTTGTACAAAGGTCTGAACCTTTTCCTAGCTACCATGTGTTCTTTTAAATTAAATTTTGGATCGCCTGCGGAACTTAACACGTTTGATCCAAAACTTAATCTATTTGTTCTTTTAGGTTTTGACTTGGATCTCCTGCGGAACTTAACACGTTCGACCCAAATCACCTTAAGTTATTAATTCCATTAAATATTAATTTCCATAATTGGTTCCCAGTACTGACGTGGCGAGGCACATGGCCTTCTTGGATATGGGAGCAACCACCACCGACTAGACAAAACCTTTTATAGAAATCTAATATTTAATTTCCTAAAATAACTTTAGGTTAACCAAAAGAACAATCAAATCACAAGGAAAAATAAAACAAAAGAACACAACTTCAAAAACATATTCAAATACTAGAATCGTAAGCCTCTTGTATTTGGTATTATTTCCAAAAATAACTAGTGTGCTGCGGAAAGAAAAAATGCTAGTTATACCTTTTAGAAAGACCTCTTGATCTTCTACCGTATTCCTCTTCTAACCTCGGACGTTGTGTGGGCAACGATCTTCCGAGATGAGAATCCACCAAAGCACCTTCTTCTCCTTTCTTCAAGTTTCGGCCAAGCACAAAGCTTCCAAAAGATGAAGATCTTTCCAACCAAGCTCCAAGGGATACAAGCTTTCTCCTGCTTCTTCTTCTTCTCCAAGTAGTATCCGGCCACCACAAGAGCTCCAAGCAAATAGAGAAGGTTCGGCCACCACCAAGAGGAAGAGAGGAAGAGAGGTTGGCCGGCCACAACACCAAGGAAAAAAGAGAGAGAAATAATAGAGGTTGTTCACCATGAAGCCTTCTCTACCCCCTCTTTTATAATCCTTGGTCTTGGCAAATAAGGAAATTTAATTAAAAACTTCCTTAATTCTTTTGCCATGAAAAGGAAAAATTTATTTAATTAAAAACAATTTTCCTTTTCTCAATTTACATGGCCGGCCACACCAAAGCTACAAACAAGGAGAGTTTTAATTAATTAAAACTTCCTAATTTGTCTCCAGAAATTTATAAAATTTCTTCAATAATTTAATCCTTTCATGATTGGTTTATAAAAAGGAAATTTAATTAAAATCTTTCTTTTAAACATGTGGATAAAAAGAAAGTTATCTCTAAAAATTAAAATCTCTTTTAATCTACAAATAAGGAAAGATATCAAATCTTTTCTCAATCTTTTGTAGAAACTAATAAAAGAGAATTATTAATTTTAAACTTTCTTTTAAATCATGAACATGGTTAAAAGGAAAGTTTTCTTAAAATTTAAAATCCTCCTTTAATCAACAAATAAGGAAAGATTTCAAATTTTAAACTCTCTTTAAACATGTAGATGATTTACAAATAAGGAAAGTTTTTACCAAAAATTAAAACCATCCTTTTAATCTACAAATAAGGAAAGAGATTAATCTCTTCTCTTAATCTTTTGTAGAAAGATATAAAAGGAAATTTTTAATTTTTAAACTCTCTTGTAAAATCATGATATCCACATAAGAAATAATTTTAATAAAAATCCTTTTAATATTCTAGTGGTCGGCCACCTAAGCTTGGACCCAAGCTTTGGCCGGCCACCTACATGACTCATCCACTTGGTCTTGGCCCTAGCTTGGGTTCCAAGCTAGCTTGGCCGGCCCCATTGGATGGGTAAGAAGGTGGGTATATGGTGGGTATAAATCTCTATATACTAGAGGCTACGATAGGGACCGAGAGGAGGAATTGGTTTTGGTCTCCCGATGAAATTAAGCATCCCGTGTTCGCCCCGAACACACAACTTAATTTTATCAATAATAATTCATTCCACTAAAGAACTATTATTGAACTATCGCACCAATCCCAAATTATATTTTGGGCTCCTTCTTATTATGAGTGTGTTAGTCTCCCTGTGTTTAAGATAACAAATGTCCACTAATTAAGTAAGTTACTGACAACTCACTTAATTAATATCTAGCTCCAAGAGTAGTACCACTCAACTTCATCGTCATGTCGGACTAAGTCCACCTGCAGGGTTTAACATGACAATCCTTATGAGCTCCTCTTGGGGACATTCTCAACCTAGATTACTAGGACACAGTTTCCTTCTATAATCAACAACACACACTATAAGTGATATCATTTCCCAACTTATCGGGCTTATTGATTTATCGAACTAAATCTCACCCATTGATAAATTAAAGAAATAAATATCAAATATATGTGCTTGTTATTATATTAGGATTAAGAGCACACACTTCCATAATAATTGAGGTCTTTGTTCCTTTATAAAGTCAGTATAAAAGAAACGACCTCTAATGGTCCTACTCAATACACTCTAAGTGTACTAGTGTAATTATATAGTTAAGATAAACTAATACCTAATTACACTACGACCTTTCAATGGTTTGTTCCTTTCCATTATGGTCGTGAGCTACTGTTTATAATTTATAAGGTACTGATAACATGATCCTCTGTGTGTGACACCACACACCATGTTATCTACATTATAAATTAATTGAACAACTACATTTATCATAAATGTAGACATTTGACCAATGTGATTCTTATTTCTAGATAAATATTTATACCAAAAGCTAGGCTTTTAGTATACACTCTAACAATCTCCCACTTATACTAAAAGACTAAGCTGCCATATCTGCTGCCATTCATCTGATTCCCAACCCTTCAACATGTCCATCAAAAGCTCTCGCCTTAAGGACCTTAGTGAAAAGATCTATAGATCATCATCTGATGCATTCTAGGCAGCAACAACTTCTCCTCGTTTATACGATTTCTCGTATTGGGTGGTACTTGCGCTCTATTGTGTTTACTTGCCTTTATAGACTTATGATTTCTTCGAGTTTGCTACTGCACCAATATTATTACAATAAATTGTAATAATCTTTGGACAAACCAGAAATCATATCTAAGTCTATCTTGAGGTTATTGAGTCATTCAGCTTTTATGACTACCTCAGAGGCTTGCCATATACTAAACTTCTATGGTGGAGTCCAGAAAAACACCTATGCTTATCACTCTTCCATAGTTATGACTTTACCTCCTAAAGTAAACACAAAACCCCGATGTTGACTTATTATTGTCCCTATCCGATTGGAAGTCAAAATCCATGCAACCCACAAGGACCAAATTAACTGCCTTGTAAGCTAGCATATATTCTCTAGTGCCTCTAAGGTACTTCAATATATGTTTTGCTGCAATCCACTGTCCTTGTCTAGGGTTATTTTGATATCTGCTAACTATGCCCTTGGCAAAATAGATTTCTGATCTCGTGCATAGCATACATTAGGCTTCCGACAGTCGAAGCATAAAGAACTGCCTTTATTTCCTTTATCTCCTTTGATGTCTAAAGTTACTCCATCCTGAAAAGTTAAGAAACCTTTCTTGGAGTTTTGCATGCTTAAAACGAGCAAGGATTTTTCTGATATATGAAGCTTGGGATAAGTAAAATATTCTTTTCTTGCGATCACTTATTACTTTGATCTCAAGAATATATACATTCTCCCAAGTCCTTTATATCGAATTATTTGGACAACCATACCCTTACTTCTGACAATATTTTGATATTGTTTCCAACTACTAAAAATGTTATCTACGTATAGTACAAGAAATACCACCACGATTCTATCACACCTTTTGTATACACAAGACTTATCCGGTTACTAAATCCATAGAATTTGATAAACCGGATGTTCTAAGGCCTTGAAGCTTTGCCTCAGTCCATAGACTGATTGAGCTTGCACACAAGATGCTCTTAGCCCTTTGCAATGAACCCTTCTGGTTGCTTTATATGGATGCTTTCTTCAAGACTTCCATTAAGGAATGCTGTCTTGACATCCACTTGCCAAATAGATAAAAGAATCCGGATAGACTTAAGCATGGCCACCAGCGAAAATGTTTCCTTTTTCATCAAGCCTTGCTTTGAAAGTTACTATCTTCCTGTCTATCCCTCTTTCCCTATTATAGACCTTTTTACACCCAACGCTTTTACACCATTTGGTGATTCTACAAGCTTCCAGATTTTATTAGAATACAAATATTCTAATTCTGTTATTCATTACTCTTTGCCAAGATGCTGCATCTTTATCTTGGAGTGCTTCATTATATGACCGGAGATCAAGTTCATGTCCTCCAGGGATCGAGTCCAAAAACTCTCCCAAAACATGAACCTATTTAGGTTGCCTAACAACCCTCCCACTACAACAAGGCACTTTCTGTAATTGTGTATCATTTGTGATACGTGTTGCAGTTTCCTTGTGGTATCTCATCTTGTACAGTTGGTACTAGATTAGACATGTCTTTTATTATTTCCTTAAGAACAAATTTTCTTATGGGCACATGGTTTATTACATAGTCCTTTTCTAAAAATCGATCATTGATGCTAACAATGACCTTCTGATTTTTAAGACTATAAATCTACTTTCATTTCACTAGGATAACCCACAAACAAGTGAATTCCTGTCCAACTTATCATTGTCTCTCTTCTACATATGTGCTGGACTACCCGAATCCGAATATGCTTCGAAATAGGCTTACGCCTATTCAGCAATTCTATATGAGTAGAGAGTTCTGACTTTGGAAGGTACTATATTCACTTCCGTTTCCAGAGTATATCCTTAAAATGATTTTGGTAATATTCTAAATAACTCATCAATCTACTTATTTCCATAAGAGTCCTATACCTTCCTTTTTCTACACCATTCTGTTGGGGTGTACCAGGTGCAGTTAGTTGGGATTGAATCCCTACTTCTGATAAATGACTCCTAAATTCTCCCAAGAGCTATTTGCTACTACAATCTCACCGTAGTGTCTTGATACTTTTACTTTTGATGTTTCTCCACATCAGCCTCGTACTCTTTGAACTAATCAAAGCACTTAGACTTGCGGCACATCAAGTAAATATATCCGTATCTCAAATAGTTGTCTATAAAATAGACGAAATACTTGAACAACCTCTTGCCTGGATGCTTATAGGATCACACAAATCAGAATGAACCAATTCCAATATATCTTTGATTCCATACCCCTTAGACTTAAAAGCTTCTTGGTTATTTTTCCTTCCAAGTAAGACTCGTAGGTTGGAAAGATTTCCACTACTAATGAACCCAAAAGTTCATCAGCTACCAATGAATCCTACTTAAGTTAATATAACCTAGCTTTAGATGCCAAAGATATAATTGGTTCAATTCCGAAGGTTGCTTTTTCTTAAAATTAGAAGATGTGTTACTAATTTCCATTTGTTACATCGTGGGAGTTATTGGATTATAAATTGTCAACCATCAGAATAGATAACTTCCCTATTTTTCTTGATAACAACTTTGTTATCAAAATAGTCACAATATCTATTCTATAATAGTTTAGAAACTGAAATCAGGTTCTTTCTAAACTTGGTACGTAAAGACAATTACTTATAATCCATATTTTATTCTTATCAAAGGATAAACATCTCCCACTGCAACAGCTACCACTTTTACAGTAGTGCCCATGTGGACGGTGATTTACCTTTCATTTAGTTGTCGGATTTCCTGGAACCCTGCAATGAATTGCGGACATGATTAATGGCATCTGTATCTACATTCAAGGTTCTGGTAGATAACACCACTAAACATGTTTCAACTAATGAATTAAATACACCTATGTTGTTCTTAGTTCTAAGAAGACAGTCTACCTTAATGTCCAAGTCCTATTTCCAATCATTACAATTGGGACTACTAAGTCTTTTCTATAGTATAACAACTAGGGGATTGACAAAAAATTTAAATCCTAAGAATCACAAAAATATTTGGTCAAGATCAATTCTTTAAAATCCCCATGAATTTTGTATGCCACGATAGTGTGGACGTATACAAAATCAAAGAGGAGATTTTATCCATTAATTTTATTATCTCGTCAACTTTACTTTATGACGAATAAAATTAATAGTTGATCTGTCTTTGATCAAATATTTGGTCAAAACTTTTGAATTTAAAATAAAATATTGATTTCTCAAACAATATTATTTAAATTCACCAACACCTCAAACACCGTGAATTTTGCATGCCACGTTAGTGTGGACGTATACAAATTCAACATTTGTAAAAGGAAGGTTTTACCCATTAACTATCTTGTCAACGTATCTTTATGACAAATAAAATTATCTCAAACATCGTTAATTTTGTATGCCACGTTAGTGTGGACGTATACAAAATCAATCATTTGTAAGAGGGGTTTTAACCCTTTAATTTTATTATCTTGTCAACCTAGTTTTATGACAAATTAATAGTTGGTTTCATTTGGTCACACAAATAATAGCAGTGACTCCGATGGGGAGGATACTATTAGATGTGTCTAAGTGTATACCATTACTTGACACTAAGTTCATTAATAAGATTATGCCCCTTTCGTTGGGGAAGATCACACGCTCTTAATTAACTTCCTATAGTCATCCAAAAATGGAAGTCTGTTCTAGTGATCCACAAACAAGCTCATCCGTTATGGAGGAAGGCACTCAGAGCCAACGCGCAAGCTTGTTTGCATCACTTACAAACCAGTAATGGAGACCATGGGATTTATTTAAAAATCCCTATCCCACTTAGTTATTTATAAATGAGGAATTTTAACTATGCTAGCCTACTAGTCATGTATACTAACATGCACACACAACACAATATAAAAGTAATAAATAGAAAATCTAATTTTCAACTATTATGGCTTTTATCTCTAGTTGTCCTCCGTGTGTTGTCATCCCAAGCTGCTGCCATATTTGGCCACCGCCACCGGGTCTAGCTGTCGCATCTATCTTGCTCCTAGTTCCGCTGCGCCTCTGGTCCTTAGAAAGTTCCACGCTTTGCAAGATTCGATCCGCGACATAAATAGAATTTTACATTTTGATCCTATATTCCATAAAAGGAATGTACATGTATCTAGATCAAAAATAAAATCCTAATAAAACTAAATACAGTTCCTGCTGTATTTTAATACAATCATGCACACACAGATAAATGTCCTTGACATGTCCAAGGGTTCAATCACACACATAATAACTAAAAGCCATAATAGTTGGATCCTGCATCCACAAAGTTAGCACATCCTACTATTAACCTGCCTAAATTATGTATGACATGTGCATAATTAAACTAATACCAAATACACAGAGGCAAAACCCTAGCTCTGATACCAATTGTTGGTTGCTACTCGGAAAGCCTAGAGGTTCCACTGTACAAAATTTTGTACAAAGGTCTGAACCTTTTCCTAGCTACCATGTGTTCTTTTAAATTAAATTTTGGATCGCCTGCGGAACTTAACACGTTTGATCCAAAACTTAATCTATTTGTTCTTTTAGGTTTTGACTTGGATCTCCTGCGGAACTTAACACGTTCGACCCAAATCACCTTAAGTTATTAATTCCATTAAATATTAATTTCCATAATTGGTTCCCAGTACTGACGTGGCGAGGCACATGGCCTTCTTGGATATGGGAGCAACCACCACCGACTAGACAAAACCTTTTATAGAAATCTAATATTTAATTTCCTAAAATAACTTTAGGTTAACCGAAAAGAACAATCAAATCACAAGGAAAAATAAAACAAAAGAACACAACTTCGAAAAACATATTCGAAATACTAGAATCGTAAGCCTCTTGTATTTGGTATTATTTCCAAAAATAACTAGTATGATGCAGAAAGAAAAAAATGCTAGTTATACCTTTTAGAAAGATCTCTTGATCTTCTACCGTATTCCTCTTCTAACCTCGGACGTTGTGTGGGCAACGATCTTCCGAGATGAGAATCCACCAAAGCACCTTCTTCTCCTTTCTTCAAGTTTCGGCCAAGCACAAAGCTTCCAAAAGATGAAGATCTTTTTCCACCAACCAGGCTCCAAGGGATACAAGCTTTCTCTCCTTCTTCTTCTTCTTCTCCAAGTAGTATCCGGCCACCACAAGAGCTCCAAGCAAATAGAGAAGGTTCGGCCACCACCAAGAGGAAGAGAGGAAGAGAGGTTGGCCGGCCACAACACCAAGGAAAAAAGAGAGAGAAATAATAGAGGTTGTTCACCATGAAGCCTTCTCTACCCCCTCTTTTATAATCCTTGGTCTTGGCAAATAAGGAAATTTAATTAAAAACTTCCTTAATTCTTTTGCCATGAAAAGGAAAAATTTATTTAATTAAAAACAATTTTCCTTTTCTCAATTTACATGGCCGGCCACACCAAAGCTACAAACAAGGAGAGTTTTAATTAATTAAAACTTCCTAATTTGTCTCCAGAAATTTATAAAATTTCTTCAATAATTTAATCCTTTCATGATTGGTTTATAAAAAAGGAAATTTAATTAAAATCTTTCTTTTAAACATGTGGATAAAAAGAAAGTTATCTCTAAAAATTAAAATCTCTTTTAATCTACAAATAAGGAAAGATATCAAATCTTTTCTTAATCTTTTGTAGAAACTAATAAAAGAGAATTATTAATTTTTAAACTTTCTTTTAAATCATGAACATGGTTAAAAAGGAAAGTTTTCTTAAAATTTAAAATCCTCCTTTAATCAACAAATAAGGAAAGATTTCAAATTTTAAACTCTCTTTTAAACATGTAGATGATTTACAAATAAGGAAAGTTTTTACCAAAAATTAAAACCATCCTTTTAATCTACAAATAAGGAAAGAGATTAATCTCTTCTCTTAATCTTTTGTAGAAAGTTATAAAAAGAAATTTTTAATTTTTAAACTCTCTTTTAAAATCATGATATCCACATAAGAAATAATTTTAATAAAAATCCTTTTAATATTCTAGTGGCCGGCCACCTAAGCTTGGGACCCAAGCTTTGGCCGGCCACCTACATGACTCATCCACTTGGTCTTGGCCGGCCCTAGCTTGGGTTCCAAGCTAGCTTGGCCGGCCCCATTGGATGGGTAAGAAGGTGGGTATGCAGTGGGTATAAATCTCTATATACTAGAGGCTACGATAGGGACCGAGAGGAGGAATTGGTTTTGGTCTCCCGATGAAATTATGTTCGCTTCGAACACACAACTTAATTTCATCAATAATAATTCATTCCACTAAAGAACTATTATTGAACTATCGCACCAATCCCAAATTATATTTTGGGCTCCTTCTTATTATGAGTGTGTTAGTCTCCCTGTGTTTAAGATAACAAATGTCCACTAATTAAGTAAGTTACTGACAACTCACTTAATTAATATCTAGCTCCAAGAGTAGTACCACTCAACTTCATCGTCATGTCGGACTAAGTCCACCTGCAGGGTTTAACATGACAATCCTTATGAGCTCCTCTTGGGGACATTCTCAACCTAGATCACTAGGACACAGTTTCCTTCTATAATCAACAACACACACTATAAGTGATATCATTTCCCAACTTATCGGGCTTATTGATTCATCGAACTAAATCTCACCCATTGATAAATTAAAGAAATAAATATCAAATATATGTGCTTGTTATTATATTAGGATTAAGAGCACACACTTCCATAATAACTGAGGTCTTTGTTTCTTTATAAAGTCAGTATAAAAGAAACGACCTCTAATGGTCCTAATCAATACACTCTAAGTGTACTAGTGTAATTATATAGTTAAGATAAACTAATACCTAATTACACTACGACCTTTCAATGGTTTGTTCCTTTCCATTATGGTCGTGAGCTACTGTTTATAATTTATAAGGTACTGATAACATGATCCTCTATGTGTGACACCACACACCATGTTATCTACAATATAAATTAATTGAACAACTACATTTATCATAAATGTAGACATTTGACCAATGTGATTCTTATTTCTAGATAAATATTTATACCAAAAGCTAGGCTTTTAGTATACACTCTAACAAAGGGCTGGCTGGTGACGTATGGAAGATAGCTTAGTGGGCTCCATAGGTTAGAAAAGGATCACAAGGAAACAGAAGAGATAGAGATACGGGTGTTGTTGCAAGGAGACATGAACTTTTTATAAGGAAGAAGAAGGTGAAGGGATTTCCTCGGAACTCGAAACGGCGCTTGGAAAACAGTGTAACATTTATAGGAGGAAAGTGCGCTCAAAAGTTGAGGAGTCAACATAAGCACAGAAGGAGATTGTTCATCTCCTAGGATGACAGGAAATTCTGCAGAAGGCGGAAGGTAGACAGGTCAGCAAAGGACGCGGGAACCAGGTCAGTTAACACAAGGAAGGTAGACAGGGTCGAAGTCTCAGCTGATGGGACGGTCAAAGGATGAGATTATAAGCCGAACAAGGACTAGCCCTGATAGCGGTCAAGGACCGGGCCCACGGGCCAGGTCGGAAAGTGCTAGCCATGGATAACAGCGGATAGAAGCAGGTCTGGACACAGACCTGGCATGCAGGTCGGGACATACAAGCCAAGGATAATAAGTATGCAGAGGCAGGTCTGGACACAGACCTGGCGTGCAGGTCGGGAAGTGCTAGCCATGGATAACAGCGGATAGAAGCAGGTCTGGACACAGACCTGGCGTGCAGGTCGGGACATACAAGCCAAGGATAATAAGAATGCAGAGGCAAGTCTGGACACAGACCTGGCGTGCAGGTCGGGAAGTGCTAGCCATGGATAACAGCGGATAGAAGCAGGTCTGGACACAGACCTGGCATGCAGGTCGGATCATACAAGCCAAGGATAATAAGAATGTAGAGGCAGGTCTGGACACAGACCTGGCGTGCAGGTCGGGAAGTGCTAGCCATGGATAACAGCGGATAGAAGCAGGTCTGGACACAGACATGGCGTGCAGGTCGGAACATACAAACCAAGGATAACAGGTATACAGAGGCAGGTCGGGAAACAGGCCTGACATGCACATCGGGAAGTGCCAGCCATGGATAACAACGGATAGAAGCAGGTCGGGACACAGACCTGACGTGCAGGTCGGAAAGTGCCAACCATGGATAATAGCGGGTAGAAGCAGGTCGGGACACAGACCTAGCGTGCAGGTCGGGACACAGACCTGGCGCACAGGTCGGAACGTACAAACCAAGGATAACAGGTATACAGGCAGGTCTGGACACAGACCTGGCATGCAGGTCGGGAAGTGCCAGCCATGGATAACAGCGGATAGAAGCAGGTCGGGACACAGACTCGGCATGCAGGCCGGGACATGCAAGTCAGGGATAGGGGACAGAAGCAGGTCGAGATGCCAGGACAGAAGCAGGTTGGGATGCAAGCCTAGCGTACAGACCCAGCATTCGGGCACTACAGGACAAACAAGTCAGGGAATCGTAACTGCTCGTCAGAAAATGTCAAAAAGCCATCAACGTGTCAGGGAATATTCTCACAGTCGGGGCTCATTACCCCCTTTTGATTCCATCGCCAGCCTATGAAAAGGTGCCACGTGTCACTCACCGCCAGACAAAGCCTGACAGCCGACATTCTCTAACACTCTTCAGACCCAGAAACTTCCATTGCAGTATAAAAAGGGATACTTTGTCCCTTATGCAGGTACACTCACTCGTCATTTCTCACTAGTCTTTACTTTTCGTTCTTTCTCTGTGCTTTTTGGGGAAAAAGTACCTGACTTGAGCGTCGGAGGGCCTGACCCGATGACTTTTTTCCTGTTTTCTGGTCTCTAACGACTAGTGGATTCGTTTGAGTGTGCGCAGAGCCGCAGCGTCATTGTCCTGGGCATCTTCCGTCGTCAGCTGCTCGTGTCAGCCTTTCCAAGGGGTGCTAGGTGGATCTGACTCCACGACAACTTTCCGTCAACTTTCAGTATATCTAAATCTGTCTTCATCCGATTCAGCTTCCGGACGGGATCATTAAGTATTCCATTTTCTTTTTTTTTTGTGATTAGTAAGGAAAAGTCTACGTACAGCTAGAACTAATTGGAAGAAGTCACGTGGTCAAATTTGGCCAAACTTAATCATGTGGATGTTTACCTACTTATAATCAGCCACAGAATGCATGACAATATTAACTTAAATGTGTTGAGAATAATATTTCTTCGATATATTCTTAATCCAACGAAACTATTTGGGAAATAAAAATTCATATATTTCGTATCGTAATACAACGGTGGTAATATAATTTAATCAAAGTTAGGAGTATATATATATCTTTCTCTCCGCCATCAGTGCCGACAACTAATGTGTTTTGGCATCAAGGGAGAAGTGGGAAATAAACAAGGACAAGTTGTATTATATTTGGATGTGTCTGTGCCCCTATTTTTGACTCAACTTCTTAACATTGATCGATCGACTAAGAGACACGAGGGACTTCAGCCGAAGCTTTAGAGGGTTTAGCCACTTTGTCCAAACTCTTTTGTAGTTTAGATGAGTTGCGAGAAACCATTTTCACTTTGGTCGAGCTTAACCACATGCACTTTGATGGAATCCTACCCAGGCATGTGGTGTTCAAATCTCAACTTGTCATGACCACTATAAAATTATTAAGCATCCGACTATTAATTTCATTGTAGATGCCAAAATTGCTACGAGTGATTGCAAAAAGTTGCCTTGATCCACTTGGCTACATCCGCCCCTTGATTTTCTCTTTTTTCCATTCATCATTATTGTATTTATTCTGACCTCCATACTTAACTTAGATCGAGATATTGGACATAGAATACTAATCTTTAAAATAAAAAAAAAGGAGTAATACACTGTGACATGATACGTTCACTAAAAAAAAACCCTTTTGTAGCTAATCATTTATTGACAAAATTTGAAAAACTCAACACGAGGGAAGAAAAAGAAATAATAGTAACTTGATCTCGGGCATTTACCATTATACCCACAATGATTGGCCATACAATCGCTATTCATAATGGAAAGGAACATTTACATATTTATATAACGGATCGTATGGTGGGTCACAAATTGGGAGAATTTGCACTTACTCTGTCTTTTACGAGACACGCAAGAAACGATAATAAATCTCATCGTTAAGTTAATTTCTTATACTTTATATACTTATGTATTTGTATTTAATATACATATATACAATCTAAATATCTAAATATGTTATACAATATAAATAAATATGTCTGCTATGCGTAAAAAATAAATAAATAAATAAAAGTGCTTAACATTCATTGATAGGAGATATCATAACCTTATGATAAATAGCTCAATTTCGGATAAAGAAATAAGAATTTTAGTTCAAAATATATGTAATATGTCTTTTTTCAAAGGGCGAAGAGTAATTGATCAAATTCACGGGCGTTCATGTGAAAAAACACTTATGTTATTGGAACTCATGCCTTATCGAGCATGTTATCCAATTTTAAAACTGGTTTATTCGGCAGCAGCAAATGCTAGTCATAATATGAATTTGATGGAAACTGATTTATTTATTAGTGAAGCTAAAGTTAATAAGAGTAGTTTTATAAAAAATTTAAGACCTTGAGGATATAGTTATGGTATAAAAAGTCCCACTTGTCATATAACAATTGTATTAAAAGAAAAATCTAAATTTTTATTAGATAAATCTAAGATTTAGATTCATTATATTATTTATAGTCAAATATAATATATGGGTGGAAAAAAATATAATAGAAAAATATGGGACAAAAAATAAATCCACTTGGTTTCAGACTTGATACAACTCAACACCATCATTCCTTTTGGTTTCAGAAACCAAAAATTATTCTGTAAGTTTACAAGAAGATGAAAAAAATAAGGAATTGTATTAAGAACTATGTACAAAAAAAATAGGAGAATATCCTCGAATTTCGAAGGAATTACACGGATTGAAATTAAAAAAAGGATCGATTTGATTCAGGTCATAATCTATATTGGATTTCCTAATTTCTTAATAGAGGGTAAAATAGGAAGCATCGAAGAATTACAGGAGAATATATAAAAAAAAATTGCATTATGTAAACCGGAGACTCAATATTACTATTACAAAAGTGGAAAAACCCTATGGACAACCTAATATTCTTGCGGAATATATGGCTTTACAATTAAAAAATAGAGTTTCATTCCGAAAGGCAATGAAAAAAGCTAAAGGAATTGATGAAACAGATCAACATACAATGAATTTTATTTCGACTATAGAAAAAGAAAAGGACTTTTCTAATCCTAGTAATAATTCAAATACTTATTATGATTTATCTTCCTTGTCCCAAGCATATATATTTTACAAAATATCACAAATCCAATTACTTAACAACCATCACTTTAGATCTGTACTTCAATATCGTGGTACCCATCCTTTTATTAAGGACAAGATAAGGTATTATTCTATAACCCGATGAATATTTAACTCTAAATCAAGGTATAAGTATAAGAAAATAAAGAAGCCTGGAATGAATGAATGAAAAAACTGGTTAAAGGGTAATTATGCATACAATTTATCTCAGAGCAAATGGTCTTGATTAGTATTAGTAGCGAAAAAATGACGAAAAAAATCAATCAAAAGTGTACGATTCACAATAAAGAATCAATGAAATTTTCTTCATATAAAAAAGAAAAAGACCGATCAATTCATTACAAAAAAGAAAATTTCTATACAGTGTATTTATGGCCGAATCAAAAAGAAAAATTAAAAAAACAATATGTATATGATCTTTTATCACATAAATATATATATTATGGGAATAGTAAAGATTCCTCTATTTATAAGAGAGCTGCTTTTCCCACCCCACTTACACCCTCCCCTCCCCGGGCCCACCACAAAATACAATGATATTTACCCTTCTATCCTTTTTTCCTTATTCCTCATTCACGTTTTTTTTTATTTTATTTTTTTTAAGTTTTGTTTTTTTAACTAATTTTATTTTTTATCAGTTTTATTTTTTGAATAATTTTTTTATTATTTATTTTAATATTTGTTTATTTTTTATCTTAGATTTTAAAAGTTATTATTGGTAAAAATTTAAATAGTATAAAAATATAGATCAAAATAAAAATTATATATATATATATATATCATTTTATTTTGTTTTGTTTTTTAAATCAGTTTTTTTATAATTTTAAATTTTTTTATTATAAATTTATAATCTTTTATTTATTTTTTAGTAGTAGATTTTCGCGCACACTCCCTTCCCAGTCCCATCATATTATTTACCTTTGTGTCATTTTTTTTAAAAAAAAATTTAAGTATTTTCTCGACAAAAAAGTCATACTTTTTTTATATTTGTAATATGAGATTGGATCTTTTGTCCCCAATTTTCTCAGTCCACCTATCCTACTCGTCGCCTCAAGCCCACTACCAGCGACCTCTGGTCGTCGCCCCGACCAGAACTATACCCTATGGGAAGGTGAACCGGGGGGTCGCTATCAGGGCGATCAACGTCGAAATTCGATCGAATTTAAGCAGGGACTCAAATCGTCGACGAAAGAAAGTTTACTCAAATCCGGCCGGATTTCGGGGTTGATCACGTCGATGGCGACCGCATTCACCTTCCCCCTAGGATATAATTTTAATCGGGGCGTGTAACGACCCGCCTCCTACAGACTAGGCTGCGAGGCCGATCGCTATAGTTATGTTGTGCTGGACTATTAATGCGGAATGAAAACTGCTCTAATTTGAAGTTTTTACTGAACTAAATGCTGTAAAGTTTAACTTAGTGTTCTGGGTATACCTAGGAGTTGCACACATGCTAGGAAAGATAATCTATGCCTCTCTGATGTCCTACTAACTGTAATCAGGCATTTCAATCGATCCATGAATCGATTGGGCTGTCGGATCGATCCAGTGATCGATCCAACTTGATACTGGCACGGAAACAAAACCCTGGATCGGTCGGCTGACCGATCCATGAGCTGAGATGCTTCTGTATGCGATTGGATCGGTCTACCGACCAATCCAGGAGCACACTGATCGGTCGGTGGGACCGATCAGTGGCTCACTGATCGGTCGGCTGACAGATCAGTGAGCTTCGGTGCTCACTGTTCGCATATGGATCGGTCGGTTGACCGATCCTTAAACAGATGCCAACTCTCTGTTCGCGCACGGATCGGTCAGCTGACCGATCCAGCGGCACAACCTACACTCTGATCGGTCTGTACACCGATTAGAGTTATGATTTCAGCCCTGAAACTCTGATTTCAGCACTTGGGCGTGCCAAAATCTCACATATAAGTTATACACTACATGAGGAACATTCTAATGACAAAAAACTAGTATTCTAACATAATTACTAACAACTTAAACCAATCTTCCATGAGTTAAACATTCTAACGTTTAAAAGTGCATAAAACACGAAAACTATAACTAATGAACTGTAAAATGCTATAGTGGGTGCTACATCCCTAGAGGATCTTTTATTCCAGTTCCTGCCACACACACCATCCTTTGCATTGTCCTCCAGCTCCCTCTGCTAGTCCATCTTTCCTTTACCTTTATCTGCAGTATAAGGAAAAGTAGTATCTGTAAGCTTAAAGCTTAGTAAGAAACCATCTACCTCACAAAACATGCAAGCTATGCAAATATGCTTTAGAAATCATGCTATTTGAAAACATGCATTGAGCTCATTAAAGCATGGCATACTGAAACATGGTATAAACACTGAAACATGGCATGCATCATAAACTAAGCATATAATCATATCATAGCATCAACTAGAATAAACTATGCTGAAAACTGAACTGAAACTAAACTATAATTGAGCTAACTAGTGCTGTTCTGATGTTATAGTCACATATCTGAATAAACTTTGAAAGCTAATAGATATAAGTGAAAATACATAATCATGCTGTTTGGGCCCGGCAACTGTACTTGCTGTGCGCGCATCCCTAACTAGACCCGGGTTTGCAAGTCCCGAATTTAGTAGGGTTAACTAGGTTATCTAAACCTAGGGACGACTGTGGGAGTCCAACCCATGGATATCTGATCCAGTACAGTGCCACTGAAAATAAAATACTGAATAGCTAATACTTACTTATTTGGTTGTTTCTAGGTTATCTGAACCTAGAGCTAGGTTATCTAAACCTAGAGGCGACTGTGGGAGCCCACCCATTGGATATCTAATCCATATAAGCTGTAGTAAACTGAAAGTACTGAAGAAATGCTTCTAACGCACCTAACTGAGCCGTTAAAAATGCCGAAGGTGCATTTTCGATAAACTAGCTATTTTATCGAACACCTAGCGTGCCCGAACTCTCCTCTCTATTAGGGAGACCACTTCTAGGCACCCGACAACGTCTAAAACCCCAACTGAAGAGGGAATACGTGTCCGACCCATCTAGAAGTGCTCACTAAACCCCTAAATCTGCGAGGAGGGTCGAATTCACCCTATGCGTCGATAAAAATCTGCAATATAACTAATCTAATGACATATAATCAAACGGAAGCTACTTATACTGCAGGTGAGGGGTTTCTTACCTCGTACGCTAGTTTCCTTACGGTTCTATTCGCTAGGTTTCCGGAGAAGACGATCCTTTCGATAGTTTTCTTGCGCCAACACGTTCCTCTCGCGAAGGGGAGCGTCCTGGTGTCGGAGCCGCTGCCGGAAGATGCCTTGGGGGCCTAGCCTTGGTGCGCCGAGAGAAAGAGGAGGAAGAGAGGTTGGCGTCGGTGAGGGTTTGGAGAAAAGTGGCGTGAGGTTTGTGAGGAGAGGGCTGCCGAACCAAATTAAAAACCCAACCCACACTTAAGTTTTTTCCTATTTATATTAAGTGGATAACCCGATCCAACTCTAATATAAATATAATTGGTTCTCCTTTCTCTCAGCACGGCCCTGTTGGGTTCACCGGTTACTAAGGCTAACTAAAAGTTATCGGATCCGAGAGGTCCCGGGTTTGATTCCCGCTTAAGCCTTTTTTTATTCTTCTAATTAGTTTTGCTATTTCCGCTACTCGGAAAATTCCGGAAAAATATATAAAAATTCCAGAAAAATCATAGAATAATTCTAATGCAAGTTTGAGAATTTTCGGGCGTTACAGGGCGACGGCCGAAGGTCGTCGGCGATGCCGCCGACGATGGGCTGGGGCAATGAGTGAGACACGGGACAGATGATATTGAGATAGAGAATTCGATATCATATAATCTTTATTTTTTTAATAATAGATTTTAGGGGTTATTATTTATAAAAAATTTGAAAGTAAAATACGAATAAAAAATAAAAAAAATTAATGAAAAAAATAATAAACAAAATTTATTTTAAAAAATAAAACTAAAGAAAGTAAATAAAATTGGAAAAAAATAAAATAACTTGTTATTTTAAATGGAGGGGTAAAAAAGTCATTTAACAGGGGAGAGAGGGGGGGTGTGTTGTCAGAGGGGGTGGGAAAAGTAATTTACATTTATAAACCAAAATTACAACTAAAAAGGAATAAAAAAATTCCATATAATTTCAACATACAGAAACCAAATTGTTTTATGAAATTGATAATTCCATAGAAAAAAATTATGTTTTTAATAAGCATAAAAATCTGAATAGGAAATATTTTGATTGTAGAATTCTATATTTTTACCCGAAAAACACTATTGATGTAAACGATATCGATATTATCGACTTTACAAATGTACATATCGGTGCCAAACTTGAAAAAAATACTAAGACTAAAAAAATAAATATTAATATAAAAATAAAAAATTGGAAAAAAAGATTTTTTTTTCTTTCAAAACATCGAGAAAAAGAAACAAATTTATACAAAAAAAACAACTCCAATCAAAAAAGTTTTTTTGATTTGATGGGAATGAATCGAAAAAGGGAAAGAGTTTTTTGTAAAAAAAAAATCAAATCTGAAACTTTGGTTTTTCCCGGAATTCAAATTTCCTTTTGATACATATAAGGCATATAAGATTAAACCGTGGATCATCCCAATCAAATTACTTCTTTCCAATCAGAATTTAGATGAAAAAAAAATTAGTCAAAATAAAAGTGTCAAAGATTCCATTTTAATAAAATTAAAAAACCAAGAAAAAAAATGAAGAAAAGACAAATCTTGTGTCAGATCCAAGCAAACAAAACAAAAAAAAACCTCTTCAAAAGGATTATGAGAGATTTGAAAGTAAAAAGAAAAAACGATGCAAGAAAAGTAAGGAATCAGAACTAGATTTATTCCTAAATAAATATTTAATTGTTCAATTAAGATGGAACAACTTGGTTAATCATAAAATGACAAAAAATATCAAGGCATATTGTTTCTTACTTAGATTGATGGATCCAAGTTCTATAGCTCTAGCCTTAATTCGAAGAAAAGAGATGGATCTAGATGCAATCCTTAATAAGGACAATCTAACTCTTACAGACTTTTTTAAAAAAGGAATATTGATTAGCGAATCAACTCGTCTAGCTTTTATAACGGGTGGAAAATTAATTATGTATCAAACCATAAGTATTTCATTGATCGATGGCGAAAAGAGTAATCACCAAATAAATATAAAATACAAAAAAAAAATATGTCAATAAGAAGAATTTTAATAAATCTACTGAACAACACGGAAATATGCTTGTGAATGGGAATCCAGATTATTATGATCTCCTTGTTCCTAAAAATATTCTATCTCCTAGACGTCGTAGAGAATTGAGAATTCTAATTTGTTTCAACTCTCCTAATTGGGATGCTGTGAATAGAAATCAAATATTTTACAATGAAAATAATATAAGAAACTCCACACAATTTATGAATGAAGACAAAGGTCTTAATCCGCAGTTATCTGCCATTGGGTGTATTGGGACCTAGAAATATTCTGCGATGAACGTACGGGCAAACCCTCTTTGGATTTGCCTAAGATCTTTGGAATTCATTTATTTCACTCAGGATTGGCTTGCTTTGGTTTTGGCGCATTTCATGTTACAACCTGTAAGTCCTGCATGGGGCGCGGAAGCCTTCGATCCTTTTGTTCCTGGAGGAATTGCCTCTCATCATATTGCAGTGGGTACATTGGGCATATTAGCGGGTTTATTCCATCTTAGTGTTCGTCCGCCTCAACGTCTATACAAATAATTGTGTATGGGCAAAATTGAAACTGTACTTTCCAGTGGTATCGCTGTTGTTTTTTTTGCAGCTTTCGTTGTTGTTGGAACTATGTGGTATGGTTCAGCAATAACTCCAATCGAATTATTTGGTCCCACTCGTTATCAGTGGAATCAAGGATACTTTCAGCAAGAAATATACCGAAGAGTTAACGTCGGACTAGACGAAAATCTAAGTTTATCGGAAGCTTGGTCTAAAATTCCTGAAAAATTAGCTTTTTATGATTACATTGGTAATAATCCGACAAAAGGGGGATTATTTAGAGCAGGGTCAATGGATAACGGGGATGGAATAGCTGTTGGATGGTTAGGGCACCCTGTCTTTAGAGATAAAGAAGGGCGCAAGCTTTTTACACGTCGTATGCCTATTTTTTTTGAAACATTTCCGGTGGTTTTGGTGGATGGAGACGGAATTGTAAAATACCGAAAATAGGTTAATATTAATAAGGGAATTTTCCAAAATTTTTGGATATTTTTCGGGAATTTTTCGGAGCTCGTATGGACAAGTTAACGGGGATAAAAAAATGGGACCCGGAAAAGCCTGTTTAGGCTACCCAATTTAAGTGAGGAAATGTTTATATTTACATTTCCTTTTTCTTTAATTTTATTTTATTTTTTTTTTTCTCTCTCTGCCTCGCTGAAAACCCTGTGCCCGAGCCCCTCGCCGTTTCTTCCTCCCCCGCGCGCCCGACGCCGATTCCGAGCCCTAACCGCCGGCCACGGCAGTTCTTCCTCCTTCTATTTCTTCCTCCCGAGACGCACACCCGAAGCCTTCTCCTCTTCTCCTCTTCTCTGCCGCCACCACAGCGCCAGCCGTGCCCTGATTGGGTTGTGTCGCCGCCGAGATTGCTTCGCCGCCACCGACCTAGTGCTGCCGCCAGCCGCGTGCCCTAGGCGACGCCTTCTCCCCTTCACCGACGCTGATCCAGCCGAGCCCTAGAGCCGGCTGCCACCACTGTGTCGTGCCTTAGCATCACCAGCATCTGATCACTGGGTTCTGCCAAGCACTTAGTCTCACCTCCCGTGCCCTAGATTCATCATTGGGACGACCTTTTTCGTCCACCAGTTGACGGCAAAGGGAACGAGATCGAGGCACTGATTTAGTGTTGACAACAGATTTGTGGCAACAAAATCTTCCGGTTAGCATTGTCCTGCATCTGTATCTCCTGGCAGTGTGTCCACAGGGACGACATTGTACTAGGTAAGGTGAGTTGGAAAATTTGGGTCATTTCTAGAAATTGTTATCTCTGTTTCTTGATCGCAAACTGATCTGACCAGTGGGAAGGAATCTAGTAGATTGGTTCTGTGAATTCTCTTTAGCTCTAGCAGCGAACACACTCTGAGACTGTGGATCAAGAAACGACAGTGAGGTGAATTGAGGTAAATGTAGAGAAAGTTATTTCTTTTGGTTACCGTGTACACTTGAATTTATTTTGTTAGGTCGGATATACATATTTGTATATATGGATCTTGATCAATTGAATAAAGGAAGGGTTAAGGTTAACGAAATTAATCCTAATTGATTAGTGGGATTAGAAATTAGTTTGGCTAATTGTTATATTATAGAATTAGCTAAAATAGACATTTTGTTTGATACCGCAGGACTTTGACGCGAGACGAGTATCTCGGAGTCGGTATTGGACCTTTCTTTTATCGGAGGCGGGTACTTTTGACTTATTGTCTTTGATATGCTTAGTAATGAAATTAACATGTTGCATTAATTGTGTTTCTTATTTGTTTCGGTTAATCACTGCCCAATACATGTTACCTGTTTGATTAGTTGTTTGTTTGCATCTCGTATTGATCTCGTACCTGATTTTTCATGCTCATGGGTAGTGATATAACCATGTTTCACATGTTCAGGACCTAGGTTTGATACCTTATTGATCAGTATATCTTGATATGATTTATTCACTATGGTGCCCATTGTTATATGTCCAGAGGTTGGTTTAGTATATTACCATGCTTAGTGACATGCACCATTTGCATGATCGCATGCTGTGCGATAGATTGTTCCATTATTGTTGAGCACATTGCCAGTTTCATCACTGTTCGGTGCTCCGTTGTGACGCCCATGGGTAGCGTGACACGGCGTGGTAGCATGTCAGTTTGGCTCTTCCGGTGCTCCGTTGGTCCGCTCATGGGTAGTGTGACGCAGCGTATAGCATGTTAGAGATCCCTCCCCGTCATAGCGTACCTGAAGATGAGAGCATTACGCTCCCCCATTTATGATTTGGGGTAGGAGTACGTGTGTACTCCGACAGCATCCCGTCCACTCGGTCACTCATCAGGGGTAGTGATGCAGAGTGCACGGTTGTCACAGCTCTACCCACTCGGTCCCACTTTTGTTATGAGTTGGCTGACTGGCGTCAGGGGTGACCATGACATTGGCATCATATGCATGATGCATTTATTGTTTGTGATTGTGTTTGCTGCATTTATATGCTGCATATTGTTTGGATACCTATGTTTGACATGCATACAGGTCTTCTATACCTTTCGGACTGTTTGTCCTTATACCGGGTCCTGGTTAATACAGATTCTCTCCTGTCTATTTCGGTTTGCATATATCTTTATTTTTATCAGGAGACTGTACGCATGATTAGTGCTAGGTGTTATTTCTTTACTTTGCATATCAATTGTACCTGCTGAGTGTTGGACTCACCCCGCCTCCATTGTTGTTATATTTCAGGATGATGCTGTCAGGAGAGAGTTCTAGTTGCTGGTCCCCTGAAGACCCGAAGACTTACGGATCTACTGGTTTTGTTTGTTTCCTTTTTGACTATGTTATAGACTTGGTTTGTTGGATACTTGGACTTTGTATGGATTTTGAGATGTTGATAAATTTTTGGTATGATTTGGATTTTATTCTACTACATGCCTGCCTGGACGGCAGAAGAGGTGAGTTCGTCGGATTTGAGCTTTACGAGTGTAGTGGAGTAGGGTGGATTTCGAGTCAGAGTACTATGATTTTTGTTTACTATTATTAACTGCGTGGTTGTGACAGCCAGAGGCTGAATATCTATATAAACTGCGTGGTGATTGTTTTTATTTATTGTTATTATTCCAGCCGCCTGTGGCTGAGGTATGTGTGTTATGTAGAAGTTTCAGATTGTCCGCCGTACAGGGGAGATGTTGCCGAAATTTCTTCGGACAGAGACTCCTCTGGGGCGTGACAATTTATTTGGTATCAGAGCACAAGTTATACGATCTTTTGTTTTCGTATTTTTGATGTTTGGAATAACCTGATACTAATTTATTTACTTGGTATCAGAGCGCCAAGTTTGGCGATACTTGTTGGATTTTTGTATTTTGGATTTTCGAGATTTATCTGATACCAATTTATTTGGTATCAGAGCGGGTTATGATACCTGATTTTGGTGTTCTGGAGATTTATCGGATACCTTTTGTTGGTATTCTGGATATTTGGGTTAGTCAGGTTTGCGAGTCAAACTGGGCATTTTCGGATTTTCGATATGGTTATGTTTCGGATTTCCGTTTCTGATTTATTTGGATTTCCGGCGATATTCTCGTTCGGAATTTTGAGGTCAAAGGTTGGGGACTGGACAGTGACGGAACATCTCCAGACAGCAAATAGGTATGATGTTTATTTTATGATTTTTATACTTGTAGTAATATCTGTAATTTAATTTAACAGATATGAGACGATCTACTCGTATTGCTGCGAGACGTGGTGCTGGACGACCACGTGCGAGGACCACGGGATCTCTGGATATGCCAGAGATGCCCACTGTTAGTGAGCCTGTCAGTCAGGGACAGACTCAGCATGCTGTGTTGGGCTCTCAGACCCCGACGGCTCCTATAGAGGTACCTACCTCGGTTGTGCCGAGCGTACCTATCCCTACAGTAGTTCCGGTACCATCAGAGGTACCATTGGCGTACCCGACATCTGCTCCAGCGCAGCCTACAGCGTATTCAGTACCACCGCCACTTGGATCTACAGTGTACCCGACACCAATGCCTACAGTAGCAGCAGCTGCACCATATCCGGTACCATTACCTACCGTACCTCCAGCTGCGGCCACTTATGTTCACCCGGCAGTACCACCGACGGCTTATGCTTCAGTATATACAGCAGCACCGGGAGTTCCTCCTCCGGTTTATTCTGCGGTACCACCTGTAGTATCAGCTCCAGTGTTTCCGCCAGTTCCTGCAGCCGTCCCGACACAGCTCACTGATATTGTCGCTGCACGAGCTAGGATTCCAGCATTGGCTGAGTCGATGAAGACTCGTTTCACTCTTTTCCGCGGAGATCTCGATCCGAGTATGGCTCTGTCATGGATAGAGACTATGGAGCAGACTTTCTTCTATATGGCTTGCTCCGAGTGGGAGAAAGCAGAGCTGGCTGCCTACCATTTACGGGATGAAGCTAATGCCTGGTGGATTACTCAGCGTTCTATTATTGGTGAGCGCAACGTCACGTGGACCAGGTTCAGAGAGGCTTTTGAGAGCCGCTTCTTTCCACTGTCTTATCAGATGGCTCGCCGACAGGATTTTATGAGTCTGAGGCAGAACAACCGCTCAGTGACCGAGTATAATACTGAATTCCATCGGTTGGGTAAGTTTTGTCCAGAGTTAGTTGCGGAGGATAGAACTCGCATGATGCAGTTTATTCAGGGACTGGATGGTTATCTGCATGTACGGCTTGCCGATTTAGGGATCACATCTTACTCTGATGCACTGGATCGAGCTTTGATGATAGAGTTAGCTCAGCAGACAGCATATCCGGACAGGAAAAGGAAGCATACGGGTCAGATGTCAAGGCAGATCCAGCAGACACAGGCGACAGGACAGCATCAGAGTAGTCGCAGACGGTCAGGTCAGAGTTCTTCTGGGGTATCTCGTAGGTCTCAGAAGTCAAGACAGTCTTCCTCAGGACGTTTCCGGTCTCCTCGGCAGGATCGGAAACAGTCCACCAGCGATATACAGTGTTTCCGATGTGGTTCTAGAGACCACATCACTTCAGCCTGCACTTTGGAACAGTCAGTTTGCTTTTATTGCAAACTGCCTGGGCACTAGAGTTGAGATTGTCAGCTGAAGGCTCAACACACGGCTTCCGGAGGGTCAGAGCAGAGGGGACGGTCTAGTCAGTCAGTGTCTCGACGAGGAGGGCGGAGATTCTCACCCTCACAGCGTCAGCAGGGAGCAGCTCCCTCAGCAGCAGCATTTGGCATGCTTGGACAGGAGTACTCCAGTGCTTCTGTAGCACCCCAGAGTTTTGTTCCAGGACCTTATTATCCGACTCAGGGGCAGTACCAGACTCAGTCTCAGCCAGCTGCACAGTATCAGTCATCATCCTCTCAGTCTTCTCTGGCTCATTATCCAGCACCGCCTCAGTGGCAGGCTTCTGCCCAGCCGCAGCAGCCGCTGGCAGCGTTACCTCCTCCTCCTTCGCCAGAGACTGGTCGTGTTCATGCGATTACCAGAGAGGATGCTCAGCGGGCCGACGGATCCGTTTTCCGCGGTACGATTTTCATTTATGCATTTTCCGCTGATATTTTGATTGATACTGGTATTTCGCACTCTTTTATATCCCGTACCTTTATGCGGGAGATTGGTAGATTACCTACTGTTAGACTGCAGCGGTTGACCGTCTCCCTACCGTCCGGTGATACTTTAGACGTCACCCAAGAGGTCAGAGGTTGCCCGTTAGACTTTGGCAACATGACACTTACGGTAGATCTTCTAGTATTGGAGATGATCGAGTTTGATATCATTCTTGGCATGGATTGACTGTTAGTATATCATGCTACCATTGATTGCCAGACGAGGGTGGTCACCTTCCGGCCTCCGAACCAACCCTCGTGGAGTTTCACTGGCATAAGGGATGACGACATCTCGATTATTTCGACGATTCAGGCGTAGAAGCTGTTGTCTCACGGCTGTCATGGTTTTCTATTATCTCTGATTAGTACTGAAGACAGCAGCAATTCGCAGCTCTCCGACGTTTCTGTAGTCCGAGAGTATCCAGATGTATTCCTGAGGAGCTTCCTGGTTTGCCTCCCAGAAGGCCAGTGGAGTTCACTATTGAGCTGATTCCGGGAACCTCACCGACATCGAAAGCTCCGTATCGTATGGCACCGAAAGAGTTGAACGAGCTGAAGGTTCAACTCCAGGAGCTTTTGGATAGGGGATTGATACGCCCTAGTGTTTCACCATGGGGTTCTCCAGTATTATTTATCAAAAAGAAAGACGGTACCATGAGGTTATGTATTGACTACAGGCAGCTGAATTCAGTGACCGTCAGAAATAAATATCCATTACCACGGATTGAGGATTTGTTTGATCAGCTCAGAGGTACTTCAGTGTATTCTAAGATTGATCTGCGATCCGGATATCATCAGCTGAGGGTCAGAGACTCAGATATTCAGAAGACAGTGTTCCGTACTAGATACGGTCATTATGAGTTTTTGGTAATGCCATTTGGGCTTACCAATGCTCCAGCGGTGTTTATGGACTTGATGAACCGCATCTTTCTGGAGTATCTGGATCAGTTTGTTATCGTTTTCATTGATGACATATTGGTCTACTCGCGTTCCGAGGAGGAACATGCACAGCATCTTCGTACAGTTTTGGATATTCTTCGACGGCATCAGCTACGCAAAGTTCAGTAAGTGTGCGTTCTGGCTATCTTCAGTTGGTTTTCTGGGACACGTGGTCTCTAGCAGAGGTATTTCAGTTGATCCTCAGAAGATCGAGGCTGTCACCGGTTGGGAGCAGCCGAAGTCAGTTCAGGAGATTCGCAGTTTTCTGGGATTGGCTGGATATTACCGACGTTTTGTCGAGGGTTTCTCGCGTATTGCTATGCCATTGACACGTCTTACCAGGAAAGGCGTGAAGTTCATGTGGACAGAGGATTGCGAGACCAGCTTTCAGGAGCTGAAGCGGAGATTAGTGTCTGCTCCAGTTTTGGTTTTACCTTCTGGAGAGGATGGATTTGTACTCTACACCGACGCGTCTCTACAGGGTTTGGGTGTCGTTCTGATGCAGGACGGCAGAGTAGTCTCTTATGCTTCTCGTCAGCTGAAGGAGCATGAGAAGAACTACCCAGTTCATGACCTGGAGTTAGCCGCCATCATTTATGCATTGAAGATTTGGCGCCATCACTTATACGGTATTACATTTGAGATTCTCACTGATCATAAGAGTCTCAAATATATTTTCACTCAGAAGGAGCTTAATCTCCGACAGAGGAGATGGATGGAGTTCCTGAAGGACTACGATTGTACCATTAGCTACCACCCGGGGAAAGCTAATGTGGTTGCCGATGCATTCAGCAGGAAGTCTAGAGGGACTTTGGCTTGCCACCGAGTTTCAGTCACAGACTTGGTTCAGGGTTTCTCCGAGTTAGACCTTGAGGAGCAGGGATCTACAAAGCAGGGTATTCTGGTTACCATGGTTGCTCAGTCGTCGATTAGGACGAAGATCCGAGAGGCTCAGGCTGGTGATCAACATTGTCAGTTCATTGGCAGTCAGATATCTTCCGGGCAGCAGACCGAGTTTACACGAGACGAGGAGGGTGTTATATACTTCCGAGGCAGATTATGCGTACCTCAGTCTCATCCGGTCTTACAGGAGCTACTTCAGGAGGCTCACCGTTCTCGATTTGCGATCCATCCAGGTGGGACCCGTATGTATCGAGACTTGAGGCGTTCCTATTGGTGGAACGGCATGAAGAAAGACATCGCGGATTTCGTAGCTAGATGTCTTGTTTGTCAGCAGGTGAAGGCTGAGCACCAGAGACCTACAGGGTTACTTCAGCGGATTCCTATTCCTGAGTGGAAGTGGGATCACATTACCATGGACTTTGTGGTAGGGTTGCCGAGGACACGACGAGGCCATGACGCGATTTGGGTAGTCGTTGATCGATTAACCAAATCCGCGCACTTCTTAGCGATCCGGAGGACTGATCCTCTGGATCGATTGGCAGATCTGTATTGTCAGGAGATTATCAGACTACATGGTGTTTCGTTGAGTATCATTTCGGATAGAGATCCACGGTTCACGTCTCGTTTCTGGCAGAGTCTGCAGCAGGCCTTGGGCACACAGCTCCGTTTTAGTACAGCTTTCCATCCACAGACAGATGGACAGTCAGAGCGGACCATTCAGACTTTAGAGGATCTGCTGAGGTCATGTGTTATGGATTTCAGAGGCAGTTGGGAGGACCATTTGCCGTTAGTAGAGTTTGCCTATAACAACAGCTTTCATTCGGCTATCCAAATGGCACCGTTTGAGGCGTTGTATGGTAGACCTTGTCGGACACCCGTCCTCTGGGATGAGGTTGGAGAGGCCCAGTTGTTGGGACCTCATAGAGTTCAGCAGGATGCAGAGTTGGTCCGTACTATCAGACGGAGGATGTCAGAGGCGCAGGATCGCCAGAAGAGTTATGCTGATCGGAGACGCAGACCACTAGAGTTCTCTGTTGGCGACCATGTATTTCTGCGAGTTTCACCCACGAAAGGGGTGAAAAGATTTGGCCTCAGAGGTAAGCTAGCTCCGCGGTACATTGGTCCTTTCGAGATCTTGGAGAGGATCGGAGCGGTAGCTTACCGACTGGCACTACCACCGTCCTTGTCAGGCGTCCACGATGTATTCCACGTATCTATGCTGCGGAGATACGTGCCCGATCCGACGCATGTGCTGGCAGATATTCCAGTTCCAGTTCAGCCTGACATTACATATGAGGAGGTTCCGGTACGGATTCTCGACCGGAAAGAGCGTCAGTTGCGGAACAAGACTATCCGGCTGGTTAAAGTAGGATGACAGTATCATTCGGACGAGGAGGCTACTTGGGAGCTCGAGGATACTATCCGAGCTCGATATCCCCATCTTTCCACTTGAGGTATGTGATTTATTTATCGTTCAACATTTATACTCTATATCTGTTGTTAGTACTTACTGATGGTAGATAATGAAATTTGGGGACCAAATTTTTATTAGTGGGGGAGAATGTAAAATACCGAAAATAGGTGAATATTAATAAGGGAATTTTCCGAAATTTTTGGATATTTTTCGAGAATTTTTCGGAGCTCGTATGGACAAGTTAACGGGGATAAAAAAATGGGACCCGGAAAAGCCTGTTTAGGCTACCCCATTTAAGTGAGGAAATGTTTATATTTACATTTCCTTTTTCTTTAATTTTCTTTATTTGTTTTTTTTTTCTCTCTCTGCCTCGCTGAAAACCCCGTGCCCGAGCCCCTCGCCGTTTCTTCCTCCCCCGCGCGCCGACGCCGATTCCGAGCCCTAACCGCCGGCCACGGCAGTTCTTCGTCCTTCTATTTCTTCCTCCCGAGCCGCACACCCGAAGCCTTCTCCTCTTCTACTCTTCTCTGCCGCCACCACAGCGCCAGCCGTGCCCTAATTGGGTTGTGCCGCCGCCGAGATTGCTTCGCCGCCACCGACCTAGTGCTGCCGCCGGCCTTCCTCCGCCCTACAGCCGACTTCCACCGGTATCCTAGCCTCCAGCCGCGTGCCCTAGGCGACGCCTTCTCCCCTTCACCGACGCCGATCCAGCCGAGCCCTAGAGCCGGCTGCCACCACTGTGTCGTGCCTTAGCATCACCAGCATTTGATCACTAGGTTCTGCCAAGCACTTAGTCTCACCTCCCGTGCCCTAGATTCATCATTGGGACGACCTTTTTCGTCCACCAGTTGCCGGCAAAGGGAACGAGAGGCACTGATTTAGTGTTGACAACAGATTTGTGGCAACAAAATCTTCCAGTTAGCATTGTCCTGCATCTGTATCTCCTGGCAGTGTGTCCACAGGGACGACATTGTACTAGGTAAGGTGAGTTGGAAAATTTGGGTCATTTCTGGAAATTGTTATCTCTGTTTCTTGATCGCAAACTGATCTGACCAGTGGGAAGGAATCTAGTAGATTGGTTCTGTGAATTCTCTTTAGCTCCAACAGCGAACACACTCTGAGACTGTGGATCAAGAAACGACAGTGAGGTGAATTGAGGTAAATGTAGAGAAAGTTATTTCTTTTGGTTACCGTGTACACTTGAATTTATTTTGTTAGGTCGGATATACTTATTTGTATATATGGATCTTGATCAATTGAATAAAGGAAGGATTAAGGTTAACGAAATTAATCCTAATTGATTAGTGGGATTAGAAATTAGTTTGGCTAATTGTTATATTATAGAATTAGCTAAAATAGACATTTTGTTTGATACCGCAGGACTTTGACGCGAGACGAGTATCTCGGAGTCGGTATTGGACCTTTCTTTTATCGGAGGCGGGTACTTTTGACTTATTGTCTTTGATATGCTTAGTAATGAAATTAACATGTTGCATTAATTGTGTTTCTTATTTGTTTCGGTTAATCACTGCCCAATACATGTTACCTGTTTGATTAGTTGTTTGTTTGCATCTCGTATTGATCTCGTACCTGATTTTTCATGCTCATGGGTAGTGATATAACCATGTTTCACATGTTCAGGACCTAGGTTTGATACCTTATTGATCAGTATATCTTGATATGATTTATTCACTATGGTGCCCATTGTTATATGTCCAGAGGTTGGTTTAGTATATTACCATGCTTAGTGACATGCACCATTTGCAAGATCGCATGCTGTGCGATAGATTGTTCCATTATTGTTGAGCACATTGCCAGTTTCATCACTGTTCGGTGCTCCGTTGTGACGCCCATAGGTAGCGTGACACAGCGTGGTAGCACGTCAGTTTAGCTCTTCCAGTGCTCCGTTGGTCCGCTCATGGGTAGTGTGACGCAGCGTGTAGCACGTTAGAGATCCCTCCCCGTCATAGCGTACCTGGAGATGAGAGCATTGCGCTCTCCCATTTATGATTTGGGGTAGGAGTACGTGTGTACTCCGACAGCATCCCATCCACTCGGTCACTCATCAGGGATAGTGATGCAGAGTGCACGATTGTCACAGCTCTACCCACTCGGTCCCACTTTTGTTATGAGTTGGCTGACTGGCGTCAGGGGTGACCATGACATTGGCATCATATGCATGATGCATTTATTGTTTGTGATTGTGTTTGCTGCATTTATATGCTACATATTGTTTGGATACCTATGTTTGACATGCATACAGGTCTTCTATACCTTTTGGACTGTTTGTCCTTATACCGGGTCTTGGTTAGTACAGATTCTCTCCTGTCTACTTCGGTTTGCATTTATCTTTATTTTTATCAGGAGACTGTACGCATGATTAGTGCTAGGTGTTATTTCTTTACTTTGCATATCAATTGTACCTGCTGAGTGTTGGACTCACCCCGCCTCCATTGTTGTTATATTTCAGGATGATGCTGTCAGGAGAGAGTTCTAGTTGCTGGTCCCCTGAAGACCCGAAGACTTACGGATCTACTGGTTTTGTTTGTTTCCTTTTTGACTATGTTATAGACTTGGTTTGTTGGATACTTGGACTTTGTATGGATTTTGAGATGTTGATGGATTTTTGGTATGATTTGGATTTTATTCTACTACATGCCTGCCTGGACGGCAGAAGAGGTGAGTTCGTCGGATTTGAGCTTTACGAGTGTAGTGGAGTAGGGTGGATTTCGAGTCAGAGTACTATGATTTTTGTTTACTATTATTAACTGCGTGGTTGTGACAGCTAGAGGCTGAATATCTATATAAACTGCGTGGTGGTTATTTTTATTTATTATTATTATTCCAGCCGCCTGTGGCTGAGGTATGTGTGTTATGTAGAAGTTTCAGATTGTCCGCCGTATAGGGGAGATGCTACCGAAATTTCTTCGGACAGGGACTCCTCTGGGGCGTGACAGGAATTGTGAGAGCCGATGTTCCTTTTAGGAGAGTAGAATCAATGTATAGTGTTGAACAAGTAGGTGTAACTGTTGAGTTCTATGGTGGCGAACTCAATGAAGTCAGTTATAGTGATCCTGTGACTGTTAAAAAATATGCTAGACGTGCCCAATTAGGTGAAAGTTTTGAATTAGATCGGGCTACTTTGAAATCTGATGGCGTTTTTCGTAGCAGTCCAAGGGGTTGGTTCACTTTTGGTCATTCTACGTTTGCTTTGCTCTTATTTTTCGGACACATTTGGCATGACCCTAGAACCTTGTTCAGAGATGTTTTTGCTGGTATTGATCCAGATTTGGATGTTCAAGTGGAATTTGGAGCATTCCAAAAAATAGGAGATCCAACTACGAGGAGACAAGTAGTCTGATACAAGCTTGCTCTGGTATCTTTCGCATCTTTTTTTTTATTTGACATAGGGTTAGAGTACTAAAGAAATCTTGACTTGAATCACTATCTTTTCTTTTCCTTTTCTTTATATTTATATTTTATACTATATGGTAAATGATGCCAAATGAATAGGTGTGGAAGCTATAATTGTAAACCACGATCGAATCTATGAAAGTATTGGTTTATACATTCCTTTTAGTCTCTACTTTAGGGATAATTTTTTTCACTATCTTTTTTCGAGAACCGCCTAAGGTTCCAACTAAAAAAGTAAAATAATTTTTTATAATTTCAGTTGAAGTAATGAGTCTCCCTACCCTATATGGGAGACTCATTACTTCAACTAGTCCCCGTGTTCTTCGAATGGATCTCTTAGTTGTTGAGAGGGTTGCCCAAAAGCGGTATATAAGGCGTACCCAGTAAAGCTTACAAGTAAACCAGATATAAAGATGGCGATTAGGGTTGCTATTTCCATTTTTAGACAATTTCAAGATCACAATACAATGGATCTATAATAAGATCGTTTATTTACAACTACAATGAAATGGTATACAAAGTCAACAGATCTCAACCAATGATTAAATAAATAGGATTTAAGGATAGTTCTAGATCTGGGCCAAGACGAACTACCATAGGGAATTTATTGAAACCACTGAATTCGGAATATGGTAAAGTAGCTCCGGGCTGGGGGATTACACCACTAATGGGGATCACTATGGCCCTATTTGCAGTATTTCTATCTATTATTTTGGAAATTTATAATTCTTCCATTTTACTGGATGGAATTGCAATGAGTTAACTTTAATAAGAACTATGAAGTATTAGTTAAAAAAATGACTTTACTTAAACTTAAAACTTTGATTTCTAGACCATTTTGGTAGTTCGACCGTGGAATTTATTTGTTTCGGTATCTCTAGAATATGAGTGTGTGACTTGTTATAATTGATCCTATTAATAATACAGAGAATAGTTCTGTCATCTCTTTCAAGATGAGTCTATTTTGTCGGATAATTATTCTAGTATCTGGAACAAGAAATCCATGTAATATAGAATAGATCAAGAAAAGAAATACGAAAACTATGATTCATAACTAATATTCGGACCTCGAAACCAGACTCCAAAAATTTCAAATAAATATTTCCTAAATCAAACGATTTTTCTTCTTTTAGACTTACTTTTTTTTACTGAAGGACAACTCCTTTTCTAGATCTAGATTTTGTTGAGTCATAACATACATTCATTGAATAAGTAATTATGAAAGAATAAGTGATTATGAAACTGTTCTTACTCAGAGAACCCTTGAGTTTAGCTTGGCTTGAGGCTTGACTTTATTAAATCATCGTTGTTCTAGTATGAATATGGAGTTTCAATTGATTCATGGGATCTCAACAAGTGAATTCCTATACTAAATATATATAATAGTTAAAGAAGATAAATAAATAGTTAAATAAGAGTCAATACACATTACAAAAAAAAAACAAGAAATCAAATTAAACAGGAAAGAGAAGATTCAAGAGGCCTGTAATAATCAACATCAAAAAAGACGGATGAGTCAACTTGATATTTTTAGGCCTTATCATAGAAAAAATACAAAGAATAGATTTCCAATTTTTTTTACTTTGTATCTTTGTGTCGAAGTAAATCAAGCGGCTAAGCTAAGAAGTTTTTAACTTTCTATCATATATCTGTTGAAATCAACATTTGTATGTTTCTGCTTGAGCCGTACGAGATGAAATTCTCATATACGGTTCTCCGAGGGGAGTTTCCTGGTTGTGGGTTACCTATCTCAATAAAGTACATGATTGTTTTGAGGAACGTCTCGAGATTCAGGCGATTGCAGATGATATAACTAGTAAATATGTTCCTCCTCATGTCAACATATTTTATTGTTTAGGGGGGATCACACTTACTTGTTTTTTAGTACAAGTAACTACAGGTTTTGCTATGACTTTTTACTACCGTCCGACTGTTACAGAGGCTTTTTCATCTGTTCAATACATAATAACTGAGGCTAACTTTGGTTGGTTAATCCGATCAGTTAATCGATGGTCGGCTAGTATGATGTTCTAATGATGATTCTTCACGTATTTCGTGTGTACCTTACAGGTGGATTTAAAAAAACCCCGCGAATTAACTTGGGTTACAGGTGTGGTTTTAGCTGTATTGACCGTATCTTTTGGTGTAACTGGTTATTCCTTACCTCGGGATCAAATTGGTTATTGGGTAGTCAAAATTGTGACGGGCGTACCCGAAGCTATTCCTGGAATAGGATCGCCTTTGGTAGAGTTATTACGTGGAAGTGCTAGTGTGGGACAATCTACTTTAACTCGTTTTTATAGTTTACACACTTTTGTATTGCCTCTTCTTACTGTCGTATTTATGTTAATGCATTTTCCAATGATACGTAAGCAAAGAGTTTTTAGTCCTTTATAGAATCATAGATATTTGTAATTGATCATATCATACTGGCGAGGAACGATAGACAATAATATTTCATCATTGCTAGAAATATGAATTATTGAAAAAGTAAGACATGTTATTTGGATATTTTTCTTCGACTTAAAAATATTGTATTCCTTATTTGATATAAATAGTTGAAGTAGATTTTCCGAGTATAGGGTGGATTATGGGAGTTGAGTTATGGAATTATGGAATTAGTTGAGTTAGTGGGGTGAATTATGGAATTAGTTGATTGTAATAAGTTATGTAGGTAGCTTATAAATAAGCTACATATTTTATGATTTAATTATAGCGTGAGAGATTATTATACTCCACTTGTCCATCTTTATCCTCTTATCCTCCTCCCAATTTTCTCTAACATGAAGTACATCTTGTTTGTTCACTCTGTATCCAATTGGCTAAAAGAAATTAGTGTCCATATTTTGTTGTGTTCTGAACTCATTTTTTCAAGCTTCCAACACTTGTTGAAACTAAGCCAGTGAAAAAAATATGGTTCAACCTATGAACATTTTGTGCTTGTAACGAATGCATTATTTTGCATATAAAAAGGTTCCTCTTCTTAATTCTTATGGATGTATTATTTTCAAGGTTGGTTTGCCTTCCTAGTCCATGGGGACGACTTGTTGAGGTCAGTTTTGGGGGGCTAAAAGATGGAACAAGAAGGGAAAGCAATTCAAGATGGGAAAAAAATCTCTAGGGAAAGGATTGAGAAACGGGAAAAAAATATAAAGGAAAGAAAAGAGAATAAAAAAATAAAGAAAAAAAGAGATGGAAAAAAATGAAGGACAACATCACCATATGGTTGGCTAAAGTACTTGCATAGGGCCGCTACTCATGCTCGGCAAGGCGACCTCATGCATGGCCATCATCTGCATCCATGCGAGGTCTACTGCATGAGGTTGGCGCTTGTGCAGGGATGTTGTCGGTGGCTACACGAGGCGACCTCATACTTAGGGAGGTTGTCCATGACTGTGCATGTGTGAGGCATGTTTGTGCTTGCGAACTGTACCACAAGAAGGGTGAGAGAAAACTTAATTAGACCGTGACTCATACGAGAAGGATGAAAGAAAGATATTTTCTATCCGATTTGGACGAACGAAAAAAATATCAAAAAAATGATCCGCGGACATACGAATTGTTAAATCTGTCCGTCTATTAAGTAGAAAAAATAGTTCATCCTTTTTTGCAAACAAAGAGGACGTCGTGCGGTGTTGCCTATCACGATCACGTGAGGTCAGTCGTGACTACTCTGAGAAATAGTTGTGCACATTAAAATGTTGAAGGTAGGGATTGCTTTCCACCCGATTTGAGCGAAAGCAAAATTGATGAAAAAATAATCCACCTATAGATTTATAAATCCTTCCATATCCATTAGGCAAATAAAAGAAATAAAAATAACTCCTATTTTTTCCAAAGTAATTAAGGGAAAGGAATATAGTTTTAAATTGAGAGAAGTTTTACATGATGAAAATTTTTGTGTGATTTATTTTCATCTTCTAAGTAAACAGAGCCTAAGTCTTTGGGGGAAGTGTTGAAGTATTGATTTAGCAAATCATTTTAATTTTAAAAGATTGATAAAAGGCTCATTCTTTTTTTGAAAACTCTTCCTTTAGGCATCATTCCTTATTTCTTGGTTCATATATCAATTTATTCAACTATTATGAATCATGGATAACCTTTAATCCCATACAAATTCAATGATGCAATCGTCAATCAGTTGATCGTCCTACAGTTGATCCTGATCTCGCCATTACTCCCAGTGAGAGGGCTTATGTTCCCCATATTCACCATCGCAGCCGCGAAGGCATTGAAGAATCCGGCCATGTTGGTGGAGTAGGTGCTGACAAGCGAGTCCGTGGATCCTCCGTTGAAGAGTTGCTGGTCGGAGTGCAGCAGCCCTGTTTGGTTCACCAGACCTTGGAAGTAGAAGTTGTCGAAGATGGTCGGGCTCTGAACGTCCAGAGGAGATAGTGTGTCGTCGCCGTTGCCGGCCACACTCGGGCAGTTGGCCTGCGTGGAGGTGGCAAATGATGGGTTGATGTTGTTCTCGTTGTAGATCCTGTTCCTGAAGGTTACACACCTCGCTTGCCCTATGGTATGTCCTCCTATTTCCAACATATTATATATATTTAAATTTTAATATCAAAATGAAGAAATAATTGATTCATGAGTCAAACAATCAAAAGGCAAGAATATATATTTTTTTATTTATCGTCAAAAGTACGTTTTATTTTTTTATTTTCCAAAAATACGTTTATTTATAATATTGATAGTTAGTGACGAATCCAATAATTAGAGTTGGGCTGCTGGACTTTGGGTGTGGGAGGGATGAACTTTAGTGAGTTAAGTAAAAAAAAACTTACATAAATAATAATTTTTTAATATATTAAAAAAAATTAAATGTAATTATAGTACTAATAGCTGTACGAATTAAGTGTCTGATTAATTGATTTGATATATACCTGAGAGTGCTACCATGTCAGTGGTACTGAGACCCTTGTTGGAGAAGGCTGATATGAGACCACTGAGGCTTAAAAGAGGTGAAGGGAGATCGCTGCTCGCCGTGCTGAAGCTGGCCGTCGTCGCGTCCCTTCTTCCTAACTGCACCGTCCACGAAGGTCCACCCAACTGCAAACAAATATCAGAATTAATTCGATCACTGAAATGGATTAATTCCTCATCATCGTTCATGTATATATATATTACAGCTACGACGGCGTCTCGAGCTGCGACGGCGAGGATGTCGGCGCAGGACACGACTTGAGGGCACAACGCTTCGACCTGCGACTTGATGGTGTCGACGACGTCGAAGCCTCGGATGGAGTTGTTGTTGGGCGGCGCAGTCTTCTCGCCGGTGAAGTTGGCGGTGTCGTCCAGCAGCACCGACCCGTCGCAACCCTGCAATTAAACCACGTGTATGAATCAATGAATGCATGCATGCATCCAGACGTAATTATATATATATATAATGATCAGTTGACTTGCGTTGACAAAGCAGTCGTGGAAATGCAGGCGGAGAAGGGAGGCGCCCATGCGGGCCTCTTGGTTGACTGCATCCTGCACCGCCGTCTGGATGGTGGTGAGGACGTCGGGGCACGAGGAGTCGTAGAAGGTCGACGAGAGCTGAGCGGCCGCCATGGACGCCACCGCCGCCATGAAAACTCCTATCAATGGGAGAATACTGCAGCAAGGAGAATTAGGGTACAAAGGAGCCATTAATTAAGCTTAATTAATTAACCACTCTTAATTATCAGGGATCGACTGCTGGGCATGAAGAAAATGGTGTTGAAAAGCTTCTTATTTATAGGCAGAATTAGCAATTAATATAATTAATCAAAATAGAAGGAGAATGTTAAGCAGGAATTGTCTAAATGATAGAGAAAGTCAATGCCTAACAAGTCGGCATTATTTCAACTAACGGTCCACTCTCACTAACTAGTTAATTAATTTATAGAGCACAATGGTCCAAACACATTTTTTTTTTTTTTATCAAAAGACGTCCTACCTATCGTGTCGTATAAAATTATACAGCTAATCTCAAGTCTATTCGATATTATTAATTCCTTCCATACGGTGAAATCCTGAATCCGTTGAACAGTTGTTTGAATATATAATAAAGTGTTGCAATTGTTATGAAATTATAATAATTATAAACATTGTAGCAATTATAATTTTATAATTGTTATAAATATTATAGTAACTATGGTTACATATCTATCATAATATGGATTTGACAACATTGGTAGTTATTTGATTTGTCTAATATTTATATTTTTATGACTATAAAATCGTAATTGCTACCACTCAAATTTATCCTATTCAACAACATGTTGGATATATGTGAACGGAGAAGGCGTTCGACTGCTCTGCCTGATTTATCGGTTTGCTCGCTCGGCCGATCTGCTTGCTCGGTCGCTCTTCCAGCTCTACTATTTGGCTACTCCTGCCTCATGACTCGCTTGGCCGATCTGTCCGCTCGACCGATCTACTCGCTCGACCGATCTGTCCGCTCGGTCGATCTGCCCACTCGGTTTACTCGGCCGATCTACCCACTCCACTACCGTGCAGTCTGCACTCAGCACTTAACAGAAACTAGCCCCCGCTGATAGCCTGAGATTATCAGCTCAGGTCATTTCGACAGATAAGTTAAATTTAATTTGGCATGGTGTAATTTAAATTCAGTCAATTTTTCAAACTCTCTGACAAATTGTCCAATAACATTGAAACCGACTTCAATTCTTTTAAAATGATCATAAAACAAAGTGTTGAAGTGCAACAGACTTAGACACATTAAAACCATATATATGAAGAGACTTCGATTCTCATGAGCTTTGGCAAGATTAGCTAGCTTCCCTAAGTACAGTTATATATATGAACAGATAAGTCCACGTTGTACCAATATGAAATCATAATTTGTATATATATTGTAGCATTTCACAACTAGTTATTACAATACGGATTTTGATTTTTTTCATCTAACATTGACATTGTGACAGTTTCATAATTACTATAATTCAAAATTATTCTGTTGAATAACGTATAGTAATTATAAATTGTAGCTGTTACAATTTGAATTTATCATGATCAATAATATTCTACTTTGCATATAATTAATTAGATTATTTTTCATCTTAATCAAAAAATATATATATAACATTTGCAAGCAAAAGTCTACGTACAGCTGAAACTAATTGGTCAAATTTGGCCAAAATTAATCATGTGGACGTTTACCTACTTGTAAGCAGCCAAAGAATGCATGACAATATTAACTTAAATGTGTTGAGAAATAATATTTTTTTGATATATTCTTAATCCAACAAAACTATTTTGGAAATAAAAATTCATATATTTCGGATCGTAATACAATGGTGGTAATATAATTTAATCAAAGTTAGGAGTATATATATATCTTTCTCTCCGCCATCAGTGCCGACAACTAATGTGTTTTGGCATCAAGGGAGAAGTGGGAAATAAACAAGGACAAGTTGTATTATATTTGGATGTGTCTGTGCCCCTATTTTTGACTCAACTTCTTAACATTGATCGATCGACTAAGAGACACGAGGGACTTCAGCCGAAGTTTTAGAAGGTTTAGTCACTTTGTCCAAACTCATTATAGTTTAGATGAGTTGCGAGAAACCATTTTCACTTTGGTCGAGCTTAACCACACTTTGATCGAATCCTACCTAAGCCATGTGGTGTCCACATCTGAACTTGTTGTCATGACCACTATAAAATTATTAAGCAACTACGTACAACTATTAATATCATCCTAGATGTCAAAATTAATTGCAAAAAGTTGTCACAATGGACAGGGCCAACTCAGGCCTATGCCTAGAATCTCTATTTTATTGAAGATAAAGAATCCTAATATTTTAACATTGGACGTGATAACAATTATTCTGTGGACTAACTAAAAAGAAAGATTAAAGGAGAAGACAAGAAGAAAACCCAAAGAAATAAGAACAGTCGTCATTTGCTAAAAAAATAAAATTTTATTAATAATTAAGAGATAAATTCTCATACAATTAGACATGTGTTTATATAGACTTTAAATCCTAAGATAAAAAAGAAAATAAATTATAATATATGGACCTTAATTCAATCTTGTAGAAAAGAAAAAGATCTTTCTAAAAAAAATTCTCTTGATAGAAATTAAAATTAATAAAATAGGATATTGTTTTAGACTAACTTATGACACATACTTAACAGGAATACCAAATATATCATAAATACTATAAAAATAAAAATTATTAAAAATAGTAATAAAATCTTCATAAGCTCAGATGAGCGTCTAAACGGTGAAATTTGCATCCAAAAATTGGCGATTACAAGTACCCCAATAATAAATATCGATTTTTAAATTCTACACGCATAGCCATAGACAGCGTTATATTCTGAGTCTTGAATCAAAAGTTATGATCGTTTAAAGTTTAAGGGGGCATGCTGGGTTGTCCCGACATCATATTATAATATTATTTATATTAAATTTTTTCTTACTTATATACTTTATTTTTTAAAAATAGACCCTTCTTACACACTGATACCTTGTTTTTCTAAACCCAGCAGACTCTTCCTCTTCCAAATCGATCACTTAAAAATGTGTGCCCTTATATATCCTCACTAGAACAAAATTACTAATAGACAACAGTTACAAAATATTTTGAAAGATAAAAAAAATTATTGTTAATTGAGTGTTGAGAAATATAGGAGCGCTCAAAGACAACGACTAAAAATCATTATCTTTTTATATTAAACATAACGGTTAAAAACCATTGTCGTTTTAGGAAATAACCGTTGTCTTTTTTTTCCTGAAACACAATGGTTCAACTTGAAACATAACAGTGAAAGACTGTTGTGTTTCAAGTGAAGAGACAACAATTTTTAACTGTTGTCTTTGAGCTCCCCTATCTTTCTCAACATGTCAATTAACAATATTTTTTTTGGTCTTTCACAACTATTTTTAACTGTTTTATTTCGTGCAAAGACAATGGATTATACCCTTATGTCTTGGAACGCCCAACCTTTTTCAACACATCAATTTCTCATGATTTTTATGGGTCTTATAAGACAACAATTTTTAACTGTTGTTATTTGTATTAAAATATTATCATTTTAACCATTTAACCATTGTCGTTTCTCAATATACTAGAGAATAATAAATCATTTTCTATAATATACAATAAACCATTATATATATATATACAAACTAGCAAAACATATATACACAATTATATACAATCCTACAAGTTTACAAATCCTCTTCATCTTCTGAAATTTCAAGTGCAAGCAGATATTTTCTGAAAGCAAACTGATGGTAACATGTCAATACTCATGCCAATCTCCAGTGATCTTCCTCTATGTCGAGATCCTTCTTTGTTTTGACTATGCTTCAATCTAAGGAACTTAAGAAGCAACAACTAATCATAATATTTATTCTATGTAATCATGAGTTTTATATCTATCATGCACTAATACACAAAATATATTATCCTCTGAATTATAAATATATAAAAAAAAAAGTTAAAATTTTTTCATTTTGTCAAATGTCAATGTGTTAAATGTTGGATGCTAAAGAGAAAGAATTGAAATTCAACTATAGATAATAAAATAAATACAAGAACACCAAATACATAAGTCCCTTATTTTTGAATTCAGATTGTTATTATAATAATGTTATTTGGAATAAAGTTCCTAATCTGAGCTAATGTAATATTACTTTTGAGTAATTACTTCAAAAGCATTTTCTAAAGATATTGCGAAACAACTATAAGAACAAATCTAGACAAAATTTTATAGATAGTATACTTATGGTGCTTGCAATTTGTTGCCTTTCATCTTCACGAGAAGGGCAGCGATCAGATGTAAGGGCCTCTACTTTACCAGAGTGGCACAATACAGCACGACAATCACCAGCATTAGACACTACCAAAATGCCACCTCTAAGCAAGGCAGTGAAACAAGAAGCCCCTCCATCCATTCCTTCCTTTAGGAACTCTAAATCAGTTTTCAAGTCTCCATCCCAAATAGCTCGATCTACATCATTGAAGCCTTCCCTGTTGCTCGACAACACTTCACCCACAATGTACTCTCCCATCTTTTTTGAAGCAAATTCAACAGCTCCCTTACCTCCATGGTCATCAAAAAGGCTAAAATAAGCCTAGCAACATTGGAAAAATAAGAAATCAAATTCAAGGTCAAAGATCTACAAAGATAATGAATTAACCATCCTTTAGTGAATAATTTAGGAAAATCTTAACTAACAAATTTATAGATATCCAAAGTCACAAATTTAAGTTGAATTTCAATTATAAAGAAAGGATTTGAAAGGCTTTCCATTCTGCAAAAAATATATATTATGTAATGCCATACTTCTTATCCATTTCAAAGAATAAAAAATATCCTATGCTCACCATATCAATTCCAAATATATGCAAATATTTTTTGTAAGGATATATTGCTAAAGGCTTAATGCAATCAAATATTTTGAAGTTGTGCCACGATGGACCCCTTACACTTGTTTTCATTTATTATGCACATTAAATAGTTTACAAGTTTGTGTCCAAACTCAGTGACAGATGCATGTCTCTGCAATAAGGGAGAAAACTTGGGTTGTAGGTCAAATAATGATCTACACAAATATTACACAAATCTAGATTAACAATCATAAGGTGTGTGTACTTGAGTGAACAAAGCCGGGAAAGAAAGGAAAAGTGGTGGTGTAAAGAGAAGGAGAAGGTTTGTCTACATGATAAGAAAGGAAAGACGGGAAAATGAGATAAAAATGACAAAACAACCTCTCTCATTTATCAACCCCAAGACATGGATAGTTAAATCCGGTATTTTCCTCTCATCCTCCCTTCTTCCATCCATTTTTAGATGGAGCCAAAAGTGGGGAAAGAAGCTCCAAACGCCCCCTTCCCTTCCCCTCAAGTAGACATGTCCTTAAATATCAATACCAGTAATAACCCTTTTACCATTTTAACCCATTACAACAGTTTCGAATAACGGCCAAGAAATAAAAAATGAATCCACCAAATCAACAATTTTTTTAAATCAAAAGCGAAATATATTTATCTTGAGCATAAAAAGAAGCTTATAGAGAAAAAAAGTTGGATGCAAAATACCAATATTGGGAAGTTGTTAAATAAACTAATCATTTGTTATAAGAAGAATAATGTCCAGTACAAAACAATGACATTAAGTTTAAATAAGAAAAGGATAATGACTTTAAAGAGATTACCTCCAAAGCTTTCAAAGGATGGCCAAAATGACTATGCGCAAGCCCAGACATAGCAAAGCAGTTTCATATTTCCCAACCTAAAATTCAGAGGATGAAGCAGCTGATCTGTTAAAAAGTCCTTCCATCTCTACACTTTAGGGGGAAGTATCCAATTAGAAAACATGGCTTCTTATTTTCAAAGATACCATTGTAAAATATTGGTTAATAGTAATGCACATTAAGAATATAATTCATGAAACTATACCAAATGTGATTCCCATTACATGAAGAATTACTAAGATGGAATTAATGAAGGGAAAGCCCGTTGGATGAATTTGTAAAAACAGAATATACATGTTAAATTGATAAAATGAAGCATGCACATAAAGACAACACAAGATATTATGAATACAACGATGTGGGTTTAACAACTGCAAGAAAAATTGAGTTTAAAATATTATATGTTTTCTTAACTTTCAGAAGAAAATGAAAATAAAAACATGACAGTGGGAATCATTTGATGCTATGATGAGACAATATCAATCAAAGATCCATTATTAAGGGGAAATACTTCATTTAGTGAGAATAACTGAAACCAAAAAATAGATTTTGAAGGTTCTTGACTGTAGAAATATCTATATATGGAAACAAAACAAAAATTAGGAGGCTTGAAAATGATATAATAATGTACAGACAGTTAGTTTCTAAGTAAAACAATATCATTGTAGCAATGTGTCTCATTCAATAGAACAAACAGGGATAGTGTAGCATATTATTTAGCCATGCTATTCTTCTAGAAAACATGATACCAATAAAAGATCTGATATGAACCCCATTCATCAATTGAATAAAACTTCCACGATTTCTGACTTTTAGTTGGGAACAAATATCAAAATATCATATCTCTAAAGTGTATATGAAGCCTTTCCAGGGCAATGATTGAGCCTTGTGCACTATCCCAGCCTTTTCCATGCTTTATTGTGTGCTTAGGTAAATCAACGTCCACTCTCATGTAAACAAACATGAGGATGAATAATTAACATAATGTCAAATTATTATAACCACTCCATGAAGAATTTACTCCAACTCTAGATTCAACCAAAAGTCAAAAGGCACATACAAATCTATACATGTTGTCGAAGTAGCAGTGCAGGTTGTCTAAAGTAGCAACATAATCATCATGATAAAGAGCATTTAAGTATTGCAAGTAATGACCCTACAAATAAATTGAAGGTTAAGTGTACTGAAGAAAGAACCATCCAATCAATGCCTACTTACTATGTTTGCATCCGATAGGTCCTCAACTTACACAATGAAATTCTGGAGAAAGCTTTTGTAACTGCTTTAGAGTAGCTGCAAGTGAATTTAAGGGAAATGAAGCCGCATTTTTGGGAAGGAAAAGATGTAACAACAAACAACAATTTTTCTAGAGAAGTTAATCAATACTCACTTCTCAAGCAAAACACAAAAGGTAAAGTTCATTAAGGCCATAAAGATTGGCACAAAACGCAAAATAGTTTGAGAAAATAACTAAAGCGGTACTTAGCCTACTCACAAGGGAGACATTTAGTGAGTTGGTTCATGGCTCCTAAAGACAACCAATCCAAATTTTGGTTAGATACCTAGCTTCATATTGCATTTAGATATTAGAATGGATTTTTTTAAAAGAAAAAAAATAAGGTATGTACATACCCTTAGATGATCCATAGACATACAAAGAAGAGTATCCTTCGAGACCCGCAATCAAGGAAATGAAGATGATATTGCCCTGTCCAGATGCCTTGAGAAGAGTATGAGCAAGTTGACTCAAATGGAAATCAGCTTCCAAGTTTGTGTTCATGATGTGCTTGTATTCCTCTTGAGTCACCTCTAAAACTGGTTTAATGCAACCAAACGCTACATTATTAACCTTCACAAATAGTCAATCAAATTCAATTAACAATTAGAGAAACAAAAAACTATTTAACAAATTTATCGAAGCTATTATAGAATGAGGTATGTTTTGCTGATTGTTGGTTGCTACTCGGAAAACCTATAGGTTCCACTGTACAAAAATTTTGTACAAAGATCTGAACCTTTTCCTAGCTACCATGTGTTCTTTTAAATTAAATTTTGGATCGCCTGCGGAACTTAACACGTTTGATCCAAAACTTAATCTATTTGTTCTTTTAGGTTTTGACTTGGATCTCCTGCGGAACTTAACACGTTCGACCCAAGTCTCCTTAAGTTATTAATTCCATTAAATATTAATTTCCATAAAAGGTTCCCAGTACTGACGTGGCGAGGCACATGACCTTCTTGGATATGGGAGCAACCACCACCGACTAGACAAAACCTTTAATAGAAAGCTAATATTTAATTTCCTAAAATAACTTTAGGTTAACCAAAAAGAACAATCAAATCACAAGGAAAAGAAAGAAACAAAAGAACACAACTTCGAAAAACATATTCGAAATTCTAGAACGTAAGCCTCTTGTATTTGGTATTATTTCCATAAATAACTAGCATGATGCGGAAATAGAAATTACTAGTTATACCTTGTAGAAAAACCTCTTGATCTTCTACCGTATTCCTCTTCTAACCTCGGACGTTTTGTGGGCAACGATCTTCCGAGACGAGAAACCACCAATCACCTTCTTCTCCTCCTAGCTAGGTTCGGCCAACAAAGAGGAAGCTTCACCAAGGAAGAAAATCAAAACACTAACCAAGCTCCAAGAGATGCTAGCTTTTTCTCCTTCTTCTTCTTCTTCTCCGAGTAGTATCCGGCCACCACAAGAGCTCCAAGGAAGGGAGAGGTTCGGCCACCACAAGAGGAAGAGAGGAGAGGATGGCCACACCAAGGAACAAGAGAGGAGAGGAATAATAGATGTTGTGTCTCTTAAGGCACCTCACCCCTTCTTTTATATTCCTTGCCTAGTAAATTAGGAAATTTAATTACAATAAAATTTCCTTAATTTTCTTGACATGAATTAATTGAAAAATAAAACAAAATTTCCCAATTAACTTGAGATGGCCACATCATTGGATAACAAAAGAGGACAAGTTTTAATCAACAATTAAAACTTCCTAATTTGTTTCCGGAAATTTTAAAAAATAAAATTTCTCTTTAAAATCTCTTCATGGTTGATAAAAGGAAATTTCTATAATTTTAATTTTATCAACATGTGAATAATTTTTTAAAGAAAAAATAAAACATCTCTCCAATCTACAAATAAGGAAAGAGATCTAATCTCTTTCTTTAATCTTTTGTAGATCTTTTACAAGAGAGATATTTTAATTTTAATTCTCTTTAAAATATATCTTCCACATAATAATAAAAATTAAAATTAAATTTCTTTTTAATTTTATTTGGCCGGCCCTACTAGCTTGGGTTCAAGCTAGGGCCGGCCACCCAATAATATACCTAGGCCGGCCCCTTATTTGTGGGTATAGAAGGTAGGTATAGGTGGGTATAGAACTCTATAAATAAGAGGCTACGATAGGGATCGAGAGGAGGAATTGGTTTTGGTCTCCCGATAAAATTAAGCATCCCGTGTTCGCCCCGAACACACAACTTAATTTTATCAATGATAATTCATTCCACTAGAGAACTATCATTGAACTACCGCACCAATCCCAAATTACATTTTTTTTGGGCTCCTTCTTATTATGAGTGTGTTAGTCTCCGTGTTTAAGATATCGAATGTCCACTAATTAAGTGAGTTCGACAACTCATTTAATTAGTGTCTAAGTCCAAGAGTAGTACCACTCAACCTTATCGTCATGTCGGACTAAGTCCACCTGCAGGGTTTAACATGACAATCCTTATGAGCTCCTCTTGGGGACATTATCAACCTAGTATCTCTAGGACACAGTTTTCTTCTATAATCAACAACACACACTATAAGTGATATCATTTCCCAATTTATCGGGCTTATTGATTCATCGAACTAAATCTCACCCATTGATAAATTAAAGAAATAAATATCAAATATATGTGCTTGTTATTATATTAGGATTAAGAGCATACATTTCCATAATAACCGAGGTCTTTGTTCCTTTATAAAGTCAGTATAAAAGAAACGACCTCAAATGGTCCTACTCAATACACTCTGAGTGTACTAGTGTAATTATATAGTCAAAATAAACTAATACCTAATTACACTACGACCTTCTAATGGTTTGTTCCTTTCCATTCTGGTCGTGAGCTTACTGTTTATAATTTATAAGGTACTGATAACATCATCTTCTGTATGTGACACCACATACTATGTTATCTACAATATAAATTAAATGAACAACTACAAACAAATGCAGATAATTAGACCAAATGTGATTCTTTATTCATAATGAATGTTTACAAAGCTTAGGCTTTCAGTATACACTCTAACAGCTGATATCTATCCAAAAGTAACAAGATACTTTGTCTAATTAAAAACTCCCAATTTTCTTTATTTTAGGAGAAATGTTTGACTGAAGTAGCAGAGACTACTCTTTAAATTGACATTAAAATTGAGATAAAATAAATTTAGGATAGAAAATTTCTCAATGACGGTTATTTAAAACAATGCACAGAGGATAATAAGATTCCTCATCCAGGAAATATTCACCTCTAAATCACCAAAGCATCTAGAATAAGATTTCTTGGTTTAGACATGCAAAATCAAATAGACAAAAATAAGTGGACCAAAACCATAGAGGCAACTCACTTAAGTAAGAATAATCACCCCAACCAAGGGAAATCACTTCGAAGATCCCTTAATCTCTTAACTTAATCTGGTAATAAATCAGTAAATAATGTGCTTCATCAAGCACAAGGAAACTTAACCAAGTAGCAAAGACATTCAAATCACAAAACAGCCTCAAAATTCAATTTTTTTGGTAGTTAATAAGGAAGATAATGATTTTTTTTTAGCTAGGATCGACGCATCTAACCTGGATGCAACTCATCCAAACAGGAACCATATCCAACATTCATTAGAATGATAAACAACTCCTAATTTTTCTTTTAAGAAAAATAAATAAATTTATTTTCTCCCAAAAAAGAGAGAAGAAATTTGGCCAAACAAACAATCACAAACCATAAGGAAATCCATCCAAGCAACAAGGAACAATCGCCTTGGGCGCCAAGCTTCATGATCCGAACTCATCGACAATCAACAAAAAGAATAAAAAGGGAAAAAACTAAGATAAACACTATTTGATGTACTGAAGAAGCATGTGTGTTTTACTTACGTGAAGGGAGGGACTCAACGAAGAGAGCAATGTAGTGAGGCTTGGCGTCAGTCTCTTGGTCTTCCAGTAACGGAGGCATCTCCTCGTCCCCCATCAGCGGCTCCTTGATCTCCTCCATGGTCATGGATCTACAACTAGCAGGCCCAAAAACTCTGGTCCACACCCTTCAACGTGTAGCAAGAGCCAAGCCAAGCACTCCACAAAAAAAAAAAAAAGCAAGCAAGATCGGGATCGAGAAGCAACACTTTTTAGGACATTATTTCAGCAAAACAGAACACAATGCCTAGTTGGTCCTGATTCCTCACGTGGAAGTTTCAGTCTCAGAAAAGAAGAAAAAAGAGGGCGATGGTAGGAAAGCGAAGTTGCCTTCTAGAGTCGACAAAATAGGAGTAGGAGTTGTAGGGTTGGTAGTTATCGTCGTCATCTAAGGGGCGGGAGGAGGAAGGAGGGACGGTGGGTGCCTCCTCATCACAAACTCAGCCCGCTGCCACAGCCGCCGGGGCGTGTTGCCACCGCCTGCCCGTTCATTCTCAAACTTGAGAACGAAGACAGCAGCGACAGCAGAGAGGCAGAGGAAGAAGAAACGGCCGCCGTGAGATTCTGCATTTCTCCATCCTCCTCTTCTATCTCTCTCTTTCTTGTTTTATGGTAGAGCGGTGAAGCGAGGTCGAAGGCTGAAGTGCATTTATTTATAAATGCACTAGAACAGGAGACCATATCTTCTTGTCCAGGATTTTCTGGACCAAAAAGAATCTCTGTCCAAAATTTTTTGAATTAGTAGAAATCCTATTCATTCACACGAGTTTTGAGAGAAAAAAGAAATACAACAATTATCATTTTATTAACAACGATTTATAACCATTATTTTATTAGCACATCGACAATGATTTATATATTATTATTCCAAGCGTTGTAAAATATTTTCATTTATAATAGTTCATTGCATCGTTATTCCAACTATTGTTAAGAATATCTTTTGGGGTAATTGTTGCATCAAAGATAATAATTTTATCAAAAATCATTATCTTTTACCAAATTTACAATAATTTTTCTTAAAATTATTGTCTTTGTTGTGTTGTCTATTAGTAATTTTTTTTGTAGTACCTCCCTTGCAGTCGTCTGTGATCATATCAATTTCCCCTCTCTCATTGATAATTTCATGCCCCTTTCCTCTCTTACCGATAATCTCATGTTCTTCCCCTCTCTTGTTGTTGATCAAACTCTCAAAGGATTCTCTTCTCCTCTTTTATTGATGATCTCCCTTCTTCTCTCTTCCTTCCTCTTCCTTGATAGGTACAAAAAGTAAGAGTTCTATGTCTATTCGAAGCAAAACAACATTTGTTGATTAGTCCTATAAAAATGTATCGGTTCCACTATACAAAATTTTTTATACAAGTGTCGAACATTTCCTTAAATAATCTATTATGTTCTTTAGAAGTTAAATTAGGAATCGCAGACGGAACTTAATATCATTGATTCCAAATTTAACTTATCTGTTCTTAATGATTTAGATTTGAATTGCAAGTGGAATTTAACACTATTGATTCAAATCCACTTATGTTATTAATTCCATTAAATATTAATTTTTAAAATTGGCTTCCAAGACTGCATGGCGAGGCACATGGCCTTCTTGGATATGGGAGCAACCACCACCGCCTAGACAAAGCCTTTTAAGGAAAGCTAATATTTAATTTCCTTAAATAACTCTAGGTTAACCAAAAAGAACAATCGAATCACAAATTCGAAAAAGAAGAAAACACAAACTCGAAAAATAAATTCGATAAACTAGATCTAATTGTCTCTTGTATTTAGAATTCTTACAAAGAAAATAACTAGTATGATGTGGAAGAAAACTACTAGTTATACCTTCTCTTTATAAGCTAACGACCTCAAGATCTTCTGCCGTATTCCTCGCATCGCCTTGGACGTCGTGTGGGTGACGATCCTCCAAGATGAACACCATCCAAAAGCTTCTTCCCCTTCTTCTAAAATTCAGCCACCACCACCACCAAGCAGAAGAGAGCAAAAGGGAAAAGAGAAGGGAGAGGGTCGGCCACACCAAGAGAGTCTCCAAGCAAGAGGATAAGAGTTGTGTCTCATGAGGCCTCCTCACCCCTTCTTTTATATTACTTGCCCAAGGCAAATAAGGAAAAACTTTTTACAAAAAATAAAATCATCCTCTAATTTTTCCTTTTCCCTTTTTATTTTTCCTTTTCCCTTTTTATTTTTCCTTTTCCCTTTTTATTTTTCCTTTTATTTCCTCTTGATTAAATCAATCACCAACATTAATTTTGTGATAATTTTTTTTATTTTAATTATAGTCGGCCCCTTGCTTGGGCACCAAGTAAGGTGGCCGGCCACCTCATCAAGGGAAAAAGGAAAAATAAAATTTTTAATAAAATTTTATAAGGCGTTATAAAATTTTACAAGCTCTCTCTTAATTTCCTAAAGTGGTAGTTAAAAAAGGAAAGTTTTAAAAAATTAAAACCATGTTTTAAAATTTAAAACTTCTCTTATAAAATTTTCTTTTTTAACATGGTGATAGAAAATTTAAATTTTAAAACTTCTCTTTCTTTTTTTTCTTCAACCATGAAGATGGTTAAAAAAGGAAAATTTTAAAACTTTTAAATTCTCTTTTAAAATATGTGGCCTAATTCAAAAAAGAAAAGCTTTTAAATTTAAAATCTCTCTTTTAAAACTTGTAGTTTTCTACAAAGAGAAGATTTTTAAAAATTCAAAACGCCCCTCCTATTTGAATTAATCTTGACCGACCCCTACATGCTTGGTCACTAAGCAATAGGGTCAGCCCCTATAGAAGTGGATGTGGCCGACCCTTGCTTGGTCACCAAGCATTGGGTCGTCCCCCTTCTTGGATACCAAGATGGGTCTTTCTTTGGATGGACTTGAGGCTTTAATGAGGCTACGACAGGGACCTTGAGGAGAAATTGGTTTTGGCCTTCCGATGAGCTTGAGTATCCCGTGTTCGCCCCGAACACACAACTCAAGTTCATCGATAATAACTCATTTCACTAGAGAGTTATTACCGCACTACCGCACCAGTCCCAAATTACATTATGGGCTCCTTCTTATCATGAGTGTGTTAGTCTCCCTGTGTTTAAGATAACGAATGCCCACTAATTAAGTAAGTTACTGACAACTCACTAAATTAATATCTATCTCAGAGAGTAGTACCACTCAATTTCATCGTCATGTCGGACTAAGTCCACCTGCAGGGTTTAACATGACAATCCTTATGAGCTCCTCTTGGAGACATTCTCAACCTAGATAACTAGGACACAGATTCCTTCTATAATCAACAACACACACTATAAGTAGTATCATTTCCCAACTTATCGGGTCTATTGATTTATCGAGCTAAATCTCACCCTTTGATAAGTTAAAGAAATAAATACTAAGGGGGCGTTTCGTTCTTTCCTAGGAATAGGAATCAGAATGAGAATTATTGTATTGTGGAATGAGATTGGGTATGAGCATGGATATCACTCTTAAAAGCAATGTTTGGTTAGTTGTATATCTTCTATCGGAATACATCAAAGTTTCCTTTTTTACCCTTAAAGGAAAATAAGAGAAAAAATTAGATGTGAGAGAAAGATGAATGTGAGAGAAAAATATGATGAAAGAGAATGATGAGAGAGAAAGTATTATGAGAGAGAAAGTGTGATAAGAAAGAATGAAGAGAGAGAAAGTGTGATGAGAGAAAATGAAAAAAGAGAGTGTGATTGGAGAGAGCATGATGAGAGAAAATATGATGTGAGAGAAAGTATGATTGGAGAGGATGAAGAGAGAGAAAATATAATGAGAAAAAAAGAGGAGAGAGAGTGTGATGAGAGAGATTGAGGAGAGAGAAAGTATGGTGAGAGAAAAAGATAACAGCGAATATGATGGGAGAGATTGAGGAGAGAGAAAGTGTGATGAGAGAGAAAATGTGATGAGGAAAAAGAAAAAAGAGAGTGTGATGGGAGAGATTGAGGAGAGAGAAAGTGTGATGAGGGAAAAAAAGAAGGAAGAGAGTGCGATGGAAGAGATTGAGGAGAGAAAAAGTATGATGAGAGAGAAAATATAATGAGAAAAAAAGGAAAAAAAGTGTGATAGGAGAGATTAAGGAGAGAGAAAGTGTGTGATAAAATGATGAGAGAGAAACTATGATGAGAGAGAAAATATGATGAGAGAGAATAAGGAGAGATAAGTGATATGAAAGAAAAAATAAGTAAATATATTTTGATATTTGATATTAATGGAGAAAATTTTAATTTTAAGTTAAGGGTATTTTTGGAATAAGGGAATATTTTGATTGATGAAAATAGGGTAATGACTCATTGAAGGGGAGGTACATGGGAATGAGTCATTACCCAATTTCAAGAATTCATTCCCTTATTTGTGGCGTTTGGTTCTCTCCTAGGAATCGGAATGAGAATGAGTATCATAGTATTATGGAATGGGAATGGGTATGAGCTTGGGTATCATTCTTAAAAATGATGTTTGGTTAGTTAAATATTTTCAATCGGAATGAACCTAAATTTCCTTTTTTACCCTTACAGGAAAATAAGAGAAAAAATTTGATGGGAGAGAAAGTTGAATGTGAGAGAAACATATGATGAGAGAAAATGATGAGAGAGAAAGTGTGTGGGAAAAAAATGAAGAGAGAGAAAGTATGATCAGAGAAAATGAGGAGAGAGTGCATGATAGGAGAGATTGAGAAGAGAAAAAGTATGATGAGAGAGAAAAAGTGATGGGAAAAAATGAAGAGAGAGAAAGTATTATGAGAGAAAATGAAAGAGTGAGGAGAGAGAAAGTATGATGAGAGAGAAAGTGGGTTGAGAGAGAAAGAGTAATGGAAAAAAATGAAGAGAGAGAAAGTATGATGAGAGAAAATGAGAGACTGAGAAGAGAGAAAATATGTTGAGAGAGAAAGAGTGATGGAAAAAATGAAGAGAGAGAAGGTATTATGAGAGAAAATGAAAAAGTGAGGAGAGAGAAAGTATGATAAGAGAGAAAGTGGGTTGAGAGAGAAAAAAATGAAGAGAGAGAAAGTGTGATGAGAGAAAATATGATGAGAGAGAAAGTATGCTTAGAGAAAAAGTGTGATTAGAGAAAATAAAGAGAGAGAAAGTGTGATGAGAGAAAATGAGGAGAGAGAGTATGCTGAGAGAGATTGAGGAGAGAGAAAGTATGATGAGAGAGAAAGTACGATGAGAGAGAAAATATGATGAAAAAATAAGTAGAAAATGTGTAATAGGAGAGAAAGTGTGATAGAAGAGAATGAAGAGAGAGAAAATAAGGAGAGAGAGTATATGATGGGAGATAATATAGAGAGAGAAAGTATCTTGAGAGAGAAAATATGATGATAAAATAAGGAAAGAGAAAATATGATGAGAGAGTGTGAAATTAAAAAAAATTGAACAAATATACAAAGGATATTTTTGTCTAAAACTTAATTTACAATCTTATTCCATCAAAACCCAAGGGAGGGGGTGGGTTTCATCCATACATAAATTTTTGGGTTTCATTCCAAAATCTTGATTCCATTCCCATTAACCAAACACAAGGTTTGGGAATGAATCTATTCCCTCATTCCCAAACCCATAAACCAAACGCCACCAATCACAAGGAAAACACTTGACTACATGAATAATCTATCAAAGGTTAGTACGAGGGTTTTTAGGTTTAGGGTTTCACTTGTTTATAAGGGCATTTATGGTTTAGAGTTTAGCATGTTTTGTTTAGTTTTAAGGTCTATGTTTTTAAAGACCGCGTTGTTAGAGACATAAAAGATTATGAACACTTTTAGATAAATTTGTTAGATAGATTTAAATCTATAGTGATCCAGTGGTAAGGACGGGGGACCTTCGTTGGCGCGGGTCAATGACATGTGGAGGTCAATGGTCAAGAGGGTCAACCCCAAGGTTGTGTCGAGCGGACAGAGGTCATGCCGAGCGGAACGGCGGACCGGCCGAACATCAGGCCAGGGGTCTCCCAAGCCGGACGAAAGACAGTCCGACCAGGGGTCGGGTTTTCGATGCTCAAAAGAGGTAAAAGAGTCTCTGGGCCAAGCGGACAAGCCGCTCGGCCGAGCCACAGGACAATAAGGTGCAATCTCATCCGAGCACATGAGCAAGGCTTCCCCGTCCGGTCTGAGGTATGCGCATTCTCGGAGGCCATGAGCGTCGAGCGACCGGTCCGCTCAGCCCGGGAACAGGCAAGAGGCGCAAAGGGACAAAAGGGACAATTGGTAACATCATCCTCGAGACACCTGCCGCCGACAAACAGCATGGTTGGCGGCCGGAGCGAACAAAGTATCATACGGTGGAAGTTTCCACCGTTACGTCAGGGATATGCTCGGATGATTGCGGAATGACGTCAGACATATTTTTCTAACACAACCCTACTGAGGTATGTTTGGGGAAGCGTGTGCACATCGAGAAGCGTGTCCGCGCCTCCCCGGGGTCCTATATAAGGACCCCCAGATTTCGACGGAGGTATGCGACTCTCATCACTGTAGCCACAGTAGCGTTACTTTGCTCCTCTTCTTCTTCGTTGCCTGACTTGAGCGTCGGAGGGTCGTCACCGGGAAACCCTTCCCGGCTCGGCTTCTTTGCAGGTTCGTCCGAGGTCTACACCATCATCAGAGGATAGCGGAGAGCGCCACATCTCCAGCATCCATCGACTCAGCGCTCGGACAGGATCAAATTGGCGTCGTCTGTGGGAAGATTCCTGAATCCGAGCAGAGATGATGGAAGAAGCTGGACGCCAACTCATGATGACACTCTCTCCCGAAGAACTAGACGCGCTCATCCAAGCGCGGGCGGCCAAGATAGTCGAGCAACAGCAGAAGGCTCAAGCCGATCGGATAGCGCAACAGGCAACGTTGGCGTCAGGCCGTCAGGCGGCACCAGATGACTGGTCGGAGCAGCTCTCAATATGGGGCCAGAACAAAGGTCCGACCGGCACTCAGGTGGAAGCCCCGCCCGCCCCGATACCTTTCCATAGGGCTCTGTTCCAAACGCCCTCAGAGGTCGCGCAAGCCAACCTCGACCGGGGCTCTTCGTCCGATGAGGCGCCCCTCTACGACGCAAGGAAGGGCAACGCGCCACGGACAGACTCGTCCCCCGAGCGGATCAATAGGCAGTTCTCTGAGACCATCCTGCGCGACCCACTACCAAGGCATTATGCGCCCCTGGCGATCGGGGAATACAACGGGACCACCGACCCGGACAACCATCTGGGTAAGTTCGACAACACAGCCACTTTGCATCATTATACAGATGGTGTGAAGTGCCGAGTGTTCCTCACCACCCTTTCTGGATCGGCGCAACGATGGTTCCGGAGGCTACCGAACGGATCCATCACGAGCTTCAAAGAGTTCCGCACGGCCTTCCTCCATCACTTCGAGAGCAGCAAGCGCTACTAGAAGACTAGCGTCAGTCTGTTCGCCATCAAACAAGGCTCGAAGGAGTCGCTCCGAGCCTACATCCAGCGTTTCAACCAGGTGGCCATGGATATCCCGACGGTCACTTCAGAAACTATGATGAACGTGTTCACACAGGGGTTTGTGGACGGTGATTTCTTCCATTCGCTCATCAGAAAGCCGCCTCGCAGCTACGACCACATGTTGAACAAGGCCAACGAGTACATCAACGTCGAGGAAGCTCAGATGGCGAGGAAAAAGGAAGTATCATCCGAGCCACCAGCTCATGCCGAGCGGAAGCGCCTTCCAATTATCAACCACCGAGAGGACCCCGCGCAGAGGTAGCCTGTCCTCATTAGAGGCCTCACGCCGTCCAACAAGTAGTGGCCGATCGGCCTAAACCGAAAGGGAAGTTATGGACTCCTATGTTTTGTTCGCTCCATCAGTCAGCAACTCACAACACCCGCGACTGTCGAAGCCTCCCCCCAATCACTCATCCTACACCAAGGAGTTATCGTCGTCGATCACCTTCGTCGAATCGACGACATCAACACCAAAGTCCTGCCCGGCGTACAGAAAGGAGATCTCCCGAGCGGCAACATAACCAGCAGCACAGGGTCATTCCTCAGGCATTGCATGAACGACCCCGACCATCCGCTCGGGAGGAGGAGAATAGAGGCAATGCGTCGAGGGGTGAAATCAACATCATCGCCGGAGGGCCGACCGGAGGCGATTCCAACAGGGAAAGGAAGGCGCATGCAAGGCAGCTTACGATCCATACGGTGGGTTGCAGTCAGGAGCGGGCGAATGGGTCCGAGATCAGCTTTGGGCTTAGGAACCTCGAGGGAGTCGAAGTCCCGCATGATGACGCCCTCATCATCAGAGCGGTAATAGCTAACTACACTATTCACTGCATCTTTATTGATACAGACAGCTCAGTCAACATAATCTTTCGGAAGGCATTCGACCAATTGCAAATCGACCGAGCCGAGTTGCTGCCGATAACAACTCCCCTCTATGGGTTCACCAGTAATGAAGTTTTGCCGGTCGGACAGGTGCGGCTGGCTATCTCGATGGGAGAGGAACCGCTCAGAAGAACGCGGACTGCTAACTTCATTGTAGTCGACGCTCCCTCCGCGTACAATGTGATCTTAGGGCGACCGGCTCTCAACGAGTTCCGAGCGGTCGTCTCCACCTTTTGCCAAAAGGTCAAATTCCCCGTGGAAGATCAGGTGGGAGAAGTCCGAGGTGATCAGCTAGCAGCCCGGCGCTGTTATGTAGAGATGGTCCGATCCGAAGCCGAGGCCGACCGGAAGGCACCGCGTGTCGAGGTAAATGCTATAACCGAAAAGCCACCTTCTTTAGTTTACGAAGAAAAGGAGGAGGTAAAGATCCACCTTGTCCGACCGGATGCCACTACGTTCGTCGCATCCGACCTGGAGCCAAGCCAGAAGGAGAAGCTGATCAGATGTCTCCAGCAAAACTGCGACGTCTTCGCCTGGTCGACCCACGAGTTGCCAAGGGTCTCGCCTTGTATAGCGCAGCATGAACTCCACGTCCGGGCGGACACTCGGCCGGTGAAGCAGAGGAAGAGGGACTTCAGTGCCGAACAGAATGTCATCATCCGAGCTGAAGTGGAGAAACTTCTGGAGGCCGGCCACATACGGGAGGTGCAATTCCTGAGCTGGATTGCCAATGTGGTGTTGGTCTCCAAGCCAGGCAACAAATGGAGAGTCTGCATCGATTTTCGGGATCTAAATAAGGCATGCCCGAAGGATTTTTACCCTCTACCCTGAATCGACCAACTGGTAGACTCTACTGCTGAATGCGAGCTGATATGCATGCTGGATGCATATCAGGGCTACCACCAAGTGCCACTCGCCCGGGAAGATCAAGACAAAGTGAGCTTCGTTACTGCGGACGACACTTACTGTTATAACGTGATGTCGTTCGGACTAAAAAACACCGGAGCCACATACCAGCGGCTAATGAACAAAGTGTTCCGGGAGCAGATCGGGCGCAACCTGGAAGTCTACGTGGATGATATACTAATCAAGTCACTCCGAGAGGTAGATCTTTGTACAGACATAGAGGAAACCTTCCGAACATTGAGGAGGTATGGAGTCAAGCTGAACCCCCAAAAATGTTTGTTCGGAGCAAAAGGCGGGCGCTTCTTGGTATATATCGTGACCGAGCGGGGCATAGAGGCGAACCCTAGCAAGGTGAAAGCACTGCAAGACATGCCGCCTCCCAGGAATTTGAGGGAAGTGCAACGCCTCACCGGCCGGATAATGGCATTGTCGAGATTCATCTCTAAAACAGCCGACCGGAGCTTGCCATTTTTCAAGATCTTACGCTGAGCAACCAAATTCCAATGGGATCAGGAGTGCGACCGGGCGTTCGAGGAGTTGAAAGCCTATCTGAATTCATTACCCGTACTGGCTAAACCGAATGTAGGCGAGCCACTCTGTATATACCCGTCATCAACTGAGCATGCTGTCGGCTCGGCGCTGGTGAGGGGAGGTGGAGAAGAGCAGCCTGTGTATTTCTTGAGCCACATCTTAAAAGATGCTGAGTCCCGCTATATTGGTCTCGAGAAGCTCGCATTCGCCCTAGTACTAACCGCATGGAGGATCCGTCCTTATTTCTTGGCGATACTATCATCGTTATGACAAACAGCCCGCTGGGAAGAGTACTCCTGAACCCTGAGGCGTCCGGGCGGCTCATTAAGTGGACAACGGAGCTCAGTGAATTCGACAACCAGTATCAACCCCGCTCGACGATCAAGGCACAGTCCTTGGCAGATTTTGTAACAGAGGTACAAAATCCTGAACCCGAAGCTTTGTGTAAGGTATTTGTGGATGGGTCGTCCACTCGGCTCGGGAGTGGGATCGACATCTTGCTGCTCTCTCCTCAGGAAGAACGGATGCTTCTGTCCGTTCGGCTGGATTACCAGGCAACAAATAACAAGGCGGAATATGAGGCCCTCATAGCCGGCCTACAGGCCGCTCGGCATGTGGGAGCCCACCGAGTGATACTGTACTCTGACTCCCAATTGGTCGCTCAGCAACTCTCGGGGTCCTTCGAGATAAACAGCGCAAGGCTCCGGCTCTACGTGGAGGCCTTTGAAAAGCTCATAAATAACTTCATCGAGGTTGTCATACAGAAAATCCCCCGAGCCGAGAACCAGTCAGGGGATGAATTAGCCAAGCTCGCCAGCTCAATATCACCGATCATCATCCAACAGCCAATTGAGCAGGTGTCCTTGGTGGCACACATCGACCGGATGGAAGGCCTCACATTCTCGAGTGATTGGAGAACAACCATAATAGAATTTTTACTTTCAGAGGCCACGCCGTCCGATCGGGAGGAAGCCCAGCTACTAAGGAGGAGAGTCGGTCGGTTCACACTCATTGGGGATCAGCTTTACAAAAAGGCGTTCTCCCGCCCGTTGCTGAAGTGTGTCAGCTCGGAAGACGCAAAATATATTCTCCAGGAAGTACATCAAGGATCTTGTGGAGGTCATCTGGGCGGGCGATCGTTGGCTAGGAAGATCCTGCTGGTCGGATACTTCTGGTCAACTTTACAGGAAGACGCCGCTCGGACCGTCGCTACTTGCCTTTCCTGTCAGAAGTTCCACAGCTTCTCCCATAGGCCAACGGAGAAGATGAAGGCGTCTACTGTGTCCTGCCCGTTCTACCAGTGGGGTATGGATATAGTAGGACCTTTCCTTATGGCGATCGGACAACGGAAGTTTTTGTTAGTGGCGGTCGACTATTTCTCTAAGTGGGTCGAAGTCGAACCACTGGCCAAAATAACCGAGCAGATGGTCAAAAAGTTCATCTGGCAGCATATAATTTATCGATTTGGCATTCCTCGTCGGCTTATTTCGGATAACGGGCAATAATTCGTTGGTCAGCAGCTCGGAGAATGGTGCAAGGGATACGACATCGAACAATACTTCAGTTCCGTGGCATATCCTTAGAGCAATGGGCAAGCCAAAGTAGCCAATCGGGAGATCCTGCGAATGCTTCGAGTTCGGCTCTATCACATGGGAGGAAGTTGGGTGGATGAGCTGCCCGACATGCTATGGGCCATTCGCACAACCCCAAAGGAGGGAACGGGGGTAACACCGTTCCACTAGGTGTATGGAGGCGAGGCGGTCATCCTAGTTGAAGTCGGAATCGAGTCTGATCGGATCCAGAACTACGATGGGGATAATGTCGAGCGAAGACAGCTGGAGCTGGACCTAGTGGACGAGGCGCGAGCTAAAGCAGCGGTCCGGCTGATGGCGTATCAGCAAAGAATGAAGCAGAATTACAACAGGCGCATAATTCCCAGAGCATTCCAGGTCGGCGACCTATTATGGAAGAAGATGAAGCCGGTCGGCGATGTGAGTAAGATGGCAGCTCCCTGGGCGGGGCCCTTCAGAGTCGTCGAGAAGCTCCGATCGGGTGCATACTATCTGGAAGATGAGGACGGATGCCAGCTAGAACGACCATGGAGCGCAAACTATCTCCAGTCGTACCGAGCGGGGTAAAAGGTGCGCCAGTATAATTTATCTCATGTATGCCTTGTTCGTCTGTATCCTTTGGCTGCAGGAGTAAAAATTAAAAAAAGACAAAGGATATGAGCATTTATTGCCGAACGACAAAACTCCATGAAGACCGTCGAGCGGCGACGTTAAACTCTAGAGTCGGACCGGCGACTATAAACCCCCGGCTTGAAGACCGTCGAGCGGTGACGTTAAACTCTAGAGTCGGACCGGTGACTATAAACCCCCCGGTCGGAAGATCGTCGAGCGGCGACGTTAAACTCTAGAGTCGGACCGACGACTATAAACCCCCCGGCTTGAAGACCGTTGAGCGGCGATGTTAAACTCTAGAGTCGGACCGGCGACTATAAACCCCCGGCTTGAAGACCGTCGAGCGGCGACGTTAAACTCTAGAGTCGGACCGGCGACTATAAACCCCCCGGTCGGAAGACCGTCGAGCGGCGACGTTAAACTCTAGAGTCAGACCAGCGACTATAAACCCCCGGCTTGAAGACCGTCGAGCGGCGACGTTAAATTCTAGAGTTAGACCGACGACTATAAACCCCCCGTCTTGAAGACCGTCGAGCGGCGACGTTAAACTCTAGAGTCAGACCAGCGACTATAAACCCCCCGGTCGGAAGACCGTCGACTCTAGAGTCGGACCAGCGACTATAAATCCCCCGGCTTGAAGACCGTTGAGCGGCGACTTTAAACTCTAGAGTCAGACCGGCGACTATAAACCCCCCGGCTTGAAGACCGTCGAGCGGCGACGTTAAACTCTAGAGTCGGACCGGCGACTATAAACCCCCCGGTCGGAAGACCGTCGACTCTAGAGTCGGACCAGCAACTATAAACCCCCGGGTCGGAAGATCGTCGAGCGACGACGTTAAACTCTAGAGTCGGACCGGTGACTATAAACCCCCCGGCTTGAAGACCGTCGAGCGGCGACGTTAAACTCTAGAGTCGGACCGGCGACTATAAACCCCCCGGCTTGAAGACCGTCGAGCGGCGACGTTAAACTCTAGAGTCGGACCGGCGACTATAAACTCCCCGGTTGGAAGACCGTCGAGCGGCGATGTTAAATTTTAGAGTCGGACCGGCGACTATAAACCCCCCAGTCGAAAGACCGTCGAGCGGCGACGTTAAACTCTAGAGTCGTACCGGCGACTATAAACCCTCTGGCCCGAAGACCGTCGAGCGGCGACGTTAAACTCTAGAGTCAAACCGCGACTATAAACCCCCCGGCTCGAAGACCGTCGAGCGGCGACGTTAAACTCTAGAGTCGAACCGGCGACTATAAACCCCCCGGCTCGAAGACCGTCGAGCGGCGACGTTAAACTCTAGAGTCGAACCGGCGACTATAAACCCCCCGGCTCGAAGACCGTCGAGCGGCGACGTTAAACTCTAGAGTCGGACCGGCGACTATAAACCCCCTGGCTTGAAGACCGTCGAGCGGCGACGTTAAATCCCTGAGTCGGACCGGCGACTATAAACACACCGGCCCGAAGACTACTGAATACCATTTGGGAGAAATACGTGCGGAGAAGTAACATTAGCAGAGACGGAATTTTATGTTAACGCGGCGTACAAAAATAACACAGTCAAGTAGCTTGAAAGTCAGATTAAAGTGGCTAATTATGACTCACAGAACAACGAGCATACAGATACAGTTCAAAACACAAAAACAAAGATAAGATAAAAATGCTCCTCATTCCAGGGCTTCAAAAATGGACTTGGGGATGGTTTCTAGCAGACTGGCAAAGTCTTTAGGAGGGATGGAGGCCGTCTCCGGAAGTTGGCCCTTAGCCTGCAGATAAACCGTTGTCACCCGGATGGCTTCCTCAAAGGCTAGAACTAGCCGATCGCTAAACTTCTCGCTGAATTCGTCCGAGCGGAGATAGTTTTGTTTCATCACCTCAAAGCGGCCTGATTCACCGTCTTGATATTCCTTTAGCGCAGCTCGGGAAGCGTCAAGAGCGTCTTGGAGATCTTTCTTATCTCCTTGGAGTTTAGCTTCAGAAGCCGATCGACCCTCCCGCTCAGCAGATAGTAGATCGGCCAACTCGTTGACACGCTACTCCAGCGCTCAGGCCTACACATTCTTTGCCTCCAAATCGGAGACGGCCCTATTTTTTCTATTGGTCGCTAGCTTCATCTCCTGGTCATGAGACTTGACCTGGGCTTCAAGCCCGGCTACCCTGGTCTCCAGGCCAGAGGACTTGTGTCGCTCAACCGCCAGTAATTTCTCTGATTTGTTCAGCTCGGCTCGAAGAGTGGCATATGAGGGCCCCTGAACTGGCGCCCCTCCGGAAAGTTGAAGCTTTTTCAATTCTTCCTCCAGTGCAGCCAGGCGGTTACTGACCACGATTTTCTCTACCCAATTCTGCGCACATAGGAAATAATATCACGAACCAAGTCAAATAGTCATGTAGTGTGTTAAGAAGCATACCCCGGTAGCTTGCTGCAAGTGGTTGTCGCCGAGCTGATCGGGAGTCATCAAGGCGATGCGGGCTCTCGTATCCTTCCATATCTTGGAGAGCGGTTCGTGGATAGTAATCTGATGCTCAGGGGCGACTAGTCGATCAGCCGAAAGAAGAAATTCTTCTGTTGGGAGGTGGAGGACGGCCTTAACCACTCAACGGCCGCTCGGATCAGATTGAGCTCAGGTTGCGCGCCCGGATGACTCGCCGAGCGGGGTAGATACTATACCAGAATGCCTAAGCCGAACGGGAGCTTGTGGCTGGGAACTGACAGGCGGCGCTCCAAGGGAAGCCATCGGCAGGTCAAGCTGGGAAGGAGTTCGGTCCGAAGAATGGCCTCGACTGGAGCAGGGGTCGGGGCGATTGCTACAGTAGGGGGCCGGTCGGCTCAGTCACTGGCTCCACAGATGTAGCTGACTGGGTGTGGAGATCCGTCCGACGCCGTTTACGTACTATCAGTGGGGAGTCCTCGGTCGAGTACCCCGCTTCTTCCGATGCTGGTTGTCCGGCAAACGAGATAGCATCACCGACCGGTGCAGTTGCAGGGATCCGAACGGCCGATTCTCCAACCGCAGGAGAAGCTTCTTCGCTTTCACCCTCGTGTGAGCCGACCGGTTCGATGCCTAGATCGACCATTTCCTTCGTGGCTGCCGCCTCCACTTCAACAACTTTCAGCTTCATTCAATTAGCAACCTTGGCACGCCACATGATGTCAGCTGCATAAAAGAAGAATAAATCAGTTAGACCAAAAGGAAGGGGGACAAGGAAAATGCTTACCCATGCTGCCCGGAAGCTTCGTTCTGATCGGGCTCAGTCCAAATATATATAGCACCCCCTCGTGGAGCAGCTTGTTGATGTTAAATCTTTGTCTGACCAGCAAATTGGCTGCGTGAAGGTAATCTGGCTGGCTCTTATATTTACTGAGGTCTGGCGGGCTCGGCACAGTGGTCTGCCATTTAGTGCGGAAGGACGGCCGCTCGGGAAAACGAAGATAGAAATAGTTTTCCTTCCAATGTTTGTTCGAGGTCAGCATCTTGTCGAAGAAAACGAGACCGATTCGCGATTGGAAAAGAAAAGTACCCCACTCGGACTGTTTGGGATAGTAGAAGTAGTGGAAAGTCTTAGGGACTAAGGGGATGCCGTGCAGCTTAAAGAGGACAACCACCCCGCATAGCAACCTAAAGGAATTAGGGGCGAGTTGGCCGAGCAGGAGGCGGAAATAGTTGCACACCTCAAGGATGAACGGATGAATGGGAAAGCGCAGACCGACCATGAACTGATCTTGAAAAAAGCAAACAGTGCCGGTCGGAGGGTCGTGTGGCCGATTGGAGGGTGTGGCTAATATCAGTTCATGGTCAGATGGAAGTTCAAAGGTTCGGGTGAAGCTCAGCACATCCTGCTCATCGAACCGGCTCTCGGTGGTGGTATACCAGAGGCCGGGGGCAAGGTCGGATGGACGAGAAGAATTGGCCATTACCAAAGACAAGGAACAACACAGAGGAAATCGAAGTTTGACAAGCAGAATGGTCAGAACAGTGTCCAAACGAGCATGAAAACAGCGAGAAGTGCGAAGAAAAGCATAAAGGAATTGAAAGGAAAAGGGCGAAAGGGCCTTACAAAATATAGGACCGAAGGAGGCGGTGGTGGATTACCATAAAGCAAAGCAACGAGCTCGCCGGAACGCTGGACGAGAGGAAGCAGAAGCTTTCGGATGTGCACGCGATATCGTGAAGCGGCCGAAGAGGAGATATGCTTATAAACATTGGGCTCGATTAACGGGAGCCGTCCGATCCAGGTTACGGGATCCAAGGAGGGGACCGTCAAATTCGAAAAAGCCAAAGGTCACATCAGACATGACGGCTCGAGTGAATGGTGACGAATGCGCGACCACGTGGCACTCGTTCACAGGTCGCATTTAATGAGCACCATCATGCGAGCGTGGCCGCGTGCTCAGCATTAATGACGGTGATTTACACAAATGCTGAGGAGTTTTCTAGAGATAATCAGCGTGACCGATGCCGGAGCGGCGGGACAACGGCAGGCAAATGAAACTTTCCAAGTGCCAATCGGGGACACGCTGAGCGGCGTTACCTACTTGCATAGTCCCCGGACGGCCGAACACTAATCTCGGTGGATGAGCGGCAGACACGCCACCGAGACGCAGTCCAGTCAGTCAGACTTAGCGCCTCCTTTGACTAGACTTGAGGGGAAGGCATGTGATCCGGTGGTAAGGACGGGGGACCCTCGTTGGCGCGGGTCAACGACACGTGGAGGTCAATGGTCAAGAGGGTCAACCCCAAGGTCGTGCCGAGCGGACAGAGGTCATGCCGAGCGGAACGGCGGGCCGGCCGAACATCCGGCCAGGGGTCTCCCAGGCCAGACGAAAGACAGCCCGACCAAGGGTCGGATTTCTGATGCTCAAAATAGGTAAAAGAGTCTCTGGGCCGAGCGGATAGGCCGCTCGGCCGAGCCACAGGACAATAAGGCGTAATCTTATTCAAGCACATGAGCAGGGCTTCCCCGCCCGGTCCGAGGTATGCGCATTCCCGGAGGCCATGAGCACCGAGCGACCAGTCCGCTCAGCCCGGGAACAGACAAGAGGCGCAAAGGGACAAAAGGGACAGCTGGTAACATCATCCTCGAGACACCTGCCACCGACAAATAGCATGGTCGGTGGCCGGAGTGGACAGAGTATCGTACGGTGGAAGTTTCCACCGTTACGTCAGGGATATTCTTGGACGATTGCGGAATGGCGTCAGACATGCTTTTCTAACACAACCCTACTGAGGTATGTTTGGGGAAGCGTGCACGCATCGAGAAGTGTGCTTGTGCCTCCCCAGGGTCCTATATAAGGACCCCCAAACTTCGACTGAGGTATTCGACTCTCATCACTATAGCCACAGTAGCGTTACTTTGCTCCTCTTCTTTTTCGCTGCCTGACTTGAGCGTTGGAGGGTCGTCGCCGGGAAACCCCTCCCAGCTCGGCTTCTTTGCAGGTTCGCCGGAGGTCTACACCATCATCAGAGGATAGCGGAGAGTGCCACATCCCCAGCATCCATCGACTCAGCGCTCGAACAGGATCATATAGAATTATAATAATAATTTTAGATCCTTACATGAGTGTTGACGAGTGGATCATATATGAGCGGAGGTTGATATGAAGGACGTCGCGAAAAGAGGAAAAAAGGGGCATGATTTGGCACGGTTGAGTCGTGCCTAGTTCTAGAGGCACGGCATGCCCAGGCACAAGTGTGCCCACCGAACATGGCTCGGCACGCTTAGGCACAGGCATGCCCACCGAACACAGCATGGTTGTGTCTGGTTCTGGAGGTGTGGCACATCGAGGCATAAGTATGCCCACTAGACACGACCTGGCCATGTTCGGATATGGATGAGTGACACGACCAAGATGTTGGGATATATACTATAAGCCTAGCTTTTGTATGAACATCTGTTTTGAAATATTTTGAAATGAATATCACTTTAGTCAAATGTTTGCATTTTATATTTATATATATATCAATGCAGTTGTCCATTTAATTTATATTGTAGATAACATGGTGTGTGGTGTCACACAGAAGATTATGTTATCGGTTCCTTATAAATTATAAATAGTAGCTCACAACCAAGATGGATTGGGACAAACCATTGCAACAATTGTAGTGTAATTTGGTATTAGTCTGTCTTGACTATAAAATTACACTATTACACTATGTGTGTATTGAGCAGGACTATTTGAGGTTGCTTTCAAGATTCGAGCATCATCCAGTAACCAAAATGAAGTTTGAGAAATCACCATGGAAACCAAGTATTAAACAAATAGGATGAATCATGACTATTTCAATGATATCAACTATTCAAGTTAAAGTAAAGTGAAGTGAAGGTAAGATCCTTAAGGTTAAGCCAAAACTCAAACTTATTTCTATATGATACTTAGCTCACAACATGTTACACAAGATAGAGAAAAGAGGTACACTAAACATACTAGCATCATTTACAATATCATGAATCAAGATAAAGAACATGCTAACAATTTTGCTTTTGAACAAGTAAGCATAAAAGTGAGGATTGATGTTTTCTTCAATAGGGATGCCACAAAACTTTTCAAAAGACAGTCAAATGACTATCAAAAACAATTCAAGCAAAACAAAACAAATGCAAAAACTAAAAATTGAAAGTGCAAAAAACAAATATTTTTAGGTTACAACCCCCCCCCCCCCCCCCCAGACTTAAACTTTTCATCGTCCTGATGAAATCAATATGGTGGTGGAGGTGGATGAGGGAAAGGAGGTATGCATGGACGTCCAATAGGAAAGCTAGGAAAACTTGGAGTCTCACTCAGGATCCTATGATACTCATAGAGGGCATCTACTTGTTGACTAGTAATACTCATGCCCTGCATAAATTCTCTTGATCAGTATCATAGTCCTGAACAAATTCGGCCACTTGACCTTGAAAATTCCTCGTGAACTAAAAATGATTCCATACTTCTATAAACCGGTCATCTGATAAAGAAAAGTGACCCTCCAACATTACTCATTGGGCATCCTGCTTCTCATGAAGCGAGTCTAGAGATGCATGAAAATCAGAAAAATCAAATCTGGAACTACCCATACCATAGGTAAAAGAGTACCTAGCAGGTTCCGGATGTTCAGAAGGTTGCGGATGTCCAGATGATGAGGGCTCAAGGTGGGGCTCTGTGTCTCCGGATATGGAAGAAACATTCTCAGGATCTCTATCAGTGATTACCCAATTAGCAGGGTTGCGGATAGAGGTGCGTTCGAGATAAGGAAGAGGTAATGGAAAACTATTTTTCCTAGGAAAAGCAAAACCATTCTCATCCCGACAAATCATTTTCATAGCAAGACATGCATCAATGTCTATCATGTCATTGCCATGAATAACTTCCAACCCATCTAGATCAAGTTCCAAATTTATAACTATTTGAGTAATCAACCCACCAAAAACAATTGATCCCGAGGATATCCTCCCGGCTCTCACCAAGGTTTGTAAAAAATGAAAATCGGAATCGAAGTCAACCTTATGTAGCTTAGCCCACAAAGCATAAAGTTCCACTTTCTTAATGACTCCGTCACTTTCCCCTCTACCAAGAATAGTTTTACTCATAACACGATGTAAATATCTAAAAATAGGGTTTTGTATATGAGAAGCTTTAGCTCTAAAGGGTCATAAGGTTGATTTAATCAAGTAATCAAATTCCAAAAATGATTCCAATTAAATCTTGAGTCAAACCTGCGAGAGTCACCGGTAGGCAATTCGAAATAATTATTGAAATCACTAAATGTCCACTGAAACTCTTAATTCATTAGTCTAAAAGTTATTTTTCCAACAAAATCATCTTCATTAGCAAAGGGAGCATTTAGTGAACTCAAAAACTCCAGTATGATACGAGAATATGTAGGTAGATGTGTGTACATAATATCATTCCAATCAAGGGACTCAATCATCCAATCTACATCATCCCTAATTCCTAACATGTCTAAAATAGTTGGGTCCATATAACGTGTACACACAATCTTTCTATTGACAAGAATTTCAAATCTAGACTTATGATCTTCATTTCTAAAAATAATATTGAATTTATTATCGTTACCTTCGTCATGTGTTATCCTCTTTCCCTTGCCCTTTGTCGGTTGCTTTCCTTTTTCTTTGGTTGGTTCCCTTCCTCCGCTTGATCCACCGCTTTCTTTGTGAAGTCTCTTCAAAATATTAGACATGTTACCAAGCTTGAGTAAGGAAAGGTGTTGTTTTGTTGGAGAAGTAAGTTCTTGTAAGAATAGATCTTGAAAGACAAGCTCTTTGGGACTAGAAGTTGTAGATCTTGAAGATAGAAGAGGAGAGAAGCGATGTTAAGATCTAGATCTTGAGAAATTTGTGGAGAGAAATGAGTTTAAGATCTAGAGCAGAGAAGATTTAGAAGAAATATTGAAGAAGAGAGGAGTTTGGGAGAGATGAATGTCTTGAGGATGAGGGGTGTGTATGGCCGACACGGCCTAGGTATGGCCATGTCTTCTAGACACGGCCAAAGTAAATGGCTCTACACGGGCCATGTAGATCTACATGGCCCCAACCCTCTCCTTCTCAGGTTGGTCAGCACGTCCGTGCCGATTGGCATGGCCACATCCATCTTCTTCTCGGTCTAACTCACACAGCCGTGTGTGAGACACGACCTCATCCTTTTCCTCTTCAGGTAGCCTTGCTTAGTCGTGCTGGATGGCACGGGCAGTGCAGATTCCTCCTTTGGATTTTTACACGGCCATGTGTGGGACACGGCCGGGCACATCTCTTCCTATGGAATTATCACACGGTCATGTGTGGGACACACCGGGCAGTTTTTCTTCTCGGGAACCCTTACACGACCGTGTCTTAGAGACACGACCCATGCATAATCCTTCTCTGCAAGTCACACACGGTCGTGTATGACACACGACCAAGCTCTGTTTTGCTCAATCTTAGACGATCTCGCTCCTTCCCAACTTCTCCAACGCCTCCATGCCCATGAAGAAGTCATGGCTAGCAAAATTTCAACCTGAAAACAAAAGTAACAACAAATTTAAAAGTACTAACTAATGAAATAAAAAACTACAACTGAAAAATACTAAAGGAACCCTTGGGTTACCTCCTAAGAAGCACTTGTTTAAGGTTTTTAGCTCGACCGTTCTCCTTGACCCTTTCATCTTTTTCTTTCCCTAGGAGGGCAGACGTATTTCTCATTTTTATTGGGAGGCCTCCTCCCAATATCACTTGTCGGATCATCTTCCTCATCCGGTGGCCTCCCATGAGGATCGAAATTTCAATCCTCAAACTAATAAGCGTTTGCCCTGCTGCGAACACTTAATAAGAAAGAAGAGACATGGTTAGAAGAGTTAGACAAATCATACTCCAACCATTCCTTACCGATTACCAATGAAAGCTTATGGTTTTTAACATCAATTATTGCTCCAGCAGTTGCAAGGAAGGGTCTTCCTAATATGATTGGAATCTTCGGGTCCTCTACCATGTCCAGAACTACAAAATCTGTGGGAATTGTAATCCCACCAACCTCTACCAGCATGTCTTCAATAATTCCCATAGGATATCTGCAAGAATGATCAGCTAATTGTAGTGTCATGGTAGTAAGTTTCATGTTTTTAAGACCTAACTTATTACAAATTGAATAGGGAATGAGGCTAACACTTGCCCCTAAATCACAAAAAGCTTTTTCTATGAATTCAGATCCTATGTTGCAAGGAATGTAAAAGCTTCCTGGATCTTTAAGCTTTGGGGAAATGCTCTTCTCAAATAAAGCGTTACTTTCCTCGGTATGTGCAATGGTCTCAATATCTCCCCTTCTTCTCTTGTTTGACATGATGTCCTTCAGAAATTTGACAAACTTTGGCATTTGTAGAATAACATCAATTAATGGAACTTCAACACAAATTTCTTTAACTTTTTCCAAAAATCTGTCAAATTCTTCATCTTTTTTCAGCATCACCAATCTTTGAGGAAAAGGGACTACTTGATTCTGTGGGTTATGTGGAAGAATCTCTTCAACCTTATTGGTACTTCCCTCCTTTTCTTGAATTTGAGATGGTTCAGGCGTAGGAGGAGAGAGCTCTTCTTCAGTTTTCATCCCTTTTGGAGCAGTCCCTTGAGGATCTCCCAAGGTTCGTCCGCTCCTAAGCTCAATTCGATTGCAATCCTCTATTAGATTAACATTAGGTTTTCTAGGAAATTGTCCCGGTGCTCTTGAAGATGATGAGGCTAGCTAGGCAATTTGGCTATCTTGAATCTTTTGATGCTTTTCAGAATTATCCATTCTCTGAGTTACCTTCGAAATATCTTGCTTCATTTCATTTTGATTGAAGATAATTTCCTCAAGCATCTTCTCTATTTTAGAAAATGGATAGCTTTGAGAAGATTGTTGTTGTTGCTGAAAATTTTATTGCCCTGACTGGAAATTTTGTTTGCCTCCCATGGATGGTCCTTGTTCTTGATTGTTTCTATAAGAAAAATTAGAATGATTCTTCTACCTAGGGTTGTATGTGTTGGAATATGGATCATTCTGCCTTTGATTAAAACTCATGATAGCGTCACATTGCTCTAATTGATTTATTTGTACAGAGATAGCTCCCAAAGGGCATGAGTCTTGAGAATGATCAGAACTTCCACATGTTTCACAATAGCAAACTATAGCATTCACTGTATTAGTGCCAACCCCCATATTTTCTAGTTTCTTTGTAAGAGCATCCAGCTTTGTAGTCATTAGAGTGACTGCATCTACATCAAATTTTCCTGATGCTTTTGTTGAGTTTGAATAAGAGTAGCCTCCACTTCTCTCTGTTGCCCATTGATGATGATTCTGTGCTACACTCTCAATGATTTCTTCGGCTTCATCTAAACTTTTGTTCATAAGTGCCCCTCCAGCAGCTGAATCTAGGGACACTTTAGTATGATAGTTAATGTCGTTATAAAAAGTGTGTAACACCAACCATTTTTCTAATCCATGATGTGGGCATTGTCTGAGCATATTATTGTATCTATCTCATGCTTCAAATAAAGATTCTGAATCGGATTGTCTGAAGCTTGCCAATAAGATTTCTCATATGAGCTGTCTTGCTAGGAGGATAGAACTTATCTAAGAATTGTTGCTCACATTGTTCCCAAGTGGTAATGCTATTTGGAGGTAAGGAATTCAACCATTGTTTAGCTCTATCTCTTAAAGAAAACTCAAACAGTAATAATTTAACCGCTTCTGAAGGAACACCGTTCATTTTCATGGTACCGCAGATTTCATAGATGACTTCCAAATGCTGATTAGGATCTTCATACGGTCCACCTCCAAACTGATTTTGTTGTACCATATTGATTATTGTAGGCTTGATCTCAAAGTTATTTGCTTCAACAGAGGGTCTAGTAATGCTTGAGCGAAACCCTCTAGCATAAGGTGCTACATAATCCTTAAGTGGTCTATTCACCATATTTGATTGTTCTTGTCCTTCTTAAAGTTTTTGCAAGATTTTCCTTCTATGGAATGTTCTATCAATCTTGGGATCAAGAGGAAGTAGATCTCTTGCAAAATTAGATCTTCGCATACAAGAACAAGAGTAAAGAATTTGATTTAAAGAAAAGAAAAGAATAGAAAGAATTTAGTTTACAAAAAGAATGAAAGAATAATATAATGAATGAATGAAAGAAATGCAATGAATGAAAACAAAGAACGAATGCAATGAAGGAATACAAAACAGAATTAGAAAACTAGTTACAAATCAAAAAAGTTTAGTCTAACTCAATTGATAATCTCTAATATTATAAGTGCAGTCTCCGGCAACGGTGCCAAAAACTTGTTACGTCACCGCAAGTGTACGGTTACGTCGTTAGTAATAAAAGAATATCGAATCCACAAGGACTGGTTATAATCACTAATGATGTCTCAAAAGTGAATTAGCTAAACAAACGATTAAAAGATCATTTACAACTAAAGATTAGAAGTAAAGGTTAAATGCAGAAATTCAGTTTTATAAAGGTTCTAGGAGTTTTGGTTTCTTTGTGATATTCATCGATGTAATGCAATCTACCAATTCTTGTCCTCAATTGTAATGTTTTCGTAAGAAGTCACTAGTTATCTTCTGTAGAAAATACCAGCCAAGGATTCACATCTAAACCTTTAGTAATCAAAGAGTTATGGTTCCTATGAAGTCCGTTAGCGGGGTAGCCCTGTCATGACGCCCCTCGGTCATACGACATAGAGACGCATCACTAATCAATTCACGTTAAGATATAGAGTTAAGCAAATCAATCCGTCCTACTTCATTGTAGGTTCTTGCTTTACCGCTAAAGGTGATCCCCTAAAATGTCCGTTAGCAAGGCAACCCTATCACGACACCCCTCGACCATCCAATTTAGCGAATTCCTCAATAAGATTCCACAAAAAATATAAACAACCAATCAAGAATGGTAATTAGGCACAAAATGCAACAATCCATACAAGAATATGGCAAATCCATGAATCCTTGAATCAAGAATAAGAGTCGAATCAAGAATATGGCAAATCCTTGAATCAAGAATATGGCAAATCCACGAATCTTACATCACAAGTACTCCTTCCTTCCTAGAACAAAAGATCTATTCCATAGAAGGTGAGGAAAGAATCGAAGATAAGAAGATTAAAGATATTCCGATCCAAATCAAGAAAATAGAAAGGAATGCTTATCTCAATACGACGAGTGATCTTCGGAACCAATCCTCCGCTCTTGGAGTCGAATCTTGGATAGAAATCACCTTCCGAATGCTAGAGACTCGCCCAAGAACATATTTCCCCAAAGGGAGAGCCCTCCCCTTTCAAAGAGGAGGAGGCTCTATATATAGAGGAGGACATTTGGGTGTCACACGACCCAGGACACGGCCGTGGGAGATCCACATGGCCAAGGCATTCCTCCTCTCGGCCAAGGTCACACGAACGTGCCATGTTCCACTTCTGCCTGCTTGCATGGCCGTGTGAAACCACATGACCTGGCTAATTCTTGTCTCTGAAAGTATTGCACGGTCGTGTGGCACACATGACCATGCCATTTTTCGGCTCCGGAAAGGCTACACGGTCGTTTAATCATACACGGTCGTGTACTGGCTGGCTGGAAAAGGTGGCACGACCATGTAACCTCACACAGCCAAGGCACTCTCCCTTGCTGTTGATGCTACACGGCCCTGTCATGACAACATGGCTAGGGTCATTCCCCTTTGCAAGGTCGTGTGGCACTCATTGCCAAAGTCATTTTTCCTCCATTTGGTTATATAATCAGTCACGAACATCAATTCTTCTCCAAATTTGACTCCTGAAAACATGAAACACACAAGAGCATATCTCCGAATAAAGAAAAGTATTTACGCTAGAAGAAAAGAAAGGAACATGAAAGTTCATTGATAAAGCATGTATAAAACATAAGAATGTGCGTCAAAATATGCTAAACAAGTGTATAAAATCTACTGTTACGAACCGCAAGTGCATGGATTCGTCGAGTAATAAAAATATCGATTCCACAAGGACTGGTTATAAGCAATAGCAATTATTCACTTAGGTTTAGCTAGGCTACCAATGGTTGGGAACAATCTAAAGAAGAAAGGTCAGGAAGAAGAATCGAGAACTGGTAAGTTGAAGTGTTAAACTTGGTTATGAGGAGTCCTAGGAGGTTAGTTTCGTTGCGGCGGTGTTGATGTGTCACGTTCTATCCTACACTCACTGTCCTTCAACACACATTTGTCGGAAGCTAAAGCGACTATTCTTATGTACCAGAATAAAGAGGAGCCCTAAGAAGTCCTGTTACGGTTTACCCCTATCACTAGGGCACCTCGGCAAATCTTGAGGGCACAACTTTAATTGGTAATGCTAAGAATAGAGAATCAGAGCTAAGCTTGGTCTCTCACTTCCTTGAGGGGAATTTGCTTCTCCTTTCAAGGAAGTATCCTAGATATCCATGAACTGTTGGTTGCTACTCGGAAAGCCTATAGGTTCCACTGTACAAAAATTTTGTACAAAGGTCTGAACCTTTTCCTAGCTACCATGTGTTCTTTTAAATTAAATTTTGGATCTCCTGCGGAACTTAACACGTTTGATCCAAAACTTAATCTATTTATTCTTTTAGGTTTTGACTTGGATCTCCTGCGGAACTTAACACGTTCGACCCAAGTCTCCTTAAGTTATTAATTCCATTAAATATCAATTTCCATAAAAGGTTCCCAGTACTGACGTGGCGAGGCACATGGCCTTCTTGGATATGGGAGCAACCACCACCGACTAGACAAAACCTTTAATAGAAAGCTAATATTTAATTTCCTAAAATAACTTTAGGTTAACCAAAGAGAACAATCAAATCACAAGGAAAAGAAAGAAACAAAAGAACACAACTTCGAAAAACCATATTCGAAATACTAGAACGTAAGCCTCTTGTATTTGGTATTATTTCCATAAATAACTAGCATGATGCGGAAATAGAAATTACTAGTTATACCTTGTAGAAAAACCTCTTGATCTTCTACCGTATTCCTCTTCTAACCTCGGACGTTGTGTGGGCAACGATCTTCCAAGATGAGAAACCACCAACCACCTTCTTCTCCTCCAAGCAAGGTTCGGCCACAAAGGGAAACTTCACCAAGGAGGAAAAACAAAATACTAACCAAGCTCCAAGAGATGCTAGCTTTCTCTCCTTCTTCTTCTTCTTCTCCGAGTAGTATCCGGCCACCACAAGAACTCCAAGGGAGAGGGAGAGGTTCGGCCACCACAAGAGGAAGAGAAAGAGATGATGGCCGGCCACACCAAGGAGCAAAAGAGGGAGAATAAATAGATCTTGTGTCTCGTGAAGGCACCTCACCCCTTCTTTTATATTCCTTGGCCTAGGTAAATTAGGAAATTTAATTACAACAAATTTTCCTTAATTTCCTTGACATGATTTAATTGAGAGAAATAAAATAAAATTTCCCCAATTAATTTGTGATGGCCGGCCACATCATTGGAAGGCAAATAGGACAAGTTTCAATCAACAATTAAAACTTCCTAATTTGTTTCCGGAAATTTTAAAAAATAAAATTTCTCTTTAAAATCTCTTCATGGTTAATAAAAGGAAATATCTATAATTTTAATTTTATTAACATGTAAATAATTTTAAAGAGAAAATAAAACATCTCATCAATCTACAAATAAGGAAAGAGATCTAATCTCTTTCTTTAATCTTTTGTAGATCTTTTATAAGAGAGATATTTTAATTTTAATTCTCTTTAATAAATTATTTCTTCCACATAATAAAAATTAAAATTAAATTTCCTTTATAATTTAATTTGGCCGGTCCCCACTAGCTTGGGTTCAAGCTAGGGCCGGCCACCCCAATTCATACCTAGGCCGGCCCTAGCTTGGTTCCCAAGCTAGCTTGGCCGGCCCCCTATTGGTGGGTATAGAAGGTGGATATAGGTGGGTATAGTACTCTATAAATAAGAGGCTACGATAGGGACCGAGAGGAGGAATTGGTTTTGGTCTCCCGATAAAATTAAGCATCCCGTGCCCGAACACACAACTTAATTTTATCAATGATAATTCATTCCACTAGAGAACTATCATTGAACTACCGCACCAATCCCAAATTACATTTTTGGGCTCCTTCTTATTATGAGTGTGTTAGTCTCCCTGTGTTTAAGATATCGAATGTCCACTAATTAAGTGAGTTACTGACAACTCATTTAATTAATATCTAAGTCCAAGAGTAGTACCACTCAACCTTATTATCATGTCGGACTAAGTCCACCTGCAGGGTTTAACATGACAATCTTTATGAGCTCCTCTTGAGGACATTATCAACCTAGTATCACTAGGACACAGCTTCCTCCTATAATCAACAACACACACTATGAGTGATACCATTTCCCAATTTATCGGGTTTATTGATTCATCGAACTAAATCTCACCCATTGATAAATTAAAGAAATAAATATCAAACATATGTGCTTGTTATTATATTAGGATTAAGAGCACACACTTCCATAATAACTAAGGTCTTTATTCCTTTATAAAGTCAGTATAAAAGGAACGACCTCAAATGGTCCTACTCAATACACTCTGAGTGTACTAGTGTAATTATATAGTCAAGATAAACTAATACCTAATTACACTACGACTTTCTAATGGTTTGTTCCTTTCCATTCTGGTCGTGAGCTACTGTTTATAATTTATAAGGTACTGATAACATCATCTTCTGTATGTGACACCACATACTATGTTATCTACAATATAAATTAAATGAACAACTACAAACAAATGTAGATAATTAGACCAAATGTGATTCTTTATTCATAATGAATGTTTACAAAGCTTAGGCTCTCAGTATACACTCCAACAATCTCCCACTTATACTAATGACTAAGCTGCCATATCTTCTACCATACATCTGATTCCCATTCCCTCCACATGCCGATCGAAAGCTTTCGCCGGAAGGGCCTTAGTGAAAGGATCTGCCAGGTTATCCGCTGATGCAATCTTGGCGATGACAACTTCTCCTCGCTTCACGATATCTCGTATCCGGTGGTACTTGCGCTCTAGATGTTTACTCGCCTTATGAGCTCGTGGTTCCTTCGAGTTTGCAATCGCATCGCTATTATCACAATAAATTGTGATGATCTTGGGCAAACCAGAATCACATCTAAGTCCATTAGAAAGTTCCCGAGCCATACCGCTTCTTTAGCTGCCTCGCTGCCACATACTCACTTCCATGGTTGAGTCCGAAACGCATTCGCTAACACTCCTCCATGAAATGGCTCCACCTCCTAAAGTAAACACATAGCCCGATGTAGACTTACTGTTATCCCTATCTGATTGGAAATCAAATCCGTGTAACCCACAGGAGCAAATCATCCGCTTGGTAAACTAGCATATAATCCCTAGTCCTTCTCGTACTTTAATATATGCTTTACCGCATCCAATGTCCTTGTCAGGTTACTCGATATCTCACGACCATGCCTACGAAATGATATCGTGTCTCGTACATAGCATTGCATACATTAGGCTTCCCACACCAAGCATAAGGAATCGCTTTCATGTCCTCTATCTCTTTGATGTCTTTGGAGACATCTCTTTAGATAGAGCTACTCCATGTCTAAAAGGTAAGAAACCTTTCGAGTCTTGCATGCTAAAACGAGCAAGGATTGTATCTATATATGAAGCTTGGGATAGACACAACATTCTTTTCTTGCGATCCCTTATAATTGATCCCAAGAATGTGTGCACATTCTCCTAAGTCCTTCATATCAAATTGTTTGGACAACCATACCCTTACGCCTCGATAATACCTTGACATTGTTGCCAACTAACAAAATATCATCTACGATAGTACAAGAAATACCACCACGCTTCACTTTTTATATACACAAGACTCATCCGACTTTGAATAAATCCATATGACCGATTACTTCATTAAACCGGATGTTCCAAGACCTGAAGCTTGCTTTAGTCCATAAATGGACCGATTGAGCTTGCATACTAGATGCTCTTTGCCTTTTCAATAAATCCTTCGTTGCTTCATATGGATGTTCTCTTCAAGACTTCCATTAAGGAAAGTCTTGACATCCATTTGTCAAATATCATAATCCATATGAGCAAGAATGGATAAGAGTATCCGGATAGACTTAAGCATGGCTACCGGTGAAAAGGTTTCATAATCGATTCCCTCTTTCGAGTGTACCCTTTCGCAACAAGCCTAGCTTTGAAGGTTTCTACCTTCCGTCTCCTCTTTTCCTTTGTAGATCCACTTGCATCCAACGGCTTTTACACCATCGGTGGTTCTACAAGCTCCTGACCTTATTAGAGTACATGGACTCTATTTCGAATTCATTGCCTTTTGCCAAGATGTCATCTATATCTTGGAGTGCTTCATTATATGACCGGATCAGGTTCATGTTTACCCGGATCAAGTCCAAGACTCTCCCAAAACATGAATCTTCAGGTTGATTACAACCCTCCCACTACGACGAGGCATCGTGGTTGTGTATCATGTGTGACACGTGTTGCGGTTCTTGTGGTATTTCATCTTGTATCGTTAATGAAGTAGACATGTCCTCTCTAAGTTCTTCTAAAACAATTTTACTACTGGGCTTGTGATCCATTATATAGTCCTCTTCTAAAAACTGGGCATTGGTGCTAACAATGACCTTCTGGTCTTTAGGACTATAAAATAAACCACCTTTCGTTCCTTTGGGATATCCTACAAACACGCGAACTTCTGTACGAGATTCTAACTTATCAGCATCTGGTTTCAGCACATGTGCTGGACTACCCCATATCCGAATATGTCTTAGACTGGGTTTTCGCCCATTCCACAATTCTATGGGAGTAGAAGAAACTGATTTAGAAGGTACTAAGTTCAGAACGTATACTGCTGTTTCCAGAGCATATCCCCAAAACGAATTTGGTAATTCTGAATAACTCATCATTGATCTAACCATCTCCATAAGAGTCCTATTCCTTCGTTCTGCTACACCATTCTGTTGGGGTGTTCCAGGTGCAGATAATTGGGATTGAATCCCGGCCTCTGATAAGTAATTCCTAAACTCTCCTAAGAGGTATTCGCCACCACGATCTGACCGTAGTGTCTTGATACTTTTACCTAGTCGTTTCTCCACATCACCTTGTATTCTTAAAACTTATCAAAGCACTCGGACTTGCCGCGAATTAGGTAAATGTATCCATATCTTGAATAATCGTCTATGAAAGAGACAAAATATTCAAAACCTCCTCTTGCCTGGACAGACATAGGACCACACAAATCTGAGTGAACCAACTCTAACACTTCTTTGGCTCTATACCCCTTGGCCTTGAACGGCCTCTTGGTCATTTTACCTTCTAAGCAAGATTCACAAGTTGGAAAATTTTCCAACTCTAATGAACTTAAAAGTCCATCGCTATAAGCCTCTGAATCCTACTTAAGTTAATATGACCAAGCCTTAGATGCCAAAGATATGCTTGATTCATTTCAAGGTTCTTTTCTCTTATTAGAATTAGAAGATGAATTATAAATTTCCATGTTTTGCTTTGTGGAAGAATTTGGATTTAAAATATACAAATTGCCAACTAATGCACCAGAACAGATAATCACTTTATTTCTTTTAATAACTACATCGTTACTAAAGGAAACTGAATATCCATCTAAAAACAGTTTAGAAACTGAAATTAAATTCTTTCTAAAACTGGTACATAAAGACAATTTCTTAAAACCAAATTTCTATTTCTACTAAAAGATAAGTAGACGTCTCCCACTGCAACAGCCGCCACCTTAGTAGCATTGCCCATGTAGACGATAATCTCGGGTTTCCTGGAACCCCTGCAAGGAATTGCAGACATGATCAGTGGCTCCGTATCTACACACCAGGTGCTGGTAGATAACACCGCTAAACATGTTTCAACAACTAGAGTATGAGATATACCTTTGCTCTTTGGTTCTTACGAGGACAGTCCGCCTTCCAATGTCCTGCCCTTCTGCTTCTTCATTCCAACTTTAAATCCTGTACTCTGAGATTTATTCACTTTCTTTGCTGAACCATTTTGTTTCTTCTTCTTCTTACCTTTCGGTTTAGAAGTAGAACCATTTTCAACATAGTGAATTTGAGCATTGTGACGAAATAACCCTTCTGCTGCTTGAAGTTCTGTCAGTAGTTCCCCTAATGAATAAATCCTTTTATTCATATTATAGTTCAAACGGAACCGCTCAAAACTTCTAGGTAGGGTTTGCAGGATCATATCGATCCGGTTTCCCATCAATTTCTCCTCCAAGGATCTGTATTTCTTCGGATAAGCCATCATGTTTAGGATATGATCCCTTACAGGAGTACCCTCTTGCATGGTGGTTGTCATTATCTTTCTCATAGCTTCTTGTCTAGAAGCCCTATCCTGATGACCAAAGAGTTCCTTGAGATTGTTCATAATATCATAAGCTGTTGGTAAATCTTTATGTTGATGTTGCAATACATTTGACATTGAAGCCAAAATGTAACACCGCGCCATCTCATCTACTTTTACCCATTTCCTATGATATTCAATCTCCTCTTGGGTAGATTCACCATGGGTGCATCAGGACGGCTCAACAAGACATATTTATAGCTTTCAGCAGAAGAACAATATCCGTGTTTCTTTTCCAATCTATGTAATTTGGTCCAGAAGTCTATTTTGTTGAAGTATGATGGACGGGTTGAAAGTCATCCTAAGAATCACAAATAACTTTTGGTCGAACTCTAAATTTAGAATAATATTGATTCCTCAAACAATACTATTTTAAATTAACCAACACCTTAAACCACCGTGAATTTTGTATGCCACGTTAGTGTGGACGATACAAATTCAACATTTGTAAAAGGAGGGTTTAACCCATTAATTTTATTATCTTGTCAACCTAACTTTTGACAAATAAAATTAATAGTTGGTATTATTTGGTCACACAAATAATAGCAGTGACTGGGGAGGATACTATTAGATGTGTCTAAGTGTACACCATTACTTGACACTAAGTCCATTAATAAGATTATGCCCTTTCCGTTGGGGAAGATCACACGCCTTAATTAACTTCCTATAGTCATCCATAAATGGAAGTCTGCTCTAGTGGTCCGCAAACAAGCTCATCCGTTATGGAGGAAGGCACTCGAGCCAACGCAAGCTTGTTTGCATCACTTACAAACCAATAATGGAGACCATGGGATTTACTTAAAATCCCTCTCCCACTTAGTTATTTATAAATGAGGAATTTTAACTATGCTAGCCTACTAAACTTGTAAACTAACATGCACACACAGACAATATAAAAGCAATAAATGGAAAATCTAATTTTCAACTATTATGGCTTCTATCTTTAATTGTCCGCCGTGTGTTGTCATCCGAAGCTGCTGCCATATTTGTCCACCTCCACCTGGTCTATCTGGCGCATCCATCTTGCTCCTAGTGCCGCTGCGCCTCGGTCCTTAGAAGGTTCCACGCTTTGCAAGATTCGATCCATGACATAAATAGAATTTTACATTTTGATCCTATATTCCATAAAAGGAATGTACATGTATCTAGATCAAAAATAAAATCCTAATAAAACTAAATACACCTCCTGGTATTTTAATACAATCATGCACAAACATATAAAATGCCCTTGACATGTCCACGGGTCCAATCACACACATAATTAACTAAAAGCCATAATAGTTGGATCCTGCATCCATAGAGTTAGCACATCCTACTATTAACCTGCCTAAATTATGTATGACATGTGCATAATTAAACTAAATACCAAATACAGAGAGGCAAAACCCTCGCTCTGATACCAATTGTTGGTTGCTACTCGGAAAGCCTATAGGTTCCACTGCATAAAAATTTTGTACAAAGGTCTGAACCTTTTCCTAGCTACCATGTGTTCTTTTAAATTAAATTTTGGATCTCTGCGGAACTTAACACGTTTGATCCAAAACTTAATCTATTTATTCTTTTAGGTTTTGACTTGGATCTCCTCGGAACTTAACACGTTCGACCCAAGTCTCCTTAAGTTATTAATTCCATTAAATATCAATTTCCATAAAGGTTCCCAGTATCGACGTGGCGAGGCACATGACCTTCTTGGATATGGGAGCAACCACCACCGACTAGACAAAACCTTTAATAGAAAGCTAATATTTAATTTCCTAAAATAACTTTAGGTTAACCAAAGAGAACAATCAAATCACAAGGAAAAGAAAGAAACAAAAGAACACAACTTCGCAAAACCATATACCAAATACTAGAACGTAAGCCTCTTGTATTTGGTATTATTTCCATAAATAACTAGCATGATGCGGAAATAGAAATTACTAGTTATACCTTGTAGAAAAACCTCTTGATCTTCTACCGTATTCCTCTTCTAACCTCGGACGTTGTGTGGGCAACGATCTTCCAAGATGAGAAACCACCAACCACCTTCTTCTCCTCCAAGCAAGGTTCGGCCACAAAGGGAAACTTCACCAAGGAGGAAAAACAAAATACTAACCAAGCTCCAAGAGATGCTAGCTTTCTCTCCTTCTTCTTCTTCTTCTCCGAGTAGTATCCGGCCACCACAAGAACTCCAAGGGAGAGGGAGAGGTTCGGCCACCACAAGAGGAAGAGAAGGAGATGATGGCCGGCCACACCAAGGAGCAAAAGAGGGAGAGGAATAATAGATCTTGTGTCTTGTGAAGGCACCCTCACCCCTTCTTTTATATTCCTTGGCCTAGGTAAATTAGGAAATTTAATTACAACAAATTTTCCTTAATTTCCTTGACATGATTTAATTGAGAGAAATAAAATAAAATTTCCCCAATTAATTTGTGATGGCCGGCCACATCATTGGAAGGCAAATAGGACAAGTTTCAATCAACAATTAAAACTTCCTAATTTGTTTCCGGAAATTTTAAAAAATAAAATTTCTCTTTAAAATCTCTTCATGGTTAATAAAAGGAAATATCTATAATTTTAATTTTATTAACATGTAAATAATTTTAAAGAGAAAATAAAACATCTCTCCAATCTACAAATAAGGAAAGAGATCTAATCTCTTTCTTTAATCTTTTGTAGATTTTTTATAAGAGAGATATTTTAATTTTAATTCTCTTTAAAATATATCTTCCACATAATAATAAAAATTAAAATTAAATTTCTTTTTTAATTTTATTTGGCCGGCCCTACTAGCTTGGGTTCAAGCTAGGGCCGGCCACCCAAAATCATACCTAGGCCGGCCCTAGCTTGATTCCCAAGCTAGCTTGGCCGGCCCCCTTTGGGTGGGTGTAGAAGGTGGGTATAGGTGGGTATAGTACTCTATAAATAAGAGGCTACGATAGGGACCGAGAGGAGGAATTGGTTTTGGTCTCCGATAAAATTAAGCATCCCGTGTTCGCCCCGAACACACAACTTAATTTTATCAATGATAATTCATTCCACTAGAGAACTATCATTGAACTACCGCACCAATCCCAAATTACATTTTTGGGCTCCTTCTTATTATGAGTGTGTTAGTCTCCCTGTGTTTAAGATATCGAATGTCCACTAATTAAGTGAGTTACTGACAACTCATTTAATTAATATCTAAGTCCAAGAGTAGTACCACTCAACCTTATTATCATGTCGGACTAAGTCCACCGCAGGTTTAACATGACAATCTTTATGAGCTCCTCTTGAGGACATTATCAACCTAGTATCACTAGGACACGGTTTCCTTCTATAATCAACAACACACACTATGAGTGATACCATTTCCCAATTTATCGGGTTTATTGATTCATCGAACTAAATCTCACCCATTGATAAATTAAAGAAATAAATATCAAACATATGTGCTTGTTATTATATTAGGATTAAGAGCACACACTTCCATAATAACTAAGGTCTTTATTCCTTTATAAAGTCAGTATAAAAGGAACGACCTCAAATGGTCCTACTCAATACACTCTGAGTGTACTAGTGTAATTATATAGTCAAGATAAACTAATACCTAATTACACTACGACTTTCTAATGGTTTGTTCCTTTCCATTCTGGTCGTGAGCTACTGTTTATAATTTATAAGGTACCGATAACATCATCTTCTGTATGTGACACCACATACTATGTTATCTACAATATAAATTAAATGAACAACTACAAACAAATGTATATAATTAGACCAAATGTGATTCTTTATTCATAATGAATGTTTACAAAGCTTAGGCTCTCAGTATACACTCCAACACATGAACGGGTTACCCCTGTCACTAGGGCCCCTCGGGAGTACGATCAAGAGATAATCCCTCTACGAGGCTAACAAATTTCCACACAATCAACCAACATGCAATTAAGACAAAGCATAAGAGATCATCTAATGAGTATAAATATAAATACGAGTTTTACATCAAACCGAGCCACGACTACTCCCTAGTCCTAGAATAAGGAATCTACTCCATGAGTGCCAGAAAAATCCTCGAAGACATAATGTAGATAGACATACAATCTTCAAACACGAATAAAGAAAGAAAATATGTGCTTATCCAATGAGGGCGAGTGACCTTCGGATTCGATTCTCTGCTCCTGGAGTCGATGTGGTGATGGAAGATCGTTGGACGGAGGTCTAAGACGGCGTGGGATGGCACTATGATGTTTCTCCAACTGACGGCTTGTTTCCCCTTGCGGCCTCCCCGGAGATAAAGGGTTAAAACCCTTATATAGGCTAGGGCACAGCTGTGGTGGTACGACCGTGCAAATTTGGCACGACCGTGCCCTTTCCCTTCTCTGATCGCGTTGCACGGTCGTGCCAATTGGCACGGTCATGTGGTGTCTAGGCTCAGCTCCTGGGGCACGACCATGCAAGGACTCATGACTGGGCACTTCCTGGTCTCGGTCAAGAGGTGGCACGGCAGTGCAGAGTTGCACGGCCGTGTGCTAATCTACCTCGGTCTCGGTCGCACGACCGTGCAGGGTTGCACGGTCGTGCACTTCTCCTCATCGTTCTGGTCACACGGCCATGCGAGATCGCACAACCATGTTCTTTGGCTTGTTCTGGTGCGTCGATAATCACTGTTTTCACTCCGAAAGTTGTTACTGTCAACATAAAACCAAACAAAGAGCAGATATCCGAACAAAAGAGTATATATAATGAGTACAAGATGAAAGAGGCGATCATGCAACGAATATGTATGCATAAAGTAAGTAAATGTGCGCTAAAACATGCGTAAATGATCATAATATTTGCGCACATCATCTACGCACATCAGTAAACAATTCACATAAAATCTCGCTTATTTATCAAATTCTAATACCCTTATTTTGAATTCGGGAGATGGTAGGTTTTCTCCAAGTGGGTTGATATCCACCATAGATAAGAATAACCTTGACTTTGGCCAACAAGATATTCTTAGCTATAGTGGTATATAACATATTTACTGATTGCATATCACTTATATGCAACTATCACATTATGCTAGCAACTAATTGATCTTCGTATAAGTATTGGGTTGTTAACACATTAACAAGTATACATCAAATGTACATCACTCAACTTCACCTCTATCCACATTGATCATAGCTTTGGCACAACAAATCAACTCTTCAAGTTTAAAACCAAATCGTTAATCATGAGATTGCATCTCTATGGTTTGAACATGTTTAATTTCAAGTTGAGCTTGACCTTGGCCAATAACTCAAACAAGAACTTAAACTCTGGTTCTTACCATATTAACGGAAGGTGTAGGTTTTAATATTGAGTAAGGGATTTAGGTCTCATCTACATTATGCAAAATTCTATTTACATGACATTACACGAATGACATAAATGATGACATGACTTATCGCACGCATGGCATAAATGATGACATAATACATCACACGCATGACATAGCATGACACATCATACATATGTTAAGATCTAATCACATCACGCGCATGGTAAAATCTTATCATGTCATAATTAATACATCTACATGACATACAATATGATATGTTCATGGTATAAATTTACATATGTTATAATTCTATTTTAGAAATAAAAATATATTATAAATATGATTTTAATAAATCATGATTTATCTAATCAAATTAGAAAAATCAATTTTCAAATTTAATTAGCATATCTCATCTAGAATCTTTCTATTAATCAAGAATCTTTAATTATTTTGGAAACAAATTTTTAAATTAATTTACTAACCATTTAGAAAATAAATAATTAATATTTCTTAATTTATTATAGAATAATTCAAATTTGGATTTTTTTTGTGTTTTTTCAAATCTTTCCAAATTTGGTATTTCGTCACAATTTAGGAAACTTTCCAAAAATAGAATATTTTAAAAATTCAATTATTACAGAAAATATTAATTCTATAATTTAATTTAGAATATCTAAAATTTGGATATTTTATGATTTTTTTTAAATCTTTCCAAATTTAGTATTTCCTAACAATTTAAGAAACTTTCCAAAAATGGAATAGTTTAATAATCTGAAAATTTCAGAAAAGATTAATTTTATAATTTAATTTAGAATATCTCAAATTAAGATTTTTTTTAAAAGTTTTAGAATCTTTCCATATTTAGTATTACCTAACAAATTAAGAAATTTTCCAAAAATAGAATATTTCTTAAAATTTAAGAAATGATAATGTCAAAATTAACAGAATATTTCTAAATTTAATTTTCCAAAATTTTATCAGAAACTTTTCAGAAATAGAATTTCCTAACAATTTAAGAAATTTTCCAAAAATAAAAAAATCTTAATAATTCTAGAAAAATTCCAAAATTAATTACTACACAAATTATGAATCGTAAAATAATTTTACGATCATGTCAAAGCATAATCAGGCTCTGATACCAAAGTTGAGATATATCTGATGTGGTGTGTGCTAAAACACATTTCGTAAACATGCGTAGCGGAAAATAAAATAATAATAATTCCTAAATTATTACATCACTCGCACCACACACATACAAGGATATAACATGCCAAATATGATCACATAATTAAATTATTTACGGAAAGTAAATTTACACTAAGTGTACCTTACGGATGACCTGTAACGAGAAGGGCATCAACCGTAGCAACATTGTCGAACTTCACCTCTATTTGTATCCACGCCGAGCTCCTCAACACAACTCCTTGAGTACAAGCCTCTCCTTCGGAAGTTACTAGCCACGAGCGAAGAAAAGGGATTAAGAGGAAGAAGAAGAGAAGCACAAGCTTCCCCTTGTTGGCGGCGGCAAATAGAGAGGGGAGAGGGAGAAGAGAAGAGAAATTGGGTTAAAGTTTTCCAAAAACCTTACAAGCCAATTAATGATCTCATGTGTATAATTTTCTCTCAACCATATCAACATATAGCCCTTATTAATGAGTTGGATTAGAAAGCCCAAATCTAACCCATTATCCCTTAACCAAAAATTAGTCCATTAACCCCTTGGTTTGGTTCACAACTAAACCAAGTTGGTTCATAACTAATTCATGATTAAACCAAATATGATCTAACTCTTCCATAAGAGATATGGTCCATCCGCGCTTCCATGCGACAACTATTTCCATATTTGTCTTATGTATGGTCCAACCAAACATTTATCTCTTGATTTAAGAATTATATTCTTTAACTTGTTTTATGTATTTTAGAAACTCGTTAGTGCGTGTGGCCTAATAGGTTCCCGGTTTATCTTGGCTATCTATAATTAACTACTTAATTATAAAATGATCATGAGTGACACCTAGTAGTATATCATGATCCACAGTTAGTCAAAAAATCATAGTTGATCTTAGAATTAATTCTAAACAGCAACTACTGTGAGTCGTGCCACATTCCTTTCACTCGTCTTATACCCACTCATTTCAGGATATGGTCTATGTGTCTTGTCCCCACTAGGGTGACTACATCACACCTAGCCCAACTAATACTTTCTCGTTTTGCAGATACAAATTACTCATACATATGTACAAGAGTCTCGCACTCTTAACATGTGATGCTTTGGCCAAAGACTTTGAGTGATAATTCTAACGAGTGGCCATAGGGTACACGTCTCCTCGCAAGGAGCGACGAATCCTCTGTAGGCTATCCAAACACCTTCGGACACTTCAACTTATACCCAATCTTCTCGGGTTCACACCTCAATGAGATGCTTGCTTAAGATGTCAAAGTATAAGTCTCCATGACCAAGATGACTTGTATACCTCAAGTCAAAGGAAACTTGCACTCGTGCTATAGTAAGAACTTCACAGACATATCTATATATATGTAGAGAACCATATGAAGTCTTACAGCGAGTCACTCCAATGAACTAGTTACCATAACTAGTATCCACGTTTAACTCTCAACATCCTAATGTCTTCAGCCAGTGAGAAAACAGCTACTTGGCCGAACCAAGGAGTATAACCTATGCTAGTCTTACAGAATTGATGGTGTCCCAATGCATCAATTCGACGATTAGAGAAATTTCAATATATTCATAATTATACATGTAGAGATAATCACTAATTACGATCCATTGACAAATTCTCTCATGCTATGAATTATATTACGAGCATTCAGTAAATGAGTTTAAGATAATCAAACATATAATATGCATTCAAATAGTGAATCTATACTTATCAAATAAATAGAAAAAAAACATAAGGCGATTATTTTAGGACATCCCTCAAATTTTAACAAACCTTGAGCTGCCAAGGCTCCCTTATTGCTCAGTATCTGGTCAACTTTGACCTACCAAGATTACTCATTTCTTAGTATCCAGTCAACCTAGACCTTCCAGGACTTCATCGTTACCTGACATCCAATCAAGCTTGACCTACTGAGACTTTCTTATTGCCTAACATTTGATCAGCCTTAACTTGGTAGGACTTCCATCATCACCAAGTGTTCAGTCATCCATGATCACTTTGACTTTGATTCTCATACCAAGTGTCTAGTTTTTAATGATCCACTTGGACTTCCCTTCTCATGCTAATTTCATGTTGGGCTTCTGACTGACAAGTGTCCAAACAATCGTGATCCACTTAGACTTCTCATCTTTATGCCAACTTCCTATTGGTCTTTCGATAACCAAGTTTTTGGTCAATCGTGACCCACCTAAACTTTCTCACATCATGTCAATGTCACGTTGGACTTCTAACATCAACAAATATCTAGTCAACCTTGAGCTACTCAACATATATATTGTTGAAACATTGAAACTCAACTCAAGTTTAGTTATCCCGGTCAACATTTACCAGAGGTCGATTGAACCAACATTGTTAATAGTATCCATAAATTATCCATGTATTGAAAAAAGAATTTAATTTTTTTTATAAGGTTTAATATCTCAAATGTTTCTTTAAAATTGGACAAAAGTTAAAAAGGCGACCCTTATTTTTAGAATCAATAATGCCCCATTTTGATTTTTTATCAAAAGGGTGTCTCATCCCCATGTATAATTACCAAACTACTCTCTACTATACAGTAGCAGCTTATTCTCATTACTATTGTTCTCCTATTTTTTACCACCTAAATCGGTATATTCTAGCAATTACGAAACTATAACTGATACACAGTTGTATCATCTATGGTTTCATAGTTGCTCCAACTGAGTTGCCATACAGTTGTAGTAGCTACGGTTATGTAACTACTACATAGTTGTAGTAGTTCAATTTTGTAGTTTCTACAATATGAAAAACTTTTTTTAAATCAAAATTATTTGAAGCCTCCGAAAAGAATTTAAATGATACTTTTTTAACTTTAAACCTAGTCATTATGGATTCCATCCTTTAATCAGTAATAAATCTCTAAATTATCTTCAATTTAATATATTGTGTATCCCGTTGTTCAATCCGAGTCAAGAGTTATGATATCTCAAAGTTTAGGGGTTAACATGCACATTATAACTGCTATGAAACTGTAGCTACTACAATTGAGCTGCCATGCAGTCATAGTAGCTTCAGTTTCATATCTGCTATAACATGATTATTAAACCCCTAGAGGTCATAACTTTTGACTGAATTGAATCATGTGACATATAATATATCAAATCAAAGCTCATTACGAGATCTACTATTGATTATGGGGTGAAAATCATAATGGCTAGGTTTCAAGATAAAAAAATATTATTTAAATTCTTTTCGGAAGCTTCGAACAATTTTAATCTTAAAAATAATAATATAGTAGCTATCAAACCATAGCTGTTATAACTATGTGATAACTTAGTTGTGATAGATCAGATGAGTACGGTAGAGGGGGGGGGGGTGAATATCGTAATCTTTTAAAAACTTTTCTTTTCGTATTTCAAAATAATTCGAGTAAGCAGCGGAAAATATAAAGGGACAAGTTCGTTTACTTCGTTCAGAGCCTAGATCGACTCCTACTCGAAGGCCCACGATCCTTGATCGTACCGATGGGCAAATCACTATAGCTCTTCTTTCCGAGATCCTCGGAAAGAAGTAGATCGTACAAATGAGCAAGATAGTAACAACCCTACTATCTTGCTTAAGTGAATTACAATGCAAGCTTATATAAAAATATACCGACAAGTAAATGCAGTTGAAGCTTTGGTCGGCACTTCCGGATAGTGTGGCTTGCTGAGCTGATGAAGGCTTGTAGCATGGTTTGCTTGCAGAACAGAACTTGAGTCGATCAGAGAAGAGTTGCTGAGCCTCAGACCTCGAGCTCCTTTTATAAGTGTCATTGTTGTTCGGTCGATCGATCCCTCTATTCGGTCGACCAAACCCGCTCCCTTCCTTCCTGGCTGGAGTCTGACATTGGCTCGATCTTTTGCATTAACTGATCTTTAATGGTTCGGTCGACCGATAACCTTGTTCGGTCGACCGAACGGTGAATTTCCCTTCTCGCCAAGATTCGCACTTAATGCTCCATTAATGCTTTTATTGGTTCCGTCGACCGAACCTCATTTTCGGTCGACCGATCATGCTGTGATGCCATATTTGCGATCCTGATCTGCTTTGCCATTTTGCCTGTTTGATCGACCGAACCTTTTTTTGGTCGACTGATAAAAAGCCTTTTTCGGTCGACTGAACCTCCTGTTCAATCGACCAAACCCTTGGTCAAATGAAGCTTTCTTAGTGTTGGTCGCGTGGCCGCTGACAGAGCCTGATTCTGAGTTCTGAGTAAAAAATTATGACCATTTGAAGTTCAAGGGGTCATATGATTCTGCAACACAAAGTTAGTTCGATATAATAATAATATTCCTACAAAACAAAGTTAGCACAGTTATAATACATGAGTAGTAATATGCATGAGTATAACAGTTAAGACTGTCTTGATCTCAACTTGGAAACCTTCCCGGTTTCTTCAGTTGGATCAGCGACCTTAGGTTGTTCCTTTCAGGAACCCCGACCTCACTGTCGCTCCTCCAGTTATTTACCTCAACCTACCTGCCAAACGTCGGCTCTTCCAGACCTGTTTGGACTTTACTGTCTGGTCATGACTAGGACTTTCTCGATTGAGTAAATAGCCTGCACACTTAGCCAAATCATCAAATCATAATAAGACTTAACTTGAACCTTTGACAACATCAAAACTCAAGTTTGATTCTGGTGCACCTTGCACCAACAAGTTGCAGTAGTTACGATTTCATAGTTGCTATAATGCGCCCGACTAGCTCAAGATTTAGTGGGAGATGAATAATACTAGAGGACAGTTATGTCATTTTATAGGGGTGAATCACTCTTTTGATAAAAAAATGAACGTAGGATGCCCCTTCAACGATTCGATAAAAAAGGTACCTTTGTAACTTTTACCCTTTAAAATTTTGATTTATTGTTTCTTTTAAAATGTTAAATTATGAAAATAAATCTAAATCATGAATAAGATGATATGTCATATTTAAAAAACTTCAATATTCAAATATTTTTCTTTTAAAAAGTCATTAGGAAGAGGAAGGGAATGCTGTTAGAGTGTATACTAAAAGCCTAGCTTTTGTAAACATTTATTTTTGAAATAAGGGAATCACATTGGTCAATATCTACATTTATTTGTTAAATGTAATTTGTTCAATTAATTTATATTGTAGATAACATGGTGAGCGGTGTCACACACAGAAGATCATGTTATCGGTTATTTATAATTTATAAATAGTTGCTCGTGACTAAGATGGAAAGAAACAAACCATTGAAATAGTCGTAGTGTAATTAAGTATTAGTTTATCTTGACTAATAAATTACACTAGTACACTCTAAGTGTATTGAGTAGGACCATTTTAGGTAAGTTCTTTTTGTAGTGACTTTATAAAAGAACTAGACCTTGGTTATTATGGAAGTGTGTGCGCTTAATACTAATATAATAACAAGCACATATATTTAGTATTTATTTCTTCAACTTATCAAAGGGTGAGATTTAGCTTGATAAATCAATAGGCCTGATAAGTTGGGAAATGATACTACTTATAGTGTGTGTTGTTGATTATAGAAGGAATCTGTGTCCTAGTTATCTAGGTTGAGAATGTCCCCAAGAGGAGCTTATAAGGATTGTCATGTTAAACCCTGCAGGTGGACTTAGTCCGACATGACGATGAAGTTGAGTAGTACTACTCTCTGAGATAGATATTAATTTAGTGAGTTGTCAGTAACTTACTTAATTAGTGAGCATTCGTTATCTTAAACACAGGGAGACTAATACACTCATGATAAGAAGGAGCCCATAATGTAATTTGGGATTGGTACGGTAGTGCGGTAATAACTCTCTAGTGGAATGAGTTATTATCGATGAATTTAAGTTGTGTGTTCGGGGCGAACACGGGATACTCAAGCTCATCGGAAGGCCAAAACTAATTTCTCCTCTAGGTCCCTGTCATAACCTCATTAAAGCCTCAAGTCCATCTAAAGAAAGGCCCATCTTGGTGTCCAAGAAGGGGGTCGACCCAATGCTTGGTGACCAAGCAAGGGTCGGCCACATCCACTTCTATAGGGGCCGACCCTATTGCTTGGTGACCAAGCATGTAGGGGCCGACCAAGATTAATTCAAATAGGAGGGACATTTTGAATTTTTAAAATTCTTCTTTTTGTAGAAAACTGCAAGTTTTAAACGAGAGATTTTAAATTTAAAAACTTTTCTTTTTTGAATTAGGCCACATGTTTTAAAAAAGAATTTAAAAGTTTTAAAACTTTCCTTTTTTAACCATCTTCATGGTTGAAGAAAAAAAAGGAAGAGAAGTTTTAAAATTTAAATTTTCTATCACCATGTTAAAAAAGGAAATTTTATAAGAGAAGTTTTAAATTTTTAAATATGGTTTTAATTTTTTGAAACTTTCCTTTTTTAACTCCCACTTTAGGAAATTAGGAGAGGGCTTGTAAAATTTTATAACAGCTTATAAAATTTTATTAAAAATTTTATTTTCCCTTTTTCCCTTGATGAGGTGGTCGACCACCTTTCTTGGTGCCCAAGCAAGGGGCCGGCCATAATTAAAATAAAAAAAATCATCACAAAATTAATGTTGGTGATTGATTCAATCAAGAGGAAAGAAAAGGAAAAATAAAAAAGGAAAAAGAAAAACTAGAGGATGATTTTATTTTTTGTAAAAAGTTTTTCCTTATTTTCCTTAGGCAAGTAATATAAAAGAAGGGATGAGGAGGCCTCATGAGACACAACTCTTATTCTCTTGCTTGGAGACTCTCTTGGTGTGGCCAACCCTCTCCCTTCTCTTTTCCCTTTTGATCTCTTCTCCTTGGTGGTGGTGGTGACCGAATTTTAGAAGAAGAGGAAGAAGCTTTTGGATGGTGTTCATCTTGGAGGATCGTCGCCCACACGACGTCCAAGGCGAGGCGAGGAATACGGCAGAAGATCTTGAGGTCGTTAGCTTACAAAGAGAAGTTATAACTAGTAGTTTTCTTCCGCATCATACTAGTTATTTTCTTTGTAAGAATTCTAAATACAAGAGGCAATTAGATCTAGTTTATCGAATTTATTTTTTGAGTTTGTGTTTTTTTCTTTTTCGAATTTGTGATTCGATTGTTCTTTTTGGTTAACCTAGAGTTATTTAAGGAAATTAAATATTAACTTTCCTTAAAAGGCTTTGTCTAGGCGGTGGTGGTTGCTCCCATATTCAAGAAGACCATGTGCCTTGCCATGCAGTCCTGGAAGCCAATTTTGAAAATTAATATTTAATGGAATTAATAACATAGGTGGATTTGAATCAATAGTGTTAAGTTCCGCTTGCGATTCAAATCTAAACCATTAAGAACAGATAAGTTAAATTTGGAATCAATGATGTTAAGTTCCGTCTGCGATTCCTAATTTAACTTCTAAAGAACACAATAGCTTATTTAAGGAAAGGTTCGACACTTCTACAAATTTTTTTGTATAGTGGAACCGGTACGTTTTCCTAGGACTAACCAACAATTGGTATCAGAGCTAGGGTTTGCCTCTGTGTGTTTAGAATTCGAATAGGTTATGCACATGTCATACATAATTTAGGTAGGATAATAGTAGGATGTGCTAACTCTTTGGTTGTAGGCTCCAACTATTATGGCTTATAGATGTTGTGTGTGATTGGACCCTTGGACATGTCAAGGGCAATATTTTGTGTGTGCATGATTGTATGTAACTAATACAGCAGGAGCTGTATTAGCCCTAGAATTTTAGAATTTTATTTTCGATCTAGATTGCATGTACATTCCCTCGTGGAATATAGGATCGATATATGTAAAATTCTATTTTTGTCGTGGATCGGATTCTTGCGAGACGTAGTACTTTTGAAGCACCAGAGGCGCAGCGGAATAAGAAGGAAGATGGATGCGACAACTCGACCCGATAGCAGTGGCTAAAGATGACAGCAGCTAGGGTTGGAGCACATGGAGGATAGTAACAAAAAAATGTCATAATAGTTGAAAAATAATTTTCATATTTATTGCTTTTATTTACTGTGATGTGTGTGTATGCATGTGATGTATGCTAGGATAATTTAAAATTCCTCACTTTAAATAACTAAGTGGGAGAGGGATTTATTTTAATAAATTCCACGGTCTCCATTACTAGTTTATAAGTGATGCAAACAAACTTGCGCGTTGGCTCTGAGTGCCTTCCTCCATATCGGATGAGTTTGTTTGCGGATCATTAGATCAAACTTCCATTTTGGATAACTATAGGAAATTAATTAAGAGTGTGTGATCTTCCCCATCGGAAGAGGCACAATCTTATTAATGGACTTAGTGTCAAGTAATGGTATACACTTAGGCACGTCTAATAGTATCCTCCCCATCAGAGTCACTGCTATTATTTGTGTAACCAAAGGAAAACCAACTATTAATTTTATTTGTCATAAAGTTAGGTTGACAAGAATAAAATTAATGGGTAAAACCTCCTCTTACAAATGTTTGATTTTGTATACGTCCACACTATCATGGCATGCAAAATTCACGGTGATTTGAGGTGTTGGTTAATTTAAAATAGTATTGTCTGAGGAATCAATATTATTCTAAATTTAGAGTCTTGACCAAAGTTTATTTTTGTGATTCTTAGGATGACTTTCAACCTACTAACCATTATACTGAAAGAGAATAAACTTACTGGTCTAAACTATATTGATTGGAAAAGAAACTTGGACATTGTTCTTACTGCTGAAAGCTATAAGTTTGTACTGACTAAGGCTTGCCCTGATGCACCTGACGGTGACTCTACTCCAGAGGAGATTGAGTATCATAAGAAATGGGTAAAAGCTGATGAGATAGTGTGGTGTTACATTTTGGCATCAATGTCAAATGTATTGCAACATCAGCATTAAGATTTACCAACAGCTTATGATATAATGAACAATCTCAAAGAACTCTTTGGGCACCAGAGTCAGACTGCTAGGCAAGAGACAATGAGAAAATTAATGACAACCACCATGTTGGAGTGTATACTAAAAGCCTAGCTTTTGGTATAAACATTTATCTAGAAATAAGAATCACATTAGTCGAATGTCTACATTTATGATAAATGTAGTTGTTCAATTAATTTATATTGTAGATGACATGGTGTGTGGTGTCACACACAGAAGATCATGTTATCAGTAGCTTATAAATTATAAACAGTAGCTCACGACCATGATGGAAAGGAACAAACCATTGGAAGGTCGTAGTGTAATTAGGTATTAGTTTATCTTGACTATATAATTACACTAGTACACTCAGAGTGTATTGAGTAGGACCATTTGAGGTCGTTTCTTTTATACTGACTTTATAAAGAAACAAAGACCTCGGTTATTATGGAAGTGTGTGCTCTTAATCCTAATGTAATAACAAGCACATATATTTGATATTTATTTCTTTAATTTATCAATGGGTGAGATTTAGTTCGTTGAATCAATAAACCCGATAAGTTGGGAAATGGTATCACTTATAGTGTGTATTGTTGATTATAGAAGGAAACGTGTCCTAGAGATACTAGGTTGATAATGTCCTCAAGAGGAGCTCATAAAGATTGTCATGTTAAACCCCGCAGTGGACTTAGTCCGACATGATAATAAGGTTGAGTGGTACTACTCTTGGACTTAGATATTAATTAAAAGAGTTGTCAGTAACTCACTTAATTAGTGGACATTTGATATCTTAAACACAGGAGACTAACACACTCATAATAAGAAGGAGCCCAAAATGTAATTTGGGATTGGTGCGGTAGTTCAATGATAATTCTAGTGGAATGAATTATCATTGATAAAATTAAGTTGTGTGTTCGGGGCGAACACGGGATGCTTAATTTTATCGGAGACCAAAACCAATTCCTCCTCTCGGTCCCTATCGTAGCCTCTTATTTGTAGAAGTTTTATACCCACCTATACCCACCTTCTATACCCACTAATAAGGGGCCGGCCAAGCTAGCTTGGGAACCAAGCTAGGGCCGGCCTAGGTATATTGGGTGGCCGAGCTTGAACCCAAGCTAGTGGGGCCGCCAAATTAAATTAAAAAGGGATTTTAATTTTAGTTTTTATTATGTGGAAGAAATAATTTTTAAAGAGAATTAAAATTAAAATATCTCTCTTGTAAAAGATCTACAAAGATTAAAGAAAGAGATTAGATCTCTTTCCTTATTTGTAGATTGATGAGTTATTTTATTTTCTCTTTAAAAATTATCCACATGTTGATAAAATTAAAATTATAGAAATTTCCTTTATCAACCATGAAGAGATTTTAAAGAGAAATTTTATTTTTAAAATTTCCGGAAACAAATTAGGAAGTTTTAATTTGTTGATTAAAACTTGTCTAATTTATTTCCTCTAGAAGTGGCCGGCCATTAGAGATTAAATTGGGAAATTTTATTTAATTTTTCTCAATTAACTCATGTCAAGGAAATTAAGGAAATTTTATTGTAATTAAATTTCCTAATTTGCCTAGGCCAAGGAATATAAAAGAAGGGGTGAGGGTGCCTTCACAAGACACAACATCTATTATTCCTCTCCCTCTTTTGTTCCTTGGTGTGGCCCAACCTCTCCCTCTCTTCCTCTTGTGGTGGCCGAACCCTACCCTTCTATTGGAGCTCTTGTGGTGGCGGATACTACTCGGAGAAGAAGAAGAAGAAGGAGAGAAAGCTAGCATCTCTTGGAGCTTGGTTAGTATTTTGTTTTTCTTCCTTGGTGAAGCTTCCTCTTTGTTGGCCGAACCTAGCTAGGAGGAGAAGAAGGTGATTGGTGGTTTCTCGTCTCGGAAGATCGTTGCCAACACAACGTCCGAGGTTAGAAGAGGAATACGGTAGAAGATCAAGAGGTTTTTCTACAAGGTATAACTAGTAATTTCTATTTCCGCATCATGCTAGTTATTTATGGAAATAATACCAAATACAAGAGGCTTACGTTCTAGAATTTCGAATATGTTTTTCGAAGTTGTGTTCTTTTGTTTCTTTCTTTTCCTTGTGATTTGATTGTTCCTTTTGGTTAACCTAAAGTTATTTTAGGAAATTAAATATTAGCTTTCTATTAAAGGTTTTGTCTAGTCGGTGGTGGTTGCTCCCATATCCAAGAAGGTCATGTGCCTCGCCACGTCAGTACTGGGAACCTTTTATGGAAATTAATATTTAATGGAATTAATAACTTAAGGTGACTTGGGTCGAACGTGTTAAGTTCCGCAGGAGATCCAAGTCAAAACCTAAAAGAACAAATAGATTAAGTTTTGGATTAAACGTGTTAAGTTCCGCAGGCGATCCAAAATTTAATTTAAAAGAACACATGGTAGCTAGGAAAAGGTTCAGACCTTTGTACAAAATTTTTGTACAGTGGAACCTATAGGTTTTTCGAGTAGCAACCAACACACCATGTCTGAGGGAACACCCGTAAGGCATCATATCCTCAAAATGATGACCTATCTGAACGAAATATAAGTTCTTGGAGGAGAAATCGATGGGGAACCCCAGGTCGATATAATTCTCCAAACGCTACCCAGAAGTTTTGAGCAGTTCCGCCTGAACTATAACATGAACAAAAGAGAGTATACGTTGGCGAAACTTCTGACAGAATTACAGGCAGCAGAAGGTATATTTCGTTAAAGTTCTCAGATTCACTATGCTAAAAATGGTTCTACTTCTAAGCTGAAAGGCAAGAAGAGAGTGAATAAACCTCAGGGACAAAAAGCTGGAATGAAGAAGCCGAAGGGCAAGTGCTTCATCTGCAAGCAGTCAGGACATTGGAAGGCGGACTGTCCTCATAGGAATCAGAACAATAAAGGTATATCTCATGCTCTAGTAGTTGAAACATGTTTAGCGGTATTATCTACCAGCACCTGGTGTGTAGATACGGGAGCCACTGATCATGTCTGCAATTCTTTGTAAGGGTTCCAGGAAACCCGACGACTTTTTGAAGGAGAGATTACCGTCTACATGGGGAATGCTACTAAGGTGGCAGTTGTTGCAGTGGGAGACGTCTACTTATCTTTTGATAGGAATATAAATTTGGTTTTAAGAAATTGTCTTTATGTACCCAGTTTTAGAAAGAATTTAATTTTAGTTTCTAAACTGTATTTGGATGGATATTCTGTTTCCTTTAATAACAATGTGGTTATAAAGAGAAATAGGGTTATTATTTGTTCTGGTGGATTGGTTGGCAATTTATATACTTTAAATCCAATTTCTCCCACAAAGCAACAAATGGAAATTAATAACACATCTTCTAATTTCAATAAGAGAAAAGAACCTTCGGAGATGAACCAAGCGTATCTTTGGCATCTAAGGCTTGGTCATATTAACTTAAGTAGGATTCAAAGGCTTATAACAGATGGACTCTTGGGTTCATTAGAGTTGGAAAATTTTTCAACTTGTGAATCTTGCTTGGAAGGTAAAATGACCAAGATGCCTTTTAATGCCCAGGGGTATAGAGCAAAAGAAGTGTTAGAATTGGTTCATTCTGATTTGTGTGGTCCTATGTCTATCCAGGCTAGAGGTGGTTTTGAATATTTTGTCTCTTTTATAGACGATTATTTAAGATATGGATACATTTACCTGATGCGCCGCAAGTCTGAGTGCTTTGATAAGTTCAAAGAGTACAAGGCTGATGTGGAGAAACGTCTAGGTAAAAGTATCAAGACACTACGGTCTAATCGTGGTGGCGAATACCTCTTAGGAGAGTTTAGGAATTACTTATCAGACGCCGGGATTCAATCCCAATTGTCCGCACCTGGTACACTCTAACAGAATGGTGTGGCAGAACAAAGGAATAGGAATCTTATGGAGATGGTTAGATCGATGATGAGTTATTCAGAATTACCAAATTCGTTTTGGGGATACGCTCTGGAAACGGCAGTGCACATTCTGAACTTAGTACCTTCTAAATCAGTATCTTCTACTCCCACAGAATTGTGGAATGGGCGAAAGCCCAGTCTAAGACATATTCGGATTTGGGGTAGTCCAGCACATGTGCTGAAACCAGATGCTGATAAGTTAGAATCTCGTACAGAAGTTCGTGTGTTTGTGAGTTATCCTAGAGGAACGAAAGGTGGTTTATTTTATAGTCCTAAAGACCAGAAGGTCATTGTTAGCACCAATGCCTAGTTTTTAAAAGAAGACTATATAATGGATCACAAGCCCAGTAGCAAAATTATTCTAGAAGAACTTAGAAAGGACACGTCTACTTCAGTACCAACAGTACAAGATGAAGTACCACAAAAAACTGCAACACGTGTCACACATGATACACAACCACAGACGGTGCCTCGTTGTAGTGGGAGGGTTGTAAGGCAGCCTGAGAGATTCATATTTTTGGAAGAGTCTTCGGACTTGATCCCGGGTAAACATGAACCTGATCCCCGGACATATGATGAAGCACTCCAAGATATAGATGCAGTATCTTGGCAAAATGTAATGAATTCTGAAATAGAGTCTTTGTACTTTAATAAGGTCTGGGAGCTTGTAAAATCACTTGATGGTGTAAAAGTCGTTGGATGCAAGTGGATCTACAAAAGGAAAAGAGGGACAGATGGGAAGGTAGAAACCTTCAAAGCAAGGCTTGTTGTGAAAGGGTACACTCAGAAAGAGGGAATCGATTATGAGGAGACTTTTTCGCCGGTAGCTATGCTTAAGTCTATCCGGATACTCTTATCCATTGCCGCTCATATGGATTATGAGATTTAGCAAATGGATGTCAAGACAGCTTTCCTTAACAGAAGTTTTGAAGAAAATATCCATATGAAGCAACCAGAAGGGTTCATTGAAAAAGGCAAAGAGCATCTAGTGTACAAGCTCAATCGGTCCATTTATGGACTGAAGCAAGCTTCAAGGTCTTGGAACATCCGGTTTAATGAAATAATCTAGTCATATGGATTTATTTAGTGTCCGGGTGAGTCTTGTGTATACAAGAAGTGTAACGGAAACGTGGTGGTATTTCTTGTACTATACGTAGATGATATTTTGTTAATTGACAACAATGTCAAGGTATTATCGGACGTAAGGGTATGGTTGTCCAAACAATTTGATATGAAGGACTTAGGAGAATGTGCACACATTCTTGGGATCAAAGTCATAAGGGATCGCAAGAAAAGAATGTTGTGCTTATCTCAAGTTTCATATATAGATATGATCCTTGCTCGTTTTAGCATGCAGAACTCAAAGAAATGTTTCTTACCTTTTAGGCATGGAGTAGCTTTATCTAAAGAGATGTCTCCGAAGACATCAAAGGAGATAGAGGACATGAAGACAGTTCCTTATGCCTCGGCTGTAGGAAGCCTTATGTATGCAATGCTGTGTACGAGACCTGATATCTGTTCTGCCGTGGGCATAGTTAGCAGATATCAGAGTAACCCTGGACAAGGACATTGGACTGCGGTAAAGCATATATTAAAGTACCTGAGAAGGACTAGAGACTATTTGCTAGTTTACCAGGCAGATGATTTGCTCCCTGTGGGTTATACGGATTCGGACTTCTAATATGATAGGGACAACAGTAAGTCTACATCAGACTATGTGTTTACTCTAGGAGGTGAAGTCATTGCATGGAGGAGTGTTAAGCAAAAATACGTATCGGACTCAACCATGGAAGCTGAGTATGTGGCAGCCTCTGAGGCATCCAAAGAAGTTGTATGACTCTTTCTAATGGACTTAGATGTGATTCCTGGTTTGCCCAAAATCATCACAATATATTGTGATAATAGCGGTGTTGTTGCAAACTCGAAGGAACCACGAGCCCATAAGACAAGTAAACATATAGAGCGCAAGTACCACATGATACGAGACATCGTCAAGCGAGGAGAAGTTGTCGTCGCCAAGATTGCATCAGCGGATAACCTGGCAGATCTTTTCACTAAGGCCCTTCTGGTGAAAGCTTTTGATCGGCATGTGGAGGGGATGGGAATCAGATGTATGGCAACAAATATGACAACTTAGTCTTTTAGTATAAGCGGGAGATTATTAGAGTGTATACTAAAAGACTAGCTTTTGTAAACATTTATTTTTGAAATAAAGGAATCACATTGGTCAATATCTACATTTATTTGTTAAATATAATTTGTTCAATTAAGTTATATTGTAGATAACATGGTGTGCGGTGTCACACACAGAAGATCATGTTATTGGTTATTTATAAATTATAAACAGTTGCTCGTGACTAAGATGGAAAGGAACAAACCATTGGAATAGTCGTAGTGTAATTAAGTATTAGTTTATCTTGACTAATAAATTACACTAGTACACTCTAAGTGTATTGAGTAGGACCATTTTAGGTAAGTTCTTTTTGTAGTGACTTTATAAAAGAACTAGACCTTGGTTATTATGGAAGTGTGTGCTCTTAATCCTAATATAATAACAAGCACATATATTTAGGGGGCGTTTGGTTTAGGGTAATAGGAGTGGGGAATGGGAATGAGAATCATTGATTGTCATTGTTAATGTTTGGATTATAAGGTGGCGTTTGGTTTATGGGTTTGGGAATGAGAGAATGGATTCATTCCCAAACCTTGTGTTTGGTTAATGGGAATGAAATCAAGATTTTGGAATGAAACCCAAAAATTTGGGTATGGATGAAACTCACCCCCTCCCTTGGGTTTTGATGGAATAGGATTGTAAATTAAGTTTTAGACAAAAATATCCTTAGTATATTTGTTCAATTTTTTTTAATTTCACACTCTCTCATCATATTTTCTCTCTCCTTATTTTATCATCATATTTTCTCTCTCAAGATACTTTCTCTCTCCTAATTCTCTCTCTATATTATCTCCCATCATATACTCTCTCTCCTTATTTTCTCTCTCTTCATTCTCTTCTATCACACTTTCTCTCCTATTACACATTTTCTACTTATTTTTTCATCATATTTTCTCTCTCATCGTACTTTCTCTCTCATCATACTTTCTCTCTCCTCAATCTCTCTCATCATACTCTCTCTCCTCATTTTCTCTCATCATACTTTCTCTCTCTTTATTTTCTCTAATCACACTTTTCTCTAAGCACACTTTCTCTCTCCCAGTCTCGCATTTTCTCTCATCACACTTTCTCTCTCTTCATTTTTCTCTCTCAACCCACTTTCTCTCTCATCATACTTTCTCTCTCCTCACTTTTTCATTTTCTCTCATAATACCTTCTCTCTCTTCATTTTTTCCATCACTCTTTCTCTCTCAACATATTTTCTCTCTTCTCAGTCTCTCATTTTCTCTCATCATACTTTCTTTCTCTTCATTTTTTTCCATCACTCTTTCTCTCTCAACCCACTTTCTCTCTCATCATACTTTCTCTCTCCTCATTCTTTCATTTTCTCTCATAATACTTTCTCTCTCTTCATTTTTCCCCATCACTTTTTCTCTCTCATCATACTTTTTCTCTTCTCAATCTCTCCTATCATGCACTCTCTCCTCATTTTCTCTGATCATACTTTCTCTCTCTTCATTTGTTCCCACACACTTTCTCTCTCATCACACTTTCTCTCTCATCATTTTCTCTCATCATATGTTTCTCTCACATTCAACTTTCTCTCCCATCAAATTTTTTCTCTTATTTTCCTGTAAGGGTAAAAAAGGAAATTTAGGTTCATTCCGATTGAAAATATTTAACTAACCAAACATCATTTTTAAGAATGATACCCAAGCCCATACTCATTCCCATTCCATAATACTATGATACCCATTCCCATTCCGATTCCTAGGAGAGAACCAAACGCCCCAAATAAGGGAATGGATTCTTGAAATTGGGTAATGACTCATTCCCATGTACCTCCCCTTCAATGAGTCATTACCCTCCTCAGTAGCTGGGCTTCCTCCCGATCGGACGGCGTGGCCTCCGAATGTAAAAATTCCATTATGGTTGTTCTCCAATCGCTCGAGAATGTGAGGCCTTCCATCCGGTCGATGTGCGCCTCCAAGGACACCTGCTCAATTAGTTGTTGGATGACGATCGACGATATTGAGCTGGCGAGCTTGGCTAATTCATCCGCTGACTGGTTCTCGGCTCGGGGGATTTTCTGTATGACAACCTCGATGAAGTTATTTCTGAGCTTTTCAAAGACCTCCACGTAGAGCCGGAGCCTTGCGCTGTTTATCTCGAAGGACCCCGAGAGTTGCTGAGCGACCAATTGGGAGTCAAAGTATCGTATCACTCGGTGAGCTCCCACATGCCGAGCGGCCTGTAGGCCGGCTATGAGGGCCTCATATTCCGCCTCGTTATTTGTTGCCCGGTAATCCAACCGAACGAACAGAAGCATCCATTCTTCCTGAGGAGAGAGCAGCAAGATGTCGATCCCACTCCCGAGCCGAGTGGACGACCCGCCCACAAATACCTTCCCCAAAGCTTCGGGTTCAGGATTTTGTACCTCTGTTACAAAATCTGCCAAGGACTGTGCCTTGATCGTCGAGCGGGGTTGATACTGGTTGTCGAATTCACTGATCTCCGTTGTCCACTTAATGAGTCGCCCGAACGCCTCAGGGTTCAGGAGTACTCTTCCTAGCGGGCTGTTTGTCATAACGATGATAGTATCGCCAAGAAATAAGGACGGATCCTCCATGCGGCCAGGACTAGGGCGAATGCGAGCTTCTCGAGACCAATATAGCGGGACTCAGCATCTTTTAAGATGTGACTCAAGAAATACACAGGCTGCTCTTCTCCGCCTCCCCTCACCAGCGCCGAGCCGACAACATGCTCAGTTGATGACAGGTATATACGGAGTGGCTCGCCTACATTAGGTTTAGCCAGTACGGGTAATGAATTCAGATAGGCTTTCAACTACTCGAATGCCCGGTCGCACTCCTGATCCCATTGGAATTTGGTTGCTCGGCGTAAGATCTTGAAAAATGGCAAGCTCCGGTCAGCTGTTTTAGAGATGAATCTCGATAATGCCATTATCCGGCCGGTGAGGCGTTGCACTTCCCTCAGATTCCTGGGAGGCGGCATGTCTTGCAGTGCTTTCACCTTGCTAGGGTTCGCCTCTATGCCCCGCTCGGTCACGATATATACCAAGAAGCGCCCACCTTTTGCTCCGAACAAACATTTTTGGGGGTTCAGCTTGACTCCATACCTCCTCAATGTTCGGAAGGTTTCCTCTATGTCTGTACAAAGATCTACCTCTCGGAGTGACTTGATTAGTATATCATCCACGTAGACTTCCAGGTTGCGCCCGATCTGCTCCCGGAACACTTTGTTCATTAGCCGCTGGTATGTGGCTCCGATGTTTTTTAGTCCGAACGACATCACGTTATAACAGTAAGTGTCGTCCGCAGTAACGAAGATCACTTTGTCTTGATCTTCCCGGGCGAGTGGCACTTGGTGGTAGCCCTGATATGCATCCAGCATGCATATCAGCTCGCATTCAGTAGTAGAGTCTACCAGTTGGTCGATTCGGGGTAGAGGGTAAAAATCCTTCGGGCATGCCTTATTTAGATCCCGTAAATCGATGCAGACTCTCCATTTGTTGTCTGGCTTGGAGACCAACACCACATTGGCAAGGCAGCTCGGGAATTGCACCTCCCGTATGTGGCCGGCCTCCAGAAGTTTCTCCACTTCAGCTCGGATGATGACATTCTGTTCGGCACTGAAGTCCCTCTTCCTCTGCTTCACCGGCCGAGTGTCCGCCCGGACGTGGAGTTCATGCTGCGCTATACTCGGCGAGACCCTTGGCAACTCGTGGGTCGACCAGGCGAAGACGTCGCAGTTTTGCTGGAGACATCTGATCAGCTTCTCCTTCTGGCTTGGCTCCAGGTCGGATGCGACGAACGTAGTGGCATCCGGTCGGACAAGGTGGATCTTTACCTCCTCCTTTTCTTCGTAAACTAAAGAAGGTGGCTTTTCGGTTATAGCATTTAACTCGACACGCGGTGCCTTCCGGTCGGCCTTGGCTTCGGATCGGGCCATCTCTACATAACAGCGCCGGGCTGCTAGCTGATCACCTCGGACTTCTCCCACCTGATCTTCCACGGGGAATTTGACCTTTTGGCAAAAGGTGGAGACGACCGCTCGGAACTCGTTGAGAGCCGGTCGCCCTAAGATCACATTGTACGCGGAGGGAGCGTCGACTACAATGAAGTTAGCAGTCCGCGTTCTTCTGAGCGGTTCCTCTCCCAGCGAGATAGCCAGCCGGACCTGTCCGACCGGCAAAACTTCATTACTGGTGAACCCATAGAGGGGAGTTGTTATCAACAGCAACTCGGCTCGGTCGATTTGCAATTGGTCGAATGCCTTCCGAAAGATTATGTTGATCGAGCTGTCTGTATCAATAAAGATGCGGTGAATAGTGTAGTTAGTTATTACCGCTCTGATGATGAGGGCGTCATCATGCGGGACTTCGACTCCCTCGAGGTCCCTAAGCCCAAAGCTGATCTCAGACCCATTCGCCCGCTCCTGACTGCAACCCACCGTATGGATCGTAAGCTGCCTTGCATGCGCCTTCCTTGCCCTGTTGGAGTCGCCTCCGGTCGGCCCTCAGGCGATGATGTTGATTTCACCCCTCGACGCATTGCCTCTATTCTCCTCCTCCCGAGCGGATGGTCGGGGTCGTTCATGCGATGCCTGAGGAATGACCCTGTCCTGCTGGTTATGTTGCCGCTCGGGAGATCTCCTTTCTGTACGCCGGGCAGGACTTTGGTGTTGATGTCGTCGATTCGACGAAGGTGATCGACGGCGATAACTCCTTGGTGTAGGATGAGTGATTGGGGGGAGGCTTCGACAGTCGCGAGTGTTGTGAGTTGCTGACTGATGGAGCGAACAAAACATAGGAGTCCATAACTTCCCTTTCGGTTTAGGCCGATCGGCCACTACTTGTTGGACGGCGTGAGGCCTCTAATGAGGACAGGCTACCTCTACGCGGGGTCCTCTCGGTGGTTGATAATTGGAAGGCGCTTCCGCTCGACGTGAGCTGGTGGCTCGGATGATACTTCCTTTTTCCTCGCCATCTGAGCTTCCTCCACGTTGATGTACTCGTTGGCCTTGTTCAACATGTGGTCGTAGCTGCGAGGCGGCTTTCTGATGAGCGAATGGAAGAAATCACCGTCCACAAACCCCTGTGTGAACACGTTCATCATAGTTTCTGAAGTGACCGTCGGGATATCCATGGCCACCTGGTTGAAACGCTGGATGTAGGCTCAGAGCGACTCCTTCGAGCCTTGTTTGATGGCGAACAGACTGACGCTAGTCTTCTGGTAGCGCTTGCTGCTCGCGAAGTGATGGAGGAAGGCCGTGCGGAACTCTTTGAAGCTCGTGATGGATCCGTTCGGTAGCCTCCGGAACCATCGTTGCGCCGATCCAGAAAGGGTGGTGAGGAACACTCGGCACTTCACACCATCTGTATAATGATGCAAAGTGGCTGTGTTGTCGAACTTACCCAGATGGTCGTCCGGGTCGGTGGTCCCGTTGTATTCCCCGATCGCCAGGGGCGCATAATGCCTTGGTAGTGGGTCGCGCAGGATGGTCTCGGAGAACTGCCTATTGATCCGCTCGGGGGACGAGTCTGTCCGTGGCGCCTTGCCCTTCCTTGCGTCGTAGAGGGGCGCCTCATCGGACGAAGAGCCCCGGTCGAGGTTGGCTTGCGCGACCTCTGAGGGCGTTTGGAACAGATCCCTATGGAAAGGTATCGGGGCGGGCGGGGCTTCCACCTGAGTGTCGGTCGGACCTTTGTTCTGGCCCCATATTGAGAGCTGCTCCGGCCAGTCATCTGGTGCCGCCCAACGGCCTGACGCCGACGTTGCCTGTTGCGCTATCCGATCGGCTTGAGCCTTCTGCTGTTGCTCGACTATCTTGGCCGCCCGCGCTTGGATGAGCGCGTCTAGTTCTTCGGGAGAGAGTGTCATCATGAGTTGGTGTCCAGCTTCTTCCATCATCTCTGCTCGGATTCAGGAATCTTCCCACAGACGACGCCAATTTGATCCTGTCCGAGCGCTGAGTCGATGGACGCTGGAGATGTGGCGCTCTCCGCTATCCTCTGATGATGGGGTAGACCTCCGACGAACCTGTAAAGAAGCCGAGCCGGGAGGGGTTTCCCGGTGACGACCCTCCGACGCTCAAGTCAGGCAACGAAGAAGAAGAGGAGCAAAGTAACGCTACTGTGGCTACAGTGATGAGAGTCGCATACCTCCGTCGAAATATGGGGGTCCTTATATAGGACCCCGGGGAGGCGCGGACACGCTTCTCGATGTGCACACGCTTCCCCAAACATACCTCAGTATGGTTGTGTCAGAAAAACATGTTTGACGTCATTCCGCAATCATCCGAGCATATCCCCGACGTAACGGTAGAAACTTCCACCGTACGATACTTTGTTCGCTCCGGCCGCCAACCATGCTGTTTGTCGGCGGCAGGTGTCTCGAGGATGATGTTACCAATTGTCCCTTTTGTCCCTTTGCGCCTCTTGCCTGTTCCCGGGCTGAGCGGACCGGTCGCTCGACGCTCATGGCCTCCGAGAATGCGCATACCTCGGACCGGACGGGGAAGCCCTGCTCATGTGCTCGGATGAGATTGCACCTTATTGTCCTGTGGCTCGGCCGAGCGGCTTGTCCGCTTGGCCCAGAGACTCTTTTACCTTTTTTGAGCATCGAAAACCCGACCCCTGGTCGGGCTGTCTTTCGTCCGGCCTGGGAGACCCCTGGCCTGATGTTCGGCCGGCCCGCCGTTCCGCTCGGCATGACCTCTGTCCGCTCGACACGACCTTGGGGTTGACCCTCTTGATCATTGACCTCCACATGTCATTGACCCGCGCCAACGAAGGTCCCCCGTCCTTACCACCGGATCACTATAGATTTAAATCTATCTAACAAATTTATCTAAAAGTGTTCATAATCTTCTATGTCTCTAACAACGCTGTCTTTAAAAACATAGACCTTAAAACTAAACAAAACATGCTAAACTCTAAACCATAAATGCCCTTATAAACAAGTGAAACCCTAAACCAAAAAACCCTCGTACTAACCTTTGATAGATTATTCATGTAGTCAAGTGTTTTCCTTGTGATTGTATAAATTAAAATCATTTAGAGACTAAGAGAACTTAATGGCGGAAACAATGAAGTGAAGTGCATGTGTGATTTTTGAGAGACAAGATTCGAATAACGAGTTAGGTCAAAAGACGTTGATCAAGTTTTTTTTTGGCGAGTTAGGTCAACGAGTTAGGTTTATTTTGGTTCTCAAGAATCTACAAATTTCTTTCCTTGGTTGAGTTGAAGGGTCTTGTCTCATTAATTAAATAATATTTCAAGTAATTTTGCAAATTTACATGGTTAAATTATAAAAATGACTTACTCAAAATTATCTGGATTACTTTCCCTAAAGAATTCGATAAACTTCCGGACCAAACTTTTTTTCATCAGAAAAATATCTAATATTTCCAGTCCAAGCACAGTTGAATCTAGATAATTAGCACTAATAGAAGGTTAATTACATATTTATACCTACTTCGAAATTGATTAGCAGATTAATTATGTCGCGCCGAACCGAGTCGACTTGCGAGCCCGCTTGCTGAAGTTTTCGACCGGACCGGTCTGGTTCCTGAGCAGCACGGCCCAGAGCGCCGCCTGCAGCGCCGAACGGCCGTCTCCTGCTTCCATCGTCACCGCCGTGGCCGCCGCGTCGCCGACGTCCAGCTCCAGCAGGCTCCGTGTCCGCCCCCCGACAGTGACCATCTCCGCCCGCATCGCCCTCGCTCGGACCGACTGGACCGCCCGGCTCAGCTCGCTCATCAGACCGGGCCGGTCTGCGCAGCACACCCACGCCCGCACCACCCTCCCCTGCCCTCCTCCCGCCTCCGCCTCCTCCACCCCGACTTCGTCTCCTTCCCCGGGCACCGCCACCTCCACCTCCACCTCCTCCACCCTCTTCCGCAGTTCCCGCACTCGCTTCACCACCTCCGCGAGCAACGCCGCCTTATCCAACTGCAAAACCAACACAAACTAATCAAACACCGATCATCGATCGATTCTCTTCCACCAAGCCCAGCTAGCGTACTCTGGCGGCGCAAGGGAGCAGGCCGCGGAGGGTGGCGAGGTGGCCGTTGATCCTCTGCCTCCTCCTCCTCTCTGCCTCACTGTGACTCCGCACCGCTCTTGCCTCCGCGGCAGCCGTTTTCGAGCTCATCAGCAGCGCCGCCGTGCTCGAGCAATCCCCGCCGAACTCAACTCCCATCGGCTCGCCGCCGATCCCAGCCGGCAGCATCATGCAGCACGTACGTAAATACTTCAATCGACAATATCGGAAAACGGATACAAAAGGAAGGAGGAGAGCATTGAAGAAGGCATTAAAGGAGAAATTAAAGATCAAAGATTTGTCTGGATCTTCAGAGGGGTTTGAGGGTTTAAATACGCGAACCAACTGCACGACGCCGGCGGAGGTGATCGGAGCGGTCGGGGCCGTGTCGGGTGAGGGGAGGACATGTACGGCAAGAGAGTGCCAGCAGCCACGACTTTGGAATTCACGGCCCGGTTCAAAAAGGGCCGAACAAACGTGCTCGGCGGTCGGCTCGGAGTTTTATAATCGTGCCGCGCTTTGTTCGGAATCGCATGGTCTTTTTGACCGATCCCGCCGTTGGCGGGGTCCACGAGTCAAAATTGTACGGCGCGGGTTGTCGTTAGATTGATACGTTGTCTTGTGCTGTGTGGGCGTCGAGTACTTCAAGGTGAGGAATGGACGTTGGGTGTCAGTGTTGTCGTCGACTGCGTCCGACGTCACAGAGGGCGGTTTGGTTTGAACGACGTAGCTTTATTTTTGTTCCTGAAAGGGAATGCATCGCTGAATGCCTGCATGGGGAGTGGCAGTGGGAGAAGGGTTGCCAAAATTTCTTAGTTACTGGTAGTCTTATCACGTAGGGAGGGCATCATCGTTAAATCTAGGATTCTAAACTAATCCAACGATCTAAATTTTATAATATTCAATTTTATTTAATTCAGTATTTTATTCGACTATGATAAATTATAGTATTATCGTTTCACATATCTAATTTTCATAATTCTTAAATTACATAATGCACTCCCGTTACATCATTCCTCCTTTTCCAAATTTTTACTTTACTCGTTTGAAAATTTACTATTCTTAATTTATACTATCGAATTCATATCTTTTGAGGACATGAATAATACATTAATTTGATCTTTTGAGAGCATAAATAATACATTAAAGATATTGTAGCATATATTAATTTTGATCATTGGTTTGACCTAGGATTTATGGGAAATCTGAAAGTCAGAACCGGATAGTCTAGAGATTCTCAAAGTTATATTTTATACTATTTGTCTATTTCTCTAACTCTATTTTTCATGAAACCAATATTTTATAAGTTAAAGTTTATAGCCTTTATCGATCAACCGAGCCTCCAAATTGGTAGACCGAATCCCAGAGATCATATCAGCTTCTAGATAAGTTTCAACCAAGGGATCGGTCGATCGAATCTTGGGTTCAGTCAACCAAACAATGGATAGACACTGACTCAATCAGACTAGGTTGATTGGACCAGATAAGCCAGCAAGGAAAGAGAGATCAGTTGACCGAATGACAGGATTGGTCGATCGAACGAAGACTCATGCGAAGCGGCAGTATCTAGATGGAAAGCCGGGCAGGTTCAGCATGATCGATCGATCGAACAGCTGGATCAGTCGACCGATCAGCTTCAAGTCAAACCTGATCCCAATATCAGTGGATTTGAATCAGACTCGACTCTACTATAAAAATGAGCCTCGACCAGCACTTCGAATCACCAAAATTGAACAATTTCTACTCTCTTGTGCATTGCTCCGAGATGATTCGATGACGTCCAAACGTTGCTCCTACAATCGATAAACAACTGTCAATCCTTTGTTGTCGATAAACTTTGTTGTTAATTTCAATACTTATAATTGTTATCTCTGTAAAGATTTCGTGAGCTTATAGTGATTTCCCAATGAAAGTGATCAAGGATCATGGGCCTTAGAGTAGGAGTCATCACAGGCTCGGAACCAAATAAATCCTACTTATGTTTTCGATTGTGTTTTGTATTTTCTGCTGTGTTTTACTATATGATTTGCAAAAAATAAATGTGACAGCCATGAGTGCTATTCACCACCCCCTTCTAGCACACATCGATCCTACAAGTTGGTTACCTTTTCTTCGAGATTCGAGAGTTCTATAATGAGTTCTTTGATTATTGAGTGGAGGTGTGTGATGGTTCTGCCTTCTTTTAACTGGAGGTTCCTGATCTGGTTTTAGAGCAGATCTCGTCTCGCTAGTTTTGCCTCCGATGTCTCTTTATATAGTTCCAGGAATTTATCCCAGAGCTCTTTAGATGACTCGTAGGCTCTGATCCGGTTGACCTCTTGTAGTGGTAACGCGCTTAGCAGATGGAATTCTACCTTACTGTTTGTCACAAAGTCAACTTGCTCCTTGTTCATCCAATGATGTTCTTCTTTGTCCTTTAGTGCTACAAAATCATACTTCATTATAATTAATAATTCAAAATCTATTTTGAAAAATACCTCCATCTTATTTTTCCAATTCGTGAATTCTCCCTCGAACTTAAGTGGATAGATGCTCGGTCCGGCCATCATCTTGTTTGCTTCAATCGGCGGTTAGTCCTTCTGAGGCGTCGTTACTCTGATACCACTTGTTGGCCCCTTACGACCAGCAAGAGGGGGATGAATTGCCTAAACATAAAATTATAAACCTTTCTCGACTTTTCAAGCTAATTTAATAAACACTTGCATAAATAGAATTAAGAAACTAATTAAAAAGGAAAAAGTAAATCTTTTACTTAGTTTACAATCAGAAGATTGCTAATCCAAGACGTTGAAAACTCACTAAAGTCTCCTTTGAGAGGAAAAGCCTCTTACAGAAGTTAAAGTACTGAATTACAAAGCTAAACTGAAAGTAGATCATTTACAAATGTTGTCTTTAGCTACTGGGATCAGGGTTGTATTAATAGCCCTGATCGGAGCGCTTGGAAGGGTTCCAAGCTCCTGGACTTGGATAGAACTTTATTCACATCACACCGGATCACAACAGGTGGCGTCTCGATAAACTTTCTGGTTTGGGGGCTTGGATCCACTCCGGGCGTCCGGACCCTATTAAACCTGATCCGCAGTCGAAGGCGCCCTCGGGGGCACCCTTGACACCCGAAGTGATCTAAGCACCTGGACTAGCTCCGAGCGCCCAGACTTCGGGCGCCTAGAATTGCTCCAGGTGCTCAGACCATAGTCAACAACAAGTTGACATTTTGTCTGACTTCCGCTCTGACTCCGCTCACTTGGGTGATTTCGACCATCCGGAATAGAGCTCACCTAACTCATTTTCTGACCTTCTCGAGCAACCTTCCGCTCAGGCTTCTCGTCCCTTCGAACCACTGCACTGTTTCTTCTCGTCTGCCAGCGTACTCTTCCACAACACCTCATCCCTCGGACACACCGAGCCCGTCGACTCTCACCCGTGCCATCCTTCTCGCTAGCTGTGTCTTTCACTCAACTTCCTATGCTCCTAAGTTCCTGCACACTCAAACACAAAGCATCAAAACATAATAGGGTCTAACTTGACTTAGTTGATCATATCAAAACTATTATGGGGTACTTACAATTTTATATCACTTTAGAGTTTGAATTGGTTTGGTATCAGGTATTTCTTATATTGTCATTAGGGGATACCACCCAATTTGACGAACAAGTATACCCCCGGAACATTATAATTTTATTGGTATCAGAGCCAAGTTTGAGATCGAATATTCGGTTTTGTATTTTTGAGATTTCTATCTAGTTTTAATTTATGGTTTTTCTTATTTGGGATGCAAGGTAAGCCGAAAGACATCTCTGAGATATAGGAAAGTATGGTATACCTTTAATGATTATCTTACCTTTTGTATTCACTACTTGGTGTAGTTTATTGTTAGACAAGTTAAATATTGTAGGAAGTAAGGTAAGGTTGTTTAGACTCTCTCCAATTTAGTTGATTGTGTAGTTGTTTCTATACTTGCCTATTAGATACGCATTGACTCAATTCTAGCATGATGACACTTAGTGAGTAAGCCTTATTTATAGGCGGGGTCGACCATCGACACGACCAGTTGACAGTTAGAACCCAAACCTGATGCAAGGAATGTGGAGTTTTCTATGGCACCAATTGATACCGAGTTGGAAAGTAGGGATTGGGCTCGTCAATAACCTATTGGAGAGTAAGTAGCATAGTCTCAAGAAACACCCACAACAATACCCGCCCTTGCCACTACCAATTGAATAATGGACAAGGAACGTATTCTAATACTATCGTAATTAATAAAGGATCGCTGCATCATATTCAATGGGGATTTGACCATGGACTACTCATACCTAGTTAGATAACCACAAGGTATATTCGGATATACGACCTACAATGATGTGGAGTAAGTGGGGCCAACTGTTTAACACTTACAAAATCTAGCTATTATGTGGTGGAAATTATAGAAGACTATTTTCGAGGAACAACACGCAAGGCTAACACGACAAGGCTAAGGAAACAAAGGCGGATGCTATTGAAGCACGAGTTGCCATGTTGGAGCAAGCCATCTCAAAAGTACAGTCTACCATAGTGATGAGCTAGAGACGGGGTGTGTTGAATTAGATGTTGCCACTGAGAAGGTCATCTATGATTACAAGATTACCATGTGAGTTACAAGTTGTTACTCAGGAGTTCATCAAACTTAGGGTGTTTGAGAAGTGGGAGTTATGATGATTATAGGTAGAAATGGAAGCACGGACACATGAAAAGAGTTATAAACACATGTGAAACTAGTTCGGGGTGCTCAAGTGTGGGCAACAACTTTAGCCCCAATGCTAATAATAGGTTCTTGTACAACTTTGAGAGGATTTTTGACTTTAAAGTCATAAAAGATTATGCTTTAAGGATCAATGGAGCATCCATCTATTTATAATGTGTTACACAACATTGGTGGCATCATAAATTTGGCGACAAGAGTAAGGGTCTTCACTTAATAGACACTTAGGAGTACTTCAAGAAGGATCTTAACAAATAGTTTTGTCCAACCAACACTTAGGAGGAGGCACATGGTTGTTTATGAAGATCGAAGTAATCTGGCAATAGTAGTGACTATGTCAATGAGTTCTCTTTGTTGTTATTAGAGATTGATGACATTTCCTATAAAGGTTCTCTCTTGACTTCTATTTTATGGGCAAATTGAATGATTTGATGTATGTGAAGTTAGAGAGACGAGGTGTGGAAGATCTAGAAGCTTCTATCACTAAGTCTAATTCATTTATCTATTATTGTTTACAATCAAAAGAAAAGAAAACCAATTATGACAAAGATAGGGAAGACCTTGCCAACTCCAAGGAGCTAGTGCAAAGTGTTGGATCGCGACGGTTAGTTAGAAGGGGAGTTGAATAGTTCTGTAAAAATAAAAGAACAATCCTTCTCGACTTTCAAATAGACACTTGCATAATAATTAAATAGAAAGAAACTAAAGAAAGAGGCACAAGATGTTTACTTGGTTACAACCGCGGAGGTTGTTAATCTAAGGAGAATAAAGCGTAGTAGATATCTCCTTTCAGGCGGAGAAACTTCTTACAACATTTAAGCACAAAGAATAAAGAAGCTAAACTATAAAGAAAGCATACAAGTGTTGTAATCAAGATTGCTTGTCTTATTTCTAGCTTCTGGACCAAGGCTGTATTTATAGCTTTGGTCGGGGGGCCCCGAAAAGGTTCCGGGCACACTGGGGGGATAAAACTTTATCCCCAACGTAACGGATCGCGCTTGACATGATCTGGTCAAAAAACCGACTCCGAGCGCCCGGACGGTCCGGGCGCTCGGACTGTCCGGGCACCCAGAATGGATCCGAGCGCCAGAATGGATCCGGGCGCCCGGACCACTGAGTCAACCCAGCTGACTTTCTGGTCCGGGCCTTATGCTCCGGTGCTGCTTGCCTCAGTCCGGGTCTTCTGCTCCGGCTCCGCTTGCTTGGATGATCTCTGCCATCTGGAATAGGGCTCACCCGAACCCAACTTCCGGTCTTCTCGAGCAAGCTTCCGCTCTGGCTTCTCGTCCCTCGGAATCATCTCTTGTTTCCTTCTCGTCCACCAATGTACTCATACGCAGCTCTTCGTCCCTCAGACGCACTGACCCCGTCGGCTCTCTCCCGTGCCGACCTTCTCGCTAGCTGCGTCTCTTGCTCCTCGAGCAATCTTCCGCTCCGGCTTTCGTCCCTCGGAACCAGCGCACGCTTCCTTCTCGTCCGCCAGGGTACTCTTCCGCGGCACCTCGTCCCTCGGACGCACCGAGCCTGTCGGCTCTCTCCCCGTGTTGTCCTTCTCGCTAGCCACGTCTTTCGCTCGACTTCCCGTGCTCCTAAGTTCCTGTACACTTAGACATAGTGTCAAAACACACAGGACCTAACTTAACTTGTTGATCACACCAAAACAACCTTGGGGTTCCAACAATCTCCCCCCTTTTTGATGTGAGCAACCCAAGTTAAGGTAGGGTAAATAGACATAAAAAATAAACTAACTAATTTTGTAATAAAGTACAAAAAGATAGAAAATTTTGGTCAACCTCTCCCTAGACTTATACTTTTCCTTCTCCCCCTTTGATCACATAAAAATTGAGGTTCAAAGAAAAACTCTAAGCGTTTAAACTTAGAAAACTTTTGAAAAGAATTTCAAACATTTGCAATAATTTTCAACAAGGTTTCTAAGTTTCTTAAAAAAATTCTAAGTTAAGCAAATTCTAAAACAAATTGAGTAACTCTTTAAAGCATTATTCAATTTCAAATTAATGTTTTTTTAGTTTAGTCCATTAAACTTTTTATTTCCATACTTGACTTCCAGGTAGTGGCGAGGCACTAGGCCTTCTTGGTTATTGGAGCAACAACTACTTTCTTAGATAAAGCCGCATAAAGAAATTAAAGGTTCAATTTTCTCACTGAAAGTGCTCAATCTAAGTTTTTAATTCAGATTAAATTCTCTAGTATTGTGATATTTAAATTTTCATTTTAGTTTATCATAATTTCTCAAATCTAAAGAAGAAAATTTTGAACATGCAACAAATTTTATAATCTGCATTTGTTTCTTTAACATGCCATTTTCTATTTTTGGTTTGTCTAAGCCCTTTAATCGACAAGCTATTGCTAGAGATTCTTTTAATTCACTATTCGGTGTTTTATTTTTAATTTCTAACACATAAAGATGTTTTGATAATATAATTTCTGATTTGCAAAAATCTTTTGACAATTTATTTTCTAGTTCGATTTTTTTTTTTGATAATGCCTTGATTGAATTAATCAACTGGTCAGGAGGTGGAGGCCATACCTAACTTACCTTTTCGGTAGTTGATCCTCCTCCTGCTGATTTGCTTTCTTCCGAAAACTCTCCCCCTTCATCGATGCTCATCTGGGATGAGCTTTCTGTATCTTTGGGATGGAATTCGGCTGTTAGGGTTGCCCCGGTAGTTTCCTTGTTCTCGGACTGTTCTGACAATGACTTGGCATCCATTGAGGAGTTGGATTCGACTTCAGCTGGTTCTTCATAGATCTTCAAGAACTTTTCCCAAATATCTTTTGCGCTTTTGTATTTTCCGATTTTGTAGAGATCCTTGGTAGGTAGTACGCTCAAAAGACTGGACTTGGCCTTACCATTTGTCATTATCTCGTTACGTTGCTCGTCAGTTCACTAATGCTCCTCAAGTTCTTCTCCTTCTTTGCTTTTGGTTACTTCAAAATCATATTTCATTATTAATAACATATTAAAGTTAGTTTTAAAATAAACCTACATTCGTCGCATCCAAAAAGTGAACTCCCCCTCGAAAGTTGGTGGGTAGATGTTAACTCCGGCCATCTCGTTGCTTCAATTGGCGGTTAGTCCTTCTGAGTCATCCTCGGCTCTGATACCACTTGTTGGACCGTGGCGACCGGTTAGAAGGGGGGTTGAATAACCCTACAAAAATAAAAGAACAACCCTTCTCGACTTTCAAATAGGCACTTGCATAATAATTAAACAAAAAGAAACTAAAGAAAAAGGCACAAGATGTTTACTTGGTTACAACCGCGGAGGTTGTTAATTCAAGGAGAATAAAACACAGTAAATATCTCCTTTCAGGCGGAGAAGCCTCTTATAGCATTTAAGCACAAAGAATAAAGAAGCTAAACTACAAAGAAAGCATACAAGTGTTGTAATCAAGATTGCTTGTCTTATTTCTAGCTTCTGGACCAAGGTTGTATTTATAGCCTTGGTCGGGGTGCCCCGAAGGGGTTCTGGGCGCCCTGGGGGGGGATAAAACTTTATCCCCAACGCAATGGATCGCGCTTGATGCGATCTGGTCAAAAAGCTGACTCAGGGCGCCCGGACGATCCGGGAGCCTGGAATGGATCCGGGCATTCTTCTCCGGTGTTGCTTGCCTCGGTCCGGGTCTTCCGCTCCGGCTCCGCTTTCTTGGGTGATCTCTGCATCCGGAATAGGGCTCACCCGAATCCAACTTCTGGTCTTCTCGAGTAGGCTTCCGCTCCGGCTTCTCGTCCCTCGGAATTGTCGCTTGTTTCCTTCTCGTCCACCAGCGTACTCATCCGCAACTCTTCATCCCTCGGACGCACCGAGCCCGTCGGCTCTCTCCCGTGCCGACCTTCTCGCTAGCTGCGTCTCTTGCTCCCCGAGCAATCTTCTGCTCTGGCTTCTCGTCCCTCGGAACCAGCGCACACTTGCTTCTCGTCCACCGAGGTACTCTTCCGCGGCACCTCGTCCCTCGGACGCATCAAGCCTGTTGGCTCTCTCCCCATGTCGTCCTTCTCACTAGCCATGTCTTCCGCTCGATTTCCTGTGCTCCTAAGTTCCTACACACTTAGACACAGGGTCAAAACACACAGGACCTAACTTAACTTGTTGATCACACCAAAATAATCTTGGGGTTCCAACACAAAGGTCATGCAAATGGTGCTTGAAGCATCCAATTTTGTAATGCTTCAATAGCTTTTGAAGAAGCTTCCACCAAGGTGTGAGGTAGATCACTAGATTGAGCTGGAGCCTCTTAAGTTAGCTGAGTAACTAATAAACTCCATGATTAGCTAGACTCAGTTTATATCTAATTAATTTTGAGAGAAGAAGGATGACTTTCTCTGCAGGTGCATCGATTATTGAACACTTAAGATCACTATAAAGAGCTAGTACCCACCCCATCCATATGATGATTGAACTTTTTGGTGGTGCATGGAGCACCAAACGATTGAACCTGAGTTTTGATTATGCCAAAGGTTTCAAAAGTTAAGATATCTTGTAATCTAACAAGTGTGACTAAGCTTGTAGGAAAGTCCTAAGTGTACTTAGACAAAAATCTTAGTGGATTCTATGCAAGTGGAAAACCTTACGGGGGAGATAACCCTAGGTCCTAGGGGGAGGTAACCCTAGGTTATGGAAAGTCCTAGCTGCGGTTAGGCAACAAAGTTCTGGTCTAAGGGACTGGACAGAGTCTTGGCAGATCGAGAATGTCAGGCAAAATCTTAGAGTCGAGGACTCTAGGTGAAAATCCTGGGGGTCGCGGACACCAAGTGAAAGATTGGACGGGTTAGGGATCGGACGTCCAGTGGAAAAGTCCTGAAGTCTCGAATCCAGATCAAAAGTCCAGACGATTTAGATGACCAATTTGGTAAAAGGTAAACTCTCCTAAGAAGAGTAAGTGAGGATGTATTCCCCGAAAAGGGAACAGTAGACATCGGTCTGATTTAGAGTTTCAGTGAAACTCAAAGTTATGACCGGACAGTCTGAAAGCTGTCAAAACTTATATTTACATGTTATTATTCTAATTTTGTTTTGCAAATAACTAACATTTTACAGGTTGAAGTTTGCAACCTTGATCGATTGATCGAACCTCCGGATCTGTCAACTGAACCCCAGAGATCATATTAGTTTGCAACTAAGTTTCAACCAAGGATCGATCAACCGAACGTTGGGTTCAGTTGATCGATCAGTGGATAAGAAGCGAGTTGATCAGGCCAGGTTGATCGGACCAGATAAGTTGAGGAGCAAGACAGATCGATCGACCGAACTATGAGATCAGTCAACCGAACAAAGACTCTCCGAAGAGGTAGAATATGTTAGAGATCGGTGGCCGGCTAGAAGGGGGGTTGGATAGCTAGGTCCCCCCAACTTCTTTTCTTCTCTACAAAAGATTAGTGCACACGCGGAAATACAACTAACTAATGAAAACAATAAAGAAAGAATACCAAATCGCTAACAAGCTCGATGTAACGTGGTTCGGAGATTGCTTGCTCCTACTCCACGACGTGTCCTTGAGGTGGATGAGCCCTTGATCCTTCGGTGGATCAATCCCCGGCAATCTCTGGCTAAAGCTTTCTCCTTCTCGGTGGAGCAAACCTCTCACAAAGGATCTCTTCCTCTTTACAATGATGAACTTAGGTTTAGGAGGAAGAGAGTAGGCTTGGAAGCTTTGGGCAATGACAAGGAGTTATTCAACAAGCATGAGTAACCTCCTTCAAGCCCCAAAGATTCCCTTAAATAAGAGGAGAGAGTTGATCATCATATCAACTCATCTCGGCACCAGTCAACTGGCAAAACCATCAGTCGACTGGTGTTACTGTTAGAGGTAGCCAACGGTTACTTTCCAGCACCAACGGTCATTTATCAGTCGACTGCTAAAACTAGCAGTCGACTGGTAGCTGTTTGCTGAGCGAACAGAATGCTTCTGTTCGCTGCCAGTCGACTGCTAAAACATGCAGTCAACTAGTGCAGTCGACTGCTAAAAGTTGCAATCGACTGGACTGCACCTTGTTACACACTCACACTCATCCTCTCCGGAGTCGCCCTTGAAGTCCTCTTCCTCGGCCTTCGTCCCTCAGATGCACCCGAGCCCGCGGCTCCTCTCCGTGCCATCCTTCACGTTGCCTTGAAGTCTACTTCCCTCGGCTCCACTCCGTTGCTCCTCGTCCGGCGGTCCCTCGGATGCCTTCCACACCATCCTTCACCAACTCAAGGATCCGAGCCCTAGGATGAGCTTCCCAAGCTTAGTTGCACCAAGCTCCTCATGTGTGTTTCACCAAGTCCTGCAAGACTCAAACACACATATCAAACACATATGAAAGCCTAACTTAAACTCTTTGACACACACATCAAAACTATGATCGTACCGATCAAACTTAGGTCGATTGCACCAATAGAATCTGGATGGGAAGACGGACCAATTCATGCAAGATCGGCCGTCCAATCCGGGGGATCAGTCAACCGATTAAAGTTGAGTCAAATATGATCCTAAGATCAGTGAATCTGGATATGGCTCAACTTAGCTATAAAAGGAGATATTGGCCCAACACTTCAAAACAACGAATTCCAAGCATCTTTAGCTTCTATGCACTACTCCAAAAAGATCTCTATGACACTATTACTCTACTCCGATGACAACTACACAAAAATTCATCTTTCTAAGTCATTGATATTATTTTTGTTAAGTTACTTAAATTCAAAGTGTAATCATTCTTGTAACATTCCAAATCTATAATGGTTGCCCAACAAAAACGATCAACGATCGTGGGCCTTGGAGTAAGAGTCATCACAAACTCCGAACCAAGTAAATCCTACTTGTGTTTGCGATTATATTTTCTATTTTCCGCTACATTTCATTCTGTGCTTTGCGAAAAACAGGAAATAGCCATGAGTGTTATTCACCCCCCTTCTAGCATGTCTTGATCCTACAATTGGTATTAGAGAGAGACCACTCTGAATTGGTGAAACCACCAATCGAGCAGGGGGTTCCTTTTTGAAAAAAAAATTGTATATCGTTTTTGTTTATAAACAATATACCATTTTTGAAAAAACGTCTTTCATTTTTTTCCCTCCAAATTTGTTTAAAAAAATCACTTTCATTTTTTTTACCATTAATTAGAGTTAATAAAATATCACATTTAACAAAATTTGTCAAAATATTTTTTATTATTTTTTTTTTCAAAATTAGTGAAATACCCTTATTTTATTTTTTTCCTAACACTATTAATCCAAGACCAAGTCTTCGGACATTTTATCATTTATTTTTGTGTTTGCTAGATTCTTTAATGGATCATCAAAAAGATTACAATACCACACACCTGCCCCTCTTCTGTAGCGAGGATTTCGGGTATTGGAAAGATCAGATGGAGTGTCAATTAAAGACCCAAGTGGAGACATAGATCATAATCTAGATCGGATTTGTACTCCCCACCAAAGACAATGCCCCCATTGCATATGACAAGTGGGATACACAGACAAGGATAAATATCAAAGTTGATGCAAAAGTGACATGTACTCTTCTATGCGGACTAACAAATAAAGAGCTTGATCGAGTTGGAAAGTTCTATAATGCTAAGGAGCTTTGGAAAAAATTGATCGAGCTTCATGAGATCCCATCAAACCAAAAGACCAAGTTGAACCTGAGTTTGACTCCGAGTATGAATCCCTAGAGTCAAACTCTGAACCAGACTTAGAAGAATCGGATCAGACTAATTTCATACCACTAGTGGCCAAGGAAGAGATAGCTGAATCTGAGTTTGAATTCGAGATAGCAACAGTCAAGGGGGAGAATCCTATCATGGATCTAAAAGGTAAAATTGTAAATTTAAATTTTAAATTTCACATAACTTGTTTTAAGTGTAGGGAGAGAGGGCACCACAAAAACCAGTGCCCTACTCATACGATTCAGATGGCACAACCGGAGGAGAAGGAGAAATCGATGTCAGGAGCCCGGAAAGGGAAGGGCATATTGAATGCTTCAAGTGCAAATGGATGGGTCACTACAAAAGTCAATGCCCAGAAAGAAGACCCAAGAATCAAGGGGGAGAAATCAAGGTTAGTAAATTTACACATATCGATACTCTAACTAATCCTAGTTGCTCTAGTTTGGATTTCTATCAAAAATTAGATACACATGCTAATAATGCAATGAATTAAGTTGATTTAAATCTAAATAAGAATAACTCAAAATTATTTAATAAAAATAAGAAATTAACTTTTAGAAAGTTAGTAAAATAAAATAATATTTTAAAAGATAAAATTGATAAATTAGAAAATATTTTTAATAACTTAACCAATTCACAAAATCTAGACTTAGGTTATAAGTCTAAGGTAAAACTTAAACTCTATAAACCAAGGTATAATCAAGTGATTTTTAATTATAAAACTAATCAACAAACCATAAATTAATAACTTAAACTTAAAACTCAACTTAAAAAGTTAACTTAAACTTGTAACCTAAAATTAACCAATAATTGCTTGACTTGGTTGATCCATACATAATTACCATGACCATGCATATGCTAATAAATGTCATTCATGATTACTAATTGCTTAGAATGGATAGATAAGGACTTAGACTTGATCGACACTTGTTTAGTTAGACCAAGGATTCTCAAAATGAAAATTAAATATTTAATTTTTTTAAAAGGCTTTGTCTAGAAGTGGTTATTGCAACTAATATCAAAGAAGGTCTAGTACCTCGCCACAGTTTGGAAGCCACTTATTGAAATGAATGTTTAATTGACTAACTGTCAAATCTTAGTCTAACTCAAATATAAATTAATCCTTAAATTTGAATTTAAATTAAAGATTAAATTAACCATCTCATAAAACTCATAAGATTCTCTGATTGAAAATCTAGAAAGGGTGAGATGGATTTAGGTTTAAATTGAGAATTAGTCTAACCCAATTCAAACCGTTCAAATTCAAAATTAATTTTAAAATCTTAATTAATTTTAAAAATGTTAATTAATTTCAAAAATTTAATGAATTTCGAAACTTTAATTAATTTCAAAATGTTAATTAATTTAAAATTTTTAATTAATTTTGAAACTTTAATTAATTTTAAAATCGTAATTAATATTCAAATTTTAAATTAATTCAGACTAAAATATCTTTCAAATTTTGTTTTTAAGACTAAAATTTAAGTTTAATCTTAACTATTTTCAAAATCCAAGCTTAAATATTTTCAAAATTCAATCTTAAATATTCTAAAATTTAAAATTCAGAGATAATGTTCTGAAACTCAAAATCAACTTTAAAATTAAATTAACTTCATCTCACATAAATTCATAAGCTTAACATGTTTGACAACTTAGAAAGGGTGAGATAGAAAATCAGGAAAATAAATGATTATGTTAAATATGTCCTTAATTTTTTTTCTTGGACATGTCCTTGATTTTTTTTTTGTTTGGACTCTAGGATTTTTACACTTAAATAAGTTACCTAAATTTTTTGAGGGGGGGCATTAATCAAGGGGGAGAAAAAGGGAGTTAACTTATTTTCAAATGTCAAAGTATTTTTCAAAAGGAAGTTAAGTTTTTCTTTGATTTAACTATTTTTGAAAGTTTAACTATTTTTAAAAAATAACCTTAAATTTTTTTAAACAAGTTTAAATAGTTTTTGGAAATTTTTTTTTTGAAAAGGTTTATTTTAAGTTTTTATGAAATCTTTTCAAAAAGCTTAAATAAGTTTTCTGTGGAATCTTTCACTTAACTAAGTTTGTTTGAATTTTTTTTAAAAAGATAAGTACTTGACAAAGTGTCTTTCAAATCTAAGAATTTAGCTAAGCTTTTAAGGAAAAAGCTAATTTTTTTTTCAAAGCCTTTAATTATAATTTCAAAGATACTAAATCTTTAAAATGATATCTTTCAAAAATGAAATATTTTCAAAAGTTAAGTTCTTCTTCAAGACTTTTACAAAAATGTTATGTACTTTCAAAACATAATTTTTTTGAAATTATTTTTAACTCTCCTCTTTTAAAAAGTTTGTCAGTACAAAATTCTACTATCTCAAAGTCAAAGTCTGTCTCAAAGAATTTAAAAAACTATAAATTTGAAATTAAGTGTTTTCCTCTTTAAATTGTTTTTGATATATGTCAAAGAGAGAGAGAATATTCAAAAATTAAGGAAGAGAGAAAGTTAAAGGATTAAGGGAGAGCTAAGTTAATTCTTTTCTTTATGAAGGAATTTCTTAAAGAATATTCAAAAGTTAAGGAGGAGAGAAAGTTAAGGGATTAAGGGGGAGCTAAGTTAATTCTTTTCTTTATGAATGAATCTCTTAACTTTTGCTATATGTACCATTTTGGCTATGTGATGCTATATGTTTTACTTAACTTTTGAATCAAGTTGTCATAATCAAAAAGGAGGAACATTATTAGTGCAGAGAGCATCAGACAATCGAACTTGAGTTTTGATTATGACAAAAGATTCAAAAGTTCAGATTTCTTGTAATCTAACAAGTGTGATTAAACTTGCGGGAAAGTCCTAAGTGTACTTAGGAAAAAGTCCTAGTGGATTCTAGGTAGGTGAAAATCCTAAGGGAAGGTAACCTTAGGTCCTAGGGGGAGGTAACCCTAAGTTATGGAAAGTCCTAGCTGCGGTTAGACAACGAAGTCTTGGTCTGAAGGACTAGATAGAGTCTTGGTAGGTCGAGGACATTAGGCAAAATCCTAGAGTCGAGGACTCTAGGTGAAAATCCTGGGGGTCACGGACACCAAGTGAAAGACTGAATAAGTAGGGGATCGAACGTCCAGCGAAAAAGTCTTGAAGTTTCGAATGCTAAGAAAAAGTCATGAAGTCTCATATGCTAAGCAAAAGTCCAAATCGTATAGAGGACCGGTTTGAAAAAAGGTAAACTCTCCTTAGAGGAGCAAGTGACGATTGTTGACCTCCGTAAGTGTACAGATATGTCGTAAGTAATAATAAAAGATATCGAATCCATAGGGACTGGAATAAGCACTAAAGATGTCTCAACGTGAGTTAGCTAAACAACAAATCAATTGATTTACAGAATCTAAGTGTAACTATGAAAAGTAAACAAAGAAATGAAAGAATAAGAAATAAGAATAAGGGCAATGGTAAAGGTATGTTCTAGGAGTTTTGGTTTCTTTGTAATGTTATTCAATGTAATGATCTACCAAATCTTATTCCTCAATTTCTCATCATTTGTAGAAGGTTGTCGGTTTCCTCTTGCAATAGACAACCAACCTAGGACTGAAATATATCTGAACGTGATCAATTAGAAATGAATCTATGTTGTCCTTACATGGGCTTGTCTATCACGTGCACCCCTTGAAAAATCAACATAGAATTCATTACTTCTCAACCACATCAAGACATAATACATAAACACATACAATCTATCCTACCCTCTTGAAATACCTAATTTCCCCTTCAAGATTACCCCTCAAACGTTCTTACACGGGCATGTTCCTGTCATGAACGTCTCTCGAAAAATCGAATGAGGGATTACCTCTACAAGATCCACAAGATATTCAAACATTCAATCAATCATGGTAATTAAGCCCTAATCACAACAATCCACACAAGAAAGAATAGATACAAACAGAGCAAAATCATATAAATAGGAATTAGGCAAATCCACAAGAGTTTTACATCAAATCATCCATTACAAATACTCCCTCCATCCTAGAATAAGAGATCTAATCCATGGAACAAGGAAAGAATTCCAAAGATAAGGAAAAGACAAGCATCTTGATCCTCAAATCCAAGAAAGAAAGGGAAGAAAAGCTTATCTACGATAAAGAGTCGTCTTCGGATCCAATCCTCCTTCCTCGGAGTCGAAACATTGAAGATCCGCCCTAGATTCGTTGGAAATCCCTCCAAGAAGGTGGAGGAACGCCCAAATCTTGAATTCCTCCCAAAAGGGAGAAGATCCCTTTTCAAATCTTGAAGGAGGCTTTATGTAGAGGTGAGGTTCGGGCACCACACGGCCCCGAGGCACGGCCGTGTGAGGTTCACACGGCCTGCTCCATTTCCCTCTCTTCCTACTTCACACGACCATGACATGCACCTTCCATGACCCCCCTTGCACGACCGTGTGTGATACATGGCCGTGACATGCACCTTCCATGACCCCCCTTGCATGACCGTGTAGATCTATACGACCTGGACTGCTTCTGCCTCTGGAAACCTGGCACGGTCGTGTGGTGTACATGGCCAGAGCCCTCTTGCTCACTGGAAACCCTGCACGGTCGTGTGGTGTACACAGCCAGGGCCTTCTTGGTCTCTGGAAATCTCACATGGTCGTGTGGTGTACTCGACCCGGCTCCATTTGGCTTCAAATCTTGGCACGACTGTGTGAGGTTCACATGGCCATGGCCACTTCCTTTTCTGCTGCAGCTACATGGCCTGGGCAACCCCCCATGGCAGGGCCGTGTGAGGTACAAGAATGATGTCTTCCTCCTTTGCTCCGCTTGCAGATTTGGCGTTGAACATGAAACCTTCACCAAATTTGACTCCTGTGTACAGAAAATGTACAAAAGTAGATCTCCGAACAAAAAGAGTAAATATGTTAAAAGGAAAGCTGGAAGTATGAAAATACGTAGACAAAGCATGTGCAAAGTATGTGAATGTGCGTCAAAACATGCTAAACAAGTGTATACAATCTACGCACATCAAGGATGCATTCCCCGAAGAGGGAATAGTAGGCGTCGGTCTGACCTAAAGTTTCAGGAAAACTCAAAGTTAGGATCAGACAGTCTGAAGGTTATCAAAACTTATCTTTACATGTTATTATTCTAACTTTATTTTGTAGATAACTAACATTTTGCAGGTTAAATTTTGCAACCTTAGTCGATCGACCAAATCTCTAAATCGGTCGATCAAATCCTAGAGATTAGATAAGCTTATGGCTTAGTTTTGACCAAGGATCGGTCAACTTAACGTCGAGTTCAGTCGACCAATTAGTGGATAAGAAGAGGGTTGATCGCGCCAGGTTGATCGGACCAGATAAGCTAAGGAGCAATGGAGGATCGGTTGATCGAACGATAGGATTGATTGACTGAATGAAGACTCATCTGAAGTGGCAGAATCTGGATGGAAAGAAAAACTAATTCAGGCATGATCAGTTGACTGCAGATCTGGGGGATCGATCGACCGATCAAAGTTGAGTCAAACCTGATCCCGTGATGGATCTGGATCAAGCTCTATAAAATACTAAAAAAATAATAATTAAATAATAAGGTTATTTGAGGACATAATCTTATTAGAATTTTTAGAAATTTTTGAGGAATTTTTCGAAGCTCGTATGGCGTATGTTATGGGGATGTATTTGTAGGCTTGGGAAGAACCTGTTTGGAATACCCAAAAGTGAGAGTTTATTGAGGAATTAACCTTAGGTTTAATTAAAGATACCTAAGGTAATTTTTCTTTGATTTTATTTTCCTTATTTCCTTTTTTTCCTCCCGTGCCCTAACCTCACCCGCGCCTTCCTCCCTCACCCGACGCTGTCTCCGCCTCCCCTCTCTCGCGCGCGACGCCAAGCCACCCGACCTCTCCTCCTTCCCTATTCATCGCCGACCTTTCCTGAGCCCCTCACGACTTCTTCTCTCTCGCGAGGCAGAGCCACCGCCGACCCTCTCCCTTCTCCATCGCGACTTTGTTTCCTCTCCACCCGATCCCTCTTCGTCGCCGGCACAACTCCATCCCGCCCTTCACTGGAGCCACCACCAGTCAGTCACCATTTTCCCTTTCCAACCCATGCCATAGCTTCTTATCGTAGCCACGACCATTCACTCTCATGAGCCTCAATCGCCCGATGACTGCCCGACTGCTAACACCACCACCTGAACGTACTGGCGACACTTGATCCGGCCATTGACGGTGTAGAGCCACTATCACCCCCTTCTTCCTCTTGCGATTTTCATAGTTGCATCCTCATTGTCGATTATCCTTTTGGGCCATGAGCTAGAGGCCGCAAGCTCCACATTGTCGTCGACCTCTCCTCCGCTACGTCTCATTGATGGTGTTGATCTGTTGCCTCTCTTCTTGGCCTTGGCGCGACACCACATCAACCACCATTTGAGTGAGAGTCACCGATCGCCATGAGTTGCTGCTGGAGCAATGAACAACCACTAGAGAAGAAGAGGAAACAATGGGTAACGAATCCCTTAACCTAATCTTTGTTGGTCTATAATCTATGTTGATTTAGGGTTGTTTGATTTGGAGGGCAGCACCTACACCTAGCTCCGGTCATCGTTGTGACACCATTGTCTTATCGGATCTGAGGGGGGGGGGAGTTTTACTCCTATTGCTACGGCGATTGGATTTCTTTGTCAAGCGGTGAATCGAATTTGGGTAAGTTGAGAAGGTAAATTTTATATATGAACTAGATTTGATTTTTAGTTGTGAAATGGTTAGAGTGTTCTAATTCTATTTATTTATGGTCTGTTGCTTGAGTGGATTTCGGTTTGAGTGTGATTATCATGTGGATAGATTGTCATTGAGGAGTACATAATTGTTAATAGAATCATTAGGTTGATATCATGACTAGTGGTGAGTAGTTGGCATTGCTCTATGTTTAGTTTAAACATTTGGATTGTGGAATGATTAGTGATATGAGTTGGTTAATTGGGTGATGATGGTGATTGGTTAATTGATTATAGAAATTGATTATGTTGCATTGGATGGATTAATGGATGGATTTGTGTGAGTTTTGGATATATGCATGTATAAAGCCAATCTAATTAGGTTGTGGAATGATTATAGTTAATTAAGGAGACTAAACCTAATTTAAGAGGTTAAACTAGCTTAACTCTGATTTTGGTGGTTAATCGAGGATCATATTCAATTTGTAGTTACCCTAGATAGGTTTAAAGATTTGATTTAGCTATTTAATTTATATATAATTAGCTAAATCTATATGTCATGGATTTGCAGGACTTTAATTTGAGACGAGCGTCTCAATGTGGAGATAGTCAGGATAAACTATATAAAGGCGGGTACCTTTGACTTATCTCTTTAGATATTGTCATTCTGATATGCTTAGTAGGTTATAACTAGTAGTAATGGTTATGTTTATATCTGCTTGGTATGCCACTACTTGATACCCGTAGTTTGCCCTTATTATTATCTATTGTGTATTCATGCTTATGTTCTCTTATTTCTTGCCATGTATACCTAGGTTTATTTCTTTGCATGTGTACCTATGTTTATTTTCTGGCATGTGTACCTAGATTTATTACTTGGCATATGTACCTAGCTTTATTACCTGTCATGTGTACCTAGGTTTATTTCTTTGTATGTGTACCTAGGTTTATTTTCTGGCATATGTACCTAGATCATTGTTATGAACTTGGTTTCCTTTTGGTACACATTAAGGGAAGGTTGGTATTTTCAGGATTTATATGCTTAGTGTCATTCACCATTTTGCATGATTGCATGCTGAGCGATTGCCGGCTCCATTATTGTTGAGCACATCGCCAGTTACATGGATCTATACACACAACCACTCATGAGTTAGTGGTATATCAGGTAGGGTGTGTGGTAGTTTGCTCTGTCAGTGCTTCGCTGGTCCACTCATGGGTAGTGTGACACAGCGTGGTAGCACGACAGGGATCCCTCCTCTGGATTGTCTCAGGGAGATGAGAGCATTGAGCTCCCCCACTTATGATTTGGGGTAGAAGGTTAGGTGTACTCCGATAGCATCCTGTCCACTCGGTCACTCAGAAGTAGTGATAGCAGACTGCACAGTTCTCATAGCTCTACCCATTCGGTCTCACTATCGTGTGTGAGATGGCTGACTAGCGTCAAGGGTGACCATGTCATTTTTGCATCATATGTATGAATTACATTTATTGTTTGTGCTTGTTGCATTATGTATATTGTATTTTGGTAGTTGCATATGATTGACATGCATACAGGATACATGATGCATTTGGTTTAACGACCTTGCATCTATTGGTGTGGTTCCCACCCTTATGTCATGATAGGAGACTCCGGTGAGTACAGTTCTTCTCCCCTTGTCCAGTTTTGCATTTCATGTTATTAGGTAGGAGACTATACTCTATGATTATTACTGGTAGCTATTTCTTACAATGCATGTTAGATTGGTACCCGTTGAGTTGTTGAACTCACCTCGTTGCATTATTCCTATTACAGGTAGATGATTAAGCAATTGCTTGGAGGTATCCTGTCTGTCGGTCCCTCATCACATCAGAAGACGATTTTACTTTGCTTTTGATTTCTTATATATATATTTTTTGATGTTTTAGCATTGTATTGGTGTTTAGCCATGCGACTATTTTCCCATTAATTTTGGTGTTGTATTTGTGTTTAAGTCGTGCCGAGACGCATTGAGTTGTTTTGGTTGTATGGGCTTTTCGTTTATTTTTCGTTGTATTTTTAGTACAACCGAGTGGGTTATTTTATATATAACTGCGTGGTTGTGTTTGTAGTACAGCCATGTGGGATGTTTAATATATATATAACTGCGTGGTTGTGTATATTCCAGCCGTGTGTGCTGATGTATTTGTTTGTGATGTATTCATGTTTCAGATTGTCACTGATACATGGGAGATGTTGCCGGATTTTATTTTGGTAGGGACTCCTTTAGGGCGTGACAGGCTCAACTTGGCTATAAAAGGAGGTCTCGACCCAACACTTTAGAACAACGATTTCTAAGCATCTTCAGCTTCTGCACACTGCTCTGAAAAGATCTCTACGACGCTGTAACTTTACTCCAACGACAACTACACAAAAGATCCATCTTTCCAGGTCATTGGTATTATTTTTGTTAAGTTACTTGTATTCAAAGTGTAGTCATTCTTGTAACTTTCTGAATCTATAGTGGTTTCCTAATGAAAGCGATCAACGATCGCGGGCCTTGGAGTAGGAGTCGTCACAGGCTCCAAACCAAGTAAATCCTACTTGTGTTTGCGATTGTGTTTTCTATTTTCCACTGTGTTTCATTATGTGCTTTACGAAAAATGAAAAATAGTCATGAGTGCTATTCAACCCCACCCGCCTCCTCCTTTAGCACGTCTCAATCCGACACTTCTTGATCATTTAAGAAAAGCTTGATACTTCTCTATACTAGGCATGTTCTCACGATACAATTAAGTGCAGATTTTAGTAGGGATAAGGCCAAGACAACATCTAGAACAAGGTAATATGCCTTTTAATCTTAGTTATTCCTTTAGTTCTTTCCCACCTTTCTTGACCGCTTTGTGGTAGTCTACTTGGATGATGTTTTAGTGTATACCACAACTCTTTAATATTATGCGCAATATATCAAGCAAATCTTCCAAGTGCTTTGTAGGAATGAGTTGTATGTGAAGTGGGAGAAATGCTCATTTGTCCAACAAGAGGTGGAGTTTGTTGTCCATAGATTCTACAGTGGGAACTTCAACAACCAAGGTTACAAAGATAAAATTAATTCCTAATTTAGTAAACTATTATCTATGTTTTATCAAGTGTTATTTCTACTAAAGTTGTAGTCAACACCCTTGACTCGACTAAACTCCTCAAGAAGGATCACTCATGGCAATGGACATAGAATTTGAAGTATTGCTTGAGTATAGCAAGCCATTTGAGGTACACACTTATGACTCAGAGTTTGCTATGGGTGTACTTATGCAATAGGGACATCCTATTACCTATGCAAGGAAAAAGTTAAACCACACTAAGATGCGCTCAACGATGTAGAAGGAAATGATAACAGTCATATATATTGCTTGCAAGCAATGCAACATTACTTGTAATGGGGTTCATACTGTCGGTGCAGGGTATACTAATAATCTGATTTTAATATATGACAAATATGTTAAAGTTAGATGTGTTATTTGTCTAACTACTTTGCCAAGTGTGCAGGAATTGATGAGTCTGGAGGACCAGACATCAGGATGAAATCCAGCTAGGTCTGTGGGACTGAATAGCTGGTGTGAAGTTCAGATAGGTCAACGGGCCAACCTGATATCTGGCAGGAAGTCTAGTAGACAACCAACAGAAGTCTAATTGGGTTTGCAGACCTGACAACTAGTATGAAGACCTAGTGGGTCAAGAGGTTAGTCACACCTACTCTAAGTTGGTAAGTAACGATAAGTCACTGGAGAAGAGTGACTCAGTGATCACTGGAGAAAAGTGACTCAGTGAGGACACGTCCTGGTTGAGGGACAGTAGATGTTGGTCCAATTTAGGACAATTTCGAATCCCTAAACTAAGACCTTGACTTGATCCTGATCTCGAGGAGGCAAATTCTAATTAATACTCAGTATTATTGTGCTAACACTTGTCTTGCAGGTTATTATTTGGTTTATTAGACTACCTCAGGTGAACAGTACCCGAGGTGCCTTCTAAGGGATGGAAGACACCTTCAATTACTGAAGGTGCCTTAGCACTGTTCATAGAAGGCGCCTTTAGTTCTTTGAAGGTGCCTTCCACGAGATAAATTTTGGACCTCGTCTTAGATAAGGCGCAGCGAAGTCAAGATAGAGTTTGTCATATTGAAGGCGCCTTTAATGGCTATGGAAGGTGCCTTCCACACCCTTTATAATGGGGACTCGACCAAGCTTCAATATACAAGACTCATACAATCATCTGCGCTTCCGATTGGACTTCCGAATGCTCTAGCTTCCTGCTACAACACCGCTACGACACTGCCACTCTCATCTACTGCTAAGAAGCCACCTAAACATCGAGCTTGAACCAACCAACTTCAGAAAAAGTGTTTAGTAACTTTAAATTCTGTACTTAATTTTTATAAAATGACAAGTGTAGTGTTTTACACTTGTTTTCACTTTCTCTGTACTCGATTCTCTCTTCCAGTGATTCTAAAAGAGATATTTTAGTGAATTACCCAGCTATAGGTCTGCGAGACCTGGGTCTTAGAGTAGGAATAGTCGAAGGCTCCGAACCAAATAAACCGACCGTGTTTGATTCAGAATTCTTACTTGTATTCTTTTTATTTCTGTGTCTTCCACTGCAGTATACTTTTCAAAATCAAAAAGAATAATTTCTCAAAACCACGTAATTCACCCCCCCCCCTCTCACGTGCGACTCGATCCAATAAGTGGTATCAGAGCAGGTTCTACTCTGAATTGGTGCAACCACCAATTAAGCCAAGGGAAATTGTTTTACTTTTGGATTTTAGTTTTTTTCGCATTCTATTTGAATTGATAAAAGTTTATCTATTCAAATAACTCATTTTCATTCAATTTTTTTTTTTATCAAAATTGGTGCAACACCACTCGAGTTTCTCGATATATTTTTTTTCTCAAACTCTGCTAATCCAAGACCGAGTCTTGGTACCTTCTTCAAGTTTTCTATTTCAAATCTAAATGGCTCAAAACGAAGGATACAACACTGCCCATTGGCCCACATAAAAATGCAAAAGAGTTATGGGACAAACTTATAGAACTACACAAAGGAACCAACGACGCAAAGGTAACAAAAAGAGACTTATTCTTAAATAAATTATTTAACATCAAAATGAAGGAAGGTGAGACTGTCAATCAGCTACACTCGAGGATAAAGGATATTCTTAATGGACTTCATACAATTGGCCACTAGATGGAGAATCGAGATCTTATAAGGTACGCTCTAAACGTATTTCCTCGAAATGCACTATGGGCATCCATCGTGGATGCCTATAAGGTCCCAAGGAATTTATCCAAATTGAAATTAGATGAACTTTTCTGTGAATTAGAGCTACACGAACATACTAACGTCAAACCCAAGAAAGGTATTACAAACATCAAATGAAAAACCAGAACCAAACCAGAACCTGAAGTTGAGTCTGACCAAGACTTAGACAATGAAGAACACCCGATGAACCTGGTAAGAAAGATGTTCACCGGGAGAAAGAAGAACTTCACAAAAAAAAGACCGGCAGAAGATCAATTCCAGCAACAACAAGGCAAATGTCACATGTTTTGGATGCAACAAGAAGGGGCATTACAAGAATGACTGCCCAAATCTCAAGAAATAGAAAGCCCTCAAAGCAATGTGGGATTAATCATCTGCAGATGAATCAGATAGAGATAAACCAGAACACACCAACTACCTCGCACTAATGGCAGATGGACCAGGATCGGAAAGTGAATTGGAAGACAGGTCCGAACCCTTATTGAGCCATAAGTCCACACTCATTTCTGAAGGTTTTGATGAGGTACAATCTACTTTAAGAATTTTTTTTAAAATAATTGCATCTTTACATAAGAAATTGACCTTGTTTGAAGATCAAATAAATGAACTAAATTTAGAAAATAAAATACTTAACGAACAATTAAAATCAATCTCAATGACCGAACTGATTCAAGCTAAAACTCCAACTCAAGTTGTAAAACTTGAAGAGGAGAATTTTAGTTTGAAAGGAGAAGTAGTTGAACTAAAACAACTACTAGAAAAATTCACAACTTGATCAAACTACCTAAATATGATACTTGGATCACAAAGAGCTATATATAACAAGTCTGGACTTGGATATGAGTCTAGCTCAACTAATAAAATATTTATATCTCTAATCACTCAAAATAAAAATCAAACTAAGGCCTGGGTTCCAAAAGCGTGTCCAACCACGCAAGTAGACTAAACCAATACTATGTACCAAAAATTAATATTCACTACATGAATCAAAATAAATCAAACAACTCACTCTCAATCCCAAAAATTAAAATTTTAAAACAAAAGAATAAAATCAAATCAAATAAACCTAAATAAAATAAAAATAAAAATAAAATTAACCTAAACTCAAACTATAACTAAGTCTATTATAACTTAAAACAAATCAACACAAACCTAAAACTTAAAAGGTCAATAATTCAGGGGGAGGCTCCAAATTAACTGGCGCCTCCAAAATAACAGTTTAGCCGATTGGGTAATTAGGATTAGGTCAAAAGGGACAAAAGTTTAATTTGAAAAACAGCACTGGAGAAGTTTTGGATGATAGTAGGTTAAGGAAACTCTATCTATGCATGTCTAGGAAGATATGACTTTGACCTAGTGTATTTAGCTTAGTAGAAGTAACTGAAGCTACCCCTTACCAATTCTAGTTGGTTAGACCAAAGTTTTGTCATTAAGTTCAGTGGATAGGACTATTTGGAAAACCTCAAAGGCGTGGTTACTCTAATGAGGTCCATGTGACTCACCACAACTTAGAATTTTATCCAAATAATGTCTATTTGTTGAACTCAAAGCTAAACTTGAATCTAGCACAAAGTTAAACCAAATCTTGAAATTCAACTAAACTCATCTCATAAAATAATAGGATTCCCTAATTGAAAAAGTAGATCGGGTGAGATGATTAAGAATTCAAAATTAAATCAAAATTTAAAATTAAATTAAGATTCAAAAGTAAATCAAAATTTAAAATTAAATTAAAATAAACTAAAATTAAAAACTTAAATTAAACTAAAATTAAATTTAAATTTAAGACTTAAATTAAACTAAAATTAAATTTAAATTTAAAACTTAAATCAAAACTAAAATTAAAATTAAAACTTAAATTAAAACACAAAAAAAAGTGGCCCATCGAGTCACCTCCGAGTCAATCGGAGGTGCCCTCACAATGGCGGGATATTTCCCGCCCCAACCCATTGAAGGCGCCTTTAGTTGGTTGAAGGCGCCTTCCATAACACCTTGAAGGTGTCTTCGATGAGGCTGGAGGCGCCTTCAATACTAATTTTTCCAATGAACAGAGCAGCGCTCTATTCACAACTTTGGCCGTGAGAAGGCACCTTCTACCGCCAATCTTCACTACTTCTTCATCTTTTCCCCTCCAAAACTTTGATTATGCCTCCTCAGTACACCCTAACTCAACTACATAGCTACTTTTTGTTATTTATTTGTTGTTATATGAATGATATACATATATAAATTATTTTAGGAAACGACGATATGTTAACCCTAGATCTAACAATACCCCATCTAGTGATGCTAGGTTTCCCTCTGAGTGACTTAGGTTATATTTCCTTAAGCATACATATGTTGCATTAAAATCTAGATTCCTGAGTAAGATTTTCTTTACCCAGTATTGCGTACCTATCATAGAGATTATTGGTTACTACCAGTTAAATAGGCTAGTTTACTACAGCCATATAGTAAATCTAGACCTGTGTGCATAGTTTTATAACAATCTAGTTAAGGTTGATGACCTGACCAATTCCACTAGAGTTGGTGGGAAGGGCTTTTAGTTCTCCCCTACTCTATTGTATAGCTTAGGACTTAGGAGATTTGCTTGTCCATTTTTGTGCTACCCTAGTAGGAATTTGCCATTTGGCGAATCCTACTCTCATATTATATTAGATACTATCTACATGTATTTTTTAGGGAGGAGAGTGTAACGACCCAATTTTCTCCATTAGGAGTTCTAAAAGTTCTTAAAAATATTTGAAAATATTTTAGAAATATTCTAGAGATTTTTAGAAATTTTTAGAGTATTTTTACGTAATTTTTGGAGGTCGTTTGGTATTTTTACTAAATGAAGGAAGTTTCGACAAAAAATGTCCAAGCCGAGGCTCGAACCGGCAACCCCTGACCCAAGCAAAACCTAACTAACCAACTGGGCTAGCAGTTGTTACTTAATCAGATAAGGGTCGAAATTGTACTTAAGTCGTAGTTAGGAAATCGAAATTAATTAAAATGAAAAAGGGCGCTACGGGGGAATCGAACCAGCGACGGTTTGATTTGATCAAACGCGGCTGACCAGGTGATCCAACGGGAATTTCATAATAAGAAGGAAGCAAAATAGTCTTAAGCTATAACAGAAGTATTAGGTTATAAAAGAGGAGAACTTAGGGCTTGATTGAGAAACCGCAACCTAAATTCCTTCTCTTCTTCTCTCGCGCGGCGTTCCTGTGCCCAGGCGAAAACGAAGCTGAGCCTAGGGCTTTATCTCCGGCAGCCGGCGAGGACCTTTCCCGTGAGATCTTCACGTTCTCAAGACCCCTTCAGCGAGGAGAAGGTGTAGACGCAAGAGATCGCCGAGATTTGGAGCTCACCCGAACCCTAGAAGCACTAGAAGGTTCCTCCTTCGGCTGTGAGTCAAGGAAACGAAGGTAAGTCGCTTACTCACCTGCGGTAAGAGGGGTTCCGGATCTGGTTCTCTTGAAATGCGATGTATATCGTAAATTTTGATCTTGAGATTTTTGCCGTGTGCTTCAATGAAAGGAAATAGGGTTTGCTTGTTTGTTTGTTTGTTTAGTTTATAGTTTGCTTGCTTCGGATTTTTTCTGTTCTTGGCAGTGAGCATGAGAAACAATGCAGATTTTGGGTTCCAGTAGCAATTCCCTTTGTTTCTGCCGTGTATTAACAGTGGTCCTTTAGGGCTGCTATATTTTCAGTAGAGCAATATATAGAAATTCAAGTTGTGAATCAGTTTTGTAAAGGTTTATGTTTTAAGCTTTCAGCAAGTTTAATTTAGTGTTAACAACAAGTTTAAATTTGAATTGTGCCACAAAAAGGGGCATGATTAGAGGAGCTTACTGTCAGTCATGCTGTGCAGTCTTCATATATTTTTGTTTACAGTGCACGAGTAGTTATTTTCCTGCTGTTTAGACCTTCATATGTTATGAATCTACACGAGCAGATTTTTCTGTTCTTTCCTTGCTTGGAGATGCACAGGAATAGATTTCTAATTTTGTTTCCCTTCTGCTTTTAGATGTGGATGAGCAGAAATAGCATACATATATACATGTAGGAACTTTGTTTTGGTTGTCCTCTTCTTTGCTGCCATGTGTAGGAATAGGCCTTTTAACGAGCATGCAGTAGAGTGGTTTTGTGCTGTTGGCATTTCCATTGCTTAGTTTTGATATAGATCCTTCCTTATTAGTTTTTATGCATGCAGATTTCAAGTTTATGTAGCTCCAATGAGTAGGAACAGCTATGTCAGTTCACGTTGCAGTTTTGGGTTTCCTTTGCATTATAACAAATCTAAACAACTTTCATTTTTGCATGCTTAAAGATTTCAGAATTGTTTTCCTTTGTTTTAAATCCGTAGTAGCATGTTTGAAGAAGTTAGATATGCTTTCTTTTGATTTGTCTCTGATATAGCATGCTTATAGAAGTCAGATTTTCTTTCCTTTGATTTAATTCTGTTGTAGCATGCCTATATTCTTTTTAAGAGTTTAAGAAAAATATAAGAAAGATAAAGAAAAGAAAGAAAAAGGCCAAGGCCTTAAGTAGATCCCAAAGTCAAGACTTTAGGGATTTTGGCACACAAGGTGCTAAAGAAAATGCCGAGACATTATATAGAAATATTAAAAGATAACAAGTATTTTACTTTTATCAGTGGCACTGTGCTGGACTCTCAGTTGTCCTTGGGTTGGGCTCCCATAGTCGTCCCTAGTTTTAGATAACCTAGTAGTAACAGCATGGCTGACGGTCGACGACCCGAGGGTCGCCAAATGGGCCGCCGAATGGGTCGGGTCGTTACAAAAGTAAAAGCACAGTTGCCGGGCCCAAGAGAAGTTGATTATTATTTTGAAGTATTATAAGTATAAGTTTTTGAACAAGTAAAGCAAGTTTTACATAAGTATAAAGTATTAAAGAATAAATTTTAAACAAGTGAATTAAAGAATAAGTTTAGAACAGATGAATTAAGTTTCACTTTGTTTTAAAATCAGCAAGTTGAGTTTTCTTTTATGCTAGCATGTTATTTAGATTAGCTTACTGTTCTTTGCTATTTTCTGAGCATGAGCAGCTTTACATGTTTAGCATTTCAGCATGTCTTGTTCTTTTATTAGTAGATGTGCATGAGTAGTCTTCAGTAAGTAATCAGTTAGATCATGTTATGGATGTATGTACATGCATATCGAGATTTTGTGAGTTAGATAGCGCTTACTAAGCATTTTGCTTATAGTTTGCATTTCCTCTTACTGCAGATAAAGGAAGGCGACAAGGTGGCGCAGATGATGTGTGATGCCAGGACTATGGAAGTCTTGGGATAAGAAAGGAGTCCCTTTAGTCTTCTTTCCTTAATTTTAGTTTCCGAATTTTAGTTATTGTAACCATTTGAGTTGTATTTTAAGTTCATGTCATTTGAGATTATTCTGTTTAGATTGCATGTAAGATGAGTTCAGTTTAATAAGTAGATATTTGTGTGTTTGATACTTATTTAACTGCGTGGGTGTTTGATAAATGTTCCAGCCGCCTGTGGCTAATGTTGTAACGCCCGCCCTCCCTGCTAACCCTAAGGGACGGGGCTACGATACTCTACGTACATACTACAGCGGAAGACTTAAAAACATTTTCTTAGTTTAAATAAAACCGAACTACACTAATATGGTTTCCATAACATGATAACAAGATAAATAAAAACATAACATCAAGTCACCCATATAGTACTACAATTTACGAAACCAAAGCGTAATTCTTAAAAGGTTCTTTAAGCAGGTTCTTATTTGGTTGCCTAGCCACCACCACACACATCTCCTTGCCTCTCCTGCTGCTCCTTTAGCTCATCCATCTTTTTCCTTTATCTGTGGTACAAGGAAAGTAAGCTATGAGCACTCATGGCTCAGTAAGTTCCTTTCCTACTCACTAAAACCAAAAATCATCACATAATCAAAGAATGTCTCAACATAACATAATCTCAACTAGTCATGGCATAACATATCATACTCTTTAAGCATATCATGCAACATAGCAACATCATAACTAGTCATGTCATATTATCTCTTAAAGCATAGCATGAAACATAACATAATCATATCTAATCATGGCATATCATAGTATCATCTTAAGGTAGCGAAGCATATCAAGTTCTTAAAGCATAGCATGAAACATAACCTAAGCATATCTAATCATAGTATCATCATAAGGTGACATGGCATATCAAGCTCTTAAGGCATAGCATGAAACATAACATAATCATATCTAATCATGGCATATCATAAATCATAGCATCATCACAACATGATCATAAATTATATGCAATATGATTTTGAAAACATGTATCCGAAAAAACATGTGTATGTCTCATGATCTTTAAAACCATTTCTTCTTACATACATATACTTGAACATAATATCAATATATTTCAGGGCCCCGGCTTAGTACCACATACATACATAATGCGCGCATCCTAAGTAGATCCAAGGTAGCTAGTCTTGAACCTACTAGGAAACTAGGCCCGTAGCTCGACCTAGGGGCACGTATGGAGCCCACCCTTTACTAGGCCCGTAATTCGACCTAGGGGCGCATAAGGAGCCCACCCTTTTGGTACAAGCCATTCAAAGTAAAATACATGTCATACTTATACATATCATACATCATACAAGCATGCATCACTTAGGCATACATCATATAAAAGTATACATCACTTAGGCATACATCATGTCATAAAAGTATGCATCACTTAGGCATACATCATGTCATAAAAAGTATGCATCACTTAGGCATACATCATGTCATAAAAGCATGCATATTTTAGGCACATAGCATATCATCAAAGCATGCACATTTCTATCCACATAGCATATCATAAAAGCTTGCATATTCTAAGCATATAGTATATCATCAAGCATGCATATTCTAAGCACATAACATATCATCAAAGCATTCATATTTCTAAACACATATCATATCATAAAAACATGCATATTCTAAGCATATAGCATATCATCAAGCATGCATATTCTAAGCACATAACACATCATCAAAGCATGCATATTTCTAAACACATATCATATCATAAGAAAAATATAAATCACAAGCATACATATTTAAGCATAAGGGTGTATCATGTGATTATACTATCATAAGAAACATGGTAACATAGTTAACTTGAGTTCTAAGCTTCCTAAACCCTTGGGTTCCTATCATGGCCGAACCCCCTTAGGTCTCAATTTAGGTAAAAACAACCTCCAAGCATGTGAAACCTAAATTATCATTACATGAATTTCATAGGAAGCATTATAAGTATGATTTACTTGGTTTCTAAGTTCTCCAAGTCCTTAAACTCATGTGGCTAAACCCTATCAGTATATAAACAAGGTCCCAAATGTCATGAAAGCATGGAAACCTTAAATCATATTTATAGCATTTTTTTTCAAGTAACATAGTAAGCATATTGAGCTACTTCCTAAATCCTTCAAGCCCTTAACATATGTCATAGTCAAACTTTTAACAAGTGTCCATTAGGGCTAAAAACAAACATACAAGCATGTGAACTTGAACTAACATCATGTATAAATTCATAACAAAATATTATACAACATGTATGGCCGAAACTTACCCTAGCCTCAATTAGGTCATTAAACAACATATAGCATGGGAACTTTGTCTTTCTACTTATCATATTCCATGTAAAGTGACATAAGCATATTTAATTCTTGTTATAGGGTTTCTAGGGCATCTATTCCTTCATGGCCGAAACATACAATGGTCCATTTAGGTCATCGAAAAAATTATACAAGCATGTGACACAATCAACACATTATCCTATTTTCATAAGAAGCACTTTTAACACATTTGGTTTCATTTCTAAGGCCTCTAGGTCTTTTAAACCCTACTTGGCCGAAACTCAACAGTATATAAACTTGCTTCAAATAGCCTAAAAGCATAAGAAATCATACAAGTTTCATAGCATGTATAAAGACAAGCATAATAAACATACATGTGAATTGTGTCTTAGGCTTCCTAGGTTTCTTTCCCTTTTTCTTTTATTTTTCCTCATGGCCGAAACCTACCATTCTTTAAACTAGGTTTTAAGTGGCCTAAAGCATGAAAAACCTAAGTAAGTTTCATGGCAAAAATTACTAAGAACATCATATACAAAGTTGGTTCATAAACAAGCTAGGACCCTTGTGATCTTACATGTCATATATCATGTAACTAATTTTCCTATACTCAATTTAAACATAAGAACATTAAACAACTTTCATATCATAATATCACAGAGGTCTTGAGCATATTAGAATTTTGTTTAAGCTTTTCTAAACTATCCATCTTATCATGGCCGAAAATCTAAAATAAGAGTTCATGAATTTCTAGCAATGTTCAACATGCAATTCTTTAAGAAAACTCTATATTCTATCATACAAACATGGTTACTTAAATTTAAAGGTCTTCCTAACCCTAAGCCATTTTCTTGGCCGAAACATATAAATGGATTTCTTTTGGTTCCAAGTAACTTTTAAGCAAGAAAACCAATAAAAGATCCTTAATAGTTCATGGAGAGAATCTTGCATTAGTTTGGTTACACAATATTTTCCCTAACCTCTTTAAAATATTTTTGGCCGAAATTCTAGGGTTAGGTACTCCTCTGATCAAGCATCATTTAGGTATAAAAACATGAAGAAAATCCTTCCTACATAGCATAGAAAAATATCATGAAATAAAGACTTGTTTAAACCTTCCTAGATTTGAAAACCCTTTCTTTGGCCGAATTTTCCTTAAATTCTTTCCTAGGTTTTCTAATCCTTATAAAATCCGAAAATCACATAAAAAAGCCTTGTACCACAGGTGAGGGGAAGCTTACATCCTTTTCGCTTGTGGATCTAAGGTATGGTGATGGAAGAAGTAGCCTCTTCTTCTAATTCCTTTCCCTTGATTCCCTTGCTAAGTCCTCCTTGTATCTTAGGCTTTCTTAAGGGAAAAACCTTGGCTTTGGGGCCGAAGATGGAGGAGAGGGGACTGATGGTTTCGGTGAGGGAGAGGAAGAATGAGAGAAAATGAGAGAAAAATAAACTTCTCTTTTCTTGCTCCCTTTTATGTTAAGGGGGAAGAGGTAGCAAGATTGATTTTTGCTTTCCTTCTCCCTTAACCCATTTTCTATTTTTCTTGTATTTATTTTATTTTCTAATTTATTCTCACCATTCATGATGAAATAAGGGGGATTGAATCCTCTTAATTCCCTCTTTAAATTTTCGGGAAAAGTAAAGAGGAAGAGGGAGAGAAAGGGAGGAAGGCAAGTTGCCTTTCTCTTGCTCTTTTCTTGTCTTCTTTTGGCTAGCTTTTACTCTCACTCTTATCATGAATTTCCCTCCTTTGATATCAACATCTTCTCTCTATCCCAATTGGTTTCTACTAATTAATTCTATAAATAATATAAGAGGTCCAAGGTTCAATCCTTGACCTTCACTTCTTTTTATTTCATTTTATTTTCTTTTTGCTTCAACTCACTTCCTATTATTTTTCTAAGGCAAAATCCCACATTCATATATTTATCTTACAAGCTTAGTGGGTATTACAGTACCCCATACCTCATAAAAAGTTCATTCTCGATCTTTAAAATAGTTACATCAGGTGGCACTGAACTTTCGGCTGAGTGCATCTGCCACTTTGTTCACCTTCCCTGGGTGATAAAGAATCTCGCAGTCGTAATCTTTAACTAACTCGAGTCATCGACGTTGCCTCATATTTAGGTCTTTTTGCATGAAGAAATATTTCAGACTCTGATGGTCGGTATAAATCTTACACTGAGCTCCATATAAATAATGTCTCCATATTTTGAGAGCGAAGACCACGGCTGCTAGTTCTAAGTCGTGAATGGGATAATTCTTCTCATGTTCTTTAAGTTGTCTTGAAGCGTAGGCAATAACTTTGCCATCTTGCATGAGTACAGCTCCAAGTCCTGTGATGGAAGCATCGCTGTACATATCGAAGCCTTTGTTGGTTTCCGGAAGAGTAAGAATCGGAGCACTGGTCAGCCTTTTTAATTCCGCAAAACTCTCCTCGCAAGCTTCTGTCCATTCATACTTTGTATTTTTCTTGGTGAGGGCTGTCATAGGGGTTGCGATTTTGGAGAAATTCTCTACAAATTTCCTGTAATAACCTGCTAGTCCGAGAAAACTCCTGACTTCGCTGGCATTCTTTGGTCGATTCTAGCTATTCACAGCTTCGATTTTACTTGGATCCACCATAACTCCATCTTTGGAGATGACATGACCTAGAAATATTACCCGGTCAAGCCAAAACTCGCATTTGAAGAATTTTGCATATAGTTGTTTCTCTTGAAGGATCTGTAGTACAGTATTCAGGTGTTCGGCATGTTCTTCTGGAGTTCTCGAGTAGATAAGTATATCATCAATGAAGACGATTACAAATTTATCAAGATATGCTGTAAATACTCGATTCATTAGGTCCATAAATACTGCAGGAGCGTTGGTTACTCCGAAAGGCATAACTATGAACTCATAGTGTCCATATCGGGTTCGAAATGCCGTTTTTGGTATATCATCTGGTTTCACCTTCACTTGATGATAACCGGATCGTAGATCTATCTTTGAGAAAACAGTCGCACCCTTCAGTTGATCGAACAGGTCATCGATCCGCGGGAGTGGGTACCGATTCTTGATCGTCACATTATTCAGCGCTCGGTAGTCTATACACATTCGCATAGACCCATCCTTCTTCTTTACGAATAGTACTGGAGCTCCCCATGGAGAGTGACTAGGACGAATAAGTCCCTTGTCGAGTAATTCAGATAACTGTTCCTGAAGTTCCTTTAATTCAGCCGGAGCCATACGATAAGGTGCTTTTGAAATCGGCTGAGTAATCAATTCGATTCCGAATTCTATCTCTCTGTCAGGGGCCAACCCTGGTAGTTCATCAGGAAATACTTTTGGATAGTTGCATACTACTCTGACGTCTTCTAACTTCGGGTCTTTGACTTGATTGGTATCAACCACGTGTGCTAGAAATCCCATACATCCTTTATCTAACATCTTTTGTGCTTTAATAGATGACAATAACTTCTCCGTTCCTTTTGATTCCCCGTAAAATTCAAACTCTGGTTCATTTTCGGGTCGGAAAATCACTTTTCTTTTGCGGCACTCGATTGAAGCGCCGTACTTGCTAAGGAAATCCATGCCCAAAATTATGTCATAATCCTGCATATCAAGTACTATCAGATTGCAGTAGAGTTCTCTGTTTGCGATCCGAATGAGTACTGCTTGCAGCATGTGGTCCGATGGCATAATCTCCCCGGATGGTAAGGTTGTTAAGAATGTGTCCTCTAGAGTTCGGAGTGGTAAATCTAGCTTCTTCATAAAAGGTGTTGAGACGAACGAGTGTGTTGCCCCGGTATCAAATAATACTACAGCATACTGATTGTAAATAAGTAGCTGACCTGTGACAACAGTAGAGGCGTTCGCCACGTCTTCCTGGGTAAGTGAGTAGATTCTGGCATTGGTCATAGTGGGAGGGGCCTCCAATCTTCCTTGGCTGATTGAAGTCCCTTCTATGGCAGCTTGCATCTGGTGGAGCTGTGCGGGGGCACTCCTGTTCTGGAAGTTCTGCGAAGGTGGTGCCTGAGGCTGAGTAGGGAAATCTCTTATCAAATGACCTTCCTTTCCACAATTGTAGCACTTTCTGGTGCTCAGAAGACATACTCCAGAATGCATCTTCCCACATGTAGCACACTGAGGGTACTTGGTCTGCTTATTGGCCGGACCACCTTTTGGTTTATTCCACTGTTTCCTCTTTCCCCCTAAGTTTCCTTTCTAGTCGGTTCTGGTATTATGCGATTTTTGTCCTCCGGTCAGTGCTTGGTTGTTGCCCTTGTTCATTGCTTCCTGATAGTGCTCGGTAATCAGGGCACTGCTGACTAGCTCCTCTGCAGTCTGCGGTCTATTAACTCCGCCGGCTACGTTCAGAGCTATCTCGGGTCGGAGCATCTTTTTCAGTTTGGACCAGTTCTGGGCACAGTCGGGCTAGGCGGTTGAACCTCTTAATGGCTTCATTAACTGACAGATCACCTTGCCGGAACTCAGTAAACTCGTCATAGTGCTTGTTGGTCACTCGCATATGGAAGAATTCCTCTAAGAACTCTGTCTCAAAATCTGTCCACTGCATTTGGTTTATTTGTCTTTTCGCCTTTACTCTGTCCCACCACATCCGGGCATCTCCGGTAAGACAGAACGACGCGCATTTGACCTTCTCGTGTTCAGGCCAATCCAATAATTCCATTATGTTCTCCACGGTTTTGAGCCAGGCTTGCGCATCCCATGGTTCACAGTTTCCCGAGAATGCTTCCGGCTTAAGCCTTTGCCACTGAATCAGATAGGCCTCTTGCGGCTGTAGGCACAACAGGTAGTGGATTCACCGGTGGGGTGACTGGGTTGCCTTGCTGACCCATAAAGGTAGTGATCAGCTGCTGTTGCTCTGCGATCTGATGCTGGAGGTCTGCGACTACCTGTGTCAGATCTGGTGGAGTCACTGTTCCTCCGGTTCGGGCATTGCGTGTCCTAACCATGTTTATCTAAATAAGGACAAACAGACTAGTATAAGTGGTTATCATTTTTAGCCAATCTAACCTATTGTTTTGTTTCTATCTATTTGTTCTGGTATTATTCCTAACCTACCAATATGTAATCCTAATCTAATTTATAACTAAAAGTATAGGATAAAACATCAAACATAAGCAAGTAGAATATGAAACTAAAGCATAAACAACATAAGGAAAAATAAGGAATATAATGACAAACAATGTAACATAAGGAAATAAAGCATAAGCAATGTAGTAAAGAAAATGAAGCATAGGCAATATAACAAGAAAGAAAAAAAATAAAGCATAAGTCATATAATCATGAAAATTAAGCATAAACATGTAACAAGAAAATTAAACATAAGCATATAACAAGTAAATTTAGCAAAAACTTTCTTACTTGGAGCGGCAGGTAGGAGGCTTGATGTGTGTGTAGTGAGCTGGCAATAACTTGGCTCTGATACCAACCTGTAACGCCCGCCCTCCCTGCTAACCCTAAAGGACGGGGCTACGATACTCTACGTACATACTACAGTGGAAGACTTAAAAACATTTTCTTAGTTTAAATAAAACCGAACTACACTAATATGGTTTCCATAACATGATAACAAGATAAATAAAAACATAACATCAAGTCACCCATATAGTACTACAATTTACGAAACCAAAGCGTAATTCTTAAAAGGTTCTTTAAGCAAGTTCTTATTTGGTTGTCTAGCCACCGCCACACACATCTCCTTGCCTCTCCTGCTGCTCCTTTAGCTCATCCAGCTTTTTTCCTTTATCTGTGGTACAAGGAAAGTAAGCTATGAGCACTCATGGCTCAATAAGTTCCTTTCCTACTCACTAAAACCAAAAATCATCACATAATCAAAGAATGTCTCAACATAACATAATTTCAACTAGTCATGGCATAACATATCATACTCTTTAAGCATATCATGCAACATAACAACATCATAACTAGTCATGGCATATTATCTCTTAAAGCATAGCATGAAACATAACATAATCATATCTAATCATGGCATATCATAGTATCATCTTAAGGTAGCATAGCATATCAAGTTCTTAAAGCATAGCATGAAACATAACCTAAGCATATCTAATCATGGCATATCATAGTATCATCATAAGGTGACATGGCATATCAAGCTCTTAAGGCATAGCATGAAACATAACATAATCATATCTAATCATGGCATATCATAAATCATAGCATCATCACAACATGATCATAAATTATATGCAATATGATTTTGAAAACATGTATCCGAAAAAACATGTGTATGTCTCATGATCTTTAAAACCATTTCTTCTTACATACATATACTTGAACATAATATCAACATATTTCAGGGCCCCGGCTTAGTACCACATACATACATAATGCGCGCATCCTAAGTAGATCCAAGGTAGCTAGTCTTGAACCTACTAGGAAACTAGGCCCGTAGCTCGACCTAGGGGCACGTAAGGAGTAGACCTGACCACGGTTCGGAACCGACGGTTCGACGGTTCGGAACCGCCGGTTCGACGGTTCCAGGCAGGTCGACCCTTAACCTTAACCGCCCAAGACGGTTACGGTTCACGGTTCAGAACCGCCGGTTCACGGTTCGGTTCACGGTTCGTCACGGTTCGTCACGGTTCAAGATTAATATGTTAATAAAAATTAAAAATTAAAAATTAAACATTAAACATTAAAAATTAGAAATTAAAATTTATTAAAAAAAGGGCTTGCACTTATTTAAGTTGCCTACGTATCCCTTTAGGGGAATCAAAGCCCACGTAGTTCTTTTACATTTTTATCCTTTTACATTTTCATTCACTTCCATTTCCTGTTCCTGTCGTATTTGTTCCTTCAGTATCAAAATCTTCAACTTCGTCATCTGAAAGTTGCATTCCTTGGATTCTTTTCTCCGCTCTGTCCAATCGTCCAGTAATGCTTGGGCTTCCAATGAGTCGAGAGACAAAGATCGTCGTTCATCTAATATGTTGCCACAGGAACGTCTGCTCCACAACAACAATTGACACTCGACAAGCTAAAATTTCTTTGCGATCACGAGAGAACGGAAAGCTTTGAGCCTTCTGTGACCACCACTTTAAGATATCGAGTTTTCGCTATCCGCTTCATTAAAATCAAAAGAAGTCGTAAAATAATTCTCAAGTTCCTGTGTGGAACTTGAGGATCCCCGTGACGTTTTGTCCGTTCTTTTAATAAGAGTTGTGCTTTTGTAAGTTTTAAATTACTACTAGTAGTTTGTTGAATTTCGAAATATTAATTTGTGTTCCATATTTTGCATAATATTGATTATAAATATCATATAAATAAATTCTAACATTATATATAATATTAATTGGATCAGGGGAAGAAGAATCTTTAATTGGAATTAAAGCATCATAATATAAAGTTAACATTTCTTGTAAAACTTCTAATTTAAATCTAGGATCTAAAGCAAATGCAATTAAATAAATTTCAGGAATTAAATAAAAATATTTTTCCCATTTAGTTTTCATAGCTAAGATGCAAGGAGATAAAGATTCATTATTAATATGTTCATTTAAAACTAATACTATATTAGAAAAATTTTCTAAAACTAATTGAGCAGTGGGATAATAAACACCGGAAAGTTGTTCGGTTGCATCATTAAATACTTTTAAAATTTCACAAATACTACTACAAATATTCCATTGTTGTGAAAATAAATATATATTAGCATTAGTGTTTTGTGCAAAAAATGAACATAATAATTATTTATATTGAAATGAATCTTGTAATAATTGGTATGTTGAATTCCAACGTGTTGGTACATCACGTGGAAATTTTTAGGTCTCATTCCATTAATTTTACAAAACCTACCCCATTGTTTCATTATAGATGGATGAGACCATAAATAAGAAATTGCAATTCTAATTGGTTTAATATAACTTTCTAAAATTTTTAAACCATCTTGAACACATAAATTTAAAACATGGCATACACAACGAATATGAAAAATAAACCTCCAATAATAGGTTGACAAACAAATTTTAGATCATCTATACAAGCGGTATTAGAACTAGCATTATCTAATGATATTGAAAATATTTTATGAGTTAAACCATATTCTTCTAAAATTAAACATAATAATTGTGCGATATTATGAGCATTATGTGATTCATCAAAAACTCTATAAGCTAATAATCTTTTTTGGAGATTCCAAGAGTTATCGATCCAATGGCAAGTCACACCCATATACGAATGTGTTTGCCAATGATCACTCCAAATATCGGAACATAAAGAAACTTTATTATCTAATTTACTAAATTCATCAATTAAATTCTTTTTTCCTTGTTTTACTAATTTTTTAATTGTACGAGTAAGTGTAGTCCTAGGAACACGTTTAGCACATGGATTAAGAGATTCTTTACAAAAATCTTCAAATGTGCATTTAGATCCAAAACTAAAAGAAAGATGTTCTACGGAAATAAATTTAGCAAATGATTCTCTTAATTTATTATCCGAATATAAAAATAAACCGGAATCGGTACTACCGCTAGTTGAAGAAAATCTTGATAATTGTGTTTGAGAACGGTCGAGTCCATATTCCGTCGGGTGCTTCGTTTCTACATGTCGTTTCAACGACCCATAGCCGCCGCCGGCTTGGAATTTGTAGGAAGCATTGCAGTGCTTACATTTTGCACGCATTTCTCCCGACGGAAGAGTGACCTTCTCAAAATGTTTAGTAAAAATAGAAGATTTTAGAGGAGGAAGTTCCCGAACCTTAGAAGTAATTGCATCGGTACTTCCTTGTGTGTCGGGTGTCGGATTCGGAAGATGCTCGATCTCATCATCGGTGGATTGAATGTTGGGTCCCTCCTCCCGCGGATTCATTATTTGCTTTCCCTTCCGAGCTCGAGATGATGCACCTCCGCGGCCTCCTTCCATTGTAATTGAAAACGAAAGCGTGTAGAGATTAGAGAATACGAAAATGAGATTAAGAGTAGAGAAGATGTGTGAAAAATGATGAAATAAGCTCTCTATTTATAGAGTTTTGATAGTAACAGACACTAAATCATAGTCATTGATCAAAAAACGGTCAAATGATCCTAACCGTTGAAAAAAAATACTTAAAAAACCCTCCCAACGGCTACGAACCGCCGGTTAACCGGCGGTTCCAACGGCTATGAACCGCCGGTTAACCGGCGGTTCAAGCCGTTTAAAAAAAAATATTTGCGGTTGAACCGCCGGTTCAACCCGCCGGTTAACCGGCGGTTCGCCGGTTTTACATCCAATGAACCGGAACTTGCTGGGCCGGTTCCGGTTCGACCCGGCGAACCGGGTCAACGGGCAACCGGCCCGTTGACCCGGTTACGGGCCCGGGCCGGGTCCGGGCCAGACCCGGCCCGGGCCGGGTCCGGGCCAGACCCGGCCCGGGGTCGGGTCTAGTAAGGAGCCCACCCTTTACTAGGCCCGTAATTCGACCTAGGGGCGCATAAGGAGCCCACCCTTTTGGTACAAGCCATTCAAAGTAAAATACATGTCATACTTATACATATCATACATCATACAAGCATGCATCACTTAGGCATACATCATATAAAAGTATGCATCACTTAGGCATACATCATGTCATAAAAGTATGCATCACTTAGGCATACATCATATAAAAGTATGCATCACTTAGACATACATCATGTCATAAAAGTATGCATCACTTAGGCATACATCATGTCATAAAAAGTATGCATCACTTAGGCATACATCATGTCATAAAAGCATGCATATTTTAGGCACATAGCATATCATCAAAGCATGCACATTTCTATCCACATAGCATATCATAAAAGCATGCATATTCTAAGCATATAGTATATCGTCAAGCATGCATATTCTAAGCACATAACATATCATCAAAGCATGCATATTTCTAAACACATATCATATCATAAAAACATGCATATTCTAAGCATATAGCATATCATCAAGCATGCATATTCTAAGCACATAACACATCATCAAAGCATGCATATTTCTAAACACATATCATATCATAAGAAAAATATAAATCACAAGCATACATATTTAAGCATAAGGGTGTATCATGTGATTATACTATCATAAGAAACATGGTAACATAGTTAACTTGAGTTCTAAGCTTCCTAAACCCTTGGGTTCCTATCATGGCCGAACCCCCTTAGATCTCAATTTAGGTAAAAACAACCTCCAAGCATGTGAAACCTAAATTATCATTACATGAATTTCATAGGAAGCATTATAAGTATGATTTACTTGGTTTCTAAGTTCTCCAAGTCCTTAAACTCATGTGGCCGAACCCTATCAGTATATAAACAAGGTCCCAAATGTCATGAAAGCATGGAAACCTTAAATCATATTTATAGCATTTTTTTTCAAGTAACATAGTTAGTATATTGAGCTAGTTCCTAAATCCTTCAAGCCCTTAACATATGTCATAGTCAAACTTTTAACAAGTGTTCATTAGGGCTAAAAACAAACATACAAGCATGTGAACTTGAACTAACATCATGTATAAATTCATAACAAAATATTATACAACATGTATGGCCGAAACTTACCCTAGCCTCAATTAGGTCATTAAACAACATATAGCATGGGAACTTTGTCTTTTTACTTATCATATTCCATGTAAAGTGACATAAGCATATTTAATTCTTGTTCTAGGGTTTCTAGGGCATCTATTCCTTCATGGCCAAAACATACAATGGTCCATTTAGGTCATGGAAAAAATTATACAAGCATGTGACACAATCAACACATTATCCTATTTTCATAAGAAGCACTTTTAACACATTTGGTTTCATTTCTAAGGCCTCTAGGTCTTTTAAACCCTACTTGGCCGAAATTCAACAGTATATAAACTTGCTTCAAATAGCCTAAAAGCATAAGAAATCATACAAGTTTCATAGCATGTATAAAGACAAGCATAATAAACATACATGTGAATTGTGTCTTAAGCTTCCTAGGTTTCTTTCCCTTTTTCTTTTATTTTTCCTCATGGCCGAAACCTACCATTCTTTAAACTAGGTTTTAAGTGGCCTAAAGCATGGAAAACCTAAGTAAGTTTCATGGCAAAAATTACTAAGAACATCATATACAAAGTTGGTTCATAAACAAGCTAGGACCCTTGTGATCTTACATGTCATATATCATGTAACTAATTTTCCTATACTCAATTTAAACATAAGAACATTAAACAACTTTCATATCATAATATCACAGAGGTCTTGAGCATATTAGAATTTTGTTTAAGCTTTTCTAAACTATCCATCTTATCATGGCCGAAAATCTAAAATAAGAGTTCATGAATTTCTAGCAATGTTCAACATGCAATTCTTTAAGAAAACTCTATATTCTATCATACAAACATGGTTACTTAAATTTAAAGGTCTTCCTAACCCTAAGCCATTTTCTTGGCCGAAACATATAAATGGATTTCTTTTGGTTCCAAGTAACTTTTAAGCAAGAAAACCAATAAAAGATCCTTAATAGTTCATGGAGAGAATCTTGCATTAGTTTGGTTACACAATATTTTCCCTAACCTCTTTAAAATATTTTTGACCGAAATTCTAGGGTTAGGTACTCCTCTGATCAAGCATTATTTAGGTATAAAAATATGAAGAAAATCCTTCCTACATAGCATAGAAAAAATATCATGAAATAAGGACTTGTTTAAACCTTCCTAGATTTGAAAACCCTTTCTTTGGCCGAATTTTCCTTAAATTCTTTCCTAGGTTTTCTAATCCTTATAAAATCCGAAAATCACATAAAAAAGCCTTGTACCACAGGTGAGGGGAAGCTTACATCCTTTTCGCTTGTGGATCTAAGGTATGGTGATGGAAGAAGTAGCCTCTTCTTCTAATTCCTTTCCCTTGATTCCCTTGCTAAGTCCTCCTTGTATCTTAGGCTTTCTTAAGGGAAAAACCTTGGCTTTGGGGCCGAAGATGGAGGAGAGGGGACTGATGGTTTCGGTGAGGGAGAGGAAGAATGAGAGAAAATGAGAGAAAAATAAACTTCTCTTTTCTTGCTCCCTTTTATGTTAAGGGGGAAGAGGTAGCAAGATTGATTTTTGCTTTCCTTCTCCCTTAACCCATTTTCTATTTTTATTTTATGTATTTTATTTTCTAATTTATTCTCACCATTCATGATGAAATAAGGGGGATTGAATCCTCTTAATTCCCTCTTTAAATTTTTGGCAAAAGTAAAGAGGAAGAGGGAGAGAAAGGGAGGAAGGCAAGTTGTCTTTCTCTTGCTCTTTTCTTGTCTTCTTTTGGCTAGCTTTTACTCTCACCCTTATCATGAATTTCCCTCCTTTGCTATCAACATCTTATCTCTATCCCAATTGGTTTCTACTAATTAATTCTATGAATAATATAAGAGGTCCAAGGTTCAATCCTTGACCTTCACTTCTTTTTATTTCATTTTATTTTCTTTTTTGCTTCAACTCACTTCCTATTATTTTTCTAAGGCAAAATCCCACATTCATATATTTATCTTACAAGCTTAGTGGGTATTACAGATGTATACTATGCTTGTATCTTGGTTTATGGTCACCGGTACAAGGGAGATTCTGCCGAAATTTTTCGGTAGGATTTCCATGTGATTTTTAATCATACTAGTTAAGTAGAGTTAGTAGTTAAGTAACGGTCATTCTTAGAGTGTAGTAGTAGTCAGAAGGGTGGTCGTTACAAAGAGACTTCCTACAATGATTGACTTTAGGTCACTCTCTCTTAGGGTCCGGGACTATATTCTATATCGAGTTCTAACTACCTGTATTCTATCAATCACATCTCGCGATGTTGCGATGATGCGGCCTTATAATTCATTTTTCCTATATGCATTATGCCAGTGCCTTGACATCGACATTGCATTACACATATTCCACAATGTCATTCATGTATCCGGTCTTATCATTAGGTTGTAGGTTCACATGTCATACTATCATATTTTGACATATATATTCTCAACCATAAGGGTAGATATGACGCAGGGTACGACCACTTCCCTTAGCACATATGACAAGATTGGCCAGCGTCAATTTGCATTAGTGCATATAGACATCACTACTTAGGGGGACTAGCCTGGAAAGAAGGACCACAACTAGATATACCAGGCGAGGCCAAGGATAATTTTCCACCCATCATTCCCGACGAGGGAGAGGAGATGCCAGTATTCATGGCCGAGGAGCTCTTCGGATATCACCTAACTCTGACCCAACCCTAGACCTCGACACAATCCTCCACCTAACTATCCATCGAGGAGTGATTAGTACGACTTGAGGAGTCCTCCGCACAGCTCCGGAAGTCAATCTCGGACAGATTTAGCACTCTTCGGGGAGAGATGACCACTGGTTTCTCCTTGCTCCAGGAGGAGATGACCATCGAACTACAGCAGATCATTTGAGCCTTGTGAGTATCTGAGCGGTCTCCACCCCCTCTAGCTGATGATAACCATACTTGATCATATTAGGACACTAATATTAAGAAAAATTTCTTTACTTTTATTTTTCTAAAAATTTCCAATTTCTTATATTTTTAAAAATTAATTTTAGCCATAGACTAGATCAAAACCATAGAAATCATGTTCCTATAGAACTAGGATTGAGAATCTCACAAACACATTAGGACTCTGTTGATTGTGTATTCAAAAACCTAGAATGACCTGAGATTAATAAGCAAATTGTCTGGGCTTATGATGCTTATATCAGTGCATCGACACAAATCTGAGTGAGAAATATCAAATTATAGTGATCAAGTTAAGTAATACATCTTAGTCATAACTAGATATATATACTTAACTTGACTAATCAAATGAACACTGGTATCTTTTGATAGTTAGTTAGTAACTAGCGGTTAGATATTTAAGGATAATTTCTAGAAAAATATTTTCCTTAAATAATATCAGGTTCAGGGGGAGAATATTGTGAAAAATACTTTCAAATTTTTTCCTCTTCTTGATATTTTTAAAAAAATATATTCTATTTTCAAAATGAATTTACTTAAATGGTTTGAAGTTTTTTTTCTTTCATAAGTTGTTTTGAAAAATTCACTTTCAAAGGTTGCACTAAAAATGAAGCTTTGAAAAAAATTTTACCTTTGAAAAGTAAGTTCAAAATTTTCCTTGAAAAATGGATTTCAAAATCTTCTACAAGTTTATCTTTGCTAAATGTTTTTGAACAATTTAATCTTCAAATATTTTGAAAAATACTTTGGAAATTATTTTATCATTTTGAAAATTAGTTTGGGAATTCTCTTCTTATCCTTTGAAATTTTTACTTAGTAATCTATTTAAAGACTTATTTTGGAATGTTTACCTAAAATCTTGTTTGAAAGCATTTGTCTTAGAAACTTCATTTCCTCTTTAACACTACTTCAAAAATACTTGTTAAATTGTTTTATTTTAAAGTACTTTGAAAATTCTTGTCTTAGAAAATTTTTCTTTCAAATTACTTTGAAAATTTCAGAAAAAATTTCTTTAAAATTACTTTGTAAATATTTACTTTTCTCAAAATATTTAATCCTTCCTCAAATAAACCTGAATTTTTACCTTTGTAAAGTTTTATTTTAAAACATTACATGCAAAAACTTCTTACAGAAGATAAGTACTTTCTATTTGAAATAGTTGGTTTTTAAACACCTATTTTCAAAATTAAGTTTGCAAAGCCCCTTTTTTATACTAAACCCTTAATTATTTATGTTGCATGCATTTATTTTTTTGATGTATGCTAAAAAGGGAGGATAGTAGGTTAGGTTAGAAAAGCTAACTCATCACTATTAAACATTTCATGCTTAATGCTTATTTGCATTTATTTTTCTAACTTTAACCCAGGTTATCATTACATCAAAAAGGGGGAGATTGTTAGTGCAAGTTTCACTAATAATCTGGTTTTGATGTATGACAAATAGGTTAAAGTTAAATGTGTTATTTGTCTAACTACTTTGTCAAGTGTGCAGGAATTGATAAGTCTGGGGACCAGATACCATACTAAAATCCAGCTAGATCTGCGGGACTGGATAGCTATTGTGAAGTCCAGATAGGTCAACAGGCCGACCTGATATCTGACAGGAAGTCTAGTGGACAACCAGCAGAAATCTAGTTGGGTTTGCAGACCTGACAACTGGCATGAAGACTTAGTAGGTCAAGAGGCTAGTTGTAACGACCACCCTTCTTACTATACTATACTACTCTCTAAGGATGACTGTTACTTAACTACTAACTCTACTCAACCGGTATGAACGAAACCACGAGGAGTCCTTACCGAAAAATTTCGACAAAATCACCCCTGTACCGGTGACCATAAACTGAGATAAATAAAATATATACTTCAGCCACAGGCGGCTGGAGCATGTATCAACACCCATGCAGTTTAATAAGAGTCAAAAACTATAATATCTACTTATTACATAGAACCTCATCACAACATGCAATCTAAAACATGAATAAACTCAATAAAACATGGAATATAAAATACAATCTCAAATGACATCAACCATAAAGTACAACTCAATTACTTCATATCCACTAGACACGAAAACTCAAAACTTCCCAATTCTCTCCCACAATCCTGGCATCACACACCATCCGCACCACCTTGTCGCCTTCCTTACTAAATCTTTTCCTTTCCTTTATCTACAGTAAGAGGAAATGCAATCTATAAGTAAAATTTGCTTAGTAAGCGCTATCTAACTCACAAAAACACGAATATGCATGTATACAAGAAGAACTAGAAACTGTATGCTCTAAAAGAAAATAAAGCATAAACATAGCTGCTCATGTTAATCTAATAGCAAAGAAAAGCTAAGAAATCTACTCATGTAATTCTAATAGCTAATCATGCTATACAAGGATAAAACTGCATGCTGGAAGATAAAGCTAATCATGCTAAATAACTAATCAGGAAACAAACAAAACTAATACTGCATGCTTCGAATTAAAAGAAGCTAAACTTGCTGACTCTAAGCATAAATGGAGCTTGTTCCATTTGTTTCAAAACTTATACTTTATTACTTTAAAATAATAATCAACTTCTCTTGGGGCCCAGGCTTAGTACCAATGCGCGCTCCCTAATAGGGACTGTGGTAGCTAGTCATCAGTCCTATGAGGGCAAAGACCTTGGTCTTACCAGGGCCAAGACCTTGGAATTGGTCACCTGGATTTGTTTAACGACAACCTTGGAAGTCGGATACTAGCCTTGCTTTAAAATAAAATACATGTTATCTTTTTATGTTCTTATAATAAAATGCCTTGGCATTTCTTTGAGCACTTGGCGTGCTACTGATCCCAATACTTAAAATTTAGGGATCCTATCAAGACCTTGGTCTTTTCTTACTTATAACTTCTCATAAATCCCTAAAAGGATTTAATAGAACACTATATGTACATATAAATTCTAGAGTTACATAGAACGAGTTCAATTAGTTAAGACTTGCTGTGAAAATAAGGAATTGCATCTAACTGTACATGATGTCCAATAACAAAGAAATCTAAGATTTGCATACTTTAAAATAGACCATTCAAGCTCACTGATTTGCAAGGGAAATAAAATTACAAAGCTAAAAGAGAAGGCCGATTGTCCATGCTTAATAATCTTTGCAAAAGAACTAAACTGAAATGCTAACCTAAAGCTATTCATACTCATTAATTCCAAACCATCCTAATGCTGTACAGGAAGAAAATCCGAAAGCAAGGAAACAAAGCACACTAGCTGTTCAAACTAAAAACCTACTGAAACTAAAATCCTTGCAAACATGTTCACAACATAAAGCAACAGAATTTTTCAAGCATGCTTCAAAACTCGAACAGAAACTCAAAATCGAAACTAAACAGCATGTTCAAGAAGTGCCTACATAACTCAGAATAAGGGAACTAAATCTGTAGGCTCAAATTCAAGGTTGTGCAAGCTTATTATAAAGGGTTGTTCTTGCCTATTAAGGAAGCAAAACTCCTCTGCACACTCAAGGAAAATAGGGCTGTTCATTTTCATTAACGCTAGAAAGTCTAAAGTCTCAATGCACAACATATGGGCTGGACAATCTAGACCACATGCCTAGTTTATACAATTTATTTCATTCCTTTGAGGTCCTTGGCAGTGAGCTTCATACAACATTCTTTACAGCATACTAGATAAGGAAAAAAAACCTAGATATGAAACCATAACTCACGACAGCCAACCCTAAGCAATAATCTGATTCTATACAGCCTTCCAAAAACAAAGGAAGGATTCAAAAACTCTTAGTAAACTCAAATTTCTGTACAGCATTCATGCAAGGAAGAAAACCAAACCCGAAACCTCAATTCACGGCAGCAACCCCATCACCATATCTTTCATAGAATAATTCGAAAACAAGAATAAGCAAAGTCCAAAATCTAATCCAATCAAAAACCCCTCCCATCTTCCTTAACAACTCACGGCAACAACTCAAGGACACCCTCCTAGCGGCATATATCAAAGAAAACAACAAGAAGAAGCAAGAATTTGAGAGCTACCCTTACCGCAGGTGAGTAAGTGACTTACCCTTCGTGTTCTTGGACTCACAGCCGAAGAGGGAGATCTAGGGTTTCGGAGAGATGAAGATCTCGGCGGCTTCTTTGCGTTTCCGAGCTCCTCTCGTCGAGGTGGTCACGCACGGGAGAAGACCGGCTGGAAAACAGTGCTCGTCAACCGCCGGAGACGTGCCCTAGGTCATCTTCGTTTCCGCCCGAGAGAGAGCCACGTCGCGCGTGCGTGAGAGGAGAAGAGGGTTTCGGGCAAGGAGAGGAAAAGAAATAACTTAACCCTCTTAAACCTAGGTATTTCAGTTTTAATTATAACTTAAATACTTTTTGGTTCGAGTTTCACTAAGAAACCCGCAGCTGGTCTGTTGGTTAAATGAACCTCTACTTAACTCGAGGTCCATGGTTCGAATCTCGGCTTGGGCGTTTTTTGTCAAAACTTCTTTCGTTTAGTAAAAATACCAAACGACCTCCAAAAATTGCATAAAAATACTCTAAAAATTCCTAAAAATCTCTAGAATATTTTAAAAGCATTTCCAAATATTTTTAAGGACATTTAGAACTTGAAATAGGGAAAGTTAGGTTGTTACAGTCCCCCATACCTTATAAAAAGTTCGTCCTCGAACTTAGAATAACTCTGGATATTTCTGTCTCATACTGTCCTCACGCTTCCAAGTGACCTCCTCGTGTTTCTGGTTCTGCCAGATGACCTTCACTACTGGCACTTCTTTGTTTCTTAGTCTCTTGACTGCTCTGTCCACTATCTGTGTAGGTCTGCTCTCGTAGCTAAGATCCTCTTGGATTTGCACTGACTGAGGCTGAATCACTTGGCTAGGGTCGTAAATACACTTCTTTAGCATAGAGATATGAAATACATTATGTATTGCTGACATGTCCTATGGTAAGTCTAGCTTGTAAGCTACTTTCCCAATCCTTTCTGTGATCAGGTAAGGTCCTACATAACGAGACTTGCCAAATCTCATCACTCCCTTCATCGGAGCAACCTTGAAAAAGACTGAATCCCCTACTTGGAATTCAAGTGGCCTACGGCGTGTGTCAGCATAACTCTTCTGTCTACTCTGGGCAGTCTCAATTCTTTGTCTGATCTTCTGAATAGCCTGAGTAGTCTCATCTATCAGCTCTGTCTGAATGCCCAGTTCCAGTTCCATTTCTTTTCTTTCACCTGCTTCTTGCCAGCAAATGGGTGATCTGCACTTCCTGCCATACAACGCCTCATAAGGTGTCATCTTGATGGTGGCCTGATAGCTATTGCTGTAGGCAAACTCAGCTAAGCATAGATACTTGCACCAACTTCCCTTAAAATCTAGTGCACAAGCTCTAAGCAAATCTTCAAGAATCTGATTTACTCGCTCTGTCTGTCCATCAGTCTGAGGATGGAATGTTGTGCTGAACTTGAGTTTGGTGCCTAGTGCATTCTGAACACACTCCCAAAAGTGTGAGGTGAAGCATCCATCTCTATCAGAAACAATAGATTTAGGAACTCCGTGAAGTCTGATCACCTCCTTAACATATAACTGTGCCAACTGCTCTATAGAGTGGGATACCTTGATGGCTAGGAAATGGGCAGATTTGGTCAATTTGTCCACTATCACCCATATCGTATCATATCCATTTGTGGTTCTTGGGAGACCTGTTATGAAGTCCATGGATATGTCTTCCCACTTCCACTCTGGGATTGGGAGAGGCTGTAGAACTCCCCCTGGTCTCTGGTGTTCTGCTTTGACCCTTTGACATGTCAGGCAAGTACTGACATATTTAGCTACATCTCTTTTGAGTCCAGACCACCAGAACCTCTGTTTCACGTCTTGGTACATCTTGGTAGAACCAGGATACATGGAGTAAGGTGCACTATGAGTTTCCTCGAAAATTTTCTTTCTCAGCTCTTCATCATTGGTGACACAAAGGCGGCTCCCCTGATAAAGAATCTCACTGTCTGATACTCGAAACTCTAAATTTTCTTCTTTCTGTATCCCTTGCTAGATCTTCTGGATATCTGGATCTTCACTTTGCTTTCTCTATATATCCTCAAGGAAGGTAGACTCTAAGGTCAATGCAGAGAGTTGCCTATAAATAACTTCAAGTCTGAAATATGACAACTCCTTCTGTAGTGGTAGGGCTAATGATGACAAAGACATCAGGGATGCACTGGATTTTCTGCTTAGTGCATCTGCCACTTTATTATATTTGCCTGGGTGGTAGAGGATTTCACAGTCATAGTCTTTGACCAACTCTAGCCACCTGCGCTGTCTCATGTTTAAGTTTTTCTGAGTAAAGAAATACTTCAAACTCTGATGGTCTGTGAAGATTCTGCACTGAACTCCATACAAGTGGTGTCGCTAGAGTTTCAGTGCAAAGACCACAGCTACCAGCTCAAGATCCTGAGTGGGGTAGTTCTTTTTGTAGTCTTTGAGTTGCCTGGAAGCATAAGCTATAACTTTTCCTTCTTACATGAGAACAACTCCTAGGCCCATCTTAGAAGCATCACTGTAGATGTCAAAACTCTTGTCACTTTCTGGGACTGTCAGAATAGGAGCACTGGTCAGTCTCTTCTTTAGCTCTTGGAAACTCTGCTCACATTTGTCTGACCATTCAAACTTCCTATTCTTCCTGGTGAGGGCTGTTAGTGGAGAGGTTATCCTGGAAAAGTCCTCCACAAATTTTCTGTAGTATCCGGCTAAACCAAGGAAGCTTCTGATCTCCCTGGCATTGTTGGGTCTACTCCAGTTGTTGACCGCTTCTATTTTGGCTGAATCCACTTGGATACCTTCTTTAGAAATTATGTGACCTAGAAACGCCACCTGATCTAACTAGAACTCACACTTTGAGAACTTAGCATATAGCTGCTTTTGCTGAAGGGTCTGCAATACTATCCTCAAGTGTGTGTCATGCTCCTCTGAGGTTCTGGAATAGACTAGAATGTCGTCGATGAACACAATGACAAACTTGTCAAGGTATTCTCTGAACACTCTGTTCATCAGGTCCATGAAGACTGCAGGTGCATTAGTCACACCAAAAGGCATGACTACAAACTCATAGTGTCCGTATCTGGTCTTGAAAGCTGTTCTGGGTATATCACTTTCCTTCACTTTCAACTGATGGTACCCAGAGCGCGGGTCTATTTTTGAGAATACTGTTGCCCCTCTCAACTGATCAAATAAGTCATCGATCCTGGGAAGGGGGTACTTGTTCTTGATTGTCACTTGATTCAGAGCTCTATAATCTATGCACATCCGCATAGATCCGTCTTTCTTCTTGACAAATAACACAGGAGCTCCCCATGGTGAATGACTAGGACGGATGAAGCCTTTGTCAAGCAGCTCCTGAAGTTGTTCTTGTAACTCTTTCGGCTCTGCTGGAGACATGCAGTATGGAGCTTTTAAAATTGGACCGGTACCAGGAACCAGTTCAATCTCAAACTCCACTTCTCTGTTGGGAGGTAGTCCAAGTAGCTCTTCTGGGAATACCTCTGGATACTCACAAACTACCCGAACTTCCTCCTGCTTGGGTCCTTCTTGTTCTTCTGTACTCACAATATGCGCAAGAAAACCAGCACACCCTTTAGCTAACATCTAGTGAGCTGTGAGAGAAGAGAGGAATTTCTGGGTCTTCCTCTTTGGTACTCCCGTGAACTCATAGGATGGTTCACCTTCTGGACTAAAGATCACTTTCCTTCTGCGGCAGTCCACTGAAGCACTGTACTTGCTGAGGAAATCCATACCCAAAATGATATTGAAATCCTGCATGGCGAGGACTACCAGATCTACACATAGCTCACGGTCTGAAATTCTGACTGGTACAACCCGAAGCCACTGGTTAGATTCCATGACTTCCCCAGAAGGTAGGGTCGTCAGGAACTTGGAGTTCATACTTTCTGTAGGTACCTATAATTCTTTGGCAAAGGGTACTGATACAAAAGAATGGGTCACCCCAGTGTCAAATAGTGCAGTAGTTATATGCTGAAAAATAACTACTTGACCTGTTATGACCGTGGAGGCACTAGCAGCTTCCTCTTTAGTGAGGGAGAATACTCTGGCACTGGCTGGAACTGGTGGGGCTTCCAACCTTCCTTGACTGAGCTGAGGTCCTTCCAGAGTTGCAGGCATATAATGTAGCTGAGGTTTGCCTCCATATTGTATTGGCTGTGGCTGAGGTGCTTTGAACTTGTTAGGACATTCTTTCGCCATGTGTCCTTCCTGACCACAGGAATAACATCCAGTCTTACCCAAAAGATAGGCTCCTGGATGTGTTCTCCCACATTTAGGACAGGGAGGGAACTTGGTCTGCTTATTTGCTGGTCCTCCTTTCTAGTTACCTCCTGAGTTCCACTGCTTTCTTTTACTACCCTTGCCTTTCCAGTTCTGCTTATTTGCCTGAGGTTTCTGACTCCCAACTGTTTTTTCTTCAATCTTGACTGGCTTTAGCGACTAATGCTCTGCTAACCAGCTCTTCGCCAGTCTGGGGCTGGTGAGTTCCACTACTCACATTAAGTGCTATCACTGGCCTCAGCATCCTGTGCATCAGTCTGACTCGTTCCTTCTCCATGCTTACTAGCTCTGGGCAGAGACGAGCTAGCTTATTGAATTTCTTTACTGCTTCTTCCACTGACAGGTCACCTTGTCTGAATTCTATGAACTCCTCATAGTGATTATTGGTGATCCGCTGGCGGAAGAATTCTTCATAAAATTATGCTTCAAAGTCAACCCAGCTCATCTGATTGACTGCTCTCTTGCTTTTAACTCTCTCTCACCACATATGAGCATCTCCAGATAGGCAGAATGAGGCACACTTGACCTTCTCGACTTCTGGCCAGTCAAGAAGCTCCATGGTGCTCTCCAATGTCTTGAACCAAGCCTGAGCATCCCAGGGCTCAGTCGTGCCTGAGAAACTCTTTGGCTTCAGTTTCAGCCACTGTATCAGGTATGTTTCTTGTCTTCTAGGTGCTATGGGGACTTCCAGGGCGGCTGGTGGAACCTTAGTCACCCCTGGAGTCTCCACATTGATAGTTGGAGGAGTGGGAGGGATTGGCTGCTGATTCGCCATCAGATTGACGATCACTTGTTGTTGCTCTGCTACTTGTCTCTGGAGTTGCGCAACGACTTCAGAGAGATTTGGTTCAGCTGTTCTGGGCTCTTCATTCTCTTGAGCTCTATCTTCAGTACGAGCGGTACGAGGACGTCCTCTTCTTGACATCTAATTATGTAACAAGAGAAAAATTAAAATCGTCTCTATTCTTCCAGACATATATATATATATAAAAGAGAACAAAAACTTCTATCTTACTTAAGCACCTATGAGCAAATACTCTATACTGCAAATGATAAGGAAAAACATAAAAGGAAAACTTAAATACTTTCTTACTTGAAGACGGCAAGGTTGGTGCTGATGTGTGATGCTGGAGAATGGGGACTGCTCTGATACCAACTGTAATGACCACCCTTCTAACTATACTATACTACTCTCTAAGGATGACCGTTACTTAACTACTAACTCTACTCAACCGGTATGAACGAAACCATGAGGAGTCCTTACCAAAAAATTTCGGCAAAGTCTACCCTGTACCGGTGACCATAAACTGAGATACATAAAATATATACTTCAGCCACAGGCGGCTGGAACATGTATCAACACCCATGCAGTTTAATAAGAGTCAAAAACTATAATATCTACTTATTACATAGAACCTCATCACAGCATGCAATCTAAAACGTGAATAAACTCAATAAAACATGGAATATAAAATATAATCTCAAATGACATCAACCATAAAGTACAACTGAATTACTTCATATCCACTAGACACGAAAACTCAAACTTCCCAATTCTCTCCCACAGTCCTGGCATCACACACCATCCGCACCACCTTGTCGCCTTCCTTACTAAATCTTTTCCTTTCCTTTATCTGCAGTAAGAGGAAATGTAATCTATAAGCAAAATTTGCTTAGTAAGTGTTATCTAACTCACAAAAACATGAATATGCATGTATACAAGAAGAACTAGAAACTGTATGCTCTAAAAGAAAATAAAGCATAAACATATCTGCTCATGTTAATCTAATAGCAAAGAAAAGCTAAGAAATCTACTCATGTAATTCTAATAGCTAATCATGCTATACAAGGATAAAACTGCATGCTGGAAGATAAAGCTAATCATGCTAAATAACTAATCAGGAAACAAACAAAACTAATACTACATGCTTCGAATTAAAAGAAGATAAACTTACTGACTCTAAGCATAAATGGAGCTTATTTCATTTGTTTAAAAACTTATACTTTATTACTTTAAAATAATAATCAACTTCTCTTGGGGCCCAGGCTTAGTACCAATGCGCGCTCCCTAATAGGGACTGTGGTAGCTAGTCATCAGTCCTACGAGGGCAAAGACCTTAGTCTTACCAGGGCCAAGACCTTGGAATTGGTCATCTGAATTTGTTTAACGACAACCTTGGAAGTCGGGTACTAGCCTTGCTTTAAAATAAAATACTTGTTATCTTTTTATATTCTTATAATAAAATTCCATGGCATTTCTTTGAGCACTTGGCGTGCTACTGATCCCAATACTTAAAATTTAGGGATCCTATCAAGACCTTGGTCTTTTCTTACTTATAACTTCTCATAAATCCCTAAAAGGATTTAATAGAATACTATATGTACATATAAATTCTAGAGTTACATAGAACGAGTTCAATTCGTTAAGACTTGCTGTGAAAATAAGGAATTGCATCTAATTGTACATGTTGTCCAATAACAAAGAAATCTAAGATTTGCATACTTTAAAATAGACCATTCAAGCTCAGTGATTTGCAAGGGAAATAAAACTACAAAGCTAAAAGAGAAGGTCGGTTGTCCATGCTTAATAATCATTGCAAAAGAACTAAACTGAAATGCTGACCTAAAGCCATTCATACTCATTAATTCCAAACCATCCTAATGTTGTACAGGAAGAAAATACGAAAGCAAGGAAACAAAGCACACTAGTTGTTCAAACTAAAAACCTGCTAAAACTAAAATCCTTGCAAACATGTTCACAACATAAAGCAACATAATTTTTCAAGCATGCTTCAAAACTCGAACAGAAACTCAAAACCGAAACTAAACATCATGTTCAAGGTTGTGCAAGCTTATTATAAAGGGAAGTTCTTGCCTATTAAGGAAGCAAAACTCCTCTGCACACTCAAGGAAAACAGGGCTATTTATTTCATTAACGCTAGAAAGTCTAGAGTCTCAATGCACAACATATGGGCTGGACAATCTAGACCACATGCCTAGTTTATACAATTTATTTCATTCCTTTGAGGTCCTTGGCAGTGAGCTTCATACAACATTCTTTACAGCATACTAGATAAGGAAAAAAAACCCAAATATGAAACCTTAACTCACGGCAGCCAACCCTAAGCAATAATCTGATTCTATACAGCCTTCCAAAAACAAAGGAAGGATTCAAAAACTCTTAGTAAACTCAAATTTCTGTACAACCTTCATGCAAGGAAGAAAACCAAGCCCAAAACCTCAATTCACGGCAGCAAACCCATCACCATATCTTTCACAGAATAATTCAAAAACAAGAATAAGCAAAGTCTAAAATCTAATCCAATCAAATACTCCTCCCATCTTCCTTAACAACTCACAGCAGCAACTCAAGGACACCCTCCTAGCGGCATATATCAAAGAAAACAACAAGAAGAAGCAAGAATTCGAGAGCTACCCTTACCGCAGGTGAGTAAGCGACTTACCCTTCGTGTTCTTGGACTCACAGCCGAAGAGGGAGATCTAGGGTTTCGGAGAGATGAAGTCTCGGTAGCTTCTTTGCGTTTCTGAGCTCCTCTCATCGAGGTGTTCATGCACGGGTGAAGACCGGCCGGAAAACGGTGCTTGTCGACCGCCGGAGACGTGCCCTAGGTCGTCTTCGTTTCCGCCCGAGAGAGAGCCGCGCCGCGCTTGCGTGAGAGGAAAAGAGGGTTTCGGGCAAGGAAAGGAAAAGAAATAACTTAACCCTCTTAAACCTAGGTATTTCGGTTTTAATTATAACTTAAATACTATTTGGTTCGAGTTTCACTAAGAAACCCGCGGCTGGTCTATTGGTTAAATGAACCTCTACTTAACTCGAGGTCCACGGTTTGAATCTCGATTTGGAAGTTTTTTTTCAAAACTTTTTTCGTTTAGTAAAAATACCAAACGATCTCAAAAAATTGCATAAAAATATTCTAAAAATTCCTAAAAATCTCTAGAATATTTTAAAAGCATTTCCAAATATTTTTAAGGACATTTAGAACTCAAAATAGGGAATGTTGGGTCGTTACACTAGTCACACATACTGTAAGTTGGTAAGTTAAGGTAAATTACTAGAGAAGAGTGACTCGGTGAGGATGCGTCCCAGTTAAGAGATAATAGGCGTCGGTCTCGTTTATGATCATTTTGGATCCCTAAAGTGAGACTTTGACTAGATCCTGGTCTTGGAGGGACACAGTCTAATTACTACTCAGTATTATTATGCTAACACTTGTCTTGCAGGTTATTATTTGGTTTATTGGACTAACACGCTTTCCAGGGCAATAAGAACACAAAAAGCCTAGGTGAACAGTACCTGAGGCACCTTCCAAGGGATGGAAGAGCCTTTAATCACTGAAGGCGTCTTAGCACTGTTCATAGAAGGCACCTTCAGTTCATTGAAGGCGCCTTCCACGACATAAATTTTGGACCTCATCATAGATAAGGCACAGTGAAGTCGGGATAGAGTTTGTCACATTGAAGGTACCTTCAATGGTTATGGAAGGCGCCTTTCACATCCTTTATAAGGGGGACTCGACCAAGCATCAATATACAACACTCATATGATCATCTATGCTTCCGATTGGACTTCCAAATACTTTGGCTTCCTGCTATAACTCCACTGCGACGCTCTAAGCTCAATCCAACCAACTTCAGAAAAAGTGTGGTAACTTTAAATTCTGTAGTTAATTTTTGCAAAATGACAAGTGTATTGTGTTACACTTGTTCTAACTTTCTCTGTACTCGATTCCCTCTTCCAGCGGTTCCGAAAGAGGTATTTTAGTGAATTATCCATGGATAGGTCTACGGGACCTAGGTCTTGGAATAGGAGTCGTTGAAGACTCCGAATCAAATAAATCAACCGTGTCTGATTTTGAATTCTTACTTGTCTTTTTTTTTATTTCTGTGTCTTCCGCTGCGTATACTATACTTTTCAAAATTGAAAAAAAAAATGAATTTTTTAAAACCATGTGGTTCACCTCCTTTCTCACGTGTGACTTGATCCAACACATGCTTCATCCTTAGAGACAATATTGAGTATCGGTTATCCACCATGGGATTTTTCGGATAGGAAGTTTCTTGCAAAGGTATTTTCATGGATCCTCAAAAAAGAGAAGCTATTACAAGTTAGGAAGTTAGAGCACTCACGTGTGTCTAGGGTTGCTTAGCTATCTTTTTGGTCTCACGCATCAAGGAAGCACTAGTGGTGATCAACACCTCAAATTCTAAAATAGTGAATGAGATTCAGGACTAAAAGATCAATTTTCAAAGACATAAATAAGACTCCCTGATTTTGAGGAAGATTGTTTGTTCTCAAGACACACTCAATGAAGATGACCTACAAAGAGAAACACATTGATCATGATTCATGGGTCATTTGGGAGATACTGGTATGTATCAAGACCTAAACTGATCCTACTAGTAGAATAGTAGGAAGAAGGATATTGCGGACTTTGTAGTTAGAACTTGGTGTGTCAACAAGTGAAGGCAGAATATCAAAGTGATGCAGTGGAAGTGTAGTGGGCCCATAACCCAAAAAAAAGTGTTAGAGACTAGCAAACTTACTTCGGAAGATTTTGTACCTAAATGGAAAAAAGGGAACGTAGTATAGTAGACTTCGGAAGGTGCATAATTTGATTTGCGTGATCGTTGAGAGATTAACCAAATTCATCCATTTCCTACTGACCTGCTAGACTAACTCCTTAGATCACTTGGTGGAGTTTCCAATAGTCATGTGCACAGAAATTTATTTTTGGTGCAGTATTTCAGACAGACGGATAAAGAGCACCATTCACTAACTAGAGGACTTACTTCGAGCATGCAAGATGAACATCAAAGGCTGCTAGAAGATCATTTACACCTAGTGGATTTTACCCACAACGATTAGCTAGATAGTAATGTGGGAGTAGCAGAAGCATGGTAAGGTCATAACCCACAAAACGACGATTATCTACTTTAGCAGTAGATCAGGTAGTGTATAAGAGATCCTAAACCATTATAGACAATTTTGAAATACTAGAATGGACTAGTATAGGGATGTACTACTTAGTTGTTACCTTAGATGAGGATACCTTAGTATTACAATTGGGTTGTAAAGTTAGGGACCAAATTTTTATTAATATGAGAGAATATAATATACCAAAAATATATATAATGATTAAAATTTGACATAAATAAATTTATTCAGGAAAGATATAAGAATATAATTAATAATTAATAAGAAAATAAATTTATAGAATTTATTAGAATTTTATGGATTTTTTTAGAATTTATTATGAATTTTTGGATATTTTATGAGGATAAATAGATAGGGCTTAGAAAAATCTATTTAGAATATCCATTTAAGCGAGGACTTGATTAAATATAAAAGCTAGATTATCCAATCAAAATAGTTTGATTTCTCCTCCTTCGTTTCTCGCTTGCGCACCCCGCTATTCACCGTGTAACCGCCACAGCGCCACTCCCTCTTTCCCCGTCAACCGTGAGAAGTGTTAGTTGCTAACCTTCTTTGTTCTCCTCACTATCACCGCCGACTTCTACCACAGAGAAGCCTCTCAAGTAATTCCAACGCTAGCGATTGTTGCCATTGGCCACTATCCGCAACTCGCGAGCTTCCATCCGCACGAGCAACAGATGCCAACACCGCCTTCTACCCCTTCTTGCTCTTCTCTTCATTCTTCACGATGTGAGATAACCTTCTCTCTTGTCATTGCATATGTGTCCGCGCCATCTCGTGCAAACAACAACCAACGGCCCACTAGACCCTGCTGTCGCTACCTCCTCCTATCCACCAGTGCCGCCTCGATGTGACTGAACCATGACCACCGTCGCCAGACTCTACCACCATCTGATGCCCATCTGAGAGGAAGAGTGATGCCAACCGTGAAGGTAAAAGGAAATTATGATTATTAGTTCATTTAATAGTGTTTAGTTTAATTAAATAGTTACGTTAATTAATCAATTAATAATTGGATGAAGTTATTAGTTGATTAGTAGTTTGATTAATAAATAATTATTTAAGGTTAATCGGTTAATTGATTTTAAACATTTAATCAATTAATTAAAATGATAATTGGTTAATTGAATAACTAATTAAGATGATTAATTAAGTAATTAATCAGTTTAAGAATTAATAGATTAATTGATTTCTTAGTCAGTTATATAATTGATTAGATATCGAGTTGACCAACTTATTAATGGAAAGTTAATGAAATTACTAATCAGATAGATTGATAAACTAAATTGACTTTATTATTATTAGGATTACACTAGTTCTTAGTTTTATTTCCTATCCTGTACGTGTAGATTCAAGCTCGAGGCAAACATTAGATTGAAGGCAGTTAGAATGATCTACAATGAGGTGGATAGTTCCTCCTTTGACCTCTTTAGATCTTGAACTCAGTGCATAATTTTATTATTTTCATTGATTGTGTAGTTATTTTTACCTTGATATCTACTCTATATTACTTCTTGAGCTTGACCTTTTATTGCTTGATCTTATATTTTGATATATATGCAGTCTCCTTTGTTTTTGTACATGTATTATTTGAGTATGTATGATATTACTAGACCATAATATAATTATAGATTGATACTCGTGCGTTTACAGCATATCTAGTTATATACTTAGGCTTGTGTATACTTACGCGAGTATATATATGTCAACAAGATTATACCTATCTATACATGATATATATCATATCTAGCAGAGTGGTAGAGTATTCCAAGAATTATCTTCTTTGGACTGGCATTCATAACTACTTGATTCTGAACTCGTAGGTTAAGGGTATTCATGATAATACCAAGAAGTTAGATAAGATATTATAACTAGATGACTAAGATTCCCTTGATTGTGATTATTACTATTGTACTTGTTATTGTTGTACTTAGATACATGTTGTTAGACTTGTTACATATTGCATTCCTATGCATTTGAACTGCCCATTAGACTGGATAGTAGTATTAAGCTATCGCACATAGTCCGTAGCTAGATAGCTGAATACCCTACTAAAACCCTTGTTGGTTGTTTGGGCTTTTGACTATATGCTGGTGAGACCATACCATAGTGTAACTAGCAGAGTTTACTCTGGGATATGATTGTTACTACTTACCTATTATTATTGGTTTGTTAACTTATATGTCTTGACTATCTACATAATCATCTATGGTAACATGTTTACCCATAGTCCATAGTTAGATAGCTACATATATAACCTGTATACCCACAAGACCATCCGTGGTAAAGCGTTCTCCCGTAAATAGTGACTGTTTACATACCCTAACTGTCCACGGGACCATCCTTGTTAAAGATTCTCATGTGGTCAATGGGTGAGGAGCTAGATAGCTACCTCATCTTGTCCGCCCACGAGACCATCTGTGGTAGAACGTTCTCTCGTGGATAGTGATTATTTATATACCCTGACTGTCCATGAGATACATTCGTGGTAGTATGCTGTTGGACGTAGCTAGGACTTGTTAGATGATTGATATATGCTAGTTGTATATTTGTTTGTGAAGGATTTGGATGTACTTTACTCTCGTTTTACTGGCTATACCTGATTGAGCAGGTTAGCAGATGGTTGTGTAGTTGTGTATGCTTGTGTTAGTAGTTGATTATATTGACACTCTTACTTTTGTAGTAAGTATTTTATCTGAAATTATATTTCTTTTGATCTCCTTATAGTAGTTTCATGCACTGTCTGTCTTATACTCATTGAGTATTTTGTACTCACTAGCCCTCATGTTTGTTTGACTTCCAGGTTAGCAGGTAGAAGATGTGTTGTGTAACGTAGAGGTTATGGCTGCTAGTCTCACTCGAATTTAAATTTCTATTCAAGTTATTTGGGTTATTTTTCGCTGCTTGTTTTTACAATTTTCTTTCTGTATCAATTTTGAGTTTTGTTAAAATAATATGACTTTTAGCTTGTTTAGTTAGTATGTTCACATGTTCATAGATGCATATACGCATCAGCTTTTATATGTTCAGTGATTTTATATCGCTTTGGTGTTTGAATTGATTTTAATTTATTTGGTATCAATTATTTCTTATATTGTCATTAAGGGATATCATCCGATTTGACGGACAAGTATACCCTCAGAATATGACAAGATCTATTGGATTACTGCAGGATTCAGCTTGACCTTTGCTCCATTAAATTTTGTTTTCTGAATGACAATTGCAATTCCACCTTAGGAGACCTATGGCTGATGTTGATGGCATGGTCAAAATCTTAAAATTGATATCAAGGTGCTCCAGTATCAGGAGAAAAAAAAAACATGACACACCAATTCAATGGAATCAATTGCAACATGCTTGTGCCAACCTTTCTTGGGCAGTGATAAGTAAATACTGAGCTAGGTATTGTGATGTCATTTGGAGTTCACTTCTCCATGAGTTCATGTTTCATGAATAGAAAATCTGTTCTGTGAAATATGTCAAGGCAGCAAACTGTTGAAAGATTGATTATAGGGCTGCTGTTGATATTTGTGCCAATGCTTTTGTTAAACCTGATCTCTGTGGCTGCTGAGAAACAAGGGAGAAGTTGACCATCTTCCCCATTAGTTTGAATGTTGAACAAGGGAGAAGTTGATCATGCGTCTAACGCCTGTGTACCTGCATGTACCTCCCTCCATATCCGTGGGATCGGCACTAGGAGGACCGTTAATGTAGCGGATCTACATTTGAATGTTGAATAAGAGGATTTTTTGAATGAAATGTCAGAATTTAATCAATGATATATGCAACTTTCAGAATTTGACAGGATCTCAAAGTTCTGAAATTTTGGTCAAATGCTCAGTTGGTCTTTGAATTCCTGATACAAGAAGTGGAATGAATTCTCTGATTCTAAAATGGGATGAAATACTAACTTGACACTTATTGCATAAGGCTCAGAATTCTGAAATTCTTCCTTTGCAAACCTGTTCCTGTCCCTGTCCAATTCAGTGTTGATCAGTACTCTCTCCTTTGCAAAACTCTTCACGCAACGAACTTTTAGTTTCCTAGATGATGAACCTTCTAAATTCCTTGAATCTGGTATGAAGGCAGAAGTTAGGAACCTGATTCTGGAAGGAAAAAAACCAACTGTGAATTCAGGATAGCAGAACCTGTGGAGCATGTTGTTCCTTACCAGTAAACAACTTGAGTGGAGCCCCTGCATTTGATCTGGTTCTCTACTGATGTATTGTGAGTGCAATTCAAGTTGGCAAAAGGGAAGTGTTACCAGAAAGAAAATGAATGGAAAAAAAAAAAAAAGAGAACGGGAATCTGCACTTAATGTATTAGCTCTCTTAGGTTGCGTGCCCAAGTGATTGTTACAAGATATTGATCATTGAGAATCTGAATGAAAACATTTGCTGGCTCATTGATGTATGTTGAAAACTTTCCTCAACCCCTTTGAAGGTTCAATTCTTGAAAACCCCAGGAAATAGGGCTGTGATCAGTTTGGAAATCAGGAGGCTGAAATCTGAATCAGTGAGTTAGGTTGAGTTGTAAATCTGGAAGTTAAGTGTTAGAATTTGTTAGTTAAGTGCCTAACATTGGAGAAGATTCAAAACCTTCTTACCAATGAAGTGAACTTGATTAACAAGGGAGACAATGTGATACCTGGACGTGGAAAAGCAGGGTAATGCATTACAGATTACAGAAAAAAAAAACTGCAATTCTGATTAGTGACAACCTCAAAATAAAGTTCTATTCTTCAAATGTCATTTGGTGTTATCCTCTCAATTTTCCCTGTGATTCAAAACCTATCAAACTCAAGAATCTGAATTCTGAAACTTTCAGAATTCTGGAATTAGGCTCTGAAACGATTCAATGCAGGAATTCAATTTTTCTGAATATGGTATGAAGTTGATGTAAGATTTGAATTTGGACTTCTGAAATCAGAATTGGAATGCCTGAGGATTAGTTACCAACAGAAACACATTCAGAAATCAAATTCATGCAGAATTCGATAGCACCAAATCAATCATCATGTGGCCCTCAAATTCAGCAAGATCAGAATGGTATGGCTGCATGCATTAACACTCTTAATTGAAGTTACTTGATGAAATTTGTATCTCTAATTTGAATCCGGAAGATGGCTAAATTCAGAAAGGAGAGAAAAAGGAAGTTTCCTGAATTCTTAAAGATGAATTCAGAATTCAGCCCCAATTCTGAAATTCTTTGGAGTTATTTTCTAAGTTTCAGAAATGACTGATCTTGTTTCAAATGTATGCCAATTTGGAAGGATGTGTGCAAAGCTATACGAGGGGAATGTTTTCAGATTGGAACAAAAACATTGGATTCAGTTTATAACAAAAATAAGGAAGTGGAGCTGAGAAGAGATGAGCTTTGTATAGAATTGGAGAAGAATGCTGCTAACAGCACAACAGGAGCTATGTCAGGGATCAATTCAGTTATCTTTTGCCATCAAGTTTTTGAAACCTTGTTAACCTTGAATCCTAATTTGAATTCCTGAACAGCACTCTTGAAGCTCTAAACCTGATTTCTGAAATGCTAGAACTTGTGGCATCTTCAATGCTTTAAGCTCCTACCAGATCTGAATCTCTGATTTCAAAAATTGTCAAGAAGAGAAGGGCATTATTTCACAGTAAGGTAGTTGTCCATGTTGGTTCAAAGGCAAGAGTGTACAAGGTTGATGATGAAGTATATTAGAAGACATTCTTGGGTGTGCAACACTGAGTTAATTCATCAGGTTTACAAAAGGCTCGCATAAGGCATATATTACAAAAGGCTCAATTTGGGTTTAAATATTTTCCCTCGCAACAATACCATATGAATGAGACCCTTTTATGAAGCTATTCTAGTTGGGCAGGCCATGGAATCACACCAAACAACCTGACTGACTTACATCTTAGCTCAACCAAACTCCAAAATAGAACTCTTCCAATTCAAGCAGCCTGATGAGTTGCAAAAGTTATGATGCCTCTGACGAGTTGCAAAACTCCCACCAAACTTTCTATGTTGCTCTGATACATAAACCACAAGCAAAATTTCGTGAAATTAATCAGTCATCTGTAAGAACTTTAGTACTCTTTTGGTTATAACTACAGATTTCCATCTCACAGTGAAGAAGGTTTAGCATGGCATAAATGTTATCAAATTGAGGGTGGCTTTTATCTCCAGCTACAAACTCATGGATTTCACAATCTATCTCAATGTTGCTGAAACCAGGTGTCTTCTTCACTCCGATAGCCTTCATCATGTTCCGGATTTCACTGGCTCCATCCCACCACCCAAATGCAGCATAAGTATTTGAGAGAAGAATGTAATTCGAATCACATTCTGGATCCAACTGCAGCATGTATTTTGTTACCCTCTCCGCCAATTCGATGTGACCGTACACCCTGCAAGCACCAAGAAGCGAGCAGAAGATCACTTCATTTGGCTGGAATGGCATGCTCTCAACAACACTCATCGCTTCCTCAAGCCTCCCTGCTCGACTGAGCAAATCTACCAAACAACCATAATGCTCAACTGTCGGTTGTAAACTGTAACTCTTCTTCAACGTCTCATAAAACATGAGGCCTTCATCCACCAAACCAGCATGGCTACAAGCAGTAAGCAGCCCTGTAAAACTGACTCCATCAGGCTCGAATCCTTTCCTCTGCATCAATTCAAAATGCTCAATAGCCTCACGGCTACGACCATTCACCGCAAAACAGACAATCATTGAATTCCATGAGACAAGGGTTCTATCCAATATTCTTTCAAACACTTGGTGTGCAAAATCTACGCAGCCGCACTTGGAGTACATGTCAATGAGGGAATTGGCCAGCCTAATATTACCTGACAAACCATGGTTCTTGATGTAGCGATGAATCCAGAGGGCGTGATTCAGAGCTCCCAAACCAGTGCAAGCTGCAATGACCGCAAGGATTGTCACATAATCTGCGTCAATCTGGTGGAGCTGCATTGCTCGGAAGTAATCCAATGCCTCCTCGAGCAGATCATTTTTGACGCATCCATTGATAACCACGGTCCAAGAAACCTTATCTTTCTCTGGCATTCTGTCAAACAACGACAACGCACTGCCAACCTTGTTGTTGCGCATATACCCTGCGATCATGGTGTTGAACGAAACTGAGTTCCGCACAGGCATTCGGTCGAACACCTCACGCGCGATGTGTGGGTTACCGCACTTGGCGTACATATTCGTGAGGGCAGTGCCGAAGAAAGCTCCTCGGAGGAGGCCACGGCGGCGCTTTAGGGCCTGAGCATGTATGGCGAGACCGAGAGAGAGGGCAAAGGGTGAAGAGGGGAAGTCGGCGCAGGCGGAGACGAGGGCGACAAGTGTGACGTAATTAGGCTCGACGCCGGCGGAAAGCATGGCGCCGAAGGTGTGGGAAGCGTCGAGGAGGCATCCGCGGCGGGCATGGCGAGCCATGGCTGAGGTCCATGAGACCAGATCCCGAGGGGAAGAGTTATGGATAGGAGGGAGGGAGGAGGAGGCGGTGGGAGAGAGAGGGAGGCGGAGGTGAGTAGGAGAGGGAGGCAGCGGAAGCGGAGTCACAAAATGAGCAGCCATCGAGGAAGAGTTCCTCGGTAGTGGTGGCTGAGCGAGTGGAGATCTCCAATCGGCTGAGAACTCCGGTGGATAGAAATGCCGGCGGCAACCCGTCTCCCAATCGGGAGAGGGCTGTGGAGCGGAGAAGATGGCTCCCGAATCCGGGAGGGAACTCTGGTGGTGGCTGCCCGAAGAAGACTCGGATCCGAGTCTCTAAACGGAAACGAACCGGCGACAATGGTGAGGATGAGATGAGATCCGGCGGCGGCAGTGAAAAGGGATATGAGATGGGATCCGGCGGCGGCAGTGAAAAGGGAGATGAGATGAGATCCGGCAGGGGCGGCGACAGTGGTGAGGAATCCCGTGCGGAAATAGTGGCCGGGCGGCGGTGATGAGGAGAAGAAACCGCCTGCCAGTGAATGGATGAGAAAGGAGAAGGGCGGCGCCGTATTCCTTAAAATTTAAATTTGATAAATAATCATTCTTTAAATTTTTTTAAACATGAAATATTTATCCTAAAAATAAAATAATATTTTTTTTCAATTTCTCTTTTTTCATTTATTTTTTTCATCTTTCTTCTTCTATTCATTTCATAAATATAATAATAAAAAAATAAAAAATAAATAAAATAATAAAAAATTAAAGATAATAAAAATTTTAGAATAATTGATATAGTATGTAGTAAAAAATGATTATCTAAATTTAAATAAAATGAGTTATTTATCCTAAATTTTAGATATAAAGATAGGGAATTTGATGTGGTTGCTCTTACTATGAATTTCTTATTGATTTCGGGTTGATAGGTTTAAGATCCGAATCCATTAGGGATTCAAGTGGATCCGGATTTGAGTTGCATCATGGAGTTGGATTTGGTAGAAAGTGGGCTTTTGGATTAGGCCATTAGGAGGTGAAGAGCAAGAGGGCTTTTGAGATATGATCCATTATGAGGTGAATTAACAAGTGAAACCTTGATTGGGTTAGAGGAACCCTACTCTTTATTGAACCAAGCTTTATTTAATTTTAATCTCATCCAATTGAACCGAACTAAGATGAACTAGATCTCCCAATCTTGAACATGTAGGATCAAGGCACATGAGGAGAAAGAGGTGTGAATTACATGTATTTTAAAAATAGGGTCTTTGTAGAAATTTAAAATAAAGTGTAGTGGAAAATAGAGATTGAACAAGTAATAAAAGAAACAAACAAAGAGATAAAATACAAGCAGTTTACTTGATTCGTAGCCTTCGACAAATCATACTCTAAGACCTTTAATCCCTTAGACCGTGTCGACAGGCAATCCACTATAAACCTCTTTCGGAACCTCCGTAAGAGAAAATCAAATACAAGTACGAAAAATGGAAAAGTATAGCAGTCTATAGTTTCCTTTTGCAAGTATGAAAGATATACAAGAATATTAAATCATTACCGACACTGTAGAAATGTAGAATCTGAATGGGCTCGTGTATTAGTGTCGATCTGCAGACAGCGTTCGGATGTCTCGAAGTAGTAGCGCAGCAGCAGAGCGTAGTCGAAGCAACAGAAGAGTCATTGAAGCTCGTAATTAAGTTGTATAGCTTCTACTGGCCGAACAACTCTTTTATTGAGCATTGAGGGTGCCTCCAACTTCATCCAAGGCACCTCCTGTTGGTCCCTTTGGAGGTCGGCAAGAGGGGAGGGGTGAATTGTCCTGAAAAAATAAATCTAATCTTTTTCGGATTTTCAACTAAATAACAAACACTTGTAATAAAAAAAATAGAGACTAATTTAAAAAAACAGACACAGGGGATTTATTGTTGGGGCAATTTTCCTAGGTCAAGTTTGACCAGTTTGACTAAGCTTGAGTTGAGTCAAGCTTGAGTCGGGATTTGAGTTTTGATGTTTGACAATATAAGAAGATTGCTGGAGCAATTGTCCGGTTATGGAGATGGTCAAAGAGTTGACCAAGTTGATGAGAATACAAGTCAAGTAGGTCAAGGTTAACAGAAGACTTGACTGGGAAAGCCCTAACTCGATGTTAGGCATTAGGAAAGTCCTAGTGAGGAGCTAGGCAGGAGAAAGTCCTGGTGAGGAGCCAGGCAACGGGAAGTCCTAGTGAGGAGCTAGGCAAGAGAAAGTCCTGGTGAGGAACTAGGCAAGTGGAAAGTCCTGGTGAGGAGCCAGGCAATTGGGAAGTCTTGGTGAGGAGCGAGACAACGGAAAGTCAAAGTGTGATCTTGGCAAAGGTTGTAAGTTCAAGCATGTGGTCTTGGCAAGGTAAGTCCTAGTGTGACTTGGCAAGGAGAACGCGATAACTAGGATGAGGCCGAAAGAAGCTCTTGAAGGCAAGGCGTGACGGATGGGGAGATATCCGAGGGACGCAAGGCTGATGGAGGAGGCTAGAAGGCTAGTTTGAGGTTGGTCGAGTGTGGTGGTATAATCCGACAACTAGGATGAGGCCGAAGGAAGCTCCTGAAGGCAAGGCGTGAAAGATGGAAGATATCTGAGGGACGCAAGGCTGATGGAGGAGGCTAGAAGGCTACTTCGAGGTTGGTCGGGTATGGTCGGATGCTAGGCATAATGTACCAACAGGTCATGGATTGGCCGGATGTTGGTTTTTGGGGGCTTTGGACTTGATTGGGCAAGTCCACAGGAGCTAGATCGATCAACTGATCGATTGACTCATTCCCAACCGATCGGTTGATCGATTGGGAGAGCACCCACGACAAACGGTTCTCCCAATCAATCCATGGATCGATTAGGAGCTTTTGCCGATCACACAGAAAGCCTCCCAATTGATCGGTCGATCGATTGGGAGCCTCCAATCGATCGACTGATCGATTAGGAGGTTGGATTTTCTTGCAATATCTCTGGAAATCGCACGAAACACAGTGAATCGATTGGGCAATCGATTCAGGGGATTTCCAGAGAGCACAGAGGCGCTCTGGATCGATCGGTCGATCGATCCAAAGCCTCCCCAATCGATTGGGAGTAATCCAATCGATTGGGATTCGACCGTTGGCGCAGATAAAGGCATTAGCGTGCGATTTCTTCGGTAGAACTTCATTCCTTTCTACACGAGCTTGCAAGGGTGATTTCCACAGCTCTCCCCGCCAGTCTTGAAGATTCTTGGAGGCACGCCCAAGTCAAGAGGCGAGTTAGACAAGAAGAAGAAGCTAGGGTTTTATTGTATAAAATCTTGTAAGAGTTATTTGTATTTGGCTTCCTTCTTGTTTATTGTTGTATTGTGAGCTTGTAATGTTTCTCTGCCTTCAGTAGTTACCGTAAAGGAGGGTTTTCATAGTGGAGGGTGTGTGAATGTGTGGATCCTTGGACTAGTCACCTCTTCTTGAGGTGGATATCAAGTAAATCTACGTGTTACCGTTGTAGTGTGTTGTTTCTTGTATTTTCCGCAGCACATCATCACAAGAAGCAAACCGAGGCAAGCGCGACAAAATACTATTCACCCCCTTCTAGCGAGCACATCGGTCCCAACATTTACTTGGTTTGCAATCAGAAGATTGCTAATCCAAGACGAATACGGCACACTATCTGATGATCTCCTTCGGGCGGAGTAGCCTCTTTACAACGTTAACAGCACAGACAGAAAAGTAAAGTGCAGAGAAACTGATTACAAGTGAAGTAAATAAACTATGCAAATCAGTACTATATTTATAGCACTGTTCGGGGCGCCCCGAAGGGTTCCGGGCGCCCTAGGGGGATAAAACTTTATCTCCCAACGTTCAGATTGAGTCAAACCTCGATCTGGTCAAAATCCACTTCCGGGCGCCCGGAATGGTTCCGGGCGCCCGGACCACTTAAGTCAATCCAGTTGACTTTTTGTGGTACAGTTCCACTGCTCCGGTTCAGCTCATCTCGGTCCGGGTCTTCTGTTCCTGTAACGACCCGCCTTCTACTAACTAGGTTGTAAGGCCGATCGTCACATTATGTGTGCTAACTATTCCTTGACCATCATTAAATCTAAATGTGGAAGCTGTACTAATTAAAATTTTGCTAAACTATTGTCATTTCCTTATTCTACATGTGTTAAGGGGTGTAATCTAAGCTATTCATGTCGTTACTAACTCCCCTTATGGTCAAGGAACTTAACTAAGGGTTTCTAGCTACTATCAGGCCTCCCAATCGATCCACAGATCGATTGGAATGGTCAAGTCGATCCGGAGATCGATTTAGCAGGCTATTGTATCTGGGATGTGGGTTGGATCGATCCAGTGATCGATCCATCACGCTATTGTGCTTGGGACGATATTCTGGGTCGATCGGCTGATCGATCCAGACTGTCCAATCGATCCAGTGATCGATCCCAGAGCCTTCTGTCACGAGAGAATTCGCTGGATCGATCGGCTGATCGATCCAGAGGCCTACTGTTCGCGAGACAAGTTGGCCAATCGATCCTTCGATCGATTGGAAACTCCCGAATCGATCAGCTGATCGATTCGGGTTTCTGATTTCGTGCCAAAGGTCTGATTTCAGCACTTGTTCGTGCCAAAATTTCTTATAATCATTCTAAACTCAATCAAAACATTATGATATCACACAAATACTATTCTAAGCATGATAGGGTGCATGATCAACCAATTCATAGCAATTAACAAACTAAGGTGCAGAATAATAAAATGCAAAAAGGTTCTAATGTTTAAAACAAGTTTGCTGAAATTCCCTAAGATTTCTATTCCAAGTTCCATCCACACACATCCTCATCGCATTGCCCTCCAGCCTCCGCTAGTCCATCTTTCCTTTACCTTTATCTGCAGTATAAGGAAAAATGTATCTGTAAGCTTTCGCTTAGTAAGAAACCATCTACCTCACAAAACATGCATTCGATGCAATATGCTTTTAAAACATGCTATTTGAAAAATGTACTGATTAGACTGAAATATGGCATGCTATCATACATAGAAATCAAAGCTAGTCATGGCATACTATCATCTAACATGTGTAACAAAAGCTGAACGTGAACACCAAAGCATGGCATACAAAGCTAACCATAAACTATCATGTGTATCAATAAAGAAGAACTGAACTGAACATAAACTGAGCTAGACTGGAGCTGAATTCAAACTTAACTAACATAACTAATCTTTGTGAGTTTTGAAAAGCTAATAATGTAATAGATTAAAGTACATAATCATACTGCTAGTGGGCCCGGCAACTGTACATGCTATGCGCGCATCCTTAACTAGACCCGGGGTTGCAAATCCCGAATTTAGTAAGGTTTACTAGGTTATCTAAACCTAGGGACCGATTATGGGAGCCTAGCCCAATGGATATCTAATCCTGTACAGTGCCCCTACTGGAAGTAAAATACTGGATCATAGCTAATTAATTTACCTTACTTTTACTAGGTTATCTGAACCTAGAGGCGACTGTGGGTGCCCACCCATTGGACCGTAGTCCCATATATGCTGTGGCAAGGCTAACTAAACTATTTAAATGCTTCTATTACATTTACTGAGCCATTAAAATGCCTAAGTTGCATTTTTCTGTGCTAAATAATTTAATCGAACACTTAGTATGCACTAATTCGCATCCTTGTGCCGAAATTCTACATACTACTAAACTAAAACATGGAATTCACACGGAAGCTACTTATACTGCAGGTGAGGGGTTTCTTACCTCGTGCGCTAGTTTTCTTACGAATCTAGTCGCTAGTTTTCCGGTGGGAACGATCTTCTCGACGATCCTCTCACGTCTACGTGTTCTTCTCGCGGAGGGGAACGTCCTCGTGTCGGAGTCATCGCCGGAAGGTGCTCCTAGAGCCCTTAGGCTTGGTGCGCCGAGAGAGGAAGAGGAGGGAGAGGAGTCGGCGGAAACTAGGGTGAGGAAAGAAAAGTCACGTTCCAAAAGAAAAATAACTCTTCACTTAATTCCTCCCTATTTATATTAAGTGGGTAATTTCAGCCCAACTCTAATATAAATTTAATTGCCTCCCTTTCCTTTCAGCACAGCCCTGCTGGGTTCAACTGGTTACTAAAATTATCCATAAACCATAGGTCTCGGGTTCAATTCCCGCTTAGGTCGTTTTCGTTTCTATTTGTTTTTGCTACATCCGCTACTCTAAAAATTCTGTAAAAATATCCTAAAATTCCAGAAAAATCATAGAATATTTCTAAAATAGTTTTGAGAATTTTCGGGCGTTACAGTTCCGGCTCCGCTAGCTTGGGTGATCTCGGCCATCCGGAATAGGCCTCACCCGAACCCAAGTTTCGGCCTTCTCCACGAGCAGCCTTCCTTCCCGGTTTCTCGTCCCTCGTGTTGGAGAGTATACTAAAAGCCTAGCTTTTGTAACATTTATTTTTGAAATAAAAGAATCACATTGGTCAATATCTACATTTATTTGTTAAATGTAATTGTTCAATTAATTTATATAGTAGATAACATGGAGTGTGGTGTCACACTCAGAAGATCATGTTGTCGGTTCTCTATAAATTATAAACAGTTGCTCACGACTAAGATGGAAAGGAACAAACCATCAGAATAGTCGTAGTGTAATTAAGTATTAGTTTATCTTGACTAATAAATTATACTGATACACTTTAAGTGTATTGAGTAGGACCATTTAGCTAAGTTCTTTTTGTACTGACTTAGTAAAAGAACTAGACGTTAGTTATTATGAAGTGTGTGCTCTTAATCCTAATATAATAACAAGCACATATATTTAATATTTATTTCTTTGACTTATCAAAGGGTGAGGTTTAGCTCGATAAATCAATATGCCCGATAAGTTGGGAAATGATATTACTTATAGTGTATGTTGTTCATTATAGAAGGAATCTGTGTCCTAGTTATCTAGGTTGAGAATGTCCCCAAGAGGAGCTCATAAGGATTGCCATGTTAAACCCTGCAGGTGGACTTAGTCTGACATGACAATGAAGTTGAGTGGTACTACTCTTGGAGCTAGATATTAATTAAGTGAGTTGTCAGTAACTTACTTAATTAGTGGACATTCGTAATCTTAAACACAGGGAGACTAACACACTCATGATAAGAAGGAGCTCATAATGTAATTTGGGATTGGTGTGGTAGTGCGATAATAACTCTCTAGTGGAATGAGTTATTATCGATGAACTTGAGTTGTGCGTTCGGGGCGAACACGGGATACTCAAGCTCATCGGAAGGTCAAAACTAATTTCTCCTCTAGGTCCCTGTCGTAGCCTCATTATAGCCTCAAGTCCATCCAAATGTAAGGTTCTTCTTGGTATCCAAGAAGGGGGCTGGACCATTGCTTGGTGACCAAGCAATGGCCGACCACATCCTCTTATAGGGGTCGATCCTATTGCTTGGTGACCAAGCTTGTAGGGGCCGACCAAGATTAATTCAAATAGGAGGGGTGTTTTGAATTTTTAAAATCTTCTCTTTGTAGAAAACTATAAGTTTTAAAAGAGAGATTTTAATTTTAAAAAACTTTCCTTATTTGAATTAGGCCACATGTTTTAATAGAGAGTTTTAAAAGTTTTAAAACTTTCCTTTTTTAACCATCCTCATGGTTTAAGAAAAAAAAAGGAAGATAACTTTTAAAATTAAAATCTTCTATCATCATGTTAAAAAAGGAAATTTTATAAGAAAAGTTTTAAATTTTAAAACATGGTTTTAATTTTTAGAACTTTCCTTTTTTAACTCCTACTTTAAGAAAGAGAGCTTGTAAAATTTTATAAGAATTTTTCTTATAAAATTTTGTTAAAAATAAAAATTCTTTTCCTCTTATAGGGGTCGGCCACCCTTGCTTGGTGCCTAAGCAAGGTGGCCGACCATGTTTAAAAAAAATAAAATCATCATCAATTAATTTTGGTGATTGATTCAATCAAGAGGAAAGAAAAGGAAAATTAAAAAGGAAAAGGAAAAACTCTTGGAAGATTTTAATTTTTGTAAAAATTCTTCCCTTATTTGCCTTGGGCAAGTAATATAAAAGAAGGGGTGAGGGGGCTTCATGTGATACAATTCTTATTCTCTTGCTTGGAGATCATCAAGTGGTCGGCCCTCCCTCTCTTCTCTCTTTTCCCTTTTGCTCTCTTCTCTTTCGTGGTGTTGGTGGCCGGATTTTAGAAGAAGAGGATGAAGCTTTTGGGTGGTGTTCATCTTGGAGAATCGTCGCCCACGCGACGTCCAAGGCGAGGCGAGGAATACGGCAGAAGATCTCGAGGTTCTTAGCTTACAAAGAGAAGGTATAACTAGTAATTTTCTTCCGCATCATATTAGTTATTTTCTTTGTAAGAATTTTAAATACAAGAGGTAATTAGATCTAGTTTATCGAATTTATTTTTCGAGTTTGTGTTTTCTTCTTTTTTGAATTTGTGATTCTATTTTTCTTTTTGGTTAACCTAGAGTTATTTAAGGAAATTAAATATTAGCTTTCCTTAAAAGGCTTTACCTAGGCGGTGGTGGTTGCTCCCATATCCAAGAAGGTCATGTGCCTTGCCATGCAGTCCTGGAAGCCAATTTTGAAAATTAATATTTAATGAAATTAATAACATAGGTGGATTTGAATCAATAGTGTTAAGTTCCTCTTGTGATTCAAATCTAAACCATTAAGAACAGATAAGTTAAATTTGGAATCAATGTTGTTAAGTTCCGTCTGCGATTCCTAATTTAACTTCTAAAGAACACAATAGGTTATTTAAGGAAAGGTTCGACACTTGTACAAAATTTTTATACAGTGGAACCGGTACGTTTTCCTAGGATTAAACAACAATTGGTATCAGAGCTAGGGTTTGCCTCTGTGTATTTTTAGAATTCAAATAGGTTATGCACATGTCATACATAATTTAGGCAGGATAATAGTAGGATGTGCTAACTCTTTGGTTACAGACTCTAACTATTATGGCTTCTTGATGTTGTGTGTGATTGGACCCTTGGACATGTCAAGGGCATTATTTTGTGTGCATGATTGTATGTATAAAATACAGCAGGAGCTGTATTATTTTTAGAATTTTATTTTCGATCTAGAATACATGTACATTCCCTCGTGGAATATAAGATCGATATATGTAAAATTCTATTTTTATCACGGATCAGATTCTTGCGAGGCGTGGTACTTTCGGAGCACCAGAGGCGCAGCGGAATAAGAAGAAAGATGGATGCGACGACTCGACCCGATAGCGGTGGCTAAAGATGGCAGCAGCTAGGGTTGGAACACATGGAGGACAGTAACAGAAAAGGTCATAATAGTTGGAAAATAATTTCCATATTTATTGTTTTTATTTACTGTGATGTGTTTGTATGCATATGATGTATGCTAGGATAGTTTAAAATTCCTCATTTTAAATAACTATGTGGGAGAGGGATTTATTTTAATAAATTTCACAGTCTCCATTACTGGTTTGTAAGTGACGTAAACAAACTTGCGCGTTGGCTCTGAGTGCCTTCCTCCATATCGAATGAGTTTGTTTGCGGATCACTAGATCAAACTTCCATTTCAGATGACTATAGGAAACTAATTAAGAGTGTGTGATCTTCCCCATCGGAAGGGGCACAATCTTATTAATGGGCTTAGTGTCAAGTAATGGTATACACTTAGGCACGTCTAATAGTATCCTCCCCATCGGAGTCACTGTTATTATTTGTGTGACTGAAGGAAACCAACTATTAATTTTATTTATCAAAAAGTTAGGTTGACAAGATAATAAAATTAATGGGTTACACCCTCCTTTTACAAATGTTGAATTTGTATACGTCCACACTATCGTGGCATACAAAATTCACGGTGTTTTAAGGTGTTAGTTAATTTAAAATAGTATTGTTTGAGGAATCAATATTATTCTAAATTTAGAGTCCTGACCAAAGTTATTTTTGTGATTCTTAGGATCACTTTCAACCCACTAGCCATTATACTGAAAGAGAACAAACTTACTGGACCCAATTACATAGATTGGAAAAGAAACCTGGACATTGTCCTTACTGCTGAAAGCTATAAGTTTGTACTGACTGAGGCTTGCCCTGATGCACCTGACGGTGACTCTTCCCCAGAGGAGATTGAGTATCATAAGAAATGGGTAAAAACTGATGAGATGACGCGGTGTTACATTTTGGCATCAATGTCAAATATATTGCAACATCAGCATCAAGATTTACCAACAGCTTATGATATAATGAACAATCTCAAAGAACTCTTTAGGCACCAGAGTCGGACTGCTAGGCAAGAGGCAATGAGAAAACTTATGACAGCCGCCATGTCTGAGGGGACACCCGTAAGGGATCATATCCTCAAAATGATGGCTTATCTGAATGAAATACAAGTCCTTGGAGGAGAAATCGATGGGGAAACCCAGGTCGATATAATTCTCCAAACGCTACCCAGAAGTTTTGAGCAGTTCCGCCTGAACTATAATATGAACAAAAGAGAGTATACGTTGGCGGAACTTCTGACAGAACTACAGGTAGCAGAAGGTATATTTCGTCAAAGTTCTCAGATTCACTAAGCTGAAAATGGTTCCACTTCTAAGCCGAAAGGCAAGAAGAAGAAGAAACAGGTCTTTTCAGCGAAGAGAGTGAATAAACCTCAGGGACAAAAAGATGGAATGAAGAAGTCGAAAGGCAAGTGCTTCATTTACAAGCAGACAGGGCATTGGAAGGCGGACTGCCCTCGTAGGAATCAGAACAATAAAGGTATATCTCATACTCTAGTTGTTGAAACATGTTTAGCGGTGTTATCTACCAACACCTGGTGTGTAGATACGGGAGCCACTGATCATGTCTGTAATTCCTTGCAGGGGTTCCAGGAAACCCAACGACTATCTGAAGGAGAGATTACCGTCTACATGGGCAATGCTACTAAGGTGGCGGCTGTTGTAGTGGGAGACGTCTACTTATCATTTGATAGGAATAGAAATTTGATTTTAAGAAATTGTCTTTATGTACCCAGTTTTAGAAAGAATTTAATTTCAGTTTCTAAACTGTATTTGGATGGATATTCTGTTTCCTTTAGTAACAATATCATTATAAAGAGAAATAAGGTGATTATCTATTCTGGTGCATTGGTTGACAATTTATACACTTTAAATCCAATTTCTCCCACAAAGTAAAATATGGAAATTAATAACACATCTTCTAACTCTAATAAGAGAAAAGAACATTCGAAAATGAACCAAACGTATCTTTGGCATCTAAGGCTTGGATATATTAACTTAAGTAGGATTCAAAGGCTTGTAGCCGATGGACTCTTGGGTTCATTAGAGTTGGAAAACTTTCCAACATGTGAATCTTGCTTGGAAGGTAAAATGACCAAGAGTTCTTTTAAGGCCAAGGGGTATAGAGCCAAAGAAGCGTTAGAATTGGTTCATTCTGATTTGTGTGGTCCTATGTCTATCCAGGCTAGAGGTGGTTTTGAATATTTTGTCTCTTTTATAGACGATTATTCAAGATATGGATACATTTACTTGATGCGCCGCAAGTCTGAGTGCTTTGATAAGTTCAAAGAGTACAAGGCTGATGTGGAGAAACGTCTAGGTAAAAGTATCAAGACACTACAGTCTGATCGTGGTGGCGAATACCTCTTAGGAGAGTTTAGGAATTACTTATCAGAGGCCGGGATTCAATCCCAATTGTCTGCATCTGGTACACCCCAATAGAATGGTGTGGCAGAATGAAGGAATAGGACTCTTATGGAGATGGTTAGATCGATGATGAGTTATTCAGAATTACTAAATTCATTTTGGGGATACGCTCTGGAAATGGCAGTGCACATTCTGAACTTAGTACCTTCTAATTCAGTATCTTCTACTCCCACAGAATTGTGGAATGGGCGCAAGCCCAGTCTAAGACATATTCAGATTTAGGGTAGTCCAGCACATGTGCTGAAACCAGATGCTGATAAGTTAGAATCTCGTACAGAAGTTCGTGTGTTTGTGGGTTATCCCAGAGGAACGAAAGGTGATTTATTTTATAGCTCTAAAGACCAGAAGGTCATTATTAGCACCAATGCCCAGTTTTTAGAAGAAGACTATATAATGGATCACAAGCCCAGTAGCAAAATTGTTCTAGAAGAACTTAGAAAGGACATGTCTACTTCAGTACCAACAGTACAAGATAAAGTACCACAAGAGACTGCAACACGTGTCACACATGATACACAACCACAGACGGTGCCTCGTCGTAGTGGGAGGGTTGTAAGGCAACCTGAGAGATTCATGTTTTTGGGAGAGTCTTCGAACTTGATCCCGGGTAAACATGAACCTGATCCCCGGACATATGATGAAGCACTCCAAGATATAGATGCAATATCTTGACAAAAGGCAATGAATTCTGAAATAGAGTCTATGTACTCTAATAAGGTTTGGGAGCTTGTAGAACCACCTGATGGTGTAAAAACCGTTGGATGCAAGTGGATCTACAAAAAGAAAAGAGGGACAGATGGGAAGGTAGAAACCTTCAAAGCAAGGCTTGTTGCGAAAGGGTATACTCAGAAAGAGGGAATCTACTATGAGGAGACTTTTTCGCCGGTAGCCATGCTTAAGTCTATCCGGATACTCTTGTCCATTGCCGCTCATATGGATTATGAGATTTGGCAAATGGATGTCATGATAGCTTTCCTTAACGGAAGTCTTGAAGAAAACATCCATATGAAGCAACCAGAAGGGTTCATTAAAAAGGCAAAGAGTATCTAGTGTGCAAGCTTAATCGGTCCATTTACGGACTGAAGCAAGCTTCAAGATCTTGGAACATCCGGTTTAACGAAGTAATCCAGTCATATGGATTTATTTAGTGTCCGGATGAGTCTTATGTATACAAGAAGTGTAACGAAAACGTGGTGGTATTTCTTGTACTATACGTAGATGATATTTTGTTAATTGGCAACAATGCCAAGGTATTATCGGACGTAAGGGTATGGTTGTCCAAATAATTTGATATGAAGGACTTAGGAGAATGTGCACACATTCTTGGGATCAAAGTTATAAGGGATCGCAAGAAAAGAATGTTGTGTCTATCTCAAGCTTCATATATAGATACGGTCCTTGCTCGTTTTAGCATGCAGAACTCCAAGAAAGGTTTCTTACCTTTTAGGCATGGAGTAGCCTTATCTAAAGAGATGTCTCTGAAGACATCAAAGGAGATGGTGGAAACGAAGGCAGTCCCTTATGCTTCGGCTGTAGGAAGTCGTATGTATGCAATGCTGTGTCCGAGACCTGATATCTGTTTTGTCGTGGGCATGGTCAGCAAATATCAAAGTAACCCTGGACAAGGACATTGGACTGCTGTAAAGCATATATTGAAGTACCTTAGAAGGACTAGAGATTATATGCTAGTTTACCAAGCAGACGATTTTCTCCCTGTGGGTTACACGGATTCGGACTTCCAAACCATGGAAGCTGAGTATATGGCAGCCTCTGAGGCAGCCAAAGAAGTTGTATGGCTCAGGAACTTTCTAATGGACTTAGATATGATTCTTGGTTTGCCCAAGATCATCACAATTTATTGTGATAATAGAGGTGCAGTTGCAAACTCGAAGGAACCACGAGCTCATAAGGCAAGTAAACATATAGAGTGCAAGTACCACCTGATATGAGATATCGTCAAGCGAGGAGAAGTTGTCGTCGCCAAGATTACATCAGCAGATAACCTGGCAGATCCTTTCACAAAGGCCCTTCCGGCGAAAGCTTTTGATCGGCATGTGGAGGGGATGAGAATCAGATGTATGACAATAGATATGGCAGCTTAGACTTTTAGTATAAGTGGGAGATTGTTGGAGTGTATACTAAAAGCCTAACTTTTGTAAACATTTATTTTTGAAATAAAAGAATCACATTGGTCAATATCTACATTTATTTGTTAAATGTAATTGTTCAATTAATTTATATAGTAGATAACATGGAGTGTGGTGTCACACTCAGAAGATCATATTGTCGGTTCTCTATAAATTATAAATAGTTGCTCACGACTAAGATGGAAAGGAACAAACCATCAGAATAGTCGTAGTGTAATTAAGTATTAGTTTATCTTGACTAATAAATTACACTGATACACTTTAAGTGTATTGAGTAGGACCATTTAGCTAAGTTCTTTTTGTACTGACTTAGTAAAAGAACTAGACCTTAGTTATTATGGAAGTGTGTGCTCTTAATCCTAATATAATAACAAGCACATATATTTAATATTTATTTCTTTGACTTATCAAAGGGTGAGATTTAGCTCGATAAATCAATATGCCCGATAAGTTGGGAAATGATATTACTTATAGTGTGTGTTGTTGATTATAGAAGGAATCTGTGTCCTAGTTATCTAGGTTGAGAATGCCCCCAAGAGGAGCTCATAAGGATTGTCATGTTAAACTTTGCAGGTGGACTTAGTCCGACATGACAATGAAGTTGAGTTGTACTACTCTTGGAGCTAGATATTAATTAAGTGAGTTGTCAGTAACTTACTTAATTAGTGGATATTCGTAATCTTAAACACAGGGAGACTAACACACTCATGATAAGAAGGAGCCCATAATGTAATTTGGGATTGGTGTAGTAGTGCGATAATAACTCTCTAGTGGAATGAGTTATTATCGATGAACTTAAGTTGTGTGTTCGGGGCGAACACGGGATACTCAAGCTCATCGAAAGGCCAAAACTAATTTCTCCTCTAGGTCCCTGTCGTAGCCTTATTATAGCCTCAAGTCCATCCAAATGTAAGGCTCTTCTTGGTGTCCAAGAAGGGGGCCGGACCATTGCTTGGTGACCAAGCAATGGCCGGCCACATCCTCTTATAGGGGTCGGCCCTATTGCTTGGTGACCAAGCTTATAGGGGCCGGCCAAGATTAATTCAAATAGGAGGGGTGTTTTGAATTTTTTAAATCTTCTCTTTGTAGAAAAATATAAGTTTTAAAAGAGAGATTTTAATTTTAAAAAACTTTCCTTATTTGAATTAGGCCACATGTTTTAATAGAGAGTTTTAAAAGTTTTAAAACTTTCCTTTTTTAACCATCCTCATGGTTTAAGAAAAAAAAAGAAGATAAATTTTAAAATTAAAATTTTCTATCATCATGTTAAAAAAGAAATTTTATAAAAGAAGTTTTATATTTTAAAACATGATTTTAATTTTTAGAACTTTCTTTTTTTTTTAACTCCTACTTTAAGAAAGAGAGCTTGTAAAATTTTATAAGAATTTTTCTTGTAAAATTTTATTAAAAATAAAAATTCTTTTCCTCTTATAGGGGCCGGCCACCCTTGCTTGGTGCCTAAGCAAGGTGGCCGGCCATGTTTAAAAAAATAAAATCATCATCAATTAATTTTGGTGATTGATTCAATCAAGAGGAAAGAAAACGAAAATTAAAAGGGAAAAGGAAAAACTCTTGACAGATTTTAATTTTTGTAAAAATTCTTCCCTTATTTGCCTTGGGAAAGTAATATAAAAGAAGGGGTGAGGGGGCTTCATGTGATACAATTCTTATTCTCTTGCTGGGAGATCATCAAGTGGTCGGCCCTCCCTCTCTTCTCTCTTTTCCCTTTTGCTCTCTTCTCTTTGGTGGTGTTGGTGGCCGGATTTTAGAAGAAGAGGAGGAAGCTTTTGGGTGGTGTTCATCTTGGAGGATCGTCGCCCACGCGACGTCCAAGGCGAGGCGAGGAATACGGCAGAAGATCTCGAGGTTCTTAGCTTACAAAGAGAAGGTATAACTAGTAATTTTCTTCCGCATCATACTAGTTATTTTGTTTGTAAGAATTTTAAATACAAGAGGCAATTAGATCTAGTTTATCGAATTTATTTTTTGAGTTTGTATTTTCTTCTTTTTCGAATTTGTGATTCGATTGTTCTTTTTGGTTAACCTAGAGTTATTTAAGGAAATTAAATATTAGCTTTCCTTAAAAGACTTTGCCTAGGCGGTGGTGGTTGCTCCCATATCCAAGAAGGTCATGTGCCTCGCCATGCAGTCCTGGAAACCAATTTTGGAAATTAATATTTAATGAAATTAATAACATAGGTGGATTTGAATCAATAGTGTTAAGTTCCGCTTGCGATTCAAATCTAAACCATTAAGAACAGATAAGTTAAATTTGGAATCAATGATGTTAAATTCCGTCTGCGATTCCTAATTTAACTTCTAAAGAACACAATAGGTTATTTAAGGAAAGGTTCGACACTTGTACAAAATTTTTGTACAGTGGAACCGGTACATTTTCCTAGGATTAACCAACACCTCGAACGTCGCATACGTTCTTCTCGTCCACCGGTGTACTCTTCCGTGGTCACCTCGTCCCTCGGACGCACTGAGCCCGTCGATTCTCTCCCCGTGCCATCCTTCTCGTTAGCCGCGTCTTCCGCTCGACTTCCTGTGTTCCTAAGCTCTTGCACACTTAGACACAAGGGTTAGACAAAGCAGTACCTAAGTTAACTTGTTTGATCACATTAAAACTCTTTGGGGTTCCAACAATCTCCCCCTTTTGATGTGAGCAACCCAAGTTAAGCTAGGGTAAACATATGCAATAAAAATAATTAATTTGCAAATAAGTCCAAAAGATTTTTCAATTTAAAGAATGTATACCTCCCCCTAAACTTAACATTCTTCTCCCCCTTTGATCACATAAAAATGGGGTTCCTTTTAACAAGTTTAAGGTAAATTCTAACTTAAAAGAAATTTCGAAGTGTTTGACAAACATAATTTTTAAGTTTCAAATTAAAAAATTAAGTTTCAAACATAAGTCAAAATTTAGAAGAAATTTTCATAAGTAAAAAAATATTTTTGATATTGTTTTCTAGAACAAATTAAATAACTCTTTTAAAACATTAAGTGATTTAAATTAATGCTTTTTCAGTCAGTCAATTAAACTTTTCATTTCGATACTTGGCTTCCAGGCAGTGGCGAGGCACTAGGCCTTCTTGGTTATTGGAGCAACAACCACTTTCTAAACAAACCGCATAAGGAAATTACATGTTTAATTCTCTTGCTGAAAATGCTAAGTCTAATTTTAATTTTTAAATTAAGCAAGTTTTTGGAACCCAATAGAGGTTGCTTCCTACAGGGTTAATCAAGTGTTTTCTAGGTACATAGGCTTTTGTTATTTTTCTGATTTGACTTTGGTGAAACCTATAGTACCAGTTTAGTCCTCTATAATTTTTAAAACCAGAAATATTTGAACAGGTAGAGTTTTTCAATCTTTCTATTTCTTCTTTTAATTTTTCATTTTCAAGTTTAATCTTATCAAAATCCTCTAATAGACATGATTTAGCTAAAGTTCCTTTTATTTCTAAGTTTTCATTTTTTAATTCAGTATTTTTACCTTTTAATTTGTACATAGACTTAGTCATAGCCTTAATACCAAAATAAAGCTGATCAGGAGGTAAGAGACATACCTCACTTACCATATCAGATTTGAAGCCTGACTCTCCCCCTACTTCGTTGCATTCATCCGACGTCCCTCCCCCTTCATCGATGCTGGGTTCTGATGTACTTTGCCCTTCATAGTTTGCCATCAGTGCTATCCCGACATATTCTTGAATCTCAGACTCAGATGATGAACTATCGTCCCAAGTTGCTTTTAGATTCTTGTGCTTCTTGGGTATCTTGACTTTGTCCTTCTTTAGTTCTGGGCAGTCTTCTTTTAAGTGTCCTTCCTTTTGACACTGGTAGCAACGCATCCTTCTTCTATTTCTTAGATTTTTTTTATTCTGCATTTCTTTAAATTTATTAGATCTAAAAAACTTTTTAAAATTTCTTATCATATATGCTTCCTGATCCTCTTCTGAATCTGACTCGGGTTCATGCTTCTTGGTTGCATTTAGTGCGATCATCTGGCTTAATTCCTTTGTTGTCCCTGCACACCTAGTTTCATGTAATTTAAGAGTAGAGAACAATTCTTATAAAGTACTTACCTCCAGGTCTTTTGAAATATAGTAGGCGTCAACGATTGATGTCCATTCTAGAGTTCTCGGAAATACATTGAGTGCGTAGCGTATGGTGTCTCAATTTGTTACTGTTTCACCGAGGTTCTCGAGACCAGTAATCAATTCCTTTACCTTCGCATGTAGATTGGCTACCTTCTCACCTTTTTCCAAATGGATGTTCATTAGTTTGTTCCGGAGGATGTCTCTTCTTGCTAGCTTGGCTTCGGATGTTCCTTCGTGGAGCTCCAGGAACTTCTCCCAGAGTTCTTTGGCCGATTAGTAGCTTCCGATGCGGTTGACTTCTTGAGGCGGCAACACGCTCAACAGGTGATATTCCGCATGATTGTTCGCTACGGAATCATTCTGCTCCTTCTTTGTCCACTGGCTCTCTTTTTTTACTTCTCCATTCTGATTCGTCGGAGCTACAAAGTCATACTTTATAATTAACCGAATTTCAAAATCAGTTTTCAAGAATACCTCCATACGACGCTTCCAGTGTGCGAAGTCCCCCTCGAATTTTGGTGGAACAATGCTTGGTCTGGCCATCTCGTTGCTTCGATCGACGGTTAGTCCTCCTGAAGCGCCTTGCTCTGATACCACTTGTTGGTCCCTTTGGAGGCCGACAAGAGGAGAGGGGTGAATTTCCCTGAAAAAATAAATCTAGCCTTTCTCGGATTTTCAACTAAATAACAAATACTTGTAATAAAAAAAAAATAGAGATTAATTAAAAGAAAACAGACACAGGGGATTTACTTGGTTTGTAATCAGAAGATTGCTAATCCAAGATGAATACGGCACACATCTGATGATCTCCTTCGGGCGGAGTAGCCTCTTTACAATGTTGACAGCACAGACAGAAAAGTAAAGCACAGAGAAACTGATTACAAGTGAAGTAAATAAACTGTGCAAATCAGTGCTATATTTATAGCATTGTTCGGGGCGCCTCGAAGGGTTCCGAGCGCCCTAGGGGGGATAAAATTTTATCCCCCAACGTTCAGATCGAGTCAAACCTCGATCTGGTCAAAATCCACTTTCGGGCGCCTGGAATGGTTTCGGGTGCCCGGACGATCTGGGCGCCCTGAATGGATCCGGGTGCCCGGACCACTTAAGTCAACCCAGTTGACTTTTTGTGTTCCAGTTCCACTGCTCCGGTTCAGCTCGTCTCAGTCCGGGTCTTCTGTTCCGGCTCCGCTAGCTTGGGTGATCTCGATCATCCGAAATAGGGCTCACCTGAACCCAAGTTCTGGCCTTCTCCTCGAGCAGTCTTCCTTCCTGATTTCTCGTCCCTCGAATGTCGCGTACGTTCTTCTTGTCCACCGGTGTACTCTTCCGCGGTCAACTCGTCCCTCGGATGCATCGAGCCCGTCAGCTCTCTCCCCGTGCCATCCTTCTCGTTAGTCGCGTCTTTCGCTCGACTTCCTGTGTTCCTAAGCTCCTGCACACTTAGACACAAGGGTTAGACAAAACAGGACCTAACTTAACTTGTTTGATCACATCAAAACTCTTTGGGATTCCAACACCTCCAACCTCAAATATGATCCTTTATGCTTCAATAATGATAAGTAGCATGGACTGCTACCTCTATCTACTCGAAGGCACCTTCCAGACCTTCTGAGGCGCTTTCACGCCATGCTCTAGGACGCCTCCAACCATATGGGAGGAGCCTCTGCACCCAGCAGCGAGGGTCTTCGGCCAATGATCAAGGGCGTCTTCAATCAGTCCAGGGCGCCTCCTAGCCTGATCTGAGGCGCCTCTAGTCAACTCTAAGGCGCCTCGGACACTGTTCATCCAAAGTTGATCTTTGCTACTTTAGTCCTGCAAAATGCATTAGTCTAAAAATAAAGTGTAATCTCCAAAACAAAGTTAACACAACAATAAAATTATATTATTAATTAGATCCTATCTTTCCAAGACCAAGATCTAGTCATGGTCTTGGAAAATGGACCTAAATGGACCTAAATTAGACTAGTGTCTAACGTCCCATCGAGACTAATCCTCACTAGATCTCTCTTCCAGTTATTTACTTGACCTTACCTGCCAAACATCTGGTCCTCCAGACCTATTTGGACTTTCTCTGGTCCCGCTTAGTGTTTGATCAACCTAATCTACTTTATTTTGGAGGGTACACTTTAGAGCTTACCTACAACACTGATTTAACATAATAGATATAAAATATTAAGGTAAAATAGTGTTAGCAGCTTTCATGATTCACTGGTCCGGTCAACTGCGCGCGATCAACTGGAAACCAATCTGTCACACATGCTTAGAGTTTACTCCAAGACTTTTTATTACCTAGGGTTACCTCCCCTAGGGTTACCTAGCTTCACTCACTAGGACTTCTATTGTCTGACTTCACTCACTAGGGTTTGGCTTCATTTACCAGGACTTCCACTACCTAGCTTCACTCATTAGTGTCTGACTTCACTTACCAAGACTTTTATTATCTAGCTTCACTCACTAGGAGTTTCATTGTTTGACTTCACTCACTAGGACTTCTCCTTGCCTAACCTCTAGTTTGAACTAGTCACTCAGTAAACTTCTCACCTGCCTAACCTCCAGTTTGAACTAGTCACTCAGTAAACTTCTCACCTGCCTAACCTCTAGTTCAGACTTACCCTTGTCTAACCTCTAGTTAGGACTTTTCCTTGCTAGTTATCTAGTCCTAACTAGACTTCTCTCTTCCAATTGGATCAACCCTTAGTCAACTACATTGGTACATTGTCAAACATCAAAACCCTAGAGGTCGATTGCACCAATAGAACCATCTTCAATTGAACCCTCTTCAATCTTTGGAAGGCTTGATCTTGATCAATGGATAAGGGTTCTCTTTTTATTTTGATGATGATGATCTTCCATGGACAGTCCAGATGCTCCCAATCTAGAAGAAGGATCCAGAGGCTTCAGATCACCATCAAAGGCCCAGATCACTTCAGATCGAGATGCTCCAAATCTCCATCAATGGCCTATATCGCTCCAGATTAGGATGGATTATCAAGATGTTTCACATATCCATCAACGATCTAGATTGCTGCCCTATAAAATAAGATGCACATTCTTAGATAATTCTAAAACCTATAGGAAAATTACATCAATACTATAAATATATCCTAACTCGTAAAACATAATATAAATCAACAAATAACCATACATGAGGATAAAAAATACAAATATAAGCCAAAATAATATGTCAAAACGTTATTTATCAACTCCCCTATAATTATTTTTGTACATCTCAGGAAAGTATACAAAACTAAGAAAATACCCAAAAGTTCATCTCCCAAGCAATCTCCTATCAATATTTCAAAAATAGTAAAAGCAAATTATTTAGGACCACCAAATTTGCAAGAATCAAGACATTCATGAATTTAATTCTACACAAGTCATCAAGTATGGTGATTTTAATCAACTTGAATAAACTAAGAATGATAGAACCTCACAAGATAAGTAGTTATGCTCTCGCTCTAACTCAAATTAGTAATCATAAAGGTGAAGCTTATACTCAATGCTACTCACAACATTACACTATTATATGTTTTCTTGTTTTTTTTTTTTACTTTTACACTACTATAAGCATACACACGCATAAATCATAAGAACTTATCATGAGTTGTAATGAAGACAAAATGAAATAAAAAACAAGAAAGATAATATAAAGAAGAGAAACCAAGGATAGCATGAAAGTAACAGGCCGACAAACATGATGAATATAATATAGTATAATATGTACAAGCCTATAACCAGGTTATCTCTAAGTGTCTCTGTAGAATCGATGCGTGCTTGGGGGGGGGGGGGGGGGGGGGGGGAAATAGCACTCATAAATTTTTCACTCGTTTCGAAAAACACAGAATAACACAGCAAATAAAGAGAGAAAATAAAACTAACACCTTTGGTTTTACTTGATTCAAAGTCTGTGACGACTCCTACTCCAAGGTCCGCGATCGTTAATCGCTTACGTTGGGTAATCCACTATCAATTCATAAATTCTTTACAAATATGCAAGTACAAGTATTGAAAAGACAAGGTATATCGACTGTTGGTGCTGGGAATTTCGTTCTGTTTAACTTTTTCGTACAAAAAAAATTGTACAAGTACAGAATGATTCCTAGCAACCCACACGTTCGATCAGACATGTGTTTGATCAATCAAGCAAGTTGTTGATTGATCAAAGCACACCTTGATCGAAGCACAAGATCGCTGACTTCTTGTGTTGGTATTCAAAATTGATATCCAAAATTGACATGAAGAAAAACGAAGCCAATTATGCAGCGGAATTAAAAAATTAGTTGTACCTTTCTTCGTAGCTAAAGACCTCTTGATCTTCTGTCGTATTCCTCTCCTCTTCTTGGACGTTGTGTGGACAACGATCTACCAAGATAAAACACCCGAACCTTTTCTTCCTTTCCAAGCTGCCTACCACCAAAGAATGCAAAGGAAAAAATGGTGCCTCCTTCTTCTTAAAGTCGCTGGCCACCAAAGTGGAAGGAAGGATTGCCGCTGGCCCTATGGGTTGAAGGTGGATGTTGCCTCTTCTCCTTTATCTCTTCTCTTCCTCTTATCTTCTTGCTGCCGTCCACAAAAGATGTGGAGGCTAGAATTGCCGCCGACCCTAGCAAAAACAACTAGGTGTCGCCGACCCTAGAGGGATTGAGGAGAATTGTGAAGAGGAGAGATTAGAGATTAGGTTATTCTTTAGGAAGCACCTCCTACTATTCTTTTATAATCTTTGCTAGCGGTTAAAAATGAAAGATTCTAACAGAATTCTGTTTTTAAATAAAATTTCCCCTTTTTTTATTCCTATTATGGATGGTTACAAAAGGAAAGATTTTAACAAAATTAAAATATCTCTATTAAACCATTGTAAATAGTTATAAAAGGAAATATTTTTTAACAAAATTCTATTTTAAATAAAATTTTCCTTTTATTACTATTATGGTCGGCCCTTTGCTTGGGCACCAAATAAGGCTTGGTCGGCCCTCATCTTGGGCACCAAGCAAGGCTTGGACGACCCCTTTCTTGGGCTCCAAGCAAGGATGTGGCCGGCCCCTTTCTTGGGTAGGAAGTAAAAATAAAACGGGTGAATACGAGACTTTATAGAGGCTACAACAGGGACCAAGAGGAGGAATTGGTTTTGGCCTCCTGATGGACTTGAACTTCCTGTGTTCGACCCGAACACCCAACTCAAGTTCATCAATAATAACGCATACCACTAAAGGTCATTATTGAACTACCGTACCAATCTCATATTACAATATGGGCTCCCACTTATCATGAGTGCATTAATCTCCCTGTGTTTAAGATATCGTATGCCCGTTAATTAAATGAGTTACTGACAACTCACTTAATTAACATCTGACTCCAAGAGTAGTATCACTCAACTTTATTATCATGTCGGACTAAGTCCACCTGCAGGGTTTACATGATAATCCTTATGAGCTCCTCAAGGGGACATCATCAACCTAAATAAATAGGACACAGTTTCTTTTTATAATCAACAACACACCATATATATGGTACTTTCTCCCAACTTATTGAGCCTATTGATTTAACAAATAAATCTCACTCATTGATAACTTAAAGAAATAAATACTAAGTATATGTGCTTGTTATTATATCAGGATTAAGAGTGTGCACATCCATAATAATAGAGGTTCTGTTCTTTTATGCAGTCAGTATAAATCGAACAACCTCAAATGGTCCTACTCAATACACACATAGTGTACTAGTGTAATTATATAGTCAAGACAAACTAATACCAAATTATACTACAACCGTTCCAATGGTTTGTCCCTATTCATCTTGGTTGTGAGCTACTATTTATAATTTATAAGGAACTGATAACATGATCTTCTGTGTGGCACCACACACCATGTTATCTACAATATAAATTAAATGAACAACTATATCGACATATATATAATAATAAAATGCAGACATTTGCCCAAAGTGATTCTCATTTCAAAATATCTCAAAGAAAATAGATGTTCATACAAAAGCTAGGCTTATAGTATACATCTCAACACTGACAACAAATGATTAGCAGTTGTTCGATGATTGTTGGAGCAGCGGTTGAGAGTTGTTGAGTTGTTTCGAAGCAATGCGCACGTAAGATGATTGTTCTGAATGTGTTATCCTGAAGTTGTTGGTCAACCCTCCTTTTATAGTCGAGCTAGACCTGATCCAGATCCATTGATCTCGAGATTAGTCTTTGACTCGATGCTAATCGATCGACTGATCATGGTGTTCGATCGACCAAACCCTCTGAACCTGCCCAGCTTCTCATTCACAAGCTTCTACTCGGATAAGAGTCTTCGTTCGATAGACCGATCCCACTGTTTGGTCAACCGATCCCACTGACCTCGCTGGCCTATCTGATTCGATCCACCCAGCCCTACCACATCGACGTCTATCCATCGTTCGGTTGACTGAACCCCAAGTTCGATAGACCGATCCTTCAGTTGAACTCGATCAACTAGCTAGAAATCTACTTTGCTTTCTTGGAGGTTCGGTCGATCGATCCGGATGTTTAGTTGACCGATAAAGGTCGAATCTAGCCTTGCAAAAGGTGTTAGTCTCCTATAAAATAGAGTTAGAATAATAGCAAATAATAAAGCAATATAACAGATAACTTTTGACAGTCTCCAGACTGTCCGGTTCTGACTTTCAGATTTCCTCTGGAAACCCTAGGTTGAACCGTCACCTACTATTCCCTCAACGGGGAACCAATCCTCACCTACTCCTCTCAAGAGAAGTTACATGTTGCCAAACCAGTCCTCCAGACCAATTGGACTTTTGCTTAAGGCACGAGACTTCAGGACTTTCCTGCTGGACGTCCGAACCCCGACCCGTCCAGTCTTTCACCTGGTCCGTGACTACCAAGATTTTCACCTAGAGTTCCCGACTCTAAGATTTTGCCCAAAGTACATGACCCACCAAGACTTTCCAGAACCTAGGATTACCACTCCCTAGGACCTAGGGTTACCTCTCCCTAGGGTTCTCCATTGCCTAGAATCCATTATGACTTTTGCCTAAGTACACTTAGGACTTTCCTGCACACTTGTTTTAACACTTGTTAGATCACAAGACAACTTAACTTTGAAATCTTTGTCATTATCAAAATACAGGTTCGATCGTCTGGTTCTTCCTACACCAACAATTTCCCCCATTTTTAATATGGCAACACAATTCAGAGTTAAGTAAAACATATAGCAATAATTGCGAAAGAAATGCAACAAGTTAAGAGACAAGTTAAGGGATTCATTAAAGTTATCATTTAATTTGTTAGCTCCCCTTTAATCACTTAACTTTCTCTTCTCGTTAACTTTAGAATATTCTAGCTTCTCTCCCCCTTTGACATATATCAAAAATAATTTCGAGAGAGTTAACAATAATTTTAAACAGACCATGTTTTGTAAACCTTGAAAGACACTTAGCTTTTAGAAGAAAAAATTTGATAAACCTTTTAGTTAACTACTTAACTTACAAAAAAAAATTGATACATCTTAATTAGCTTTTGGAAAATTTTTGATAAAAACTTGGCTTAAAAAATATTTTGATAAAAGCTTGGTTAAATACTTATCTTAGCTTTAGAAAAATTTTTCTTTAAAAAATTTAGCTAAATACTTAGCTTTAGAAAGCTTTTCTTTAAAAAAAAATTAACTAAATACTTAGCTTTAGAAAAACCTTCTTTTTAAAATATTAAGTTACTTTTCAAAAATAGTTAAATAAAAAACTTAACTTCTTTTTAAAGCTTTTAAAAAAAATTAAAGGATACTTAAAGATTTTGAGAAATATCTTAACTTTTTCCTTTAATAAAAAAACTTTAACAAGTACTTAACTTTTGAAAAAAATTTAAACAAATCTAGTTAAGTACTTAGTTTTTGGAAAAGATTTTAGATAAACTTAGTTAAAAATACTTTTTTAAAAATTTATTTTTCTAGATAGGAATATTTGAACGTCCTTTTTTAAATAAAATATTTAAAGTTGCTTTTCAAAAATAAAAAAATAAAATACTTTAACTTTTGAAAATCAATTAACTTAACTTCCTTTTTCTCCCCTTGATTAATGCCCCAAACTATTTAAGTTTAGGTATCCTAGAGTCCAAGTATGAGTAAAAAAAAAACTTCAAAACAAATATCTATCTTCCTTAACAAAATATCTAACCTTTAGCGACTAGTTGTTTACCTTGAGGTAGTAGCTTTCACTTAATTAGTCAAGTTAAGTGTTCTAGTTAGTTTGACTAATCATGGATAACTTGACTTGATTAATTTGACTTTAGTATTTATTGCTCAAACTTATGTTGATGCACAGACATAAGTATTCTGAAGTCCAGACAGTATCCTATGTATCCCACACCATTCTAAGGGTGCGTTTGGTTGGGAGTTATTCTTGATAACCTTAGTTATCCATCCAAGGTTATCAACAAAAACTCTGTTTGGTTTAGGTAATCGATGATTTCCGAGTAATGTTCCATGTCCGACACGTCAGCAAAAGGGGCATGCAACCAGGAATCGAAAAACTGAGGTTTTTCTTGATTCTGGGGTTATAGAATTTTTTTTACCCAAAATACCCTTGGATAAGAGAAAAATGTGACAAAAAAAGTAAAAATGTAAAGGAAAAAATGGAAAATATAAAAAATAAAAATACAAAAAACATTAAAAAAAATAAAAAAAATAAAAAATCATTAAAAAAATAAAAAATGGTAAAAAAAACTTTAAAAAATTAAAAAAATACTAAAAAACATTAAAAAAAATAAAAATAGAAAAAATGTAAAAAATTTAAAAAAGTAAAAAATAATAAAAAATGTTAAAAAACATTAAAAAAATAGGAAAACGTAAAAACCCCTAAAAAATACAAAATAAAAAAGTAAAATAATATAAAAAACTTAAAAAATATATAAAAATAAAAATTAAAAAACATAAAAAATAAAAAAAATAAAAATATATATATAAATAAAAAATGTGAAAATATAGTAAAATATAATAGAGTTTAAATAATAATAATAGTAATAATAATATTATTATTATTATTATGATTATTATTATTATTATTATTATTATTATTATTATTATTATTATTATTATTATTATTATTATTATTATTATTATTATTATTATTATTATTATTATGTATAGTTGGTTTTGTAACTAAGGGTAATCTAGTAAAATATTAAACTAGGTTATTCATTAAAACCTTCAAACAAATATATCTTTGTTGCATTATCTAGATTGAACCAAACAACATTGGGTTATGTTTTATTCCCCATTACCTTGGTTATGTGATTAGCTGATAATCACATAACCAAGGTTATACATGATAACTTTAACCAAACACACCCTAAGTATTTTTCATACACAAGTAAGGTATTCCTAGTGTGCTTGTGAGATGCTCTAACTGAAACCTATGGGTACATTCTTTCTAGAGGGAAAGTCTTAGGCTATTTCCAATCTTTGAAAATACTAGTAAAATTGGGAGTTTTTTTTTTTAAATAATTTTTATAGAATTTTAAAATAAGACATGATTTTGAAAAGATAACTTTTTGAAACAAGTAAAGATGTTTAACAGTCTTAATCTACTCTACTGTGCATATCCCTAATTCTCTTCTAAGTGTATTGAACTCGAGTTTAGGTAAGGATTTTGTGAAGATGTTAGCTAGGTTTGACTTGGACTCGACATAGTCAAGTATGATGTCACCATTAGCTACGTGATCCCTTACAAAGTGGTGTTTAACTTCTATGTGTTTAGTCCTTGAGTGGTGAATTAGATTTTTAATTAAATTTATTGAACTTATGTTATCAATTGAAATTTTTGTATTTTTGTATTCAAGTTTATAATCTTTTAAGGTATGCATTATCCATAGTAATTGAGATGCACATTCTCCCATGGCTATGTATTCTGTTTCAGTAGTGGATAGAGCAGCACAGTATTGCTTTCTGCTGGGCCAGCTTATTAAGCACTAACCTAGAAATTGGCAGCTTCCACTTGTACTTTTTCTATCTAATTTATATCCAGCGTAGTCTGAGTCAGAGTATCCAACTAGGTTAAATGTGCTAGTCCTAGGGTACCAAAGTCCAACACTTAGGGTCCCCTTAATGTACCTTAGTATTCTTTTTTACATTGGTTAAATGCGATTCTTTTGCACTAGATTGGTATCTAGCATATATACCTACTACAAATAAAATGTTAGGTCAACTTGCAGTTATGTATAGTAGACTTCCTATTGTACTTCTATAGTATTTTAAGTCTATTGATTTTTTTTCTAAGTCAGAACCAATTTTAACATTAGTTGTCATTGGGGTACTTATATTTTTGAAATTTTTCATTCTAAATTTTTTAATTAAGTCCTTAGCATATTTGGTTTAAAATATATGAATTCCTTCTTTTGTTTATTTTATTTGTAAACCTAAGAAGAAATTGAGTTCTCCTACTAGACTCATTTCAAATTCATTTTCCATTAATTTAATAAATTCTTTTAAGAATTTTATATTTGTTGAGCCAAATATTATGTCATCTACATAAATTTTAGCAATAAAAATATCTTTTTCTAAGGTTTTAACAAATAATGTTTGGTATATTTGGCCTTGGTTAAATCCTTTAGATGTTAGATATGTTGATAATCATTCATACTAAGCTCTAGGTGCTTATTTTAGTCCATATAAAACTTTTTTTTAACCTAAGGGCATGGTTTGGATGACCTAGGTCTTCAAATCCTAGGGGTTGATTTACATAAACTTCTTCTTTGATGAACCCATTTAAGAATGCAGATTTTACATCCATTTGGTATAATTTGAATCCTTTATGTGCTACATAAGCTAGCAACATCCTGATGGACTCAAGTCTAGCCATAGGTGCATAGGTTTTATCATAATCTAATCCTTCTACTTAGCTGAATCCCTTGGCTACTAGTCTAGTCTTTTTTTTTTTTTACTATTTTGCCCTTATCATCTAGTTTATTTATAAATACCCACTTAGTGTCAATTATGGATTTACTTGTGGGTTTAGGTACAAGTTCCCAGACTTAATTTCTTTCAAATTAAGCTAGTTCCTGTTGCATTGCAATTATCCAGTTTGGGTCAGGTAGGGCTTCATCTATAGTCTTGGGTTTTATTTGGGAAATTAGATATTTGACTTAAATTTCTATATAATGATCGAGTTTGAACCCCTAGCGTTGGATCACCCAAAATTTGGTCAGTTGGATGATTGGACCTAATTCTAGAAGGTCTTATGTTAGAGTCAACAATTGGTTCCTCTGATTCACTAGTTTTAATTTTAATTTGAATATCTTCATCATCTTCTATCCTTCTTGTATTTTGATTAATATTTTCATTGATTGAGTTAGGTAAATTATTTTCTTGATAAAAAATTACATTGGTTGTTTCTTCAACTTTTAGGATATTTTTGTTATAAACTCTATAAGCCCTACTGGTTGTGGAATACCCTAAAAAGATTTCTGTTGTTGATTTTGATGTAAATTTACCTAAATAGTCATTAGTGTTTAGTATGTGAACTTTAATCCAAAAACCTTTAGATAATTTAGATTGAGTATTTTATTGTAATATATTTCATAAAGGGTTTTATTTTAAAATTTATTAATTAATATTCTATTTTGAATCTAACATGTTGTGTTTATTGCTTCAGCCCAAAATTGGTTATTGGTGCGGGAAGTATCCGACGATCGAACTTAAGTTTTGATATTGGCAAAGGGATTCAAAGTTAAGATTCCTTGTTATCTAACGTGCTTAAATGAGTTTTTAGGAAAGTCCTAACTGTGATTAGGCAAGAAGAAAATCCTAAGGGGTGGTAACCTTAGGTCCTAGGGGGTGGTAACCCTAGGTGGAGGAAAACCCTAAGGGGCGGCAACCTTAGGTCTTAGGGGATGGTAACCCTAAGTGGAAGAAAACCCTAAGGGGCGACAATCTTAGGTCCTAGGGGGGGGGGGGGTAACCCTAGGTGGAGGAAAATCCTAAGGGGGGGGGTAACCTTAGGTCCTAGGAGGTGGTAACCCTAGGTGGAGAAAAACCCTAGGGGGCGGTAACCCTAGGTAGAAAGTCCAGTCGATTTGGAAGATCGGACTGGCATCAGATAATCTCTCCTGAAGGGAGTAGGTGAGGACGCATTCCCCGGAAGAGGGAACAGTAGGCGTCGATTCGACCTAGGGTTTCTGGTAGGAAATCCGAAGTCAAAATCGGACAACCCGAAGGCTGTCAAACATTTTATTTATTATATTTATTATGTGCTAACTTTGTCTTGTAGGATATATGGTTGTTTTGTGGACTAACACATCTTGCAAGGACGAAGGAGACACTTTTTGCCTCTAATGAACAGTACCCGAGGCGCCCTCCATGGAGCTTGGAGGTGCCTCGGGTGTAAGGCAGAAGCTGGCTACGCAGTTGGCTCGGAGGCACCCTCAAGGGAACCTGAAGCGCCCTGGAGGCTGGCTTGAAGGCGCCTCAGTGGTTGATGGAGCCGCTTCCAGCCGGATAAGAGGCAGCAACCCGAAGACTTATCGCAGCGTAGGAAGCGAGATGAGATTTGAGGTTTGAGGCGCCTCCATGGGGAATTGGAGGCGCCCTCAACGTCCAATAAAAGGACATCTCGAGGCAGCAACAAAAGAATCACCTTCCAAGCAATCCTTACGCAACCAACTGCTAACGAGAAGTTTCGACGAAGCTACAACTTGACGCCGATGACTCGGATCCCCGATTCTACTATTTCTTGTTTGTCGTTAGTAAATTTTACTACTATTGATTGTACTTCATTTGTAAACATTTTAATGATATTATAGTTGTTGCCCAACGTAAACGTTCAACGAGTGTGGGCCTTGGAGTAGGAGTCGCCACAGGCTCCGAACCAAGTAAATAACTTGTGTTCGCGTTGTTTTTGTTTATTCCACTGCTTGTTACTCGTTGTTTTACGAATCCGAAACATGTGAAAGCCACGAGCGCTATTTACCCCCTCTAGCGCATCTCGATCCAACAATTGGTATCAGAGCCCAGACTGTCAGAAGGTTTAACCACCGACTGTGCACAAGAGCTATGATCTGATTGAGCCATGTGGGTACAATATTGACCTTGAACAAAGAAAGTGGGGGCTCCTATGTTCGGATCAAGAGAACCAGACACCAGGTAGGAAGTCCTAGTTGTGACTAGGCAAGGAAGTTGTGAGATATCAAAAAATTTAAAATTTATAAGGTTATTAGGGAAATAGCCTTATAGAATTTTTTTCAAAATTTGTAGAAATTTTCTGAGAATTTTTCAGAGCTCGTACGACGGGTTTTGAGGGGACGAATCAACAGATTTGGATAAAGCATGTTTGGGATACCCATTTAGGTGAGGAAATGTTTTAATATATAAATTCCTTTTTCCCTTTTCCTTTTCTCCCAAATCGCCGATTCCGAACCCCTCTCTTCCCTGACTCTTCCATCTGCCCAATCTCCATCTCTTCTTCGACATCGGGGAGCTGATTGCCGGCGGATGAGCACCCCATCTCCTCCATCGATCAAGCTAGCTTGGAGGTCATGTTTTCTTCCGAGTCGTCGCCTCTGTGCGGGCAAGTTCTCGGTGGAGTTGAAGGGAGATCCGAACCCTAGCCTTCGCCCTTTACCTTGCGGACTCGTGCCCTAGATCGCCGAGAGCGTGCGTCGACAACAGAGGTAGGTTTCTTGAGCCTTTCCTCTCTTTTGATTTCATCATCGGTGATTCTTCTTCTTCCCTTGATGCTCACCATCGTTGTGCCCTAGCGCAATGTCCGATTCCTAGTTCTCCTTCCCTCCTCTTCTCTGGATTTTCTCCGATCTGTGCCCTAGCACTATATGTGATTCCCCGATCTCTTCTCTGGCTGAGGCAGGTGCACAAGGTCGCCCTATTAGCAATCTTGGAGGTAGGTGGTTAATTAGGTTGTTAATTTGGATTAGTGATCTACATTTCTTGATCTCACCTTGAACCGAACAGTAAGGAAGAATTTCAGCAGGGTTGTGTTATGTGGATCCGAAATTTGAGTGTTGTGGGGGTGTTCTTGGTTCTGGCAGCCACCTCATCCAGCAGCTCTTCTGGTCCAACATCAACAACAGTTGAGATTAAGGTAAGAAGTAGGGTAATTGATTTGTATTGTTGATGAATTAGGTATGTGTTGAATTGGAAATGTTATGGATTACTAGATGGTTGGTATATCACTAGTTGATACATGATTAGTGTGATTAGATTTAATTGCTTAGATTAAGTTAATGGAATGATTGGGATTAGGGTAATTAACCCTAATCAACTATTGGATTTAATTTAGGTTTAGATTACTAATCTAATAGGTGATTAGGGACTAGGTAACTAACCCTAATTGACCGTTAGATTTATTAGGTAGGTTAAGATTGATGTGATTAAGGTTTTTCCCTAATTTAATTTTACGGATTTTATTTAGCTATTCATTTTGGATTTAGCAAAATAAAATATATATATATGTTATTGACGCAGGACTCTGATTCGAGACGGGCGTCTCGACTTCAGATTTAGATTGATACGACCCTATATTTGAGGCGGGTACCCTTTGACTCATCTTTTCGATATTGTCTTATGATATGTGTAGTATACATATAACTAGTAGTAATTGATAGATTTAGCACTTCCCTGGTTTTAGCTTAGATGGTACCTGATACATGCTTCTATGGTTATCTGCTATACATGTTTGATACGTATCCTTGGATTCATGATACTTATATCATTGTTATATGTGATGTTCTTGGATTTATGCTACTTATTTCATGGTTATATATGTGTTTACCTTTTTGGCACACACATATATGGAGGAAGCTATGTTCAGGTATGACATACTGTAGCATAATGCACCATCCCGCATGATTGCATGCTGGGCGATTGACAACTCCATTATTGTTGAGCTCATCGGCCGGCTACATGGGCCTGCACACAACGTGACCACTGCATGGGTAGTGGCACAACACTCAGGATGTGTATGGTAGGTTGCTCGGTGGTGCTCCGCTGGGACGCTCATGGGTAGTGTGACTGCAGCGTGGTAGCACGCCGGGATCCCTCCCCGTCATCGCGTACTGGGAGATGAGAGCATTGCACTCCCTCACTATATTTGCGGTAGGAGTATATGTGTACTCCGATAGCATCCCGTCCACTCGGTCATTTTTCAGGGGTAGTGACCGCAGAGTGCACGATATCACTACCCTACCCACTCGGTCTCACCATTATGTGTGAGATAGCTGACTAACGTCAGGGGTGACCAGGACATGTCATTTGCATCATATGCACAGATTGCATTTATTATGATTGTTGCATATTGGATGATGCATTTTGGTGACTTCATATGATTGACATGCATACAGGAAACATGCTTATTTGCTCTGACTATTTTTTTTATGTGTATGTTCGCAGTCATATGCTCAAGCCTCGCAGGTGAGTACAGTTTATTTCAGTTATGCATTTCTTATTATTCTTGCTGTAGACTGTATTTCATGCTTATTGTTATTTACTACAGTTTATTCAGCTATGCATATGTAACGACCCAACTTTCCCTATTTCGAATTCTAAATGTCCTTAAAAATATTTGGAAATGCTTTTAAAATATTCTAGAGATTTTTAAGAATTTTTAGAGTTTTATGCAATTTTTGGAGGTCGTTTGATATTTTTACTAAACGAAAGAAGTTTTGACAAAACATGTCCAAGACGAGGTTCGAACCAGCAACCTTGGCCGAACCCGAGCCTTAACCGAATGCAGCCAACCAAGTGTTCCACGGGAGTTTTGTTAATCAAGTAGGGAACAAAATATATATAAGCTATAGTTGGAACCAAAATAACCCTAAGTATAAAGATTTAATTTCATTTCCTGAACCCCTAAATCCCGTTTTCCCTTTCTTCCTCCCGCGACGGAGTTGTTCCCCTTCTTTGCGCGATTCTTCTCGGGCGAAAGCGCAGCCAAGGCTAGGGCTCCTCCTCTAGGGCGATGGCAGTGAAGAAGCAAGGTCATTCTGTCGAGGAGGGCACGCAGACACGAGGAGAACGCCGAGATCGTGAGCTCCTCCGAACCCTAGAAGCAATTTTTCCGGCTGTGAGTTCAAGAACAGCAAGGTAAGTACTACTCACCTGTGGTAGGAGTTGCTCCGAATTTAGGGTTTTCGTTTCCTTACTTTCGGATTTTGTTTGGACGTTTCCTTGTTTCCCTTGAATTCGAAGCATGTTGTAAGATTTTTGGTTTTGACAATTTTGCCGTGGATCTTAAGGGAAGAAAGTAACTAGATTAAGCATGTAGGTTTATGGTTTGGAGGATTACTGCAGAATAGTTATGATTGAGCTTGGTTTTTCCTTACCGTGACATTGGGTATGCAGAATGATCGGGTTTTGGGTTTTCTTTTGTTGTCGTGGCACATAGCATGTAGAACAAGTATGGTTTTGAGGTTACAGTAGCAATTTTCATTAGATTTGTTGGTTGTGACTTGATGAGTATGTTCGGGTTGAAGGGAAGCTAGCAATCTTGTGTTTTCTTTTGTTGCCGTGGCACATAGAAGGAGGAACAGTTACTACAGTGCAGTTTTGATTTGTTATCAATTCATTGGTATGTTGTTAGCCCTTTTTATCACTTATTCCCTAACTACAACTTTAGTTTTCTTTTAAGTTGTGTAGATTAGCAATGAAAAGATTGTGTTTAGTGCTGGCTTTGTAGATTCAGTGCAATGTGGATTAGATTGCTGTTAGACCCCTTTCGTCCAGGCTCAGTACTGGTTTGGTTGGTGTTATGAAAGGGCACGGGCAATTTCCTTTAGTGATCACTATGCAGTTTGAGTTGTGTTATGCAAAAGGCATGAATAGCTTTACCTTTGGGAGTGCTCTGTTAGTTCCCTGTAGCTTAATTAGACCTTTGCGTTATTAGTTCCTTAACATGCAGTCTGTTAGTTCCCTGTGGCTATTTTTCTCCTTGCTGTAATGAAAAGAACAGCCTTGAAGTTAGCATATCAAACTTAGATTTCCTTGTTACCTTAATTAGCATCCCAGTTTTATTAGCATTTTCTGCAAGCACGATCAGCTCTTTTGGAGCTTAGAACAACCCCTCTTGGAGCTTGTTGCAGTCTGGATTTTAATGCCTTTGTTTTCCTTGCTTCGGTTTTTGTACAGCATTAGGATGGTTTGAGATGTAAGAGTAGTAAGTGTTCCTTGATGTCTTGCTTCCGGATTTCCTTCCTGTACAGCATTAGGATGGCCTGGAATTAATGAGTAGTTTAAGAAGTTCTTCTGCATACATTATGCTTTGGTTCCTTGTAGGTTCTAACATATCATTTTATTCGTGTATAAACTTTAGATAGCAGAAATTAGTTTGTAGTAGTGCAGATTTTTCAATTGGTAGTAGAGCAGATTTTTGTTATGTAGCATGCAGATTTTTATAAGTGTAGTATGCTGATTTTGTTTTCCCTTTGCTTTAAGATGTGCATGAACCGATTATAGCATATACATATATATACATAGCATTTAGTTTAGACTTTCCTTGCTATAATGAGTAGCTATAAGTGAGAAAAAACCAAGGTCTAGTTAGAAAAGATAACAAGTAATTTAAAGTAAGAGGCTAGTACTCGACTTCCGAGGTTGTCGTTAAACAAATCCAGGTGACCAATTCTGAGGTCTTGGCCCTGGTAAGACCGAGGTCTTTACCCTCATAGGACTGGAGGCTCGCTACCTCAGTCTCTATTAGAGAGCGCGCATTTGGTACTAAGCCTGGGCCCAAGAAAGAGAAGAAGAAAGTTAAATATTAATTTCAAGTATAAGGCTATAAGTAAATAAAACAAGTGTCACCTATGTTTAGAACCAGTAAAGTTTAGCTCTTATAATACTAAGCATACAGTATTAGTTTTCATTTACTTTCCTTATGAGTTTATTGAGCATGATTAGCTTTATTTCCAGTATGCAGATTTATTCTTGTATATCATGAGTATGCAGATTATTTTAGTGCTTTGCTATTAAATGAGCATGTTTAGCTTTTCTTTTTAGCATTTCAGTTTTAGCATCCTTTGCATCTTATGCACTTTCGAGTTTTTGTGAGATAGTTTAGTATTTACTAAGCGTTTCGCTTATAGATTTATTTTCCTCCTACTGTAGATAAAGGAAAAGCTAAAGTATAAAGAGGAAGGCGACAAGGAGGATGCGTGATGGATGTGTGTGATGTTGAACTATGGAAGCCTCGGGACTTGGCTAAGAAGTTGTTTAGAGTCCTTTAATGTTATTAGAGAAGTTGAGATTGTTAAAGAGTTGTTTCTTTTTCTATGTTGCTAATTGAGTCTATTCCGCATTGTTAGTTTGGTTGTTTTCCACTGTTGGAGTTTTATTCATTTGCTATTGCTAGAATAGTTATTTTTAAGATGTTGTGTCTTATTATTGCGTGGTTGTGAAATATATATACCAGCCGCATGTGGCTGATGGTTTATTTTGCATGTATTGATGATTATTGTCACCGGTACAGGGAGACTCTGCCGAAATTTTTCGGTAGGAACTTCGCTGGGGCCGTGATAAATTTAAGTGTTGCTAATAATAGCATAAGTAACACTGGTAAGTAGAGTAATAGATAAGTAACGGTCGCCCTTAGAGAGTAGTAGTATAGATAAGAAGGGTGGTCGTTACAGTTGGTATCAGAGCAGTTCCCATTCTCCAGCATCACACACACATCAGCATCAGTCTTGTCGTCTTCAAGTAAGAAAGTATTTAAGTTTTTCCTTTTATGCTTTCTTTATTATTTGCAGTAGAGAGCAATTGCTTATATATATGCGCTTTAGTAAGATAGAAGTTTGTTTTTCCTTATTCATACATTTTTTTGTTTAGAAAGGATAGAGAAGATATCAAGCCTTTTTCTTTGCATAATTAGATGTCAAGAAAAGGACATCCTCGGATTGTTCATACTGAGAACCAAGATCAGGAGAATGAAGAGCTTAGATCAACTGAGCCCAATCTCTCTGAAGTTGTTGCCCAACTCAAGAGACAAGTAGTAGAGCAGCAACAAGTGATTGCCAATCTGATGGCCAATCAGCAGTCAGTTCCTCCCACTCCTACAACCATCAATGTGGATGTAACGACCCGCCTTCTACTAACTAGGCTGTAAGGCCGATCGTCACATTATGCTGTGCTAACTATTCCTTGACCATCATTATATCTAAGTGTGAAAGCTGTACTAATTAAAATTTTGCTAAACTATTGTCATTTCCTTATTCTACATGTGTTAAGGGGTGCAATCTAAGCTATTCATGTCGTTACTACCTCCCCTTATGGTCAAGAAACTTAACTAAGGGTTTCTAGCTACTATCAGGCCTCCCAATCGATTCACAGATCGATTGGAATGGTCGAGTCGATCCGGAGATCGATTCAGCAGGCTACTGTATCCGGGATGTGGGTTGGATCAATCCAGTGATCGATCCAGCACGCTACTGTGCTCGGGACGATATTCTGGGTCGATCGGCTGATCGATCCAGACTGTCCAATCGATCGAGTGATCGATCCCAGAGCCTTCTGTTCGCGAGAGAATTCACTGGATCGATCGGCTGATCGATCCAGAGGCCTACTGTTCGCGAGACAAGTTGGCCAATCGATCCTTCGATCGATTGAAAACTCCCGAATCGATCAGCTGATCGATTCGGGTTTCTGATTTCGTGCCAAAGGTCTGATTTCAGCACTTGTTCGTGCCAAAATTTCTTATAACCATTCTAAACTCAATCAAAACATTCTGATATCACACAAATACTATTCTAAGCATGATAGGGTGCATGATCAACCAATTCATAGCAATTAACAAACTAAGGTGCAGAATAATAAAATGCAAAAAGGTTCTAATGTTTAAAACAAGTTTGCTAAAATTTCCTAAGATCTCTATTCCAAGTTCCATCCACACACATCCTCATCGCATTGCCCTCCAGCCTCCGCTAGTCCATCTTTCCTTTACCTTTATCTGCAGTATAAGGAAAAATGTATCTGTAAGCTTTCGCTTAGTAAGAAACCATCTACCTCACAAAACATGCATTCGATGCAATATGCTTTTAAAACATGCTATTTGAAAAATGTACTGATTAGACTGAAATATGGTATGCTATCATACATAGAAATCAAAGCTAGTCATGGCATACTATCATCTAACATGTGTAATAAAAGCTGAACGTGAACACCAAAGCATGGCATACAAAGCTAACCATAAACTATCATGTGTATCAATAAAGAAGAACTGAACTGAACATAAACTGAGCTAGACAGGAGCTGAATTCAAACTCAACTAACATAACTAATCTTTGTGAGTTTTGAAAAGCTAATAATGTAATAGATTAAAGTACATAATCATACTGCTAGTGGGCCCGGCAACTGTACATGCTATGCGCGCATCCTTAACTAGACCCGGGGTTGCAAATCCCGAATTTAGTAAGGTTTACTAGGTTATCTAAACCTAGGGACCGACTATAGGAGTCCAGCCCAATGGATATCTAATCCTGTACAGTGCCCCTACTGGAAGTAAAATACTGGATCATAGCTAATTAATTTACCTTGCTTTTACTAGGTTATCTGAACCTAGAGTCGACTGTGGGTGCCCACCCATTGGACCGTAGTCCCATATATGCTGTGGCAAGGCTAACTAAACTATTTAAATGCTTCTATTGCACTTACTGAGCCATTAAAATGCATGAGTTGTATTTTTCTGTGCTAAATAATTTAATCGAACACTTAGTATGCACTAATTCGCATCCTTGTGCCGAAAGTCTACATACTACTAAACTAAAACATGGAATTCACACGGAAGCTACTTATACTGCAGGTGAGGGGTTTCTTACCTCGTGCGCTAGTTTTCTTACGAATCTAGTCGCTAGTTTTCCGGTGGGAACGATCTTCTCGACGATCCTCTCACGTCTACGTGTTCTTCTCGCGGAGGGGAACGTCCTCGTGTCGGAGTCGTCGCCGGAAGGTGCTCCTAGAGTCGTAGGCTTGGTGCGCCGAGAGAGGAAGAGGAGGGAGAGGAGTCGGCGGAAACTAGGGTGAGGAAAGAAAAGTCACGTTCCAAAAGAAAAATAACTCTTCACTTAATTTCTCCCTATTTATATTAAGTGGGTAATTTCAACCCAACTCTAATATAAATTTAATTGCCTCCCTTTCCTTTCAGCACGGCCCTGCTGGGTTCAACTGGTTACTAAAATTATCCATAAACCATATGTCTCGGGTTCAATTCCCGCTTAAGCAGTTTTCGTTTCTATTTGTTTTTGCTACCTCCGCTACTCTAAAAATTCTGTAAAAATATCCTAAAATTCCAGAAAAATCATAGAATATTTCTAAAATAGTTTTGAGAATTTTTGGGCGTTACAATCCCCCATACCTTTTAAAAAGTTCATCCTCGAACTTAGAATAACTCTGGGTACTTCTGTCTCATACTGACTTCTGTCTCCCAAGTTGCCTCTTCTGCTGTGTGACTGTGCCAAATAACTTTGACTAATGGTACTTCCTTGTTCCGCAATTTCTTAACTACTCGGTCTATTATCTGAATAGGCCGACTGTCATAGCTGAGGTCTTCGCGGATCTGTACCGACTGGGGCTCAATCACCTGGGTGGCATCTGGGGTATGCTTCTTCAGCATAGAGACATGAAATACATTGTGAACGGCTGACATTTCCTGAGGTAGCTCTAGCTCATATGCTACCTTGCCAACTCTTCTGCTAATAAGGTATGGTCCCACATATCTGGGACTTAGCTTGCCCTTCTTCCCAAAACGCATTACTCCCTTCATGGGAGCAACTCTGAGGAACACTGAATCCCCAACTGAAAACTCTAAGGGTCTGCGCCGTGTATCAGCATAGCTCTTCTGATGGCTCTATGGATCTGCTGTATAGCTGCTGTGGTATCTGCCACTAGATCTGTCTGAAGTTCTAGTTCTTTCTGTTCACCACTCTCATACCAGCAGACTGGAGATCTACACCTCCGCCCATAGAGAGCCTCGTAAGGTGTCATGCCGATAGTGGCCTGATAGCTGTTATTGTATGCAAATTTTGCTAGGCTCAGATATTTGCACCAACTTCCCTTGAAATCTATGGCACATGCTCGAAGCATATCTTCGAGTACCTGATTTACTCGCTCCGTCTGTCCATCTGTCTGCGGATGGAAGGCGGTGCTGAACTTTAACTTCGTGCCCAACGCTGACTGTACACACTCCTAGAAGTGTGATGTAAACCTACTGTCCCTGTCTGAGATAATGGTTCGTGGGACTCCATGTAATCTAACGATCTCCTTGAGATACAACTGAGCTAGCTGTTCCATGGAGTAGGATATCCTGATGGCTAAAAAGTGGGTTGATTTAGTTAACCTGTCGACTATTACCCAGATTGTATCAAAACCATTCATGGTTCTGGGTAATCCCACTATAAAATCCATAGAAATGTCTTCCCACTTCCATTCTGGAATCTGAATAGGCTGCAGGACTCCTCCTGGTCTCTAATGTTCTGCCTTGATCCTCTGACAGGTTAGACAGGTGCTGACATATCGAGCGATGTCTCTCTTCATCCCAGACCACCAAAAACGTTTCTTCAAGTCCTGGGACATTTTGGTGGAGCCTGGATGCATCGCATAGGGAGTCTTGTGAGCCTCATCTAAAATCTTCCTTCTGAGTTCTTCCTGATCTGGAACACATAATCTGTTGCCAAAGTACAACACCCCGCTAACGGACACTCTGAATTCTCCACTTTCTGTTTCTGCTAACCCTTGCTTGATTTTCTGAATTTCAGGATCCTGCTCCTGAGCTGTCTGGATGTCACTAAGCAAGGTCGACTCTAAGGTCATAGTAGAGAGCTGTCCAACTATAAGTTCGAGACCAAAATCAGTGATCTCTTTCTGTAGGGGTGGTGACATGGCTGCTAGAGATAATAAGGTAGCACTGGACTTCCTGCTAAGTGCATCTGCTACCCTATTTGTTTTTCCTGGGTGGTAGAGGATGTCCATATTGTAGTCCTTGACCAGCTCTAACCATCTGCGCTATCGCATATTCAGATCCTTCTGAGTGAAGAAGTACTTCTGACTCTGATGATCTATATACACTCTGCACTGAGCTCCATACAAGTAATGTCTCCAAATTTTGAGAGCGAACACCACTGCTGCAAGTTCAAGGTCATGAGTGGGGTAATTCTTCTCATATTCCTTGAGTTGTCTGGAGGCATAGGCGATTACCTTGCCATCTTGCATCAGCACTGTTCCTAGTCCCAATTTAGAGGCATCACTATAAATATCAAAGCTGTCTGTGTTTTCTGGTAGAGCTAGGATAGGTGCACTGGTCAATCTTCTTTTTAGCTCGCTGAAGCTGTTCTCGCAGTCCTCTGTCCACTGAAATTTTCTGTTCTTTCTGGTAAGAGCTATTAGTGGGGAGGCTATCCTAGAGAAGTCCTCTACGAATTTTCTGTAGTAACCTGCTAATCCCAGAAAGCTTCTGATCTCACTAGCGCTCTTGGGTCTTTTCCAGTTACTCACCGCTTCTATTTTACTAGGGTCTACCATGATACCATCCTTTGAGATGACCCAGGAAGGACACCTGATCTAACCAAAATTCACATTTTGTGAACTTGGCGTACAACTGGTTCTGCTGGAGGGTCTGCAGTACTATTCCTAGGTGCTCTGCGTGTTCTTCCTGAGTTCCTGAATAGATAAGAATGTCATCGATGAATACGATAACGAACTTATCTAAGTATTCTCTGAATACTCTGTTCATGAGGTCCATGAAAGTAGCTGGAGCATTTGTCACGCCAAGGGCATGACTACGAACTCATAATGTCCGTATCTGGTCCTGAATGCTGTCTTGGGTATATCCCCTTCTTTAACCTTCACCTGATGATAACCTGATCTGAGGTCTATCTTAGAGAACACTGTTGCTCCCTTTAGCTGATTAAACAGGTCATCAATTCTGGGAAGAGGATACCTGTTCTTGATTGTGACTTGGTTCAGCGCTCGGTAGTCTATACACAGGCGCATACTCCCGTCCTTCTTCTTCACGAACAAGACCGGTGCTCCCCATGGTGAGTGACTAGGGCGTATGAAGCCTTTGTCAAGCAGCTCCTGTAATTGCTCATAAAGTTCTTTCAGTTCTGCTGGAGCCATGCGATAAGGCGCTTTGGAAATAGGATTGGTACCGGGAATGAGCTCTATCTCGAATTCAATCTCCTTATCTGGTGCTAATCCTGGTAACTCTTCAGGGAAGACTGTTGGGTAGTCACATACGACTCGGACCTCTGCTAGCTGTTGGTCCTTTTCCTGACTGGTACTGACTACGTGTGCTAGAAATCCCGTACATCCTGAATCCATTAACCTCTGTGCCTTCATAGCTGAGAGAAACTTCTTGGCCTTTCTCTTGGGTTCTCCGGTGAACTCGAACCGTGCTTCTGCTTCAGGTTGGAATATGACTTTCTGCTTACAGCACTCGATGGAGGCACCGTATTTGATCAAGAAATCCATCCCGAAGATGACATCGTAATCAGTCATATTTAGCACTATCAGGTCACAAAAGAGTTCTCTATCTGCTATAATGACTGGCACTGCTCTGAGCCAGTGCGTGGATGCCATAATTTCTCCCGAAGGTAAGGTCGTCAGAAACTGACTACTGAGTACCTCTGGAGGTCTTGCTAACTTCTTGGCAAATGCCCTGGATATATATGAATGGGTTGCCCCAGTATCGAATAAGACAGTTGTACTTTGATGTAAAATACTAATCTGACCTGTAACAACTGTCGAGGCATTTGCTACGTCCTCTCTGGTCAGTGAGTAGATTCGTGCATTTGTCGTAGCTGGAGGGGCTTCTAGTCTGCCCTGGCTGATGTGTGGACCATCTAAAGCGGCCTGTATCTGATGTAACTGAGCTGGCTGGCTTCCGTACTGAATCGGTTGTGGCTGAGGAAGAATGATCTTGTTTGGGCACTGCTTAGCCATATGCCCTTCCTGCCCACACTCAAAGCATCCTTGTGTGCCCTTACGACAAACTCCAGGGTGGAATTTCCCACAAGTAGCACACTTTGGATAACTGGGCTGTTTATTAGCTGGTCCTCCTTTTGGGTAACTCCCTGGTTTGCGCTTGTTGCTGGAGTTCCCTTTCCAGTTAGAGCCGTGGGAGCTGTGACCCTGCTGCTTCTGAGTACCTGAGTCTCCTTGACCTTTGGGTTCTGAGAAAAATTGCTTCTGCTGCTTGATACTGTTCTGGTAGTGCTCAGTGGTCAGGGCGCTACTGACTAGTTCTTCGGTGGTTTGCGGCCTGTGAATGCTGTCAGCCACGTTCATTACTATTTCCGGCCTCAGCATCTTGAGCATCAACCGGACTCGTTCTTTCTCTGTGCTGACTAGTTCAGGGCATAGACGAGCCAATCTATTGAATTTCTTCACGGCTTCCTCAACTGATAGGTTGCCCTGACGAAACTCAATGAACTCGTCGTAGTGGCGGTTGGTGACCCGCATGTGAAAGAACTCCTCAAAGAATTCCTTCTCGAAGTCAGCCCATGTCATCTGGTTCACTGGGCGCTTCGCTCTGATTCTCTCCCACCACATGCGTGCATCTCCTGTCAGACAGAAGGAGGCGCACTTCACCTTCTCATGTTCTGGCCAGTCGAGAAGCTCCATCATACTCTCCAGTCTTTTGAACCAGGCTTGTGCATCCCATGGTTCACTGGTGCCTGAGAAGTTCTCGGGCTTGACTCTCTGCCACTGGATTAGATAGGCTTCTCTCTTTGCCTCTACTGCTGCTGGGGCTACTAGTGCTGTAGGCTGGACTGGTGGAACCTCTAAAACTAATGGCGTTGCTAATTTTGGTTCCAGGGTGACTGAGGGAGTATTCTGTTGATTAGCCTTTAAGGTGGCTATTTCCTGTTGCTGTTCAGCTAACTGCTGCTGTAACTAAGCCACTAATACTGTCAGGTCTGGGGGAGGCACTGAACTGCCTGCCTCGTGCTGGGGCTCAGTAGCTGGTGCCCTTCTAGCTGGGCGTTCTCGTGCCATTTCTAAAGACATAGAGGACATACATAACTAATACAATCATAATTGCATACCGATGGTTATCATGTTAGGTACTATCATAAATAAACATGCTTCATTTATTTCTAACATGAAAACAGGAAACATAAATAAGGTGAGAGATGTTCTTACTTGGAAGCTGCAGATTCAATGCGAATGTGTGTGTAGGAAGTATGGAAGCTGCTCTGATACCACTCTGTAACGACCCGCCTTCTACTAACTAGGTTGTAAGGCCGATCGTCACATTATGCTGTGCTAACTATTCCTTGACCATCATTAAATCTAAGTGCGGAAGCTGTACTAATTAAAATTTTGCTAAACTATTGTTATTTCCTTATTCTACATGTGTTAAGGGGTGTAATCTAAACTATTCATGTCGTTACTACCTCCCCTTATGGTCAAGGAACTTAACTAAGGGTTTCTAGCTACTATCATGCCTCCCAATCGATCCACAGATCGATTGGAATGGTCGAGTCGATCCGGAGATCGATTCAGCAGGCTACTGTATCTGGGATGTGGGTTGGATCGATCCAGTGATCGATCCAGCACGCTACTGTGCTCGGGACGATATTCTGGGTCGATCGGCTGATCGATCCAGACTGTCCAATCGATCCAGTGATCGATCCCAGAGCCTTCTGTTCGCGAGAGAATTCGCTGGATCGATCGGCTGATCGATCCAGAGGCCTACTGTTCGCGAGACAAGTTGGCCAATCGATCCTTCGATCGATTGGAAACTCCCGAATCGATCAGCTGATCGATTCGGGTTTCTGATTTCGTGCCAAAGGTCTGATTTCAGCACTTGTTCGTGCCAAAATTTCTTATAACCATTCTAAACTCAATCAAAACATTCTGATATCACACAAATACTATTCTAAGCATGATAGGGTGCATGATCAACCAATTCATAGCAATTAACAAACTAAGGTGCAGAATAATAAAATGCAAAAAGGTTCTAATGTTTAAAACAAGTTTGCTAAAATTCCCTAAGATCTCTATTCCAAGTTCCATCCACACACATCCTCATCGCATTGCCCTCCAGCCTCCGCTAGTCCATCTTTCCTTTACCTTTATCTGCAGTATAAGGAAAAATGTATCTGTAAGCTTTCGCTTAGTAAGAAACCATCTACCTCACAAAACATGCATTCGATGCAATATGCTTTTAAAACATGCTATTTGAAAAATGTACTGATTAGACTGAAATATGGTATGCTATCATACATAGAAATCAAAGCTAGTCATGGCATACTATCATCTAACATGTGTAATAAAAGCTGAACGTGAACACCAAAGCATGGCATACAAAGCTAACCATAAACTATCATGTGTATCAATAAAGAAGAACTGAACTGAACATAAACTGAGCTAGACAGGAGCTGAATTCAAACTCAACTAACATAACTAATCTTTGTGAGTTTTGAAAAGCTAATAATGTAATAGATTAAAGTACATAATCATACTGCTAGTGGGCCCGGCAACTGTACATGCTATGCGCGCATCCTTAACTAGACCCGGGGTTGCAAATCCCGAATTTAGTAAGGTTTACTAGGTTATCTAAACCTAGGGACCGACTATAGGAGTCCAGCCCAATGGATATCTAATCCTGTACAGTGCCCCTACTGGAAGTAAAATACTGGATCATAGCTAATTAATTTACCTTGCTTTTACTAGGTTATCTGAACCTAGAGTCGACTGTGGGTGCCCACCCATTGGACCGTAGTCCCATATATGCTGTGGCAAGGCTAACTAAACTATTTAAATGCTTCTATTGCACTTACTGAGCCATTAAAATGCATGAGTTGTATTTTTCTGTGCTAAATAATTTAATCGAACACTTAGTATGCACTAATTCGCATCCTTGTGCCGAAAGTCTACATACTACTAAACTAAAACATGGAATTCACACGGAAGCTACTTATACTGCAGGTGAGGGGTTTCTTACCTCGTGCGCTAGTTTTCTTACGAATCTAGTCGCTAGTTTTCCGGTGGGAACGATCTTCTCGACGATCCTCTCACGTCTACGTGTTCTTCTCGCGGAGGGGAACGTCCTCGTGTCGGAGTCGTCGCCGGAAGGTGCTCCTAGAGTCGTAGGCTTGGTGCGCCGAGAGAGGAAGAGGAGGGAGAGGAGTCGGCGGAAACTAGGGTGAGGAAAGAAAAGTCACGTTCCAAAAGAAAAATAACTCTTCACTTAATTCCTCCCTATTTATATTAAGTGGGTAATTTCAGCCCAACTCTAATTTAATTGCCTCCCTTTCCTTTCAGCATGGCCCTACTGGGTTCAACTGGTTACTAAAATTATCCATAAACCATAGGTCTCGGGTTCAATTCCCGCTTAGGCCGTTTTCGTCTCTATTTGTTTTTGCTACCTCCGCTACTCTAAAAATTCTGTAAAAATATCCTAAAATTCCATAAAAATCATAGAATATTTGTAAAATAGTTTTGAGAATTTTCAGGCGTTACAGTGGAGACTCCAGTGGTGACTGAAGTTTCACCAGCCGCCTTGGATGTTGCCACAACACCTAGAAGACAAGAAGCATACCTGATACAGTGGCTGAAGCTGAAGCCAGAAAGTTTCTCAGGCACGACTGTGTAACAACCACCCTTCTTATCACTACTCTCTAAGGGCGACCGTTACCTAACTCCTACTCTACTTACTAGTGTCACTTATGCTATTATTAGCGACACTTAGATTTATCACGGTTCAGAGAAATTCCTACCGAAAAATTTCGGCAGAGTCTCCCCTGTACCGGTGACCAAATCTATAATACACAAGATATATATACACAGCCACATGCGGCTGGATCACAATTTATTCACAACCACGCAGTAATAAATCATATCATAATCAAAAACTAATCTAGCAACATGAACTAAACTCAATCTCCCAGAATGAAGCATAATAAGCTACAATGCACATCAAACTCAATCATAACTCATAATTTCATAACAGAAATAAGGAAAATGAACTAGACATAAACTCTAAATAAATAAGTCTTGCTAGTCCCCTCTGGACCTCTCCATAGTTCAGTCACCACACACATCCATCATCACCACCACCCTGTCGCCTCCCTTCATATCTTAGCTTTTCCTTTATCTGCAGTAGGAGGAAAGAAAACAAGATCTATAAGCGAAAACGCTTAGTAAGTACTAATCTATCTCACAAAACTCGAAATGCATAAATGCTGAAACTGAAATAATAAAGCTATCTGCATGTGCTCATGGTATACAGAAAATGGACGGAATACAAATCATACTCAGTATCAAGCAGGATAACAAGAAACTAACACTGTAAACTTAGAATCAAAGAAACTAACCATTCTTATTTATTCTAAGCTTGGAACTTATTTCATTTCTTATATCCTTGTGTTAGAAATTAATCTTTTAATTTCTATCTTTTACTTTCTTCTTCTTTCTTTCTTCCTTCTTACTTAACTTTTCTTTTCTTTGGTTTTCTTTTCTTGGGCCCAGGCCTAGTACCAACTCATGCGCGTTCCCTAATAGGTTGGGGTTGCGAGCCACCAATCCTAAAAGAGCAGACCTCGGTCTACCAGGGCCAAGACCTCGGAAATGGTCACCTGGATTTGTTTAACGACAAGCTCTTGGATGTCGGGTACTAGCCTCTTACTTTAATTTACTTGTTATCTCTTTTTAATTAGACCTTGGTCTTTTTCTTTACTCATACTTCTCATAATCCTTTATTAGAGCTTATTAGAATCCTTTAGATATATATCTAACAAGTATAGGATTACAACTAACTAAGCATGCTATATAAAAATAACACGAAGGAAAACAAATCTGAACTCCCTAAGCCTGTTATAAAATAGAGCAAAGGAAAGCAAATCTGAACTTACTAATCATGCTATAAAATAGAGCAAAAGAAAACAACTTTAAGCTTACTAATCATGCTATAAAATAAAGCCAAAGAAAGTAACCTTAAGCTTACTAATCATGCTACAAAATGGAGCAAAAGAAAACTAATTTGATCTTGCTAATCATGCTACAAAATGGAGCAAAAGAAAACTAATTTGATCTTGCCTTCATGAAACTCAGAACTAAACTTGGGTATAAACAACGCACCAAAAGCTATGGTGGACTTTAAGTGATGCATACCAGAAGCAATAAGATGAATCATGTTTAGAAATATGATGAACTTAAAGTCACGCATACCAGAAGCAATACTTGAAGCAATTACCAGAAGGAATAGATTCCTATTAAAATAAAACATATGTCATGCTTAAAGAATTCTGCACTTAATGAACAACAACCAACAGTGTTAAATGTATTGTTCCCTTCTAACTATCTACTGCAATTACCAAAACAGACCCAATCCGTAAGCTCCAAATGGCTTGGTTCATGCCTGCAGAAATGCAAAAGGCATGGGGCTGTTCTAAGCTCCAAATGAAGCTGCTCGTATCCCTATTTTTACAAAATTTCAAGTTGAACTTGCTGCCCATTTGAGGTACACGGCAGCTACATCAAACCAACGCCGCCCAATCTAAGCATCATGCTCACAAACAAAAAGGAGCAACCAATCTCGGAACCACTCTAGGGTTTTCAACAAGCTCCAGAAAACAAGGAACAAAACCGAAACAAGCAACTCACGGCAGATTCAAAAACAAGGAGAAACAAAACCGAAAACAACTCCTACCGCAGGTGAGTAGTACTTACCGACGATTCTTGGACTTACAACCGACGGAGGAAGAAAGGGGAAGACTTTTAGGGTTCGGCGGCTTGCAAAATTTTGGCTTCCTCTTGTACCAGCGAGCTCCTCTCCGTCGGGATCACCACCCACGGTGAAGGATGACTGGAATAAGGCTTCGCCGGCGCCGGAGACACAAAACCTAGCTTCCTCTTGATTTCCGCCGAGAGAGAAGGCGCCGTCGCGAGGGAGAAGGAGAAGAAAGATTTCGGGAGAAAATGTTAGGTTTTTGGAAAATCCAAAACCTAATTCCCTTTTATATATAAGGGTTTTATTCCAAACTATACTATATCCTTAATTCTTTCTATATAGGGTTAACAGAAATCTCCTAGCTTAGTTGGTCAGGCCGGTTTTGGCTTGGGTCAGTCTGACCCGAGGTCCCGGGTTCAAACCTCGCTTCCAACGCTTTTTGCCTAAACTTCTTTGGTTTTGTAAAAATACTAAACGACCTCCAGAAATTACGCAAAAATACTCTAAAAATTTCTAAAAATCTCTAGAATATTTTAAAAGCATTGTCAAATATCTTTATGGACATTTGAAACTCAGAATAAGGAAAATTGGGTCGTTACAGACTGAGCCCTGGGATGCTCAGGCTTGGTTCAAGACACTGGAGAGCACCATGGAGTTTCTTGACTGGCCAGAAGTCGAGAAGGTCAAGTGTGCCTCTTTCTGCCTATCAGGAAATGCTCATATGTGGTGGGAGAGAGAGAGTTAAGAGCAAGAGAGTAGTCAATCAGATGAACTGGACTGACTCCGAGACAGAGTTTCATGAAGAATTCTTCTGCCAACATATCACCAATAAACATTATGAAGAGTTTATAGAATTCAGAAGGTGAACCATCCTTTGAGTTCACGGGAGTGCCGAAGAGGAAGATCCAGAAATTCCTTTCCTCCCTAACAGCTCACCAGATGTTAGCTAAAGGGTGTGCTGGTTTTCTGACATTCATTGTGAATACAGAAGAACAAGAAAGACCCAAGCAGGAAGATGTTCGGGTAGTCTGCGAGTATCCAGAGGTATTTCCAGAAGAGCTACCTGGACTACCTCCCAACAGAGAGGCGGAGTTTGAAATTGAGTTGGTTCCTGGTACTGGTCCAATTTCAAAAGCTCCGTACCGAATTTCTCCAGCAAAGCTAAAAGAGATACAAGAACAACTTCAGGAGCTGCTTGACAAAGGTTTCATTCACCCCGGGGAGCTTCAGTGTTGTTCGTTAAGGAGAAAGAAAAACCTATGCGGATGTGCATGGATTTTAGAATACTGAACAGAGAAACAGTTAAGGACAAGTACCCTCTTCCCAGAATAGATGATCTATTTGATCAGCTAAAGAGGGCAACAGTGTTCTCTAAAAATAGACCTGCGTTCTGGGTACCATTAGCTGAAAGTGAAAGAAAGTGATATACCCGGAACAGTTTCTAAGACTAGATATGGACACTACAAATTTGTAGTCATGCCATTTGATGTGACTAATACACCTGCAGTCTTCATGGACTTAATGAACAGAGTGTTCAGAGAATACCTTGACAAGTTTGTCACCGTGTTCATCGATGACATTCTGATCTATTCAAGAACCCCAGAGGATCATGACACGCACTTGAGAATAGTATTGCAGACCCTTCAGCAAAAGTAGCTGTATGTTAAATTCTCAAAGTGCGAGTTCTGGTTAAATCAGGTGACATTTCTAGGTCACATTATTTCTAAAGAAGGCATCCAAGTGGATCCAGCTAAAATAGAAGCAATTAACAACTTGAGTAGACCCAAGAATGCCAGGGAAATCAGGAGCTTTCTTGGTTTAGCTGGGTACTACAGGAAATTTGTGGAGGACTTTACCAGGATAGCCTCTCCACTAATAGCCCTCACCAGGAAGAACAAGAGGTTTGAATGGTCAAACAAATGTGAGCAGAGTTTCCAAGAGCTAAAGAAGAGACTGACCAGTGCTCCCATCCTGATAGTTCAAGAAAGTGACAAGAGTTTTGACATCTACAGTGATGCTTCCAAGATGGGCCTAGGAGCTGTACTCATGCAAGAAGGAAAAGTTATAGCTTATGCTTCCAAACAACTCAAAGATTATGAGAAGAACTACCCCACTCATGATCTTGAGCTAGCAGCTGTGGTCTTTGCACTGAAACTCTGGCGACACTATTTTTATGGAGTCCAGTGCAGAATCTTCACAGACCATCAGAGTTTAAAGTATTTCTTTACCCAGAATGACTTAAACATGAGACAGCGTAGGTGGCTAGAGTTGGTCAAGGACTATGACTGTGAAATCCTCTACCACCCAGGCAAAGCTAACAAAGTGACAGATACACTAAGTAGAAAATCCAGTGCATCCCTGATGTCTTTGTCATCATTAGCCCTGCCACTGCAGAAGGAGTTATCAGACTTTGGACTTGAAATTATTTATGGGCAAATCTCTGCATTGACCTTAGAGTCAACCCTGCTTGAGGATATACAGAGAAAGCAAAGTGAAGATCCAGATATCCAGAAGACCAAGCAAGGGATACAAAAAGAAGACAATTCAGAGTTTCGAGTATCAGACAACAGAGTTCTTTATCAGGGGAATCGTCTTGGTGTTCCCAATGATGAGGAATTAAGGAGGAAGATTCTAGAAGAAGCTCATAGTACTCCTTACTCCATGCATCCTGGTTCTACCAAGATGTACCAAGACGTGAAACAGAGGTTCTGGTGGTCTGGACTCAAAAGAGATGTTACTAAATATGTCAGTACCTGCCTAACATGTTGTAACGACCACCCTTCTTACTGCTACTACACTTTAAGGATGACCGTTACTTAACTACTAACTCTACTTAACCAGTACGCTACTTAACTACGAGGAATCCCTACCGAAAAATTTCGGCAGAGTCTCCCCTGTACCGGTGACAATAATCATAAGTACATACATATACAAAGCAATAACATCACCACGCAGTTTATATATAACTAAAAATAAACTATCCTAGCAATAGTAAACAAAAGAACTCCAACAATAGGAAATAACTCAACTACAATGCGGAATAAACTTAACATAGACAAAGGGAAACTACTAAAACAATCTCTATCAATTTAATAACTGAAAGAAAACTCCAAAGAAGGAGTCTTGACAGTTTCCTTAGCAAACTCATGATCTCTCCATAGTCCAGCCATCACACACCTTCATCACCACCACCTTGTCGCCTTCCTTGCTAAATCTTTTCCTTTCCTTTATCTGCAGTAGGAGGAAGTGCAGTCTATAAGCATAAAGCTTAGTGAGCGCTATCTACTCACAAAAACTCGATATGCATGTATATCAATAAAAACATGCTAAAACTGAATGCTATCATGTAAAGCTACTCATGCTCATAAATAGCAAAGGAATCATACTATCTGAAATACTAAACATGTATAGCTAATCATGCTCATAATCCAATGAAGGAATCATACTAACCGAAATACTAAACATGTATAGCTAATCATGCTCAAAATCCAATAAAGGAATCATACTAACTGAAATACTAAACATGTATAGCTAATCATGCTCATAATCCAATGAAGGAATCATACTAACTGAAATACTAAACATGTATAGCTAATCATGCTCATAATCCAATGAAGGAATCATACTAACCGAAATACTAAACAAGTATAGCTAATCATGCTCAAAATCCAATAAAGGAATCATACTAACTGAAATACTAAACATGTATAGCTAATCATGCTCATAATCCAATGAAAGAATCATACTAACTGAAATACTAAACATGTATAGCTAATCATGCTCATAATCCAATGAAGGAATCATACTAACTGAAATACTAAACATGTATAGCTAATCATGCTCAAAATCCAATAAAGGAATCATACTAACTGAAATACTAAACATGTATAGCTAATCATGCTCATAATCCAATGAAGGAATCATACTAACTGAAATACTAAACATGTATAGCTAATCATGCTCATAATCCAATAAAGGAAACATACTAAACATGTAAAGCTACTAAACATGTAAAGCTACTAAACATGTAAAGCTACTAAACATGCTGAATAATCTAGTAGCAAGAAACAAATAAAACTACTACTGCATGCTTCAAATAACAAGAAACTAAACTTTCTAATTCTAAACATATTTGAAGCTTGTTTCATTTGTTTCAAAACTTATACATTAATACTTCAAAATAATAATCAACTTCTCTTGGGCCCGGCATTGTACCACTTAGCGTGCATTCTTAATAAGAATCGAGGTAGCTAATCCCGAAACTACTAAGATACTTCTAGGCCATGTGCCTAGGGGCAACTTGGAGTCCATCCCTTGGATCATGTGTCCGGTACATGCCCTTTAAAAAGTAAAATACTTTCTTACTAACTTCTTTATACTTGCCCTTACTTGGCATTTAAGCAAACACCTTGTGTGCACTTTTGATATTAAACACCTTGTGTGTGCTTTTGATCTCAAACTTCTGAAATTGAGATCAAGTTAAAGTCTTGGTCTTTCTTAGCTTATAACTTCTCATATTAGTCCAATAGCAAAAGACTAAAGATAGGAATCATTACTGCTCATGTTAAACTGATACTTTAAAAATCTGCATGCTATACTTATAAAAATCTGCTTATTAAAGTCTGCATACTATACTTAACAAATCTGAAATCTTTAGGCATGCTACAGCAGAAGTAAATCAAAGAAAGAAAGATCTGCATTCTTTAAAAGGAAAACTGCATACACTTAGAGAGTAGTTGTTCATGCTTGTTAAAGTAGCGAATAAAAATAACTTTAAGCTTACTAATCATGCTATAAAATAGAGCAAAAGAAAGCAACTTTGAACTTACTAATCATGCTATAAAATAGAGCAAAAGAAAGCAACTTTGAACTTACTAATCATGCTTTAAAATAGAGCAAGGAAAGCAACTTTAAGCTTACTAATCATGCTATAAAATAGGGCAAAAGAATGCAACTTTGAGCTTTCTAAACATGCTGTAAAATAGGGCAAAATAAACTAACTCTGAACTGTTATAACAAGGTTATTCTTGCCCTTAAAACAGTAACAAATAATCTATCCAAACTTACTAGTATACTAAGTTGTGCATGCTCATTAAGTGGCAAGGAAAACTAAACCGTACAGGGCTGTTCATATTCATGGAGGTAGCAAACAAAAACAGAACTGCATACTAATAATTAAGGGCTGTTTATGCCCATTTGCACGGCCAAAATAGAAAGTAAACTTGCTGGAATTTATGGCAGCAGGTAGACCTACCCGGATTCAACATTTAAGAGCTAAAGGCATGCTTAAAACACAACCACAGGCTGGAATTAGGACTGTTCGGCTTAACAATGAATTCGAAACAGAAATTCTAGGCAAGAAATGCTCTAATCTACATGGTATAAAGAGCTAATAACATAGGCAGAACTTGCTATTACTTAACTGCATAAGGATATTAATAGCATAAGCAAGAAATGCTACAATCTACCCGCTATAAGGGAACTAATCAGCACAAGACAGCTACATATCAAACTCGATACAGCCAATCTTAACAGAATTGAGCATATGATTCAATACAATAGCAAAATCGAGAATGACATCTCAACAAAGCAAGGAAGAAACCCTAGCATATTCTTCTACTTGGCACAACAAGATCCGGAAGCAAGGAAACGAAACCCGAAAATTCGGAGCAACTCCTACTGCAGGTGAGAAGCAACTCACCTTCGGTTCTTGGACTTACAACCGAAGAAGAGGACTCTAAAGCTTCTAGGGTTCGGAGGATGTGAAGATCTCTGCGATCCCTTCCTATCCGCGTGTTCTCCTTGACGAGGAGACCACGAATCCATGAACGGCTTCTGAAAAGAAGCCCTTGCCGGCCGCCGGAGGGGAACCCTAGGTCGGCTTCACCTTCCGCCTGATCTGCCGCCGTCGCACGCGAGAGGTGAGGAGAGGAAAAGAAATTTTAGGTTTTCCAAAAATCACTTTAGTCCTCGCTTTATAACTAGGGTTATTTTCGGTTCCAATTACAACTTAACTATATTTCTCCCTCTTGAGTTAACATAACTCGCTGGCACAGCTGGTCAGCCGGTTTTTCTTGGGTCACTCCGACCCGAGGTCGTGGGTTCGAATCTCACCTTCAACATTTCTTTTTTTAAACTTCTTTCTTTTTGTAACCCTACTAAACGACCTCCAAAAATTACGTAAAAATACTCTAAAAATTCTTAAAAATCTCTAGAATATTTTAAAAGTATTTCCAAATATTTTTATGGACTTTTTAGATCTTGAAATAGGGAAAATTGGGTCGTTACACATGTCAGAGAGTCAAAGCGGAGCACCAGAGACCAGGAGGAGTTTTACAGCCTCTTCCAATACCATAGTGGAAGTGGGAAGACATATCCATGGACTTCATAATAGGTCTTCCAAGAACTATAAATGGATATGACGCAAAATGGGTAGTAGTGGACAGATTGACTAAGTCTGCTCATTTTCTAGCCATCAAGGTGTCCCACTCTATAGAGCAGTTGGCACAAATGTACATCAAGGAAGTGATCAGACTTCATGGAGTTCCTAAATCTATTGTTTCTGATAGAGATGGGCGTTTCACCTCTCACTTTTTGGAGTGTGTTCAGAATGCACTAGGCACCAAACTCAAGTTCAGTACAGCCTTCCATCCTCAGACTGATGGACAGACAGAGCGAGTAAATTAGATTTTAGAAGATATGCTCAGAGCTTGTGCGCTAGATTTCAAGGGAAGTTGGTGCAAGTATTTGTGCTTAGCTGAGTTTGCCTACAATAATAGCTATCAGGTCACCATCAAGATGGCACCTTATGAGGCATTGTATGGCAGGAAGTGCAGATCACCTATTTGTTGGCAAGAAGCAGGTGAAAGAAGAGAAATGGAAGTAGAGCTGGGCATTCAGACTGAGATGATAGAAGAAACCACTCAGGCTATCCAGAAGATCAGACAGAGGATTGAGACTGCCCAGAGTAGACAGAAGAGTTACGCTGACACACGCCGTAGGCCACTTGAATTCCAAGTAGGGGATTCAGTCTTTCTCAAGGTTGCTCCTATGAAGGGAGTGATGAGATTTGGCAAGAAGGGCAAATTAAGTCCTCGCTATGTAGGACCTTACCTGATCACCGAAAGGATTGGGAAAGTGGATTACAAGTTGGGTTTACCACAAGACATGTCAGCAATACACAATGTATTTCATGTCTTCATGCTAAAGAAGTGTCTCCATGACCCTAGCCAAGTGATTGAGCCTCAGTCAGTGCAGATTCAGGAGGATCTTAGCTATGAGAGCAGACCTACACAGATAGTGGACAGAGAAGTTAAGAGACTAAGGAATAAAGAAGTACCACTAGTGAAGGTCATCTGGCAGAACCAGAAGCACGAGGAAGTCACTTGGGAGCGTGAGCACAGTATGAGACAGAAATATCCAGAACTATTTTAAGTTCGAGGACGAACTTTCTATAAGGTATGGGGGATTGTAATGACCCAACTTTCCCTATTTCAAGTTCTAAATGTCCTTAAAAATATTTGGAAATGCTTTTAAAATATTCTAGAGATTTTTTGGAATTTTTAGAGTATTTTTATGCAATTTTTGGAGGTCGTTTGGTATTTTTACTAAACGAAAGAAGTTTTGACAAAAAATGTCCAAGCCGAGGTTCGAACCAGCAACCTCGGCCAAACCCGAGCCTTAACCAAATGCAGCCAACCAAGTGTTCCACAGGAGTTTTGTTAATCAAGTAGGGAACAAAATATATATAAGCTATAGTTGGAACCAAAATAACCCTAAGTATAAAGATTTAATTTCTTTTCCCGAACCCCTAAATCCCGTTTTCCCTTTCTTCCTCCCGCGACAGCGCTGTTCCCCTTCTTTGCGCGATTCTTCTCTGGCGAAAGCGTAGCCAAGGCTAGGGCTCCTCCTCTCGGGCGACGACAGTGAAGAAGAAAGGTCATTCCGTCGAGGAAGGCACGCAGACACGAGGAGAACGCCGAGATCGTGAGCTCCTCCAAACCCTAGAAGCAATTTTTCCGGCTGTGAGTTCAAGAACAGCAAGGTAAGTACTACTCACCTGTGGTAGGAGTTGCTCCGAATTTAGGGTTTTCATTTCCTTACTTTCGGATTTTGTTTGGACGTTTCCTTGTTTCCCTTGAATTCGAAGCATGTTGTAAGATTTTTGGTTTTGACAATTTTACCATGGATCTTAAGGGAAGAAAGTAACTAGATTAAGCATGTAGGTTTATGGTTTGGAGGATTACTATAGAATAGTTATGATTGAGCTTGGTTTTTCCTTGCCGTGACATTGGGTATGCAGAATGATCGGGTTTTGGGTTTTCTTTTGTTGCCGTGGCACATAGCATGTAGAACAAGTATGGTTTTGAGGTTACAGTAGCAATTTTCATTAGATTTGTTGGTTGTGACTTGATGAGTATGTTCGGGTTGAAGGGAAGCTAGCAATCTTGTGTTTTCTTTTGTTGCCGTGGCACATAGCAGGAGGATCAGTTACTACAGTGCAGTTTTGTTTTGTTATCAATTCATTGGTATGTTGTTGGCCCTTTTTATCACTTATTCCCTAACTACAGCTTTAGTTTTCTTTTAAGTTGTGTAGATTAGCAATGAAAAGATTGTGTTTAGTGCTGGCTTTGTAGATTCAGTGCAATGTGGATTAGATTGCTGTTAGACCCCTTTCGTCCAGGCTCAGTACTGGTTTGGTTGGTGTTATGAAAGGGCACGGGCAATTTCCTTTAGTGATCACTATGCAGTTTGAGTTGTGTTATGCAAAAGGCATGAATAGCTTTACCTTTGGGAGTGCTCTGTTAGTTCCCTGTAGCTTAATTAGACCTTTGCGTTATTAGTTCCTTAACATGCAGTCTGTTAGTTCCCTGTGGCTATTTTTCTCCTTGCTGTAATGAAAAGAACAGCCTTGAAGTTAGCATATCAAACTTAGATTTCCTTGTTACCTTAATTAGCATCCCAGTTTTATTAGCATTTTCTGCAAGCACGATCAGCTCTTTTGGAGCTTAGAACAACCCCTCTTGGAGCTTGTTGCAGTCCGGATTTTAATGCCTTTGTTTTCCTTGCTTCGGTTTTTGTACAGCATTAGGATGGTTTGAGATGTAAGAGTAGTAAGTGTTCCTTGATGTCTTGCTTCCGGATTTCCTTCCTGTACAACATTAGGATGGCCTGGAATTAATGAGTAGTTTAAGAAGTTCTTCTGCATACATTATGCTTTGGTTCCTTGTAGGTTCTAACATATCATTTTATTCGTGTATAAACTTTAGATAGCAGAAATTAGTTTGTAGTAGTGCAGATTTTTCAATTGGTAGTAGAGCAGATTTTTGTTATGTAGCATGCAGATTTTTATAAGTGTAGTATGCTGATTTTGTTTTCCCTTTGCTTTAAGATGTGCATGAACAGATTATAGCATATACATATATATACATAGCATTTAGTTTAGACTTTCCTTGCTATAATGAGTAGCTATAAGTGAGAAAAAACCAAGGTCTAGTTAGAAAAGATAACAAGTAATTTAAAGTAAGAGGCTAGTACTCGACTTCCGAGGTTGTCGTTAAACAAATCCAGGTGACCAATTCTGAGGTCTTGGCCCTGGTAAGACCGAGGTCTTTACCCTCATAGGACTGGAGGCTCGCTACCTCAGTCTCTATTAGAGAGCGCGCATTTGGTACTAAGCCTGGGCCCAAGAAAGAGAAGAAGAAAGTTAAATATTAATTTCAAGTATAAAGCTATAAGTAAATAAAACAAGTGTCACCTATGTTTAGAACCAGTAAAGTTTAGCTCTTATAATGCTAAGCATACAGTATTAGTTTTCATTTGCTTTCCTTATGAGTTTATTGAGCATGATTAGCTTTATTTCCAGTATGCAGATTTATTCTTGTATATCATGAGTATGCAGATTATTTTAGTGCTTTGCTATTAAATGAGCATGTTTAGCTTTTCTTTTTAGCATTTCAGTTTTAGCATCCTTTGCATCTTATGCACTTTCGAGTTTTTGTGAGATAGTTTAGTATTTACTAAGCGTTTCGCTTATAGATTTATTTTCCTCCTACTGCAGATAAAGGAAAAGCTAAAGTATAAAGAGGAAGGCGACAAGGAGGATGCGTGATGGATGTGTGTGATGTTGAACTATGGAAGCCTCGGGACTTAGCTAAGAAGTTGTTTAGAGTCCTTTAATGTTATTAGATAAGTTGAGATTGTTAAAGAGTTGTTTCTTTTTCTATGTTTATAATTGAGTCTATTCCGCATTGTTAGTTTGGTTGTTTTCCACTATTGGAGTTTTATTCATTTGCTATTGCTAGAATAGTTATTTTTAAGATGTTGTGTCTTATTACTGCGTGGTTGTGAAATATATATACCAGCCGCATGTGGCTGATGGTTTATTTTACATGTATTGACGATTATTTTCACTGGTACAGGGGAGACTCTGCCGAAATTTTTCGGTAGGAACTTCGCTGGGGCCATGATAAATTTAAGTGTTGCTAATAATAACATAAGTAACACTGGTAAGTAGAGTAATAGATAAGTAACGGTCGCCCTTAGAGAGTAGTAGTATAGATAAAAAGGGTGGTCGTTACAGCATACCTGTTATACTTTTAGGAGACTGTACTATAGGTTCTATGGGTTAGGAGACTGTAGCATAGGTTATTGCTGGTGGTTATATATTGTTGTATATATCTATTGGTTACCTACTGAGTTCTTGGACTCACACCGTTATATTACTACTTTTCAGGTTGAGGTCGTCGGGAGATTCCAATCGTTAGCCCCCCATTGTTGCGATGATTTTTAGTTGTAGATGTTTTGTATTCGTTCTATGTCGTTAGATACCGGTGATGTGGGTTCTTGTATTGAGGACTTTATGTTGAACTCTTTGGGTTTGCTTCTTATGTTTTCCGCTGTGGTATTTCCTTTATTTCGTTGATTGTGTTTTCTTTATTGTAGTGGAGTAGGAGTTTACATATATCTACGATGATTTCTAGATCGCCTTTTCTTTTAGTAAATTTTGTTGACAACCGGAGGTTGTATATTAAACTGCGTGGATTGTTATATAAGCTATGTGGATTGTTATAGTGTTTGTATTGTATTGTTCTGGTCATGTGGGCCAATGGATTGATATATGTATTATGAGATTCATATTGTCACCCGTACAGGGGAGATGCTGCCGAAATTTTATCCTTAGGGACTACCTAGGGCGTGACAATTTATTTGGTATCAGAGCGGTTTTTTTATACTTGTTTTTACGAGTTTTGCAAGTGTATTTGGATATTTTTGGATTATACGGATTTCCGTCGAATTTTCGATTAGGAATTCCGAAGTATATTTGACGAAGTTCTATTTGGGGGACTAAGCAGCGACAGGACATCTCCAGACTTCAAATAGGTAAATTAGGTAATTTTATAGTTCTCATACCTATAGTGATATCTAGGTAACATTTTGTTTACAGATATGACACATACACGTATTCCAGTACCAAGACGTGGTCGCCCACGGAAGAGGGCGATAGATTCTTCGGAGACAGAGTCTCCAGAGAGATCTGCTAGGGTCGAGCCTGTCCATCAGGGACAGACTCCTCAGGGTATTGTGAGCACGTCAGGTTATCAGACATCGACGATTCTGACTTCAGAGGTACTTACCTCGACAGTACCACTAGTGGTACCACCGTCGACATATCCGACGTATTCCCCATCAGCAGTATCTGCGACATACTTGGCACCCCTCTAGCCGTGTCTGCTACTGCGTACTCGGTACCACAGATATCTGTGCTGATTTCTACGTACTCAACACTCGTACCAGCAGTACCAGTTGTTTCTTACCCGGTACCACCCACTGTACCTACAGTCACTCCTACTTATGTATACTCTACTGTGCCACCAGCAGTACCTACCCCAGTTTATGTGGCAGCATCAGTGGTACCTCTTCCGACCTATCCATCAGTACCATCCATAGGATCAACCTCAGTGGTTCTGCCCAGTTCCACGGCGATCCCTATCGATAGGGTTGTTGCACAAGCACGGATCCCAACCTTGGCAGAGTCGGTGAAAGCTGATTCACCTTTGTTCCGTGGGGAGACTGATCCGAGCATAGCTCAGTCCTGGATAGAGATTATGGAGCGAACATTCTTTATATGGCCTGCTCCGAGTGGGAGAAGGCTGAGTTGGCTGCTTACTCACCTACGAGACGGGGCAGAGATCTGGTGGGACACACAGCGCTCGATTATAGGCGAGCAGCATATTGCATGGGCGAGATTTAGAGAGGCATTCGAGAGTCAGTATTTTCCCCGGGCGTATCAGATGACACGTCGGCAGGATTTCCTGAGTCTTCGACAGAATAACCGCTTAGTAATGGAGTATAATGCCGAATTTAATTGGTTGGCCAGATTCTGTCCTGAGTTAGTTGCTGAGGATAGATCTCCTATGCTTCAGTTTGTCTAGGGACTAGACGGGTATCTTCAGGTGAAGATTGTCGATTTTGGTCATTCATCATACATAGAGGCACTGGATAGAGCTCTTATGATTGAGTCTGCTCAGCAGAGAGTGAATGCAAACAAGAAGAGAAAGCAAACTGATCGGACTTCCGGACATATCCAGTAGCCACAGGCTACCGGACAGCAGCAGAGCAGTCGTACTCAGTTGGGTCAGGGTACTTCTGGGTCATCTAGCTGACCCCAGAAGTTAGGACGATCTTTATCAGGACGTTCCCGATCTGCTTAGCAGAACCGGAAATAATCCACCAGTGACCCTTACTACACCCGATGCGGATCCCGAGATCACATCATCTCTGTATGCACCCTGGGACAGTTAGTTTGCTATTATTGCAAACTGCCTGGGCATATGAGCCGAGACTATTCGCTGAAGGTTCAGCATGTAGCTTCTGGGATTTCTGTTCCGGGAGGACAGTTTGTTCAGTCCGGGACTCAGCGAGGGGGGCCGAAAGCCCAATCTTCACATCGCCAGCAGAGGACAGCTCCCCCTACAGCAACTGCATATGACATGTATGGGCAGGAGCATTCCGGTGTCCTTATGGAGTCCTAGAGTTCTATTTAGGACCTCAGTATCTGACATAGGGGCAGTATCAGTTGCAGCCTCAGCTACTGGTATAGTATCAGTTTCAGCCCTAGCCGCCGGTTCAGTACTTACTGCAACCCATCTCTGGCTCAGTATCCAGTACCGACTCAGTGGCAGGCTCAAGCTCAAACTTAGCAGCCTTTGGCAGTGCTACCACCTCTACCTCCGCCAGATACTGGACGAGTTAAGCTTCTTATCGTATGACACCGAAAGAGTTGGACGAACTAAAGGTTCAACTCTAGGAGTTATTAGATAGGGGATTTATTCACCCTAGTGTATCTTCATGGGGTTCTCCGGTATTATTCGTCAAGAAGAAGGATGGTACTATGAGGTTGTGCATCGATTATAGGCAGCTGAATGCAGTGACTGTCAGAAATAAGTACCCCTTACCACGGATTGAGGATTTGTTTGATCAGCTTAGAGATACATCAGTGTATTCTAAGATTGATCTGCGGTCTAGATATCATCAGTTGAGAGTCAAAGATTCTGATATTCAGAAGACGACATTCCGCACCAAATACAGACATTATGAGTTTTTGGTAATGTCATTTGGGCTTACCAATGCTCTCACAATATTTATGAATTTGATGAATCATATCTTTCTGGAGTATCTAGATCAGTTTGTTATTGTGTTTATCGATGACATATTGATCTATTCGCGTTCCAAGGAGGAACATATGCAACATCTTCGTATAGTCTTGGAGACTCTTCGACGACATCTATATGCGAAGTTCAGCAAGTGTGTGTTTTGGCTATCCTCAGTTGGTTTTCTGGGACACATGGTGTCAAGCCGAGGTATTTTAGTAGATCCTCAGAAGATCGAGGCTATTACTAGCTGGGAGGAGCCAAAGTCAGTCTAGGAGATCCACAGTTTCTTGGGACTGGCTGGATATTACAGATGATTCATTGAGGGTTTCTCCAGCATTACTATGCCGTTAACACGTCTGACCAAGAAAGGCATAAAGTTCACTTGGTCAGATGCCTGTGAGGCCAGCTTTCAGGAGCTGAAGCGGAGATTAGTATCGACACTAGTTTTAGTATTACCTTCCGGAGAGGATGGATTTGTACTTTACACAGAAGCATCTCTACAGGGCTTATACGCTGTTCTGATGCAGCACGGCAGGGTAGTCTCCTATGTTTCTCGTCAGTTAAAGGAGCATGAGAAGAACTATCCAGTATATGATTTAGAGCTAGCCGCTATTATCTTTGCTTTGAAGATTTGGCGACATCATCTTTATGATATTACTTTTGAGATTCTTACTGATCATAAGAGTCTCAAATATATTTTCACACAGAAGGAACTCAATCTCCGACAGAGGAGATGGATGGAGTTCCTGAAGGATTATGATTGTACTATTAGCTACCACCCGGGGGAAGCTAATGTGGTTGCCGATGCACTTAGTAGGAAGTCTAGAGGGACTTTAGCTTCCCACCGAGTTATAGTCACAAACTTGATTCAGGGTTTCTCCGAGTTGGGCCTTGAGGAGCAGGGACGGACAGAGCAGGGTATTCTTGTTACCATGGTTGCTCAGTCGTCGATTAGGATGAGGATTCGAGAGGCCCAGGTCAGAGATCAGCATTTATAGTTCATTGGCAGACAGATAGCTTCCGAGCAGCAGACCGAGTTTACACGAGATGACGAGGGTATTGTCTATTTTTGAGGCAGATTATGTGTGCCTCAGTCTCACCCGGTCATGGAGGTGTTACTTCAGGAGGATCATCGCTCTAGATTTGCTATCCACCCAGGTGGAACTCATATGTATTATGATTTGAGATGTTCCTATTGGTGGAACGGTATGAAGAAAGACATCACAGAGTTTGTAGCTAGATGTCTTGTGTGTCAGCAGGTAAAGGTTGAGCACCAGAGACCTGCTGGATTACTTCAGAGGATCCCTATTCCAGAGTGGAAATGAGAGCACATTACTATGAATTTTGTGGTAGGTTTACCTAGGACTCGACGAGGCCATGATGTGATTTGGGTAATCGTTGACCGATTAACCAAATCCGCACACTTTTTAGCGATCCGGAAGAGTGATTCTCTGGATCGATTAGCAGAGTTATACTGTCGAGAGATTATCAGATTGCATGGAGTTCTATTGAGCATTATATCTGATAGAGACCCACGGTTCACATCCCGATTCTGGCAGAGTCTATAGCAGGCTTTAGGCACGTAGCTCCGTTTCAGTACGACATTCCATCCGCAGACAGATGGACAGTCAAAGCGGACCATTCAGACTTTGGAGGACTTGTTGAGGTCTTGTGTTATGGATTTCGGAGGCACTTGGGAGGATCACCTGCCCTTGGTGGAGTTCATCTACAACAACAACTATCATTCAGCTATCCAGATGGCACCGTTTAAGGCGTTGTATGGTAGACCTTATCGGACACCCATCCTTTGGGAGGAGGTTGGGGAGGCCCAGCTGCTAGGACCTCAGAGAGCTCAGCAGAATGCAGAGTTGGTTCGTACTATCAGACGAAGGATGTCAGAGGTGCAGGACCGTCAGAAGAGTTATGTTGATCGAAGACGGAGACCCCTGAAGTTCTCTATTGGTGATCATGTATTTTTGAGAGTTTCACTCACGAAAGGGGTGAAGAGATTTGGTCTTTGAGGTAAGTTAGCTCCACGATATATTGGGTCGTTCCAGATCTTAGAGAGGATTGGAGCAATACCTTACCGTCTGGTGCTACCACCATCTCTAGCGGGCATTCATGATGTATTCCATGTATCTATACTGAGGAGATACGTATCTGACCCAGCACATGTTCTGTCAGATATATAGTTCTCATTCAGCCTGATGTTACTTACAAGGAGGTTCCGGTACGGATTCTGGACCACAGAGAATGTCAGCTGCGGAACAAGACTGTTCGACTGGTTAAAGTCAGATGGCAACATCATTCTGATAAGGAGGCTACTTGGGAGCTGGAGGATACAATCCGAGCTCGATACTCCCATCTTTTTACTTAAGGTATGTGGGTTAGAGTTCCTTTTAGCATTTCTACTATATGGTTATATTTTATTGTTTCCTGTTGGTTATAGCGAAATTTGGGGACCAAATTTTTATTAGTAGGGGCGAATGTGAGATATCGGGAAATATAAAATTTATAAGGTTATTTGGGAAATAGCCTTATAGAATTTTTCTAGAATTTTTAGAAATTTTTTGGGAATTTTTGGAGCTCGTACGACGGGTTTTGAGGGGACAAATCAACGGGTTTGGATAAAGCATGTTTGGGATACCCATTTAGGTGAGGAAATGTTTTAATATATAAATTCCTTTTTCCCTTTTCGTTTTCTCCCAAATCGCCGATTCCAAACCCCTCTCGGGGACCGATTCCAAACCCCTCTCTTCCCCGAGTCTTCCATCTGCCCAATCTCCATCTCTTCTCCGACGTCGACGACGCCGGGGAGCTGATTGTCGGCGGCTGAGCACCCCATCTCCTCCATCGATCGAGCTAGCTTGGAGGTCGTGTTTCCTTTCGAGTCATCGCCTCTGTGCTAGAGCCATCAATTTGGGTTGGGCCCGTCGAGTTGGCCCGCCCCGCCAAACAATTTAAGTGAGTTGGGTTAGAATTTTATCAACCCAAGTCCGTCGTGGGCCGACCCGCCTAGGCCCATGACCCGCGCGAGTCGGCCCGCTCGGGCTTGGGTTGGCCCGCGGGTTGAAAAACACATGTAAGCTAAGTTTTAATCCAATTTATTATCTTTCTTTATTATAATTTTGAAATAAAAATAATATTTTTCATCCAACACAAGTACTTGTTTGTGTTCATTTATATTTAAAATACATGTTTATGTATACATTTAATTGTAGAAAACTTTTTCAAAGTAAAATGGTGAAGATATGAAATATTTTTAAATTTTTTTAAAAATTTTTGATGGGCCCGCAAGTTGGCTTGCCAAACCCGCTACCCGCCTTAAAATGGGTTGGGTTGGAAATTTCCCAACCCGCCAAGTTGGCGGGTTAACCCGCCCCGCCCCGCCAAATGGTTAACCCGCCACGGGCCGACCCGCCCCGCCACGGGTTGGACCGTCTGACAGCTCTACTCTGTGCGGGCAAGTTCTCGGTGGAGTTGAAGGGAGATCCGAACCCTAGCCTTCGCCCTTTACCTTGCGGACTCGTGCCCTAGATCGCCGAGAGCCGGGAGCGTGCATCGACGACAGAGGTAGGTTTCTTGAGCCTTTCCTCTCTTCCGATATCATCATTGGTGATTCTTCTTCTTCCTTTGATGCTCACCATCGTTATGCCCTAGCGCAGTGTCTGATTCCTAGTTCTTCTTCCCTCCTCTTCTCTGGATTTTCTCCGATCTGTGCCCTAGCACTATATGTGATTCCCCGATCTCTTCTCTGGCTGAGGCAAGGTGCACAAGGTCGCCCTAGTAGCGATCTTGGAGGTAGGCGGTTAATTAGGTTGTTAATTTGGATTAGTGATCAACATTTCTTGATCTCACCTTGAACCGAACAGTAAGGAAGAATTTCAGCAGGGTTGTGTTCTATGGATCCGAAATTTGAGTGTTGTGGGGGTGTTCTTGGTTCCGGAAGCCACCTCATCCAGCAGCTCTTCTGGTCCAACATCAACAGCAGTTGAGATTAAGGTAAGAAGTAGGGTAATTGATTTGTATTGTTGTTGAATTAGGTATGTGTTGAATTGGAAATGTTATGGATTACTAGATGGTTGGTATATCACTAGTTGATACATGATTAGTGTGATTAGATTTAATTGCTTAGATTAAGTCAATGGAATGATTGGGATTAGGGTAATTAACCCTAATCAACTATTGGATTTAATTTAGATTTAGATTACTAATCTAATAGGTGATTAGGGATTAGGTAACTAACCCTAATTGATCGTTAGATTTATTAGGTAGGTTAAGATTGATGTGATTAAGGTTTTGCCCTAATTTAGTTTTAGAGATTTTATTTAGCTATTCATTTGGATTTAGCTAAATAAAATATATATGTTGTTGACGCAGGACTCTGATTCGAGACGGGCGTCTCGACTTCGGATTTGGATTGATACAACCCTATATTTGAGGCGGGTACCCTTTGACTTATCTTTTCGATATTGTCTTATGATATGTGTAGTATACATATAACTAGTAGTAATTGATAGATTTATCACTTCCCTGGTTTTAGCTTAAATGGTACCTGATACATGCTTCTATGGTTATCTGCTATACATGTTTGATACGTGTCCTTGGATTCATGATACTTATATCATTGTTATATGTGATGTTCTTGGATTTATGATGCTTATATCATGGTTATATATATGCGTTTACCTTTTTAGCACACACATATATGGAGGAGGCTATGCTCATGTATAACATACTGTAGCATCATGCACCATCCCGCATGATTGCATGCTGGGCGATTGACGACTCCATTATTGTTGAGCTCATCGGCCAGCTACATGGGCTTGCACACAACGTGACCATTGCATGGGTAGTGGTACAACACTCAGGGCGTGTATGGCAGGTTGCTCAGTGGTGCTCCGCTGGGACGCTCAAGGGTAGTGTGACTGCAGCGTGGTAGCACGCCGGGATCCCTCCCCATCATCGCGTACCGGGAAATGAGAGCATTGCACTCCCTCACTATATTTGTGGTAGGAGGATATGTGTACTCCGATAGCATCCCGTCCACTTGGTCACTCTTCAAGGGTAGTGACGGCAGAGTGCACGGTGTCACAACCCTACCCACTCGGTCTCACCGTTATGTGTGAGATGGTTGACTGGCGTAAGGGGTGACCAGGACATGTCATTTGCATCATATGCACAGATTGCATTTATTATGATTGTTGCATATTGGATGATGCATTTTGGTGACTTCATATGATTGACATGCATACAGGATACATGCTTATTTGCTCTGATTATTTTTTCCTGTGTATGTTCACAGTCATATGCTCAAGCCTCGCAGGTGAGTACAGTTTATTTCAGTTATGCATTTCTTATTATTCTTGCTGTAGACTGTATTACATGCTTATTGTTAGTTACTACAGTTTATTCAGCTATGCATACCTGTTATACTGTTAGGAGACTGTACTATAGGTTCTATGGTTTAGGAGACTGTACCATAGGTTATTGCTGGTGGTTACATGTTGTTGTATATATCTATTGGTTACCTACTGAGTTCTTGGACTCACACCGTTATATTACTACTTTTCAAGTTGAGGTCGTCGGGAGATTCCAGTCGTTAGCCCCCCATTGTTGCGACGATTTTCAGTTATAGATGTTTTCTATTCGTTCTATATCGTTAGATACCGGTGATGTGGGTTCTTGTATTGAGGACTTTATGTTGAACTCTTTGGGTTTGCTTCTTATGTTTTCCGCTGTGGTATTTCCATTATTTCGTTGATTGTGTTTTCTTCGTTGTAGTGGAGTAGGAGTTTACATATATCTACGATGATTTCTAGATCGTCTTTTCTTTTAGTAAATTTTATTGATAGCCGGAGGCTGTATATTAAACTGCGTGGATTGTTATAGTGTTTGTATTGTATTGTTCCGGCTGTGTGGGCCGATGGATTGATATATGTATTCTGAGATTCATATTGTCACCCGTACAGGGGAGATGCTGCCAAAATTTTATCGGTAGGGACTACCTGGGGTGTGACAGAAGTCCTAATAGGTCGGGTGGACCGAGGGGCAGGAAGACCTGGTGGGTCGAGGATCGGACGTGGGAAGCCTGTGGTCCTTTGTTTGAGAGGGGGATTGTTAGAGTTGCTAGGTTGCAAAAATAGTCCCACATTGAAAACACATGGGAAAGATCATGGATTTATAAGGGAAAGATCATGGATTTATAAGAGAAAGATACCTCCATTTGGTATGAGGCCTTTTGGGTAGAGTCCAAGAGCAAAACCATGAGGGCTTAGGCCCAAAGTGGATAATATCATGCAATTGTGGAGATATCTAAATTTCTTACGATCCTACATTGGTTACTTAGGTTATATTCGTTTAACATGATTCTAACAGCTTCTTGTAAAATTCTATTTTTTGTTCTATTAGTCCATTTTGTTGGGGAGTTTTAGGGCATGAAAACTCATGATTATATCCATTAATTTCAAAAATTTAGTAAACTTATGATTTTCGAATTCCCTTTTATGATCACTTATAATTCTTTTAATTTTGGTATCTTTTTTATTTTATATTAATTTACAAAAATTATTAAAGATTTCAAAGGTTTTATCTTTGTTTTATAAAAATTTTACCCAAGTAAATCTTGAGTAATCATCAATTATAACCAAGAAGTATTGGTTTCTGCTTAGTGATTTGGCTCCATGTGAATCAAATAGGTCTAAGTCTAGGAGCTCAAGTATTGAGTTGGTTCGATTTAAGTTTGTTGGTTTGTGGGTTAACTTGGTTTGTTTACTTTGTTGGCAAGCATTATAAACTGTATTTTCTAAATTTTTTAATTTGGGTAAATATCTAACTAAGCCATTTTGACTCATTTTTGAAATCAGTCTGATATGTGTGTGACCTAGTCTTCTGTGTCACACCTTTGTTTTCTCTTGTTGTGTCAGAAGACACTTTAGTGAGGAGGTTGGTAGGTCAATTGTGTAAACATTATTTTTCCTAATTCCCTTAAGTGTGATTTCAGGGTATTCAACATTTCTCATTACATACTCAGAGTTAGAAAAGATAACTAAATAACCAGATTCACACAGTTGACTTATGCTAAGTAAGATAAAATTAAATTTATCAACTAATAGGACTTTTTAAATAATAAAATCGAAACTTAGTTCGATATTACATGTTCCGATTGCCTTAAGTTTTCCATCATTGCTTAATGCAACTAACCCTAGATTTTTAAGTTTTAGCTTGGTGAACTTCAATCAATCTTCAGTCATATGTCTAGAGTATCCACTATCTAACATCTATTGGTCCAAATTTTTATGTTTATACATATAAAGCATTTGATTTAGATCTAATTAAAAATGGATAAGATAGATAGATTGAGTTCAACCCCTTATTTTCCATCTCACCCAATCTAAATTATCAATCGTATTATACTTATGAGTGATTATGAGATGGTTGATTGAGTTTAAATTGTTTATATTTGAGTTAAATTTATTTTAAGTTATTTAGGTTAATTTGAGTTAAGTTTATTTTTAAGTTAATTGGTTAGATTTGAATCAAAGTCATGTTTAACCCATCGCCAACGTTGACCACCTCTATCCTGATCTCCTTAGCCGGTCTCTCCTCCTGGATCGATGGCCCCTACCAAGAGTCAATCGATGTGTCGGTTGCCCACAGGCCTCACTGAGCAGAGCCCTACCCATCAATCCACCATTGTCCTCTATGTATCGTGACTTTGACCGGTGGATCTCTCCCTCCCCAGTCGACCATTGACGGAGACCGAGTCTCATCCCAGATTTCCCTCTCTTACAGAGAAGTTGACTCCGGCTCGATTGGACCCTAGGTGGCTAGTCGCAGCCACTAGCTTTCCCTTTCTGACCACCCTCCTATCTCTATGGTCAGGGTTGGACCTTATAACCTGGTCTGACGAGAAGCTTTCAGGCAGAATCCTCCAAATGGCACTATTTTGGCCAGCAGAGTGCAACTGTGATTGATCCAGCTAGAAATTAGGGATAGATTAAGGGTAAGATGTTTAGTTTAAAGGTTGTGGATTAAGATTTGAGTTTAATTCTCAGTTGTAGATGTATTGATTGTGGATTATGGTGCTTAATTAAAAGGGACAGTGGTTTCACTGAGCTCTATCCAGTTTTCCAACAGTAATGGTTCCAGCCGCAAGTCAACGGTAGAGCACACTGGAATTAGGTGAGTTGTTGAATTGATTCATGTTTAGCTTAATCTGAATCAAGTGTAGAATGCTTAGGGATATTGTGCTTGATTATGGATTTAATTAGTGATTAGTGGATTTAGAAGGATTTATGATGGAATTTAATTAGTGATTGATTGGTAAGAATTAAAGAATTGATTGGTGGATTAAAGATAAACTTATCATCTAATTAGATTTGGATCATTAGATGGAATTACACATGGTTACCTAATCAAATTAGGATTAGGTTTTGGATTTAGCTAATTGGTGTACTTTGAATTAGCTAAAACTGTACATATGTTGATGCAGGACTTTGATTCGAGACGAGCGTCTCGACGTGCGATTATTAGCATGATATACAATTAAAGGCATGTACTTCTTACCTTGATTCTATAGTACTTTGACCTTAGTGCATGAGGTATATTTGGATAGTTGCTGTATTTACCTTGACTCCACTGATATTTTTCCTGAGCTTGATATTTATCCACTAGATCTTTGAGATAATTGATTTGATGTCTATACAGTCTCTCGTTGTCATCCATGATATTTAGTAGATACTAAATACCATGCTTACTTGCTTTGATTGTTGTTTATTCACATACCTTATTGAGCATGCTGACTTATTGTAGCATACCTGGTTTCTATTTATTTATGTGATGATTGTTCCATCTTGCGCATCATATCATTGCATGTATACTGACGACCATTGTCTCCCTTGTGGTGTGAGAGAGTCGTCAATCATTTTAGCGCCGCATACTTGGCCACTCATGGGTAGTGGTAGCTGAAGGAGATGTTGCTTGTCTTGTCGTGCCCCCACTCAGCCACTCATGGGTAGTGATATCTCGAGTTGCAAGCAGCAGGGACCCCATTACTACATAGCTAGTTAGCTACTCAGCACCTGTCCACTCAGCCACTCAAGAGTAGTGGTAGCTAGAGTGTGTACAGCTGTCATTGTCCCGACCTCTTAACCATATAGGGGTCTTGGTGCTGAGGGGTGAGCTGGAGTGACCATCCTTGCATACGCTTTAGTTATTATATTTGCTTATGTCATTGATTGCTTACTTATGTAGTTGTTTTATTGTATCCAATGCTTACATATGTTGAGTTATATACTTGTTGCATGTGTTAGATACTGACTTACTTATTGGTAGTATGTATATTCCTCACATGTTACCCTTATAGTTATATGAGCAGTACTATTATAGTTCCTCACTACCCCTGACTTTCTATTACTAGCTTAGTATATGGATTTAGGTATGGACATCTATTATGATACCTCTGTAGTTCATGATACTCTTCCCTATGAGACTGTATTCCTTTCGTTCTCTAGATTTATATTATGCTTATGTACTATCTGTCTATTACCCACTGAGCCCCAACACTCACCACCCCTTGAATTGGTTTTTTCTTTCACCAGGGAATAGGTAGATGATACAAGGACACTTGGAAGATCCTGACTGTCGATCTCATGTCACATCCGAGGACGATTTTTTGGTTTTAATTTCCTATGCTATTTATGTTTTGAATTTGTGAACTTGGTATTGTAATAACTCAACATGGACTTGGAGTTTTTGTCTTGTGGTATCTTGTATTTAGTTTGTTGATGTTGTGTTAAGCTGAGTCGGCTCGCAGTTAGTTGTTTTATGCTTTTGCGATCGTTATTTTGTGACTTCCACTGTGTTTTGATATAATTGTGTGGGCTACTTATTATACAACTGCGTAGTTATGTTCTTTTTATTCCAACCGTGTGGGCTACGTATATAACTACGTAGTTGTATATGTTGTAGTCGTGTGGGTTGTTGTTGATAGCTTGTGAGTAGCCTTGTGGCATTGTATACATGTTTCATTTGTCACTGCTACAAGAGAGATGATGTCTAATTTTCATCGGACAATCTTACCCTCGGGGCGTGATAGCCAGTTCTACTCTGAATTGGTGTAACCACCAATCAAGCCAAGGGAATTGTTTTATTTTTTTCGGATTTCAGTTTTTCATATTTTATTTGAATTGATAAAATTTACCTCTTCAAATAACTCTTTCTTGTCAGATTTTTTTCTCGAAGTTGGTGCAACACCACTCAAACCTTATTCTTTTTATCTTTGTTCTCTCACACTATTTACCCCAAGACATAGTCTTGGAATTTTTTTTTAATTGTGTTGTGCAATAAAATGGAGTACAAGGAGACACTCGGGCAAAATGTCAACGAACCGCCTCCATATGAAATGGACTACTACAGAGTGTGGAAGCATCAGATGGAATGCTTCGTAATGATGAATGACTTTGATTGTGGCATAGCTCTAAGGCGATCCACTCAAAACACAGAAGTAAACACAAAGGTAATAAGTTTAACACTAAGGTGATCCACCCAAAATACTCCTACCAGTAGCAATTTAAATAATGTACATGATAGTTTAGAATTTTTTAAAAAAAAAATCTGTATGATAATTTAAATATTTATTAAAATACTCCGATAAACATATTAAATAATTTATATTTAATTAATTCACTAAGTCTGAATTTGAATTTAAATAAATTAATAAATAAAAATCTTAAAAATTTCAAATAATAACAAAATTTTAAACTTAAATAGATTTAAAAATTTAAATGATAAAACTGACGAACTCAATATAGATATAGATATAGATAAAATTAATATATTTCATAATAAAATATTGGATAATCTAGATATTGTTAATCTAGAAATTTCTATCCAAAATAGAAATAATTTAATAAATAAAAATTTAAATCTTAAGGATAAATCTATAGATAAAACTAATATAATAAATTCAACTATTAATATAAACTTAAAGATAAAAAAAATATAAGGATAAAATAAAATGCTTTGATAAAATTAAAACCAAATATAACAAATTTAAAATTACATATTAAAGATGACATCTTAAACAAAAATAATCTAACAAATTTAAAATTAATAATTACTAAAAAGTTAAATATTAAAGATAATCCTTTAAAGAAAAATAATTTAAACAATTTAACTAATTCAAAATTAAAAATTAATAAAAACTTAAATATTAAATATAATCTTTTAAACAAAGATAATTCAAGCAATTTAATAAATTTAAAATTAAAAAAATATTAAGTACACTTTTTTAAAGAAGGATAATTTAACCAACTTAATTAATGTAAAATTAAAAATTTAAATTGAACTTATAATATAATTAATTAAATATTAATGAAACCTTAACTAAAACTTAATTAAGTTTTTATATGATTTAGGAGGAGACTCTAAATTAATTGACAACTCTAAAATAATAGTTACCTATCTGAGTAATTAGGACTAGAATAATTGAGGACAAAATTTAACTTGACAAATAGTACTAGAGAAGTTTGTGTTGATAATAGATTAGGAAAACTCTGTCTATGCATGTTTAGAAATATATAGCTTCAACTTAATGTATTTGGCTTAGTGAAATTAACTGAAGTTATCTCTTACTAATCTTAACTAGTTAGACCAAAATTTTGTATTAAGTTCTTTGGGTAGGACTATTTAAAAAATCTCGAAGCACGTGGTTACTCTAATGATGTTCGTGTCACTTACCATAGACTAGAAATTTATTCAAAGAATATCTACTTGATTAACCCAAAACTAAATTTGAATTTAACATAAGTTAAACTAACCCATACAAATCTAACTTAACTTATCTCACAAAATGATTGGATACCATTGTCTAAAAAGTTAAACCGGGTAAAATGATTAGATTCATAAACTTAAATTTTAAACTTTGAATTAAATTAAATTAAATTAATTAAAATAAATTATTTAAATTAAATTAAATTAAATTAAGTTAAGTTAATTAAAATAAAGTAAAACTAAAAATAAAAATAAAATTTAAATAGATTAAATTAAATTAAATTAAACTTGATCAATCTGAAATTTAATAATTAATCAATAAAAACTAATTAATCTAACTTTATATCATAATTTAATTAATATCAATTTAATAACTGAATATTAATAATAAATTTAAAATTTAATTAATCAACTAATAACAGCGGAAAAGTAAAAGAAGTGCTAACAAAGTCAATTTACTTGGTTCGGAGCCTTTGACGACTCCTACTCTAAAGCCCACACGCAAGGGTGCTTTCGAAGGGCAATTCACTAACAATTCGAATATTGATTACAAAAATTAAGTACAGAAATGCTAGAAAGAAAATACCGACAATAACCAATAAGAAGAAAAAGAGCAGAGCTTTGTCGGATGGCTTTTGCAACGTCGCAGGAGAGCAGGTTTTTCAGTTGTTGTTCTGACTGCAGCCTTGACCCTCCTTATATATGAGGTTCGAGGCGCCTGGAACCTTCAGGGCGCCCTAGTTGTGATGTAGCCAAGCCAACCAGTAAACTCCACGTGTTGACACCGCGAAGTGGATTTATTTTTGCCTCCGGGTGCCCGAGTACCTCCCGGGCGCTCAGACCTCCAGGCACCCGAGTACTGGGAGCCCGGGTACCGACCGCCCGGACCCTATTTTCTAGCGGTTTCCTACCTGCAAGAAAATATTAGTCCAAGGCAAATATATATCCTGCAAAATAGAGTATTAGCACAATTTAAGTTTAACAAGTAGAGTATGACTTAGATTCTGTCTTTCCGAGACCGAAATCTAGTCAAGATCTCGACTTAGAGTTCCGAAATAGTTCTAAGTCGGATCGGCGCCTAAATTCCCTTCCCAGAAACGTGTCCTCTCAATCACTCCCCTCCAGTGACTTACCTTCACTTACCTGCCAGACGTTCGGTCAGCCCTTTGACCTGTCTGGGCTTCGTGCCAGCTATCCGGTCAGCCCATCGACCTAGCTGGACTTCGTGCCAAACGTCCGGTCAGCCCGTTGACCCGTTTGAACTTCGTGCCAGCTATCCCGTCAGCCCGTCGACCTAGCTGGGCTTCGTGCCAGACATCAGGTCAGCCCGTCGACCTGTCTGGGTTTTCTCCTGCACACTCGGTCAGAGTGTTAGATCAACAACAAGACTAACTTAACCTATTTTGTCATTCATTAAAACCTGGGTTAGATCATTAGTGCTAACCGTACCAACACATCTAACCTTAATCCATTTATCATTTATCAAAACTCAGGTTTAATTATTGGTTCCAAATGTACTAACAATCTCTCCCTTTTTGATGCAATGATAACCTAGGTTAAAGTTAGAAAAATATGCAATAAAAGGAAATAGAAATAACATGATTCAAATTTAGGGTTAAGAATTTCAAGATTTAGTTTATTTTTTCCTTACTTAATCATTACCCTTGCCCTTTGATATTTATAAAAAATAATCAGATAAACATAGAAGATTATGAAAATTGTAATAAAACTTAAGTATAAAACTTTAAAAAAAAATTGCAGGTTTTATGGGAGGGAGGAATTAATATAAAATTCGCAAAGAAGTTTTTAAACTTTTCGAAAGGGTTTTAAAACATTAAAAATTTTAATTTGCTAAAACAAATTATTTTACAAAGCTTAAACTATGAAAGAAGTTTACAAATAAACAATTTGATGTTGCACGAATATTTTAAAATAATTTAAAGTGTTTTTACAGAAATTTTGATAAGTAAAATAAGTTTAAAAGGATAAATTTGTGCAAGAGTTTTTTAAAATTTTTCAAAAACCTTTTCAAAGTGTTTGAAAAACATCTTTCAAAGTATTTCGATAGAAATTTTTGTTTTTTCAAAAGATTTTCAACATTTTGAAAATTGACTTTGCAACCCAAACCATTTTGTAAAAATAAATTTTATAAGAATTATATAAAATATATTTCAAAATATTTGTTAAAAAGATAGTTTGTTTGAAAAGTACTTAAAATTTCAATTGTTCAAAGCTCTTTTTGAAAATTTTTGCAAAGAATTTGTCTAAGTAAAATTGTTTTGGAAGTATTTTGTAAAATATTTTGAAAGTAATTTTGAAAGTGATTTTTGCAACGAGTAGTAGGAAAGGAAATAAATTATTTTAAAAATTATTTTCAAATATCCTCCCCCTGAACTTAATATATTTTCATTAAAAAAATAAAATATTCGTCTAAAAATTTACCTTAAATGTCTAAAAGTTAGTTACTAACAAACTATCAGAAGATAACAGTGTTCACTTGGTTAGTTAAGTTAAGTGAATGTATCCAGTTAGTGTTTGACTAAAATGGATTACTTAACCTAATCACCGTACTTTTGGTATTTTTCACCCAGACTTATGTTGATGCACTGATATAAGCATCTGAAGTTTAAGCAAGAGGTTTACGCATCTCACATCGTTCTAAGTTTTTGAATACACAATCAAGGTAAACCCAGTATGTTTGTGAGATGCTCGTTACCTAGATCTATAGTATCATGCTTTCTATGGGTGTGATTTAGGCTAAGGCCAAAATTAATTTTAAAATACTAAGGAAATGAAAATTTTTAGAAAATATAAGTAAACATTTTTTCTACAATTTGCAAACCATTTGAAAATTATTTTATGGAAAAACATATCCTACTCTAAAAAGGAATTTCCTAGATTATCCAAATAAAGTGATAAAAAATTAGCTAACTATATAGATCAAGTCATACGAATACACAATATATAGCAGTGCACTAAATACAATCTGTAGGATCGATGCGTGCTAGGGAGGGTGAATACCACTCGTGACTTTTTCACTCGTTTCGGAAAACACAGAATAAACACAGCGAAAGATAGAAAGAAACAAGAGAACAATCGATAACACTTTTGGTTATTTGGTTCGGAGCCTGTGGCGACTCCTACTCAAAGGTCTGCGATGGTTGATCATTTTTGTTGGGAAATCACTATAGATCCGAAAAGTATTTACATAGAACAAGTACAAGTAAGAAGCTTTACAAATATTGAAATACAACTTGTTACCAATGACTTGGTGAAATCAATCTTTTAGCTTGGTCATCGTCAGGGGTGTGAGCAAGGGCTCAACTTGTTCTCAGTTGATCGTTCTGAATGTGTTGTCCGAAGCTGATGGTCGACCCTCCTTTTATAGCCGAGTGAGACCTAATCCAGATCCACTGATCTTGGGATTAGTCTTTGACTCGAAGTTGATCGGTTGACAGGACCCTCTGAACCTACCCAACTTCTTGTCCACATGCTTCTGCTCGGATAAGAATCTTCGTTCGATCGACCGATCCTGCTGTTTGGTTGACCGATCCCCAGCTCATCTGGTTCGATCAACTCAGCTTCGACCATGTCGATGCCTATCCACTATTCAGTTGACTAAATCCCAAGTTCGATCGATCGATCCCTTGATCAAACCCGATCAACTCGCTGGAAATTTGATCCTTCTATTTAAGTGTTCGATCGACCGATCCAGATGTTTGGTCGACTGATCAAGGCTGAATCTAACCCTATAGAAAGTGTTAGTGTCACGCCCCGGAGGAGTCCTTACCGACAAAATTTTGACAGCATTTCCCCTGTATTGGTGACAATATGAAGCAATAAACATACACAAATAACATAATACATATTCATTAGCCCACATGGTTGGAACATACATAACCACGCAGTTTATATAATACATCCTACCCGGCTGGACATAAATCAATAAAACAACCACGCAGTTAATATTCAACTCACACGGCTGTATTAAAAATACAGCGGAAAAACGAAGAGAAAACCTCCAACCGTAACTAAAGTTTACTAGCCAATTAGGCTTACACAACCACAAGATCATGATAGCAAAACACCACGAATCAAACTCCAAACACAGACAAATTCATACAATACTAAAACTGCTGAATACTAAAAATATAAGTAAAGCGGAAATAAAACCGATAAATGTCCTCAGATATGATGTGGGAAGTGGGACCGACAGTCGGGACTCTCCAAGCATCCATAATTCATCTACCTGTTACCTGGCGAAAAAAAACTATTTTGTGGGGTGGTGAGTATTGGAACTCAGCGGGTAAGGAAAAATAGTGCATGAACATAACATATAAATAAAGAATGCCAAAAGAAATATAGTCTCATAAGGGAAATAGTAGATACTAAAATAAAACCATAATAAATACTCATACCAAAAACCATATCCTAGGCTAGTAATAGAAGGTCAGAAGTAATACTAGTCTGCTACAATACTGCTCATAGCTACAGAGATAACATGTAAGGTATATAAACATTTCCAATAAATAAACCAATGTTTAAACACCTATAATGAGAGCATATCTCAGCATAAGAAAGCATATCAGTATAAGTGAACAACAGCAGTAAGTAAGCAATAATAGCATATGTAAACAGCAGCAGCCAAGGCAAGTATAATAACAGCATATGCACGGATGGTCGCTCCCGCCCACCTCTCTGCACCATGACCCCTGTATAGTCGAGAGGCCGGGTCAGTGACAGACTATACACCACTCCAGCTACCACTCTCTCGAGTGGCTGAGGGGACAGTTGCATAGTAGCTAACTAGCTACATCTGCGACGGGGGTCTCTGCTGCTCGTAACTCCAGCTATCACTACCTATGAGTGACCGAGTGGAAGCACGACAGGACAAGTGGCATCAACTTCAGCTACCACTCTCTCGAGTGGCCGAGGATGCGGCCCTGGTCAACAACTCTCTTGACCGTAAGGGAGAATTGGTCGTTGACATGCATGTCATGATATGATGCGCCAAATACAATAGTCATCATACAAATATAAGCAGAAATTAGGTATGTTACATGAAGCCAGCATGCTCAATACGGTACATAAACAAACAACAGTCATCATACCAATATAAGCAAAAAAATTAGGTATGCTACATGAAGCCAGCATGCTCAATGCGGTACATAAACAAACAACAGTCATCATACCAATATAAGCAAAAAAAATTAGGTATGCTACATGAAGCCAGCATGCTCAATATAGTACATAAATAAACAACAGTCAAAGTATACAACTATGGTATCTAGTATCTGCTACCTATCATGAACAAAAACGAGAGACTGTATAGATTTGAAAATGAGTTTTTCAAAGATTGGGTGGAAGTATCAAGCGCAGGAAAATAAGAGTGGAGTCAAGGTAAAAACAGTTTCTTATCTAAAATAGTTCATGCACCAAGGTCAAAGTACTAAAAGAAAATAAAGCAAGAAGTATCCGCCTTTAATATGTAGTCTGAACCAAATCACGCCCCATCACGTCAATCGTTTAACTCAACGTCTTGCACCAACGCACACAAATTAGCTATCTTCATATGAATCAACTAGCTAATACCAATTCTCAAATCATATCTAACCCAATCCTAAAACAATTGGCAGTCTACCCTAATATGTCCTGGAAATTTAGCTAACATGAGGTAGCATTCACATCACCTAATTTCTGTCCCAACAGTTCACTATCAAAAGAGTGAACACATAAAACTAGCACAAGAAAACTCAAAGCAACAACACTAAATCTGATAAAAGAGAATTCAACGCTAGCACAAGAAAACCAGCACATCACCAGGACAACTCAATTCCATACTAATCGTCCCAAGATAACAAGTCCAAAACCATCACCGAGAACCAAAACAAAACATATTGGATTCACCCTGCACACATTAGATCAGTCCACCAATTCATAGCTAACTCAAAACCCATGAACCCTCTCAAATCGACTTCCATTCATACACAAACTTATCCTGGAAATTGAGGACACTATGAAGGACCATGAAATTGAAATCCATAGCTACTCAGGAAACATAACAATCTCAAAGGAAAATCCATAACATCCCAAGTCCATCCACGAAGAGCTCAAATCAAGACCCGACCAATAAACACACATCTTTGACGAGCAAATCAACCTTACCTAAATACCTAACCCATACCTCATGGATCTCGTACAAACATAGGGGAAAATACTTACCGTATATGTTAGGGTACAGCTCGAAGAGAAGAGGATCGGCGGCTTTGCTGCTAGCGTGAGGAGGAGAAGAATCTTGCCGGCTGCTGGTGCGGGAACTCGCGAGGGAGAGTGAAGAAGGAGGGCTCGGCGGTGCGGCTCGGGAGAGAAAAGGAGATCGGGTGACGTGCGACTCAGGGAGGAAGAGGAGATGGGGCATCTTCTTCTCTGGCGATGACTCGCGGCTGCAGGCAGTCAGCGCGAAGGGGCGGTCAGGACTGTTGATCGCGTGCGGTGGTGATGGGTGGAACAACAAGGTCGCAAGAGGGAGAGGGATGGTGGTGGTGTCGGGCTTAGGGCACGAGAACGAGGAGAACTCGCCGGAGATGAGAGGAAGAAAACTTAGGTTTTTTATTTAGCACTTAGGTTAATTGGGCGTTAATAAAATTTATTAACTCCTACTTAAGGGGTATTCCAAAACAGACCTTTCTCTAGCTCATAAGTGCATCCCCTCTAAATAAATCGTACGAGCTCCGATTAATTCCAGAAAAATTTCTAAAAATTATGTTAAGGCTATTAGCTTATTAAACCTTATTATTTAATTATTATCTAGTTCGGTATTTTACAGGTCTTCTGCAAAACAGAGTTAGACAAATAGAAAATAATAGTAAAGCAACATATGACTTTTGATAGTCTTCGGACTGTCCGATTTTGACTTTTGGATTTCCTTCGAAAATCCTAGGTCGGATCGGCGCGTACTGTTCTCTCTTTGGGGAATGCGTCCTCGCCTACTCGTCTCAGGAGAGTTTACCTTTTGCCAGATCGGTCTTCCAGACCGTCTGGACTTTTGCTTAGTACTCGAGACTTCAGGTCTTCATGCTGGACGTCCATTCCATGACCTGTCCAGACTTTTACCTGGTCAGTGACCACTAGGATTTTCACCTAGAGTCCCAAACTCTAGGATTTCGCCCAAAGTTCATGACCTGCCAAGACTTTCCACCTAGGGTTACCACCCCCTAAGACCTATGGTTATCTCCCCCTAGGGTTTTCCATAACTTAGGATTACCACCCTCTAGAATCTATGGTTACCTCTCCCTAGGGTTTTTCATAACCTAGGATTGCCACCCCCTAGGACCTAGGGCTACCTCCGCCTAGGATTTCCACCTACCTAGTATCCACTAGGACTTTTACCTAAGAACACTTAGGACTTTTCTGCAAGCTCAATCATACTTGTTAGATAACAAGACAACTTAACTTTTAACCCTTTGTCATTATCAAAGTACAGGTTCGATTGTCTGGTACTTCCCGCACCAACACAATTAGATTTGGTCATCATCAGTAGGTGGAGGAATTTCTAGTTTAAGTTAATTTTAAATGTGATTTTACATTTTAAATTAATTTTAAGTTTGATTTTAAGTTTTAAATTAATTTTAAATTTTATGTTAGGTTTATATTTTATTTATTTTAATTAATTTCATTTTAATTTAATTAATTTAAATTTAATTAATTTTAATTTTAATTTATTTAATTTTAATTTTAATTTTAATTTAATTTCAAATTAATTAATTTGATTTTAATTTAAATTTAATTAATTTGAATTTAATTAATTTAAATTTAATTAATTTGTATTTAATTTTAATTAATTTAAATTTAATTTGAAATTAGTTTTAATTAATTTTAATTTAATTAATTTTGATAGTTTTCGGACTGTCCGATTTTGACTTTTGGATTTCCTTCGAAAATCCTAGGTCGAACCGACACGTACTATTCTCTCTTTGGGGAATGCGTCCTCACCTACTCGTCTCAGAAGAGTTTACCTTTTGTCAAATCGATCTTCCAGACCGTCTGGATTTTTGCTTAGCGCCCGAGACTTCAGGTCTTCATGTTGGACGTTCATTCCATGACCTGTTCAGACTTTTACCTGGTCAGTGACCATTAGGATTTTCACCTAGAATCCTCGACTCTAGGATTTTGCCCAAAGTTCATGACCTGCAAAGACTTTCCACCTAGGGTTACCACCCCCTAAGGCCTATGGTTACCTCCTCTTAGAGTTTTCCATAACTTAGGATTACCACCCCCTAGAATCTATGGTTACCTCCCCCTAGGGTTTTCCATAACCTAGGATTGTCACCCCCTAGGACTTAAGGTTACCTCCGCCTAGGATTTCCACCTACCTAGTATCCACTAGGACTTTTACCTAAGAATACTTAAGACTTTTCTGCAAGCTCAATCACACTTGTTAGATAACAAGACAACTTAACTTTGAACCCTTTATCATTATCAAAGTACAGGTTTGATTGTCTGGTATTTCCTGCACCAACACAATTAGATTTGGTCATCATCAGTAGGTGGAGGAATTTCTAGTTTAAGTTAATTTTAAATGTGATTTTACATTTAAAATTAATTTTAAGTTTGATTTTAAGTTTTAAATTAATTTTAAGTTTTATGTTAGGTTTATATTTTATTTATTTTAATTAATTTCATTTAAATTTAATTAATTTTAATTTTAATTTATTTAATTTTAATTTTAATTTTAATTTAATTAATTTTAATTTTAATTTAATATAATTTGAATTTAATTTCAAATTAATTAATTTGATTTTAATTTGAATTGAATTAATTTTAATTTAATTAATTTAAATTTAATTAATTTGTATTTAATTTTAATTAATTTTAATTTAATTTGAATTTAGTTTTAATTAATTTTAATTTAATTAATTTAAATTTATTTTAATATATTTTAATTTTTATTCATCTCACTCGATCTATATTTTCAATCAAGAAATCCTATAATTTTATGAGATGAGTTAAGTTGAATTTTAGGGTTTAGTTTAACTTATGTTAGATTTAAATTTAACTTTGTATTCAATAAACAGACATTCTTTGGATAAACGTCTAAGTTGTGGTGAGCCACCTAGACATCATTAGAGTAACCATACCTTCGAAGTTTTTCAAATAGTTCTATCCACTAAAGTTAATATAAAACTTTGGTCTAACCAGTTAGGATTAGTAAGAGGTACTTTCAGTTAGTTTCACTAAGCCAAATATATTGAGTCGAAGTTATATCTTCTTAAACATGCATAGACAGAGCTTCCCTAACCTACTATCATAAACTTCTCCAGTATCATTTAACAAGTTAAATTTTTATCCCCATTTATCCTAGCCCTAATTACCCAATTGGGTAAATTATTTTTTTGGATGTACCAACTAATTTGGAGCCTCCTCCTAAATTATTGAACTTTGAGTTTAGGTTTTAGGTTTGTATCAATTTACTTTATAGTTATAATAGACTTGATTATAGTTTGAGTTTAGATTAATTTTATTTTTATTAAATTTAGGTTTAGTTTTTGAATTATTTGATTTAATTTTATTCTTTAGGTTTGAATTTAGTTTTAAAGATTTAATTTTTGAGATTAAGGGTAAGTTATTTGATTTATTTTAGTTTAGGTAATGTATTTTATTTTTTAGTACATAGTATTGATTGAGTCCTACTTATATGGTTAGGCACACTTTCAGAACTCAAGCTTTAGTTGGTTTTTTGTTTTGAGTTAGAGTTAAAAATGATTTAAAGGTTGAGTTAAACTCGTATCCAAGTCTATATTTATTATACGTAGCTCTTTGGGATTCAAGTATCATGTTTAGATACTTGGATCCTGAGGTGAACTTTTCCAACTGTTCCTTTAACTCTTTAACTTGACTTTTTAAGACAGAATTTTCTTCCTCAAGATTTTTAGCCTGAGTTGAATTTCTGTTTGGACTTAGTCAGTTAAGGAGGTCAAGCTCAGTTGTTCTTTTAGGATGTTATTTTCCTTAAGGGGGAGTTTAGCGTGTTCCTCAGTTTTTGTCAATTTCTTGTTTAAGCAAAAAATAATTTTAAAGAATTTTGTAGTATAATTAAATATTACTCTAGTTGGTTCATCTGAACTGGATGTGGATTCATTGCTCGACTCCTATTCAAATTCTTTTTCATGATTTGATTCGCCTCCGGTTGCCATCAGCGTGAGGTAGCTATTTTACTTTGAATTGTTTGCTTCCAATCCATCCGATGAAGACTCGTCCCAAGTCGCCTTGAGTGCTTTCTTTTGTTTTGTCTTCTTGATCTCGTCTTTGTTTGGGCATTCATGTTTGAAGTTCCCTTTCTTGTTATAGTCATAGCACGTGATATTCGCCTTTGAGTTGTTGGATGCAAACTTGGACATCTTTTTCATGTCGTGTTTAGTGAAGTTTCTCTTGCGTCTAGTGAACATCTTTCTTACCATGTTCACTAGCTGCACTTCTTCATCTCATTCCGATTCAGACTCAGTTTGTGCTCTGGGTTCTGCTCCCTTGGAACTACCTGCAAGAAATGCAATTCCTTTCTTGACCTTTGTGGCATTATTTTATTTGTGTAGCTCTAATTCACAAAATAATTCATCTAATTTTAATTTTGAAAGGTTCCTTGAAACCTTATAGGCATCTATGATCGATGCGCATAGTGAGGTTCAAGCGAATGAGTTCAGAGCGTACCTAATAACGTCGCAATTCTTGAGTTGATGTCTGATCATGTGTAGGCCATTGAGGATATCCTTGATCCTCGTGTGTAGTTGGCTTACGGTTTCTTTATCTTGCATTTAATGTTAAATAAGGAATTTAGAAGTAGGTCTCGTTTAGTTACCTTGGCATCATTAGTTCCTTCGTGTAATTCGATGAGCTTGTCCCATAAATCCTTTGTGTTCTCGTGTGGACTGACTCGGTTGAGTCTTTCTTTCATGAGTTCGCGCTGTTGGAACCCCAAGGTTGTTTTGGTGTGATCAACAAGTTAAGTTAGGTCCTGCGTTGTTTCTAACCTTGTGTCTAAGTGTGCAGGAGCTTAGGAGCACAGGTACTCGAGCGGAAGACGCAGCTAGCGAGAAGGACGGCACGCTGTGCGTCCGAGGGACGAGGTGCTGCGGAAGAGTACACCGGCGGACGAGAAGGAAGTGCGCGCGGTGGTTCTGAGGTACGAAAGCCGGAGCGGAAGATTGCTCGGGGAGCAAGAGACGCAGCTAGCGCGAAGGTCGGCACGGGGTGCGACCGATGGACGAAGTCTGCGGATGAGTACGCTGGTGGACGAGAAGGGACACGCGGTAATTCCGAGGGACGAGAAGCCGGAGGGAAGCACGCTCGAGAAGACCGGAAGATGGGTTCGGGTGAGCCCTATTCCGGATGTCAGAGATCACCCAAGCAAGCGGAGCCGGAGCAGAAAGACCCGGACCAGAGGTGAGTTGAACCAGAGAAGAGAGCACGGACCAAAAGTCAACTGGGTTGACTTTTGGCTCCGGGGCGCCCGGAACTATCCGGGGCGCCCGGAGCTGTCCGGGGCGCCCGGAAGGGACTTTTTCACAGGATCGAGCTTTGACTCAATCCAACCGTTGGGGGATAAATTTATCCCCCCCAGGGCGCCCGGAACCCATCCAGGCGCCCCGACCAAGGCTATAAATATAGCCTTAGTCCAGAAGCTTTTCAACAATCACGATCATTCTATTTCCAAACACTTGTATGCTTTAGTTGTAGTTAAGCTTCTATTTTCTGTGCCTAAACGCTGTAAGAGGCTTCTCCGCCTGAAGGAGTTTTTGAGCTTAATCTTCCTTGGATTAACAACCTCCTTAGTTGTAACCAAGTAAACATCTGGTGCCTCGTCTTTACTTTTATGCTTTTATTTATCTGTTTAATTTCATTTTACAAGTGTTAGCTTAATCGTTCGAGGAAGGGTTGTTTGTTCTTAATTGACAGGTTATTTACCAACCCTTCTAGCCGGCCCAACGGTCCTACAAGTGGTATCAGAGCGGAGTACGCCTCAGAAGGACTAACCGCCGTCTGAAGCAACAAAACAATGGCCGGAGCTAGCGACTACCCACCAGCATTCGAGGGGGAGCTTGCTTCTTGGAAGCAACAAATGACGGTATTTCTTAACTCTGATATTGGTATTTCTCTAATAATGAAAACAGGTTATGAAGCACCGAAGAACACGAACGGAGAAAGACTCGATCTACGCCTCTGGAACAAGAAGCAGCGTGACGAGTCAATGGCAAACGGTCGGGCAGAGTTTCACATTCTAACCGCAATACCAAATGAAGATTTCGATAGAGTTGGCGAATACAACAGCGCAAAAGAACTTTGGGAAAAGTTCTTAAAACTCTACGAAGAACCAACTGAAGCCGAATCCGACTCTTTGATGGACACCGAGCTGCCGACAGAACAGTCTGAGATGGAAGAAATTACCGAGACAGCCCCAACAGCCGAAGTACATCCCGAGAGTGATGAAGGGGGAGAATCTTCGGATAAAAGCAATTCGACAGGGGGAGAATCAACTACCGGAAAGGTAAGTCAGGTATGGACTCGAACCTCTGATCAATTAAATGATTCAATCGAAAAATTGCCTGAAGAGTCTTTCGAATCAGAAATTGAATCATCGAAAGAATTTTTTGAATTAGAAAATCAATTGTCAAACTTGCCTTGCAAATTATTATTAAAAGAATTTTGCAAGTTAGAAATTTTGTCGAAAAACTTTTGTAAATTGCAAAATATTTTTTCGAAAGAATTATGCAAATTAGAAATGATGTCAAAAACTTTCTTCGAATATTTTTTCGAATTACAAATTACTCTCTCGAAAGAGTTTTGCAATTCAGAAAATGAGTCATCGAAAAAGTGTTTCGGATTAAGAAATCTATTATTAATAAATTCCTGCAAATTAGAATTTTTATTAAAAAATTCGTGCAAATTACAAAATATTCTTTCAAACGAATTTTGCACATTGTCGAAAGAATTTTCTATAGCGTCGAAAAATTTTATCAAGTTAGAATCTATGCTATCGAAATATTTTTGTGAACTTGAAATTCAAAAAATAATAGAAATTAACATGATACAAATTGTTGCATGTTTAATACTTTTTGCTTTAAATCTGAAAAAGTGTGACTTAAGAATTTCTGATAAATTAAAATGGAAATTTAAACCTTCTGATTAAAGCATAAAATATATAAATAAATAAATGCATAGAAAATTTCTCTTTATGTTATTAATTCTCTGAAATTTTCTTGCATAAAGCTTTCTGTTTAGAAACTTCTTAATCTTGATGTCAAATGACTTAGAAATTTGTCTTGACTTAGAAATATTTCCCTGAAAATTATTGAAATATAGTTTCAAAATTTTTTTAATGTCAACCCTTAGATTTCGTTTGTACCCCATTTTTATTGTGATCAAAGGGGGAGAAGGGAAAGTATAAGTCTAGGAGGAGGTAGAAAAAATTGAAAATTAAAATTTGGAATATTTGAAATTTAATCTTTTCTATCATGTTGCATGTTATTGCAATAAACTGTTTAAATTCATATCTTGTTGACCCTAGCTTAACTTGGGTTGATCACACCAAAAAGGGGGAGATTGTTGGAACCCCAAGGTTGTTTTGGTGTGATCAACAAGTTAAGTTAGGTCCTGCGTTGTTTCTAACCTTGTGTCTAAGTGTGCAAGAGCTTAGGAGCACAGGTACTCGAGCGGAAGACGCAGCTAGCGAGAAGGACGGCACGCTGTGCGTCCGAGGGACGAGTACACCGGCGGACGAGAAGGAAGTGCGCGCGGTGGTTCCGAGGTACGAAAGCCGGAGCGGAAGATTGCTCGGGGAGCAAGAGACGCAGCTAGCGCGAAGGTCGGCACGGGGTGCGACCGAGGGACGAAGTCTGCGGATGAGTACGCTGGTGGACGAGAAGGGACACGCGGTAATTCCGAGGGACGAGAAGCCGGAGGGAAGCACGCTCGAGAAGACCGGAAGATGGGTTCGGGTGAGCCCTATTCCGGATGTCAGAGATCACCCAAGCAAGCGGAGCCGGAGCAGAAAGACCCGGACCAGAGGCGAGCTGAACCAGAGAAGAGAGCACGGACCAAAAGTCAACTGGGTTGACTTTTGGCTCCGGGGCGCCCGGAACTGTCCGGGGCGCCCGGAACCATCCGGGGCGCCCGGAAGGGACTTTTTCACAGGATCGAGCTTTGACTCGATCCAACCGTTGGGGGATAAATTTTATCCCCCCCAGGGCGCTCGGAACCCATCCAGGCGCCCCGACCAAGGCTATAAATATAGCCTTCGTCCAGAAGCTTTTCAACAATCATGATCATTCTATTTCCAAACACTTGTATGCTTTAGTTGTAGTTAAGCTTCTGTTTTCTGTGCCTAAACGCTGTAAGAGGCTTCTCCGCCTGAAGGAGTTTTTGAGCTTAATCTTCCTTGGATTAACAACCTCCTTAGTTGTAACCAAGTAAACATCTGGTGCCTCGTCTTTACTTTTATACTTTTATTTATCTGTTTAATTTCATTTTACAAGTGTTAGCTTAATCGTTCGAGGAAGGGTTGTTTGTTCTTAATTGACAGGTTATTTACCAACCCTTCTAGCCGGCCCAACGGTCCTACACGCGCTAGATCGTGTTCAATGCTTTTGAGTTGATCTAGGTTTTTTTTATCTTTCAGATTCTATCTTTCTAGATCGAGGGGTACTTTAGTTGTTTCATCGATAGGCGCATGGTACCCTCGTCGGATGGTGAACCATTGCTCGATGTATGTCTTCAAATAGACCTCCATTCTCTTCTTCCAATACAGAAAATCATTTTTGTTGAAGAGATAAGAGGACAAGCGGTGTTGTATCTCTCAAGTTGAGCCATTTGAATTTATCTTGTAAAAAGAAATGAAAAATATCCCAAGACTAGGTCTTGGATTAGCAAAGTTTGAGGTGAAAAAAATAAAAATAAAAATAAAAATCAAGGATTTGAGTGATATTACACCAACTTCAAGTTAAAACTTAACGAGAAAGATTTATTTGAAAAGGTAAATGTTAGCAATTCAAATAAAATACGGAAAACTAAAATCTAAAAAAAAAAACCTCTGGCTTGATTGGTGGTAGCATCAATTCAGAGCTAATAGGGCTCTGATACCACTTTTTGGATCGAGATGCACATGAGAGGGGGTGAATCACGTGATTTTGAAAAACTTTTTTTTCTTTTAAAATCAAAGTAAGTTAATGAGTGTAGCAGAAATAAAAAGAGAAACAGAAAATGAAAGAACGTAAGCAGTTTTACTTAGTTTGAAGCTTTCAGTGACCCCTACTCCAAGACTCAGATCCCGTGGACCTATGAATGGGTAATCCACTAATAATCTCTTTCGGAACCACCGGAAGAGGAGATTGAGTATAAAAAAGAATAGGACAAAGTATAACACGCTATATTTTTCTTTTTACAATAATTAAGTCAATATGGAAACTCGTTATGCAACACTTTCAAAGATGATCGAATTGTGCTCGGTGTTGGACGGCTTCTCAACAGTTGTCGGGGGCAGCAGAGTCATAGCAGGGCAACAACAGGAAGTCGGAGCAGTCGAAATATGAATCGGACGCATAGACTTGTATGAGAGATTGATTTGAATGCTCGGTTGAACAACACTTTTATAAGGTGTGGAAGGTGTCTTCCATAGCATTGAAGACGCCTCCAATGTGTAAAATTTGATCTCGAACAGCTCACCCTTTATCGCCGATAAAGTCTGATTTTATCCATTAGAAGGTGACTACCATATCACCGAAGACACCTTCCATGAACAGTACTGAAGGCGACTTCTGTCACCTGGAAGCCCCTCGGGTACTATTCACTCGAGGACTTTTGTATTCCTTTTGCCCTGCAAAATGTGTTAATCTAATATAAAAATATTTAACCTACAAAACAAGGTTTGCACAACAATGATATGATAAATTTATGACTTAGATTCTGTCCTCCAAACCAAGATCTAATTAGGGTCTCAATTTATGTTTCGAAATGGACCAAAATTGGACCGACGCCTACTATCCCCTCAATCGAGACACGTCCTCACTTAGTCAATCTCCTCTAATGACTTACCTTCACTTACCGAGTGTCAAGTTACCTTCTCGACATCTAGTCTGACCTACCAGGTCTTTCTGCCGGAATCGCATATCTAGACTTCGCCAACTAGGAATCGAACATCCCGATCTCCTGCTCGATTCACACATACAAACTTCCTCTTGCCAGAACCCCACATCTAGATTTCACCAATTGGGAATCGCATATCCCGACTGGACTTCCTGCCTAGTGTCAGGTCTTCTTGACCCATTAAGTTAGTCAACCTTGCACACTCGGTAACAAGGTTAGACAACAATACATCTAACTTTAATTTATTTATCATTCATCAAAACTCAAGTTTGATTATTGATGCCAAATGCACCAACAAAGACTAGACGGGTCAGCGGATCAAACGTTTAGTAGGTTGATGGGTCAGCAAGGATCGGACATCGAAGGAAGTCTTGGGGGATCAGAGGATTGGATAATGAGCAAAGTCTAACATGTTTGGATGATCAGATGTTTGACACCAAATAAACTCTTCTTTGCGGAGTGGGTAAAGATATGTTCTCTTTAAGAGAACAGTAGATGTCGGTCTGATCTATGCTTGTTATGCTAACTTTACGGTGCAGAGGCTTGAGATCGGATTAAAAGTCAGCTAAAACAGTGAACTCTAGGCGACCAGATATGTTCTAAGCGCTTTAAGGTTTGGGCAACATGACAGGGTCTAAGCTCTCGAATGACTCAAACATAGGACAACATGTTAATGAGGTGGCACGCTTTGGTTGGTCTGTGCAAGTTAGCATCTAGATGCTCGGAAGGGATCCAGGCGTATAGAGAAGGATAAGTCACAGTTGGATAGAGCTTCGTCCTGTTTATGGCACGTCAATAGTTCAGGTGCTTGGAAGGATTCCAAACATTTGGAGATGGATAATTCATAATAATGTCAGATCAGATGAACTCAACTGGCGACACCTAGAGTTAGTCTAAGCATTGGGACTCACCTTTAAGTAGGGCTTCGAACAACAATTTCACATCATCTCTTGTTACTGTCTTATATTGTCATTTTGCTCTGAAGAAAAATGTAGATTCGCTACATTAACGGTCCCCTAGTGCTAATCCTGCGAATATAGAGGGAGATACATGCAGGTAAACAGGTGTAAGACGCATGATAGGGTAAATCTCAGGTCGTCGGTTCTTGAGAATCGACCCCTGGTTATTACACCAGAGATGTCATGCGCTCACCATCTGTGCTACGTCCTGAGACGTCATTTTGCTCTGAACTTTGACATAATATTGACGTGATATTTCGACAACTATGTTCATTCTCCAAATTCTTATTGGTATATTCCTGTATTATTTATATCATTTTTTCATACTTGTTTTTGAAATGGGATAGTAAACTTATTACCGTTTCTAACTTCTATAAAAGATGAATCTCCATCTTTAGATTTTTATTCAGAGAAATTTTTTTTAATGAATTATTCATTAGAAATGGTCAACAATTACCGACCTTAGACTAGTAATAATAGGATAATGAATTAAGTAAAAATAAATGTGTCTATATAAATGTATCTCTTTATTTATGTTTTCTATTTTTCCCTACTTATCTCTTGAGTGAGTTTATAAAAAAATAAAAGTAAAAAATGACTTACTTTGTTCACCTTCTCTCTAACGGTCGTTATGATCTTACATTTTATTCAATTAAATATTATTAATTTAAATTTAGCGGATAAAAAAAAGGAAATTCAGTTCAAATTTAATAGTTTTAAATATAAAATTAAATATATTTTTAAGCCGGATTAACAATTATTCAACCCGTAGATACGCAATATTCAAATTAAATTCAGCCAAGTGTCAGCTGATCCGCCCCCACATCCCTACCGCTTCAATGTCAAGGGGATGGACTCCACACGCCGTACTCACCTCGGGCTCCACCATCCGTACGGATACACCCAAAAGCCTGCCTCGCACGCCCTCTCTGTCCCTCCCCTCCCATCTCCACAGGCTTCTGCGCACATCATTATACGCTGCACAAACAACGCCACTCGCCACATCTCCCCGCTATTACACCCAAACCCTCCCCTTCTCTCTCCCATCAGGCCCCCACCACCAACACCGTCGTTACCCATGTCTGACATGACTTCTGACCGTGAAGGAGATGCAACTGTTTACCATAAAAAGACTTCCATTGCTCCTTCCGTCTCCTCTTAGGAAAGCATCTTCCCCCTCTCTCTCCCCCTCTTTCTCTCTCTCGTGTTCTCGACAGATGAACTAGAGCATCTGCTCTGGTGGATTCTCGATCCGGTAATATATTTTTTTTAAGAAAAAAAAAACAGTTCGATTTCTCGCCTCAAGAGCAGCACCGGTTTTGTGTGCTTAACTAGGGAATTTTCAGCGCTATTTTTTTGCTAAAAAAGGGAATACACATAGATTTGGTGTTGGATTTTGAGACGGAGTGGTTGGATTTTACAGAGAGAGAGAAAAAAAAGAAAGAAAGAGATCATGGTGAGGGAGAAGATACAGATACGGAAGATCGATAACACGGCGGCGCGGCAGGTGACGTTCTCCAAGCGGCGGCGGGGGCTGTTCAAGAAGGCGGCGGAACTGTCGGTGCTCTGCGATGCTGACGTGGCGCTCATCGTCTTCTCCTCCACCGGCAAGCTCTTCGAGTTCTGCAGCTCCAGGTTGGTTCTTAATCAATTATCAACGACATCGCTTAGATCTACTTCAGATTTCCACTACTTTATATGGAAAAGATCTAAGCAAATTACACTCCGATAGTAGAACATTATGCCCTAAAATACCATAATTTCAGTACGAGTTGAATTGTTAGAAGTTGAAGAAGGTTTGAAGGGATAAGGAGTTGGTGTTACCTATGCATTATATTAGGGTTATGTTCATAATTTCGATCTCCTGGCCGTTTCTTGTCTAACACATAGCGAAAACCGGGAAGCCTCGAGGTATATATAGTGTTAGTTTTGCCTAGTGCACACAATAATTATGCATTTACAGTTTAATTAGTTTACAATATGTACAATGTTATACATGATATATTGTTATCTAAAAGTAATTTGATTGTCCATTTTATTCTAGCATCGAAAGGAAAAACTTAAATATCATTGAGTTACATGTATTTCACATTATCAGTCTACTTATATAAACTTGTTTATGGGCTTGTTGTCTTCTCTAATTCAGCTTGGTTATGTAGGTGCAAGTTGTTTGTGTCTTTAATGGATATATACATCTACACTTTTCTCTAGTTTACTTGAACTTTTCTTTTAGATTTTCATCTTGCTTATATTGTAGGCTATCCAAGATTCATGCAACGTCTTCTCTCAACCAAACCACACTACAAGAATAATATTCTTTTAGGGCACACATGAATGCCCTTATAGTATACTTTTATTGCACACTAAAACTTTAGTGACATTACCGATAAACATCCTATAAAGTGATTTATTTTTAGGCCCTCTTCCTGACATTGTGTAATGTCATTATAAAATATCAATGTTAATTTTAGAAGTGTCTCAATTTAGGGATATAAGGACACTCTAAAATATTAGGAAAGAATCAAGGGCATTTATCTATGCCTTGTTATTATTGTAATAAGGACAAATTTAAATCTCACCTAAACTCATTTATATTGACAATTATAAGTGTCTTATATTAGGTTAATTGGAGAGTTAGAGAAAAAATATTGAGAGAAAATAAATTGATTAGGTTTAGAGATAATATAAGTTTAGAAAGAGAATAATTGATTATGACATTTATAAAATTTGTCATCATTAGATAGTCTAATATGATATTTTATTTTTAGGATTAATAATTTTTAATAAGTGTTGTTAAAAAGTGTTTATAATTATATTATAAAATAAATGTCATTAAGAAAATGTCATAATAGCCACTTATTCTAGTACTAGTGCCATGAGAGATATCTTCATTTATATTTTGGTTGAACAATCGATTGTAGGGTTAGCTTAGCGTCGTCTATTTTAGCAATCAGTGTTTCATTTTCCTCTTCGAAGAATGCATCAGAATTGTCATTAGAAATTATGTCTGGAAATCATTTCTAAGGCTAGCTCATTTGCATCTTTTTCTCTAAGGGAAGTCTCTAAGAATATGCGTGTGACAAGTCCTAACAAGTTTTCATGTGTTTGTTTGCTAAAGTACTTGATCGCCATTAAATGTGTGATGATCACTACTTGAATGACATAAAACCATAAACTTAATTAATAGAATGTTTTTAAAGAGTGTCGATTATGAGTTGATTGCCAAATATAATTAGGGAAAATGTAAACAACTAAAACCTAACTTGTGATCATATCTATTTGTGATTGTTCTAACATTGATTTACTATATATATGTCTAGTGTGAAGAGTGAAGAGGCACACTATCATTAATTATAAAATAGTGTCATGAGTGTGAAATTCACACTCATTTACAAAATAGCCTTTGTAAGATGAAATTTGCCATCGTGGTCTTTGTGCTTGTGAAACAAAAATGTTGATTCGATTGTATGTCGGTAACACTGAGTGTAATTCTTGCACCACTTACCTAGCTCTTTTCGATATTTTTCAATCACAGGCATTTTCTCTAATTTACATAGGCATGATTTTTCATGCATCTCAATTTACTCTCTACAACATTGACATTGAAAAATATTCGATGCAAACCTATCTAGGCAGGGGCGGATCTAGAAATTTTATCGAGGGGGGCAAAGAATTAGATATCACAAATATATATAATAAAAATCATCACATAATAAAATTTGGAAAGCGTGCGTTGGAATTTGGAAGATAAAAAATTTTAATTGATGAAGACTAACAACAAAGGGCATATCTGAAGAAAAATAATTCCTTTTGATTCGGGCATTCGACTACATATTAAGGGGTATTTGGAGGATAGTATATTAATTATAATTAATGTGTAAATGTTTTAAAACATAAAGATATTATAGTAATTTCATATTAAAATATTTAAGGGGGGACAGCTGCCCCCTTGCCCCTTAGTGGAACCGTCGTTGTATCTAGGAATTTAAATTGTGAAACGCACTAGACACACCCTCTTTCAATGTTAGTGCGGCTTGTGATCCAAAATGAAAACTAGAAGCTCCTCATAAGTAACATATGAATACAGTGGCGTCGTCAAGCTCCTTGTAGCATCGATACATGAAACTCTTCGTGAACTCTGTTTGTGAAGGTGGTAGAGCTGGGCCCACTTGCTCTAGAATCTAACCCTCTATTTGGGAGGAGGTGAGGGATGGGGAGGGAAGGGGAACTTTTAACATCGTTTGGGAAGGAGTGAGTTAAGGAGGTGAAGGGGAAGGAAGGGGAAGCGTTAGCCTCAGTGAGGGGAAAAGATGTTGAATTCCTTACACCCCAAATCGGAGTGTAAGGAAGGGAGAGAGAAATCAAAAAAAAAAATTATTCAAATTTTATCCCTATCTTGACAGCGTTGACGCCGACCTTGCCTTTAGTGGGTGAAGCATCGCAGGGTAACGACACCGACTACAGGGGAGAAGGCGACGTCAACGCCAGTGGCTTGCGAAGGGGATGCGCGAATCGGCAGCGGCGACAGCGACAGTGGAGACGACGAAGCAGCAGAACCACGGATAGCGTCGATCAGACGGCGGCTTATGGATGGAACGTGCGAACCGGCGACGGCGGACAGTGGCGACGAGTACGTTGGTGAGGAAACAGGAGCTTCGTTGATCAAGGAAAAAGGGATTGACACAATAATTTTAAATTTTTTATAATTAATTAATTTAAATAATTCCTAACTTAAAATAAATATTTTAATTAAACTTCGGATTGAGGGTAATTTTGTAATTTTATATATTTACCCTTTGTTCCCTTCCCTTTCCTCCCATATAAGGTAATACTTAATTTACCTTCCCTTCCAAATAAGGCGAACCTAAATTCTTTACTTTCCCTCTCTTCCCTTTCCATTAATGAATCTTCCCTCACCCCATTTAAAAGAGGCTAAAGGGTCCAATGAACCTAAGAGCTAACTTTCCTCTTTTTGGTTTTGTAAGTGTATGCACGATGGTAGAAATTATAGATATCTCAACATGCATTAGCAAGCATTGGAGCTTACTGGAAAAATTTATATTGATTTTATTCATTTAATATTTTTCAATTTAGTTACTTATGGGAAAAAAAGAATATAACAACTAGATAATTAATTGAATTAAAAATTGTCATCTAATATAATCGGATACTCAACCCACTTCAATTTGTGTTAAAGCATGTGAAGATGCACCCAAATGTGTTTTCAATTCCCTTTAACTTAACATTTTATATTTATAATGATCTTTTTTTCAATTTTTATTTAAATGCGCATTGAATTTTTACTCCTATAATCTTCTTTCACTTAATTTATTTATTTAATTATAAAAACAAAAGTATAGAAACTAAATAATTAATTGAATTAGAATTTTAGAGCTACAAGGTACAAAATAATAAATATTGTTCAAATTGATTTTGACATATAACATACCAAATTGTGTCGGTATGCCATGATACTCATTGACATAATGACCACAAGTAGCACAAGAGTAACTAGTAAGTATTTTTGAGCGATGATTATCACATGAGTGACAATAGTAACATTATATCAAACATAAAAAATAATAGCAACATAATATAATGTGCAAAATAATGAAAGTAAGTTTTATTGATTTTTTTTTTTAAAAAAAAACATCTCTCATATCTCATAAATACAAAGTACAAACTAGCAATTGCATGGTATATGAATGAAAAGATGAAAGCATCACATAAAATTTCAATCCCAATTGTGGTGATGTTTTAGAATAAAGGATAACAACAATTCATCTTACAACTTGCCTCTAGATAATTTCATAATGGGAATAAAATAAGGATTGTGTTAGGATTAAAAGAATTCACATATATCGACAATAGTATGATTTTGCTCATTTTGGGTCCATGCTCTCATGGATTTATTTTTGGCCTCTATCCAAAATGCCTTGTACTAATGGAGATATTTTCATCTTTTAAATTCATGATCTTTTTTATGTATTTTCAATGTGAGACTTTAATTGTATTCACAACAATCTTTCCCTCAAACAAAGAATCACCGTTACTTTAATGGTTCAGGCCTCTCCTCAAGTATCTGGTCATTTTGACCTTATTCAGCCTTTCGCAAGCTCCCGATTACTATTGACCTACTCTATGTCTCCTCTCAACTTCATTCAAGGTCGCCCCATATGGCATTCGGTCTGGACCATGATTTTAATACCACTTGTTAGGACCAAAAGAATTCATATATCAACACAATAGGATGATATTATCCACTTTGGGCTTAAGCTCTTATGGATTTGTTTTTGGGCTCTACCCAAAATATCTCATACCCATGGAGATATTTTTTATCTTGTAAACTCATAATCTTTTTCATGTTATTTTCAGTGAGACTTTAATTGTATTCCCAACACATTATGATAGGAACAAAGAATAAAGATAAACATAAAATTTCACATCATCGATCTATAATCCACTTACATTAATAACACCTACTCAACACTAACACATAAAGTTGGGTGGATCACATAAATCAACCCAAAGGCTGTCTCGATGAAAAGCCAAAAAGGGTCTTCCATCAAAACCTATAGGCTTAACAATCATAAACCCAAAGCATCTCTAATTGTTAAATCTCTTGTTAGGTAGCATCTAATTATCACAACCCCAAAATATCTCTAAGCTTATTTTGTTGTAACTAATTAGGTATTAGCTACCCTTGAAATCACATGATTCCCAATTAGGAATAGGTAGTCTAATCATCATGTACTCCGTAATATTATTGAAATCACATGATACCCGATTAGACATTAGTGACTTGAAGCATCATTCACCCTGTAATGTTCCTTTAAGGCACATGATACATTGGTTAGATAGCAGCCTTAACCTTCATGTGTCGGGTCATTGGTGCGTATAGCTAGGACACAATATGGTTATTGGGTTAAAATCCCCTTCAGTAAGTCCAAGATGTAGGTAACACACTCCAGATACTATCATTCTCTATGTTAGCATACTTACGATTCATATCACATTCAAGTATGTATACATTTGTATCTTATATGTCGATCTAATGATTCATCACCAAGATAAGAGGTGCAATTCTATTCATGCATTTCAAATAAGAACACCGACTCTAAGCATACACTCCTATAGTATTAAGTAAAATTAACCGATTGAGGATCCAAGATAAATAAGACATAAAACAAGCAATATAACCGAAAAGGTTGAAGAAGAGCTTTCCCAAGTTAGGACTCAAACCAAAGTTCGTCCATCATAATCTTACCAACGTTGAGCAACACATGATCTAACATCTCATTCAATTACCAAAGTACTCCATTTACCCTAAACTCCGATTTTTGTTAATAATTTAATAAGCTTGAACATAAAACAAGATCTAACATCCTTTGGTTTTACATCATCGACTGATCTGAAGATACTCCCTTAAGATTGGACTAATGAAATTGCTCGTGCTTCACCTTGATTGAATTTTGAAAACTAATGCTCTTGTCACTCCCTGGAGATCATGCCCTTCCCTAGGGGGTTGACTCATCCAACTACCTAAACTTGACTTAAGGTCCTTATAGAGGTGATTTACGAAGGAAACTTCATAGAATGTGCCCTAAAATATACTCGAGTCTTCTGTGAAAATTACAACAATGATGTCTATATTGGAAGCAACATTGATAAATAACCACAATAACAAAACAAACACATTATGTATCAAATCAACAATCAATTTTATGAAATCCACAATACTTGCAACCATCAAGATGACACAAAACACTAAGAACATCTAGCAACAATCCCATGTCATGATACACAAATTAGACATTCAAATGGTGAATATGATAAACAAAGTCTCTTCTTGGTCCCCTATTGACAACTATATGCATCCCCCTTGAGCATGGAAGATAATCATGACCATAAGCACAAAGTCTCTTCTTGGTCCCATTCCTTAATCCTCGAAAACCTCCTTTTGGCCAACCCCAATGTCATGGGGCATCATGACCTTTGTTGGGGAAATCGCCTTACTGGCCATCCCACTTGAGACTTATGCTTCCTTCGTTCCATAATTTACCAATTAAGGTCACACCACCTTGAAAATATGTTGTGGGATCGTTGGGTCTCTGATGTCGGATAGGATAACGATTATCCCACTTGTTAACGAGAGGAGAGATTGGAGGAGAAGCTCAAGAAAAGAAAACACTAAAAATAAGGGAAACTCATCGGATTTAACAGAAAAGAAAACTTTGTTAAATAAAAGAGGGATGAATCCTCATACAAATAGACAGATGTTTATATGGACTCTAGACAAAGAAAGGAAAGAAATCCCAATATATAGACCTCAATTCCAATCTTGTAAAGAAAGAAAATAGATCTTTTCAGAAAAAGAAATCTCTTGACAAAAATTTAAATTAATAAAATAGGATGTTGTTATAGACTAATTATGACCCATAATTATCAGGAATACCAAAAATATCCTAAATATCATAAAAATAAAAATTATTAAAAATAATAATAAAATCTTCAGAGACTCAATTGAGAACCTAAACGATGAAATTTGAGCTCAAAAATTGATGATTATGGGTACTCGTAACAAATGTAATTTTTTAATTCTGCATGTGTGGCCACCGATTGAGCCTGATTTCGAGTCCCGAGTTAAAAGTTATGACCATTTGAAGTTCAAGGGATCATGTTAGATCGGACTTGTATCAGTCTCTGACTTGGTTCAAAGTTAGCTAGACTAGTTGCTTACTACAACCATAGTCATGCATCATCTTAGAAGTGAAACAAGACTTTAGTGCTCTCCTACGATTCAAGGATACATACCACACGATGAAAGTTCTATCTCCTCTAGAAGGTACCCAAATTCCCTTTGTATGCATTGCACTTTAAGGATATTAAATAAGAAAGTTCAAACCTTAGTTCTAGCCTCCAATTAAGTGGGCATTAAACCTTCAACTACATCGATGAGATGGTGAGATCGCAAATCAATTATCAAGATCAAGTGTACAATGACCCCAAGGTGATGCTCTAATCCATTAATTAATATTTTCATTACTTTAGATTATTCAATGGATCTTGAAATTTATGAGTTTTACATACTTGAGTTTGATGGTAAAGCCATTATAATATAATTATTATTTTTCATATATTGGGTTCTCTCTCTTTCCTTTCTTTCAAAAAACATATTGCATTCATACATTGATGAACATCATTGTGCTTTTATTTATAAGCAGAGAGGGGACCTGTATATATATGTGTAACTTTTTAATTTTATGTGTCCATCATGCATCAACTATAATAATAATTATCATTATTCATATTAGTTATAATATCATAATAATTATTATTGTATATATAGATGGATGGGCCATTTTTTTTATCTACTTATGAAATAGTAAGTTCTCATTTATGAAGTTATATGTTTTAAGTTTCATTTTATTTTTAGGCCAGTTATTTAGTCGCCAAAATGACAACTATCTAACATTCTCCCACTTGACCTAAAATTTTGATGAGACTAAAATTTAAACATAAGCATGATGCATTATAATTTCAAGCATCAAAAACACATTATCCCAAGACACTATAATTACTTCAGCATAATAGAACACTAAATGTGGATTATAGCAGTCCTTCTATATAACATAAACACAAGTATAATACTATATTAGGCCTATAAATGACACGTAATTTCATAATGGTCCATTTAATGTTTCTAGGTAATTAATGTTATAACACATAACAAAATAATGTGCACATCATAACTAGAGACTGAATATTAGAAATTACATAAGTGAGCTCAGATTGCCAACTTTAATACATCTTTTGCTTCATTAATTTAAAAGGACAATCAAGATCCATTCTATGTACATGTTCCTTAATAATCTCCTTCTTAATGGTATGTTCTTGCATAGTCTGTGGTCCATCAAACTTTATGGTGATAAGTTGTGTCATTAATGTACAAGCAAGTGACTTATCGGTAGAACGAAAACATTCTTCCATAAACATTAAATATTCCTTTGCATTTTCAGTGTGTGTAGTGGTCCTAATGTTGTTTGCATTAGATCATTCACATGCTTTACATTTGGACTTCTCTTCCTCACTACTTAAATCATTAATAACAGTGGATTTTTCCTTTGGTAGTGATGGAGCACACCTAAATGGAAGTTGACTTGCTCACTGCATTCAAAAAAAGTTCAAACCATTAAATATGGTAATAGAGAAATTTGTGAAGGAAGAGAAATTGCTATAAATGAGACACATTCAAATAAAACATTAGAATATATTGTAATACACCTTTGGACCAATATTACAATATACTATCAAAATTAAATGCTTCATAAAGTTATTAAGAAATTAAAATCATTAGATAAACAAAATATATTTGATTCAAGAATTTCAATTTCTTTGATTCTAATTATAAAAATTAATTTTTCTTTGGGAGAACCTATAATTTTTCTGTTGAATGAAAGTCATTTATTCATTATTGCATGGTTGTTGTTGATGAATAAATAACTATTTTATGCACCATATTTAATTATTCTAGTGTGGTCACTTTCTTGATCACAAACTATCTTAATTGAAATAAATTCATGAAGTCATGCATATATATTATAATCATCAACTAAATTTATAAAGAACAATAAACTAATGATATATAAATATATATTATATCAATTAATGATATTAGATGCCATTAATTGTTTTATTAATTTGTAATGCATGATAACAAATTCAAAAATTAAAACTCATATATTTTGTAATGTTGCTCTACTACCACATCTTAATCAATATTTTCATTACTTACGATTATTCAATTTTCATGAGTTTGATAATGAAGCCATTGTAATACAATTATTATTTTGTATATATTGTTTTCTCTCTTCTTTCTTTTCTTTCAAAAAATACATTTCATTCATACATTAATAGACCTTATTGTGCTTTAATTTATTTATAGGCAAAGAGAGTATTTGTATATATGTATAACTCGATTTTGTGAGTCCATCATGCATCGGTTGTAATAATAATTATTATTCATATTGATTATAATAATAATTATTATTATGTATATGGATGGATGAGTAATTTTTTATTCGACAACTTCTTATTGTTTATGAAGTTACTTATGAAATAGTAACTTCTCATTTATGAAGTTATATGTTTTAAGTTTCATTTTATTTTTAGGTTAGTTATTTAGTTGCAAAAACTGCAACTATCTAACATCAGATAGTATGGAGCTCAGTGTAACCCAATTTCAGTTGTAGGGAGATCCCAATTGTTAGTGTCATTGTGCTGTCTCAAACAAATTTATTATTCAACAGATAGTATGGAGCTCAAATCTAACCTACTTTTAGCTGACCCGGCCACCAGAAATTGGCAAAAGCAATTAGACACATCCTATCTGCTACTTCTTTGAGAACCAATAATACACCGATTGTCTTCTTGAACTCTTCGATCAATAGGAGTGCTAGTGTTTCTCTTCTCTTTTCAATTGTGATAGTCGATACAAGAAAGTTTCAGACTTCGAATCCAACAATTTTATTTCCTCATTGGTTTTGCAGCATGAAGCAGATCCTTGAGAAGCATAGCACACACTCGAAGAACCTTGATAAGCAAGACCAACTCTCCCTCGACTTAAACGTAAGCTAGCAATTGTCGCGCAATTTTAAGAATCAAAATTTCAAGATTTAAAGGAAAAAATAAATTTCATACATCCTCTTTCATTGTTTTTTTTTTTCCTTTTTGCTCAGTTGGACAATAAGTATGCAAATCTGAATAAACAAGTTACAGAAGCAAGCCTCCAACTAAGGTTCTCACTTTAGATTATGCGAGATTTTTTTATTATTCTTCTTATTTATTTAGTATGAACTGCTCTTCCTTAATTAATAAATATTCATGAGGGTAGGCAGATGAGAGGGGAGGCACTTGAAAGTCTTAGTGTCGAAGAGCTACAGCAGTTAGAGAAAAAACTTGAAGCCGGATTAAGTCGAGTGTTAGAAAGAAAGGTAGAGTACTTAGTTTGCTTAATTGATTCTTAATTAATCAAGTCGTAAGCCAATTATCGATATTTCTTTAATGTTAATTTTTCAGGATGCAAACTTCATGGAGCAAATTAATAGTCTTCAGGAGAAGGTCAAGAGATGTCAAGGGTTCTTGCTACTTCAAGACAGTTCAATATCACTGCAAATGATTTTTATTATCTAATCCTTTTATGAATTTATGATTTGAAAGATTCACAGTGATATTGATTCATTTGTTGTATCGAGAATATCGATCAAGCTAGATGAAGGGGAACTAACTTAATTTTCATTTGCAGGCGCTACGGCTGGCAGAAGAAAACTTGAGGCTTAGCCAAAATGTAAGATGAGTTGTTTGATCACAAGTTGAATTTGCAAGATGAGTTGCATATATGTGAATGAATTGCAGGTTTCGGGCATGACAAACACAGGAAAGGAGCAGGCGACAATGGATAGAGAGAATGTGGTTAATGAAGATGGGCAGACCTCTGAATCTGTGACTAATGCTTCTTCGCACTCCGGAGGTCCCCCAGAATGCGATGATAGTTCAGACACATCTCTCAAGCTCGGGTAGATATAACTTAACCAAACACAATGCTCGATTCAAATGATCACTTCGATTGGGTTGCGCTACAAACTAATTGCTGTGTTGTTGTGGCATGTATAGGCTGCCTTACTGCTAGTTGGAAGGAATATTACGAGAAGCTGTTGATGGAAGAGAAGGATCTACCTGCTTTGGATAGCAGCAAATGTAGCTGTGAGTCGGTAGCATATAAAAGTTGTACAAATAATGAGGTGTGTTAGGAATAAGGATTGAAGTGATGCATGCCACTCATGCTCATGTTCCTCTGGACTCTTGAACTGATGTGTGTCGTCATGGTGTGTCTCACCACCACATTAGTATGTTTATCAATCTGCTTGTATTGTGAAGGAGATGATCAAACTTAGAATCATTTAGAAAAATGCATGTTACTTTGCATATTTACGATACAGATAATGTATAACTCATCACTGCCTTCATGTTAAGAAATTCTTTGTGATTGATACGAGGAGTCTTTATCAAGAGAACCAGTATCATGTAAGCATGAAATAAAACATGGCAAACCATCAATCAAGAGGGAGCCAGTATAACCACCAACTGGCTCAATTTGAATGGAAAAAACTGATCACTACTGATGGCAGCAGCACACAAGGATAAGTTATGTGTTGTAATCATCTAAACCGAGATCCCTCAATGCGGCAGTTGCAGCATCCTTGCAGCTCGCATGGCTTACCTTAGCCTTCCTTACGAGCTTCTCAATTCCATTACTGAGAAGAATTATCCTGCAGAAGCCAAATAATGAGCACAGAGACAGGCTTTTATATCTAAATTGTAAACCATATCAAAAATATAGTAGGAAACCACAACAATTATAAGGTTATATTGTTCATAGTGTATTGTTAACCAAAGATCGTTGCCATAGATATGCATATATCAGAAAGGATGCCTAATGTTGGCAACATTTTGCAATACCAACAATCAGCGATTGCACTTTGAGAAAGGTATATAAGCTGTTGTGGCTTAGATATGTTAGAAAAGCATTTCATAAACAACTTAAACCAAGATGAACAAAATACGAATAACGTGATGAGACAGATAATAATATGTAATAATAGATGCTGGAGAGCAACTTGATCTGGCTAAAAAAATAAGAAGGTTCAGCAATGTTAGCTGATGTTGATGGATTTTTTTTTTTTTATATCATTTTCATAATTTCTGAGTCAACTATAATATTATCTTTTCTTTAGGGGTCACAGAGGATATATACCTGTTTTCTGGGTTCCTAACTACAAGATTTCGAATCATAAAGCAAGCTTGTCTTTGCAGCTGATATGAAGTTGGAAACTTCTGCATTGCATGAAGAACAAAGTCTGCTACACCAGCTTCAACTGCACTGGCAGCATTTTCTGGTGATCTCAGAGAAAGAACAGTGATAATAGACATAATCTGCAGAGTAAAATATTAATGGGAAACAATATCCATGACGATTATACACAAAATAGTAAATAATCACCAATCTAGTTGAATACCTCTTGTAAAACTAATGGATCTTCAGAAAACCTGGATGACAGCTTCATAAGACAGTTCAGACCACCCTTCTCAACAATTAAAGTCTTGTTTGTATCACTACCTGCTAGCTTCAGACGAAGTAAAAGATGTAAGGATTAATTCCAATGCTGGTCAAATGTATCCTTAAAACTGTAATCCTAAGCACAAAATGCAGCAAACCTTGGACAGCAAAGAACAGCAAACTCTAGCTATGGCTTTGTTGTTCTGTTCAGTGCTTTGATCCAAACACTGGAGAATTGCATCAATACCACCACTTTCAGATATAGATTTGCATATCTCATCCTGTGATGAAAGGAGGAAAATCATGAGAAAAATTATTATTGGAAAATAACGTCAGAAGTGAAGATTCTACTGCCATCAGTGTGTTGGCAAAATAATACATTATCAATTGATGATAGTGTTTGGATGAATACATAAATAAATAAAAAAAAATCAGATTTCTAATGTTCATACTTCATACATGCAAGGATACATTTGTGAAGGACCAGAGAATCACACAGGAAGGCTAATCATTCAAAAATGATCTACTGAATCATTGAACTCACATTTACAGCAACGGCCTTCAATGCAATACATGCTGAAGCTAGGATAGGTGAACTTAAGCCATCACAAAGTGCTTTGACAAGAGCATCTGCAATACCAAGTTTTGCAAATCTTCGAGCATATCCATATACCTGGTTAAACATCAGCATATCAAGAATTCATCGAACATATAATGCCTCTAAAGTACAACAGCCTTCAGACTTTGTATTCCAGAATGTTATTTACCACGTTGTTTCAAACAGTTAAGAAAGTATAGCATCAACCGACACAATCTTAAATTTTGAGGTATCCAGCAAAACTATAACAAATTCATTCTCTTCTGTTGAGAATTAGAACATTCATCCATCAGCTTTCATGGGGTTGGCATCAGCATAAATGGACTTTTGCCAAACAATTTTATTGCCTAGCATAACATGAAAGCCACTTTTAAAGAATAAAATACAATTGAATTCAGTGCTTTTTTGGTTCTTCTGCCTTCTGCATATTATAACAGAATTTTCCTAAGATATGAAAGCTATAAAAGAATGAATATATATATATATATATATATATATATATATATATATATATATATATGTAAATGAAGTTCAAAGATAACATTCCAGATATACGCCATAAGGATTGAAGTTATTGCTTTAATACAAGCTGCTGCAGCTGCCAGAGATTATACACTTCTATGTTGTCATGCTTTAGAGCGAGACAATTTCAGTTGGTCTGCCACCATTGGAAAGTATTTCACCATGTTTAGTTAAAGGAATGGAATTGGCCAACACTAATGTCAGACTAACAGTTGTGAGCCCTTCCGCTTGACAGTGGTATGCATATGCAAATGGACCAGCACACACAAAGGAGACAGCGCGCACAAGAGGAAGCACACGCAGATGAAGCAATGGGTGCAGGCAGGCCAATTCACCTAGTGCATCGGCATGAACATCAAGCCAAGGAGCATAGGCGCACACATGCAGACCAACAGGAAGTTGGGCAGTTGCTAGTTGCAATTGCCAGTGGTTGTGGCCAATTGCAAGTGGTTGGTGTAGCCGAACTCTCCTTACCTTTATAAAAAGGGCAGTATGCACATTGTATGTACCAAATTTTTGCACAAGTAATGGAACTTTGCTTCCACTGTAATCTTGATGTTGGTCCTATGCAGGTGTGAGGGAAAAATAGGTTGACTTGAGCCTATCACAAAGTTGCATGGACACTGAACTTTGTATAATTTTGCCAAACAATTCCAGCCCCATGACAAGTGGCACCAAAGTCATGTCTGATCAAACAAAAGTGAGCAGTGATCTTGCTCTTCCAGGTCAGACTTGGAAGATGGTAGGTTCGCTTCCCTTGGCAACTGGCTATCTGGTATGGAGATGGTTTCGGCTGAGATTCAAGGAGACACAGAGGATGTTGTGGTAGGAAGTGCAACTGCAAATGAGTCTTGGTGCGAGGCATTGTGTGAGGATATAGAGACAACTTTCAATAAGTCATTCACGAGATAAGGAGGTGACTTCATGGCACGGAAATCATGATGACTGTTTTAGGCGCAAAGAATGACACGTCACGAGAACAATCGCAGAGCGATAACAGTCCTGTCTGTGGCTAGGCTCAGCAATGGGGCGTCGAGTGAAGCAACATTAGATGTGTTAAAGCCAAAAGAGTATAAGGGCTCATGTGCATCCAATGACATTGAGAACTAGCGCTATGGTCAATTGACAACAATTTTTGCTCAATGGATGTGCATGATCCAAAGTGCATGAAGGTTGTGTATGTATCTCAGTGACACCATCTTGTGGAGAACAGACAAACGACCACAATAGAGAACCTATCCACACATGGGCAAAGTTTGAGAACGAATTGTAGGCTCAATTTTGCTGAGAGTATGCATACAACAAAGCTCTTGCCAAGATGGTAAGAATGGAGCACAAGGTAGACTTGCACTCCTACATGCGCAACTTCTCAGAGCTCATGCTACAAATTCCAAGCATGAGTAGGAATCACTTTTTTGGTTCATCAACAAACTACGTCCATGGACATGGTTGGAACTAGCAGTGTGGTGTGCAGAATCTTGTGTATTGCATGTCCAATGCAGAGCTGTTGTTGAATTCTGCATGAAGCATAATGAGCCAAAAGAGAAAGTAGCAATGTGCAACAAGGGTCTACACCATAGTCCTATTTTAATCTCCATGCCATGGGCATGTCCATGGGTACCTCTCTTCACTCAACTCTATGAGCCAAACCTTTTCACTTGACTCTATATTTAGTCCCAACTGCCAGGAATACGTTAGACTTGCCTATATCTACTAGGGCTTCTGTTTACCTGCTTGTAACTTTCACATCAACGAACATGAGTGCATGTCGTGATTCCTCCTACGTCTAAAAAGCCTCAAGAAGTTGTATTAGAACTCATAATCATTCCCATATTGAATACTCATATCTGAGTGCATGAAACAGAGATGACGACAATCACTACGCCCTGTAAATGCCCTTCACTGGGAAATCTTGTTGCCCTTGTGAAAGGGGCGAAACCAACATAAGAAGTGCGACAAATGGGCATAGTTCGACTTCTTGAGGCCATTTAGACACAGGAAGAACCACGACATACACTCATGTTTGTTGATGTGAAGGTTACAAGTAGGCAAATGGCCACCCATCTAATGTGTGAATTTTAGGGTACGTTTGGTACACGCGTTTTCCATTTTCATTTTCTGGAAAACGTGCGTTTTCTAGAAAACAGAAAACGACATTTTATCATTTTCTGTTTTTCTAGAAAACGCTAGCTATTTTTTTAGAAAACAAGCACGAAAAACGCAAACCAAATATCATTTTTCAGAAAACGCGCGTTTTCCAGAAAATGCAAATGGAAAATACGCGTACCAAACGCACCCTTAAAATTTTAAAATACCAAATTAAAAACTGAATTTTCAACTTAGGATGTACATTACATGGTTTTGGTGCAACAACCAATCATAAATTACATCTTTGTAAGTGCACAATGCTAGACATATAGACTATAGTAGACAGGAAAAAACCATAATAAACAATTTGAGGATCGATTAGGCTATGATTATTACAAACGGAAGGGGAAAAGTGTGAATTGTTCGTATTCAATGTGGATGGGTAAGAATTAAACAAAAATTTAAGATTTTCCTTTATTGAGGATGTGTCAGTTAATTAATATCGAGTCTAATGGTTCTGAAACTGAATAATTTAATGCTCAACTATATTAATCACATGAATTTTCATATCAGAGTATGTTTAAGAATGCAAAAAGTTGGTAATTACTGATTAGAGGAGAATCTTAAGAAGACCATCATACTTATATTTGCAATGAAAAGTTGGTATAATGAAATAGATCATTTGATCTGCAATAAATCAATGAAGTAAATAGGCTTACCTGAGATGCCAAAACACGAGTGTCATCTGGAGTCAAAAGGACACGTATAGCATCATATAAACTGTATAGTGTGTCTTTAGGCTGTTCTTTAAGTATTTGCAGAATAAGCTCATCTATTTTCAATTCCATGAATGATTCTTTTAGAATTTCATCATTTGTTGAGGCTGCCACGACAACAGAAAAGCTACTATCCAAGATGACAGGATTTTTCCTGTTTCCACTCAGGATATCAGCAACAACTTTTGGCCCTCCATTTTGCTGAAAAATTTCTCTACTTTGTGCGTCTGTAGGACAAGTAGCATGTCAAAGTTTGAAAAGACACAATGAATTTATTACATGGTTTCATATTGCAGACATCAGTATGCCTGTTAGTATAGAAGAAACATAGTCAAATCAACATATAAAGAAAATTCTTATACTGTATCCAAGCATTCCAAATTCACTGGCCATTAGATCTAAGGATGGGAACAAACAGACGATCTTTTCTAAGAAAACATAAAAATGGAGCAAATATCATGATAACATGCAAGGTCCAACTCGTTTGGAGTTATGGCTTCTCTTGAAAGTTATTCGTTCCTAGTTAGGTATGAACTATATCTGATGACTTATTTAGAATCAGGAATCATTTGCACATGAAAATAAGGAGCCATAGCTCATAAACATTTGCCTTGGCTTAGAAAACAAGCAGAGCATACCATGAAGAATGGAACTCAATGCTTTCATAGCCAACACAAGAGTTGTCTCAAATTGTACATCAAAAGAGGAACATATTCTGGTGAGGAGCTCCACCCCTCCATTCCTTGATGCAATTGTTGCATTTTCTGTTCCCTCCACTGAGCATAAACCATAAAATTTGTTAAGCAGTTCAACTATTTCTTCCACCTCTGCATTATCCTTTGATGTATTTGATGTAGAAAAAGCTACATCTTTTAGCTTGTCTAAAGTCTGGATGAGAGGATTATCCCTTGTGCTACTTACTCCAGGAATGCATTTGATAATTCCTGGAAATAAATATACAGAATTAAGCATAAATCAGATACACTGTAAGCAATAGTCTAAGCTAATTTAAATTAAAACCCAAACATGGGATAACTAGTCCAAAAAAATTTAAACTAGTTTGAAATCACAGTTTCCTTGCTTAATTTTTTGTTAAGTAAAGTTGGACAACTTAATCTACACTAGTAGAAAAATAAGAAAGGAGGTAAAATTTTGCACCTTCACCTCTCTAAAAATGCCACGATAAAACTGCGATGGTAACAGAAATAGCACATAAGAAAACCAGATTCATTCTCTTCAGATGGACTGTGCCAACTGTTTTCATCGAGTTGAATTCAAATCTACATCGTGTGATTTCGTTAGATCCCACTAAAGTAGCTTAGAAAATACCAATTTGTTAGGGCTACAGCCGATGACATCTGACTCTCATCAATATTTATTCACGCAAGGGTCAAGGCGGAGATTTAATAGGATCACACAAGATCCATTTTCGAAGGACGGCCAGAAGGAGGACAAACCGGAGAGATCGACGCCCTGAAGAGTTAGGGTCTGGAGGGCGTCCTCGAGGGCCTCCTCGGGGTCCATTCCGAGGTCATCCATGTTCTCCGCCACCAGGGCTTCGAAGGCTTCTTGGGAGATAGTGCGGCCGCCGGCGGAAGGCCCCATAGCCACTCGCTCCTTCTTCGCCTATCCACGTACTCGCTCGCAGCCGCCGTTCACACTTGCCGCAGCCGAAGCAGCACCAAGGGGATGCGCGTGGGAGATAATTGATACAAAGCCAGGAAGTAACTTAGCATTAATCCCGTACCATTTTCTTAATGGAATCAAATTGTTGTTTATTCTCGGATATATTTGAGTTCGCAATGCATAGGTGTATGAGTTCGCAATCCATATGTGCATGGATGTTTCGAGAAAAATATCTCATTATTTTTTTTAATAGTAGTACGTGATTTTTTTTTTTTCATATTGATTTTGAGATGAATTGATGGAGATATTAAGGACGAACGTATTTACTTTTTGTCATCATAGATATTTGATACAATAAATCTCAGATCAATTCGAGTAGGAAAATATCTCGGATGTCATCACTCGTATTAAATGCTTCCATAATTTATCTCTTCTTCTTAGAGTGTATGAATTTGTTCCAAAGAAATCGTTAAAATATCAACTTCATCTTTATTGAACCGGACTGATCACTTCTTCTGAATCAATGAAGGGTATAAATACCTAAATATCTAGGTTTTTCTATTGGATATATTTGATTTTGAGATCGATTTTAATTTTATATATGACTCAGGTGTCAAGATTTGTCCGACTACTTAGTAATTAGTCGGTCTTCCAGTATTTCATTTATATATAACTTACACATATTAATCTGATCTTCCACTATTTCATTTATTGGATAAATCTAAAATATAACTTACACACACTAATCTCTACAATATTCGCTTATGTTGAAATTCAAATTTTGATTCTCGTATATATCTCCCTTGCCATTTTATCAATGAGGCCAATTTTGGCAATTTGAGTATTTTTTTTTAAATGTGTTTTTTTATCGGCGATTTACCAAATCACGTAGCTAGTTTTGCAAAATATCCAAATCACGTATGCATTTTAGAAATGCCTAAATTGCGTAGGCTTTCCTAGTGAAATTCCCATTTTACCCTTGACATACTGACATGTGTTTGAAATAGAAATTAAATGGGAGTACGAGGCATATCATCGAACCACTTATTTTCACGTAAAAAAAATCCTGACAGCTCCTTGCTCCCGTTTCATCGATGAACCTGGAAACCCTAGTACCCATCGGTGAAAACAATGTAAAAGGCAACTTTTACTTCATCAGGCCGACTCCATTTAGTATTAACCGACAATTAGCGAGCTCAGGCCTCATCAATGAAACCTTAAATGGTAGGTCTCAGCGCTTCACTGGCAACCGAGTCATCCCCCATTAGTATGAGGCTTCCATCCCTTCAACTGGTGTTTGTTCGTTGAAAGAGGCAGTTCTAAGTGAGCAGTAACTAAAGGCTATAATATTAGTAAGGGTAAATTATCTCTTGTTGGGATGTATACTATAAGTCTAACTTTTGTATGAACATCTGTTTTTGAGATATTTTGAAATGAGAATCACTTTGGTCAAATGTCTGTATTTTATATTTATATATATGTTGATGCAGTTGTCCATTTAATTTATATTGTAGATAACATGGTGTGTGGTGTCACACAGAAGATCATGTTATCGGTTCCTTATAAATTATAAATAGTAGTTCACAACCAAGATGGATAGGGATAAACCATTGGAACGGTTGTAGTGTAATTTGATATTAGTTTGTCTTGACTATATAATTACACTAGTACACTATGTGTGTATTGAGGTTGTTCGATTTATACTGACTATATAAAAGAACAGAACCTCTATTATTATAGATGTGTGTATTCTTAATCCAGATATAATAACAAACACATATACTTAGTATTTATTTCTTTAACTTATCAATCGGTGAGATTTATTCGTTAAATCAATAGGCCCGATAAGTTGGGAGATAATGCCATTTATATGGTGTGTTGTTGATTATAAAGGGAAACTATGTCCTATTTATTTCGGTTGATGATGTCCCCTTGAGGAGCTCATAAGGATTACCATGTAAACCCTGCAGGTGGACTTAGTCCGATATGATAATAAAGTTGAGTGGTACTACTCTTGAAGTCAGATGTTAATTAAATGAGTTGTCAGTAACTTATTTAATTAACGGATATACGATATCTTAAACACAGGGAGATTAACGCACTCATGACAAGTAGGAGCCCATATTGTAATATGAGATTGATGCGGTAGTTCAATAATGACCCTTTAGTGGTATGAGTATTATTGATGAACTTGAGTTGAGTGTTCGGGTCGAACATAGGAAGCTCAAGTCCATCAGGAGGACAAAACCAATTCCTCCTCTCGGTCCCTGTTGTAGCCTCTATATATATAAAGTCTCACATCCATCCAAGTCCTGCTTCTTACCCAAGCAAGGGGTCGACCAAGCCTTGCTTGTTGCCCAAGCATAGGGCCGGCCAAGCCTTGCTTGGTGCCCAAGATAAGGGTCGACCAACCGTTGCTTAGTGCCCAAGCAAGGGGCTGACCACAATAGGAATAAAAGGGAGATTTTATTTAAAATATAATTTTGTTAAAATTTTTCCTTTTATAGCTATTTACAATGGTTTAAAAGAGATATTTTAATTTCGTTAAAATCTTTCCTTTTTTTGTAACCATCCACAATAGGAATAAAAGGGAAATTTTATTTAAAACAGAATTTTGTTAAAATCTTTCCTTTTTAGCCGCTAGCAAAGATTATAAAAGAAAAGAAGGCGGTATCCAAAAACTAACCTAAGAATCCTCTTCTATTCTCTAGTGGCCGGCGCTCCTCCTCTCTTATTTTCCCCTTGCTTCTTTCCCTAGGGTCGGCGACATCTTTCCCTTCCTCTTCATTAGGGTCGATGCCCCTTTGGAGAAGCGTTTACTTTGTGGCCGGTTGCTTGGAGGAGAAGAAGAAGAGAAGGAGGCATCCTATTCTAGCATCTCTTGGTGGCCGAAAGATTGGAAACAAGAAGAAGGAGTCGGGTGGTTTTGTCTTGGTAGATCGTCACTCACACGACGTTTAAGAGGAGGAGAGGAATACAGCAGAAGATCAAGAGGTCTTAGCATATGAGGAAAGGTACAACTAATTCTTATTCCGCAGTGCATTTAGTTTATTTTTTTTCATATGGATCCTGAACACTAACACAAGAGGCCAGCGATCTTGTGCTTCGATCAAGGTGCGCTTTGATCAATCAAGAACTTGCTTGATTGGTCAAACACATGTCTGATCGAGCATGTGGGTTGCTAGGAAAGGTTCTGTGCTCATACAAATTTTTGTACAGGGGATTTACACAGAACGAAACTCCCAGCGCCAACACCTCTATGGCTCTTAAACTTTTTCAGTCGCCTATTTTTAGCCCTCCAACTTTTTTCTGAACAAATCAGCCTTTAAACTTTTTCAACTGCCTACTTTTGGCCCTCCAACATTTTTTTCTAAACAAATCAACCATTCAATTTTTTAACTGGTTACTTGTGGCCCGTCCGTCGAGTTTTTCTGAAAAGATTGATGAAAACTACAAAGTGTGCCTCTTGTGTGCCTTTTAGAGGGGTAAAAGACGTTCATCACCCACGCGGTGTTCAACCAAAATCCCATGGTCATCTTTGTAATTTCCAAGGTGCTACTTCCCATGGAGATCTTCACCAGAGAGGCCACTGCTGGCACGTCGTAGTTGCATTCCGCCGCTGCACCTCCACTGGACCTAGTTGGGCTACCATCATAGGGAGCGAATGCGGTCGATTCACCACCAGCGAGGCTGCCATCACTGTTGGGCGCCAAAAAGGAGGTAGCCATAGCAGGGGCAGTGACCTTCTGCGGAAGGATGTTGCCAGCGCTATACTCTATAGTTTCGCTTTATCTAATGCTGCTACTGGTATGAGATATGTCGCCTCTTCTATGTTTTACCCCTCTAAAAGGAACGCAGGCGTAGTTTCCGTCAATCTTTTCTGAAAAACTTAATGGAGGGGTCACAAGTGACCCGTTAAAAAAGTTGAATAATTGATTTGTTCAGGAAAAAAAGTTGAAGGGCCAAAAGTAGGCGATTGAAAATGTTTAAGGGCCATAGAGGTAATTTTCCCTATTAATAATATTTAAAATGTCAAAGAATCCATCATCTTCACATGTGACCGAATAATTTTTATTAGTTAAAAAAATATAATAAAAAAATGTATGCTTAGTTTAAGTTAGTTTCACAAAATTTATGTGATTGAATTGGTGGAAGCAATATGATAATGGAAGGTAAATAATCTTAGTAAAAAAGTTATAGTATCTCAGTACTATCATTTACTAAGAGTGATGTTTATAAATGCTTTGATGTGTACAATCAATTATTTAGTTTTATTTAAGTTTGTTAAATTTATCCAAATAAATTGGCTAAAAAGTGGTATTTGTTAGGGTTGTAAGGTTACAAAAATAATTCCATATTGAAAGCACATGGAAAAAATCATAAGTTTATAAGAAAAAAATATCTTCATTGGCATGAGACCTTTTGAGTAGAGCCCAAGAGCTAAACCATGAGAGCTTAAACCCAAAGTGGATAATATCATACCATTGTAAAGATATCTAAATTCTTTTCTATCCTTCAATTGGTATCAGAGCGAGGTTGCTCTTCACCTGACTAACCGCCGGAAGAAGTACAAACTAGAGTAATGATTCAAGATCGAACCATGTTGGTAAAACCTTGAACGAAGTAGGGGAAGCCCTGAGCAGGTCAAAAGTGACCCGATACTTGAGGGGGACCCTGTGGTCCTTTGTTTGAGGGAGGAGGGGGGAGGGGAGATTGTTGGGGTTGCAATGTTGCAAACATAGTCCCACATTAAAAACACATGGAAAAGATCATGACTTTATAAGTAAAAGATATCTTCATTGGCATGAGGCCTTTTGGGTAGAGCCCAAGAGCAAAATCATGAGGGCTTAGACCCAAAGTGGATAATATCATACCATTGGGAAGATATCTAAATTCTTTTTCAATCCTTCAGTATTTAGTTTAAATGTTATTTGTTTGTTTATTTACAAAGGTGGAATATTTAATTTCTATACCATAGGAAATTCAAACATCTACATCAACCGTTGAAAAAATGTACATATCGAGCATAAGTTACATTGGATGAGTAAATTGGGTAATTTTATAGATTCCATTTGTCAAACTTCCCTAAAGGGTAATTGCAAGAGAAAAGAGTAGTCAAGAGTGAGACTCTACAAAAAAAATCACATTAGCATTATAAGTAGTGGCCCCTTTGTATCTTTCTTTAGCGTACAAAAAATTCCACTTAGGGGATTACTAGTTAACATTTTTGCTAATTGGGATTCAAAAGGTAAAGTATTTAAATTTCACAATATGGGTGTGACATTAACAACCAAAGACATAGTACTATTACTAGGAATCCCAGATAGAGGCATGACGGTAAAGATGAATTCAATGGTTGCTTCTGGAATGTTTATATCGGATATTTTGCAAGGAAAGAGCTAGATTGATCAAGATTGGAAAATCTAATGAAAAAAATATTATATGAACGTTGTTTCAGATAAGGATGTTTGGTTGTTTTGTAAATTTTATATTTTGTTTTTGTTTCTATTTTATTTGCTTTTTTTACTTATAAGATACCTATAGGAATTATGATATTGTCGATGATTTCGACAACAAAGGAAATTATAATTGGGTTGAGATAATATATAATTATATGACTCCTCAAGTGTCAATATTTAGATAAGTGTTTGCAGCAAAGACTCATAGCCATACAGTCACGATGCCTTATATGAAGGGATTTGTTGGTCTACTTGCTATAAGTCTTGAATATTTTGTTAGTTGTTTATGTAATACCCCAGTTCTGAGATTCTGGTTAAGTATGACTTAAAAGGTTAGATGATACTATCCATATCACTAAGGTGCACTTTCCTTTTTAGAAGCCCAAACTTAAGAACTCCAAAGTTAAGCGTGCTTGGCTTGGAGAAATCTGAGGATGGGTGACCTCCTGGGAAGTTTTACAAGGTGCATGCGAGTGAGGACAAAGCACGCTGAAAGGACCTCCGGTGGTTTGTGGAGCTAGTCGTTAACCCGATGGGCAATTCTGGTGGCGTTCTCGGTTCGGTCCAGGTGGGACCTGCCCGGACTGGGGCGCTACAGTTTGCATAAATAGTTAATATAATTTAGTTATTTATTTTTATCATAGGTTTGGTTTCTTAAGCATATTCCTATTCAACGGGCAACCAACATTGCAGGATCAGAATAAGCAATTGGAGGTCTGTTTATACTTATATTAATAAAGTAAGGGATAAGTTACAAGGACTCTCACCTCTCTAGGTAAATATAATTGTATTTGTTATAATACTACAGTTCTATTATCTATGTAAATGTTTGTTAATTGATCATCTAATGTTACTAATTATCAAATTATTGTTGATATTCTCCCTACTCCTGAGGAAGTTCATTTACTTTAGTTTGTTGGTGCAATTGTCCTAGGTCAAAGTTGACCAGTTTGACTCAAGCTTGAGTTTTGATGTTTGACGATATATGGAGATTGCAGATGTAATTATCTATTTAGGAGATTATTGGTGTAATTCTCCACTGGTCAAATGTTAACTAGTTTGATATGAGAGAGTAGTCAAGTAGGTCAAGGTTGATGAGATACTTGACTGACAAAGTCCTAACTGGAGGTTAGACATAGGCAAGACCAACAGAATGGCTGACAGAAGAAGAAAAACCAAGTAGGTCAATGTTGACTTGGTGTCAAAAGGTTTGGTGAGTGAAGCTAGACATTGAAAAATCCAGATGATTCAAAGGTTGATTGGACATCTAATGTTTGGAAGTCCAAGTGGGCCATGGAGGACCGAATACTTGGCACTAGAAGAAAAGTCCAAGTGGGTCAAAGGTTGACTAGACATTGATGTTTGGAAGTCCGAGTGGATCATGGAAGACTAGACATTGGCACGAGAAGAAAAGTCTAAGTGGGTCAAAGGTTGACCAGACACTTGGTGTTTGGAAGTCTAAGTGGGTTATAGAGGACTAAAAACTTGGCATGAGGAGAAAAGTCCAAGTGGGTCAAAGGATTGACTGAACACTTGGTGGAGAAGTCCCAGCAAGTTAAGGATGACTAGATACCAGGCAATAAGGAGTCCCAATATGTCACGGTTGACCGGATGTTGGGAAAAGAACCCTAGGGCTCGAGTCTAGGAGCTAGGATTACCAAATCGCTTAAAGCGATTCAGTGTGTGGTAATCGATTAAGGGATAATCTTAATCGATTAAGAGTTGTTCTTTATGAAAGCATAGAATGATGCTGAATCGATCTGGTGAATAGATTTAGCATGGTTTAAGTGATTAGAGTAATCGCTTAAGACCTTTTCTATTCGAAACATAAGCTATGGTAAGCGATTAAGTAGGGAAGCTTAATCGCTTATGGCATTTCTCGTGATCGAGCAGAAGGGAGTGGAATTGATCAAGCTAATCTATTTAGCCCCTCTTAAGTGATTGGAGTAATCACTTAGGTTCAAAAATATAGCCGTTCTTGTTGGTGCAGTTTGCACTAGCGGTCTAACTCAGGTTTTGATGAATGACAAGTGAGTTAAGTTAGGTGTTTTGTGAAGTGTGCAGGAATTGGCGAGTCTGAAGGACCGACCACCAGGCTAAAATCTAGTTAGGTCTGCGGGACCAGATAGTTGGTGCTAAGTCTAGATAGGTCAACGGGTCGACCGGATATCTGGTAAAAAATCTGGTTGGGTCCGTGGGATCGGACAATCAGCAGAAGTCCAATTGGATCTGTAGACCGGACAATTGGCATAAAGACTTAGTGGGTCAAAAGGCAAGTCAACAATAAGCTGGTAAGTTAAGGTAAGCCATTAGAGGAAAGTGACTAAGTGAGAACACATCTCGGGTTGAGACACAGTAGGCGCTCATCCAGTTTAGATCCATTTTGGATCCCTAAACTGAGACTTTGACTAGTTCCTGCTCTTGGGAGGATAGGAACTAATTACTATTCTTTATTATAATTGTGCTAACTTTGTTTTGCAAGGTAGATATTTTAGTTTTGGACTAACACATTTTGCAGGAAAAAAGGAGCACAAAAGTCTTCGGATGAATATTACTCGAAGGCGCCTTCAAGCATTGAAAGGCGCATTCGAACTGTTCATGGAAAGTACCTTCAATAGCTATGGAAGGTGCCTTCCAGAGGATAAAAGTTGACCGATTTAGCGATAAGCTTTAGCAAGTTCAAGGATTAGATTTGACCCATTGGAGACGCCTTCAATGCCTATAGAAGGCGCTTTCCATGCCCTATTTAAGGTAGTCTCGATCAAGCTTCATTCCAACAACTCATATACGAGCTACTACGTGTCAATTCAAGGTTCTGACTACTTCGACTTCCTGCCACGACTCTGCTATGAAGCTGCTACGCCCGACAACTGCTCCGAGGACTTTCAATCATGGCCGACAGATCGACACTTACACTCGTGTGCTCTCACTTCGATCCCTACATGTCGGTAACAAAGTCATTTTTTTGTACTTAATTTCTGCAAATGAAAAGTGTAGTCTGTTACACTTTTTCGATCTCTTTGTACTCGATTTCCTCTTTCGGAGGTACTGGAAGAGGTTTGTTAGTGGATTACCCATAGATAGGTCCATGAGACCTGTGTCTTCGAGTAGGAGTCGTCAAAGGCTCTAAACCAAGTAAACCACTTGCGTTCATATTATTTTTTATTTGTCTATTCTCTTATTCCACTGCATTCGTACTTTGATTTGAAAACCAAAAAGAATGAGATTTTCAAAACCACATGATTCACCCCCTCTCACGTGCGACTCGATCCAACAAGTGGTATCAGAGCAGGTTTTGCTCTGAATTGATGCAACCACCAATCAAATCAGGGGAAATTATTTTTTGAATTTTGTTTTTTCATATTTAATTTAAATCGATAGAACTTACCCTTTCAAATAACGATTTCTCGTTCTCTTTTTAACTCAAAGTTGGTGCAACACCACTCGAGTTCTTTGGAATTTCTTATTTTTCTTCTAAAACTCTACTAATCTAAGACTAAGTCTTGGTACTTTTTCTTTAATTTTCTATCTACAGCTCTAAATGGCTCAAAACAAATGGTACAATACCGTTCATCCCCCACTCTTCAACAGGGACGATTTCCCATACTAGAAGAACCGGATGGAGGTGTACCTGAAAATTGACTTCGACCAATGGTTCAGCATCACCAAAGGGTACAAGGCACCAATTGACAACGCCGGAATTCCAATAGACCTAGAAATTAAGAAGAATACCCAGATTGACTTCAAGGCCCTCAACATAATCCAGTGCGGGTTAACAAAAGAGGAACTAAACTGCGCTGGCCCACACGAAAACGCCAACGAGCTATGGAACAAACTTATAGAACTACACAAGAGAACCAACAACGCAAAGATAACAAAAAAATATTTATATTTAAATAAATTATTTAATATAAAAATGCAATAAGATGAGACTGCGAGTCATCTAAAGCGAGGATAAAGAACATCCTCAATGGATTTCACACGATCAGCTTTGAAAAGATTTTGAAATTCTTTAAAATTCATATTTAAGATATTCTGAATTAAATTTTACAAATTAAATTTTCTTTAATTTTTAGATTTATTAAAATATTCTATTTTTGAAAAGTTTTCTAAATTGTTAGGAAATCTCAAATTTGAAAAACTTTAGAAAATCATAAAAAAATTAGATTTAAATTATTCTATGATAAATCAAGAAATATTAATTATTTATTTACTAAATTATTAGAAAAATAATTTAGAAAATTATTTCCAAAATAATTATAAATTCTTGATTGATAGAAAAATTCTAGATAAGATATGTTAATTAAATTTAGAAATTAGTTTCTTAATTTGATTAGATAAATCTTGATTTATTAAAATCATATTTATAACATATTTTTATTTTAAAATAGAATGATAACATATTTAAATTTATGTCATGTTCATGTGATATTGTATACCATGTAGATGCATTAATTATGACATGATTAGATTTTGTCATGTATGCGATGTGATTAGATCTTGTCATATGTGTAATGTGTTATGTTATGTTATGTGTGCGATGTGTCATGTCATCATCTATGTCATGCGTGCGATGTGTCATGTCATCATTTATATTATACATATAATATCATATAAATAGAATATTTTCATGATGTAGATGAGACCAAATCTCTTACACAAAATTAAAATATATACCTTCCGTTAATATGATAAGAATCAAAGTTTAAATTCTTGTTTGAGTTGTTGGCCAAAGTCAAGCTAAACTTAAAATTAAATATATTCAAACTATGGAGATGCAATCTCATGGTTAATGAGTTGGTTTTAAACTTGAAGCGTTAATTTGTTGTGTCAAAGCCATGATCAATATGGATAGAAGTGAAGTTAGGTGATATGCATTTGATGTATACTTGTTAATGTGTTAACAACCCAATGTTTATGCAAAAATCAATTAGTTGCTAGCATAATATGATAGTTGCATATAAGCGATATGCAATCGGTAAACTTGTTACCTACCGCTATAGATAAGAATGACTTGTTTGCCAAAGTCAAGGTTATTCTTATCTATGGTGGATATCAACCAACTGGGAGTAAACCTACCATCTCCTGAATTCAAAATAAGGGTATTTGAATTTAATAAATAAGCGGGCTTTTATTATATCTAAATTGTTTACATAAATAAAATCATGTCCATAATACATTCTCATTTTTATATTTTTAGGTTAATTATTTAATTATGACTTCTGTTAATTTGCGTTCAATTTTGGACTAAAACAAACTGACTAGCCAGAACTTCTTGAACTAGTTTCAAAGTTTGAAAATTATTCTCAAAGATAAGAAGCTAGCTTATGTCCTTGATGAGCCTCTTTCCATAAGTTTTGATACCAATGCAACCGCGGACCATTTGTTGGCCCATCAGAAATATAAGGATGATTATGTACTTACAAGTTGCATCATGCTAGCTGCTATGACTCCTGAACTACAGAAACATAATGAACATTTGGATGTTTATAATATTATCTATCATCTTCGTGAGCTGTTTGATGAGCAATCTAGATCTGAAAGGTTTGAGGTCTCTAAGCTTCTCTTTTGCTCAAAGATACAAGAGGGTTCGTCTACAGTATAATTTTTACTAAAGATGAACGACTACATAGAGCATTTAGCATCACTCAGTTTTGCGATGGATCATGAGTTAAGTATTAACTTAATTCTACATAATTTGTCGAAAAGCCATTCACAATTTGTGATGCACTATTGGATGAACAATTTGGAATCGACTATCCCTAAGATAATTACTATGCTCAAGACTGTGGAGCTTTCTATTAAAGGTGAATAAAAAACTGTGATATTAGTAGACTCCTCCAAGAAAGGTTTTAAGATGAAGCCAAAATATCATGCTAAAGGAAAGAAAAAAAAGGACAAGATAGTAGAACCAACATAAAAGGGCCCTGCCATCATTGTGGCAAGATGGGATATTGGTGAAGAAACTGCAAGATTTATCTTGAGTTTGTGAAAAAGAATAAGACATCTGATGTCCCATCCTCTTCAGGTATTTTCATTATTGATTATTATGCTATTTCCTTAGACACTTGGATATTGGATACTGGGTGTGGCTCACATATATGTAATGACATACAAGAGCTAAAAAATAGTAGAAGACTCGTCAAGGGAGAATCAAGTATGTGAGTTGGGAATGGAGCAAAGGTTGTTGCAGTCGCCATCGAAACATACTTGTTAAAGCTTCCTAGTGGACTTGTCTTAGAATTGGATAATTATTATTTTGTTCTTACATTAATAAAGAACATTGTTTCTATTTTTTGCTTAAATAGAAAAGGTTTCCATTTGACATTTAGTAACAATTGTTGTTATATAACTTTAAATAGTGTTCTTTATGACACTGAAACTTTATACAATGACATCTACTCGTTAAATATATCTGGTGACATATTCAATATTGAAATGAGTAATAAACGCGCTCGAATAGATAATCAATTAACCTCTTACTCATGACATTATCACCTTGACCATATAAGAAAGAAATGCATGTCCAAATTATAAAAGATTGCAAATCTCGAATAATTTAAATTACATACATTTGATACATGCGATTCATGTTTAAAAAGCAAGATAACAAAGTTACCTTTTTCTGGAAAGGGTGAACGAGTTGATGAGTTACTTGGGCTCATACATATCGATGTATATGGACCAATGTCAACTCACGCACTAGGAGGTTATAGCTACTTCATTACTTTCATTGATGATCACTCTTGTTATGAGTATATGTATCTAATGAAATACAAGTCTGAAGCCTTTGAAAAATTTAGAGAATTCAGAAATAAAGTAGAGAAATCACTTGGTAAAAGTATTAAGATACTTCAATCCGATCGAGGTGATGAGTATTTAATCCAAGGGTTTCAACATTATCTAAGGGACAATGATATATTGTCTCAATGAACTCCGCCTTATACGTCACAATATAATAATATATCAAAAAAGTGTAACCAAATCCTGTTGGACATGCTTAGGTCAATGATAGCTCATGCAAATCTTCCCAAAACATTTTGGGGTTATGCACTCATGATAATTGTTTATTTTCTAAACACTAAATAGAGTCCCTACGAAGGCAATATCAACTACTTTATATGAGGTATAGACTAGTAAGAAACGTCTCATATCTTATTTGAAGATATGGGGATGTCCTGCTTTTATGAAGAGGACTATATCAGACAAGTTGGATGCTAAGTCTGATAAGTATTTTTTATCGGCTACTCTAAGGAAACTAAGGGTTACCAATTCTATCACCCCTTGGAATAAAAGGTATTTGTTTCAAGGCATGTTGCATTCCTAAAGAAAGAGTTTCTCTTGCATGAAGTAAGTGGGAGTATAGCTAAACTTAATGAAGTTTAAGAGATTCCAATAGACACTAATGAGATGCCTAGTCAAGAACCTCAATAGATTATGACAACCTCCTCGTAAATCATGTAGGATACACAATATTCCTGAGAGATATGGATCTCTTGTAAGAGAATCGAATGACGTATTACTCATTGAGGATGAGAAACCTACTGATTACAAAAAAGCTCTGAATAGTTCAGAGAAGCACAAGTGGCTTACAGCCATGAAGTCGGAAATGGATTCCATGTATGAAAACCAAGTTTAGAATTTGATGGACCCACCTAAAGGCATTACACCTATAGGGCGCAAGTGGGTTTCAAAAATAAAACTGACATGGAAGGTAATATAATTGCCTACAGGCAAGGTTGGTGGCGAAAGGCTATCGTCAAAGACAAAGAGTTGGCTATGATGAAATCTTCTCACCTATAGTCATGCTTAAATCCATTCGAATACTCCTAGCCATATTAGCTCATTGTGATTATGAGATATGACAAATGGATGTGAAAACAACTTTCCTTAATGGAAACCTACTCGAGGATATGTATATGATACAGCCCGAAAGTTTCACGTCTGTTAACAAAAATAAAGTATGCAAGCTTTAACGGTTCATTTATGAACTAAAGTAAACATCTAGGAGTTGGAATATCCATTTTGATGAGGCAATCAAAGAGTTTGATTTCTCACAAAATCCAAATGAATCTTGTGTGTATCAAAAGATTAGTGGGAATGTGGTCTTATTCCTAATATTATATGTTGATGACATATTACTAATAGGAAATGATGTATCAATTCTACAGTCAGTTAAAGTTTGGTTGTCCATAATATTCTCCATGAAATACATGGGAGAAGTAACTTATATCCTAGGGATGAAGATCTATAGAGATAGACCGAAAAGGTTGCTTGGTCTTTCACAGTCATCATATATAAACCAAGTGCTAAAACGGTTTAGCATATCTGAATCCAAGAAAGGTTTCATACCTTTGAGGCATGGAATTCGCCTTTCAAAGTTTATGTGCCCACATACAAAAGAAGAGAGGATTTGCATGGATAAGATACCTTATGCATTCGCAATAAGATATGTCATGTATATTATGTTATGTTCAAGGTTTGATGTATCATATGCTCTTAGTGTTATAAGTAGATACTAGTCATATCTAGGAATGGATCATTGGGTGGCTGTTAAGACAATCCTTAAGTACTTGAGAAGAACTAAGGATATGTTCATAATATATGGAGATGGTGATATGATCATACACAGGTATACGAATTCCAGTTTCCATATGGACAAGGATGACTCTAAGTCCCAGTTTAGATTCATATTCATATTAAATGGAGGCGCAGTTAGTTTGAAAAGTTCCAAGCATGACACTGTTGTAGATTCTACCTATGAGGCGGAATACATTGTAGCTTTGGAAGTAACAAAAGAAAGCAGTTTAGATCAAGAAGTTCATTACCAAACTTGGTGTGGTTCCATCAACTATTAAAGCGTTACATGTTTACTATGACAATATTGGAGCCATTGCACAAGTAAAGGAACCCAGGTCTCATTAGCGATCCAAACAAGTGGATCGCCGCTATCATCTGATTAGGGAGATCATTAGTAGGAGAGAAATATAACTCAAGAAAATCCCCACTAAAAGGAACCTAGAGAATCCTTTGACAAAGACTCTACCACAAAGCAAGTTTAAAAGTCACGTACAAGCTTACGATTTAGGACACCATGGCAATTGTCATTAGGCCAAGTGAGAGTGTTAGATTTTGAGGGATGTCCTAAGGACCTTATGGTTTTACTATTTATTTGATAAATATAGATTCACTATTTGAGTGTATATTATATGGTTGAATAGTCTAAACTTATTTAATGAACGTTCGTAATACAATTCATAGCATGAGAGAATTTGTGATTGGATCACAACTTATGATTATCTCTACATGTGTAATTATAAATGTATTAGAATTTTCCTAATCGTCGAATTAGTGTATTCGGATATCATCAATTCTGTAAGACTAGTATGAGTAATATTTCTTGGTTCGGTCAAACAGTTATTTCTCACTAGTTGGAGACAATATGAAGTCAAGAGTTAAACGTGGATACTAGTTATGGTAACTAGTTCATTGAAGTGACTTGTTGTAAGACTTCATATGGTTCTCTACATATATGAATATGTCTGTGAAGTTCTTACTGCAGCTCGAGTGCAAGTTTCCTTTAACTTGAGGTATACAAGTCATCTTGGTTATGAAGACTTATATTTTGACATCTTAAACAAGTATCTCTTGAAGGTGTAGACCCGAGATAATTGGTATAAGTTAAAGTGCCCAAAGTTTTTGATGGCCCACAAAGGATTCATTGCTCCTTGTGATGAGACGTATACCCTATGGTCACTCGTTAAGATTATTACTCAAAGTCTTTAGCTAAAACTTCACATGTTAAGAGTATGAGCCTCTTGTACACATGTACGAGTAATTTAAATCCACAGAATGAGAAAATATTACTTGAGATATGTGTGACATAGTCAACCTAGTGGGGGTAGACACATAGATCATATCCTGAACCAAGTGGATATAAGACGACTGAAAGAAACGAGGCACAACTCACTATAGTTGCTGAAAAGGTTCAAAATTAGTTCTGAGATCAACTGTAATTTTTCAGTTAATTGGGGATCATGATGTATGGTGTTAGCCATTTTCGCATGTCACGTGACACATCAAATTAATAAAGATTATATTGGGAAACTCAACTATGTTGGTGCAAGTTGCACTAGAATCAAACCTAAGTTTTGATGTTGTCAAAGGTTCAAGTTAATTCTTGTTGTGATCTAACAAGTTGACTGAGTGTGCAGGTTGTTTACTCAACCGGGAAAGACCTAGTTGGAGGCTAGGCAGGAGAAATCTTAGCAGATCGTGGAACCCAGGTGCAAGTCCAAGTGGGTCGAGGGGATCCAAAGTTTGGCGGTGCGATCGAGAGGTCTGGAGGACCGAAGATCAAGGATAAAGTCCTGACGAGCCAATCAAAGCTAAGTGAAAAGTCCAAATTAGATCTGGAGGATCTAACTTTGGCAGGTAGGTTAAGGTAAACAACTGGAGGAACGACAGTGAGGTCAGGTTCCCGTAGGAAACAACCTTAGGTCGCTGATCCAACTGAAGAAACCGGGAAGGTTTTCAAGTTGAGATCAAGACAGTTCTACTGTCTTTTATATTACTCATGCATTATAATATTGTTACTACACTAACATCTATTTTGTAGGATTCTTTTCTGCCTAACACTGTTTTGTAGGTTCGACTGGATCGGTCGACCGAACCGCTGGATCGGTCGACCGAAGAAGGCAAAATCAATACAGTATTCAGATCAGACAAGAACAGAGTCCGAATTCAATCAAACGTTGATTAGTCAATCGAACTGTAAGATCGGTCGACCGAACCATGATGACTCAGCACCAGTTCATGAGCATCGATCAACAGTAAAGGAAAAGAAGCGGATCGATCGACCGAACCTGGGATCGATCGACCGAACCAATAAGCATTAAAGGTGCAGTAACTGTTGATCTCGGAAAATCACGACGAACAGGGAAGGAACCTATTCGGTCGACCAAAAAATGGGATTGGTCGACCAAACCCTTAATGAGCATTGATTGCCAGAGATCGAGCCAGCGTTAGACTTCAGCTAGGAAGGAAGGGAGCTGGTTCGGTCGACCGAATAGAGGGATCGGTTGACCGAATGTCTAGTACACCTATAAAAGGAGGCTCAAAGTCTGCGGCTGGACAACACTTTTGATTATCTCAAAAGCTCTACTTCGCGTACGGATTGTGCTACACATCTTCATCAGCTTAGCAAGTCACTTCGTCCGGAAGTACCGACCAAGCTACAGCCTACGCATACTTTTGTCGGTATAATTTTTGTATTGCACTTAAAATTAAATAAGATAGTAGGGTTGTTACTATCTTATACTTCTTGTATCTATACGATCTGCTTCTTTCCGAAGGTTTCGGAAAGAAGGGTTATAGTGATTGCCCATCGGTGCGGTCTGTTGGGATCTTAGATGGCTAGAGGGGGGGGGGGGGTGAATAGCCTCTTAAAAAAAACTTAGACAGAGATTTCTACACAAAAACTAGTTAGCACAGCGGAAGTGGAAAACTAAAACGAAGGAAGAAAAACACATACACAGCAGACACAAAGATATACGAGGTTTGGGGATAACTTACCCCTACTCCTCGGCGTGTCCGTAAGGTGGACGACTCCTTGATCTTCGGTAGATCGCACTCCGGATAACTTCCGGCTAAAGATGTCTCCTTCTCGGTGGAGCAACCTCTCAACAGAGTCTCAAGAAAGATCTAAATTAAAGCACGAGACTTACAGAAACTCGGTGGCAAAGGAGAATAAAAGTGCTTACAACCACGCGAGGATCAGTAGCAGAAAACAGAGATCGCAGTTCACCCGAGAGCTCAAGAACTTCGCACAACAGCACAGTTTTTTTTTTTAAGCTTTCTTCGTTGTATTGTTCTTGTTCCCCTCTCGCTGTTTTTACTGCTTCTCAAATCTGATCTCTGCTATCACAGATCTGGGCCAATCCCTCTTCCTCCTTACCTGGTTCTCTGAACTCACACCAATGATATCACAGTCATCACTGGCGTCTTCTGAGCTCGAACCAATCTCCAGGAGTCAAGCAGATCGCAGCCCAATCGCAATCAGAAACCCAGTGAACGTTGATGCCTCAAATGCATCTGTTGCAGCAAATCACAGTGTAAAGAGCACTTGTCTTCTTCTCTTAATGAAGCTCAATTTGAATTCAACCATGAGAATGTGACCTGCAACCTGCAAGCTCAAAAGACTCACAGCAGATGGTTAAAAACAGATGGTGAAGACAAATACGGCAATCAGAAAAAGTACATGCAAAATAAACAATACCGTTGATCGGTCTGCAGACCGATCCACGCTTTCTGGATCATCGCTGATCGGTCTGCGGACCGATCAGGCACTAATCTGATCGGTCCCCAGACCGATCAGATGGCGCTGTTTCCAAATACGCGCAGCTTCTGATCGGTCTGCGGACCGATCAGGCATTAATCTGATCGGTCCCGAGACCGATCAGATAGCGTTCTTCCCAAACGCTTACAGCCTCTGATCGGTCTCCGGGCCGTCGATCTGATGGGCTCGATCGATTTCGATCGGTGCGCGATCGATGGCGTTCGCAGCCATCGATTCGATCGGTCGGCGGACCGATCAGTGTCAGATCGATGCGGCCGATCCGATCTCGACTTCGATCCGGGTCGAGCCCTCTCGACCTAGTCCGGAAAAATGAGCTCCCTAGCCCTTTCCGACTTTATCGGTCCTAGAGAACAAGCTACCGAACCCTCTCGACTCCGCATGCCAAGTTTCCTTCTTGGACTTTTCAACACCGGATGTCCGATCACCTTGATCCATCTGGATTTTCCTGGCCTTCACTCACGGGACTTGCACCTAGCTTCACTCACTAGGGTTTTCACCGGCTTCACTCACCGGGACTTGCACCTAGCTTCACTCACTAGGGTTTTCACCGGCTTCACTCACGGGACTTTCCAACTGCTTGAATCGGTCAACCTAGTCAACCTGGATTAGTAATTAATCTGAGTTAATTATCTGATACAAACTTAAATCTGTGTCAACAGCAAAACAACATCCAGGTCAGACTGTATCAACAATCTCCCCCTTTTTGTTGTTTGACAACACGATTTAAGTTTAGATCAGAAATGCTCATATACCCATAATTTTAGGGAAATCAGGATCCTCCCCCTAAGACGGATACACCACCAAGTCAAGGACGGGAATCAAGATCCTTCCCGTTATCCTCTCCCCTAAAATCAAGCTTTCATACATTTCTAAACTTAGGTATCCTCTCCCCCTTTGTCAAACACCGAAAAGGTGCAAATGAGGTGACAAAAATTCAAAAGGCTCCCCCTTAACCCATACTGCCTTCTCTTAACTGACCTAGAATTCCCTCTAAGGTCACAATATGACAATAAGAAAGACATAAGATACAATCAAATCATGGCATAGGAACAGCATATTAAAAACCGATAGAAAATGAAGCATAATAAAGAGCAAGCAAATATAAAACTGAGTAGCATAAATACATGAGTAGCATCAGAAGTGCAAACATCCAGGTCCGACATAAAAACTAACAAATAACATCCAAACTACAGACAGTCAACAAACAAACTGTATCAATCAATCTCCTCACATTGAGGAACATCACCACCATCGGCAGGAGGGGTGAAATCCTGAGGCGGCACGCTGGAGGATGGATAGCCTGGGTAAGACTGCGGAGGCGGGTAGCGTGCCATCCATCCGAGTAGCAACTGCTGTGTCACCACCTGATGACTGCGCATATCATCGAAGCGCTGGTCAATCCGTATGCGTAGTCCATCGAACTCAGCAGCCACCATCTCCTCGTGACGATCAAATCGGCTCTCCAACTCAGCGATCTGCCAGCGCAGGTCTGGATCCGCCTCGCCAATGTCAGCAGGAGGAGCAGCAACAGGAGCAGTTGCAACCTGTCGTGGAGGTCCCCGTGGTAACTCACCTAAAGCTCTCCCATCCTTCCACTGAACATCCCCATTTTGCCCTATGATTCCAGACTTGGAAAATGCCCGTTTCCCAAGTCGGCAATCCTGCCTGACCATTTTGATTATTCTACCCTTAGAGACATCAACCTGAAGGGTCTCAAGCCAATCAGTAATTATATGCCCATAAGGCATATAAATAGTGAAGCCGCTAGGCTGAGAATATGATATGATCGAGGAGTAGATGCTCGACATGATATCAAAATCGAGACGCCGACGCAAACCATAAAGCATAAGACAATGATATGATCGGATCTCAGATAATGGTTTAGATGTGATAGGTAGAAGGCAGTTCGTGACAATTTTAAAAAGAATGTAATCTTGAGGAGATAATCTCAAGGCTGCAAAAGTAGGGAAGTCAACATCTAGCTCATCTAGCCCTTGTCTAGGCTGTCTGAAGAAGTACTCATATATATCGTCAGGTGAGATATCAAACGGTGGAAGTAAATGATCTGGTAAGTCAGGAATTATCGAAAAGACATCACCGGAACACCTCCGACAATTGAGATACTCAAAGAAAGATGAGATACTGAAATCAAGAGTCCGCTTAGCAACTCTTGTTTTAAAACCTCGATCATTAGTCTCATGAAGGTTATTATAGAACTCAGAGACCAAGTCATAGTTGATATCCCGTTCCAAGTAGACTAGTGAATCGAGTTTGTAGTATGCTATGATTTCGGACACTTGTGGACAAAATTCGTCCATGAATTTTCTATCCACGGACCTACAAGGGAGTAATTTGAATGTCCTTTGTTGAAAAGCTTGCTCAGACTGGCGGTTTGGGAATCTTGAACTAGCAAGGTTGGGGTTGAGAGGGAGCAGGAGACTTGGTTTTCTCAGTGGGGACTTAGAAGAACCCTCACCGTGCTTTCTTCCTAAATAGATAAAGATTTGGACACGGTCGGGGCAAAAGGGAGTCCACGGGAGCCACACAGAGAGAACCGAGACAACACACATAGAGAAAATGTGAAAAGAAGCTAAAATGCTAAGAATGAACAAATCTCGGGAGGAAGAAGAGTTACCTGGGCGCCATTGTAACCTTCGGCTTTTAGAAGATGATGGGTCGAGAAGATGGGAGGAAAAGAGGGGCGTCGGCTAGGTTATGAGTCGGTCGGCTAGGGTTTTGAAAAGGAAGAAGATCGGGAAGAGAGGAGGTCGGGAGGATTTAATGAGGGGATAGTGCACAGTGAGATCTGATCGGACGGTCGTCCGATCAGTATCGATTTTAAGAGGTCTGATCGGTCCCCCGGACCGATCAGAAAACCCTCTGATCGGTCGTGGAGACCGATCAGGTAGCCTTCCTGCGAACCATAGAACTGACCGGAGAGTTATGGATTTGTTCTGGATCGGTCGACAGACCGACCCAGTATCTCCTGATCGGTCCCCGGACCGATCAGAGGTGGATGCGTGCCAGAGCCTCCTGATCGGTCGTGGAGACCGATCAGGGAACCTCCTGATCGGTCCCCGGACCGATCAGATATCGAATGAACTCTACTGATCGGTCGTAGAGACCGATCAGATATCGGCCTGATCGGTCCCTGGACCGATCAGTGTCTGATAATCCTGAAATTCTGATTTCAGTAACTGAAATTTTTGAGCCATTGTTGATCGAGAATTCTGAAAAGTTCAACAACCAAGAATTCAGAACCTCCCAAATTCATAACCTAGAACCTAAGGATCAACACCCACAATTGTGTTCAAAAAATGAACTCTTATGGCCTGAGCTTGTTTAGAGCCCGAAAGTTTCAGACTTCAAAACCCAAAAACTCAGACATTTGGAATCTTAGAGTTCCAATCTTAGAGAACCTTATAAAACTATTACCTATAGTGAACCAAGGTATTAGTTAAGACTTAGGATTGCTATGATCAATTTCAAGTTTGTCAAAATATAAACAACTTGTCCTAATTTTCAATCAAGGCATGTTAAGTATCAATCAAAAATATCAATCAACAAATCAACCATCAACTATAATTGGATAATTTCTAGGCAAAAGTCCAACCAAGATTCCTTGATTGGAATATATGAGTAAGATCAAGGAACCAATTACACATGAATTATGTAATGGTGTTCCCCATACTCAATTAATGTCTCTTCAACCTAATTATTCAAGGGATGCATGATACATTTTGAGTAATTTGGTTGTTCCTAGCATCTCACCCCATTTCTAGCAAACAAAAATATTTTGTTAAACCTTATAGTTTGTGTGAGATGTTCCCAAGTTGCCCAAAATCATTCCCAATTTCTCTTGTCATTTTAATTTGTCCTTATTGATCATGATGAAGTCCTAAGGACCTAAGGAGCCAAACACATTCCCAACTCCCTCCTTAAATGACTAAATTCATTCTCCGGAAGGGGTTTGGTGAAAATATCAGCTAGGTTTGACTTTGACTCAACATATGTGAGTGCAATGTCTCCCCTAGCTACGTGATCTCTTATGAAGTGATGACGCACTTCAATGTGTTTGGTCCTCGAATGATGGACTGAATTTTTAGTTAGGTTGATCGTGCTAATGTTGTCACATAGCACTTGTACACCCTTATAAGAAAGTCCATAATCCTCTAGGGTGTGTATCATCCACAACAACTGTGATACACTCTCTCCCATGACAATATATTCGGCCTCGGTCGTGGAGAGAGCAACACAATGTTGCTTCCGACTTGACCAACTAACTAATGATGAACCTAAGAATTGGCAACCCCCACTAGTGCTTTTCCGATCTAATTTGCATCCAGCATAATCGGAATCGGTATAGCCTATCAAGTCAAAAGACTCTGTACGAGGGTACCATAGACCTACTCGAATTGTGCCCTTAAGGTATCTCAATATTCTCTTAACTACAATTAAATGAGATTCCTTGGCACAGACTTGATACCTAGCGCACATGCCCACAGCAAAGAGTATGTCCGGTCGACTAGCTGTGAGATATAGAAGACTACCAATCATGCTTCTATATTGCGTTAGATCAATTGGTTTCCCACTCTCATCATTATCAAGGCGAGTATTTGTCGCCATTGGAGTGGACACTTCCTTAGAGTCACTCATATTGAATTTTCTAAGCATCTCTTGAGTGTATTTCGTCTGATGGACATAAATGCCATCTCGAGTTTGTTTGATTTCAAGTCCAAGGAAGAATGTCAATTCTCCTACTAGACTCATCTCAAACTCACTTTCCATGTGAGAAATAAATTCATTCAAATAGCCCTTGTTATTTGAGCCACAAATTATGTCATCGACATATACTTGGGCTACAAAAATATTTTCACTATCTCTACGCAGAAATAGTGTTGGGTCTATTTGGCCTCTCACAAAACCCTTTTCTAGTAAATATGTTGACAACCTTTCGTACCAAGCTCGTGGTGCTTGTTTAAGCCCATAAAGTGCTTTCTTGAGCTTGTACACGTGGTTTGGAGCTTCGATATTCACAAACCCCGGTGGTTGTTCAACATAGACTTCTTCTTTAATAAAACCATTTAAGAAGGCAGATTTAACATCCATTTGATAGAGTTTGAAACCTCTATGTGCAGCAAAAGCTAGCATCAAACGAATGGACTCTAATCGTGCCACGGGAGCATAAGTCTCATCATAATCGAGACCTTCGACTTGACTATAGCCCTTGGCTACAAGTCTTGCCTTGTTTCTTACAACTTCTCCCTTTTGATTTAACTTATTTTTGAAGACCCATTTAGTTCCAATAATGGTGGTCTTTTTCGGTCTAGGAACCAAGTCCCACACTTGGCTCCTTTCAAATTGACCTAATTCGTCTTGCATAGCTATGATCCAATCAGGATCGCGCAATGCCTCATCAACTAATTTTGGTTCAATCTCTGAAATCAATGCGACTTCATTAGACTCATTTCTAAAGAATGATCTAGTCCTAACCCCTTGTTGGATGTCTCCCACAATTTGGTCTTGGGGATGACTAGTGGCTATCCTAGATTGTCTTGGTGTTGGTGGTGCCTCATGAATGGTCTCACTCGGCACAGGCGAGGACTCAATATCAGGCAAAGGATCAAATTGAGTTCTTTGTTGCCTTTGCTCATCAACATCAGAGTCAACTTCGACTCGTTCTTCATTTTGATCATTCAAACTTAGATTTCTAAGTCCAAATTGAATTTCTCCTACATCCCTTGGTTGATCATTTAAGTTAGGGATTTCTTCAAAGGCTACATCAGAGGACTCTTCAATCAATTTGGTCCTATTGTTGTAGACTCGATAGGCTTTGCTGGTAAGAGAATACCCGACCAGTATCCCTTGATCACCCTTAGCCGTGAACTTCCCAAGACGGTCCTTGGTGTTCAAAATAAACACCTTACAACCAAACACCCTAAGATGTTTAATTGTAGTTTGTTTCCCAAACCAAAGTTCATGGGGAGTCTTTCCTAAAACCTATGTATTAAAACTCGATTTTGCACATAGCAAGCTGTATTCACAGCTTCAGCCCATAAGTAGCTCGGTAGTGAGTACTCATTGAGCATGCTTCGTGCAGCCTCTTGTAAGACTCGGTTCTTTCTCTCCACAACCCCATTTTGCTGTGGAGTCCTTGGAGTAGAGAACTCATGCCTATATCCCTTTTCTTGACAAAACTCTAAAAACCTATGATTTTGAAATTCCCCACCATGATCACTTCTAATGGTTTTAATTGTTGTCGATTTTTCATTTTCAGTTCTTCTACAAAAGGAAATAAAAATATCTATAGTTTGGTCCTTATGTTTCAAAAAGAAAGTCCATGTGTATCTAGTAAAATCATCAACGATTATCAAGCAATATCTACTTCCATTCAATGATATTACACTACTGCAATCAAATAGGTCCATGTGCAATAAATCTAAAGCAGTAGATGTACTTACAATGCTTTTACCTTTATGAACACCTTTTGTTTGCTTACCCTTTTGACATGCATCACATAGTTTGGTCTTGTGGTACTTGATGCTGGGTAAGTCTCGCACTAATCCTTGGTTGGCCAACTTCCGGATGTTCTTCATGTTTACATGTGCCAACCTTCTATGCCATAGCCAAGACTCTTCTTCTTTTGACATGAAACACTTAATCAAAGCATTAGTAGCACTTTTAAACGATACTTGATAAATATTATCAACCCTTGTGCCTACTAGTACCGTGTCAAGTGTGTCAATGTGTTTAACCAAACATTGACTTGAATGAAATTCAATTGTGTAACCCGTATCACACAATTGACTGACACTTAGGAGATTAAAAGTCATCCCCTTGACTAGAAGGGCATTCTTGATATGGAGACATTCGGATATATGAATGTCTCCAACTCCTACAACCTTAAGACTACCATTGTTACCAAATGACACATTACCTCTATTTTTGTTTTGAATGGTAGAAAATAGTGACTTGCCCCCGGTCATGTGCTTGGAGCATCCACTATCAACAAACCAAGTTGATAGACGCTCTCCTTTTACCAATGCCTACAAGACACGAAAGATAGATGTTTTAGGTACCCAAATCTTGGGACCTAATGCATCTACAATGAAAGACTTAGGCACCCATGCCTTTGTTACCTTCTTCCTAGTCTCATGAACCCTAGAAACATGCGATCTATGAAATTGGGTTCTTGACACTAAAGAAATAAAACTAGACTCCTTAGGTTGGTATCCTAATCCAGCCTTGTTGTAGACCGCCCTTTGGGCATTTAGAATCATGTCTAATGTCTTGGAGCTAGTTGAGAATTTCTCAAGCATTTTCTTGAGTTTCTCAACCTCACCCTTCAAGGCTTTGTTTTCATCTTCAAGGAGCTCTAGATGTAGGTCATCAACCTCATCTTCCCTAAGAGCTCTCAAGTTCTCTACTTCTTCTTTTAATGATTTATTTTCTGTTTTTGATTTTTTAAGCAAGGTAGACAAATGTGTAATAGTCTTATAGCATTTTTCTAAGTGAGAAGAGGTTACCTCTTCATCATCCGAAGATGATGAAGCCGCGGCTGATGTGCTTGAGTCATCACTCTCGGATTCGGACTCCTCCCTTGCCATGAGTGCCAATTGCCGAGTACTCTTCTCCTTCTTCTCTTCCTCCTCCGATGAGCTTGAGGAAGATTCATCCCAAGTGGCCTTGAGAGCTTTCTTCTTCTTGGCTCTTTCCTCCTTCTTTTTGGCCCGTTCCTCCTTCTTGAGTTTTGGACACTCACTCCGGTAGTGGCCTTTCTTGCTACACTCATAACATGTAACATTAGTCTTATCGATATTTTGATCATTAGATTTACCTTTTCCTTTATATCTCCTGCTTCTTCTCATGATCCTCCTCACAAAATTTGCCATCTCGCTTGATGATGATCCACCTTCATCATCGGACTCGGAGGAGGATGAAGATGAAGGAATCTCTTTCTCCTTCTTCTTTTCTCTCCTTCTTCTCCCATCCTTGCTCTTTTCTCCTGCAACCAAAGCTATACCTTTCTCCTTTTGACCTTTGTTAGCAAGTTCATGAAGTTCCATTTCACAAAAGAATTCGTCTAATTTAACAATGGAAAGATCCTTGGAAACCTTGTAGGCATCTACCATAGATGACCACAAGGCATTCCTTGGAAAGGATTTAAGAGCGTACCTTACTAGATCGCGATTCTCCACACGTTCATCCACGGAATGTAAACCATTGATGATTTCCTTGAACCTCCCATGTAGTTCACTTACCGTTTCATTTTCCTTCATGGTGAGATTTTGTAGTTGATTCAAGAATAGGTCCCTCTTGGCTATCCGAGAATCTCGAGTTCCTTCTTGGAGCTCGATAAGCTTGTTCCATAAATCTTTTGCACTCGAGAATGGACCTACCTTGACGAGTTGGTCCTTGGCAATCCCACATTGTAAGGTGACAACCGCCTTGGCATCGGCTTGCCCTTTACGAGTTTGTTCAGTAGACCACCTTGATGAATCGAGTTCCTTACCTTCTTCGTCCTTCGGTGGTGTGAAGCCTTCCTTGACCGAGAACCACATGGAGATATCAGTCTTGAGGTAATACTCCATGCGGCTCTTCCAATACTGGAAATATGCTCCATCGAAGAACGGTGGTCTGTTGGTGCTGAATCCTTCCTTCATGGCCATCTTGATGCTCCTTGGAATGTTAGTCCAGATGAAGAGCACCTTGCTCTGATACCACTTGTTGAGATCTTAGATGGCTAGAGGGGGGGTGAATAGCCTCTTAAAAAAAACTTAGACAGAGATTTCTACACAAAAACTAGTTAGCACAGCGGAAGTGGAAAACTAAAACGAAGGAAGAAAAACACATACACAGCAGACACAAAGATATACGAGGTTCCGGGATAACTTGCCCCTACTCCTCGGCGTGTCCGTAAGGTGGACGACTCCTTGATCTTCGGTAGATCGCACCCCGGATAACTTCCGGCTAAAGATGTCTCCTTCTCGGTGGAGCAACCTCTCAACAGAGTCTCAAGAAAGATCTAAATTAAAGCACGAGACTTACAGAAACTCGGTGGCAAAGGAGAATAGAAGTGCTTACAACCACGCGAGGATCAGTAGCAGAAAACAGAGATCGCAGTTCACCCGAGAGCTCAAGAACTTCGCACAACAGCGCACAACAGCACAGTTTTTTTTTTTTAAGCTTTCTTCGTTGTATTGTTCTTGTTCCCCTCTCGCTGTTTTTACTGCTTCTCAAATCTGATCTCTGCTGTCACAGATCTGGTCAAAACTGCGCAAATCAGCGCTGCAGCCAATCCCTCTTCCTCCTTACCTGGTTCTCTGAACTCACACCAATGATATCACAGTCATCACTGACGTCTTCTGAGCTCGAACCAATCCCCAGGAGTCAAGCAGATCGCAGCCCAATCGCAATCAGAAACCCAGTGAACGTTGATGCCTCAAATGCATCTGTTGCAGCAAATCACAGTGTAAAGAGCACTTGTCTTCTTCTCTTAATGAAGCTCAATTTGAATTCAACCATGAGAATGTGACCTGCAACCTGCAAGCTCAAAAGACTCACAGCAGATGGTTAAAAATAGATGGTGAAGACAAATACGACAATCAGAAAAAGTACATGCAAAATAAACAATACCGTGGATCGGTCTGCAGACCGATCCACGCTTTCTGGATCATCGCTGATCGGTCTGCGGACCGATCAGGCACTAATCTGATCGGTCCCCAGACCGATCAGATGGCGCTGTTTCCAAATACGCGCAGCTTCTGATCGATCTGCGGACCGATCAGGCACTAATCTGATCGGTCCCGAGACCGATCAGATAGCGTTCTTCCCAAACGCTTACAGCCTCCTGATCGGTCTCGAGACCGATCAGTAAAATCACAGTGGGCTACTGATCGATTTCTGATCGGTCTTGAGACCGATCAGGAATTGATCAGTGGGTAAACGTTCAGTAGCCACTGATCAATTCCTGATCGGTCGGCAGACCGATCAGGTGTCAAGGTTTCACTGGATCGGTCTGCCGACCGATCCAGCTTCTCGACTCAGTCCGGGTCGAGCCCTCTCTGACCTAGTCCGGAAAAATGAGCTCCCTAGCCCTTTCCGACTTTATCTGGTCCTAGAGAACGAGCTACCGAACCCTCTCTGACTCCGCATGCCAAGTTTCCTTCTTGGACTTTTCAACACCAGATGTCCGATCACCCTTGATCCATCTGGATTTTCCCTTGCCCGGCTTCACTCACCAGGACTTGCACCTAGCTTCACTCACTAGGGTTTTCACCTGGCTTCACTCACCAAGACTTGTACCTAGCTTCACTCACTAGGGTTTTCACCTGGCTTCACTCACCAGGACTTTCCAACTGCTTCAATCAGGTTAACCTAGTCAACCTGGATTAGTAATTAATCTGAGTTAATTATCTGATACAAACTTAAATCTGTGTCAACAGCAAAACAACATCCAGGTCAGACTGTATCAACATGGTCAAGGACCGCGGGCCTTCGAGTAGGAGTCGAGCTAGGCTCCGAACGAAGTAAATGAACCTGTCTCCCTTTTTACTTTCCGCTGCACGATTCTGATTTAAAAGAAAAAGAAAAGTTTTAAAGAAAGTGATATTCATCCCCTCCCCTCTATCGCTCTCATCCGATCTATCAATTGGTATCAGAGCCTCGTGAGCTCTGAAATAACTTAACTGTTTTTCAAAGTATTTTTAAAACTTTCTCTTTTCTTCAATTATTCTTTCTTTCAGAATATTTTTTATTACTTCTATTTTTCAAGCACTACTAATCCCAAGACAAAAGTCTTGGAAATATTTTTAAGTGTTTTTCTTGCAAGGATGTCGAACTCGTATCAAGAAGGTTACAGTACTGTCCGACCTCCACTATTCAAAGGAGAAAATTTCAGTTATTGGAAGAATAGAATGGAGTGTTACTTGAAGTCCAACATCGAGCTCTGGTTCACGATCTTGAAAGGCTACACTCCCCCAACAAAAGATGGAATGCCTCTTGATCCTGAAGATTGGACTCCCCCAATGATTAAGAAGGTGCAATTGAACTACAAGGTGATCAACACCATTCAGTGCAGGCTTACTATGGAGGAGTTGAACCGAGTCGGGCCCTACGACAACGCCAAAGAACTGTGGGACTCTCTAGTCAAACTACACGAAGGGACCGATGAATCGAAGGTAAATAAACGGGACTTACTCTTAATTAATTTATTTAATATCAAAATGGTTCCCAGAGAGACGGCCTCGCAACTACACGCTCGACTGAAGTACATACTTAATGGCCTCCACCTGATCGGACACAACCTGGAAAACCGCGACACGATAAGGTACGCTTTAAACGCTTTTCCGAGGAATGCTTTGTGGGCATCAATTGTAGATGCGTACAAAGTCTCCAAGGATCTTTCAATTCTTAAGTTAGACGAGTTATTCTGTGAATTGGAATTACACGAACAATCTAATGTAAGCCATGTCGAGAAAGGTGTAGCTTTGTGTGCAGGTCCAGGCAAGGAAACTAAAACAAGAACAAAGATCAAGTCTGAAAGTGAGTCAGATTCTGACTCAACGAACGAAGAAGAATTAGTCAACATGGTCCGGAGATTGTTGACAAAGAAGAAATTCAGAAGAAGTGCCAAGAAGACACCGCTGAACCAGACCCAAAACAAATCAGAAATGATTTGTTATGGATGCAACAAGAAGGGGCATTTAAAAAATGAATGCCCAAATCGGAAGGAAAAAAAAGGCCCAAATCGACAAGACGAAAGAAGGCTCTTCAAGCGACATGGGACGAGACTTCTTCCGACGAATCCGACGCGAAGCAAACAAAGCATTCGAGCCATCTTGCATTTATGGCAAGAAACGAAGATTCCGACTCCAAGTCCGATGAAGAGTACAAGTCTGAGATTGACCTCGATTCCGAGAGAAGCCCCGGATTGGAAGATCCAAATATGTTAACAATTTATTCCAAGTCTAATTTACTTAAAGTAGTTAAATGCTTATTTAAAAAATTGTCAAAATATGGAAAACAAAATAACTTGTTACTTAAGGAAATAGACCACCTTAAGCAACAAGTTAACTTGAGTAATTCGACTAACCAAGTTCAAGTCAGAACTCAACTCAAGTTGAAAAACTTGAGGAAGAGAATTCCAACTTGAAGGGTCAAGTCGAGCGACTCAAGAAAATGTTGGAAAGGTTTGAATTAGGATCCAAGTGTCTAAATATGGTACTTGGGTCACAACGAGCCGTGTACAACAAATCAGGACTTGGTTACAACCCTAAACAAACAAACAAATCATACTTGTCATTAATTAGTCAAAATGTTAGAAGTCAAGTCCAAGCATGGGTCCAAACAAAACATTTAACCAAACCAATTAAACTAAACCTCTACTTGATGCCTAAGAGTCAGATTCATTACTTAGATAGACCTTATCTAAGCTATGACTCAGGGGGAGTAACTAGAAAGACAATTCAACCAACTTGATCAATCAAACCTATACACTTAGGATTAGGATTATTTTCTTCTTAGAACGGTTAGATAAAAAGATTTACCAAACCCTACAACATAGCATCGGAATGGATTGGCATGATAGTATGTCAAGGAAACTTTGTCGAAGGCATGTCTAGGCTGAATCTTGTGTATTCTACCTGGTGCACTAGACTTAGTAGATCTGACCGAAGCTACCCCAGTCAAACATGTGCTAGTTAGACCAAAATTTAGTATTAAGTTTTTTTAGCGGGAACAGTTTGGAAAGTCTTCATCAAGTGGTCCACCGTTGATACACAAGAAGACCATAAGTCTAGCCACTAAACTGAAAGCTTATCCTTAGGAAGCCTGCTTAATTAACCCAAAGCTAAGTTTGAATTTAACAAGGGTTCAATAACATTTTTCAATAATTAAATTTTAAACATAATTAAATATCCAAACTTAATTAAAAATTAATTAAAAATTATTTTAAACTTAATTAAAAATTATTTTAAACTTAATTAAAAATTATTTTAACCTTAATTAAAAATTTTTAAACTTAATTAAAAATTATTTTAAACTTAATTTAAAATTTTTAAACTTAATTAAAAATTATTTTAAACTTAATTAAAAATTATTTTAAACATAATTAAAAAATTTTAAACTTAATTTAAAATTATTTTAAACTTAATTAAAAATTATTTTAAACTTAATTAAAATTTTTTAAACTTAATTAAAAATTATTTTAAACTTAATTAAAAATTATTTTAAACTTAATTAAAAATTATTTTAAATTTAATTAAAAATTATTTTAAAGTTAAACTTAATTAAAAATTATTTTAAACTTAAACTTAATTAAAAATTATTTTAAACTTAATTAAAAATTATTTTAAACTTAATTTAAACTTATTTTTTTAAAAAATTATTTTAAACTTAATTAAAAATTATTTTAAACTTAATTAAAAATTATTTTAAACTTAATTAAAAATCATTTTAAACTTAAAAATTATTTTAAACTTAAACTTAATTAAAAATTATTTTAAACTTAATTAAAAATCATTTTAAACTTAAAAATTATTTTAAACTTAAACTTAATTAAAAATTATTTTAAACTTAATTAAAAATCATTTTAAACTTAAAAATTATTTTAAACTTACACTTAATTAAAAATTATTTTAAACTTAATTAAAAATTATTTTAAACTTAATTAAAAATCATTTTAAACTTAAAAATTATTTTAAACTTACACTTAATTAAAAATTATTTTAAACTTAATTAAAAATTATTTTAAACTTAATTAAAAATTATTTTACACTTAATTAAAAATTATTTTAAACTTAATTAAAAATTATTTTAAACTTAATTAAAAATTATTTTAAACTTAATTAAAAATTATTTTAAACTTAATAAAAAATATATATTTTAAACTTAATTAAAAAAAATTAATTAAAAATTATTAACAATACTAACAAAACTTAAACTTATCCTTTAACCAAACTTTGGCTTAACTCCTACATTTTTGTAGGAATCCAAAGCTATGGATAAATAGATTTTGGATAGCGGTTACTCCAGACATATGACTAGGGATCATCACAAATTTACAAACATCAAATTCAAAAATTTAGGCTCAGTTGCCTTTGGAAACAAAGGTAAACTAAAGGTAATGGGAAAAGGTGAAATTCAATTACAATCTAGCATATCAATCAAAAAAGTTTTACTTGTTGAACATTTTTGTTATAATTTGCTTAGTATAAGCCAACTCTATGATTCGGGATTTAAAGTTGAATTTCTATCTTCTAAATGCTTAATAAGTTATAGTGACTCATCTAATATATTATTAAGAGGCTTTAGAGATAAAAATATATATTTAATTCATCTACCTGAAACAATACCCAAATGTTTGTTAACAAATCATGATGAAACTTGGTTGTGGCATAGGAGATTAGCTCACACCCACTTTAGAAATTTACTAAAATTAAACAAAATTGGTTTGGTTAAGGGTTTACCAAAGTTAGGGAATCCTATAAACAAATTTTGTAATTCTTGTCAACAAGGAAAACAAATTAAATCAACTCATAAACCTACTAATCAAAACAGAACAAATCGAATATTAGACCTATTACACTTAGATTTATTTGATTCTCATGGAATAAAATCTTTAAATGGGAGTATTTATTGCTTAGTAATTATTGATGACTACTCTAGATATACTTGGGTAAAATTCTTATCTAATAAACATTTCTGTAAACAAATAAAAACTGAAAAAGAAATTAAAATTAAAAAAAATAAGAAGTGATAATGGAGGAGAATTTAAAAATCAAAATTTTAATAATTTTTACCTAGAAAATGATTATCACCATGAATTTTCATGTCCAAGAACTCCACAACAAAATGGCTTAGTAGAACGTAAAAATAGAACTTTACAAGAAGCTTCACGAACAATGTTAAACGAATATAATTTACCAAAGTATTTCTGGGCTGAAGCTATTAATAAGCTTGTTATGTCCAAAATAGAATTACAATTAATAAATATCTAAATAAAACATCTTATGAAACTTATTTGAATAAAATTTCAAACATAAAATATTTTAAAGTATTTGGATGTAATGTACATATATTAAATCTTAAAGATTACTTAGGTAAATTTACTTCAAAAACTCAACAAGGAATATTTCTAGGTTATTGATCTACAAGTAGAGCCTATAGAGTTTATAATAAGTCTACTTTAAAAATTGAAGAAACCACTAATGTAACCTTTAACGAATACGATGACATGTCCATTAATAAACATTGTTCAGTTAATAACGATGAAGAAGACAAGTTTACACAAGCCAATCAACTTGAAAATTCTACTTCAAGAATAGTAAAATCTAACCCTAATCATCCAATTGATCAAATCATAGGAAATCCTAAATTACGAGTTCAAACAAGATATGCTTTTAGGAACTTAAGTCAAATAGCCCTAATATCCAAAATCGAACCTAAAAACATAACTGATGCACTGACAGAACCTAATTGGGTAATTGCAATGCAAGAAGAGTTAAACCAATTTGAACAAAATCAGGTTTGGGACTTAGTTCCTCCACCAACAGATAAGTCAGTCATTAACACTAAATGGGTTTTTAGGAATAAATTAGATGATCAAGGAGAAATATTAAGAAATAAAGCCCGTCTAGTAGCGAAAGAGTTCAATCAAGTCGAAGGACTCGATTACGACGAGACTTATGCCCCGGTAGCCAGACTTGAATCAATTAGAATATTGCTAGCCTATGCAGGATTTAAAGGTTTCAAGTTATACCAAATGGACGTTAAATCGGCTTTCCTAAATGAATATATTAAGGAAGAAGTCTACGTAAGTCAACCACTCGGATTTGAGGATGTAAAAAAAACCAAACCATGTCTTTAAGCTAAAAAAGGCTTTATATGGACTAAAACAAGCACCTAGGGCTTGGTATGAAAGACTGCCTAGTTTTCTTAAATCAAAAGGGTTTAAAGAAGGACAAATTGATCCTACACTTTTTATTAAAACTTTTAATTCAGACATTTTCTTAGCTCAAGTCTATGTTGACGATATTGTATTTGGATCAACCAACTCAAAATTCTTAAAAGAATTTGTCACTTTAATGGAAAATGAATTTGAAATGAATTTAGTTGGTAAATTAAACTATTTCTTAGGTCTTCAAATTATACAAACTAAAGATGGTAACTATGTACATCAAACTAAATACACAAAAGACCTTATTAAAAAATTTGGTATGGACAACTCCAAAGAAATTAAAACACCTATGACAAGTAACTTAAATCTTGATAGTGACGAAAATGGAAAATCTGTTGACTTAAAATTGTACAGAAGCATGATAGGAAGTTTACTTTATCTAACGGCAAGCCGACCCGACATTTTATTTGCCGTCAGTATGTGCGCCTGCTACCAAACTTGTGCGAAAGAGTCCCATTTATCATTGGTTAAAAGAATTATTAAATATTTAAAGGGAACTACTAATGTAGGAATATGGTATGCTAGTACTTCGTAATTTGACTTGGTCGGATATTCTGATTCTGATTATGTCGGGTGTAAGTTAGATAGAAAGAGTACTAGTGGAGGTTGTCAATTACTAGGATCATCTTTAGTTAGTTGGTTTAGTCGTAAGCAACAATGTGTTGCGTTATCAACCACCAAAGCCGAATACATTGCGATGGGCGAATGCATAGCCCAATTGTTATGGATATCACATACCTTAAAAGACTTTAATCTAAATTATAAAAATGTAAAAACCTAGATTGATAATATTAGCTCTATAAATCTAACTAAAGATCCAGTTCATCACTCTAAAACGAAACATATAGAAGTAATACATCATTTCATTAGGGATCATGTTTCAAAAGGGGACATTGAACTTAACTATATTGAATCTAAATCTAACTTAGCGGATATCTTCACTAAACCATTACCTGAAGCAGAATTTAGTAACTTAAGAAGACAATTAGGGATGTGTTTTATAGAATAAGCTCTCTTAATTTTGAAAATTATTACTTAGTTTATTTTTCAAAATTATTTTTGTAAAAATCCCTCTTTCAAATTTTGGTTTTCAAAAACTTTTTCAAAATATTTTAATTTTCTGGAGTAGCCTAGGTTCTACCGTAGAATTGCATGTTCCTAAAGTTCTAGGAGCCAACATCTCACCAGCACAGTAGGATTCCTTGCTTGATAACTTAGAATGAGTGAGATGCTTAGGACCTAGCCTAAGATTTCAGATGCTTATGTCAGTGCATCGTTATATATCTGGGCTTTAAACTGTTGGTGCAACCTTAGGTCAAGGTTGACCTGGTTGACCCGACTCGAGTTGACCTGACTCGAGTTGTATTTTGATGTTTGACGAAAACAGAAGAGTTGTATTTTGATGGAAGATTGTTAGTGCAACCTTAGGTCAAGGTTGACCTGGTTGACCTGACTTGAGTTGACTTGACTCAAGTTGTATCTTGATGTTTGACAAGAACAGAAACTTGGGAGGTTGTGGGTGCAACCCTTGGTCAAGGTTGACCTGGTTGACCCGAGGTGAGTTGACCTTACTCGGAAAAGTCCAAGCAGGGAGCTTGGCACGAGAAAAGTCCAAGCAGGGAGCTTGGCACGGGAAAAGTCCAAGCAGGGAGTTTGGCATGGTGAAAAGTCCAAGCAAGGAGCTTGGCACGGGAAACGGGAAAAGTCCAAGTATGGAGACTTGGCACGGAGAAGTCCAAGTATGGAAACTTGGCATGGGAAGTCGGAGAGGGCTCGATAGCTCATTCTCCGGACTGAGGTCAGAGAGGGCTCGGGAGCTCGTTCTCTGGACCGGATGGAAGTCGGAGAGGGCTCGGTAGCTCGTTCTCCGAACTGTGGTCAGAGAGGGCTCGGTAGCTCGTTCTCTGGACCAGATGTGGAAAGTCCTGGTTAGTGAAGCCAGGCAGACGGGAAAGTCCTGGTGAGTGAAGCCATGCAGTGGGAAAGTCCTAGTGAGTGAAGCCAGACAGTTGGAAAGTCCTGGTGAGTGAAACCGGGCAGTTGGAAAGTCCTGGTGAGTGAAGCCAGGCAGACGGAAAGTCTTGGTGAGTGAAGCCGGGCAGTTGGAAAGTCCTGGTGAGTGAAGCCGGGCAGATTGGAAATCCTGGTGAGTGAAGCCAGGTGAAAACCCTAGTGAGTGAAGCTAGGTGAAAGTCCTGGTGAGTGAAGCCGGGCAAGGGAAAATCCAGGTGGATCAAGGGTGATCGGACATCTGGTGTTGAGAAGGTCAAGTAGGTCAAGGGAGTGACCGGATACTTGGCACGAAGAGAAAAGTCCAAGTGGGTCAAAGGGATTGACCGGACACTTAGTGGGGAGTCTTAGCAGGTCAAGGGAGTGACCGGACGCTAAGCATGATGTACCAACAGGTCAAGGTTGACCGGATGTTGGTGTGGGAGTATTGGGAAAAACCAAGCTCTGGATCGATCTGGGGACCGATCCAGTGATACGGCCGATCGGTCTGGTGACCGATCAGTAACCACACAGTGAGCTTCTGTGTGTTATCTGATCGATCTGGAGACCGATCAGAAGGCCGATCAGAAGGAGGCAACAGGCTCAGGAAGGAACAGCCGATCGGTCCGGGGACTGATCAGCTTAGGGCCTGATCGGTCCCCATGACCGATCAGATAGGCTCTGGACCGATCAGGGTGGAGCCTGATCGGTCCAGGCCTAGCCGTTGTGACTCAACGGCTAGGCTATTTCGGGCTTCTGTGTTCTGGCCTTTTTGCTTGCAGGTTCGCAGGTTGACTCAGGATATCATAGGCCATATAAACGAGGTCGAGGGCTTCTACAGAACTGCTTCTTCTTCTTCTTCACTGCTGTGATTTGAGCTTTGCTGAGCTCGCTTCTGCTTGAAGCTTCGTGTGAGCTTCATCGGCTGGTTCCTGCTGTTGTAGGCGTCTCGTGAAGTTGCTGCTTCATCCAGTCGACAAGAAGGCAAGCTAGGGTTATTACTTTTGTATTGTACTTAGTTTCTTGCTGTATTCTTCTACTCCTGTTTATCTTGCTGTTGCAAGACATTGTGGCGAGGTTTCTCCACCCAGAAGGAGTGACTATTAGCCGGGTTTCCGGGGTCTCATCCACCGACGGATTGGTAGGCTTCGTCCACCTCACGGACACGCCGAGGAGTAGGAGTTTCATCTCCGAACCTCGTTACATCGACGAGTTTGAGGTTTGCTATTCTCCGCTTTCGTTTCTATTTAGTTATTTCCACTGCGCTAACCCTAATCATAGGAAGAAACGAAAGAATTTGGGGCGGCTATTCACACCCCCCCTCTCTAGCCGCGATCATCGATCTTAACAAGTGGTATCAGAGCGAGGTCGCTCTTCGCCGGATTAACACCCGAGGGAGCACAAGCTAGAGAATGGATCTACTCGGAGAAGACATCACAATTCCACCCTTCTACGATCGCGACGACTTCGCGTATTGGAAGGTAAGGATGAAGTATTTCCTTATGACTAACATTGAAAATTGGAGTTGTGTATAATTAGGTTTCACTCCTCCGATGGATAAAGAAAGAAAACCTCTTGAGAAGAAGAAGTGGACGAAGGATCAAATCCACCAATCCACAATCAACGACGAGGTAATGAAAATATTTGAATTCTCATTACCTAACGATATATTGTGTAAGATAGGTGGTTACAACAATGCCAAGGAATTGTGGAACAACTTGGCCAAGTTCCATGAGGGGAGCTCCACTTCAAGCCATGAAGAGGAGTCAAGTGAGCTAAGTAGCTTACACCATGGAGATGTGGAATTAGAAGTTGAGGGTTACTCAACATCTAAGGAAGAAGAGGAGGAGAGTTCTTCCTCAAGATCGGATCAAGAAGAAGAAGCTTCTATCTCCGGAAGGGATGAAGGAGAAAGCATACAACCATCATCAACCCTAGGTAACTCAAGCATTTTAATTTTGAATAAATTACTCATAATGTGCTTTGAGTGTAGGGAATTTGGGCACTACAAGAGTAAGTGTCCAAAGAGGATTAGAAAGTCTCCACCGACGCCAAAGGTCAAGAAAGCCGGAGTCCCAACACGCAAGAGCAAGGAGCATGTGGTGTGCTTCCAATGCAAGCGAAGGGGACATTATCGGAGCCAATGTCCGAGGGGGAGGCAGTCTCACAAGGAAAAGAGACCGAGCACATCGATAGGGGGAGCTAAGGCAAACCCTAAGGTAATCTCTAAGGCACATTATTGCAATACTAGTAAGATGCATGCTAGTAGTTTGATTGCAATTGATAACAATGATAAGCATGATAATTATAGAAATCAATACACATGCTTAGGTGCCAAACATGTGAGCCTAGATAAGGATAACACTAGGAAAGCCAACCCTAGAATTAACCCATCTAAGGCTAAGGAAAATCTAGGTAGAAATCCCAAATCATCTAGACATATGCCTAGGAATACCTCAAAGAAAAATGATAAATTAAAGCTTGAGGTATTAGAGAAAGAAAATCAAGTCTTGAGGTCAAGACTTGACTCTCTAGAAAAGGCTCTTAAAGATTTGACTCTAGGGTCTAGGGGTCAAAAACCCAAGTCCAAGGACATGAAAGGTTTGGGTCACAAACCTAAGTCCCAAATGGTCAAGCCCACTTATCACAATGTTCCATTCGATTATGGAACAAAATCTAGGGCTAGGAAGACCATCACCAAGGTCACAAGGGGAGTCACCCCTAGAGTTGATCTTGATGAGTCCCAAATGGCAAAGGCTTTAAAGCCTAAGAGGGTCATTAGGAGGGTTGCTAGGGAAGTCATCCCTAGTGAATATTTAGTGAACCCAATGAGCTCAAATAGGTATTGGGTTCCTAGGAGCGTGATTTCATCACGCTAGATGAGTTAGGGTGTGCCAACCTTACTTGACTAGGTAGTTAACCTAATCATGGCAAAAGGTGGCTCTTTAGGAATTTTCAAGGTGTGATCAAGCCTTGAAAATGAAATTAAGAATTATTCCTAAGGTGATTAGAATGTGCCAATCAAATTTGAGGAGTTGTCTAGAGTCAATCTAATTGGCACATAGTGATCTAAACATCTTTGGCAAATGATTTGAGGTCTATCAGACTTAGGAATATAGAATTTATGGCAAAATGATCAAAATTATCAAAAATGGCAACTAAGGCTAGAATTAGGTATTTTCTATACCTTGACATGTTATTTGTCATATATTGTTTGCCATATGCCATGTCATGACATCATATTTAATTCATGATCATTTAAAATGTCATGATAATGCTTAGGTTAGTTAAATGTCATGCTTTATTTAAGTTTCATACTTTATGCCATGACATCATGACATTGGCACATGTTTCCATTTATGATACAATTATATGCCATGTCATCATCTTGTGCATTAATGATCAATTAACTTGATTTAAGGATAAGAAACACAATTTGATATGGAGATCAAATTGTTGTTTAGAAAAATGCATGAGAACTTAGAATAAGCTAACCTAAATCCATATCTCACATCAAAATTGACTTGGATGTGTTTTTGATACACCTTAGATGTGTGTGAGATATTAGGATGATGAGTTAGGATCAAGGTGCATAGTTCTTGTACCTAGTGTTGGTGCAACCTTAGGTCAAGGTTGACCTGGTTGACCCGACTCGAGTTGACGTGACTCGAGTTGTATTTTGATGTTTGACTTGGGAAGATTGTCGGTGCAACTTTAGGTCAAAGTTGACCTAGTTGTGTTGCATGTTGATGTTTGACACTCGTGAGAGAGTTCTATTCTTGATGTGGGACAAGAATAGATGTTTGGGAGATTATTGGTGCAACCGTAGGTCAAGGTTGACCTGGTTGACCTGATTCGGGAAAAGTCCAAGTATGGAGACTTGGCACGGAAAAGTCCAAGCAGGGAGCTTGGCACTGGAAAAGTCCAAGTATGGAGACTTGGCACGGAAAAGTCCAAGCAGGGAGCTTGGCACGCGAAAAGTCCAAGTATGGAGACTTGGCACTGGAAAAGTCCAAGTATGGAGACTTGGGGAAAGTCCTAACTGGGATGTTAGGCGGTTGGAAAGTCCTGGTGAGTGAAGCGAGGCGGTGGAAAGTCCTAATGGGATGTTAGGCAGATGGAAAGTCTGGTGAGTGAAGCGGCGGTGAGAAAGTCCTAACTGGGATGTTAGGCGGTGTGGAAATTCGGTGAGTGAAGCCGGTGAAAGTCCCGTGAGTGAAGCCGAGCAAGGAAAATCCAGATGGATCGGGGATGATCGGACTTCCGGTGTTGGAAAGTCCAAGTAGGTCAAAGGATTGACCGGACACTTGGCGAGGAGTTCTAGCAGTCAAGGGTGACCGGATGCTAGGGATGAAGTACCAATAGGTCGAGGTTGACCGGATATTGGTTTGAAGTTTTGGAATGCATTGGATCGGTCTGGTGACCGATCCAGTGATACTCTGGTTTGTCTGATCGGTCCGGTGACCGATCAGTAAACTCTGTAGGTTATCTGATCGGTCCACTGACCGATCAGAAAACGATCAGGAAGCTACTGATCGGTGCCTGATCGGTCCACAGACCGATCAGGGCTCGCAACCATCGCGATGAGAGGGAAGGGATCGGTCTGGGGACCGATCAGCATCCTGATCGGTCCACTGACCGATCAGAGAAGCCCTCCACCGATCGGTGAAGCCGATCGGTCAGGTCTAGCCGTTGCGTACAACGGCTAGTTTCTGCGCCTTCCTTCTTCTTCGCAGGTTATAAAGGTGAGGGTATTCTCTTGTTTCTTCTTTCTTGAAGTACTTTTTGTTGCTCCTTTCTTCTTGCTGAGCTTTGTTGAGCTCGTTGGGTGCTAAAGCTTCGCGTGAGCTTCTTCCTGTTGCTGGTTTTCTAGCTAGGCTTGGATCCGAGAAGTTGCTGCTTCACCAAGGTTCCTGCTGACTTCAAGAAGGCAAGCAAGTGTTGTTTACATTTCTGTTCTTGTTTTTCTTGTTCCTATTTGTACTCCTATTGCTGTTGCAAAGATTGTGGTGAGGTTTCTCCACCCACAAGGAGTATCTATTAGCCGGGTTTCCGGGGACTCATCCACCGACGGATTGGTAGGCTTCGTCCACCTTACGGACACGCCGAGGAGTAGGAGTTCATCTCCGAACCTCGTTATATGGTTTGTCTTTCTTCTCCTGTTTTCTTTCTACCTTGTATTTCCGCTGCGCTAACCTAATCGTAGGAAGAAACGAGAGAAATTGGGGTCGGCTATTCACACCCCCCTCTCTAGCCTCGTACAAAGGATCCCAACACCTAGATGAGCCTAATTCAAAATTGAGGATCATAGGGAAAGCTTATGTACAAGTCATGTACATTTAGCCCAAAGATTATGGTCCTAAATTAAAGGGTTTAAAATCATTTCAAAATTGATTTGAAAAACCTTGATGAAGCTTTTCTAGTAATAGCATTCATCATTGAATAAGTTGATACAAAGATAAGTTAACTTTGAGCTATTTCAAAGACTTTTGAACTTTGTATCAAGATTGAAAAATGGAAGTTATTTTCATAGAAAACTATTTTTCCATGATAGTATATGTTATGAGGAATGTATCCTCAAAATTTCACAATTTTTCGAATTTTCTGTGATTTTCTAGAGGTTTCTGAATTTCAGGAGAAGAAAAATTCAGAAATCAGAAATCAGAGTTGTGGACCGATCAGGAGGTTCCCTGATCGGTCCAGGTCTGTGTGGATCGGTCACTGGACCGATCCAGAGGGAGCCTGATCGGTCTGGTGATCGATCAGGGCGTGTCAACCTGCTGAATTTCGACTGTTTGTCTGAAATTGCAGCTGTGGAAGTGGTGTTTTAGAGTGCTAAAGGTTTGAAACTCTCCAAGATATTGTTGGTGCAATGGTCAAGGGGGAGTTGATCTTTAGGGGGAGTTTTACGTATTAGTCAAGGGGAGTTGACCTTTAGGGGGAGTTTTTACTCCTAAAGACTTGAGTGATATGGGATTATCACTAAGTTAATTGTTGAACCTTAGTATCAAGGGGGAAATTAAGAGTTTCAATGAAAGGTATGAGACTTTCATTAGGAAGAAACTCTTGACCTTGATTCACTCTTTTTGATATGTGTCAAAAAGGGGGAGAGTGTAGGTTTGGGGAGAATGTTCAAGGAAGAACATTAGAAAACCTAAGTTAGGTTATGGTTTTGTCAAATATCAAAAAGGGGGAGATTGTTGGTGCAACCTTAGGTCAAGGTTGACCTGGTTGACCCGACTTGAGTTGACCTGACTTGAGTTGTATTTTGATGTTTGACGAAAACAGAAGAGTTATATTTTGATGGAAGATTGTTAGTGCAACCTTAGGTCAAGGTTGACCTGGTTGACCTGACTCGAGTTGACCTGACTCAAGTTGTATCTTGATGTTTGACAAGAACAGAAACTTGGGAGGTTGTGGGTGCAACCCTTGGTCAAGGTTGACCTGGTTGACCCGAGGTGAGTTGACCTTACTCGGAAAAGTTCAAGCAGGGAGCTTGGCACGGGAAAAGTCCAAGTAGGGAGCTTGGCATGGGAAAAGTCCAAGCAGGGAGTTTGGCATGGTGAAAAGTCCAAGCAAGGAGCTTAGCACGGGAAACGGGAAAAGTCCAAGTATGGAGACATGACACGGAGAAGTCCAAGTATGGAAACTTGGCATGGGAAGTCGGAGAGGGCTCGGTAGCTCGTTCTCCGGACTGAGGTCAGAGAGGGCTCGGGAGCTCGTTCTCTGGACCGGATGGAAGTCGGAGAGGGCTCGGTAGCTCGTTCTCCGAACTGTGGTCAGAGAGGGCTCGGTAGCTCGTTCTCTGGACCGGATGTGGAAAGTCCTGGTTAGTGAAGCCAGGCAGACGGGAAAGTCCTGGTGAGTGAAGCCAGGCAGTGGGAAAGTCCTGGTGAGTGAAGCCAGGCAGATGGAAAGTCCTGGTGAGTGAAGCCGGGCAGTTGGAAAGTCCTGGTGAGTGAAGCCGGGCAGATTAGAAATCCTGGTGAGTGAAGCCAGGTGAAAACCCTAGTGAGTGAAGCTAGGTGAAAGTCCTGGTGAGTGAAGCCGGGCAAGGGAAAATCCAGGTGGATCAAGGGTGATCAGACATCTGGTGTTGAGAAGGTCAAGTAGGTCAAGGGAGTGACCGAATACTTGGCACGAAGAGAAAAGTCCAAGTGGGTCAAAGGGATTGACCGGACACTTGGTGGGGAGTCTTAGCAGGTCAAGGGAGTGACCGGACGCTAAGCATGATGTACCAACAGGTCAAGGTTGACCGGATGTTGGTGTGGGAGTATTGGTAAAAACCAAGCTCTGGATCGATCTGGGGACCAATCCAGTGATACGGCTGATCGGTCTGGTGACCGATCAGTAACCACACAGTGAGCTTCTGTGTGTTATCTGATCGATCTGGAGACCGATCAGAAGGCCGATCAGAAGGAGGCAACAGGCTCGGGAAGGAACAGCTGATTGGTCCGGGGACCGATCAGCCTAGGGCCTGATCGGTCCTCATGACCGATCAGATAGGCTCTGGACCGATCAGGGTGGAGCCTGATCGGTCCAGGCCTAGCCGTTGTGACTCAACGGCTAGGCTATTTCGGGCTTCTGTGTTCTGTCCTTTTTGCTTGCAGGTTCGCAGGTTGACTCAGGATATCAGAGGCCATATAAACGAGGTCGAGGGCCTCTACAGAACTGCTTCTTCTTCTTCTTCACTGCTGTGATTTGAGCTTTGCTGAGCTCGCTTCCGCTTGAAGCTTCGTGTGAGCTTCATCGGCTGGTTCCTGCTGTTGTAGGCGTCTCGTGAAGTTGCTGCTTCATCCAGTCGACAAGAAGGCAAGCTAGGGTTATTACTTTTGTATTGTACTTAGTTTCTTGCTGTATTCTTCTACTCCTGTTTATCTTGCTGTTGCAAGACATTGTGGCGAGGTTTCTCCACCCAGAAGGAGTGACTATTAGCCGGGTTTCCGGGGTCTCATCCACCGACGGATTGGTAGGCTTCGTCCACCTCACGGACACGCCGAGGAGTAGGAGTTTCATCTCCGAACCTCGTTACATCGACGAGTTTGAGGTTTGCTATTCTCCGCTTTCGTTTCTATTTAGTTATTTCCGCTGCGCTAACCCTAATCGTAGGAAGAAACGAAAGAATTTGGGGCGGCTATTCACACCCGCCCTCTCTAGCCGCGATCATCGATCCTAACATAAACAACATACATGAATCAATTTGAGTTAACTAGCTAGTAAAAACCTAGTTAGTCCTAAACACTCAAATTGACCAACCTGAGTCAATAGCTACTATCTTGTGGTAGTTTGCCTTGTACAATGGTTGGACATTTCATCATAAGGACAATCTTTCCTTAGTCTTTCTAACCATGCTTGGACTTTTATGTTGTCATCACTTTTAGGGGGAGCTTTGAGCTATTTTTTGGCTATTTTTCAAGTTTAAAAAAAAACAATTTTGACAATATTTCAAAATATTCTACTTAGTCAAAATTTTTATACTTCTCAAAATTATATATCTTACTTTGTTTTTCAAATACTTCATTTTCAAATTCTTTTTCAAAAGTTTTCAAAATAAATTCAAAATAAATCTTTTTAATCAAAATTTTCACATTTTTCAAATTTCATTTTCAAAATCTTTTTCAAAAGTTTTAACTTGGTGAAAATTTTCACATTTTTCCAAATTGTCTATTTTTTTTTTTTTGAAATTTTTAACATCACTATTTTTTTAACTTGGTACAAGTTTTCAAATTTTACTTCCTTATTCTTCTTGCCCTCAAATTATGTCCTTCATTCAAGTAAAAGATATTTTCAAAATTTTATACATATTTTTTTATGATTAGAATCCTAAAACACTTGTTATAATTTTTTACATGTTCATTACTATTAGGGTCACATTGAACTAAGTTGTTTTCTTTGAGCATGTTTCTTTTACTTGCTTTTATGATTTTCCCCTATTTTTGATGTGTGTCAAAGGGGGAGAGATAGTGAGTTCAGGGGGAGTTGTTTAACTAAGGGGGAGAGTTAAAATTAAAATAGCTTGTTTATTTAATTTTTGCATATTTTAACTTAACTTTGAACCTTGGTTACCAAACATCAAAAAGGGGGACATTGTTGGTGTAAGTTGCACCAGAATCAAACCTAAGTTTTGATGTTGTCAAAGGTTCAAGTTAAGTCTTGTTGTGATCTAACAAGTTGACTTAGTGTGTAGGCTGTTTACTCAACCGGAAAAGACCTAGCTAGAGGCTAGGTAGGAGAAATCTTAACAGATCGTGGAACCCAGGTGCAAGTCCAAGTGGGTCGAGGGGATCCGAAGCTTGGTGGTGCGATCGAGAGGTCTGGAGGACCGAAGATCATGGATAAAGTCCTGGTGAGCCAATCAAAGCTAAGTGAAAAGTCCAAATTAGATCTGGAGGATCTAAGTTTGGCAGGTAGGTTGAGGTAAACAACTGGAGGAGCGACAGTGAGGTCGGGTTCCTGTAGGGAACAACCTTAGGTCGCTGATCCAACTGAAGAAATCAGGAAGGTTTCCAAGTTGAGATCAAGATAGTTCTACTGTCTTTTATATTACTCATGCATTATAATATTGTTACTACGCTAACATCTGTTTTGCAGGATTCTTTTCTGCCTAATACTATTTTGTAGGTCCGACTGGATCGGTCAATCGAACCGTTGGATCGGTCGACCGAAGAAGGCAAAATCAATACAGTATTCAGATCAGACTAGAACAGAGTCCGAGTTCAATCAAACATTGATCGGTCGACTGAACCGTAAGATGGATCGACCGAACCATGATGACTCAGCACCAGTTCATGAGCATCGATCAACAGCAAAGAAAAAGAAGCGAATCGATCGACCGAACCTAAGGATCGGTCGACCGAACCAATCAGCATTAAAGGTGCATTAACTGTTGATCTCGGCAAATCACGACGAACAGGGAAGGAACCTGTTCGGTCGATCGAAAAATGGGATCTGTCGACCGAACCCTTAATGAGGATTGATTGCAAGAGATCGAGCCAGCGTTAGACTTCAGCCAGGAAGGAAGGGAGCTGGTTCGGTCGACCGAACAGAGGGATCGGTAGACCGAACGTCTAGTACACCTATAAAAGGAGGCTCAAAGTCTGCGGCTGGACAACACTTCTGATTATCTCAAAAGCTCTTCTTCGCGTACGGATTATGCTACACATCTTCATCAGCTCAGCAAGTCACTCCGTCCGGAAGTACCGACCAAGCTACAACCTACGCATACTTTTGTCGGTATAATTTTTGTATTGCACTTAAAATTAAATAAGATAGTAGGGTTGTTACTATCTTATACTTCTTGTATCTGTACGATCTGCTTCTTTCCGAAGGTTTTAGAAAGAAGGGTTATAGTGATTGCCCTCGGTACGGTCAAGGACCGCGGGCCTTCGAGTAGGAGTCGAGCTAGGCTCTGAACGAAGTAAATGAACCTGTCTCCCTTTTTTACTTTCCGCTGCACGATTCTGATTTAAAAGAAAAAGAAAAGTTTTAAAGAAAGCGATATTCACCCCCCCTTTATCGCTCTCATCCGATCTATGAAACTAAACTAAATAAAACATGTGTAGTAAGGAGTCCCAAGTCGTATTTTTCCAAGGATAACTAGTTAGTGAGTGAGTGTTCTAGAATTGATTCAAATTTAATTCTTACCTTAAAAAGATCAATGAAGCTTCTCCATTTGATTCACATTGCCAATTAAATTCATCCAATTCTTAGAAATGCACTAGATCAAATTAAAAATGGCTCAAAGAAATGTGGTTCTCATCCAAGCATTTTCCACTTCATTTTATCAAACTAGCTTCAATTAGGTTCGGATTTTAAAACATCCATTAAATCAAATAATTCACTTACCACACCTTCAATTCTCAAACTCAATAACAAGTAACTCCAAAAGCTTAAACACACTTATAGAAATCAAACTAGCATCCAATTCATGATCTAAATATGTTTCAACAATTAAATTCAAACACCAAGCAAACTGATGTTGAACAAAGGTAACAATCAAAGCCCAAGTCATTGCAAACTAATTAGATATCTATAACAAGGATGGGATTGCAGAAATTCATACAAATCAGAACTTCAAGTCAGAAAATAAAATTGGAATTGCAAAAGAGATTCAAACAAAACGAAATGGCAAAGAAATGAATCAGATCTGAGGATCTGAGCAATCTCAATGTAAAGAAAAAATAAATTTTAAAAGAAACAAACGTTCGCACAAACTCAGATCCATGCCGAAAGTTTCTCCTCCCTGCCGTGGGACAGAACCACCTCTGGGAACGCCTCTTGAGTAGTAGGCTTTGAATCTCTAACTTCCAACTAATCCATCCGGTTGTTCATAGCCACTGGGAATGCCTCTTGAGCCCACAATCGGGTGGAGTCCTCAACGCACGAACAAAACAGAGGCTGAATCTGGAATTTGCTTCACTCAAACGATTGATCAGATCACTCGAGTGCAGCAGATGTAGTGAAATTCGGATTGCAATCGGAGCTTCTGGGAACGCCTTTCGAGCTCCGATGATGATGGAGATCACAGATCTAGGAACGCCTCTTGCCTGTGACCGCGGATGTGAATCAGAAATCAAGCTCGTTGACTGGGAATGCCTACTGCCACTCTCTGTACCCTCAGACACTGAACGTCGGAGCTCAGGAATCGCCGCCGGAAAAGAATGCTAGCATCCGGATCTGGAATGAAGAACGGGAACTGCGGGCGTCGCTGAGAAGAAGAAGAAGAAGAAACAGTGTTGTGTTGCGAACGCCCGAGCCCAGCAAGCACTGTAGCTTCTCACGGGTTTTAAATCCTCTCCCAATCTGATCGAACGGCTGAGAATGCTCGGAGCTCAATCAACGGTGGAAGATCGCCTAAAATCTGATCCAAAGGTACTGATCTTCATCTACAGTCCAGATCTACTCCTCATTAGGTTGGATGAGCCAGATCTTCAATGGATGGCATAGATATACTCCAATCTTGAATGAACGACTACTATGTGTGGGAGCTTGATCGCCTCGTTTCGCCCTAGATTTGAACCCAAGTGTGGTCTGATCTGATCGGGTCCATGACCCTTTTGATGCCTACAAAATAATAATCAAATATTAACATCAAATACCATGATAATTGGCTAATTTGTAATTAAGTCCAAGATCAAATGTAATTATGAAATACGATGTATATATGAATTCAATCTATGAAAAGATAATTAAAAACATGCATTATGAATCAAAATAATATAGCAAAATCATGATTATTAAATCCCCCACACTTAGTCTTGGACGTCCCGTTCAAGTCAAGAAAACTAAAAATCATCTCCTCACAAATTTCCTAGCAATACCTAGAAGATAGTAAAAGGAATTTATTTAACTAAGACCATCTAAAGATCACAAACAATCATGAATACAATCCAAACAATAATCAGTAGGTATGGTAGTTTCAATCCAATTGAAAAATTAAGCAAGTTACAATTTCACAAGGTATTTACCTATTCTATCTCTCACACTTAAGCATGTATAAGTGAAGCTCACTCAATGTCACTCACAACATTTCACTACCATAAGCTTGCTTATTTTCTAATTCTCCACCACTATAATACATAGCATACATGAATCAAAAGGATTTAATCAACAAAAATTGAAATGGAATAAAAAAGAACAATGAAAGTGAATGAAATAGGCAAAAGAAAAAAAAATCAACGAAGAAAATGAGAAGATGAGAGTATTGAAGGAATATACTTGATGAGTTGACTAATTTAATGTGTAAAGAGATGAATACCATTTGTCATTACCAATTCAAAGTATCAAGCTAACCTCTCCTTCAATTTGATGGCTAACATAGAATCTTGATACTCTATCTACACACTTGATACTCTTTTGATTTTCCATTTTTTTCACTATTTTTCCACTTCATTTCCAGCAATTTGAAAGCTAAACAATCTCTCATCAATTTATGAAGAAGAATTCCCTCCCCCACACTTCAAACATTGGCCGTCTCGGACAAAGAAACAAATCATACTATCTAATTGCTTGATATTCTTTTAGCTTCTCATTTCTTCATTTTTGTTTTTGGCAGATCCAAACTTATGTTTCTTGTCCAACAACAACCATCTACCTGGTACTTGATAATGCTTGGATTAAAGCTTCACTACAAATCCTTTGATCAGAACCTTGCAACAAGAAGTTACATGCATCATGCTGAAAGTTACACATTTATTTACAGCTTTTAAGAATATACTGCTAGCAGCAATTAAGAAGACCTTAGGTGAACTAAGCAGTAATAAGATACAGCAATAATCAGGATTCCAACATCAAATTTCCATAAATCTAGAATACAACAATTTTCAAAATCACAGCTAGGTAGTTGTAGACTTTGAATTATGCATAAATCGAGCTTCAATGGAAATTTGTCATATTATCAAGAGCTGTCATTCATTCAATATCTCATAACTAAGCTATGCATTTCACAATTTTGAAACTAGATTAAAAAATTCCTTCAATGACTAACATATGAAATGATAGAAGTCCTTCAGTATATGCATACTAATTCTGATAACCTACAGGAAAGAATTATGCATTTTCACCAATGATCCACATTGAAGTGTGATCTCATGTTAATTGCATCCACTCTGGACGAAAGCATTTTGACCGCTGATCAAGATCAGCAAGAAGAAATGAATCTGAATTTTGAATATGGTTCAGAAATCCTGGGTTTCAGACTTTAAATTCAGAGTTTGAATTTAGAGTGATGTGTAGTTTCAGATATCTTTTCTCAGATACACATCTAATGCATTCCACTACACAGATTAGCTTGATCTTTTGAATCCAATTCTGCAACTCATAGATCAAATCCAAAAATCAGACTTGATCAGAAAAAAAAAATTCTACACTTGATTTCTGATCTTCAATTAAAGAATATATAACTCAAGGAAATAAAATCATGTTTGCTGTTCAGAATCAACATAAAGAATTTTGCACCAATAGTCAATCCAACCCTTGAATTACATCCTGCTGTGAGCAATTATTTCCTGCAACATCTGAAATCATCAACTTAGAGAAATTCCTACACAACAGCTTAAATTCTCTTTCAAGATCATGGCTCCCAACACATGTAGAATTACTACAGAAAACTTCAGTTGCTGGACTGAGTTTCAGAAACCATTTCTGGAAATACAGCAAAATCAATTTAGAAAGTTAAGGATTAGAATTGCAACTTCTTCAGCTTTAAGAAATCCCAGAAACTTCTTGTTTCTTTGAAACCTTTTACAGCAACAAGATCTTGCATCATTCCATTTGCTTTTGACAGATTTTCCAACTCTTCTATAGATTTTTAAGTTTCTGATACAAAAAATGGTTGTGGACATTTTTCAACAGCATCATCCAAAGCTAGCAGTCACTCCAGAACTTGAAAATGCTCTCAAATTGTCCTTCTAAATTGATGCAGCATTCAGCTAAAACCAACTCAATCCATCCCCAAAAGCATCAGCTAAGATTCTCTAAGATGGAATTAATTTATGCAATTCATGCTTTATGGAGATTCAAGCTTGATACCATTTCTTTTTTGTATTTTGATCTCTCATGATCTTTGGAATTCACTTCTGACTTAATCTGTTCATTGATTACGAAACTGAATAAGGAGCCTAGCACACAACTTATAACATCTGATACATCACAACTACATATTTCACAAAGCTGCAGCCACCAGCTACCATTTTTCAGAAATCCAGAATTCTAGTCTTAAGTTTCAGAATTGTGATTCCAAGGTAACTTCAGTTTAATTTATTAAGAATTCAACTTGAAAGAGGGAATGATTTGACTCTCAATTGATAGGCACTTAGTGTCATAACCATGCTGATCAAAAATAGCATAAAGAATTGGCACAAAACTTGTATCAAGCATGCCATTGTTCAAGATTGGCTATTATAAGTTGATCAATATCATTAGAGAATTCAGTAAACTCCCTGCATCAAAGTACTTGATAAAACTTCTCAATTCCTACACTAGAGTATCACTGATTCTTTTTTTTTCCTCTGCAGTAATGTGTAAGTCTAGTTGAATTCTCTGTCTCATCAGCAGCAGCTTCTGAATTCTGTATTCCCAGATTTCAACTTCAGACTTCAATTCCAGAACTCATCAAAAACATATTTAACTTTCTTGCCTTGAACCATGAAGATTTAAACTTGGTAAAAGATTTCATTTAGCACTATAATGATTGGTGCTTCAATTTGAAACAATTCTGATGAAAAACAACATCAACACTTGGCACACAAACAAATTCTGATTTTCTCTATTACTGCAGTCAGTTTTAATATCAGGAATTCACATCTGTTCTGTTCAAAGTTGTTTCTGCTGAGACATTTCAGTTGGAAAATGGATTTGGAATCAAAGAAATAAGTAATTTAAGTTTTCAGCAGCAACATCTTCTTCATTCCATTAGAAACTCTAGACCTTTATCAAACATCTGATTTCAGCAATTGAAATCTAGCTGCTGTAATTCTAGTTACTCAGCTTATGGAGTTGATGAGCTGAAACTGATGGAATTCTGCAAATTGTGTAGTTAACCTTCAACTAAAATTGATGTCATAGAAGACATAGTGAAGTTCACTTCCACACTTTTGTCATTCCAAATGTTAATCATAGAAATCCACAACTTTTGGTCTATAGTTTCATAAATGAAATCTTAATATACTTTCAGCTCAGTACATTAAAAATTCAGCTTATCAAAGGATAACATTTGATATTCAACTGATAAAAGCTTTAATTGAAACTATTTCTGATGGACAACAACAAGAAGACTTGGTACAAAACATGTATTTATGGGTACATTGATTCCATTTCTTCAATTCTGCAATCTTCCTGCATTTATAGTTTATTAATCAGATTCAAGGAATTTAGTTTCAGAATCATGAATTCTGAACCAGATTCAGGTTTCAGTTTCTGGTTTCCCATTCATTAAGTTCTGTAAACTCAAGAGATAGAATCCTGGTTGCTATTCAAAATTAGCATGAAGAGTTTGACACTAAATAGGTTCTCTTTGTAATTCAGTTCCAAGCACTTCTTTTCAATTTAAGAAATAAGGTTAATGGCCCCCAAATCATGCCAAGCAGAGCTCACCCTAGCATGGGAAAGTTTTCCTCTCCAGCAACTAACATGCCAATCTTGCTCATTTCTTGCACTGCATATATTAAGTTTCAGAATTAAAAACTTGAAAGACTTTGTATCACTATTCTTTAACATGCAATGAATCCCTTTAAAATTTGCTTCCCAACAGCTACACATGTTCATTAAATGTGCTTATCAATTTAGCAACTAATGAACCATGCTTAGTTTCATAGTTTCTGGAATTTCAGTCATGATGTCTGAATACTTTAAGAGAATGCCTGTACTTCAAAATTCAGGGAATTAGATTCAGCTTCATTAATCTTCACTAATGACCACGAATTCCAGCAATTTAATAGGCTGTTTACACTGCTTTCCACTTCACTTGAGAATTGCAATAAAAATTGATGTTTTCCAGGTATATTGTATGCAAAACCTTGAGGCTGCAACTGATATTTCAATTTCAAAAATGTTCTTTGCTGTAAATGAGTTGCAGTTTCTACAAAAATTCTTACTCATTTCAAGCTGCTACATTTAACAATTCCCAATTTATAATGTTCATCACCAAAGACTTCAAGATCTCCCCACATAAGCAACTTTTCCCCCACACCTAGAATTTTGGGTATTCTAACTCATCAAGCAATTAATCCAAAAATCTCAATGAAGGAATGACAAGCAAAGATGATAAAAGGTTCAAATGCTAGATGAGAAAATTTAAAGAAAATTATGGGGAAAGAATTTGGAATTATGAGGGAACAAGAATGATAAATATCTTTTATTTCCATGCACACATATGTAATTGTGACTTTGAAAAGAAGCAAAGTAAGTTCTAGAGTTTCAATTGTTGTTATTGCATATCACACAAAGAAAATAATCGATATAGGCTTTAAGTGGTCCTCTCTAGGTATTTTTCATGCAATCAAACTCAATTGATCAAAATAGAATCTACCACCAAACTAACCAATATCATGTAAGTAAAGCATCCAATCATGTCAAATGACCTAAAATTGATGATCAAATTTAAGAAACTTTTACCATCTTAAAAATATTACTAAACAATTCATAGAGAATTTTATTCAAAATGAAATGCTATGTATACTAAGCAAAATGAAAAGTATGGAAACAAAATACAAATGTAAGAAAGTGCAACTAATGAAATGTATAAAGCAAAAAGAATTAATTAAAGAAAATACTAAACAGAAAGCATGAATTAAAGTGCAAAAGCAAGCGAAATTGGAACCAACTCCCCTTAAATTCATGGTGGTTGAAGAAGATTTAAAAGGAGAAGCCACCCCGGAAGTGGAGTAACCTTAGTTGCAATCAACTTCTTTTTATTCATCATTTTTCCATTGCAAATTCTTTCTGGAGGACGGAGGCAGTTCAGTTTAAGCACCCACTCCGGGAGCTTGTATTCTCCTACAACTTCATTAAAAGGAAACACCTCCCACATGCATGTAGGATAAAAAGAAAATAGGAGAATATTAGTGTGGGTAAAAAATATTTCAAGAAATGAATCACATCTAATAAAGTCAATAATTGGTACCTCTATTAATTTTTCTGAAAAATCACCAAAAATTCTCACATTGCCATGTTGAAAGGTACCCGGAGTGGTGTTTGTTACCTCCTTTTTATCAAGTAGTGGTTCAAGATCTGGCTCTAGAGAATGTACAACCAAAGGTAGTGATTCTGGGGTACTTGGCTCCATAGCACAAGTCCCTACACTCTCTTCATCATCATCATCAAATCCAGGTGATCCTTGAGGTAATGCTTCCAGTAAGCAATCCCTTACACTTAAATCATCTTCAACAACAATACCTGCATCATTTCCAACATCTAAAGCAACAACATTAGTAGAATCAGAAATTTGAACAACTACATCATCATCACAAGTAATACTAGAAAAATTTTACGAAGAAATGGGAGTAGGGTCAGGCCTGACAGAATCTCTACTTTCCATCTCCCCACTGGATCTTTGTGTTTGTAACTGATTGATGGATAATGTAATTTGATCTAACTGACTCTGTATATTCTGTATCCTTGAGAATTGCTGCTCTTGATGCTCACTCATTTGTTGCATAATCCCCTTTAATTTCCATGTTGACTCATCCATCTGAGGATCATTCTGTTGAAAAGGATTTGGCATATAAGATGTTGAAACCTCTTGAAACCGATATGAATTCTGGTAGGCTGGATATGGCTCAATAAATTGTCCTTATGCACTTTCATACCTGAAACATGAATTATCCACCCAATTAGCATTAAAAGTATTAGGAAATGATTCATACCTATTTTGTTGTTCCATTATTAGGTAAATTTGATACTCAGGCTGAAAGTACTGACTCTCCATTCCACCTCCAAAATTCTGAAAATATGGATCCATGCTAAAGAAATCTTCTGTTCTTACACTATAACACTAACATTCAATGTTAGAAGATTCAAGAGCATAAAGTTTCAAACACATGAAAATATGAACATTTAAAGCACTTAACAATTCAAGAACAAACCAAAATGTAAATACAAAAAGAATAGCAATCAAATCAATCAATATGCTAACATAATAAACCAATCAAATCCAATGCACAATCTAAAATAAACACACACTATTAGTTATTTTCCCCGGCAACGACGCCAAAATTTGGTGTTAGCCATTTTCGCATGTCACGTGGCACATCAAATTAATAAAGATTGGGAAACTCAACTAAACTAAATAAAACACGTGTAGTAAGGAGTCCCAAGTCGTATTTTTCCAAGGATAACTAGTTAGTGAGTGAGTGTTCTAGAATTGATTCAAATTTAATTCTTACCTTAAAAAGATCAATAAAGCTTCTCCATTTGATTCACATTGCCAATTAAATTCATCCAATTCTCAGAAATGCACTAGATCAAATTAAAAATGGCTCAAAAAAATGTGGTTCTCATCCAAGCATTTTCCACTTCATTTTATCAAACTAGCTTCAATCAGGTTCGGATTTTAAAACATCCATTAAATCAAATAATTCACTTACCTCACCTTCAATTCTCAAACTCAATAACAAGTAACTCCAAAAGCTTAAACACACTTATAGAAATCAAACTAGCATCCAATTATGATCTAAATTTGTTTCAACAATTAAATTCAAACACCAATCAAACTGATGTTGAACAAAGGTAACAATCAAAGCCCAAGTCATTGCAAACTAATTAGATAGCTAAACAAGGATTGGATTGCAGAAATTCATACAAATCAGAACTGCAAGTCAGAAAACAAAATTGGAATTGCAAAAAAGATTCAAACAAAACGAAATGGCAAAGAAATGAATCAGATATGAGGATCTGAGCAATCTCAATGTAAAGAAAAAATAAATTGCAAAAGAAACAAATGTTCGCACAAACTCAGATCCATGCCAAAAGCTTCTCCTCCCTGTCGTGGGGTAGAACCACCTCTGGGAACGCCTCTTGAGTAGTAGGCTTTGAATCTCTAGCTTCCAACTAATCCATCTGGTTGTTCATAGCCACTGGGAACGCCTCTTGATCTCACAACCGGGTGGAGTCCTCAACGCACGAAGAAACAGAGGCTGAATCTTGAATTTGCTTCACTAAAACGATTGATCAGATCAGTCGAGTGCAGCAGATGTAGTGGAGTTCGGATTGCAATCGGAGCTTCTAGGAACGCCTCTCGAGCTCCGATGATGATGGAGATCACAGATCTGGGAACGCCTCTTGCCTGTGACCGCAGATGTGAATCAGAAATCAAGCTCGTGGACTGGGAACGCCTACTGCCACTCTCTGTACCCTTGGACACTGACGTCGGAGCTCAGGAATCGCCGCCGGAGAAGAATGCTAGCATCCGGATCTGGAATGAAGAACGGGAACTGCGGGCGTCGCTGAGAAGAAGAAGAAGAAGAAACAGTGTTGTGTTGCGAACGCCCGAGCCCAGCAAGCACTGTAGCTTCTCACGGGTTTTAAATCCTCTCCCAATCTGATCGGACGACTGAGAATGCTCGGAGCTCAATCAACGGTGGAAGATCGCCTAAAATCTGATCCAAAGGTACTGATCTTCATCTACGGTCCAGATCTACTCCTCATTAGGTTGGATGAGCAGGATCTTCAATGGATGGCATAGATCTGCTCCAATATTGAATGAACGACTACTATTATTCTGGAGCTTGATCACCTTGTTTCACCCTAGATTTGAACCCAAGTGTGGTCTGATCTGATCGGGTCCATGACCCTTTTAATGCCTACAAAATAACAATCAAATATTAGCATCAAATACCATGATAATTGGCTAATTTGTAATTAAGTCCAAGATCAAATGTAATTATGAAATACGATGTATATATGAATTCAATCTATGAAAAGATAATTAAAAATATGCATTATGAATCAAAATAATGTAGCAAAATCATGGTTATCAATGTACTACTAGGTGTCAACCATGATCGTTCCATAATTAAGTAGCTAATTATCGAAGGCCAAGATAAACTGGGAACCTATTGGGTCAAACACATTACAAGTCTCTAAAAGACGTAAAACAAGTTAGAGAATAGGATTCTCGAATCAAGATATAAATATTTGGTTGGACTATACATAAGATAAATATGGAAATATTTGTCAAAACAGAAGTGCGGATGGGACACATCTCTTATAAAAGAGTTAGACCCAATTTGATTTAGCCATGAACCAATTTGATTTAGTTGTGAATCAAACCAAGGGGTTAATGGGCTAATTTTTGGTTAAGGCATAATGGGTTGGATTTGGGATTTCTAATATAACTCATTTTAGAGGACTATATATTGATATAGTTAAGAGAGAATTAATACACAATTCATATTGGCTTGATTAGGTTTTGGAAACCTAAACCCAATACATCTCTCACCCTCTCCCTCTCTCTTGTTGCCGGCCACAACAAGAGGTTCTCCTCTTGTTTCCGTAAGCCACCCAAAGGAAGAAGATCTCCCTTTTGCTTCTTCGTCCTCTTTTTGATCCTTCTCCTTCACTCGTGGCTAGTACCTTCCGAAGGTGAAGCTTGTTCTCTTGAAGTTGTCTTGAAGAGCTCGGTGTGGATATGAATAGAGGCAAGCTTCGATAATGTCGCAAAAGATTGATACCCTTCCCGTTACAAGTCATTCGTAGGGTATACATAAAATAATTGTTATTCGATTTCTTTTTGTTTAATTATCTTATATGCGCGATTGTATCTTGCATGTGTGTGGTGTGTGTAATATAATAAATTAATTTATTTATCATTAAGTCTTCCATTGTGCATGTTTACAAAATATGTTTTTAGCATGCACCGCATCAAGCATATCCCAACAACGCTTAGACATAAGACATCAAACTCAATCAGGACCTAACATAACTTAGTTGACCACATCAAAACTACCACGGGATACTTACAGCTAGTTGTGCTTTCAAACAATGTACGGGGCTTCTTCGCTTCTGACTTTGCTCGAAGAAGGAGATTTTGCTAGTGCTCATATTGCCTTGAATTAATAACCTTCCCGGTTGCAAACTAAATAATTTTTGATAGTCTCGTATTCATTTATCTGTATTTTTTTATTTATTAAGTGTTTGTCTAACTCAAGTTAAAAGAACAAAAAGGGTATATTCATAATTTTAAGACAATCCGCCCCTCTCTTGTTGGTCGTATAGGAACCTACAATTGGTATCAGATCCCAAACAGCTCTAGAAGGACTAACTGTCGTTTAAAGCAAGAAGACAATGGTCAGATCTAGCATTCATCCACCCAAGTTCGAAGTATACTTTAAAATTGTTTTTGATATATTTTTACATTAAAAATAGTTTTATAGTATCCAAAGATCAACACAAAGTAGAGAAGGAAGAGTACCTTTGGAACAATAAGGAGCATGTCAACTTCGTAGCTAATGGCAAAGCAGAATTCCATCTGTTTATCATACTACTGGCCGAAGAAGTCAACCGAATTAGAACCTAAAACTCAGCAAAAGAAATTTGGGAGAAGTTCCTGGAGCAACATGAAAGTACCTCGGAAGCTAACCTAGCAAAATGGGGCATCCTCTGAAATCAACTTACAAACCTCCGTATGAACAAGGGAGAGAAGGTGGCTCAACTTTATGCGAAGATCAAGGATCTGATTACCCAACTTAATAACCTCGGAGAATCGGTAATGAATTAGGACTCAATCTGGTATGCGCTTGATAACCATGATTTTATTATATTATTTTGATTCATTTATGCATGGTTTGATGTTATGTTCATAGATAAAACCTAGATTTACATCACATTTCATGCATTGTCTTTATTTTGGACTTAATTGTAAATTATCTTATTTTTGGTGTTATTTGATGCTAATATTTGATTCTTGTTTTGTAGGCATCAAAAGATCTTGGATTTGGATCTATTCGAACCGAAATTGGGCTCGAATAGGAGTTTAAACGAGACAATCAAACCTTGGAGTTATTTGGACCGTTGATCTACAATCAAGCAGATCTGAGTCATCCATTGAAGATCCGGCCCATCCAACCTAATGAGGAGGAGATCTCAGCCGTAGATGAAGATCCAGAGGTTTTTATCCAGATCTGAGTTCATACAGCCATTGATCAAGCCCGAATTAATCTGGACCGCTCATCGAAGATTGGGCAGATCTGAGCCATCCAGTAAAGATCTGGTCGATCCGACCTAAGGGAGAGTAGATCCAGACCCTTGATGAAAATCAGTACCTTCGGATCGGAGTTTTGGCGAACTTTCACCGTTGATTTAGCCCCGAATCGCTCACAGTCGTCCGTTCAGATCTGGATATGATTTAAAACACAGAAGCTACAGTGCTCAAGCTTTGTCGATCTCCTCGCTGTTCTTGGCGTCGCGTGTTCTTCTTCCGGTGGATTTCGATCCCGATTCTTCCTCCAATCGATCTCTCAAGCTTCAATCTCATTGTAGAGCTTCACGGCATCGTCATCCCGATCATCTGGATCCATCGGCGGGTATTCCCTCCGGCGGAAGTCTTCTCTCGGATCTTCTCTGTTTTCGCCAAATTTGGAGGTGGTCCTCCAATCGACGACTCCGATTCCCATCAGCGACATTAGGAGGTGGTCTTCCGGTGTTCCTTAGCTCCATCCGACCACAATCCATAATCCGCAACTTCATTCCAGATCCAGAGATTCCAGGTAGTAGAAATCTAGATTTTCGGCATTTTTGGGTTCCGGGATGTTCTTGGCTCGCCGGGGGTGGTCCGTCAGCGTTGTTGAGTATACCTCGAGCTGATACGCTGTAGAGATGCTCCATTGAGGTCCGGAGTTGGGTGTTCTCAACTTTGCCACTCTTGTGTGACGGCAAGAGAGTGAAGCTTGTATAGAATGGTTGTGAGTTGGATCGGTTAGGGTTAATTTCATTTTATTCCTGTTTTGTAGCTTGATACAGATTTATTTTTATGTTTGTTATGTTTTTATGCAAGTAATTTAGCATTTCATTACCTTGTTGAAGTTTAATTGTATTTAATTTGTGCTTGATTAATTGTTTAGTTGGGTAGTTTTAAGTTAAGGTTTTAATTGGTGCTATAGATAAGATTTAATTACATTTCATTATTTCATATTTAGTTTAAGTGTGTTGATGGTTTAATTATAATGTAGGGTGACAATGCATTATGGTTTAATCATTGGCACATAGTTAGATTTCACTCTTGCTTTAGATTAATTTCTTTATTGCTGTGCTTCACTTTTGTTAGATTTAGATTCAAGTTTAAAACTCCATTTTCATGTTAAAAACCCCAAAAATAGGAATAAGAAACAATCCTAAAATTACATCCTACCGTTGATTCCTCGAGATTCGATCATGGGCTCGTTATTACAACATTATTATGAAGTTAAGGGGTTCATGGAATATACATTGTTAATTTGATTTACGAGTGCGACAGACCCATTACCAAATTTTGGCGCCGTTGTCGGGGAGAGTTTTAGCGGTGTTTTTAGGATTGTTCATTATTTTGAAAACTTAAAAAATTTTGTTGTTCTGATTGCTTTCATGATTATATATCCATGTGTTTGATTTTATTTGTTCCTGAGTCTTCTGATTTTAGTTGCTAGTTGTTGTGTAAGAACAGGAAATTCTCTTTACCATGGATCCATATTATTCATATTTTGGAGATTGGAGGGAGAGTTATTACTATCAGCCTCAGACTCAGTGCTACCTACCTATGGAGCAGCGGAATAGGTACGAGGATGCACAAGAACAAATTGAAGAATCAATGTGGAAATGCAATGAAGTTATGCAACAAATGAGAGAGCATCAAGAGCAACAATTTTCAAGGATACATAACATACAGAGTCAGTTAGATCAAATTGCATCATCCATCAACCAGTTACTAAAACAAAGAGTCAGTGAGGAGATGGATTGTGGAGCTCTCGTCAGGCCTGACACTGCATCTACTTCTTTACTAGATTCTTTTAGTACTTTTTATTGTTGTGATGATGTAGTTGTTCAAATTTCTGATTCTACTAATGTTGTTGCTTTAGATGATGTGAATCATGCAGGTATTGTTATTGAAAATGATTTAAGTGTAGGGGAATGCTTACAGGAAGCATTACCTCAAGAATCACCAAGAATTAAAGATGTAAGTGTAGGGACTTGTGCTATGGAGCTAAGCACCCAAGAATCACTACATGAGGTTGAACACTCATCAGAACTAGAGTCTGAGCATTTACTAGGTGGAAAGGAGGTAACAATCACTACTTTAGGTACTTTTCAACACGACAATGTGAGAATTTCTTGTGAATTATCCAAAAATTTTATAGAGGTACCATTAATTGAATTTGTAGAATGTGATACCCATTTATCTTTTCATGATAGTGTTCGGAATGTGTTGCTTATCTTTGCTTTTGCAGGACACAATAGATGTTTGAAATAGGTATTAAATCTGAACCGTCTACGACCTCCGGAAAAAAAATTTCAATGGAAAAATGATTAATAAGAAGAATTTGATTGGAATCATGATTACTCCACTACCGGGGTGGCTTCTTCTTCTTCTAAACCTTCTTTAACCACCGGGAATGAAAGGGGAGTTGGTTCTAATTTAGCCTTCTTTTGCATTTTAATTCATGCTTTGCTAATAAATTCTTTATACGTTTCTTTAGTTTCATATGTTACATTTGCATTTTTGTTTACATACTTTGCATTTTGTTTAGTATACATAGCATTTCATTTGAATAAAAGTCTCCATGAATTGTTTAGTAATATTTTAAAGATGGTAAAAGTTTCTTAAATTTGATCATCAATTTTAGGTCATTTGACATGATTGGATACTCTACTTACATGATATTGGTTTAAATGGTGGTGGATTCCAATTTGATCAATTGAGCTTGTTTGCATGAATAATACCTAGTGAGGACCACTACAAGCCTACACTTTATTTTTCTTTTGTGTGGCATGCACTCATAGCAAACTAAACTCTAGAACTTGCTTTGTTTCTTTTCAAAGTCACAATAGCATTTGTGTGCATGGAATTGAAGGATATTTGTCATTCGTGTTCCTTTATACTTTCCATTTCTTTCTCCACAATTTTTCTTGAAATATTCTCATCTAGCATTCAAACCCTTGATTATCTTTGCTTGTCATTATTTCATTGAGATGTTTGGATGAATTGCTTGATGAGTTAGCTTGACTAGATGGACAAAGGATTAAGTGTGGGGGAGGTGAAAAGTGTTGTTGAACGTTGGATGTATTTGTTAATGAACGGGATTCAAATTCAAGCCAATGAGGAAGTTTTGGGAAGATGTAATGGAGTAAATGCTTAAGGTTTTTAAAGTTGGGATGCTACTATTTTAGAATCATGTAAGAGCAAACTGTAATTGATTTGGATTGTGAGATTTGGTATTATGTTGATACATTCAAACTCTAGGAGATAATTGTTGGAAGAAGAAGTAAATGTGCTTTAATCAGATTCTGATTTCCTACAAAAAAAAAAAGGAAAAAAAAAAGAAGTATTTTGTTTGATGGCAATGCAACATTTGAGAACCATACTAAATTGTCATGATTAACATTTGAAGTTTAGAAGACTATGGGCATGTAGATTGTATCACTTAAGCCATTTGAAAACCTTTATTTAATGTCAATTCTTAAGGTTGCTTATGACCAGCAACTAATTTGAATTCACATTTCCATTATATCAATGTCAACTTGTATTATGATTTCCGGGCAGTAAAAAAAAAAGAATTCAGTTTTCTATTGTTAGGTGCCAAATGAGAATTTCTACTAAATCTGAAACCTTGTGCTTCTGCTGTTTGATTTCAAACTTAAGATGTCATGAATCCAGCTGGGATTTCTTTGAATTCCTGACTTTGAAACCAAGAACTGAGCTAATCCAGCAATGCATTCTGAATGGATCTATGAAGTTGCTGTTAGTTGATTGTTATTTGATGCTCTAGCTCTTTCTCATTGCTTGAGTGTAAACTTTGAGGCTTCAAGAAATCAAAGCTTTGAATTTTGAATCTGAATTCTGGAGGACCCCTGCTGAAATTGGATTTCTGAAAATGAATGCTAGTTGAAGGAACAGAAATAAACAAAGTGCAGAGTTCTGCAGAATGAAGAATGTAGCAGTTTTTGTGCCAAATTGGACTGAATTGTGAAGAGCCAAGTGATGAAGTTGGCTTCCTCTGGATTTGAAGTTCTGAATCAAGCGAAAAGAGAAGTCAGAATCAGAGAAAAAGAAACAGAATTCTGCAGAAAGAGAAGAGCAGAGCTGAAAAGTTTGTATCAGTTTTGTATCAAGAATTAGAATGCAATATCCAAACGAGTGGAAGCTTAGTTGGATTTAAGAGTATGCTGAAGACAAATGGAATGCTTATCTTTCATGGCTTCTGCAAAAACAAGAAAGGATAATTTCAGCACAGAATTCATTCTAGACATAAAGAAATGCAGAAACAGTGAATTTTGTAGCTATTGAAATATGATCATAATAGACTATATTTCGGAATTCAATTGGTGGGTATCATTTTACCAATGAAGTACTTGAACATGGCATCATTATTCCTGCAATTCTCTAATCAATGGAAGGATCAAGAAAAGCTAGGTGTATGTAATATGAATGCATTTATAAGCTGTTGGACACACAAAATTTAGAAACTTGCAGAAATCTACAGAAAGGAAAAATCTGCTGGAATGAATTTGAAGATGATGTTCAAGCAAGCTCAGTTCTGTAATGTCAGATTGAAGTCTATCAAGTCCATGAAGCTGTTCCAGATAGTATCAAAGACGTTGAAAAGGAAGAAGGAAACAATTGCAAGAATTTGATATTGAATTTTGATATGCAGAACAAAAAAAACTGTGAGCTGTAGCAGAGAATGTGCAAATTGTGCCAATCTTTCAACCAAATTTTCTGATTAGGAATAAGGCTGCAAGAAATCGAAGTGTTGATACTTAACCTGGCATTCTCTTGAAGAAACTGAAGTTTGAAACCATGAATTTTCGAAGCTGCAAACTCTTGAATTCTTGCTGAATTTGATTGCTGAATTGTAACATCTTTGAGGAATCTTCTTAAAGAAACTGAAATGGATGTATCAGATTGGTATGTTGAGTGTCAAACTTAAGTTTTATCTTACCGTTACACTAAAGCTGATCAAGACTTAAACTGGAATTTAGTGCTATTATCAGAGGCTGATTCAGAAATGACTCTTTAGTGAAGTAATTCAGGGATGAAAATACTATTTGAATTGGAGGATAAATATGCTGGCTCCATTAATACACTTAACCTTGGAAGATATATTTGAGTTGAGTGTGAAGCAAGTGTTAAAGGTTAATGAAGAACGGATTTTAATTGTAGGAAAGGCAATAAGCTGACAGAAATGCAGAAGTACAAAAGCTGGAAACACAGTGAATGTTTAATTCTGAATTCTAAGTTGCTGATTTCCAGAATCCATAATCTTAACTGAAAATTTCTACAACATTCGAATTGCAGAGATGAAACTAATGTATCAGCAACACCAAAATCTGATGATGTGTTTCTGATTAGTATTGTTTTGAATTGAAGCTCCAATCATTCTAGTGCTTAATGAAACCCTTTACCAAGCTTAACTCTTCAAGATTCAAGACAAGATCTTTTTGGTTTATAAATTCTGAAACTGAAGCTCTTAATTTGAGAGCTTGCATTGGATTTCAGATTCCAGAAATGCATTTCTTTGGTCAGTTGAGCAGCTTAAATCTCATTGATTTTGATATCTGCAACTTTAAAACCATAGGAAGCTGATTTATAGCTTGAGTTGGTATCATTGTGAGTTTAAATTCTAAAATTTTTAAGAAAAAAAAAACACAAAGGAAAGAGATGCTGAAGTGGCAGAAATGGACTGGATAATGTGTATCATTTACGGAGTGCTAAGCTTCTTGTGCATTTCCCGAATGAGTGATAGATTCAAGTTACATTCTTGTTTATTCATTGACAAATGGTGTTTCTAATGTCCAAGTGTTTCACAGATTTGAATTTGAATCGACTCAAATTCTGACATCTGGAAATTTCCGCTGAATCAATTGCAGGAAGTTGTTGAGCTTGTGAATTTCCCTACTGATTTCTGAGTTTAAGGAGCTCTGAAGTGGGAATTAATTTGTATTTGTTGAAGAAATTAAACTTTGACTCTTATAAAGTCTCATTGCCTAATTTAGAGGTGCAAGGAACAAGAGTTATGAAAGTTTCGGAAACAGCAAGATGATACTCTGAATTTGTGAAGTGAAGCTGATTTCTGAAATGGAAATCCAGAAAACTGATACTCTGAATTTGTTTTGCTGTGATACTATTGAGGAGTTTGAAAACCTAAACTTAGCTATCAGATTTCCTGAACTTCAATAACCTGCAGTAATTTCAAATTCTGAATAGATGAGTTGTAGAAATAAGTTTGACTTACTGATTTTGGAGTTGTGAGCGATTAATGCTGAATTTTGTGATCAAAGCTGCTAGTGGTGATTAATGGAGTTTGAATTGGTTTTCCAACAATGCAAGAGAGATGCACATCTTTATGGAATCTGCCAAAGACAGAAACAGAAAAATATAACAGAATCTGCAGAATGTAAATTGAGAAAAAAAAAAAGTGGCTAGAGAATTATCAAGTTTTTGGAAAGCATGATATGTAAGAGAATAAAATAGCAAGCTTATGGTAGTTTCATGTATGTTATTCAGTTCTTTCGTCCAAATTTTCAATTAGCTTCAAGAGCTCCAGATTTGTTTCATTTAAGCTTGAAAATTCTACAACTCATTAATCAATTCCAGATATCAGACTTGTTCAGAAAAAATAGAATTTTGCACTGTGCAGAAATCAGACTATTGGTTGTTTAGCTTTTGGAGCAATGTGCCAACTCAAATTCCTGGTTAAAACAAGGGAGATTTCTAATTTGTCCTTGCTCTGTTAAGTTGAATCTGTATGCTGATATGTAGAAATTGATGAAATCTGTTGCTGCTGTAAGTGAACAACAAGATGAAGCTAAGTCTTAAAGCAGAGATGCATAAGTGAAGTTTGAAATGGATTTTGAAATGGAAATTCTATTGTGTGCCAATTCCAATCTGTGGATTACTTGTTCCTCAAATTGATCAGCCGACAGCTTTAATTCTTTTAGATTTTGTGGCTGAAACATGAGTTGCAGAATTGGAATTGAAGGTCTAGCAAATTCTTAAACTGGTCTGTTCTGAATTTTGTACTGTGAATGTAGAATTCTGATGTGTATCTTGTGGAGTTCTTGACCAACATTAATGATTCTAGATATTTCAACTCTTCATGAATTAAACTGGAAATTACTGATTATTCAATGTGTTCTTGATTGTGCTGATTTGAAACTGAATTTCGAATTTGGTTTGCTGATTGTTTACCCTCCGAGTTCAGAAAATAATCTGCTAATTCTGAAATTGCTTCTACTGGATACCAAGTTCTGGGAAATATAATTGAAAGTAGTGCAGTTCAGTGCAAGAGTAATCTGCACGTTTTGGAAGAATTGTAAGATCCTGCTGGAATTGATATTTTGAATCAAATTGCTTGGTCACTTGAGTACTGAATAGTACCAGTCCAGTAAACCAGAAATGCTGAAATCAGTGCTAGTTTTGAAATTGATCTTTAGGTGCAAAGTGGAGTGCTTGCAACTGAGCCTAGCAGAATTGTCTAAAACCTACAGAATAAAGGAGGAAACAGTAGTTAGAGGTATATCAAGCATTTGGATGGCATGGTATGTTTCAATGTCCGAGACGGCCAAAGTTTAAGTGTGGGGGAGGGAATTCTTCTCCATAAGAAGATAGAATTGAAGTGTAAAACAGTGAAAAAAAAAACAGTGGCAAAAGAGTATCAAGTGTGGAGATAGAGTATCAAAATTTTTGGATAGCCATCAAATTGAAGGGGAGGTTAGCTTGGTCTTTTGAATTGATAAAAACAAATGGTATTCATCTCTTTTCACATCAAAATGGTCAACTCATCAAGTATATTCTTCCAATACTCTTATCTTCTCATTTTCTTCATTAAATTCTTTTCTTTTGCTTACTACATTCACTTTAATTGTTCTTCTTGCTTCCATTTCAATTCTTGTTGATAAATCATTTTGATTCATGTATGCTATGTTCTATGGTGGTGAAGAATTAGAAAATAAGCAAGCTTATGGTAGTGAAATGTTGTGAGTGACATTGAGTGAGCTCCACTTATACACATGTTTGAGTGTGAGAGCTAGAATAGGTAAATCCCTTGTGAGATTGCATCTTGCTTAATTTTTCAATTGGATTGAAACTACCATGTCTACTGATTATTGTTTAGATTGTATTCATGATTGTTTGTGATCTTTAGATGGTCTTAGTTAAATTCTTTTTACTATCTTCTAGGTATTGCTAGGGAATTTTCTGTGGAGATGATTTTTAGTTTTCTTTACTTTCACAGGACGTTCAAGACTAAGTGTGGGGGATTTGATAACCATGATTTTATTATATTATTTTGATTCATTTATGCATGGTTTGATGTTATGTTCATAGATAAAACCTAGATTTACATCACATTTCATGCATTGTCTTTATTTTGGACTTAATTATAAATTATCTTATTTTTGGTGTTATTTGATGCTAATATTTGATTCTTATTTTGTAGGCATCAAAGGATCTTGGATTTGGATCTATTCGAACCGAAATTGGGCTCGAATCGGAGTTTAAACGAGGCGATCAAACTTTGGAGTTATTTGGACCGTTGATCTACATTCAAGCATATCTGAGTCATCCATTGAAGATCCGGCCCATCCAACCTAATGAGGAGGAGATCTCAGCCATAGATGAAGATCCAGAGGTTTTGATCCAGATCTGAGTTCATATAGCCATTGATCAAGCCCGAATTAATCTGGACCGTTCATCGAAGATTGGGCAGATCTGAACCATCAAGTGAAGATCTGGTCGATCCGACCTAAGGGAGAGTAGATCCAGACCCTTGATGAAGATCAGTACCTTCGGATCGGAGTTTAGGCGAACTTTCACCGTTGATTTAACCCCGAATCGCTCACAGTAGTCCGTTCAGATCTGGATCTGATTTAAAACACAGAAGCTACAGTGCTCGAGCTTTGTCGATCTCCTCCGCTGTTCTTGGCGTCGCGCGTTCTTCTTCCGGTGGATTTTGATCCCGATTCTTCCTCCAATCGATCTCTCAAGCTTCAATCTCATTGTAGAGCTTCACGGCATCGTCATCTCGATCATCTGGATTCATCGGCGGGTGTTCCCTCCGGCGGAAGTCTTCTCTCGGATCTTCTCTGTTTTCGCTAGATTTGGAGGTGGTCCTCCAATCGGCGACTCCGATTCCCATCAGCGATATTAGGAGGTGGTCTTCCGGTGTTCCTGAGCTTCATCCGACCACAATCCGCAATCTGCAATTTCATTCCAGATCCAGAGATTCCAGGTAGTAGAAATCCAGATTTTCGACATTTTTGGGTTCCGGGATGTTCTTGGCTCGCCGGGGGTGGTCCGTCGGCGTTGTTGAGTATACCTCGAGCTGATACGCTGTAGAGATGCTCCATTGAGGTCCGGAGTTGGGTGTTCTCAACTTTGGTACTCTTGTGTGACGGCAAGAGAGTGAAGCTTGTATAGAATGGTTGTGAGTTGGATCAGTTAGGGTTAATTTCATTTTATTCCTGTTTTGTAGCTTGATACAGATTTATTTTTATGTTTGTTATATTTTTATGCAAGTAATTTAGCATTTCATTACCTTGTTGAAGTTTAATTGTGTTTAATTTGTGCTTGATTAATTGTTTAGTTGGGCAGTTTTAAGTTAGGGTTTTAATTGGTGCTGTAGATCAGATTTAATTGCATTTCATTATTACATATTTAGTTTAAGTGTGTTGATGGTTTAATTATAATGTAAGGTGACAATGCATTATGATTTAATCATTGGCACATAGTTAGGTTTCACTCTTGCTTTAGATTAATTTCTTTATTGCTGTGCTTCACTTTTGTTAGATTTAGATTCAAGTTTAAAACTCCATTTTCATGTTAAAAACTCCAAAAATAGGAATAAGAAACAATCTTGAAATTACATCCTACCGTTGATTCCTCGAGGTTCGATCCTGGGCTCGTTACTACAACATTATTGTGAAGTCAAGGGGTTCATGGAATATACATTGTTAATTTGATTTACGAGTGTGACAGACATTGTTATCAGTGCTCAAAGCCTTTTCGAGAATACAAGAGTGGTTAACCTTAGCAGATGCATACTACATCTCTAAGAACTTGAAGGTAAGTACTTTAGAAGAACTATTCTCGACTTTTGAATTACACGAGTCTAGATGTGAAGGAGTTACCAAAGAAATGGAGACAAACCATAACCTAGCACTACAAGTTAGAAAGAATGAACCAGACTTAGAATCATCTCTCGATGAAGACGAAACAACATTCATGGTAAGAAAAATTTCAAAGTTCTTTAAAACGAACAAGTTCAACAAGTCTTAGGCCAAAAAGCTAATAAGGGGAAGAATAAAAGAAGAAGGGCGCATAAAAAACAACATCCCTAAACTGAACAACAAGACAAAAGAGAAGGATAAAGAGCCAAATAAAAACAAGCACAATAAGAGCAACGTGGAACGAGTCATCATCCAAGTCTGAGCTGAAAGAGTATGCCAGACGAGCATTAATGGCGGATCACCAGAAGAACGATGAAAGTACTTCAAAGATAAGCATAGATGAAGGAGGAGAAACATTAAAAGGAAGCACTAATGAAGGGGGAGCATCTAATTATAAAGGTATACAAAAGCTTTCTAAATCATTATGTAAGCTAAGGACGAAATGCATACAATTAAAAAGGAAAAATTTAGACTTAAGAAGTACTTTGGCTAATTCATGTCCCTTAGAAAATTTTGATAAACTAAAAAGTGAAAATGACAAATTAAAGGAACAAATAAAATTATTAGAAAAGAATTTGGCATGTTCAACCTCATGTACTCTACAAAATAATTCTCAAAATCATAAAAGAGGGTTAAATTGGTACTTTAGATTTCACAAGGCCAAATTAGAAAAGTGACACGAAAATATATTTCAAGAAAATATCTTATTAATCCAGTAAGCAAAAAACTTATTTTAGGTTCTTAAATCATGCTTAGTTTAAATAAATTTTTATGCATATTTTAATTTTAATTTGCTTTAATTTTATTTTAAAAATTAATTAGTTCATATATCTGTTCTTCATATATTTTTGTTGAATTTTTTTTATTGCACAAATGAATAATCTGTTAGTATAAAACTTTTTGGGATTTTTTAAAAATTATATAATTTTTTAATAAATTTTTATTAAAAAAATATAATTTAAAATTTAAAAAAAAATTAAAAATGAATTTTAAAATTTTTGATTTTTTTTATAATTACCTCTATATTTTAAATATTTAGAAAAATCAAGCATATTTTTAGGACGATAAAATTATTTATTTTTTAAAATAATTTTATCTATTTAAAATATTTTCTACGGTTAAAATAAAAAATATTCTATAAAATTTTTATCATGTTCTAAAATTATTATGATTATTTTTTAAAAAAAAATCAAAATTGATTGGCACTTTAGAATAATTTTAAAAAAAAATCTGATTTTTAATTTTTCAGAAATTCATATATTCGAAAAATAATTCTTGAAAAAAAATATTCAAATTTTGTCACTATTTAAATCACCCATAGAAAAATTTTCATATTTTTTTATTAATACCGCTAGTTTTTGATGTGATCAAAAAGGGAGAATAGGAATTAAATTTTGGGGAGGTATAAAGTATTTTTTTTCTCATTTATGTCTACTTGCTATAATTGCCAAATTATTATATTAACTTGCAAAAATTATTTATTTTATTATTTATTTTTACCCTAACTTAACATAGATGATGCACGCATCAAAAAGGGGAAGATTGTTAGTACCCCAGGTGAGTTTTGATGTGATCAATCTAGTTAAGTTAGGCTCTGCATTTTTAATGTCTTGTGTCTAAGTATGCAGAGACTTAGAAACATAAGAATTCTAATGGAAGATACAGCAAACGAGAAGGATAGCACAGGAAGCGAGTTGAAGGGCTCGGTGCATCCGAGGGACAAAAAGTTGTGGAAGAGTACACCGATGGATAACTCTTCTTGCATTGTCTCCAAACTTTCGCTCCAATGTGAGTTATAAGTGAGCTTGCTCTCATGACTAATGACCTCCTGGTCGGGATTCCAGACTCTCACCCCAGCACGAGTTATAAGTGAGCTTGCTCTCACGCCTCCAGACTCTCTCCTCAATGCGAGTTATAAGTGAGCATGCTCTCACACCTCCAGACTGTCGCCCCTGCGTGAGTTATAAGTGAGCTTGCTCTCACAACCAATGACCTCCTGGTTGGGATTCCAGACTCTCGCCCCCGCGCAAGTTATAAGTGAGCATGCTCTCACGCCTCCAGACTCTCGCCCCAGTGCGAGCTATGAGTGAGCCTACTCTCACAATCAATGATCCCTCAGACAGGATTTCAGAACTCTCATCTTAGCATGACCACGCTCAATAACTCAAGGGGTCAGTTTTTACACTTTTATCCCTGAACGGGTTATTAGCAAGCAAAGAAGTTCTAAGAGAGAAAACAAAAGAAAAACATAGATTAAGGCCCAGTCAGATTTGTATTTATTGGGTAGAATACAAAAGACACCACTAAAAATCTCATTCCCATAATTAAGGATATCTAAGTAATCAGAAGTCCGGGCTAGTATCGGTAGCCGATCGGCACCTCGAGCAAAGGGGTTCCACATGACCTACTTTACCCGAGTAAGATTGCGCCTAAACCAGCTCTGCCTTGGTGAATTGAATAATACAACACTGCTGAGCAATAGTTTCATCTTTGAGCTGATTCTCTTCTTGAAGAAGGGCTATGGAAGCAGCATGTTTCTCTTTGAGATAGATCAAGAATTGAGCCTGGCTGTCCAGGTCTGCATAAGCTTTTCGCTTCAATGCTACTTCAGCCCGGGTTCGAGACTTCGTGGCTAGCCAAAGTTCCTCAATGTCTCGACGAAGAGAAGATTGAAGATCTCTGTCCTGCGTCATCTCGGCTAAAGTGGTATCCTTTTGGGCAAGTAGTTGAGTCAGATGGGATAGCTGTTGGCGCAGGGGTGATACCTCATCAGGATCAGAGGTAGAGTCCATGGTCGGAAGAGGGCAGCAATCTAAGGTACATTGTCAAACATTGAAACCATGTGGATTCCAAATGACCTGAAGCTGCTTCATCTATGAAAATTTCACGCGGTCGTGTGTATTCCATAAGGCCACAATCTACTTCTCTGTTTTATTGACACGGTCGTGTGGAATTCACACGGTTGAGGCTTGTTTCTTCTTTGTTTTGTGGCACGACCATGTGGGTTCACACGGCTGGAGTCATCTCCTCCTCTGGGCATGTGACACGGCCATGTAGATTCCACACGGCTGGGCCCTTTTTCTTTGTTTGTTCTCTGAGTCATCTACAAGTGTCCTTTTCACTCCAAAAGTGCATCCTGTCAATAAGAAAGCACATAAAGAGCAAATCTTCGACAAAGAAGAGTAATTATGCTAAAAATATGATAAGAGGTGTCAAAGTGCATAGATCAAGCGTAAATAAAGTACATGATTATACGTCAAAACATACATAAATGTATATATAATCTATGTGAATATAAATATTTGGGTGAAACCGAATTGCTAGAATCACTTTCCCCCTTCGTCACTTCCTCTCTCTCAATTGTTCTCAACCGTCACAACTCTCTCTTGATTGCTCTCAAACACCCCAACTCTCCTCAGCTCTCTCTCTCTCTGTCTCACAGCTCACTCTCATTCTCTTGTTAACTCAACCATCCTTGATTCTCTGGATAATCTATTTTATCATTTTGACTAGTGCTTGATTCATAGTTCTCGTGGGATCAATATTTTTTATTACTTGATTATATTTTCATACACTTGTGGATTTATAGTACATCAATAGCCTTATCTTCTTCAAGGTAAAGATCCAAGATACCTCCAAAATTAGGGATTTCTTGAAGAAATATGAGATCACATCTGGTCAGCTGATAAACTTTTAAAAGTTAGCATTGTCTTTGAGTCCAAATACCTCTACAGGCACTATTAAAGCGATAAAAATTGTTGGATCGAGTCGTACGTGAGAGGGAGGGAGGAGGTGAATCACGTGGTTTTAAAAGTTTGTCTTTTCAGTTTGAAATCAAAAGTACGCATAGCGGAAATTAACTACAAAAGAGAACACAAGAAAACACGGTCGATTTACTTGGTCGGATCTTTCGGCGACTCCTACTCCAAGACCCAAGTCCCACGGATCGATGAGTAATCCACTAAAATACCTCTTCCGGTACATGCGGAAGAGGGAATCGAGTACAAGGATAAGAAATAGAAAAGGGTAACAGGCTACACTTTCCTTTATGTAGAATTAAATATAACAAAATAGTTTCGTTACCGAAAAGTAAGAATTGAAGTCCGAACGCTTGTTTGTCGTTATCGGTCTATCGTCCGTGATCGAAAGTTTCGAAATGGTTGTTAGGCATAGTAGCTTCACAGCACAGTAGGAGGATGAAGTAGCAACATTTGGAAGACCAAAGGATCGCGTGTAAGCTCATATAGAAGTTGTGTTTGAAGCTTTGGGCGAGCATCCTTATAAAGAGCTTAGAATGCGCCTTCCATAGTCATTGAAGGGGCCTCCAAACCGAGAAATCTAATCTCTAATAGCCTGGCTTCTATCCACAATGAGCTCTGAACTTTATCCTACGGAAGGTGCCTTCAAGCCATTGAAGACACCTTTCATGAATAGTGAGAAAGCGTCTTTCATAGCCATTAAAGGCGCCCTCGGGTACTGTTCACCTAAAGACTTTTTTCTCCTTTTGCCCTACAAGTTGTGTTAGTCCAAAACTAAAACATCTAACCTGTAAAATAAAGTTAGTACAGTGAAAAATAAGTAGTAATTGTTAGGATGTATACTAAAAGCCTAGCTTTTTGTATGAACATTTATATTTTGAAATGAGAATCACTCTGGTCAAATATTGCATGTTAATGTAGTTGTCCATTTAATTTATATTGTAGATAACATGGTGTGTGGTGTCACACAGAAGATCATGTTATCAGTTCCTTATAAATTATAAATAGTAGCTCATGGCCGAGATGGATAGGGACAAACCATTGGAACGGTTGTAGTGTAATTTGGAATTAGTTTGTCTTGACTATATAATTACACTAGTACACTATGTGTGTATTGAGCAGGACCATTTGAGGTTGTTCTTTTTATACTGACTGCATAAAAGAACAAAACCTCTATTATTATGGATGTGCGTACTCTTAATCCCGATATAATAACAAACACATATACTTAGTATTTATTTCTTTAATTTATCAAAGAGTGAGATTTATTTAGTTAAATCAATAGGCCCGACAAGTTGGGAAATAATATTATTTATATGGTGTGTTATTGATTATAAAAGGAAATTGTGTCCTAATAATCTAGGTTGATGATGTCCCCTTGAGGAGCTCATAAGGATTATCATGTAAACCCTACAGGTGGATTTAGTCTGACATGATAATAAGGTTGAGTGGTACTACTCTTGGAGCTAGATGTTAATTAAGTGAGTTGTCAGTAACTCATTTAATTAACGGACATACGATATCTTAAACACAGGGAGACTAGTGCACTCATGATAAGTAGAAGTCCATATTGCAATATGGGATTGGTGCGGTAGTTCAATAATAACTCTTTAGTGGTATGAGTTATTATTGATGAACTTGAGTTAGGTGTTCAGGTCGAACACAGAAAGCTCAAGTCCATCAGGAGGTCAAAACCAATTCCTCTTATCGATCCCTGTTGTAGCCTCTATAAAGCCTTGCATTCACCCTTTTTGGTTTTGCTTCCTACTCAAGAAAGGGGTCGGTCACATCCTTGCTTAGTGCCCAAGCAAGGGGTCGGCCAAGCCTTGCTTCCTACCCAAGAAAGGGGGTGGCCAAGCCTTGCTTGGTGCCCAAGCAAGGGGCCAGCCAAACCAAAAGAAAAGAAAAGAAAAAGAAAAAAAAAAAGGAGAGATTTTTTCTCAACAGAATTAGAGATTTTTCTAAAAAGAATTACATTGATTCTTTCTTAGAAATTTTCTAAAAAAAATTATATTAATTATTTCCTAAGAAATTTTTCTAAAAAGAATTATGTTAATTCTTTCCTAGAGATCTTTCTAAAAAGAATTATGTTGATTCTTTCCTAGAGATTTTTCTAAAAAGAATTATGTTGATTCTTTCTTAGAAATTTTCTAAAAAGAATTATACTAATTCTTTCTTAAGAACTTTTTCTAATAAGAATTATGTTAATTCTTTTCTAGAGATTTTTTCTAAACAAAAATCTATTACTTTTTCTCCTTTTTTATCTGGAGCAAAGGGTTATAAAAGGAGAGGAGGTTGTGCCACAAAAATCAACAATTCAATTAAGAAGTGATAAGTTTTTCTCCACAACTAAAAGCCCTCTCCTTTCCCTTAAGGTCGACGCCCAATTTTTCTTTTCTTTCCTCTAGGGTCGGCACCCCACTTCTTTTCTTCTTCCCTCTAGGGCCGGCGTCCCATCTTCTCTTGGTGGGCGGAGCTTGGAGGAAAAGAAAATAAAGAGACGAAGCACCTTGGTGGCCGGCGGTTTAGAGGAGAAGAAGAAGGAGGAGGCGTTCCTTTCTTTTCATCTTTTGGTGGTAGGCGGCTTGGAAACAAAAGGGGTTCGGGTGTTTTTGTCTTGGTAGATCGTTGCCCACACGACGTCCAAGAAGAGGAGAGGAATACGGCAGAAGATCAAGAGGTTTTTGTCTACAAAGAAAGGTACAACTAGTTATTTTTTCCGCAGCACAACAAGTTTTGTTTTCTTTGTATGGATCCTGAAATACCAACACAAGAGGCTAGCGATTTTGTGTTTTCATTTTTGTGCTTCAGTTTTGTGTTTCGATCTTGTGCTTTGATTGAGATCTCTGTAGTTAAACCTAAGTTACTGTGAGAAGTTTAAATATTCAATTTCTTTGAAAGGCTTTGTCTAAGAAGTGGTGGATGATCCCATAACCAAGAAGGCCTAGTGCCTCGCCAACGACCTGGAAGCCAATCCTTGAAATAAATATTTAATCAACTTCTGTAATATGGTTTAACTTCTGAAGAACACAAGGGTTGAACTTGGAGTAAAAATGTTAAGTTTCATTTCCAATCCAAGTTTAACTTTGAAAAATGAACTTGGAGTAAAGATGTTAAGTTCCGTTTCCAATCCAAGTTTAACTTCTGAAGAGCATATGGGTTGCTAGGAAACATTCTGGGCAAGTACAAATTTTTGTATAGGGGAAACAGAACGGTATTCCGAGTAGCACCCTTCAAGTGGTATCAGAGCTAGTTTTCTGCCTCTATGTGTTTGGTTTTCGATTAAATTATGCACTGTTCATACATAAGTTTAGGTCGGATAATAGTAGGATGTGATAGATAGATTAACTCTGTGGTTGCAGGCATCCTAGATCCAACTATTATGGCTTTTGTGTGCTTGTGTGTGATTTGAACCCTCGGGCATGTCGAGATTGTTGTGTGTGCATGATTGTAATTATTAAATACAGCAGGACCTGTATTAGTTTTAGGATTTTACATTCTGTTCGATCTAGATTACATGTACATTCCCATATGGAATATAGGATCGATAAATGTAAAATTTTATTTTTGTCGCGGATCGTATCCTTGCAAGGCGTGGTGCTATTTGAGGACCAAAGGCGCAGCGAAAAAGGAAGCAAGATAGACGCGACGACATGACCCATTGGTGGCGGCTAGGGTCAGCGGCATTCGGAGGACAACTATGGATGAGGTCATAATAGTTGGAAAATTATTTTTTCATATTTATTGTCTTTATGTGTTGTGATGTGTATGCTTTTGTGTTCATGTGTGTTATATGTGCATGTTAAAATTCCTCGTTTAAATAACTAAGTGGGAGAGGGTTTATTTAAATAAATTCCATGGTCTCCATTACTGGTTTGTAAGTGATGCATTCAAACTTGCGCGTTGGCTTTAAGTGTCTTCCTCCACATCGGATGAGTTTGTTTGCAGATCACTAGATCAAACTTCCTCTATGGATGATTATAGGAAATTATTTAGTTTTGTGTGATCTTCTCCATCTGAAGGGGAACAATCCAAATTAATGGACTAAGTATCAAGTAATGGTATACACTTAGGCGCATTTAATAGTATCCTCCCCATCGGAGTCACTGCTATTATTTTGTGTGACCGAAGACAAATCAACTATTAATTTTATTTGTCATAAAGTTAGGTTGACAAGATAATAAAATTAATGGGTAAAACCTCCTCTTACAAATGTTTAAATTAGTATACGTCCACACTATCGTGGCATATTAAATTCACGGTATTTTGAGGTGTTGGTGAATTTAAATTATATTGTTTGAGGGATCAATATTATTTTAAATTCTAAAGTTTTGACCAAATATCTTATTTTATGATTCTTAGGATTTCAAAATGGCTTTCAATCCTCTCGCTATTATTTTAAAAGAAAACAAACTCACTGGTCCCAATTATATTAATTGGAAATAAAACTTGGACTGTCCTCGCAGAAACGAGAACAATGAAGGTGTATCTTATTCATTAGTTGTCAAAACATGTTTAGTGGTGTTATCTACCGGTACCTGGTATGTAGATATGTGAGCCATTGATCATGTCTGTAATTCATTGCAAGGGTTCCAGGAAACCCGACGACTACATGAAGGAGAAATCACCGTCTACATGGGCAATGCTATGAGAGTGGCGGCTGTTGCAGTGGGAGATGTTTTATTATCTTTCGATAGGAATAAAACTTTAATTTTGAGAAATTATCTTTACGTACCATCTTTTAGAAAGAACTTGATTTTAGTTTCTAGATTATTTATGGATGGATATTCTATTTCTTTTGATGACAAAGTAGTTATCAAGAAAAATAGGGTGGTTATCTATTCTGGTACATTGGTTGACAATTTGTACACTCTAAATCCAATAACTCCCACGACGCAACAAATGAAAATTAATAACACATCTTCTAATTCTAATAAGAGAAAGCAACATTCGGAAATGAACCAAACATATAATCTTGCTTGGAAGGAAAAATGACCAAGAGACCTTTTAAGGCCAAGGGGTATAGAGCCAAAGATGTGTTGGAATTGGTTCATTCTGATTTGTGGACCTATGACTATCTAGGCGAGAGGTGGTTTCGAATATTTTATCTTTTTTATAGATGACTATTCGAGATATGAGTACATTTACTTGATGTGCCACAAGTCTGAGTGCTTTGATAAGTTCAAAAAATACAAGGCTGATGTGGAGAAATGTCATGGTAAAAGTATCAAGACACTACGGTCTGATCGTGGTGGCGAGTACCTCTTAGGAGAGTTTAGGAATTACTTATTAGAGGTCGGGATTCAATCCCAAATGTCTGCACCTGGTACACCCTAATAGAATGGTGTGGCAGAACAAAGGAATAGGACTCTTATGGAAATGGTTAGTTCAATGATGAGTTATTCAGAATTACCAAATTCATTTTGGGGATATACTCTAGAAACGCAGTCTTCTTGAACCAAGGAATTATACCGCTGAATATCACCGGGACATTCCATCGGATTTGGTTATCAAAAATCAATTTCTCACCAAAGTCCTTGAAGAACTGAATAAAACTTCTCTAGAGAACCACCAACTTGTTTAAGTCATGTCACCCGACAGCGAAGATCATACACTTGAGAGGTGTCGCTACCGTCAAAGTATGTCGTTGTCACGCCCTAGGTAGTCCCTTCTAAAAGAAATTTTGATAGCATCTCCCCTGTACGGATGACAATTTGAAACTTTCTACAATACCCTCAGGGCCACATATATCTCGGCCAACACGGCCGGAACAATAACAATAAAAGTAAAGCAAACACCCCACGTAGTTTAATAGTAAAACTAAACTAATGCAACGATAAGAAAAATCCTTTCAAATATCCTCCTCAACTACACCCATAAAATACAAATCACAATGATAATAAAGGACCATACAAGATCCAAGTGGCAAATCCAGAACAAGTCTGAACACAGTTTAGATAGTATAATAAGAAAAACCAAAAGATAAAACACACATCCTTGAGATCTGCAGGGGGACTAGCGACTAGAGATCTCCAAACAGCCTCAACCTGAAATAGTAATATCAACGGGGTGAGTCAACTCCTCAGCGGGTAACTACTAACATGCATAGTGAGAAATATAACAAATAACACTAATCATGCGTACAGTCTCCTGATATAAGAAGGATAAATGCAACTGAAATAAATAGGAGAACAACTGTACTAACCAGGACCTGGTGTATGGATAATTAACTGAGAGGTATCGAAATCCTATATGCATGTCAAACATATGCATCCACCCAATATGCAGTAAATAAATGCAGCCAACACAAGTAATAAATACATCAATGCGTATGATGTCAATGACATGTCCTGGTCACCCCAACTGTCAGCCAGCCGTCTCACACACGATGGTGAGACCGAGTGGGTAGGGTTGTAACAATCATGCACTCTGCCATCACTGCTCCTGAGTGACCAAGTGGACGGGATGCTGTCGGAGTACACCTATCCTCCTATCCCAAATCATAAGTGGGGGACCGCAATGCTCTCATCTCCCTGAGCCAGTCCAGAGGAGGGATCCCTGCCGGCTACCACTCTACGTCACACTACCCATGAGCGGACCAATGGAGCCAAACAGAGCAACACTGTCTGCCGGCTACCACGCTGCGTCACCATACCAGCGGAGCCTAACAGAGCAGAACTGTCTGCCGGCTACCACGCTGAGTCATCGGACCAGCGGAGCCTAACAGCAGAACTGCCACACACCCTACCTGACATACCACTAACCCATGAGTGGTGGTGTGTGCAGATCTATGTAACTGGCGATGTGCTCAACAATAATGAAGCCGACTATCGCACAACATGTAACCATGCGGGATGGTGCATGACACTAAGCATGGAAATATCCTGATCCTGTCCATCTCTACATAATGTGTGCCATAGGATAAATAGATCCAATCAATGGTCTAGGTACACAGGGTAGATATGGTATAAAAACCTAGGTCCTGAACATAATAAGACATGGTTATGTCACTACCTCTATAAGCATATAAAATCAGGTGGGTACTAACAAGGAATGCATAACAAGTAAGCAAAAACAAGCATGTAACAGGTATCCGGTAGTGACAAACTGATGCAGATAAGAAACATAATTATTATTACTTGTTAAAAATTACTATGCATATCAAATGACATATCTAAAAGATAAGTCAAGGCACCCGCTTCCAATATAGATCGAGCTAATCAACCTCTATGTCGAAGTGCTCGTCCTGAATCCGAATTCTGTAATAAATCATGTGGTTTATGTTGGAACCCCAAGGTGTTTTGATGTGATCAAACAAGCTAAGTTAGGTCCTGCATTTGTTTAACCCTTGTGTCTAAGTGTGCAGGAGCTTAGGAACACAGGAAGTCGAGCGGAAGATGCGGCTAGCGAGAAGGACGGCACGGGAGAGAGCCGACGGGCTCGGTGCGTCCGAGGGACGAGGTGACCGCGGAAGAGTACACCGGTGGACTAGAAGAACATGCGCGGTGTTCAAGGGACGAGAAACCGGGAAGGAAGGCTGCTCGAGGAGAAGGCCGGAACATGGGTTCGGGTGAGCCCTATTCCGGATGACCGAGATCACCCAAGCTAGCAGAGCCGGAGCGAACAAGACCCGTACCGAGACGAGCTGAACCGAAGGCAAAAAAAGTCAACATTGTTGACTTTGGGCTCCAGGGCGCCCGGAGCAGTCCAGGGCGCCCGGAGCCCTCCGGGGCGCCCGGAACCCTCCGGGGCGCCCTGAGCAGTAAAATTGACCAGATCAAGTTTTGACTCGATCTGAACGTTGGGGGATAAGCTTTATCCCCCCAGGGTGCCCAGAACTCTTCCAGGCGCCCCGACCAAGGCTATAAATATAGCCTTGGTCCAAAAGCTTAAGAACAACTCACTTGTAATCAATTCCTTCTGTGCTTTCAATTCTGTTCTTTTCATTTGTGCTGTCAACGTTGTAAAGAGGCTACTCCGCCCAGAGGAGAATCAGATAGTGCGCTTACATTCCTTGGATTAGCAATCCCCTGATTGCAAACCAAGTAAAACTCTGGTGTCTGCTTTTCTTTACTTAGTCTCTTTTATTTATTTATTACAAGTGTTCATTATATAGTTGAAATCCGAGAAAGGTTAGAGTTTTATTTTGTAGGGCAATTCATCCCTCCTCTCTTGCCGGCCTCTAAAGGGACCAACAAGTGGTATCAGAGCAAGGCGCGCTTCAGGAGGACTAACCGTCGATCGAAGCAACAAGATGGCCGGACCAAGCATTGTTCCACCAAAATTCGAGGGGAACTTCGCAGACTGGAAGCGTCGTATGGAGGTATTCCTAAAAACAGATTTGAAATTCGGTTTATTATGAAATATGGTTTTGTAGCTCCAATAGATAAAGATGGAAAAGAAAATGAAGAGAGCGATTGGACAAAGAAGGAGCAAAATGAGTCGGTAGCAAACAGCCGTGCGGAACATCACCTGCTGAGCGTGTTACTGCATCAAGAGGTCAACCGCATCGGAAACTATTTATCTGCTAAAGAACTTTGGGAGAAGTTCTTGGAACTCCAAGAAGGCACGTCCGAAGCAAAACTCGCTAGAAGGGACATCCTCCGCAACAAACTGATGAACATCCGTCTGGAGAAAGGTGAGAAAGTAGCCGGTCTACATGCAAAGGTAAAAGAACTAGTTACTGGTCTCGAAAACCTTGGTGAAACGGTAACAAACCGGGACACTATACGCTACGCGCTCAACGCGTTTCCAAGAACTCCGGAGTGGACATCAATCGTCGATGCTTACTACATCTCAAAAGACCTGGAGGTAAGCACTTTAGAAGAGTTGTTTTCTACCCTTGAATTACACGAAACTAGATATGCAGAGATATCAAAGGACACAACCCAGACTATGGCGTTGAACGCAACTAACAAGGATGAACCCGAGTCAGACTCCGAAGACGATCAAGAAGCGTACATGGTAAGAAACTTTAAAAAGTTTTTTAGATCTAATAAATTTAAAATGCAGAATAAAAAGAATCAAAAAGGTAGAAGAAAGGTACGGTGCTACCAGTGTCAGAAGGAGGGACACCTAAGGGAAGAATGCCCAGAACTCTAGAAGGTCAAAATGAAGACACCCAAGAAACACAACCTAAAAGCAACTTGGGACGACACTTCTTCATCCGAATTAGAAGCTCAAGAATATGCCAGGATAGCACTAATGGCAAGCTACGAAGGACAAAATACATCAGAACCCAGCATCGATGAAGGGGGAGTGACCTCAGATGGAAGTAGCGAAGCAGGGGGAGATTCAGGCTTCAAGTCTGATATGGTAAGTGAGGTATGCCTCTTACCCCCTGATGAACTTTATTTTGGTATCAAAGCTATGACTAAATCCATGTATAAATTAGAAAATAAAAATACCAAATTAGAAAATGAAATTCTAGAAACAAAAAGAATTTTGGCAAAATCATGTCTTATAGAGGATTTTGAAAAATTGAAAATTGAAAATTGAAAATGAAAAACTAAAAGAAGAAATAAAAATATTGAAAAAATCTAATGGTTCAAATATTTCTACCTTTAGAAATTATAGAGGTTTAAATTGGTATTATAGATTTCATCAAAGTCAAATTAGAAATATATCAAAAATCTATATACTTAGGAAATACTTGGTTAATCCTGTAGGTAGGAACCTCTACTGGGTTCCAAAAACCTGTTTAATTTAAAATTAAAGTCAGACTTAGCATTTTCAGCAAGGAAATTAAACAACTAATTTCTTTATGAGGCTTTGTCTAAGGAAGTGGTTGTTGCTCCAATAACCAAGAAGGCCTAGTGCCTCGCCACGACCTGGAAGCCAAGTATCGAAATGAAAAGTTTAATTGACTAACTGAAAAAGCATTAATTTAAATTACCTAATGTTTTAAAAGATTTATTCAATTTGTGTTAGAAAATATTTTTAAAAAAAATTCTTAGAAATTTTTTATCATAAAATTTTTATAAAAATTGACTTAGAAATTTTTTTTATGAAAGTTATCTTAGAATTTTTTATCATAATATTGCCTTATAATTTTTCTTAAAATTGACTTAGAAGTGTTTCTTATGAATATTAACGTAGAATTTTTTTTGGGGATGTTAAGTTTCAAACTTAAAATCTTTTTTAACACTTATGACTGTTTTTATCTGAAAAATGTTTTTCTTAAATTTTTTCTCGAAAGAAAAATTCTGAAGAATGTCTTTACTTAGATTTTTTTTTTACACTCAAAGTTTTGTTTGAATTTACCTTAGACTTGTTTATAACCCCAATTTTTATGTGATCAAAGGGGGAGAAGTATGTTAAGTCTAGGGGGAGGTAATATAATTTTTCATTTGAAAAATACTTGGACTTATTTGAATACAAATTATTTTTATTGCATATGTTTACCCTAACTTAACTTGAGTTGCTCACATCAAAAAGGGGGAGATTGTTGGAACCCCAAGGTGTTTTGATGTGATCAAACAAGCTAAGTTAGGTCCTGCGTTTGTTTAACCCTTGTGTCTAAGTGTGCAGGAGCTTAGGAACACAGGAAGTCGAGCGGAAGACGCGGCTAGCGAGAAGGACGGCACGGGAGAGAGCCGACGGGCTCGGTGCGTCCGAGGGACGAGGTGACCGCGGAAGAGTACACCGGTGGACGAGAAGAACGTGCGCGGCGTTCGAGGGACGAGAAACCGGGAAGGAAGGCTGCTCGAGGAGAAGGCCGGAACATGGGTTCGGGTGAGCCCTATTCCGGATGGCCGAGATCACCCAAGCTAGCGGAGCCGGAGCGAACAAGACCCGTACCGAGACGAGCTGAACCGAAGGCAAAAAAAGTCAACATTGTTGACTTTGGGCTCCAGGTCGCCCGGAGTAGTCCAGGGCGCCTGGAGCCCTCCGGGGCGCCCGGAGCCCTCCGGGGCGCCCGGAACCCTCCGGGGCGCCCGGAGCACTAAAATTGACCAGATCGAGTTTTGACTCGATCTGAACGTTGGGGGATAAGTTTTATCCCCCCAGGGCGCTCGGAACTCTTCCAGGTGCTCCGACCAAGGTTATAAATATAGTCTTGGTCCAGAAGCTTAAGAACAACTCACTTGTAATCAATTCCTTCTGTGCTTTCAATTCTGTTCTTTTCATTTGTGCCGTCAACGTTGTAAAGAGGCTACTCCTCCCAGAGGAGAATCAGATAGTGCGCTTACATTCCTTGGATTAGCAATCCCCTGATTGCAAACCAAGTAAAACTCTTGTGTCTGCTTTTCTTTACTTAGTCTCTTTTATTTATTTATTACAAGTGTTCATTATATAGTTGAAATCCGAGAAAGGTTAGAGTTTTATTTTGTAGGGCAATTCACCCCTCCCCTCTTGCCGGCCTCCAAAGGGACCAACAGTTTAGCTAAGTTTTATTGTAAACAAAATAGCTAAACCCAAATCCTTGTTTACCAGGAACCCTAATCAATATGATCATTCACCCTACCTAAAATTAACACTTCTTGCTAACATAACTAGCAATCACCTACAAAATATTTCAAATTCTTACGTCTTACCTCAAATCACAGCCAGGGATGCTGCTGGAAACAAGCTGGAATCAAAGAATTGCTGCCCAACTAGGGCTGTTGGTTGCTGGAAGGAGTGACTGCTGTTGGTTGCTGGAAGGAGTGACTGCCGGATCCAAGAACAACCCCACAATCTAGATCCACTGAAACCCTACACCTACTAGACCATATTAGAAGGGAAAAATCAAGAGTTCAACCAAATGTTCCAAGTACAACCAACTCACCTTGCTGGCTGTGGTGGCCCTGCGCCAGCGATGAAGAGCCTCTGCACCGGCGTGATCGAGGCCGAGAGGAGACGATGGGTCGAGACGCCAAGGACAGAGGGAAGAAGCATGGTCGCGCTCGGCAGTGGCACGCAGGGAAAGAACTAGGGCTCCAACGGCATCGACTGCAAGAAGAATCAAGGAACAAGGCTCAGTCGCCGATGCTAGGGCACAGGCGACGACGGCGCTGGGTCGGACCTGGTGGCCGGCGACAGTGCTAGGAGGCGCGACGAGGTCAGCGGGGTTGGCGATCTAGAGTAGAGGGGAGGCGTTCAACACTGTGGCTCGCGGCGAGAAGGAAGACTAGGGCACGGCGGTGGAGAGGCTAGGGCATCAACGTCGGCTGTGATTGGAGGAAGATGATCGAGAAGAGGAATGGGATGACTTTAAATCGCGAGGGGGGAAACCGTCGTTGGTTAGGGCAAATCGGCATGAGAGGAGCTCGGGCACGCGGGAAGGAGGCGGAGAAAAATAAAAGAAAAAGAAAATAAATAAAAAATCAACATTTCCTCACCAAAACGGGGTAGCCTAAACAGGCTTTCCCGGGGCCTAATATTTATCCCCGTAAACTCGTCATACGAGCTCCTAAAAATTTCTAAAAAATTTGAAAAAATTTCTTATGGTTATTCGCTCTTTTTCGGTATTTTACAGTCGTGGTCAGGGCGTCCCATATCGATTTCGCGGTTGGGAAGCTAATAAAATTCCCAATAAGGGAAGCATCCATAGAGTTGATTAGCCAACCTTTGAGAACAACATTCTCAGTACGCCATCGTCGAAAGGTAGGATCGGCCAGGGCTAGCTGAGGGAAATCTCCATTGATATATCCCAGTTTATCTTTGCCTGAGATATACATTTCAACCACCTGGGACCATAAAGCATAGTTGGAGTCATCCCGCTTTACGCCTATCGGAGCTATATAGCTATGTCAGATCCGAAGGTAATATGGCTGCCGAGTTAATTGGATTGAGTGGTTAGGTCGGTTGAAGGAATTTCGACAGCCATGGTAGAGGTTGAACCTGGCTCTGATACCATGTCAAACCTTTAGGTAGAAGTCATGCTTTATTCACCGAGAAAACATACATTATATAATGATACAACATAATATGAATTATAGTAAAAATTAAATGCTAATTAAATATTAATTAATACTGTATACCCTACCATAATTTAGAGATTATATTCCTAATTAATTACAGTAAAAAATTGAATGTTGTCAACTCAGTGATTATCTTTCCTAACTCACTCCAACAAGGTTTGCTTATTCGCGAGGGCTGCCAAGATTTCGAATTGTTTCTAACTCATTAATCATCGTATAAGCAGTAACGGGGTTGATGAATACCTTCATTACATAGGGTCTCGTATTCGGGTAATTCAAAGACTTATGGATGCGACACAAGCCATAAACTTAGAATATGTTAGACGATCCATAAATTTTGTGATGCATAACTTTGCTCGTTTTGCTCCTTCTTACCCCTCTTCGCTTGTTTGGGAGAGCAGGAATTTTTCTACTTAGATGGAAATATTGTAATTTAACATTTACCTCTAAAAAAAAGTTACAATTTTCCTCTCAAAAATTAAAATAGAAAACTTTCCATTTATTTAATTGGATAAAACATTATATATAGATAGGTGAATACAAATTTTATTAAGACGGTATCCATCCTCCCGTCTACAACAACAAGAGTACAAGAACATGTGTGCATTCCTTCTAGATTTGGATAGGTTCGAATAACATCAAAATAATTTGAGACTTAGTTTCTCCATCCGACTTGCCATATCCATCCCCATCATTATAAAAGAAGTGTGCCGTCCGAGAGATGTTGATTGCTATATTTTTGAAGTACTCTTCCAATGGAGAATCCCAACTAAGAGATCCATTCAATTCTCTCCAATATTTCCGTATTAATTCTCTTATCTCCCTACGTGCCACTTCCTCTAAAACACCTTTCTCATGCATGTAGCATTGAATACATTTTGCCACATCGCCTCTTTCTATCTCATCCTGTGGTAAGTAAAGTAAATATTGTTTGATTATATTCCAATGGGTGTGATTATTTCGATATCCTACTTAGGTGCTATAATTTTTTTTATTTTTCTTTTAAATTTCTTTAGCTTTAATACTATAACCTAAAATCCAAACTTTAAATCTAAAGACTAAACCCTAAATTTTAAAAAAATTATATATATATATTTATATATATATTACCGTGGAAGTGCCCATATCATCGTAAAGACGAGCAAGTGTGCTGCAGGAGCGTGTGATCTGATAGTAACTAGGAAAATTTTTCAAGGCCTCTCCAGTTAAGTCTTTGCCCATGCAGTAAGCATTAAATAGCATAATCGGATTAGAGATTGATACCCAACCATTCTCCAAGTACTCTTGGAGCTTGGGAGTTTGTCCATGATGGAACCATTTTGCTTCCTCAAAGTATGCTTTGCATAGATTTCCCCACTGAAAATTTAATATACCAACAACTGATTAATAACAAAGAAGCAAAATGAAGAAAATTGAAATAGTATTTATAATTTAATTTACTTCTTTCTTTAAGCCAGGCACAATGTCCAAGCCTTTCTCCTTCATCACCCAGTAGCCTTCTTCGTGCACCATGTTGAAGAGTGCAAAGAAACATAGTTTCATGTACTCTGGAAGTTTGTCCATGGCAGTTAAGTCCCATCTGCAACAAAACTCACTCGATCTTAGATCGGTAGTCGTGATAAAACATATATACATGACTTGACGATGATGGTGAATGTGCTGCTGTCACCTGTCGACGACATCAGTAAAGAGCTGGAGTTCATCCAAGGTTCCATAAACATCGTAAATATCATCAATCACTGTAATAAAACAGATTGCCTTTGTGTCTATCATTCTGCATCTCCGGTTATCTGGTTCATAAGTGAAACCAACTGTCCACAGATAGCCCTCAGTTAATCTGTTCCTAGAAAATGGCAGCTTCTCTGAAAGCCCGAGCCCGGACCACCATCTGCATGTAAAAAGTAATTAAACTTTGAAATTGTTATTATAAAATCATCGAAAGTTTGATTAATTAGATGCAGTTAATTTACCTGGAGAGCTCTCTGAGTTCACTCTTGTACGCGTCCTGAACCATATTGAAGTCGAGCTTAGCAAACTCCAGGAGGAGAGGGTTGATGGTGTCGTCTCCACGGAATGCTTCAATGAACCACCTGTGCTGCACTCTCTCCACCCGCCAATTCAGTGGAAGCTGCAGCGCATGGGCTACCTGATCTCTGAGACCGCCAGACTCAGGAACAGATCCTTCCTCCATGAATTCTTTCAGCTGCTCAGTCGCGAAATCCATGGCTTCCTTTAGCACTGTCTCTCCTTCCTTCTCGATGTAGGAAGCTTCGTACAGACTCAGAAGCCCTCTGATCTGGTTCTCACAGCGAGCTTCGAAGTTTCCAATCTCGTCTCTAAATGTCTCGAACAAATCTAAGTAATTTTGCAGACACATGATCACAATTGTGAAGCGATTGATTATATTAATTAGTGATCGATCATTGATTAATTAATTACCTTGTGAAACAGAGAAACCATTTGCTCTGAGGAACCTGAAGAGCAGCGCCGTGGCATGCAGATCATCCTTCAGCTGCGAGCTCACATGGTCTAAAGAAGCATGAAGACGACTTAAAACTTCTACAATCTCGTCTTTGAAGTGGTAAGCCACGCCGAGCTGCTGCAGGTGGTCGATCAGTTGAAGCTGCTCTGCTACTTGTTGCTTCTCACGTATCAGATTCCTGGTCTGCTCCTTTAGTACGTTTATTCTCTCACGATTCTCTTCTCGTTGTACCTGCAGAAAACAAAACAAAAGGTTACACATAACAAATTTCGACTATCGACCGACGACGACTACGCTCACAAGCATACTTACCGTGGAGTTACCCGTGAGGGATTGCACACGCTCGTCCGTCCATATGCTTGGCTGATAATTCCCTGACCGCCGCGAGGGATCGCAAATAGACATTGCTTGACGAGTAGCCATTTCCGCTCTTGTTTGCAGTAAAAAAAAATAATCTTAAATCTTAACTACAATTTAATTTGGTGGAAGGAGAATAACGAGCGCAGCGTATATATAAGCATACGCATTGTGGCATGAGTATGGAAACATCAGCATGACAATATTAATTTATTATATAAGCATACTCATGTATGTATATTTTAATTTACTATTAAAATTTTAATATCTTATTTTCAAAAGGCAATTAGTGATTTTTTTATATAAAAATAATAACACGACGTCTTAAAAAAAAGAGGATAATAAATGTATTTAAAAAATGAGGATGATAAAAAAAATAACATACCATACCAACCAGATGCGAATCGACTCGGTCAATAGATGATGGCTTTGACTTCTTATGTTATTTTAGCTAAATAGAAATTGGCCAATGTACTAAATGTCTTCTAGGAGATAAAAGTAATAAAATATGCCATGATTTCTTTAGGAGATAAAACTAGATATGAACAAAAAATAATGAGGAATTTTTATTTTTTATTTTAAAATGTAGACACAACACTAATAAAATAATGCCATGGTTTGTATGATGTTAGCTTTGTTAATAGTTAGAGAGAGAACCCTAAAGGTGTTTTGGTGATTTTAAAACTCCAGCAAACATTTTAAAAAGACAAACTTGGAGGTGTTTATTCAAATTTATTCCATGATGATCGACGTGTGAAGAATAAAAAATGAATGAGCTTACGGAAATTAGATATGTTTCTTAAGTTATCCCATATTGTCTAAAATTTTCGAGTTTATTAAGTCCTTCTAGGGGAAAACCATTTCTCTCCAGAAGGGTTGGTATCCAAGGTGCTTGTGATCCACACTAAAACCTAACTTATGTTCTATAGTATTTAAACGCCACGGTAACATTATTTAATATAAGGAAATGATTGAAATAACTTAACCCTCAATCTAATTAGCATTTCATTGGGTTGATACGGTACATAAAGGAGAGGTCTGATAAAATTAGGAGATCAAAAGTCAAGGGGACATACAATCAATAATTAAGAGGATATGACAGTCAATAATCAAGGAAGGCGGGAGTTAGACCGTCTCGTGTTATCAGCCGCATAATTCTTGGTCGGTCACAGGCAGAACAAATCCCCAGATCTGAGACGTAAGACAAAGCCTGGACTAGTTCCTGGCCTGCTCCAGACTGATCAAATTTCCCAGCTTAGGCTTTATAGATGGTGATAGTACTTTTACTAAGACAACTCTCGACCGGTTCTTCAACGGTAAAATCATGAAAGATGGGTCCCTCGTCATAGTCTTAGATAAAGCCCAGTCGATTCACCATAGCTCATTATCAAGACTCAGTCCTGGTAGCACATCTGAGCGGTCGTCCCTAGCTGGTTGTAGCTGAACTTGGACGGGACAGAAAACACTAAGCGACAACAATGTTAGAGAATCGTAACCTCCTATCAAAGAATAACGCCAGATGCCAAGGAATATTTCAGTGATATGTCACTCCCTGAAAGTGGAACCTTCCTTCTACCAATAGGAGGTCGTCGTACAACCTCTCTCACTCGACAAACCCTGACACTCGACATTCTCTGACAACAATCAGGCTCTAAAGGTATGTAACTTTATATAAAAAGGGAGATCCTCTTCCTTGGTCAGGTACGCACACATCTGCACTCGACTTCAACAGTTTTTTTCCATCGTACATGTTGGATCGGAATAGTACAATAGAGGGGGGGGTGAATATCGCGTGATCCGGTGGTAAGGGGGGACCCGCCCGGCAGGAGGACAAAGTGGTCAACACCCGGCAGCCGTTCAACCGGACGGATTACCTTCCTGATCAGCAGGAGGAATGGTCGACCCGGCATTTCGACAGCTCGGCCTGACGCTGAGTTTCCGACGCTCACCAGGCAAAGCCGAAAGAAACGGAAGCCGAGCGTCCATCCCGCTCAGCCAACAGTAGCCACGGCATTCGGCCGAGCGGGCATCCACGTGAAGGTCGTTAGCCGACGGACCTCCACTCGGCTTGGGAAAGGTACTAGCCGAGTGGTTCCTCCGCTCGGCCCGGGAAAGGCGCTAGTCGAGCAGTTCCTCCGATCGGCCTAGTAAAAGACTGAGGGAGCAAGTGATGAGATCTTCCTAGGAACCAGTGTCGACGACAAGAGGCATGGCCAGCGGCCTGGTCGGACAGGGAATTGTACGGTGGAAACTTCCACTGTCACGTCAGAGATATGCTCATGCTATTAAGGTAGGGTGTCGGGCGTGCTTTCCTAATACATATATTCCGGGTACGCTTTGAGGAGCATGCACGCCTCAGGGAGCATGCACGCGCCTCTGGGGAGCCTTATATAAGGACCCTCAGACTTCGACGGAGGTATGCTCACTTCATTACTGTAGCTACAGTTCTCGCTTTTTCTCTGCTCTACTTCTTTCTTTCTGCCGGAGATTTGACTTGAGCGTCGGAGGGTCATTGCCGGGGAACCCCTCCCCGGCTCGGCACTGTGTTTGCAGGTTCATGGCGGCAAGGGATCTACGTCTTTGGAGTCTTCGACCAGTCAACAGGAGCGCCACGTTCCAACGCCCATCGACTCAGCACTCGGATAGGATCAAATTGGCATCGTTTGTGGGAACGCACCTGAATCCGAGTCAAGGAGATGGAAGAAGCTAGACGCCAACACACTGTGACGCTCTCCCAAGAGGAACTTGGCGCGCTCGTGCAGGCGCGAGCGGCCAAGATGATAGAGCAACAACAGAAGGCGCTAGCCGAGCGGCTGGCGCAACAAGCAACTTCAGCATCTGGAGGCCGAGCGGCTGACGAAGACCGTTCGGAACAACTCTCCATATGGGGTCAAAACAAAGTTTTTACCAGTACGCAAGTAGAGGCACCACCCGCGCCATTCCCATTCCACCGGGCCTTGTTCCAGACGCCCTCTGAGATCGCGCATGCGAATCGAGAACGGTCTTCCTCAGACGAAGCTCCCGCTCGGGATGCAAGAAAGGGTAAAGTGCCCCGAGCTGACTCATCACCCGAGCGGATCAACTGTCAATTCTCCGAAGCAATTCTGCAGGACCGTCTGCCAAGGCACTACGCACCCTTGGCAATCGGCGAGTTCAACGGATCAACAGACCCAGACGACCATCTCGGCAAGTTTGACAACGCGACAACCCTTTATCAGTACACGGATGGAGTTTAGTGCCGAGTCTTCCTCACTACTTTGTCCGGCTCAGCACAACGTTGGTTTTGAAGGTTGCCGGACAAGTCGATTCAAAGCTTCAAGGACTTCAGGACGACCTTCCTCCACCACTTCGCGAGCAGCAGGCGCTATCAGAAGACCAGCATCAGTTTGTTCTCTATGAAGCAAGGGCCGAGAGAGACTCTTCGGACCTACATTCAACACTTTAACCAGGCGGCCATGGACATCCCCACGGTCTCGTCCGAAATAATGATGCACGCCTTCACCCAAGGGCTTATCTACGGGGACTTCTTCCTCTCGCTCATCAGGAAGCCACCCCGCGATTACGACCATATGCTAAAGAAGGCCAACGAGTATATCAACGTGGAGGAAGCTCAGGCGGCCCGAAGGAAAGAAGCGCCATCAGAATCTGTTGGGATCTTAGATGGCTAGAGGGGGGTGAATAGCCTCTTAAAAACTTAAACACAAATTTCTACAAAAAACTTGTTAGCACAGCGGAATTAGGAAACTAAAACAAAGAAGAAACAAGCACACTAACACACTGATTTACGAGGTTCGGGGATAACTTGCCCCTACTCCTCGGCGTGTCCGTAAGGTGGACGAGTCCTTGATCTTCGGTAGATCACACCCCGGATGACTCCGGCTAATGAAGCTCTCCTTCTCGGTGGAGTAATCTCTCCACAAAGTCTCAAGAAATATATATGTTAAAGCACAAGACTTACAGAGCTCGGTGGCAAAGAAGAATGAACTAAAGCTTACAACCACGCGAGGATCAGTGGAAACAGAGAATTTCACAGACAGCAGTTTCTCACCCGAGAGCTCAAGAACTTAGCACACCACAACGATCAACAGAACGTTTTTCTTTTTCTTGCTTTCTTGTTCTTTCCTCTCGCTTTTTACTGCTTCTTAAGCCCCTGTCCTCCGCTGTCACGGATCGTGGTCAAACTGCACAGAATCATCACTGCAGCCAATCCCTCTTCCTCCTTACCTGGTTCTCTTAACTCACACCAATGAAATCACAGTCTTCACTGGTGTCTTCTGAGCTCGAACCAATCACCAGGAGTCAAGCGGATCGCAGCCAGATCACACCAGTAGTCGTTAATGCTTCAAATGCACCATGCGCCGCGAATCACAGCAGAAAGGCCATTTGTCGTATTCCTCTTATGGACTTAATTTGAAATTAATCTTGGAATGATACTTGTGATCCTGCAAACTCAAAAGCTAACAGCACAGAGGGTTATATCACATGAATCAGGCAAATCAAATGCAGTGGAGGAATCGTAGAAACAACAACAAATTTGATTGTGTGTGGATCGGTCACCAGACCGATCCATGGACCGATTAGGGCATATCCTAATCGGTCCGAATCTTGTCTGATCGGTCGTGGAGACCGATCAGACTGCCGGTGGATCGGTCTCCACGACCGATCCCCTCCTTCTTCTCTTCGCAATACCCTCTCCTGATCGGTCCAAAGACCGATCATATTACACTCAGTGTGCTACTGAGTGTTTCCTGATCGGTCCGCAGACCGATCAGATTACACTCAGTGTGCTACTGAGTGTTTCCTGATCGGTCACCAGACTGATCCATGGAAACTCAATTTCACAGTTTCACTGGATCGGTCTGCCGACCGATCCACTGTCTTATGTATCACTGGATCGGTCTGCCGACCGATCCAATGTACCATGGAATGTCCACTTAGGTCCCTCTCTGACCTAATTCGGTCCAGAGAACGAGCTCCCGAGCCCTCTCTGACCTAGTCCGGAGAACGAGCTGCCGAGCCCTCTCCGACTTCGTCTGGTCCAGAGAACGAGCTACCGAGCCCTCTCTGACCTAGTATGGAGAACGAGCTACCGAGCCCTCTCCGACTTCGTCAGGTCCAGAGAACGAGCTACCGAGCCCTCCCTGACCTAGTCCGGAGAACGAGCTACCGAGCCCTCTCCGACTTCGTCCGGTCCAGAGAACGAGCTACCAAACCCTCTCTGACCTAGTCCGGAGAACGAGCTACCGAGCCCTCTCCGACTTCGTCCGGTCCAGAGAACGAGCTACCGAGCCCTCTCTGACCTAGTCCGGAGAACGAGCTACCGAGCCCTCTCCGACTTAGTCCGGAGAACGAGCTACCAAGCCCTCTCCGACTTCGCGTGCCAAGTTTCCAACTTGGACTTTTCCCTTCCACTTGATCAACCTCGATCATTAATCAAACCGAGTTTGATTAACATCTGATACAAACTTAAATCCGTGTCAACATCAAAACAACAGCCAGGTCAGACTATATCAACAGAATCGACTGTGCACGCCGAACGAAGGCCACCAACAAGCCATCAGCCTCCAAGAGGGCCCCGAGCCAATATGACATGCCCACAGCAGAAAGCAAGGTCACACGCCATCCAGCATGTGGCGGCCGAACGGCCAAGGCCCAAGGAAAAGGTATGGACTCCTATGTTCTGTGCCTTCCATCGATCCGCCACCCACAACACCCGAGACTGCCGCGGAGTTCCTGCGGTCGCCCAGCCGACTCCCAGGAGTTATCGCAGTCGATCTCCTTCCCCCGAATTGTGATATCGGCGGAAGAGTACCGAATGGTGAGAAGAAAGTAGGCGGTCACCCGAGCGGTGACATCATCATCAAGCAAGGAGTGACGATCGCACCCCAGCCTCACGCAGGCCAGTCGGGCACTCCGTTCGGGAGGAAGAAAATCGGAGCAACGCCGCTCGGGGTGAAATCAACATAATAGCTGGTGGACTGACTAGTGGAGATTCCAACCGAGCCCGGAAGTCGTATGTTAGACGACTGGAGATCCATGCTGTAGGATGCAGCCAAGAGAGGGTGAACGGGCCCGAGATCAGCTTCGGTCCTAGGGATCTTGATGGGATCGAAGTGCCGCATGACGACACCCTCATCCATGCGGTAATCACCAACTATACTATTCATCGTATATTTATTGATACAGGAAGCTCGGTCAACATCATCTTCAAGAAGGCCTTCGACCAGCTCCAGATAGACTGGGCTGAGTTGCTACCAATGACAACCCCTTTGTACGGGTTCACCGGCAATGAAGTCCAGCCGATCGGTCAGACAAGGTTGGATATATCACTTGGAGAGGAGTCACTCCGAAGGACCAGGACCACCACCTTCATCGTCGTGGACACTCCGTCAGCCTATAACGATATCCTGGGCAAGCAACCCTCAACGAATTTCGGGCGGTAGTCTCGACCTATTGCCAGAAGATCAAGTTCCCCGTAGAAGACCAGGTCGGGGAAGTTAAAGGAGATCATCTGGCTGCTCGGCGCTGCTACGTCGAGATGGTGAAGGCGGAGGCTAAGTCCGCTCGGAAAGCTCCTCGGCACGAGGTAAACGCCATAACCGAAAAACCTCCTACTCTAGTTTATGAAGAGAAAGAAGAGGTGCAGATACACCCTAACCGGGCGGAGGCAACGACTTTCATAGCAGCCGACCTGCAAGCTGAGCAGAAGGGCGAGTTGATCGGATGTCTTGAGCGAAATCATGATGTCTTCGCCTGGTCTACGCATGAACTACACGGCGTTTCCCTGAGCATAGAGCAGTATGAGCTTTACGTCCGACCGGATGCAAGGCCGGTGAAGCAAAGGAAAAGGGATTTCAGCGCCGAGCAGAATCAGATCATCCGAGCTGAGGTAGAGAAGCTTTTGGAGGCCGACCATATCAGAGAGGTCCAATTCCCGAGCTGGCTTGCGAACGTGGTGCTAGTCTCAAAGCCCGGTAACAAGTGGAGGGTCTGCATCGACTTTCGAGATCTCAACAAGGCATGCCCAAAGGATTTTTGCCCAGTGCCCAGGATCGATCAGGTAGTGGACTCCACGGCTGGATGCAAGTTGATATGCATGCTGGACGCATATCAAGGGTACCACCAAGGGCCTCTTGCCCGGGAGGACCAAGAAAAGGTGAGCTTCATCATAGCGGATGTCACCTATTGCTACAACGTAATGCTGTTCGGACTAAAGAATGCTGGGGCTACTTACCAAAGGCTCATGAATAAGGTGTTCTGGCAGTAGATCGGACGGAACATGAAAGTATATGTCGATGATATACTCATTAAGTCTCTCCGAGCTGCCGACCTCTACGTAGATATAGAAGAAACTTGCCAGGCGCTCCGCACATATGACATTAAGCTGAACCCGAGTAAATGTTTGTTCAGCGCAAAAGGTGGGAAATTCCTAGGCTACATCATCATCGAGCGGGGCATCGAGGCGAACCCTAGTAAGGTAAAGGCGTTGCAAGACATGCCGCCACTGAGGAATTTGAAGGAAACTCAGCGCCTCACCGGTCGGATAAGTACCTTATCTCGATTCATCTCTAAGTCTGCCGATCGGAGCCTCCCTTTTTTCAAGATACTGCGCCGAGCTACCAAATTCCAATGGTACAAGGAGTGCGATAAGGCATTTGAAGAACTAAAGGCATATCTGAGTTCTCTACCTGTATTGGCTAAGCCAACTGCCGGCGAGCCGTTCCGCATTTATTTGTCCTCGACCGAGCATGCTATCTGCTCGGCGTTGGTGCGGTCGAATGGCGAGGAACAACCAATGTACTTCCTGAGCCATATCTTAAAAGATGTTGAATCTCGCTACACTGGTCTCGAGAAACTTGCCTTTGCACTGGTGCTCGCCGCTCGGAGGCTTCGACTATACTTCCTCACGTATACAATCATTATAATGACAAATTGTTGGATCAAGAACACGCTAGAGGGGGGAGGGAGTGAATAGCGCTCGTTGCTTTCACTCATTTTGGATTTGTAAAACTCGAGTAATGACGTAGCGGAAATAAAATAATCACACAGAGAGACACAATGAGTTACTTGGTTCAGAGCCTGTGACGACTCCTACTCCAAGGCCCGCGATCGTTGATCGCTTTCGGTGGGTGATAACCATGATTTTTGGCTATATTATTTTGATTCATAATGCATATTTTTGATGGTTTATTCATAGCTTAATCTCACATATACATTATATTTCATAATTGCATTTGAATTTGGACTTAATTGCAAATTGGCCGATAATCATGGTATTTGGTACTAATATTTGATTCTTATTTTGTAGGCATCAAAAGAGTCATGAACCTGATCAGATTGGACCACATTTGGGCTCAAATCAAGAGCTAATCAAGTCGATCAAGCCTTGGAGCATTATAGGCCGTTCATCCAAGATTGAACAGATATGGACCATCCGTTGAAGATCTGGATGATCCAACTTAATGGGGAGCAGATCTGAGCCATTGATGAAGATCCAGAAGTTTTGATGCAGATCTGAGTTCATCCAGCCATTGATCCAGCCGGATTAATCTGGGCCGTTCATTGAAGACTGGGTGGATCTGGACCATCCAGTGATGATCTGATCGATCCGACCTACAGGAGAGTAGATCCAGACCCTAGATTAACATCAGTACCTTCAGATCATATTTTGGGCAAACTTTCACCGTTGATTTAGCTCAGAGGTTTCTCAGCCGTCCGATCAGATTGAAGATGATTTAAAAGCTTCGTGAGAAGCTACAGTACAGTTGAGCTCGGTTCCTCGCGATTTCTCTACTGTAGCGTCGTCTTCTTCGCGCGACGGCCGCAGCTCCCCATCCTCTTCCAGATCTTCTTCTCAGTGAGTCTCATTGGCGTTGGAGCTTCCATCCGTTGGCTTCCAAATCTTGATCCTCTGCACGCGCCGGCGATTTCCTCTCCGAAGCTCAGATTTGTTCGATTCCTCTGTTTCAGCCATCAGCGGAGGTGTTTCTCTGTTGACAGTGGCTTGCCCTCCATCAGAGAGCATCGATCCAGAGAATTTCGATTCCAGATCTGCAGAATTTCAAGCTTGGCAGTGTTAATCTTTACCAGCTTTTCCGGGAATATTTCTTTGGTGCTGGACGAGATTGTACTGAGTTAATGGTCGAAAGCTCCTTCTTCATGTAGGTTTCTTGTGCGACGGCAAGGAAAGACTCATTAGAATAGTAGATTTGATTAGAAGATGACTTAGAATTTAATTTTGCAATTTATTATTTCTGCATTTTTGTTTCTTCAGATTTTGTGTTCGGATTCCTTGTTTCTTTTCTATTTCATTCTGTTAGAATTTATTTCCTGCAATTCTGTTCCTATTTCTTTACTTGAAACCCCTGATTTCGTTGCACTTTTGCAATTCCAATCTTGTTTGAGCTACATAAGTAGTTGTAATTCTTATCTCTATTTCGAATTTTGGTAGTTTAGTTTCTTGTTCAGTCGATACATGATATCATTTCATTATTCTAGGTCAGACACCCACATGTTTACATTTAGTTCTCACAGATAATTGACCTTGTTTACGAGAGAATTTCATGTGAATCAATTCTAAAACACTCACACATTTATTAGTTGCCTTGGAAAAAAATACGACTTGGGACTCCTTACTACAATGCTTGTCTTTAGCTTAAATGGATCCCAATCTTTATTAATTTGGAGTGCTTCGTGACATGCAAAAAGGCCAACACCAAATTTTGGCGCCGTTGCCGGGGAGAATAACTAGCAATGTGTGTTTATTTTAGATTGATCATTGTGTGATTTTAATTGGTTAGCATTTATCTTACTTGATTTGATTGCCTATTTTTTTTGTATTTTCTTGTTGGCTTATTCTTGAATTTTTAAATGCTTCTACTGTTCATGTTTTCATGAGATTGAAACTTTATGCTCTTGGATCTTCTAACATTTATTTTTAGTGTTGAATTGTAAGAACAGGAGATTTCTTTAGCATTGATCCATATTTTCAGAATTTTGAAGGTGGAATGGAGAATTATCAGTGTTTTCAACCTGAGTATCAAATTTACCCAACAATGGATCAACAAAATAGGTATGATTTATTTTCAAATGGTTTTAATGCTAATTGGGTGGATAATTCATGTTTCAGGTATGAAAGTGCACAAGGACAATTTATTGAGCCATATCCAGCTTTCCAGAGTTCATATGGGTTCCAGGAAGTTTCAACAAATTTTATGCCAAATTTTTTTCAACAAAACGAATCTCAGATGGATGAGTCAACATGGGAACTCAAGGAGATTATGCAACAAATGAATGAACATCAAGAGCAGCAATTTCCAAGGATACAGAACATACAGAGTCAGATAGACCAAATTGCATCAACTATCAATCAACTGCAAGCACAAAACTCCAGTGGAGAGATGGAAAGTAGCGATTCTGTCAGGCCTGACCCTACTCCCATTACTTCACATGATTTTTCTAATATTTTTTGTGATGATTATGTGATTATGCAAATTTCTGACCCTACTGATATTGTTGTTGAAGATGTTGTTGAAGATGCAGGTCTTGTTGCAGAAGATAATTTAAGTGTAGGGGAGTGCTTACTGGAAGCATTACCTCAAGAATCACCAAGAGTTGAAGATGTAAGTGTAGGGACTTGTGCTATGGAGCCAAGCACCCAAGAATCACTACATGAGGATGAACATTCATAAGAAAAAGAGCTTGAGCCATATATTGATGAGAAAGAGGTAACAATCACCACTCCAGGTACCTTCCAAGATGAAAAGGTGAGTATTATTTGTGATTCATCAGAAAATTTAATAGAGGTACCATTCATTGATTTCATTAGTTGTGATTCATTCTTTGCTAAATTTTCTACCCACACTAATAATCTCCTATTTTCTTTTTACCCCAAATGCGTGTGGGAGTTGGTTTCTTATATTGATGTTGTAGGAGAATACAAGCTCCCGGAGTGGATGCTTGAACTAAACCGCCTAAGACCTCCGGAAAGAATTTGCGATGGAAAAATGAAGAATAAAAAGAATTTTTGTGGAACCACAATTACACCACTACCGGTGTGGATTTTATTGCTAAATCTTCTTCGACCATCGGAATTAAAGGGGAGTTAGTTCTAATTTCATTTTCTTTTGCATTTTAATTCATGTTTTGTTAATAAATTCTTTTTATGCATTTCTTAAGGTTAATACTTTGCATTTTGCATTTTGTTTCCAACACTTTGCTTTCATATTTTGCATTTTGGTTAGTGCATAGCATTTCTTTTGAATAAATTCTTCATGGGAATTTTCTAAATAATACTTTTAAGATGGTAAAAGCCTCTTAAATTTGATCATCAATTTTAGATCATGTGACATGATTGGATGCTTTTCTTGCATGATATTGGTTAATTTGGCGGTGATTCCAATTTGATCAATTAAGCTTGATTGCAATAAAATACCTAGTGAGGTCCACTTTGAGCCTAATCATTATTAAATTTTTGTGTGACATGCATTCATAGCAATTGAACTCTAGAACTTGCTTGGTTTCTTTTCAAAGTCACAATAACATTTGTATGCATGGAAATGAGGGATATTTATCATTTTTGTTTTCTCATAACTTTCTATTTCTTTCCCCATAATTTTCTTAAAGCATTTTTAATCTAGCAATTTAACTCTTGATTATCTTTTGCTTGTTATCCTTTCATTGAGAGTATTAGTTGAATTCTTGATGAGTTGGGTTGACTAGATGGACAAAGTTAAGTGTGGGGGAAGATTGGTATGTGATTAAGGATGATGAAGGTTTTTAATAGCTTCATGAAGGAATTTTTGGAACATAATCAAGTGCTAAAGGAACAACAAAATGTTTTTATTGCCAAGGATGTTTGATTCTCTACAGTCCTGTCAATAGCAAGGCAGTGATCTATTGAATCTTTGGGGGATAAGCAAGGTTAATTGGTTGCTGAATTAATGGATACATTTTAGGAATGTGTGTGGCTTTTTGAAGGCAGTAGTCAGATTAATGCAGGGAAATCAGATTAATTGTATTACCTTGGAGATTTTGATTTGTTAGAGCTGAAACTAATGGAGTTTGTTTGAAGTAATTGAATGATAACTGAAATAATCTTTAGGGATTGGATGATGCTGATTGTTTTTCAGAGCAACTACTTAAATTGAGTAGGAAGTTGAAGGCTCTGTCACAGTTTTAGGTATTGTATCAAAGGTGTATCAATTTTTATCACAAGCTCTCAAAATAGTGAGGAAAATAAGAGCTGTACTGGCATTCACAGTAACAAATGGAGTTGATCTATTTCCTAATTACAAAAGAGAGGAAATGACAAGAAATGCAAGGGTAGTGAACTTTTGTAGCTATTGTAATATTTTGAATTCTTGGAGTTCTGATTTGAGTTGCAGATTTCAGATTCTAGCGATGCATTCTATATTGAATTGGGAAGTTGTTGAGTACTGAAGTGTAGGAATCTCAAGCTGCCTTATTGCTAGAAATTAATTAGCAAGAAGAAACAGAACAGAGGATGAGAAAGACAGAATCTGCAGCAGCTTTCAAAGAGAAGAGAAACTCATCTCTTGTACCAAACTCTTTGAAACAGTTTTCAAATAATTGAGAATCTCAAGTTAAGCTCTTATATTTTTAGTGAGAAATGGTGTTGTTTTTTTTTTTATGAGTTCCATTAATTGGGAATTTGGAATTTCTAGAATCTGTAATCAGAACACTGCCCGATACTACACAACAAATTGGGAGACATTTTTCAGTTGAATGAGAAACAAAGTGCTAAATGAAGCCCGATACAAAACTTAACTCTTCATGGATCAAGGAATGGAAAGCTAATGATGATCAAATTTTATCAAGGATTGTTGATCAGTGACAAGTGAGGTGTTGCTCTTTTCAAGCTCCTTGTTACCATAATCTGGGATCTAAATTCTGAAAACAACATTATAGTATGTAACCCCAGTGAATCCGGAATCTCAAAGCTTCAAATCTGTGCTCTGAATTGGAAAGTTCCAGTACACGGCAAGATGAAATATATTGCAGCATTCAGTTTCCTACAAGTGGACAAATTGGTTTGTGATTTATGAAACTAGTTTTTGTACCCTATTGTTAAACTGATGAAATGCAGTAAAGAACCCAAGATGAATGGAGTTTAAGAACCAGTACCAAGATGTTAAGCATAGCTAGTGTGGATTCTGCATATCTGCAATTTCAGTTGGCAATAAACATCAATTCTTTGGATTGAATATCAGGAACACCACTGAAATATGCACACTTTGATTCTAGTTTCTGCAGATTTCTGATAAGAAAAAAGTCTGGAAAATGGTTATTATTGCCAGTGTGTGCCAATCTCTAGCCGCAAGTTCTGAAATCTGCTGTGGAATTTGAGAGGGAACTGGAATTTGAGTTATGTAATGCAGGGAGTTTTTCCTCTGTCCAAATTTCTGATAGAAGTTATAATGTTCAGAAATAGAGAATTAAATATCAGAATTTTAGGGATTTTGTGATCTTATCAAGTAGCTGAAACTTAAGAAGATTTAGCATATTCTTTTAGTTGAATTCAAGTTGGTCTAGAAAATTCTTAAACCGAAGCTAATGATGTTGATTCCAAAAGGCCAAGTGAGTTGTTCCTGTGTGTCAACTGATGATTAACAAATTCTTCCATCTGAAGTTATATCCTTTGCAGTACTAGAAGTTCATCAAGACTTTTCTAGAATTGGAGTCTGAAGTTTAATCTGAGAATCCAGATTGCAGTCTTGTTGATTCTGATAGGTTTTTCAGGAACCTGCAGAAATGGTTTCAGTATGAAATGCTATTTTTTATTGAAGAGCAAATCAGTTGAAAGCTGCAGGAAATGAGTTAGTTTGTGCCAACTTTTCAAACATTTGCTGATCAGGTACAAGTTCGAAGAGTGTTGCTTAACTGGTATGATGCTATAATTTCATGAGTTGCTGGTTTGTGAAACTCTGTCTAAATAAGTTGAAATCTGCTGTTGAACTCTAAATCAAATTCCAACAACTAGTTTTTGGAGCAGTTAAGTTTCATTGATTCTGATTTCTGTACCTTCAAAATCATAGGAAGATGATTTATAGTTTGAGTTGGTATGTATGCTGTGGTTAGATGCAAAGCTGTGTTATGAGCATTACAAGGAAAAAGCTGCAGAATAAAGACAAGAAAATAGTGGTTTAAATGTATCAAGTTTTGGAAATCTATGATGCTTTGTATTGCCCGAGACGGCCAATGGTTTAAGTGTGGGGGAGAGAGTTCTTCATTAGTTGTTGTGAGATTGTTTTAGTCTCCAAGTGATGGAAACAAGTTGAAAAACAGTGAAAGGAAGAGAAAAAAATTGAAGAAACAGTGGCAAATCAAAAAGAGAGTATCAAATGTGGAGATAGAGTATCAAGATTCTGTGTTTGGATTCAAATTGAAGGAGAGGTTAGCTTGATACTTTGAAATGGTAATAACAAATGGTATTCATCTTTTTACATATCAAAATGGTCAACTCATCAAGTATATTCCTCCAATACTCTTATCTCTCAATTTCTTCATTAAATACTTTTCTTTTGCCATTTTCATTCACTTTCATTGTTCTTTTTGCTTCCATTTTAATTCTTGTTGATAAAATCCTTTTGATTCATGTATGCTATGTTTATAGTGGTGGAGAATTAGAAAATAAGCAAGCTTATGGTAGTGAAATGTTGTGAGTGACATTGAGTGAGCTCCATATATATGCAATTTTGAGTGTGAGAGCTAGAATAGGTAAATCCCTTGTGAGATTGCAACTTGCTTAATTTTTTAATTGGATTGAAACTACCATACCTACTGATTATTGTTTGGATTGTATTCATGATTGTTTGTGATCTTTAAGATGACCTTAGTTAAATTCTTTTTACCATTTTCTAGGTATTGCTAGGAAATTTATGTGGAGATGATTTTAGGTTTTCTTTACTTGAACGGGACGTCCAAGACTAAGTGTGGGGGATTTGATAACCATGATTTTGGCTATATTATTTTGATTCATAATGCATATTTTTGATGGTTTATTCATAGCTTAATCTCACATATACACTATATTTCATAATTGCATTTGAATTTGGACTTAATTGCAAATTGGCCGATAATCATGGTATTTAGTGCTAATATTTGATTCTTATTTTGTAGGCATCAAAAGGGTCATGAACCCGATCAGATTGGACCACATTTGGGCTCAAATCAAGAGCTAATCAAGTCGATCAAGCCTCGGAGCATTATAGGTCGTTCATCCAAGATTGAACAGATCTGGACCATCCGTTGAAGATCTGGATGATCCAACTTAATGGGGAGCAGATCTGAGCCATTAATGAAGATCCAGAAGTTTTGATGCAGATCTGAGTTCATCCAGCCATTGATCCAGCCGGATTAATCTGGGCCGTTCATTGAAGACTGGGCGGATCTGGACCATCCAGTGATGATCTGATCGATCCGACCTACAGGAGAGTAGATCCAGCTCCTACTCCAAGGCCCGCGATCGTTGATCGCTTTCGGTGGGCAACAACTATAGTATCGTAAATTCAGTACAATTTGAGATTACAATTAAGAGTACTTAGAAATAATGATACCGACAACAAAGAATAGTAGAATCGTAGCTCCTGGTTGTCAGGGCATAGCTACAACACTTCAGGGTCGTCTCTTGAGCAGCCAACAGTCAAAGGATAGCTTTTTAATTGATGATACAACCTGCTGCTCGAAACCTCCTTTTAAAGCTTGTTGGAGGCGCCTCAAACCTCTTCCAAGGTGCCTCCATGCTGCCGAGTCAGCCGCGTGGATCAGCGCTGAACACTTCTCCTCTGATCCACTTGAAGGCGCCTCCAAGCTGGTCCAAGGCGCCTCCAAGCTGCGGTCCAAGGCGCCTCCAACTCAGTCCAAGACGCCTCCAGCTCTGCCGCGCAGACTTCAGCTCCTTTGCACCCGAGGTGCCTCCAAGCTCCATGGAGGCGCCTCGGACACTGTTCATCTGAGGTGTGACTTGCTCCTTTGTTCCTGCAAAATGTGTTAGTCCTAAACACATACCCTGTAAAACAAAATTAGCACATAATAGTCATAGATATTGACAGTCTCCGGACTGTCCGGGTCTGACTTTAGATTTCCAACCGGAAACCCTAGGTCGACCCGACGCCTACTGTTCCCTCTACGGGGAACACGCCCTCACGTACTCAACTCAGGAGAGTTACCTTTTGCCAGTTCGGTCCTCCAGACCGACTGGACTTTTGCTCAGCGTCCGATGCTACCGGTCTTCATGCTGGACGTCCGGTTCTCGACCCATCCAAACTTCTACCCGGTTTGCGACACCAGGATTTTAACCTAGGGTTACCGCCCCCTAGGATTTTTGCCCGAAGCTCCGACCCGCCAAGGCTTTCCGCATAGGGTTACTGCCCCCTATGACCTAGGGTTACCACCCCCTAGGGTTTTCCCTTTGCCTAACCGCAGCTAGGACTTTTGCCTAAGTAAACTTAGAACTTTCCTGTAATGCTCATTCAAGATATCAGATAACAAAACACATTAACTTTGAACCCTTTGACATAATCAAAACATAGGTTCGATCATTGATGCTTCATACACCAACAATCTCTCCCTTTTTTATTATGACAATATAGTTTAAAGTTAAGAATATATAGCAGTAATATTAGGAATTTACAGCAAAGAAATAAATGATATAAGAAAAGAAAAAATTCCTAATAAATGAGATAAGAAAAAATTCCTTATATTCCCTCCTTACTTAACTTTGATCTCTCTCTCCCTTTGACATATATCAAAAAGAAATTACTTAGGGAGAAGGATTCTATTTTTCATGTAATTTTTAGCTCCCCCTGAAGAGTAGCTAAATTTGAAAAAATGTTTGAAAAACACTTAGTTAATTTTGAAAGTGTTTTGAAAAACCTTAGTACTGTCAACAAAAACTTAGCTTCTTTAAATAATTATTTTGAGAAATACTATGCTAAATTCTTTTGAAAGCTTTTTAAAATAATTTTTCAAATGATTTTGAAATTATTTTCAAAGTATTGTTTCAATAATTTATCAAATGAGTTTGAAATTATTTTCAAAGTATTTTTTTTTGAATAATTTTTCAAATGATTTTGAAAATACAGCAGTAATATTAGGAGTTTACAACAAAGAATTTTTAAAATAATTTTTAAAGGATTTTTCAAATTATTTTGAAATTAACTTTTAAAGGATTTTTAAAATAATTTTTAAAGGATTTTTCAAGGAATTTTTAATATAATTTTGAAAAGATTTTGAAATTGATTTTTAAAGGATTTTTAAAATACCTTTTAAAGGATTTTTAAAATACTTTTTAAAGAATTTTCCAAGGAATTTTTGAAATAATAAAAGATTTTTCAAATAATTTTGAAATTGATTTTTAAAGGATTTTTAAAATAATTTTGAAAGGATTTTTCAAAGAATAAAAGATTTTTCAAATTATTTTGAAATTGATTTTTAAAGGATTTTTTAAATAATTTTGAAAGGATTTTTCAAAGGATAAAAGATTTTTCAAATAATTTTGAAATTGATTTTTAAAGGATTTTTCAAATAATTTTGAAATTAATTTTTAAAGGATTTTTAAAATAATTTTGAAAGGATTTTTCAAAGAATAAAAGATTTTTCAAATATTTTGAAGAGGATTTTTCAAAGGATTTTTAAAATAATTTTGAAAGGATTTTTCAAGTATTTTTAAAATAATTTTGAAAAGATTTTTCAAATGATTTTGAAATTGATTTTTAAAGGATTTTTAAAATAATTTTTAAAGGATTTTTCAAAGAATAAAAGATTTTTCAGATAATTTTGAAATTTATTTTTAAAGGATTTTTAAAATAATGTTGAAAGGATTTTTTAAAGGATAAAATATTTTTCAAATAATTTTGAAATTGATTTTTAAAAGATTTTTAAAATAATTTTGAAAGGATTTTTCAAAGGATAAAAGATTTTTCAAATAATTTTGAAATTGATTTTTAAAGGATTTTTAAAATAATTTTTAAAGGATTTTTCAAAGGATAAAAGATTTTTCAAATAATTTTGAAATTGATTTTTAAAATAATTTTTAAAGGATTTTTCAAGGAATTTTTAAAGGATTTTTCAAATATTTTGAAAAGGATTTTTCAAATATTTTGAAAAGGATTTTTTAAAATAATAAAAGATTTTTCAAATAATTTTGAAATTGATTTTTTTTAGGTTAAAATTAAATTGTTTAATTAAACATTAAATAAATTGAATTTGTTCAACTAAGTTAACCCTAGGTTCATCTCACCCGATTTTAAGTTATGAATCAGGTAATCTTAAGTTATTTTGTGAGATGGTTATCTTTGATTTTTGGTTATTTCTAAGGATTAATTTACATTTGAGTTAGACTTAGGTTTTCCAATTAGTCAATTAAATATGTCTTTCCATGATTGGTTCTCAGGTCAGGGCGAGGCTCTAGGCCTTCTTGGGTATGAGATCATCCACCCCTTCCTAGATAGAACCGTTCAAAGAATATATATTTAATTTTCTTTTTGAAACTCCAAGATTTAACTAGCAAGTGTAAATTACGTCTAGATCCTTAAGCTATCCTAGTCTAAGCATGTATATTTCAAGGAAAATAAATAAACAAGCATCAATCAATTTTATCTATTTATTGAGATAGTTTTTCTATTGGCTCCCCCTGGATCATAGCCTCGATATGGTCTATCAAGGAAATGGATCTGATCCTTGGGGACCCAATAGTGACCAGGTCCAACTTGATTAACCAAGTTGGACTTTGACGCCCATGCTTGGATAATTTTTCTTTTATTTCTATTAACTAAGGATAGATATGCTTTGTATTTTCTTTTGGTTTTGAACCCAAGTCCGGATTTGTTGAAAACAGCTCGCTATTTTCCAAGAATCAGATCAAGATTCTTGGAACCCAGGGTGAACCGTTTCAACGTGTTCTTGAGTTCTTTAATTTGAGTTTTGAAATTAGAATTCTCTTCCTCAAGTTGTTGGACTTGAGTTGAGTTTCCAATTTGAACTGGCTCAGTTAAGGAACTCGAGTCAGTCGCTTCCTTAAGGGCTGTTACCTCCTTTAGAAGTGACTTGACCCGGACGTTGGATTTAGCCAACTTCTTTAATAAATAAGGCACTATATTCTTTAATTCATCTAATTGAGTTTCGACGAGTAGCAAACTTACAGTGGGGTTCGGTCCTTCGGAAACGGATGCGGATCTGTGGCTTCGCTCGGACTCGCTTTCTGACTCGCTCTTGGTTTCAGACTCGAACTCGGACTCAGTTTCGATGATGTTTGCTTGCACTGGTAACGTGAGGAAGCTCGATGGTTATTCTTCATCAGTCTCAGATTCGTCTGATGACTCGGACCAAGTTTCTTTCAAAGCCTTCTTTCTCCGTTGCTTTTTGTTTGGCCAATCCGGCTTGTAGTGCCCCTTCTGGTTGCAGCCGTAGCAGGTGACTCCGGACTTGTCCTTCTTGTGCATTTGAGTCGCCTTCTTATTTCTGTAGATCCTTCGTACGAGCCTTAATAGCTCGGAAACACTCTCATCGTGATCTTCCGATTCGTCTTTGGTTTCGGGTTTAGTTTTGTGTTTTGCTTTAGTTTCCCGGGTTCTGCTTGTACCTACAACCAAAGCAACACCTTTCTCGACCAGGCGTGCATTAGTCTGCTCATGCAATTCAAAATCAGAAAAAAGCTCATCAAGTTTAATTAAAGATAAATCCTTGGAAACTTTGTAGGCATCTACCATTGATGCCCATAATGTATTCCTCGGAAAGGCATTAAGCGCGTACCTTATTACGTCGTGATTTTCTATTCTCTGGTCGATCGCGTGAAGGTCGTTAAGGAGGTCCTGGATGCGTGCATGCAGCTGGCTCGCCATCTCACTTTCCTGCATTTTGATGTTATGTAATTTATTTAAAATTAAGTCGTGTTTATTTACCTTAGCATCGGGAGTGCCCTCGTGCAGCTCAATTAGCTTTTCCCATAGTTCTTTTGCGCTTGAGAATGGTCCGACTCTGTTTAGTTCTTCTTTTGTTAACCCGCGTTATAGCATGCAAGTGGCTTTGGCGTCGGCTTCAACCTTCTTCCTTATGCTGGTATCCCAGTTGATGCATGAAACTAGTTCTCCAGCGCCGTTACGTGGAAGTTCGAGACCAATCTGAATAATAATCCACATCTCGACTTGCATCTTGAGGTGGTATTCCATCCGGTTCTTCCAATATCCAAAGTCCTCGTCGAAAAAGAGTGGCGGGTGGACTGTGCTGAAACCTTCGTGGAGAGCCATTAAAGAATCTAGCACACAATAAAACAAAAAACAAATCCCAGGACTTGATCCTGGATTAGCAGTGCGGGATGTATGATAAAAGTAAATGAACTCGAGTGGTGTTGTACCAACTTAGAGCAAAAAATAGATTCGAATGAGAAAACAGATCGGAATATAGCAATTATACTAATTCCGATTGACTCCTAAAAATTGAAAAGACCACGAAAAAATTTTCTTGACTAGTGGTTGCACCAAATCCAAGTGACCCCGCTCTGATACCAATTGTTGGATCGAGAACGCGCTAGAGGGGGGTGAATAGCACTCGTTGCTTTCACTCATTTTGGATTCGTACAACTCGAGTTATGACGCAGCGGAAATAAAATAATCACACAGAGAGACACAATGAGTTACTTGGTTCGGAGCTTGTGGAGACTCATACTCCAAGGCCCATGATCGTTGATCGCTTTCGGTGGGCAACAACTATAGTATCGTAAATTCAGTATAATTTGATATTACAATTAAGAGTACCTAGAAATAATGATATCGACAACAAAGAATAGTAGAATCGCAGCTCCTGGTTGTCGGGGCGTAACTACGGCACTTCAGGGTCGTCTCTTGAGCAGCCAACAGTCAAAGGATAGCTTTTTAATTGATGATACAACCTGCTGCTCGAAACCTCCTTTTAAAGCTTGTTGGAGGCGCCTCAAACCCCTTCCAAGGCGCCTCTATGCTGCCGAGTCAGCCGCGTGGATCAGCGCTGAACACTTCTCCTCTGATCCACTTGAAGGCACCACCAAGATGGTCCAAGGCACCTCCAAGCTGCAGTCCAAGGCACCTCCAGCTCAGTCCAAGGCGCCACCAACTCTGCCGCGCAGACTTCAGCTCCTTTGCACCTGAGGCGCCTCCAAGCTCCATGGAGGCGCCTCGGACACTATTCATCTGAGGTGTGACTTGTTCCTTTGTTCCTGTAAATGTGTTAGTCCCAAACATATACCCTGCAAAACAAAGTTAGCATATAATAGTCATAGATATTGACAGTCTCCGGACTGTCCGGGTTTGACTTCAGATTTTCAACCGGAAACCCTAGGTCGACCCGACGCCTACTGTTCCCTCTAGGGGGAATGCGTCCTCACCTACTCCACTCAGGAGAGTTACCTTTTGCCAGTTTAGTCCTCCAGACTGACTGGACTTTTTCTCAGCGTCCGATACTTCCGGTCTTTATGCTGGACGTCCGGTCCTTGACCCATCCAAACTTCTACCTGGTTCGCAACACCAGGATTTTAACCTAGGGTTACCACCCCTTAGGATTTTTGCCCGAATCTCCGACCCGCCAAGGCTTTCCGCATAGGGTTACCGCCCCCTATGACCTAGGGTTACCACCCCCTATGACCTAGGGTTAGCGCCCCCTAGGGTTTTCCCTTTGCCTAACCGCAGCTAGGACTTTTGCCTAAGTAAACTTAGGACTTTCCTGCAATGCTCATTTAAGATATCAGATAACAAAACACCTTAACTTTGAACCCTTTGACATAATCAAAACATATGTTCGATCATTGATGCTTCCTGCACCAACACAAATAGCCATCTGGGCCGAGTCCTCCTCAATCCAGAAGCAGCCGGACGGCTGATCAAGTGGACAACGAAACTTAGTAAGTTTGATATACAGTATCAGCCATGAACGACCATCAAGGTACAATCCTTGGCAGACTTTATCACTGATGTACAGAATCTCGAGCCAAATGCCGCTTGGAGGATATATGTGGATGGATTATCCACTCGGCAAGGGAGCGGAGTCGGTATACTACTGATCTCCCCTCAGGAAGAATGGATGCATCTGTCCGTTCGGCTAGAATATCGGGCAACTAATAACGAGGCCGAATACGAGGCACTCATAGCAGGCTTGTAGGCCGCTCGGCACGTCGTAGCGATCAAGGTCTTGATTCACTCGTATTCCCAGTTAGGTGCTCAACAACTCGCTGGAACATTTAAGATAAGCAACACCCGACTCAAGCTCTACGCCGAAGCCTTTGAAAGGTTAAAAGCCAACTTTCGGGAGGTGATTATTCAGAAGATACCCCGAACAGAGAATCAAGCGACAGACGAGCTGACCAAGCTAGCTAGCTCCATATCGCCTGTTGTCCTTGATGTGCCTAAATATTATGATCATGTACACATGTTTTAGCGCACATTCACGTACTTTATTTGTTGCATGATTGCCTCTTTCGTCTTGTATTCATTAAATATATTCTTTTGTTCAGATATCTGCTCTTTGTTTCATTTTGTGTTGACAGGGATGACTTTCGGAGCAAAAAACGACGATTATCTACGCACCGAAACAAGCCAAAGAACATGGCCGTGCAACACACGGCCGTGTGACTAGACAGAAGGGAGCAGTGCACGGCCATGGCAGAGGCGGAGCAGTGCATGGCCGTGCGGCCATGGCAGAGGCGAAGTAGTGCATGACCGTGCACCCTTGCACGGCTGTGCGGCCATGGCAGAGGTGAAGCAGTGCATGGCCGTGCATCATTGCACGGCCGTGCCACCCCAGGCCAAGACAAAGGAATGCCCGGTCGTGTATCCTTGCACCATCATGCCTCAGGGAACAGAAGCCAGAGACCACACAGTCATGCCAATCGGCATGGCGATGCAACTTCGCCAGAGGAGAGGATGGGCGTGGTCGTGCCCACCTTCCACGGCCGTGCCACTAGCCGTGCGGCGCCCATACCCTAGCTTATAAAAGGGTCAAGAAACATATTCTTGGGTTCATCTTTGGTTCGGGACTTCAACCCTCTCCTTGGGAAAGAGTTTTCCCCTTCGAGGGAAATCCTAGAGCTTCATCCACCGCCATCTCTCGACGTTCCGTCCATCTCCAGAGCAAGGGGGCATCTCCAAGACATCATAAATCTCGGAAAGCATCACTTCTTTCCTTCCTTCTCATATCAAGGGTTGTAAGTATGTTCTACTATATGTTTTGGGGTTGTTCTTCCCTCACAATGGAGTAGAAACCCTCTTCTAGGATTAGGGAGTATTTGTAATATGATGGAGATGCAAAACTATGTAGATTCATCTTGTTTCTATTCAATGACTTGTTAATGCTTTTGTTCATATTGATGAGTTGTGTGTGTGACTATGCATGCTTCGTTGATTGTTGTGGAGGATTGTTGATCATGTAAGGGGATGCCCTAGATCGTATTGACCAAGGTACCCTCGTGACAGGGGTAACCCTTTCCGGATGTCTAAGATGTTCCTTTGAAAGGAGAAACAATCCCTTAGAAATTGCTGCTCTCGTAGAGAGAGTGCTCTATATCGTATACCCGAGGGGCCCTAGTGACAAGGGTAACCCGTTCACGGACGTCTAGGACATTCTCTTAAAAGGAGAGGTAATTCCTCCATAAGAAAGTAAGAACCCGTACCATCTACCTTTATCTTTATTGCTATTTACTAGACACGAACTCTTGTGATCTACCGAGGCGCCCTAGTGACAGGGGTTAACCGTTACAGGATTTCTCAGGGATCGTCTCTATTCGATACTTAGGGATATTGATCAATCTAACTTCCTACAAGAGCATAGACATAGAGGGTAGAAACTAGGCAATCTATGTAGTATCTCCTAGTATTACAATGAAACCGAAATCCTAGAATTCATCTCCCGAAACTCAACTCCCTCCAAGATCAACTCTCTCTCTCCTCTCTCTTCTTCTCAACCTTCTTTCTCTCTCTTTAATCACACTCGGTAGTTCGCAAGCGCCAAAGCCAACTTTCGACCGTCTAGATAACTTATTTTGCAACATCTCTAGTGCTTAGTCAACAGTCTCTGTGGTTCGACAATCTTATATATTACTGACGATGAAACCGTACACTTGCGGTTACGTAACAAGTTTTTGGTGTCGTTGCCGGGGACTGTTCGCATTAACATTAGTAGATTAACAATTTAGTTAACCTAGACTTGTGAATAGTTTTTATTTTTTCATTTTAAATTGCAATTTATTTTCCATATACATAATAAAAAAAAATTTGCATTTTTTTTTGCAATTCAAATTCTGCATTTTGTTTCTTGTTTTTCATATAACATTTCATTTCCTATCTTTAATTCTTAATTTTTATTTTTACTCATTTTATTTCGATGAGCATTAACATGTCAAGCAGGACCTTAAGAGATTTCTTGGCACCTATTTCTGCAAGATTTATGTCTCCCATTGTGCAGCCTCTTATTGAAGAAGAAAATTTCCAACTAGACCCAGAGTTAATTTCCATGATACAAGGTCACAAATTCGGAGGAGAAGTATCAGAAAGTCCTTATCTGCATCTTGAGACATTTCTAGAGCTTTACGATTTGGTGAATTGTGAAGGAGTATCAGTAGATGCAGTTCGGTTTATGACATTTCCTTTTAGTATCAAGGATAAAGTAATGACTTGGTTATATTCTCTTCGTCCTCAAAGCATCATAAGTTGGGAACAATTGGAGCAGCAATTTCTGAATCAGTTTTTCCCTCCAAGCAAAACAATCTACATGAGGAGTTGCATCATAAATTTTGTTCAAGCAAATGGAGAATCTTTATTTGAAGCATGAGATAGATTCAAGGGTCTACAAAGGCAGTGCCCTCACCATAGCTTGGAGAAATGGTTGATTCTACACATATTCTATAGAGGAATTTCTTTTTCAGATAAGTGTTTGTTAGATTCATCAACTGGAGGTTCATTTATAGACAAGAGTATAGACGAAGCTTATACATTAATTGATCAAGTGACATTGAACCTCCATGGATGGTCGAGCAAAAGTTGGATGGAATCTCCCTCAGAAACTCAAGAAGTACAAGCCATATATACTAGGGAGCCTGTCAAACGAAATACAATTCAACCACCCAAGAATGTCGAAATTTGGAAGTCACAGAGTGAGAAGTTCAAACATTTGGGGCCAAAGATTGAGAGCATAGTTTCAAAATGGTTCAAAGAAGATCCCCCTCCTACACAAATAAGATCTAGTGAAAAGTGTAATGATAGTAAGTTGAGGAGTGGCAAGAATCATGAAGAACTCCTAAAAAATGACTTGTATAGAATTGAGGAGAAGAACAATAGAAGACCACATGAACTCAATTCCATTATTCCAAGAGGTTCCCAAATGCCACAAGTACCTTTCCCTCAATGATTGATTAGACCATCACTAGACAAGCAATTTGAACCTCAGCCATATGCTCAAACCTTTGAAAGACTTTCATTAAGGGTTCCTTTTCCACAAAGGCTAATGGGGGCTAACGAAGATAAAGATTTTGGAAAATTCTGTAATACAAAAATACTTGAGTGTAGATTTCTGGATGTATATGAAGATGAGGACTCTTCATATGAGTATTGTGATAATAATGCAGTGGATAACAAGTTTTCAGATCTTCCTCTAGATTTTACAGGATGTTATAGTGACATTAAATTTTCAGATGATGAATGTATTGAGGTAGATCAACGCAAAAATGCAAACAAAGTCAATGATCCTCCTATAGTTGATTCTCCTGTTGAAGATATAGACGTTGGTTTATTTTTCGATGCTTGTGTTGATAATGATGATTTGGAAGGAAGTGTAGGGAGTTGTGGTGTGGAAACAACATCTCAAGAATCACCTCCTTCATCCACACAGCCTTTAGAGATTATGAGAGTTGCAAGAATTGAACATGTTGTGGATCCATGTGTAGGGACTTGTGCAGAGTTAGCAGAGTCTCAAGAATCACTACCTTTGGAAGTACCAACACCTGAGCCAGAGCCAGAACCATCATTTGATTCAGAGGAAGTCACATCCACATGTTTAGAAATTTCAGGTACCTCTTAGCAAAGTAAGGTTAGTATTTCTTGTGATCTTTTGGAAAATTTTATAGAGGTACCTGCCATAGACTTTGTTGGATGTGATTCAATTTTTATTTCTTATTCTGCTTATCTTAATATGGTTATGACTTTATCTTATCTAATATGTTTGCGGGAGATTTGTATTTTCTTTGCATGTGCATATTTTCATGGGGCTTATAATTGGAAGCTCGATCTGAACTGTTTTCGACTTCCTGAAAGAATTTCCAAGAAGACGAAGATGGAGAGAGTTATGCTTCACCTTTTGATGAAAGCTCCCTCCATAATAAGAGCCCTTGGTAAGAGGGTTCTAAAATATCTTACCCTTCCAAGAGCGAGATTTCGATGAATCTAATGAGGTGGTCGAGCTAATGACCTTAAACAAGCGCTTCTTGGGAGGCAACCCAAGTTCATTTTCCTTGTTTTCTTTTATAACTTTAGTTCTTTATTTATAATAAACATTTATCCTCTACCTAATTTTTGTTGTCTATCTTCTTTTATAGGACTCAAAGATTAGGAGGAGTGCAACTACATGATGGAGAAGTTAATGACATGGATACTTGGCACGCATCATTTGGTAACTTCTCTTACTTTTAATCTCCTCTACTTTATTTTTAGTTTTTATTGGGATAATGAAAAGTTTAAGTCTGGGGGGATGCATTAGATGCACTTGGTTTTTATTTTTGCATAATAAAATTTTTGCTAGTTGCATCTTACATCACATCATGATTGCTTGTTCCTTATTGCAAAATACTAGCACGTTTATTCTAGATTTCATGGGTTACTTATGGTGCTAGTATGTTTAGTGATATATCTTTTTCTATCTTTGATAGCATGAAGTGAGTAATATTTTTACTATAAGAGTTTAAGTATTGACCTTGTTTTAGGATCTCTATACACTATGCCTATTTTTGATGGTTGATAACTCTAAAATAGTCATGATTCATAGAGTTGGACTAGTACTTGTGTTTCTATGGTGACCTCTCAACTACATTTTGGTTACTGGATAAACTCAGATCATGTAAGCTCATTTGGAAAAATCAATCCAAAAAAAAAATAAAAAAATGAAAAAATGAAAAAAAAATGAAGGTTTGTTCAAGTTTGATACTTTGCAAACATTCAAAGAAAGAAAATAATAATAATAAGGGATAAAAAAATAGTTGTCGTGAGTGGAAACTAGCAATTCACCCCTTTGAGCCTAAGTTAGGTTACTGAGGAAATGAATGCTATGTTTCTCTTGATACTGAGTATTCCTTTGAGACCTTGTATAGACGATGCATAACATTTTTTGAGGGGAACGAACCTTACGTGTGACAGGTAAGTGCATATTGCCGGAATCATAAGGAACATAATTTTATGACGACTTGACTTAGGGATTGAAACTTGATAAATCTAGGCCACTTTTGCATTGAGCACGGAGGACTACTACTTAGGTCATACTTAAACTACTTTTGTATCTTGCTCACCAATGAAATCATTTGATATAATTAGATTGACTTGCTAGAGATTATGATGCACTATCTAACCACATGAATCTAGATTGCGGTTTAGCTTGAGGACAAGCAAAGGTTTAAGTCTAGGGGTGTGATGTGCGCAAATATTATGATCATTCACGCATGTTTTAGCGCAGATTCACGTACTTTATTCGTTGCATGATTGCCTCTTTCGTCTTGTATTCATTATATATATTCTTTTGTTCGGATACCTGCTCTTTGTTTGGTTTTGTGTTGATAGGGACGACTTTAGGAGCAAAAAACGGTGATTATATACGCACCGAAACAAGCCAAAGAACACGGCCGTGTAACACACGACCGTGTGACCAGACAGAGGGGAGCAGTGCACGGCGGTGCACCCTTGCACGACTGTCCGGCCATGGCAGAGGCGGAGCAATGCACGGCCGTGCGGCCATAGCAGAGGCGAAGCAGTGCATGGCCGTGCACCCTTGCACGACCGTGCGGCCATGGAAGAGGCGAAGCAATGTATGGTCGTGCATCATTGCACGGCCATGCCACCCCATGCCAAGACAAAGGAATGCCCGGCCGTGCATCCTTGCACGGCCGTGCCTCAGGGAGCAGAAGCCAGAGACCAGACGACCGTGCCAATCGGCACGGCCGTGCAACTTCGCCAGAGGAGAGGATGGGCGTGGCCGTGCCGACCTTGCACGACCGTGCCACGGGCCATGCGACACCCATACCCTGGCTTATAAAGGGGCCGAGAAACATATTCTTGGGTTCATCTTTGGTTCGGGACTTCGTCCCTCTCCTTGGGAAAGGGTTTTCCCCTTCGAGGGAAACCCTAGAGCTTCATCCACCGCCATCTCTTGACGTTCCGTCCATCTCCAGAGCAAGGGGGCATCTCCAAGACATCGAAAATCTCGACAAGCATCACTTCTTCCCTTCCTTCTCATATCAAGGGTTGTAAGTATGTTCTACTATATGTTTTGGGGTTGTTCTCCCCTCACAATGGTGTAGAAACCCTCTTCTAGGATTAGGGAGTATTTGTAATATGATGGAGATGCAAAACTATGTAGATTCATCTTGTTTCTATTCAATGACTTGTTAATGCTTTTGTTCATATTGATGAGTTGTGTGTGTGACTATGCATACTTCGTTGATTGTTGTAGAGGATTGTTGATCATGCAAGGGGATGCCCTAGAGCGTATTGACCAAGGTACCCTCGTGACAGGGGTAACCCTTTCCAGAGGTCTAAGACGTTCCCTTGAAAGAAGAAACAATCCCTTAGGAATTGCTGCTCTCGTAGAGAGAGTGCTCTAGATCGTATACCCGAGGGGCCCTAGTGACAAGGGTAACCCGTTCACGGACATGTAGGGCATTCTCTTGAAAGGAGAGGTAATTCCTCCATAAGAAAGTAGGAACCCGTACCATCTACCTTTATCTTTATTGCTATTTACTAGACACGAACTCCTGTGATCTACCGAGGCGCCCTAGTGACAGGGGTTAATCGTTACCGGATTTCTCAGGGATCGTCTCTATTCGATACTTAGGGATATTGACCAATCTAACTTCCTACAAGAGCGTGGACATAGAGGATAGAAACTAGGCAATCTATGTAGTATCTCCTAGTATTACAATGAAACCGAAATCCTAGAATTCATCTACCGAAGCTCAACTCCCTCCAAGATCAACTCTCTCTCCTCTCTCTTCTTCTCAACCTTCTTTCCCTCTCTTTAATCACACTCGGTAGTTCGCAAGTGCCAAAGTCAACGTTCGATCATTTAGATAACTTATTTTGCAACATCTCTAGTGCTTAGTCAACAGTCTCTGTGGTTCGACAATCTTATATATTACTGATGACGAAACCGTACACTTGCGGTTACGTAATAAGTTTTTAGCGCCATTGCCGCGGACTGTTCGCATTAACATTAGTAGATTAGCAATTTAGTTAACCTAGACTTATGAATAGTTTTTGTTTTTCCAGTTTAAATTGCAATTTACTTTCAATATACATAATCAAAAAAAAAAATTTGCATTTTTTTTTGTAATTCAAATTATGCATTTTGTTTCTTGTTTTTTATATAGCATTTCATTTCCTATTTTTAATTCTTAATTTTTATTTTTACTCATTTTATTTCGAAGAGCACTAACATGTCAAGCAGGGCCTTAAGAGATTTCTTGGCACCTATTTCTGCAAAATTTATGTCTCCCATTGTGCAGCCTCTTATTGAAGCAGAAAATTTCCAACTAGACCCAGAGTTAATTTCCATGATACAAGGTCACAAATTCAGAGGAGAAGTATCAAAAAGTCCTTATCTGCATCTTGAGACAATTCTAGAGCTTTACGATTTGGTGAATTGTGAAGGAGTATCAGCAGATGCAGTTCGGTTGATGGCATTTCCTTTTAGTATCAAGGATAAAGCAAGGACTTGGTTATATTCTCTTCGTCCTCAAAGCATCATAAGTTGGGAACAATTGGAGCAACAAATTCTGAATCATTTTTTCCCTCCAAGCAGAACAATCTACATGAGGAGTTGCATCACAAATTTTGTTCAAGCAAATGGAGAATCTTTATTTGAAGCATGGGACAGATTCAAGGGTCTACAAAGGCAGTGCCCTCACCATAGCTTGGAGAAATGGTTGATTCTACACATATTCTATAGGGGAATTTCTTTTTTAGATAAATGTTGGTTAGATTCATCAAGTGGAGGTTCATTTATAGACAAGAGTATAGAAGAAGCTTATACATTAATTGATCAAGTGACATTGAACCTCCATGGATGGTCGAGCAAAAGTTGGATGGAATCTCCCTCAGAAACTCACGAAGTACAAGCCATATATACTAGAGAGCCTGTCAAACGAAATATAATTCAACCACCCAAGAATGTCGAAATTCGGAAGTCACAGAGTGAGGAGTTCAAACATTTGGGGGCAAAGATTGAGAGCATAGTTTCAAAATGGTTCAAAGAAGATCCCCCTCCTACACAAATAAGATCTAGTGAAAAGTGTAATGATAGTAAGTTGAGGAGCGGCAAGAATCAAGAAGAACTTTTGAAAAATGACTTGTATAGAATTGAGGAGAAGAACAATAGAAGACCACATGAACTCAGTTCCATTATTCCAGGAGGTTCCCAAATGCCACAAGTACCTTTCCCTCAATGATTGATCAGACAATCACTAGACAAGCAATTTGAACCTCAGCCATATGCTCAACCCTTCCAAAGACTTTCACTAAGGGTTTCTTTTCCATAAAGGCTAGTGGGGGCTAACGAAGATAAAGACTTTGGAAAATTCTGTAATACAAAAATGCTTGAGTGTAGATTTTTGGATGTATATGAAGATGAGGACTCTTCAGATGAGTATTGTGATAATAATGTAGTGGATAACAAGTTTTCAGATCTTCCTCTAGATTTTACAAGATGTTATAATGACATTGAATTTTCAGATGATGAATGTATTGAGGTAGATCAATGCAAAAATGCAAACGAAGTCAATGATCCTCCTATAGTTGATTCTCCTGTTGAAGATATAGACGTTGGTTTATTTTTCGATGCTTGTGTTGATAATGATGATTTGGAAGGAAGTGTAGGGAGCTGTGGTGTGGAAACAACATCTCAAGAATCACCTCCTTCATCCACACAACCTTTAGAGATTATGAGAGTTGCAAGAATTGAACATGTTGTGGATCCATGTGTAGGGACTTGTGCAGAGTTAGCAGAGTCTCAAGAATCACTACCTTTGGAAGTACCAACACCTGAGCCAGAGCCAGAACCATCATTTGATTCAGAGGAAGTCACATCCACATGTTTAGAAATTTCAGGTATCTCTCAGAAAAGTAAGGTTAGTATTTCTTGTGATCTTTTGGAAAATTTTATAGAGGTACCTGCCATAGACTTTGTTGGATGTGATTCAATTTTTATTTCTTATTATGCTTATCTTAATATGGTTATGGCTTTATCTTATCTAATACGTTTGTGGGAGATTTGTATTTTCTTTGCATGTGCAGATTTTCATGACGACCGGCCAACGAAAGTTCCTTCTCATCGCGGTAGACTACTTCTCCAAATGGGTCGAAGCCGAGCTGATCGCAAGAATAACTGAGCAGATGGTTCAGAAATTCATCTGCAGCACATCATATGCCGGTTCGGAATTCCGCATCGGCTCGTCTCCGACAATGGGAGACAGTTCGCCAGGCAACGTCTCAAAGAGTGGTGCGAAGGCTACGGGATTTAGTAGGTCTTCTCTTTCGTGGCATATCCCCAGAGCAACGTACAAGCTGAAGTCACCAATCAGGAGATTCTATGAATTCTTCAAGTTCGGCTCGACAACGTCAGAGGCAACTGAGCGGACGAGCTTCCAGGCGTACTATGGGCAATCCGCACGGCCCCAAAGGAGGGGACGGGAGTGACACCGTTCCATTTGGTTTATGGGGGTGAAGCAGTCGTCCTTGTTGAAGTTGGAATTGAGTTGGATCGTATGCAGCAATATAACGAGGGGAATGCCGAGCGGAGACTCCTAGAGCTGGACTTGGTGGACGAAGCATAGGCCAAAGTAGCCGTCCAGCTAACGGCCTACCAACAGATGATGCGCCAAAACTACAACAGGCAGGTAATACCTAGATCTTTTCAGGTCGGCGACTTCGTATGGAAGAAGGTGAAGCCGGTCGGAGATGTCACCAAGTTCGAGGCTCCTTGGGCCGGACCCTTCAAGGTTGTGGGAAAGCTCCGGTCGGGTGCTTATTACCTAGAGGACAAAGAGGGGCGGAGGCTCGAACGTCCATGGAGCGCAAACCACCTCCAGCCGTACCGAGCTGGGTGAAAGGTGCGCTGATATAATTTATACCATGTAATCTTCATTTCTTCTGCATCCTTCGGTTGCAGGATTAAAATCTGAATCAAAGGTTTACAAAGTTATCGCCGAGCGGCTGGCCCGCGCTGAAGACCGTCGAGCGACGACGTTAAACCCTAGAGTCGGAGAGGCGACTATAAAAACCCATCGTTGAAGACTGTCGAGCGACGACATTAAACCCTAGAGTCGGAGCGGCGACTATAAAAACCCAACGCTGAAGACCATCGAGCAGCAACATTAAACCCTAGAGTCGTAGCGGTGACTATAAAAATCCCACACTGAAGATTGTCGAGCGGTGACGTTAAACCCTAGAGTCGAAGCGGCGACTATAAATACCCCGCACTGAAGACCGTCGATCGGCGACGTTAAACCCTAGAGTCGACGCGGCGACTATAAAAATCCAGCTCGGAAGATCGTCGAGCGACGACGTTAAACCCTAGAGTCGGAGCGCAGACTATAAAAATCTCGCCTTGAAGACCGTTGAGCTGCGACATTAAACCATAGAGTCGACGCGGTGACTATAAAAACCCGCTCGGAAGACCGTCGAGCGGTGACCTTAAACCCTAGAGTCAACGTGGCGACTATAAAAATCCCGCTCGAAAATACAGGGTTGGAGCCGAACGGCATCCCCAGGGTTGAGAGATAACCCTTACAAATATAGCGGTACACGAGATTCCAGTAGCCCGCTCAGGTCTACATGAACAAATATGGGTAGCAAAATCAACAAACGTGGAAATATGAGAAACATTTGATTAATACTTAGTTAGAGGCGGCCGAGCGGCTAGCGTACATCCAAAACCCTACAGAATCACTCCTCACTCCAGGTAATCAAAGATCTCATCAGGGATAGTGGTGAGGAGCCCGGTATGATCTGCAGTGGGGATGGTCGCGTCCTCAGGGAGCTAGCTTTAGCATTCAAATGGTTGACCATCGCAGTAATGGCCAACTCGAACGTGCTGACGAGCCGCTTGCATGTCTTGGTAACAAAATCGTCCAAGCGGATATAGTTTTGCCTCAGGGTAGCGAAACGACTCGGCTCCGCATCTTGATATTCTTTCATAGCCAGGCGAGAGGCGTCGACATTATTTTGCAAAGTCTTCAATTCCTCCCGAAGAGCAGTAACATCCGCCGAGCAGCTAGTCTTCTCAGCGGTTTGTAGGTCTGCCAACTCCTTGATCCTTTGCTCCAAGGCTCGGACCTCCACGTTCTTCGCCTCCAGGTCGGCGATGACCCTATTTTTCCTGGTGGTGGCCAGATCGATCTTCTGGTCATACGACTTGACCTGGGTCTCGAGCCGACCCACCATGGTCTGCAGGCCGGAGGATTTCCTCCGCTCATCCTCCAATAACTTCTGGGTCTTAGTCAGGTTCGCCTGTAGCTCGGAATGTGTGGGACCCTGAGAAGGAGCTCCACCAGAAATTTTGAAATTTTTGAGCTCCTCCTCCAACATCGCTAGGCGATTGGTTACTGCCACGCTCTCCACCCAGTACTGCAGCCGAGCGGGGAAGTGTCAGAAATTGAGCGACGATAAAGCTAAAATAAGTCGCGTTGTATAAAACTTACCCCTGAGGCGTGGGTTAGGTGACTATTGCCGAGCAGCCTCGGGGGCATGATCGCAACCCGGGCTCGGGCTTCCTCCCAAATCTTGGCCAACGACCCTCGGATAATTATCTGATGTTCAGGAGAAGTCGGCTGATTGGCGGCCGCCAGAAGCTCCTCTGTCGGGAGGTGCAAAGTCACCTTTATTGATCGACGACCACTTTGGGTTAACGAAGCAGATATCGCCGGGCCAAAGGAGGGGTCGATCGGAGTAGAGTGGATCGCTGACCGAAACATCTTCTTGAGCGCAGGGGTCAAGACGCTGATCGGTTGAACGACGACCGGATCAGATGGAAGGTCGCACTACGAAGGCATCCGATCAGAGGATATGGCCTCCACAGTATCAGGAGAAACTGGAGGAACGCCCGTCTCCTCGGACACTCGCACCACCGATGTGACCAAACAGGTTGGTGTGCTCGCTCGACGTCGTTTGCGCCTGTTCAGAGGAACTCCGTTACTAGAAGACTTGGTTCCCTCAGACTAAATGACGGGCTACGCGTCGGTTGGAGCAGTCTCTCCCGTAACCTCAGTAGTTGCGATCCGCGCGGCGGATTCTCCAGCAGCAGTTTGAGCCTCTTCGTCCTTGACCTCGTGAGAGTCGACCATCGTGAGCCCAAGCCTCTCCATCTCCTTAGCAGTAGCAGCCTCAGCCTCGGTAGCCTTAAGTTTCAGCAGGCCGAGTGTCACCGACTTCATCATTGTGTTAGCTGCAGGAAAAAGGAGGGAAAATCAGTTAGACCTAAAGGAAAAAGCCCAAGGGAATTTCTCACCTATGCCGCCCGGGAGATATGTTCGGCTCGGACTCAACCCGAACATGTACAGCACGCCCTCCGGAAACAACTTGTTGATGTCGAGCTTCAGGTCGGCTAGCATATTGGCCGCATGGAGGTACGCTGGCTGAGTCTTGTATCTCTTCAGCTCGAGAGGGGTTGGGAGTCTGACCTGCCACTTGGTTCGGAAAGATGGCAGCTCAAGGAGTCTGATGTAGAAGAAATACTCCTTCCAATGCTTGTTGGAGGAGGGCATTCTATCGAAGAAAACTAAGCCGATGCGGGATTGGAATAGGTAGGTGTGATAATGCCTAAAATCTATATTAAATGTCACAAATAGGCTTATCAAATAACAATTTAATATTTCACTGAACCCCTTAATTTCACATTAACGTTGTAGTAATGAGCCCAGGATCGCTCTCGAGGAACCAACAGTATGATGTAATCTAGGATTGTATTTTTATTCCAATTTTTGGGGCTTTCAGTATAAAAATGGAATTGGGGGAATTTAAGCTTGAATCTAAATCTAACAAAAGTAAAGCACAGCGAATAAGAAATTAATCTAAAGCAATAGTGAAACCTAACTAGATGATAATGATCAAATCATAACGCATTGTCACACTACGTCATAATCAAACCATCAACACACTTAAACTAAGAGTGAACAACAAGACAATAATGAATACGATCTAAAGCGACATTTAAACCTTAACTACAATAATGAAACTACTCAACAGTACTTAAATTTAAGCTAAAGCAAAATTAACAACAACTTTAAAATCAATTGAAACTAAATTACTCAAAACACATGAATTAAAACAATTAAGCATAAAATGAACTATGATTACTGAATTCAACAACGAAAACTGAAATCTAAATCAATCAACAATAAAAAGAATGCAAAAAGTAAACCCTAAACCATCTCAACACCAAACCAAGTCTCACGGCAACTTCTCCTTGCCGTCACACAAGGAAACAACGGAGAACACTTCAACTGTAATCGGAGAAGACAATCTTAGTAGCTACACTCAGCCCAACCTTTACCAGCACCATCGGAGACCACTCCAAACGAAGCTGATGAAGATCGGAGCCGCCCAACTCTGGAAATATGCAAATCTGCAACTGCAACCTCATATCTGAAATGGAGCTGAAGGTGGATGGATTGTCGTCGGGAATGGTCCAGAAGCAGTGGAGGAACATCGCCAAAGCTCACGGATGGAAACGGAACCTCGAATCGGAAGAACACCTCCAAATCGGGTGCGGCAGAAGTAGAGGTTTGCGGAGCAGAATTCTCGCCGTAGGACCACCTTTGAGCGAGGTCAGATCACCGGATGTTGGTCGCAAGCAGCTGAGAGCGTCATCGCTGATGAAATTGGCCGGAAAATTGATCTAGAAGTAGAGATGGTGGTCGGAATCTTGGAGAACGCCGCGGGACGCGAAGAACGGCGCTGTGGAGAATCGACAAAGAAGCTGGAGCACTGTAGCTTCTCATTTAAATCAGATCTGGATCTGGAATGGACGGTTGAGATGATTCCGGGCTAAATCAACGGTGAAAAGTCATCCAAAATCTGATCCAAAGGTACTGATGTTGATCTAGGGTCTGGATCTACCCTCTCGTAGGTCGGATCGATCAGATCATCACTGGATGGCCAAGATCCGCCCAGTCTTCAATGAACGGTCCAAAATGTTTCGGGCTGGATCAATGGCTAGATGAACTCAGGTCTGGATCAAAACTTCTGGATCTTTATCAATGGCTCATATCTGCTCCCCATTAGGTTGGATCGGGCAGATCTTCAACGGATGGTCCAGATCTCTCCTATTCTTGATGAACGGCCCATAATGCTCCAAAGATTGATCTTCTTGTTTGAACTCTGATTCAAGTCCAATTTCGGTCCAAATAGATCCAAATCTAAGATCCTTTGATGCCTACAAAATAAGAATCAAATATTAGCATCAAATAACATAAAAATAAAGTAATTTGTAATTAAGTCCAAAAATACACACAATGCATAAAATGTGATGTAACCATGATTTTAACCTATGAAATCAACATCAAATCATGCATATATGAATCAAAATAATGCAATGAAATCATGGTTACCAAATCCCCCACACTTAGTCTTGAACGTCCCGTGAAAGTAAAGAAAACTAAAAATCGTCTCCACAGAAAATTCCCTAGCAATATCTAAAAGATAGTAAAAAGAATTTAACTAAGACCATCTAAAGATCACAAACAATCATGAATACAATCCAAACAATAATCAGTAGGTATGGTAGTTTCAATCCAATTGAAAAATTAAGCAAGATGCAATCTCACAAGGGATTTACCTATTCTAGCTCTCACACTCAAACATGTGTATAAGTGGAGCTCACTCAATGCAACTCACAATATTTCACTACCATAAGCTTGCTTATTTTCTAATTCTCCACCACTATAAACATAGCATACATGAATCAAAAGGATTTAATCATGAAGAATTGATATGGAAGCAAAAGGAGCAATTGAAATGAATGTTGTAGCAAAAGAAAAGACATTAATGAAGAAAATGAGAAGGTAAGAGTATTGGAGGAATATACTTGATGAGTTGACCAATTTGATGTGTAAAGAGATGAATTTCATTTGTTTTTACCAATTCAAAAGATCAAACTAAACTCCCCTTCCATTTGACGCTATCCAAAAATCTTGATACAATGTCTCCACTTGATACTCTTTTGCCACTGTTCATTGATTTTACACTTCAATTTCAGAATTTGGAAACAAAAATAATCTCAAATTACCATAGAAGAAGAAGAACTCTCTCCCCCACACTTAAATTGTTGGCCGTCTCGGACAATTAAACTCATCATGCTATCTAATTGCTTGATACTCTTGTTGTTACTAATCAAAATTGGCATAGAAGTTTGGCACTAAACATGTACTTGTAGGTATTGTCTTCATTCTGCATTCCAGCAAGGAATATGGTTTTAGACCTCTAATTCTATGCACTGCAATGAGACTGGACAATTTCAGCAATCAGTTCCATTCACAATTGTTGATGAAGCCTGAATCTGGATTCTAATTCTACATAGCTGCTGTATTTCAAAAATTAGAGATCAAACTCTACAAGTTTCCAATCCATTCCTGTTCTCTGCATCCCAAATCCGAATAAAACTGGTATCCAAATATTTGTATTCATCCTCAGCTATAGCACAATGTCACATGGTTAAAGAAGCAAACAAAATTCTGATGTCATAATTACAGCACAATTCTAAATTCTGCACTTCAAAGTTCAGATTCTAGAAATTCCAGATTTCTTGAATGCTAGAAAAAATGACCTAAAATTCCAGCTAAGTTAATGACAGCAACAAAATTCCAGAATCATTTCTTAAAACTCATACCAACTTCTTGAATTCTGCACTGCAGTGAACCACCAGACTTAAGGTTCCGTTTCTGAATATTTCAGAACTGTATATTTCGTTTTCAGATTCAAAAATGTGATTCCAGCAGGATGCTTTTCAGGTTCAGTATCAAGACTTTGGTTTCTTGCAACCCCAAAGTTTTTCACAAGAAAAACCAACACTTCATAAATCAATTTCAGAATGCATTGTTGATGAACTAATACTACACTCTAGTTATCAATTCTGAAATTAACAGGAAGACAATTTTAGGTTGTTATTGGTCAAAATCAGCATTTAGAGTTGACACAATGCATGTATGTTGAGGTAAATACAGACTTTACTAATCCAAATCTAGTTGCTGGAATTGATTTAGAATTCAGCAAGAATTTGAAAAGTTGCAGCTCCCAAAATTCCAAGGTTTTAGACTTCATATTCAGGATCCAGCTCAAAGAATTAAGGTGCTACCCAGCTTTTATCCTCTGATAACAGCACTGAATTCCTGTAATTTCATATTCAGCATTAAGTTTCTGATGCTATCGTGAATGGAACTGATCAGCAAAGAATACAGCCCCTTATCATTTCTCAACATTTATTTCCAGCTTACTCTTAAATTTTGATTAAGCTTCTGTCATTTGAATATTACATTCCAAATCTTGATACAAATCTGAAATAGACTGTACTTCAATTTCCAGCTCTGCACTTCAATTCTGCAGTTCTGTTTCCAGCATTTTACTTCACTGCTTGAGTATCAATTACTAACCCTGTCTTCCTTCTTTTCAGATTAAATGATGCTATCGTCAAATGCTTCATAAGTAAAATGATGCTCACCAATTCAATTCCGAATTTGGATCCATAATGATCAAATTACCAGCATATCAACATCTCTGTTTCTGCATTCCAGCATCTCTGTCAGCTTACTGATTTTTTTTTCTCTACTTTTACAATTGGTTTCTTCATCTTTAGTTAGAACTCATTCCTTGTTGAATTAGAAGTACATTTTAGTTGTGATTTAGATCCTACAGATGGATGCCCGCAGATTTAAACCAATCTGCTTCTAGTGGCTGGCAGTGTTCAGCATGGCTAGATTTCAGAATTCAGAATTCAGAATTCATTAACTTCAAAACCCTTCTCCCAAATCTGCCAATGATGTTTTGAATGTATCACCATAGTATCAAATTCCAAAATTCAAAGCTAATTGGGCCTGTTCTTCACATGATTAAGCTTAAAGAATCCTTTCATTTAGCACTGCAATATTCAGGAAATTATATCCAGCTTCACTGATTTGTTTCTGATATCCATTCTGTTTGTTTCATTCTGCATTTTACAGCCCTTTAACTTACATCTCAGATTTGTCTTCAACTTTCAATCTAAACTCCAATAACTCCGATAAAATAATCTCATCATCTGTCACGACTAAAATGACGTTTAGATTTCAAATTGCAACTGGTCAAATAGCTTGGTCTCCATTAAGTATAGCAAAATGCAGATTTCAGATTTCTAAACTTTGTAACAGAATTCTCTTTTACTGCTTCTAGCATTGAAATCAAGCTTATACTTTTAGAATTTCATCCATTGGCACTGCATGCTTAAATTACAATGAATGTACTCTAAATCTTCAGTTCATAGAACCACACAAAGCATTAAATAAATCAAGAATCAAACTGCATTCTGCAGTAATCCAGCTGATTCTTGCACAGCTTCCTGGCTTTGTATCAATTAGCCACCATTAGGCCTTCAAAAATTTCAATTTCTTTCCATCAAAACTCTTAAGATGCTTACCAATTCATCCTTCAAAACTTAACAAGTTTTAGCAACGCTAGTTTGTTACAATTTGTTTTTTTCAATTGGCACAATTCTGCACACAATTCTTCACAATTCTGCAACTCCAAAATTCTGCACTTTCAGATTCATACTTTTCAGTAATGGAAATGAATCTTGGTAGAAGCTATTAATGCCAACTTCCCATTTGTTTCTTCACTTTACAACACTTCTTATAAGCTTCTTCCTTCCTTGATATTATTTCTAAATTTTTGATACTCCATTCATCAACACTGCACAACTGAAACTCCATTCTGCAGAATTCTGCATTTCAGATTTGCAGCATCAATATCACACTATGTTACTGCAAATTCAGTTCAAGCTTCAACAATTGTTCCCATAAAATAAAAAAAACTTTACAATCATTTAATTAAACAATAGCTTGATTCCCATCTTGTCTCGGCTAATAACATCAATTAAAAAGTTACTGCGAATTTAGAATTCTAGAAAACTTGACACTTCTAAATCCTGTCCAGCAGAATTAGAAAATTGCTCACTGGTTAACGTGTCAACTGTTGTCCTTTAGTTTAAAACATCAAACTTCTGAACCAACAACACTAAAGAACAGAATCTTCAATTCCCGGCCTTAATTACTGCACATTGTACACATCAAGCACCAATAGCAAGGGCATGAAATCATCCAAAATCATCAAGATCTCCAAACTCATACAAGCCCCTCACTTAATCCCTTGTCCATCTTGGTGATTTAGCTCATCAAGAATATTATCCACAACTCTCAATAAAAAGAAGAGTGGCAAGCAAAAATGATCAAAGATTAAAATGCTAGCTAAGGATGTTTCAAGAAAATTGTGGAGAAAGAAATTAGAATTTATGATGAAACAAGAATGACATATATCCTTCATCTCCATGCACACCTATGCTATTGTGACTTTGAAAAGAAACTAAGCAAGTTCTAGAGTTTAATTTAATTAGTGCATGCCACACAAGAGAAAATAATAGAGTTTAGGCTTGTGGTGGTCCTCACTAGGTAATTTTCATGCAATCAAGTTCAATTGATCAAATTGGAATCCACCACCATTTTAACCAATATCATGTAAGTAGAATATCCAATCATGTCCAATGACCTAAAATTGATGATCAAATTTAAGAGACTTTTACCATCTTAAAAATATTACTTAGAGAATTCCATGGAGAATTTATTTAAATGAAATGCTATGTATACTTAACTAAATGCAAAGTATGAAAATAAAATGCAAAATGCAAAGTATAAGACTAAAGAAACGTATAAAGAATTTATTAGAGAAAAATTAAACACAAAGCATGAATTTAAATGCAAGAGTAAGCAAAATTGGAACTAACTCCCCTTTAATTCCCGGTGGTTGAAGAAGGTTTAACAAAAGAAGCCACCCCGGAAGTGGAGTAATCATGGTTCCACTCAAATTCTTCTTATTAATCCTTTTTCCTTTCAAAATTCTTTCCGGAGGTCTAAGTCGGTTCAGTTTAAGCACCCACTCCGGAAGCTTATGTTCTCCGACAACATCAATAAAACAAAACACCTCCCACACACATGTGGGGCAAAACAAAATAGGAGAATATTAGTGTGGGTAGAAAATATATCAAGAAATGCATCACATCTAATGAAATCAATGCATAGTACGTCTATAAAATTCTCTGAAAAATTACACAAAATACTCACCTTGTCATCTTGAAAGGTACCTGGAGTGGTGCTTGTTACCTCTATCTCATCAACTAATGGCTCAGACTCCAGTTCTGGTGTATGTACATCTTCATGTAGTGATTCTTGGGTGCTTGGCTCCATAACACAAGTCCCTACACTTACATCTTCAACTCTTGGTGATTCTTGAGGTAATGCTTCCAGTAAGCATTCCCCTACACATAAATTATCTTCAACATCAAAACCTGCATCTTCAACAACATCTAAAGCAACAGCATTAGTAGAATCAGAAATCTAAACAATTACATCATCACCACAAATAAAATTAGATAAATCTTGTGAATAAATGGGAATAGGGTCAGGCCTGACAAAATCACTACTTTCCATCTCTTCACTGGAGTTCTGTGCTTGTAACTGATTAATTGATGATGCAATCTGATCTAATTGACTCTGAATATTCTGTATCCTTGCAAATTGTTGCTCTTGATGCTCTCTCATTTGTTGCATAACTTCATTGCATTTCCACATTGATTTTTCAATTTGTTCTTGTGCATCCTCATACCTATTCCGCTGCTCCATAGGTAGGTAGGACTGATATTCAAGCTGGTAAAACTGAGTCTGAGGCTGATAACTTTCCCTCCAATCTCCAAAATATGGATAATATGGATCCATGGTTGCTGGATTTCCTGTTCTTACACTGAAAAACTAGCAAATAAAATTAGACGACTCAGGAACAAATACAATCAAACACATGGATATAAACATGAAAGCATTCAAAACAATCCTAAAATTACTACAATGCTTATAAAATCCCCGGCAACGGCGCCAAAATTTGATAATGCCTAAAATCTATATTAAATGTCAGAAATAGGCTTATCAAATAACAATTTAATATTTCATTGAACCCCTTAATTTCACATTAACGTTGTAGTAATGAGCCCAGGATCGCTCTCGAGGAACCAACAGTATGATGTAATCTAGGATTGTATTTTTATTCCTATTTTTGGGGTTTTCAGTATAAAAATGGAATTGGGGGAATTTAAGCTTGAATCTAAATCTAACAAAAGTAAAGCACAGCGAATAAGAAATTAATCTAAAGCAATAGTGAAACCTAACTAGATGATAATGATCAAATCATAACTCATTGTCACACTACGTCATAATCAAACCATCAACACACTTAAACTAAGAGTGAACAACAAGACAATAATGAATACGATCTAAAGCGACATTTAAACCTTAACTACAATAATGAAACTACTCAACAGTACTTAAATTTAAGCTAAAGCAAAATTAACAACAACTTTAAAATCAATTGAAACTAAATTACTCAAAACACATGAATTAAAACAACTAAGCATAAAATGAACTATGATTACTGAATTCAACAACGAAAACTGAAATCTAAATCAATCAACAATAAAAAGAATGCAAAAAGTAAACCCTAAACCATCTCAACACCAAACCAAGTCTCACGGCAACTTCTCCTTGCCGTCACACAAGGAAACAACGGAGAACACTCCAACTGTAATCGGAGAAGACAATCTCAGTAGCTACACTCAGCCCAACCTTTACCAGCACCATCGGAGACCACTCCAAACGAAGCTGATGAAGATCGGAGCCGCCCAACTCTGGAAATCTGCAAATCTGCAACTGCAACCTCATATCTGAAATGGAGCTGAAGGTGGATGGATTGTCGTCGGGAATGGTCTAGAAGCAGTGGAGGAACATCGCCAAAGCTCACGGATGGAAATGGAACCTCAAATCGGAAGAACACCTCCAAATCGGGTGCGGCAGAAGTAGAGGTTTGCGGAGCAGAATTCTCGCCGTAGGACCACCTTTGAGCGAGGTCAGATCGCCAGATGTTGGTCGCAAGCAGCTGAGAGCGTCATCGCTGATGAAATTGGCCGAAAAATTGATCTAGAAGTAGAGATGGTGGTCGGAATCTCGGAGAACGCCGCGGGACGCGAAGAACCGCGCTGTGGAGAATCGACAAAGAAGTTGGAGCACTGTAGCTTCTCATTTAAATCAGATCTGGATTTGGAATGGACGGTTGAGATGATTCCGGGCTAAATCAACGGTGAAAAGTCATCCAAAATCTGATCCAAAGGTACTGATGTTGATCTAGGGTCTGGATCTACCCTCCCGTAGGTCAGATCGATCAGATCATCACTGGATGGCCAAGATCCGCTCAGTCTTCAATGAACGGTCCAAAATGTTTCGGGCTGGATCAATGGCTAGATGAACTCAGGTCTGGATCAAAACTTCTGGATCTTCATCAATGGCTCATATCTGCTCCCCATTAGGTTGGATCGGCCAGATCTTCAACGGATGGTCCAGATCTCTCCTATTCTTGATGAATGACCCATAATGCTCCAAAGATTGATCTTCTTGTTTGAACTGTGATTCAAGCCCAATTTCGGTCCAAATAGATCCAAATCTAAAATCCTTTGATGCCTATAAAATAAAAATCAAATATTAGCATCAAATAACATAAAAATAAAGTAATTTACAATTAAATCCAAAAATATACACAATGCACAAAATGTGATGTAACCATGATTTTAACCTATGAAATCAGCATCAAACCATGCATATATGAATCAAAATAATGCAATGAAATCATGGTTATCAAGGTGCCCAACTCAGACTGTTTGGGGTAGTAGAAGTAATGGAAGACCCGAAGGGTCAACGGGATGTTGTGCACTTTGAATAGCACGACTACCCCACATAACAAATGGAAAGAATTGGGGATGAGCTGGGCGAGCGGGATCTGAAAAAAATTACAAACTTCAATTATGAATGGATGGAATGGAAACCGGAGACCGACCACAAACTGGTCTCGAAAGAAACAAATAATGCTGATCGGCGGGTCGTATGGCCGATCGGACGGGCCGGCCAGGACAAGCTCGTGGTCAAACGGGAGGTCAAAGGCGTTTATAAGATGTGCCGTGTCACTCGCATCAAACCTGGTCTCCATGGTGGTATACTGTTGGTTAAACCTAGGAAAACGTACCGGTTCCACTGTACAAAATTTTTGTACAAGTGTCAAACCTTTCCTTAAATAACCTATTGTGTTCTTTAGAAGTTAAATTAGGAATCACAGACGGAACTTAATATCATTGATTCCAAATTTAACTTATTTGTTCTTAATGGTTTAGATTTGAATCACAAGCGGAACTTAACACTATTGATTCAAATCTACCTAGATTATTAATTCCATAAATATTAATTTCCAAAATTGGCTTCCAGGACTGCATGACGAGTCACATGACCTTGGATATGGGAGCAACCACCACCGCCTAGGCAAAGCCTTTTAAGGAAAGCTAATATTTATTTCCTTAAATAACTCTAGGTTAACCAAAAGGAACAATCGAATCACAAGTTCGAAAAAGAAGAAAACACAAACTCGAAAAACTATTTCGAAAAACTAGATCTAATTGCCTCTTGTATTTAGAATTCTTACAAAGAGAAAAACTAGCATGATGCGGAAAACAATTGCTAATTATACCTTCTCTTTGTATGCTAATGACCTCGAGATCTTCTGCCGTATTCCTCGCCTCGCCTTGGACGTCGTGTGGGCGACGATCCTCCAAGATGAACACCACCCAAAAGCTTCCTCCTTCTTCTAAAATCCGGCCACCACCACCACCAAGGAGAAGAGAGCAAAGGGAGAGGAAGAAGGGAGAGGGTCGGCCACACCAAGAGATCACCCAAGCAAAAGAATAAGAGTTGTGTCTCATGAAGCCCCCTCACCCCTTCTTTTATATTACTTGCCCAAGGCAAATAAGGAAAAAACTTTTACAAAAAATAAAATCATCCAAGAGTTTTTCCTTTTCCCTTTTTATTTTTCCTTTTCTTTCCTCTTGATTGAATCAATCATCAATCAATGGTTGAGATCAATCCTATTTGGTTTAGGATTAAACTAGGCCAGCCCCTTGCTTGGGCACCAAGCAAGGTGGCCGGCCACCTTGTGAAAGGAATAATAATTTTTATAAAATTTCACAAGAGAAAAAACTCTTACAAAATTTTACAAGCTCTCTTTCCTAAAGTAAGAGTTAAAAAAGGAAAGTTTCTAAAAATTAAAACCATGTTTTAAATTTAAAAACTCTCTTATAAAATTTCCTTTTTTAACATGGTGATAGAAAATTTAAATTTTAAAACTTCTTTTCCTTTTTTCTTAAACCATAAGGATGGTTAAAAAAGGAAAGTTTTAAAAAATTTTAAACTCTCTATTTAAACATGTGGCCTAATTCAAATAAGGAAAGTTTTAAAATTAAAATCTCTCTTTTAAAACTTATAGTTTTATACAAAGAGAAGATTTTAAAAATTCAAAACAACCCTCCCTTTTTGAATTATTATGGCCGACCCCTATAAGCTTGGTCATCAAGCTATAGGGCCGGCCCCTACAAGAGGATGTGGCCGGCCATTGCTTGGTCACCAAGCAATGGTCTGGCCCCCTTCTTGGACACCAAGAAGAGCCTTACATTTGGATGGACTTGAGGCTATAATGAGGCTACGACAGGGACCTAGAGGAGAAATTAGTTTTGGCCTTCCGATGAGCTTGAGTATCCCGTGCTCGCCCCGAACACACAACTCAAGTTCATCGATAACAACTCATTCCACTAGAGAGTTATTACCGCACTACCGCACCAATCCCAAATTAGATTATGGGCTCCTTCTTATCATGAGTGTGTTAGTCTCCCTGTGTTTAAGATTACGAATGTCTACTAATTAAGTAAGTTACTGACAACTCACTTAATTAATATCTAGTTCCAAGAGTAGTACCACTCAACTTTATTGTCATGTCGGACTAGGTCCACCTGCAAGGTTTAACATGGCAATCCTTATGAGCTCCTCTTGGGGACATTCTCAACCTAGATAACTAGGACACAGATTCCTTCTATAATCAACAACACACTATAAGTAATATCATTTCCCAACTTATCGGGCATATTGATTTATCGAGCTAAACCTCACCCTTTGATAAGTCAAAGAAATAAATATTAAATATATGTGCTTGTTATTATATTAGGATTAAGAGCACATACTTCCATAATAACTAAGGTCTAGTTCTTTTATTAAGTCAGTACAAAAAGAACTTACCTAAATGATCCTACTCAATACACTTAAAGTGTATCAGTGTAATTTATTAGTCAAGATAAACTAATACTTAATTACACTACGACTATTCTGATGGTTTGCTCCTTTCCATTTTAGTCATGAGCAACTTGTTTATAATTTATAGAGAACCGACAACATGATCTTCTGAGTGTGACACCACACTCCATGTTGTCTACTATATAAATTAATTGAACAATTAAATTTAACAAATAAATACAGATATTGACCAATGTGATTCTTTTATTTCAACAAATAAACGTTTACAAAAGCTAGGCTTTTAGTATACACTCTAACATATACCAGGGACCAGGGGCTAGGTCGACTGGCAGGGAAGAACTGGCCATGGGTGAAAAACGAAGAAACAAAGAAGTTCGTTCAGAGGATCGTCGGAAAAACGACGAAAGTTCACCGGGCAAGATAGCGGGACGCCGGAAAACGCTAGAGGATGAGAAAGGTAGACGAAGGACTAGGAATTAGAGCTTTCAGGGAAAGGAAATGCCGCTGGAAGAAGTCGAAAGTCGTCGGAACGCTGGAAGCAGGCAACGTCTGACCGTTGAAAGGTAGAAGGAGAATGCAGAGGAAGAAGCGGCGACGTTGAGGCTTTATAAAGATGGGCGCGGCCGATCAGGGCCGTCCGATCTAGGGCGCAGGAATCAGGGCACACATCTGACCGTTGAATTTGAACCGCCAAACGTCACATTAGCAGCTGTCACCTCGGATGTGCGACGATTGCACCAGCGACACGTGGCGTCGTCCCACGGGTTAGCATTTAATAAGCGCGTGCTCGGCCTTAATGGAACGGATTTACACGTATCATGAGGAGATTCGGACGGCGTCAGCATTAGCTGACTGGCTCACACCCCTACGAAATCGACGGGGAAAAGTATCCAAGATACTAAGTATAAAGACACGAAGCACCGACCGGGGAAGAACAATCCTACAGAGACCGAGCGGGATCCAACCCATCTATCAGCTAATCGACCAACTTGAAACATCCCGTGACCCACCCTCAGTTTTTTTTTTTTGGAAAAAATATCAAAGGACATCAACTCACTAGACATAAGCTAAACATTTACTCAGAAAATGAATCCCACTCAAGCGTTTCATCGTATCAAAAATAGAAGGCAACGACTCACAACGAAAACTTAACAATGAACCCATCCATGAACCCTCAACATCACTAGAACAAATAACCCTTCCAATGAAAGAAATAAGCTCTGCACTCCTAATGTCCGGACAGCGCCATGCGTCCATCCCGCCTCCTCGTCTACTCCGTCCATAGGCCTTCCGCCATATCCAGAGTCACATCCTCACCTGTAACTACATCATGAGTCTACAGCCCAGCAACTATAATCTTATGTGACCAATACGATATCCATGATATATATATATATATATATATATATATATATATATATATATATATATATATAGCAGAAGTAAAGGAGAAGTAAGAGCTGAGAGGCAATAACATAACAGGAAATGTGATATAGTAAAAATAAATGTGCAATAAGTGAAAATTCCTATGTAGCTAATAAAGGTGAATATGATACATATCCGGTAACGACATTTAGAGCCAGTCAACAATATCATGAACCTAGAGGCGTCCTTACTAGAGAACATGCATCCAGTCATATAGCCGAAGCTAATAATAAATTACCAGTCAAGTTTGGATGGGCCCTCCCCGGAGCTCATCCCGGGTCACCCATCCCGTACTGTTACCACATATGTCCATACTCATCCTAGCAGAACTAGCATTCATATATGAACTGGCAAAATAGTCACCATTTACTCTAAGAAATTTAAGAATTCTCTATACAACTAAGCTCCCTGATTCTATTCATTGACTACAAGCAGACACAAGAATTCCTCCGCCTACAGGTATAGCATCTATAATCCGATCTAATTGATCCCTCAATTAATGAAATGAGTAAAAGAACACAAGTAGAAGCAAATCCACCGAACAAAACACTTAAATAACAACCAAAGAAAACATCACCGGTGAAAGGAAACCCGCAGAACAGATCTCTTAAGTAAAAACCCAAACGTCTCCAGATAATCCTGAGATTTGAAAACAGTAAAGAACAGAACTCCACGATGCCTCCGATCAAGGCCTTTAGAACGAGAATTCTGCACAAATCCTTTAAAAAAACAACAGAATAGAACATCACAAACCAAAGCATAATTCTCCATGAAATTCAATGCTATTTCACCTTTGAAAAAACACTCATGAATCCATGGGGTAAATCAACCAGAAGTAACCGAGCTAAAACGTCTCAGAAACCTCAAATCACCACACACTCCAACAATCTAGCACCCCAGCCAGACATTTATACAAACAGATTTCTTACCTTTTCGATGCCAAGCAACTCCACAAGATTCCCGAACAAAGAAATCCACATACCTCAAAAAGAAGACTCGATCGACAACAGAATGAACTGTAAGAATCGGAAAGAACCTATGCAAACTAAGCAATACATCAAAGTAACCAATAAATCAAACTGTACTCCGTAAAGGAAAAGAAAAACCCATCCAAAGCATACTATCGCAACATCCCATGGTAGGAAAGTAATCCTGCATTGAAAACAAATCCGCATTGAGTCCACTTCACTGCACATTAACCACATCATGTGTTGGGTTCATCGGGCCACGAAAACCGCTTTTTCGCGTCGCGGAAACCTCGAGTCACCCAAAGCCATGGATCTCGTGCAAAGATTCATAAACAAAACTTTTCGAAAAACATTTTTTTTGTACGAGTTTGTAAAAACTTTAGATCTACACTAAAGTTAAGATCATTACCCTTGTAGCGAAGCCCTTCGCGTTCCCGCTCGTCCAAGGTGCCGGATCTCTAGACCGTCAAGTGTACGGTCCTCTAGAAGTATCCACACGAACAATCCTTGATGGAGAAGACCAAACAAAGGTGTGCTAGCACCTTGTCTTGTTCGGCCAAGAGAGGAGGAGAGGGAGAAGAGAGAGCTCTAGAGGAAGAAGATGACTTAATCACACTTGAATGAAAAATGAATATTTTTCTTCCCCACTAGAGTGGCCGGCCACCTCTTGGAGGTGTAACTCCCCACATTAATTCCAATTAATGTGGAGACCATTAAGAGTTGTAACCCCCATGAGGTGGCACTCTAGGATGATGTGGATCAACACTATTGGTCCACATCTTGCCACCTCACTAAATGACATGGCAACAAGTGTAACCTCCTCATTTAATGTGGGCCGGCCACATTAAATGCTATGGAGGCTTGTAACCTCCATGAGGTGGCACACATTGATGATGTGGAGCAATCCTATTGGTCCACATCTTGCCAACTCACTAGTGATGTGGCAAAAAGTCAAGTCAAACATGACTTTTTCTCTTCCTCTCAAATCAAGTCAAACTTGATCAAATCTCTCTCATGGTTGATCTAATCCAACCATATGATTCAAGCCAACTTAATATAATGAATCTAATTCATTAAATTAAGTTGATTTAATGAGTCATAATCTAAATTAGACTCATTAAATACATGAATCAACTTGAGTCCAACTCAATTAGCTCAATTTGGATTACTCTTAATCCAATATGATTCATCAAATGAATCTAATCCTCTTGGTTCATCATATGAACCAAATCTCCATCTAATTGTCCTTAGTGTGTGACCCTATAGGTTCTTGTAACATTGGCAATGCCCTAAACCCATTTAGGAGCATAAGTAATGAGCGGTATCTAGCAGCACATCATTACTACCCAAGTTACAAGAATGTCGAGATCCGACATCACCTTGTGACTACCAATTGTGACTCCTCACAAAATATATGACATTGTTCTTCTATCCTAGACATCTAGATTGATCAATGTGCGGCATAGACCGTGTCATCCTCTAATCAATCTAAATCTTGAACTCCAAGTAGACTCACTCGATCAAATGAGCTCAACATCTAATGTTGACTCATTTGGGCATGACCATGCACTTAGTGGTCTCACTCTATCAAGAATAGCGATGTCGCTCCCGTCATATGGGAGGGATAGATCCCATCTACATCACTCACATCCCTCTGCATAATTCGTTACATACCCAGTAATCACCTTTATAGTCCACCCAGTTACGGGTGACGTTTGACGAAACCAAAGTACATAACTCCTTATGTAGGGATCCATGGTGACTTCAGGTCCAAGGACTAATAGTCATACTAATAGCCACATGAGAAAGTATATGACACTCATATAACGATCCATGATACTTTCTCATGGCGGGTCATTCAGTATACATTCTCCAATGTATACCCATGTGTCAGCTTGATATCTCTATATCCATGACTTGTGAGATCAAGTCATCGAACTGACCTACATGCTAGTCTGATTGCATTAACATTGTCCCTGAATGTTAATACTCGACTAGGAATGATTTAGAGTAGTGTTCCCTATATCATCTCACTATCGATTCAACTAATCGATTGATATAGGTATGAACCTTCTACTCAAGGACGCTATTATACTTAGTCTATTTGGCACTAATACAAATAATTATAATAACCAAACAAATGCCTTTATTAATATACAAGAATATGATATACATGAGTCCATACAATCATCAAAAAATGATTGGCTCTAGGGCTCTAACTAACATCATGAAAACGTCTACTAAAACCAAACTCCACCAGAAATCCAGGAATCCATACCATAAAGAACTGATCAACACAAAAATCGAGGAGCAAGAAAACCCATTCAGAACCAAACACCATACTATCGAACAAGCGAACCAGTACCTCATCATCTCCATACATTCCACTCCTATACCTCACAGATTTCATAGCGTCACAGTTAGATTCACTTGCCTCCCTTTCCTTGGGTCGCCTTCCTCGCCTTTGCGTTGTCCCGTCACCGATGTGATGGTTGATAGTCTCCTCGCCGTTCCCTTCAAGCTCGCCGACGTGAGGAGCTGCTTGGCCGGAGTCGCGATCCTCAGTGGAGAGCTCCGTCGCAGATCCCGTGCGAAGCGTGGAGTCGGCGAATTTGAGGAAGGGCGTCAGAAACGGTGCGTGAGAAACGGTAAGGTTAGGTTTAAATACCTAGGTCAATTTAATCCCAACTTAGGTAATTGAGCTCAATTAACTCCTAACTTAATTGGATATTCCTAATTAGACTTTTTCATACCCAATTATACCCCTTAAAATCTAAAATAATTCCCTAAAAATTCATAAAAATTTCAGTAAACTCCATAAATTCATATCAATTTAATTCATTATAAATAATCCATAAAAACATATCTATTTTTCCTAAAAATAATCTAATTAGGTTAGATTTTAATTATTTACACCTTTATCCGTATTTTTGGTATTTAATAATCTTATGTATTTATTCTATACTCCTCCAAGTCGTACAAAGGTTACAATTTATCTCACCAAATCCCCTTTTTTTTATAACTTTTATGCATATTTAGGTAATGCAATTTTATTTAAGTTCGGATATACTGTAACCTATTTTATTAAACATAATTAAAGCTAGCCACTTAACTTAAACTCCATTCTAACTATACCCGAATCAATTAAATAATTTCTTTTATTTAAAACAATTAGTGTAGGACATTACACAACTACTCGCCAGGCTATTCGTCCAGTCAGACAGACTTTCAGCCTCCTTCGACTAGACTTGAAGGGAAGGCATGTGATTCGGTGATAAGGGGGGACCCGCCCAGAAGGAGGTCAAAGTGGTCAACACCCGGCAGTCGTTCAACCGGGCGGATTACCTTCCTGATCAACAGGAGGAATGGTCGACCCGGTATTTCGACAGCTCGGCCTGACGTTGAGTTTTTGATGCACACCAGGCAAAGCGGGAAGAAACGGAAGCTGAGCGTCCATCCCACTCGGCCAACAGTAGCCACGACATTCGGTCGAGCGGGCATCCGCCTGAAGGCCATCAGTCGATGGGCCTCCACTCGGCCCGGGAAAGGTACTAGCCGAGTGGTTCCACTGCTCGGCCCGGGAAAGGCGCTAGCCAAGCGGTTCCTCTGCTCGTCTTGGTAAAAGACAAAGGGAGCAGGTGGCGAGATCTTCCTAGGAACTAGTGTCGCCAACAAGAGGCATTGCTAGCGGCCTGGTCGGACAGGGAATTGTACGGTGGAAACTTTCACTGTCACATCAAAGATATGCTCGTGCTATTAAGGTAGGGTGTCGGGCGTGCTTTCCTGATACATCCATTCCGGGTATGCTTTGAGGAGCGTGCACGCCTCGGGGAGCATGCACGCACCTCTGGGGAGCCTTATATAAGGACCCCCAGACTTCGACGGAGGTATGCTCACTTCATTACTGTAGCTATAATTCTCGCTTCTTCTCTACTCTACTTCTTTCTTTCTGCCGGAGATTTGACTTGAGCCTCGGAGGGTCATCGCCGGGGAACCCCTCCCCGGCTCGGCACTGTGTTTGCAGGTTCACGACAACAAGGGATCTACGTCTTTGGAGTCTTCAACCAGTCAACAGGAGCGCCACATCCCCAGCGTCCATCGACTCAGCACTCGGACAGGATCAAATTGGCGTCGTCTGTGGGAACACACCTGAATCCGAGTCAAGGAGATGGAAGAAGCTGGACGCCAACACACTGTGACGCTCTCCCAAGAGGAACTTGACGTGCTCATGCAGGCGCGAGCGGCCAAGATGATAGAGCAACAACAGAAGGCGCTAGTCAAGTGACTGGCGCAACAAGCAACTTTAGCATCTAGACACTACAAGAAAAACCCTTATAGACATCGGTGGAACAACAATGGTTTTAAACAAAAACCGATGTCTTTGAGTATTTTACACCGATTTTTCCAAAAATCGGTGTCTATGAGCGTAGATTTTCGCTCATAGACATCGGTTTTTTAGCCGATGTCTATGAGCGCCTTTTTTTGTTAATAGACACTGATTTTAACAGTGGTTTTTAAAACCCGGTGTTAATGAACCAAAAATAATAATTTGATTTTTCCACCAGCTAAAATTTACAACACTTCACAAAGTTCCCTCCAAACCTAAACCAATATCATTCCCCTTCTCTCAGCCTAAACCTAAACCTAAACCTCCGACCATCTCTCTCAGCCTCATCTCCCTCTTCCCCTTCGATTGACGCCCCTTCCTTCTTCCCCTTCGATCAACGTCCCTTCCTCTCCCGAGCAGGATCAAAACCACCTGCTTCGGTCCTAAGCAAAATCGTAGCATAAATCGTTCCGTTCTGCCTCCTCGTCCGATCCTCTCTTCCTCCTCCTCCTTCCTCTCTTCGCTCTTCCCGGCTAAGGTAGGGGCCGACGAGATCCGAACAGCGAGAGGATGCCCACGACCACCATGGCACGGTTATAAAAAACCAACGTGAGGGAATCCGAAGGAAGAGAGAACAACACCGAGATCCAGGAGCTCACTCGCTTTGCTGTCGACGAGCACAACAAGAAACAGGTCTTGCGCTCCTCCTAATTACTATTTTTTTTTCTCTCCCAAAATTGGGGCCTTTTCTACGGACCAATGTTTTTCGATCTATTGATGTGCAGAATGCGCTTCTGGAGTTTACGCATGTTGTGAAGGCGAGGGAGCAAGTTGTCGCTGGAACTCTACATCACTTGATGGTGGAGGCAGTTGTGGGAGGGGAGAAGAAGCCGTACGAGCCCAAAGTGTGGGTGAAGGCATGGCTTAATTTCAAACAGGTTGAAGAATTCAAGCATATTGGCGAACAAGGTAAATCTGGCGTCAATTCTTAGCGATGGATTTGGGTTCAATTCCATCAATAAATAAAATGAAAAATAGTATTTTGAGTATCAAATTTCCATCCTCATCATTGTGCTCTATACAAAAAGATTAATATCATGTTTATGCTATACTGTATTGTAGAATAATCTAAACTAGGTTTTTTTGTTACATGTTTGTGCTGTGTATAGATCTTTACACATTTGTTGCACTTCATATCTTCTTGTGAATGTTTTTCAGTAAAATTATACAACCTGATTGTTTTTCTTATTTATTTGCTAGATCTCTGATGTTTTTAATTTTTTATTCAGAAAATTGGGTCATCTAGTCAAAGAAATGCCTTAAGGTGTGGTCTATGGTGGGTAGAAATGCTCAAGGCCACGGGGCAGTTCAAGGATGCCACAAATATTTTTTTTTCGCATTTTTAATGAGGTAATGCTAAGCGTGTAAATAAAATGACTAAACAGTCTAAACCTGAGTGTCTAAGCGTGCAGCTAATGTATATATTTCATCAGGAGCCTTCTCTGCATGCAGCTGTGATGCTTGAACAAGCATCCTACTGCTATTTGCTTTCCATCCCACCAATGTTATGCAAGTATGGTTTTCATCTTGTTTTGTCTGGAAACCGTTACTACATTTCTGATCAACTACTCGATTGCATGTCAAATTCATCTTCATATTGAAACTTGTGTCTTAGATATTTAAAGCATGTTCAAACTTTTATGTGCTAATTGTAAAACATTCATTCTGTAAAATGTAGAGACAACATGTGATTCGAGCTTACAGGAATACACTCTTCGTTTATAGAGAAAATGGTTAGAGTTATATATCTGATCATGTTCACTACAATGTTGGAAGGTTCTCTATGCTTTGTTTGTATATTTGTGCATTTATCTTTGTAACGCCCGAAAATTCTCAAAAACTATTTTAGAAATATTCTATGATTTTTCTGGAATTTTAAGATATTTTTCCGGAATTTTTAGAATAGCGGAAGTAGCAAAAATAATTAGAACCGCAACATAGCTTAGGCGGGAATTGAACCCGAGACCTATGGTTTACGGATAATGTTAGTAACCAGTTGAACCCAGCAGGGCCGTGCTGAAAGGAAAGGGAGGCAATTAAATTTATATTGGAGTTTGGCCGAATTAATCACTTAGTATAAATAGGGAATTAAGAGAAGAGTTGTTATTTTTCAAAACGCTAACTCTCCTCTCCCTCAAACCGAATTCCGCCGACCCTCTTTCTCCTCTCCTTATCTCGGCGCCAACCACAGGAACAAACTGAAGGTTCCTTTCCTAGGGCTTCGAGGACACTTCCCGACGACGACTTGGACACGAGGACGCTCCCCTCCGAGAGAGGATCGCATAGACACGAGAAGATCGTCGAAAGGATCGTCTCCTCCGTGAAACCTAGCGATTAGAATCGTAAGAAATTACGAACAGGAGGTAAGAAACCCCTCACCTGCAGTATAAGTAGCTCTCGTATGAATTCCATGCTTGTAGATTAGTTGTACATAGTTTTTCGGCACGTAAGGTGTGTTTAACCTCCTTCGCGACTTAGGGATTTAGTTGAGCACCTCTAGATGGGCCAGACACGTCCTTCCCCTACAGTTGGAGGATGTAGACGCTGTCGGGTGCCTAGAGGTGGTCTCCCTAGTAGAGGAGAGGGTTGGAGCACACCAAGTGTTTGATAAAATGCTCAGCCCAGAAAAGAAATGCAATTTAGGCATTTTAATAGCTTAGTTAAATGCAATAGAAGCATTCATTTAGCACATTCAGCTTTATTACAGCTTATATGGGACTAGATGTCCAATGGGTGGGCTCCCGCAGTCGCCTCTAGGTTCAGACAACCTAGCTCTAGGTTCAGATAACCTAGAAATAGCAAGAACAGCCAAGAATACGGCTATAATCAGTATTTTACTTTTCAGTGGTACTGTACAGGATTAGATATCCATTGGGCTGGACTCCCACAGTCGGTCCCTAGGTTCAGATAACCTAGTAACCTTTCTAAATTCGGGACTTGCAAACCCGGGTCTAGTTAGGGATGCGCGCACAGTAGGTACAGTTACCGGGCCCAACCAGCAGCATGATTATGTATTTTCACATATTATGTATATAGTTTTCAAAAGTTCATAAAATAGTTATATGAATTCAGTACAGTTTTAGTATCAGATCAGTAATAGCTTAGCTCAGTATCATGCTCCAGCTTAGTTTTTTTCCTGTGATTATGCATGATAACTCTATGTTCAGTTCGATATACATGTTTGGATGATTGTATTCCATGCCATCTTTTACATGTTCAGCATATGTTTTAAATAGCATGTTTTAAAAACATTATTAGCATCGTATGCATGTTTTTGTGAGGTAGATGCTTTCTTACTAAGCTTTAAGCTTACATATTCTATTTTCCTTATACTGCAGATAAGGGTAAAGGAAAGATGGACTAGCGGAGGCTGGAGGTCAATGCAATGATGAGGATGTGTGTGGATGGAACATGGAATAAAGATCCTAGGGATCCAGCAATTTCAATTAAGCATATGAACTTTAGTATTTCTATTACTCTTTGTTTTAGCATGTTAAACGCCATGAGCTAATGAACCATGCTTTAGATTATGCTTAGAATGTTAAATATATGATGTTAGAATGTTAGTTGTCATTGTTAGAGTGTTTCCTAGCCATCTTAGAAGATGTAATGTGATTGAGGCACGAAATAGTGCTGAAATCAGGAGTTTCAGTGCGAAATCAGAACCCAGATCGGTCTACAGACCGATCAGAGTCGAGTTGTGCCATTGGATCGGTCAGCTGACCGATCCATGCGCGAACAGAGAGTTGGCGTCTGTTATGGATCGGTCAGTCCGAACAGAGAGCACAGACGCTCACTGATCGGTCAGCCGACCGATCAGTGAGCCACTGGATCGGTCTACCGACCGATCAGTGTGCTCCTGGATCGGTCGGTAGACCGATTCAGCCGCATACAGAAGCGACAACTGACCAATCCAGAGGGTTTTTTCGTTCCAGTATCAAGCTGGATCGATCACAGGATCGATCCGACAGGCCAATCGATCCAGGGATCGATTGAAATGCCTGATTACAGCTAGCAGGTTATCCGAGAGGCATAGATTCTCTTCCCTAGCATGTGTACAACTCCTAGGTACACTTAGAATGTTAAGTTCAGATTTTACAGTAATTAGTTTAGCAAAATTTTAATCAATCCAGATTTCCGCAATAGTAATTTAGCACAGCATAATGTAGCGATCGGCCTTACAGCCTAGTCAGTAGAAGGCGGGTCGTTACAGAGTGGTATCAGAGTAGTGTTCCATACTTCCTACACATACATCAGCATTGAACCTGCAGCTTCCAAGTAAGAATATCTCTACTTTATTTATGTTTCTTGCTTTCTTGTTATAGCTCATGTTTATGGATAACTGATGCATGTTAGTATGTGATAGTGTATAACATGATAGCAATAGTTATACAATTATGATTGTATTAGTTATGCATGTCCTATCCTCTATGTCTTTAGAAATGGCACGAGGACGCCCAGCTAGAAGGGCACCAGCTACTGAGCCCCAGCATGAGGCAGGCAGTTCAGTGCCTCCCCCAGACCTGACAGCATTAGTGGCTCAGTTATAGCAGCAGCTAGCTGAACAGCAACAAGAGATAGCCACCTTAAAGGCTAATCAGCAGAATACTCCCACAGTCACCCCGGAACCGAACGTAGCGACGCCAGTAGTCTTAGAGGTTCCACCAGTCCAGCCTACGGCACCAGTAGCCCCAGCAGCAGGAACGCAGAGAGAAGCCTATCTGATCCAGTGGCAGAGAGTCAAGCCAGAGAATTTCTCAGGCAGCAATGAACCATGGGATGCTCAGGCATGGTTCAAAACACTGGAAAGTATGATGGAGCTTCTGGCCGGAACATGAGAAGGTGAAGTGCGCCTCCTTCTGTCTGATAGGAGATGCACGTATGTGGTGGGAGAGAATCAGAGCGAAGCGCCCAGTGAACCAGATGACATGGGCTGACTTCGAGAAGGAATTCTTTGAGGAGTTCTTTCACGTGCGGGTAACCAACCGTCACTACGACGAGAGTTTCGTCAGGGCAACCTATCAGTTGAGGAAGCCGTGAAGAAATTCAACAGGTTGGCTCGTCTATGCCCTGAATTAGTCAGCACAGAAAGGGAACGAATCTGGT